>NC_042619.1:74770716-75970716 GCF_901001135.1 Rhinatrema bivittatum
CTTCAGAGAAGAATCAGACTGTTTGGCATCACTTACAGGTTCTGGGATCCATGGCCTCCACCTTGGATTTGGTCCCGTGAGCATTCGCTTATTTGCGTCTATTGCAGCGTGTGCTGTTATCGCAGTGGAGTCCTTACAGAGTCCAGAGTCAGTCTGTCATGGTGGCTTTCACACAGCAAGCTGGAACACAGGGAGTGGACTTAACCACCCAATTCAGAGGGTCTATCTCCACGGATGCCAGTCTATCCAGATGGGGTGCAGTCTGCCTCAACAAATCCGCCCAAGGGCTTTGGTCTCCAACAGAGAAATTCTGGTCCATCAACCGCCTTGAGACGAGGGCTGTCCGGCTGGCCCTATGAGCATTTCTTCCTCTGGTCAGGGACACAATGGTTCAAATGTTCTCAGACAACGCGACAACTGTAGCTTACATCAACCGACAAGGCGGGACACGGAGTTCGAAGTGGCATTGGAGGCGAGGCTATTGTATGCTTGGGCGGAGCACCATCTCAAAGGAATCGCTGCGGCTCATGTCGCGGGCTTGGAAAATGTACAGGCGGACTTCCTCAGCAGGCAACAGCTCGATCCGGGAGAGTGGGAGTTAGCTCCCGAAGCATGGAACCTCATTTGCGCCAGGTGGGGCATGCCTCAGTTGGATCTGATGGCAACTCTAGCCAAAGCGAAGATGGAGCGCTTCTTCAGCCATCTTCGAGAAATAGGCTTGGTAGGACTGGACGCTCTGGTATGTCCGTGGCCCACGGGCATTCTTCTCTATGCCTTTCCTCTCTGGCCTCTCTTCGGTCGGCTTCTACGACACATAGAGCGGCATCCAGGCAGTGTAGTATTGGTGACTCCGGAGAGCCGCGTCGCCTGTGGTCGCGGAAATGGTGCGATTAGCCTTGGAAGGTCCTCTACAGCTGGCGCTCTTTTGATAGCCTTTGCCCTTACTATGTCACAGGGGCTACCGGTGTCATTGGCCAGCCCCTGTCCATGGTAGGAGCACAAGATTGCACCAGCCGTCCATTGCTCCACAGGCTAAACTTAAAAGCACAGTCTTTAATCCTCTGACAGCTGTCAGCATCACCTACAAAACGAATTCAAGCAGGATTTCCTGAAAATTTACCACAAGATCCCTCCCTCGTGATGCTCACAGCTGTCAGAGTCCTAATAAAATGTATAGATCAAAATCCTGGGGGAATTCTCCCTGCATCCACTGCAACTGGGGTTGTTCAGGTAGCCGTTCATATCTGTGATTGCTCATCAGTGAGGAATCTTCCAGATACTCCAAGGGTGGGGATGGAAGCGGATAGGTGTCAACAGCTATGACGGTGGTGGTGGACACAGAGGAAGGGTTCTTTCTGCAGAAAGGCGTAATAAATTGCACGAAAAAAACAGGCAGATAATATCAGGGCTAATCCAACAACAATGAGGAGTATACAATAAGCAATTTTCTTTCCCAGACCCCGAAC
Organism: Rhinatrema bivittatum; assembly: GCF_901001135.1. NCBI lineage: Eukaryota > Metazoa > Chordata > Amphibia > Gymnophiona > Rhinatrematidae > Rhinatrema > Rhinatrema bivittatum. Next base: position 74,772,183 of record NC_042619.1, read on the forward strand.
AAAGAACCAATACCCAATGTATTCCAGTCCCAATCTACTGTCATACCACCCACCCTTAGTTCAATGACCTGATTCGCTAATTCTGAATGTAGGTCAATGTAGATACAGATATCAATGTAGATACAGCAAAGGTATTTATGACTTGGCACACTTCTCCTCCTGTGATCAATATGTCCAAGGCCATATAATTGTTCAGGACCATCCCAGATAGAGAGGAGACTTTTGCTGCAGAGCATGATGGCTATACCACTTCGATTAGCAATGTTTTCAACAATGAAAAAAGGTTAAGAACAAAGGTTTCAAGTTCAGTGGCACCCAGGCTCAGGAAAAGGAATCAGACAAATGTATCTCAATCATTCTATCATAAGGGATGATGAAAACTCTTCTTTACTCGGCAGTGGGGATGAGTATTGTGATGATTAGACGAGGGCCAAGTTTTGTCGTGATGATGAACCGAAAAACGAGGAATCACATGGCCTAGAGTGAAATAATTAGTCATGCTGGCCTGCAGTCTTTTGAAAGTCCTACTCCCAGTAACAAAATAGAGACCTTAATGTTGCCATATAGTTCTAGCACCCCTGCGATCACAGAAGTAGTGAGTCAGTTGGCCCCTTCCTGTCTGTGTTTTATCTTTGGTATCATTGTCCATCCTTACATAGGGGTCATCTATTTGGGTCCAGTGTCTGAAGAACATGGAAAGGGGTTGCAGCAAATAATTTGCCAGTAGAATGCAGTTGGTGGTTGTGTTCAACAAAAGCAAATAGATGGACTGGAGACTCCTTCCGGAGTGGTGCTGGGCTGTCTTTGGGTAAATGTCAATGGGAGTCAGAGAAGACCAGTTCACATAAGGCCCAAAGATAGGACTTTGAGGAAACAACATCTGAAAGGTAGAATTCTTTTGCCAGACTCAATCAATAGAGACATTTCCATCAGAATAAGCATAAAGAATATTCTTGCTCAGTTGATAGTCATCAGAAGTATTAGTAGCTGGAGACGTGGAGCAGTTGAGCCACTACTTTCTGCCCACCCATCATCAGAACTGCAGGAGCCACTAAAACATCTTGAGCCCTGAAGGGGGGAGTAGTCTTTGATCTCCACATCATTGCAAACCACACCTAATATACTATTGCAGACTGCAATAATTAATGGAATGGTAATTGATAATTTGACAAAATTCTAATTTTATTTGGCTCTAGTACTCTGATAGAATGACATCTGTCTGTAGAGACTTAATAGATGATTAGAAAAAATTGCTGCTCATTGTATCTTAGGCTCAACAGTATCACTTATTCATGTCTCTCTTTATTGGACTCAGTGGATAGCAGGTGGAACTCGAACATTATACAAAATTCTTGCTCACCCTTTTTGCTCAAGTAGGTTTTGAACTCATTTGGTTCCCAAAGTTTCTAAGATTCTTCTTGTTTGTTAATACTGCTCAGCTCACCATTGAGTACTATGGGGAAAGATTTCTACAGGTCAAAATCCAATGCATTTTAATTTTACATTTGATTACTCTATTGCAGGAGATTAATCATTTCTTATCAGTAAGTGTTTGCGATTCACTGCCACTAACCAGGCTTGAAGGACTGAATGATCTAAGAAAACAGCTGGCACAACATAAAGATCAAATGAAACAACTTGTGAAGGAATTCCAAGGTAAAAAGTTTCACACAACATGGTATTTGTTTATTTTATATGGATCTTCATTGCTTTCCTGTTTTGAACCTGTTTTGAACCACTAATTGCTCAGATTGTTGAAAAATCATCTCAGACTCTACCAAATGCTCTGAAAACCTCCAACAAACTGTTACACAATTTGTATAATATAAATATATATATATAGTAAAAAAAGATAAAGCTTCTGTGATTTGCCCTTCATCAGCTTATTGACTTTGTGATGAGTCCCATTTTCTTTTCAATTTAAATTCTGAACATATTGCTTAAAACATGTAACTCTTCCATATATGTAATATATATATACCATTGTGTCTCTATGGTATTTGTAATACTATCATTTGAAAAGTTTAAGGTTCTAACACTAAATATTCTGATTTTTGTTCTTTTAATATTAATACATGAAAACTTAATCAGTAATACCCCAAGACTGATTTCATATCATTTATGTGGATTGCTGAACTGGGATTATCTTGGTGCATAAAACTCCAGTAGACTGCAGTATAAGGAGAGTGAACCATACCACATGTTTGCACTTTCAGTGTTTTCTTTCTTGATCTAAGCAGAAGGCAAGAAATACTGTAAAAAAGACTGGCATAGTTGTAGCTCAGTGCAGAGCCATGCTATTGGTTCCTGTTCAGTCCTTAACTCTGGCTTTTGCTCATTGGTCTGGTGAAGGCAGAGAGCACTGCAGAGTTGGGACTCAGCCCATAGCATTTCATCTTTCGCTGATCTAGGACATTTGCTAGACATTTAGGACACTTAATGAGTTATTTATGTTCCCCCAGCTCACCTTTCTGATCACAGTTCTCAATTAACAGGTGATTTGTAGAGGGAGATGGGAAGCAAGTTGTGTTATAGTGGGAAAATACTGTGAATGATCATCCTGTAGAGACAAAGTACAGAATACCCATGTCTAACACACATGCACCAGCAGCTATGTGATTATGAAGAAAGTGGCAAGAAGGGCAACAGGAGGAATAAGAAGTTGCAGTATTTTGGAGAGGGATCATGCATGATGTCAACATGAAGAAGGGATTCAAATGAATGTGGAGGGCTGTTGGGACAAACTTAGTCTGGATGTAAATAAATATATGCAAGTTGGTAGTACTAGACTTAAAACACACACATACAAATATAATATTTCTGTTCTCAGATCACAGAAATTTAAATGCATGCATGTATGTGGATCACATGATCTACATTACATATGTTGGCAAAGTAACATCTAGAAAACTCTCTTGAAAAACCTGAGCATTAACAGTCAAGTCTCATGTGACAGGGGCCCAACTGCTACTCACTGTTGATTTGTGCTTTGTCCAAAAATGTTTTTCTTTGATTTTTTTTTTCTTTTAAGTATATCTACCGTGTTTCCCCGAATATAAGACAGCGTCTTACTTTCTTTTTACCCCCAAAAGTCCCACTATGTCTTACTTTCAGGGTATGTCTTATATTGGAAAAAAAACCTGAGTGTTCAAAAATAAATTATTTTTAAATACCTGTCGGAGGGCCGCGTGGGTCCAGGCGGCTGGCGGCGGGAGCCGGGTGGTCGCGTGTTAAATCTAGGCCGCGGGCGGGTGGGCGCTTGTTCCAGGCGGCGGGGGGGGGGGGGGGGGGGGGGACGCGCGTTAGTTCGAGGCGGGCGGCGGGTGGTCGCGTGTTAAATCTAGGCCGGGTCGCACAGGCCCACAGCGCCTGTGCGACCCCTGCGATTCGGCACTGGGGGCTGCCGGTGGGGGCTGCGGCAGTGAATGAATTCATTCATCCAGGCGGAGGAGCCGGCTGCTTTCGCCGCTGCCGGCTGCTTTCGGCTGCCGCTGCCGGCTGCTTTCGGCGCTCAAGGCAGTTGTGCGCTCAAGGCAGTTGTGCGACCCGGCCTAGATTTAACACGCGACCACCCGCCGCCCGCCTCGAACTAACGCGCGTCCACCCGCCCCCCCCCCCCCCCCCCCCGCCGCCGCGGCCTGGAACAAGCGCCCCCCCCCGCCCTAGATTTAACACGCGACCCCCGGCTCCCGCCGCCAGCCGCCTGGACCCACGCGGCCCTCCGACAGTATTTAAAAATAATTTTTTTTGAACACTCAGGTTTTTTTTCCAGTATAAGACATACCCTGAAAGTAAGACATAGTGGGACTTTTGGGGGTAAAAAGAAAGTAAGACGCTGTCTTATATTCGGGGAAACACGGTAGATATACTTAAAAGAAAAAAAAATCAAAGAAAACATTTTTGGACAAAGCACAAATCAACAGTGAGTAGCAGTTGGGCCCCTGTCACATGAGACTTGACTGTTAATGCTCAGGTTTTTCAAGAGAGTTTTCTAGATGTTACTTTGCCAACATATGTAATGTAGATCATGTGATCCACATACATGCATGCATTTAAATTTCTTGTGATCTGAGAACAGAAATATTATATTTGTATGTGTGTGTTTTAAGTCTAGTACTACCAACTTGCATATATTTATTTACATCCAGACTAAGTTTGTCCCACAGCCCTCCACATTCATTTGAATCCCTTCTTCATGTTGACATCATGCATGATCCCTCTCCAAAATACTGCAACTTCTTATTCCTCCTGTTGCCCTTCTTGCCACTTTCTTCATAATCACATAGCTGCTGGTGCATGTGTGTTAGACATGGGTATTCTGTACTTTTGTCTCTACAGGATGATCATTCACAGTATTTTCCCACTATAACACAACTTGCTTCCCATCTCCCTCTACAAATCACCTGTTAATTGAGAACTGTGATCAGAAAGGTGAGCTGGGGGAACATAAATAACTCATTAAGTGTCCTAAATGTCTAGCAAATGTCCTAGATCAGCGAAAGATGAAATGCTATGGGCTGAGTCCCAACTCTGCAGTGCTCTCTGCCTTCACCAGACCAATGAGCAAAAGCCAGAGTTAAGGACTGAACAGGAACCAATAGCATGGCTCTGCGCGCCTGTGCGACCCGGCCTAGATTTAACACGCGACCGCCCGCCGGCCGTCTCGAACTACGCTCGTCCCCCCCCCCCCCCCCCCCCCCCCCCACCCCCCCCCCCCCCCCCCCCGCCGCCACTCCATGACACATCGCCTCCTGAACAGCGCCCACCCGCCCTCGGCCTAGATTTAACACCGCACCACCCGGCTCCCGCCGCCTCCGCCTGGACCCACGCGGCCCTCCGACAGGTATTTAAAAATTTTTTTTTTTTTTAAATGACAGGTACGTCTTACTTTCGGGGGATGTGTTACATTAGCCGACCCCCCTAAAATTCCCACTACGTCTTACTATCAGGGGTGTCTTACTATCGGGGAAACACGGTAGTTAGACATTTCAAACCATTTGGAAATGTTCTTTTTGGCCACTGTCTTGTTGACCACTCTTCCTTGATCACAATAGGACTCTGTACTTCACAGAATTACACCAAACAAGGCCCATGGCTCATTCATTCATTTTTCTCATTGTGAAGTCAAGGAGGAGGAGTAGCCTAGTGATTAGAGCAGCGGGCTATGAACCAGGGAGACCAGGATTCCAGTCCCACTGTCGCTCCTTGTGACCTTGGTCAAGTCATTTTACCCTCCAATTGCCTCAGGTACAAACTTACAGGGTCATTCATCAAAATGCGTTATGGCATTAACTCGTGCAATAACGCATTAACGCACGTGTTAACACCATAACGCATGCAATAATAACGCTAGTGCATGGCGCGAATACAAATTTTGGGAAGGGGCAGGATTAGGGAGGAGTTTGGGCAGGCTTTAAGAAAATGAGGGGCAATATCACACGGTTTTAATGCCAGATATAACTACAACCTTTTTCCTGACATTAAGCTGTGTGATATTTATTTATTTATTTATTATTTTTTATACCGAGTTTCATGACTAGAATCACATCAACCCGGTTTACAATTAACAATGTGTGTAAGGTAGAGAGTAACATAGTAAACAATATTCCCAATTCAAACTTCAAATACAGAAAACAATATTATGGATGTGAGAAAGTTACAATAAAACAGGGAAAATTAACTAGGATCTGGAAAGGGGGAGAAATTGAACAAAGAAATATTTACATTTCAGTCAATTGCATCAATTAATATAATTGTATAGCAAAAATGAATATATATGATACAGTTGAAGGACGATAATATGGTGCTGTGTAGTTGGTGGATTCTTATTTCAATCCAATTTTTGAATACGAGTTCTGATGGGTGGAGGATTTAATCAAGGCCTGGGAATGCTTTTTTGAAAAGCCAAGTTTTTAGTCTTTTCCTAAATGTTAGAGTGCATGGTTCTTGTCTCAAGTCAGGTGGGATAGAGTTCCATAGAGTTGGACCTGCTGAAGAGAAAGCTCTGAGACTGAAGGATTTATGTTGGTAGGTTTTGGCATGTGGAACCTGAAGTGATTCTTTGTAGTATTCCCTGATGGGTCTGGCGGATGTGTGTTTTTTAAATGGGATTTGTAGGTCGAGTTGAGTGTGTTGGTGGATGGCCTTGTAGATGATAGTGATGGATTTGTACATGATTCTGTAGTGGATCGGTAACCAATGAAGGTCTTTGAGAATAGGGGAGATGTGGTCATTTTCCTGGAGTTTGTAAGGATTCTGGCTGCTGTGTTCTGTACCATTTGTAGAGGCTTGGTATAAGAAGCTGGGAGGCCTAGTAGTAGTGAGTTGCAATAATCTAGTTTGGAGAAGATTATTGCTTGCAAGATTGTTCTAAAGTCCTGAGCGTGGAAAAGTGGCTTTATTCTTTTCAGAATATGTAATTTGTGGAAGCAATCTTTGGTGGTTTGGTTAATGAATGGTTTGAGGTTAAGACGGTTGTCTAAGATGGCTCCTAGGTCTCTTACGTGAGCGGTTTGAAGGAGGGCTGGTGGCTTTGAATGTGTGTTGTTGTTTTCCGGTGATATGAGCAGGTATTCCGTTTTCGAAGCATTGAGGACTAGGTTTAGGCTGGTGAGGAGATGTTTGATTTCTAATCAACTATCCCAGTATTCCATTGTTTTCGAGATTGATTCTTTTATAGGGATCACAATCTGTACGTCTGCGAAGAGGAAGTGTTTCAGGCTTAATTTTGTGAGTAGTTGACATAGCGGTAGCAGGTAGACATTAAAGAGCGTGGGTGAAAGCGATGAACCTTGCGGCACCCCTCGGTTGGAAGGGTGATATTGGGATTCTGTATTGTGAATTTTGACTCTATATCCTCTGTTTTCCAGGAAGGTTTTGAACCAAGTTAGTGTAGCACCTGTCACTCCTATGTTTGCCAGCTGTTTTAGAAGGAGGAAATGGTTGACGGTGTCAAAGGCCGCCGAGAAGTCAAGGAGGATTAGTAAAAATGCTTGGCCTTTATCAATTCCGGAGAGGAGGAAGTCCGTGAGTGAGAGGATAGCGTTTCGGTGCTTGCGGCTTTGCGAAAACCATATTGGTTTGGAGACAGAATACTGTGGTCCTCCAAGTAGTTGGATAGTTGAGTGTTCACCAATTTTTCCATAATTTTGGCTATGAATGGGAGGTTGGAAATAGGGCGGAAGTTGTTGGGATCACATGCATTTAGATTCGGTTTTTTTAGGAGGGGTTTGATTGAGGCTGTTTTTAGGTCATCTGGGTAGATACCCTGGGACAGGGAACAGTTTATGATTTCGGCTAGGGTTTTTGATATAGTATCAGGGATGAGAAGAAGCATTTTGGAAGGGATTTGATCAAAAGGGTGTGATGAAGGTTTCATTATCTTCAGCACCGATTGTATCTCTGTGATTGTGATGGGTTCGAATGCGTTAAGCTGAATGTCTTTGTTTGGGAGAAGATATGTGTTATCAGGAGAGCTAGTGTTTGGTATCAGCTGATTGAGGAGGTCAGAGATTTTTTTGTTGAAATGAAGAGCCAGTTCGTCTGCTTTAGTCTGAGATAGTTCGGGTGGGATATCTGGAGTGATAGGTTTAGTGAGACTGGAAACGAAGGCGAATAGAGCTTTTGAGTCAAAGATGAGGTGGTGAACCTTAAGGGCATAGTAGTCTCTTTTGGTTTTCAGAGTAATGCTCTTGTATAGGTGGAGTGTGCGTTTGTAATCGGAGAGTGAGGCCGGTGAAGGGGCTTTGCGCCATTTTCTTTCTTTCTGCCGAAGTAGGTGTTGAGATTACGCAGTTCATCATTAAACCAGGGTTGTCTTTTGGAAGCATTTGAAGTCTGTTTTTTGGTTGTCAGGGGGCAAAAGTGTTTGCTACTGATTTTGTTATTTTGGACCAGGATTGGAGTGCAGAGTTGGTGTAGAAACATCGACGATGAGTGGTAGATCTGGGCTAGAAGTTTGCTGAGGTGTTCCGAGGTGCAAGGTTTTCTGTATAGGAAAGAAGGTCTTGAGTCGAGATTGGAGTCTGGTCGTGGTAGAGAAAAGCTGGTGGAGATTAGAGAGTGGTCTGACCATGGGACTTGTTTACAATCTGGTTGTTTTGTTTGAGAAATACCGGAGTTTGTAAAGAAGAGATGAGCGTGTGGCCTGCTTTGTGAGTGGGTTTGTTGATTTGTTGTTTGAAACCCATCGCTGACATTGCGGTGAGGAAGGCTTCACAGTTTGTTGAAAGGGGGATTTTGTCAACATGTAAGTTGAAGTCACCCAGGATTATAGCAGGGAAGCAAGGTTTAGGTGCAAAGTTATGGTTTCGAGAATAGGGGAGGCGTCGGACTCTAGCAGGCCTGGAGGGGCATAGACTAGAAGGATTTGGAGATATTCTGATTTGAACAATCCTAGTTCTAGTTTGGTAGCTGTGTTGATAGGGTAGTGTGTGAACCTTAGGGATTTTTTGGCAGCTAAGAAGATACCCCCTCCTCTTTTTTTTTTGTCTTGGGATAGAGAAAAAATCGTAAGTCTGTGTTGGTAGTTGGTTAATGAGGGCGATGTCGGTGGATTTGAGCCTGTTTCTGTTATGGCGCAAAAGTCTGGGGTTGTGTCCTGCAGTATGTTGTTGAGTATTAGTGTTTTGTTGGTAAGCGATTGGGCGTTAAATAGGATGATGGTGAATAGGGTGAGACCTAGGAACTGTGTGGTGGGGGAAATCATGATTGGGATGAGGGATTTGTAGATGCGTGGGCGGTAGTGCATTGTTGGCCTTGCGGACTGGTAGCTGGATGTAGGCTGGCAGCTGCTGGAGGGTTCTGGATGAAAGCTGCTGGAGGCTGGATGGGTGCTGGATGAATGCTGCTGGAGGCTGTATGGTGTGTTGGATAATGCTGCTGGAGGCTGGATGGGTGCTGGATGAATGCTGGATGATGGGTGCTGGATGAATGCTGCTTGAGGCTGGATGGGTGCTGGATGATGGGTGCTGGAAGCTGGATGGATGCTGGATGGGTGCTGGATGATGGGTGCTGGATGAATGCTGCTTGAGGCTGGATGGGTGCTGGATGAATGCTGGATGATGGGTGCTGGATGAATGCTGCTTGAGGCTGGATGGGTGCTGGATGAATGCTGGATGATGGGTGCTGGATGAATGCTGCTGGAGGCTGGATGGGTGTTGGATGAATGCTGCTGGAGGCTGGATGGGTGCTGGATGAATGCTGCTGGAGGCTGGAAGAGGCAAGTAAGTTGGCTATGTTGTGTGTCAATGTTGAGGCGAGGGATACTGTTGGAGGGGCCTTAGTTCTAATTCCTGGGGCTCTCCAAAGGGCGCACTAAGGGGCAGGCCCCTTAGGTCGCGCCCCTTTGGGCGCGTGACGCCCAGCGCGCGACGCCAGAGGGCGGCAACGCGATTTAAAGGCCTTTTTTTTTTTTTTTCCTTTTTCTTTTTGCGCCCTGATAGGTCTAGTGCCTCTCAGGGGGGCGTGGCTGACTCACCGTGTGGGTCCTGCGGTTCCGTCTCCTTTTCCTTCTCTTTATTTTATTTTTTGTTTGGTTTTCCTTTTCCTGCTAATTTCTGATGCCTCCTCTGCACGGCTCGCGGGATTGCGAGCGGGCTCTAGCCCCGATTGGGCCTCGGGAGCCTCGGCAGAGGAGGAGACGGGCGGCGGCCGATGCCGGGAGCTGAAGAGAAGAGGTGTGCCGGAGGGCGGCAACGCGATTTAAAGGCCTCTTTTTTTTTTTTGTTTTTTTTCCTTTTGCGCCCTGATAGGCCTAGTGCCTCTCAGGGGGCGTGGCTGACTCACCGCGTGGGTCCTGCGGTTCCGTCTCCTTTCCTTCTCTTATTTTATTTTTTTGTTTTTTGATATGCCCGAAATGACCATAACACAATTCACGAAAAAGTTTTTTAATTGCCTTCCAGCCATTTCTGGGCTTGGCGTGGAGTGGAGAAGAGAGAGAGAGAGAGTGAGAGCGCCTCTGGTGAGGCCCTCACAGTGTGCAACAATTTATATGCCTATAGGAGGGGCATCTAATAACTTGAGATGAGGTGTTGGTGGTAGTTTAGGGTTTAGGGGCCAGTTTTTCATGTAGAGTGAGATGTACGAACAGCAGAATAACCTCAGTGAAGATTTATTGTCATTTAGAGTGAGGAAAGTCTCACAAAGATGACATTTTCTACTATATTTTCTCACCCTAGCTTGATGGTACGCTGTTATTGAGTCCATCAAGCTAGGGTGAGAGAACATAATAGAAATGTCATCTCTGTGAGATTTTCCTCACTCCAAATGACATCAGATCTTCACTGAGGTGTACTGTGTTGTTTGTTAATCTCACTCTACATGAAAAACTGGCCCCTAAGCCAACACCTCACCTCGAGCTATTAGATGGCCCTCCTATAGAGATATAAATACTTGACTACTATGAAGGCCTTGTAGATAGGTGTTCTCTCTCTCTCTCTCTCTCTCTCTCTCTCTCCCCCCCCCCCCCTCCCCACAAGGTGCGAAATAGGTAATATCGCGGGGTACAAAAAGTTTACCGCACCACGCAATACTAGTGATGCGAAGAACTATGTTACTGTGTGGTGCTGTAAATTCTAAAAATTACCCTAAACGTGCTCCTTTTTCTTATCGCATTTTGATGAATCTGGGGTTAGATTGTAAACCCTCTAGGGATAGGGAAATACCTACAGTACCTGAATGTATTCCGCTTTGAAGTGCCGAAAAGCGGAATGTAAAAAATCTATAATAAAATAATTCTGTAAAAAAACCTCTTTGACTTTGCTTCTGCTGTCTTGCACTTGCAGCTGTCCATGGGCTTACTAGTAATTATTTTATTTTAGACTTTTTATATTTGCTTTTGCACTTCAAAGTGGTTACATTCGGGGTACTGTAGATATTTACCTATCCCTAGAAGGCTTACAATCTAAAAAAGTGAATTTAAAAGAGATTCATAGTGCACAAAAGAGCAGATGCGCACAACAAATAGCATATATTAGCAAAAGGGTTTTTTGGTTTGTTTTTTTTAAACCTGCACATACAGGTGCAGGTGCTGATGTGTGAATAAATTGCTTGTCTAAAAAAACAAAAACCTGGGTTGGGGGTTCCAGGGTGGGACCAAACATGTATTTGCTAAGTTGCATTTTTATAACCTGGCAAACGCAAATTATATCATAGTTAACATAGTTAATATACATAGTAACATAGTAATGACGTCAGTAAGAAAAGACCAAAATGGTCCATCTAGTCTGCCAGTAGCTTCCAAAGGTGTAGTAACTGCGCTTCATGCAGGTTACCCCCATGTTTCTCTTAAGGTAGTAAACTGCCCGCTCTGAGCAGGTTGCCCCCATGTTTCTCTTAAGGGTAGTAACTGCCGCTCCGTGCTGGTTTAGCTTTTTTATTTATTCCGCATGCTTGGATTTATTTATTTATTTAGAATTTTTGTATACCGACATTCTTGATACAAATATCAAATCAGATCGGTTTCCATTATACAGAAACAGGCGCGGCTAAGGCGATACATTATAACAAGGTGTCCGAACAATAGAACGTAACTGTTGTAACTGATTGAATCGAACAAAGTTAATAAACATAAACAGGATGGCTAGACGTAACCAAAGAATTAAAGGAACAAATCTGAATGTTACATGTAACAGCGAACAATGTTAATGGCGTGTCATGACTTGATGCATCTACCCGGGGTTCTTGATGACATAAGAATTGTCCAAGTCAGTCGTAATTGGTCCCTAAGGGAAGTGGCGAGTGATCATGGGTCTTGTAGTTAGCTGTTTATGCCATTTGACCGGTGTCAGAGTGTTCTAAGAGATTCCGGGAAGGCTTGTCGGAAAAGCCATGTTTTTAGGTGTTTCTTGAAAGTTTGATGACATGTTTCTAGTCGAAGTTCCGGAGGCAATTGAGTCCAGAGGGTGGGGCCCGGCTGTGGGAGATGGAGATGCTCGTTTCTTAGTGAGGTTTTGACCAGAGGGGCATATAGAGATCCTTCGTAAGCATATCTGATCGGTCTTTGTGATGAGTGGGGGGCGGAGTTTGTGTGCTGAGATTGAGGTGGGCGCTGATCGATAATGTCCTTGTGGATCATCATTAACGTTTGAAGGTGATCCTGGATTTTATAGGGAGCCAGTGCAGCCGGTGTAGAATTGGTGTGATGTGGCTCTTTATTGAATTAGTGAGTATCCTCACAGCTTCATTCTGGACCATCGGTAGGGGTTGGTGGTATGGCAGGAAGGCCTAGTGAGAAGAGAGTTGCAGTAGTCTAATTTTGTCAGAATGATAGCCTGAATTACTAAACGGAAGGCGCTGAAATGCAGGAGGGGTTTCAGATTTTGAGAACTTGGAGTTTGTAAAACATTCTTTAGTAGTGTTGAGGACGAAGGATTTTAAGTTGAATTGATTATCAAGTCGTACTCCTAAGTCTCTGACGGAGGGGGAGTGGTTGATGGATGATTTTGCGAATTGTGATGCGCTTTGGGAGTTGATGAGGCGTGTGGTTTTCATCGGGCGAGATGATGAGGATTTCCGTTTTATTTGAGTTAAGTATAAGGTTTAGGCTGGATAACAGGATGTTGATAGACTGTAAGCAATTGTTCCAGTGTGTCCAGGTTTTTGCAGTGAATCCGTGATAGGCAGAAGTATCTGAATGTCGTCCGCAAAATGTAGAACTTTAATTTGAGACTGGAGAGTAGATGGCAAGAGAGGGTAGCAGATAATGTTAAAAAGTGTGGGGGAAAGGGATGATCCTTGCGGGACTCCTCGGTTAGATTTGATTGGGAGTGATTCTTTGTTATTGATCTTGACCTTATAGAATCTATTCTCCAGGAACGATTGGAACCAGCTATGTGCTTCTCCCTGAATTCCTATCTCCGATAGCCGTTCCAACAGGATTGAGTGATTAACCGTTGTCGAATGCAGCGGATAAGTCGAGTGTTTATCCCATGCCCCTTTGAAATCCTTCACAGTTTTAGTCTTCACCACATCCTCTGGAAGGGCATTCCAGACATCCACCACCCTCGGTCAGTGAAGAAGTATTTCCTGACATTATTCTAAGTCTTCCTCCCTGGAGTTTCAAATCGTGACCCCTAGTTTCAGTATGGCTGTTAACTACGTAAAGTTACTTCTGCTGTTTATCAGGTGTAAGTCAGAAGATAAAACTTTTATAGCCAAATACTGACTGGATTAAGGGGTCAGGATAAACAGGGGACATGCAGGCTGAATAAACCAGAGGGGTCTTGATGACTTAGAGATAGACTGAGCAAACTGATGGACTAATTGGTGAAAACTGGTCTTTCCTAGCGTGTAGCAGATGGACTCAGGACCAATGGTATAGTGTACTCCTGATAGCAGTTGGAGACGGATCAGATTTCAATCTGATGTCAGCCCTAGTACATATCCCCTGCAGGAAGTGCAGCTCTTCAGTAGTTTTCTGTCTCCAATGCCAGTTAGGGACTCCTATGCACGCTCGCACAGCGTTAGAAATAATTTTACCAAAGAAAACCAAAATAGAAATCTTACCATCTATAGACCCAGCCCCGCTTTCCCTGCGGTGACACCCATTGGGTCCCTCCCCCAGTTGAGAAATTCCCCGAGGTGATTTCCGCGATCCCTCGGAGGTAAGCCTCGGTCCGGCGGCCGACCCTCAGCAGGGACCCAGCCCCCCGACGTCGGGGGAGGCTGAGAGGCAGTGGGTGCAACTTCGAGCGCAGCGGTGAAGGTATTTTCCCTCTCCCCCCGCAGCCGGAGTCCGCCCGGAACGAGACCGGGAAGTGCCCGAGACAATTAGAATGTATAGCAGTGAATTATAACATAGACTTAATTGGGCATCTCAGAGACATGTGGAAGGAGGACCACCAATGAGACAGTGCTATACCGGGATAAAATTATATCGCAATGACAGAGAGGAGCACCCAGGAGGCGGTTGTGGTGCTTTATGTCCGGGATGGCATAGAGTCCAACAGGATAAATATCCTGCACTGAGACTAAATGCACAATTGATTCTTATGGGTAGAAATCACTTGTGTGTCGAGAGAGACTATAGTGATAGAAGTATACTACCGTCTACCTGGTCAAGATGGTGAGACTGACAGTGAAATGCTAAGAGAAATTAGGGAAGCTAACCAAATTGGTAGTGCGGTAATAATGGGAGACTTCAATTACCCAATATTGACTGGGTAAAAATATCATCGGGACACGCTAGAGAGATAACATTCCTGGATGGAATAATGATAGCTTATAGAGCAATTGGGTTCAGGAACCGACGAGAGAGGGAGCAATTTTAGATCTAACCTCTCAGTGGAGAACAGGATTTGGTGAGATAGGTAACGGTGGTGGAGCCGCTTGGCAATAGTGATCATCATATGATCAAATTTGATTTAATGACTGGAAGGGGGACAGTAAGCAAATCCACAGCTCTCGTGCTAAACTTTCAAAAGGGAAACTTTGATAAAATGAGAAAAATAGAAAAAAACTGAAAGGAGCAGCTACAAAAGTAAAAAGTGTGCAAGAGGCGTGGTCATTGTTAAAAAATACCATCCTAGAAGCGCAATCCAGATGTATTAAGAAACGTGGAAAAGAAGGCAAAACGATTACCGGCATGGTTAAAAGGGGAGGTGAAAGAAGCTATTTTAGCCAAAAGATCTTCATTCAAAAAATTGGAAGAAGGATCCAACAGAAGAAAATAGGATAATGCATAATCGTTGACAAGTTAAATGTAAGACCTTGATAAAACAGGCTAAGAGAGAATTTGAAAAGAAGTTGGCTGTAGAGGCAAAAACTCACAATAAAAACTTTTTAAATATATCTGAAGCAGAAAGCCTGTGAGGGAGTCAGTTGGACCGTTAGATCATCGAGGGGTAAAGGGGCAACTTAGAGAAGATAAGGCCATCACGGAAAGAGAAATGATTTCCTTTGCTTCGGTGGATGCCATGGTCCTGCGCGGTCTCGAAGCGCACTACTATCCTAGTAGAGGGAGGAGCAGCACTCAAGGATGCTCAGACAGACGTCTGGAATCTATCCTCAAACAGTCCTTTGACGTCTCCCCGCTATGTCTTTACAGATCGCGGCCTGCTCTTTCGTGGTGACACGGACGCCTGCTTAGCACAGACCAGGAACAACACTCCTGGGGAGGCCCTGGAACCAGCATGTATCATTCCTCGCGGACGCCACTTCTGATCTGGTATGCACCGCAGCTAGAGTAGTGTCATCCGCCGTGGCAGCAAGAAGACAAATCTGGCTCCGAAACTGGTCAGACCGACGCATCCTCCAAAACGAGACTCGCAAGGTTGCCTTTCAAGAGGAACACTCCTGTTTGGAAGCGAACTAGAGAAACTAGCCAACAATTGGGGCACGTCCCCCACTGCCGCGGCTACCGGAGGACAGGAATAAGAGAAAACCAGCGATCCTTCCCCGGACCTCCAGGGCAGAGGATCACAGTGCTTCAACCCATTTAGAAGCACATATCAAGCGGCCCGCCCCGCAGGCCGGAGCCAGTCCTTCGGAACAAGCACAACAAAAGGGGAGCCAGCTTGGGCTCAGGCCCCAGCCGCACCCCACAATGAAAATCAGCCAACCCGTCTAAATGAAGAAGCCATAGGGGACAGACTTGCCTCTTCTACCAAAGTTAGGTCGAGATAACTTCGGACAAGTTGGTCCTATCCATCATTCGAGAGGGATATTACCTGGATTTCCACCACTTCCCCTCCGGACAAATTTGTGGAATCTCCCTGCCATGACCCTTCCAAGAGGATGGCAGTGGAAGCTGCACTGACCAGATTGCTAGCCTTAGAGGCTATAACACCGGTGCCTCCACAACAAATAAACACTGGACATTATTCCATCTATTTTATCGTCCCCAAGAAAGAAGGAACGTTCAGACCCATCCTGGACCTCTAGGCGGTCAACCGTCACCTGAAGATTCCTCGCATCTGCATGGAAACCCTAACACTCGGTAATAAGGGCGATACAACCGGAGAGTTCCTTACATCCTGGATCTGTCGGAAGCCTACCTACACATTCCAATCCATCAAGAGCATCAGCGTTTTCTATGTTTCTCGATCCTGGACCATCACTACCAGTTCCGGGCACTACCTTTCGGTTTAGCCACTGCACCCCGGACATTCACCAAGATCATAGTGGTGGTGGAAGCAACACTGAGGAAGGAAGGAATCCGCGTGCACCCTTATCTAGACGATTGGCTGATCAGGGAGAAATCCCCAGAGGAAAGCCACCAGGCAATCAACAGAGTCAAAGCTCTACTGGAGAGCCTCGGGTGGGTGGTCAACACAAACATGAGCTGCCTGCAGCCCTCCCAATCTCTAGAATACTTGGGAGGTCTGGTTCGACACCAACCAAGACAAGGTCATCCTGACACCGACAAGGAGATCAAAACTGATGACCCAGTTACAAACCCTGTTGAGCAAACTTCGCCCCACAGCATGGGATTACCTACAAGCCCTCGGCCTCATGGCATCCATACTGGAAGTAGTGCCATGGGCACGAGCTCACATGAGACCCCTACAACGCTCACTACTATCACGATGGATCCACTGTCCCAGAACTACACCGTATGTCTTCAGTTCCCAGACAGAGTTCGGGCCCAACTACGATGGTGGCCAAAAGAAGCCCATCTGAGCCAGGGAACGAGACTATCCTCACCAACCTGGATCCTAC
This sequence comes from Rhinatrema bivittatum, assembly GCF_901001135.1. NCBI lineage: Eukaryota > Metazoa > Chordata > Amphibia > Gymnophiona > Rhinatrematidae > Rhinatrema > Rhinatrema bivittatum. The sequence goes on from NC_042619.1 coordinate 74,788,842, forward strand.
TCACCATGGATGCCAGCCTACAAGGATGGGGAGCATCAATAGCCTAGAAGCCCGGGCAGTCAGACTAGCCTGCCTAAGGTTCGGGTCACAGACTCCGAGACAAAGCGATCAGGGAGGAACCAAAAGCCAACAGGTGTCTCTGGAAATAGACCTCCTAATGTCATGGGCGGAAGTGAATGTTCAAGAGATCTCAGCCGTCCACATCGCCGGGAAAGACAATGTCGCTGCGGACTACCTCAGCAGAGAAAGTCTAGATCCAGGAGAATGGAGGCTGTCGACCACAGCATTCCAATTGATAGTAAACCGTTGGGGAACGCCAACCATGGACCCTCCTGGCAAACCGGTCCAACGCCCAAGTACCCAGTTTCTTCAGCCGCAGGTGGGAACCCCAGTCCCAGGGAATCGATACCCTGGTACAGACCTGGCCACAGGAGACTCTGTTATATGCCTTCCCGCCATGGCCCCTATTGGGCACAATTATCCACAAAATAGAACACCACAGGGGACCAGTACTTCTAGTGGCCCCGGACTGGCCAAGAAGACCGTGGTACTCAGACATGCGAAGACTGCTAACAGGGAGCTCCCTTTCACTACCTCCACACAGAGACCTGCTTCAACAGCGACCGATCCTCCACGAGGATCCAGCTCGATTCTCTCTTACGGTCTGGCCATTGAGAGGACTCGCCTAAGGAAGAGCGGATACTCGGGGGCAGTAATTGACACCCTACTCGGAGCACACGAGTTCTCCATATCCCTAACATACGTAAGGATTTGGAGAGCATTCGAAGCCTGGTGCGAGGACCGCAACATCATACCACGCTCAGTCAAAATCCTGCGATTTTGGAATTCCTGCAGAACGGCCTACAGAAGGGATTGTCTCTCAACTCCATCAAGGTACAGGTGGCCGCATTGTCATGCTACAGAACCAAGAGCGAGAGTGGCTGCATAGCCTTTCACCCGGATGTCTCCTGCTTTCTGAAAGGAGTCAAGCAGATCCGACCACTCCTGAAGTAGCCGGTGCCCTCTTTGGAAACCTCAACCTGGGTCCTAGCAGGAACCTCCTTTAGACCTCTATGCGGCCTGTCGCTCCAACTATTAACACTGAAGACAGCCTTCCTGCTGGCAGTCTGTTCAGTCCGTCGTATATCCGAGCTACAAGCACTGTCCTGCCGAGAGCCGTTCCTCAGACTCACCCCAGGAATATCCAGTTCCGTTGTTCCTCCCCAAAGTGGTGTCTCACTTCCACCTCAACCAAATCATCTCGCTACCATCGCCAGATGAGCATAAGAATTCAGAAGAGGCTTGAAGTCTACGCCATCTCAACGTCAGCAGTTTCCTAGTCTGATACCTGGAAAGGTCAGAATCCGTACGAAAGACGGACCATCTATTCGTCCTTCACAGAGGGAAGAAGCAAGGGGAAGCGGCCTCGCGAGCAACCATAGCCCGCTGGATCAAAGAAGTCATCAAGGCAGCCTACGTAGAAGCAGGCAAGCCACCGCCTTACAAGTCAAAGCCCATTCTACTAGAGCCCAGGCAGTGTCCTGTGCGGAAACCAAGATGCTGTCACCTGCCGAGATCTGCAGGGCGGCGACATGGTCATCCATCCACACCTTCTCCAGGTTTTACCGCCTGGATGTTCAGGCTCGGGAGGACACAGCATTTGCAAGGGCAGTACTAAGTGGGTCACAGGCAGCCTCCCACCCGGTTCGGGAGAAGCTTTTATACATCCCATTGGTCCTGATTCCATCTACTACACGCTAGGAAATGGAGAAATTACTTACCTGATAATTTCGTTTTCCTTAGTGTAGACAGATGGACTCAGCATCCCACCCACGGCTGCCATTACTCATGGAATTCTTGGGGGACATCCCCGGGAGCGAGTGATTCACCGGTAAGCCATGCTTTCCTTCATCTAGGTCACCCATCCTACCGGGTGTCGACGTTTCTCGATTGAGGGCACTGGCGGTCTCCAGCTATAGCCAATTCAGCCAGTTCAAATTAATTAAGTTAACCAAGTTATAAAGTTAATCAAGTTTTTCAAATTATTCAGTCATGCATATATCCACAATGCTTTTCGAGGAGAATACTGAAGAGCTGCACTTCCTGCAGGGGTATATGTACTAGGGCTGACATCAGATTGAAATCTGATCCGTCTCCAACTGCTATCAGGAGGACACTATACCCATTGGTCCTGAGTCCATCTGTCTACACTAAGGAAAAGGAAATTATCAGGTAAGTAATTTCTCCAATTTCCTTCATGCACACATGTTTAAAATGTGCTGCCTTGCACATGTAAAAGCGACATGTGCTAAGGTAAATATGTGAATAACATTTCTTTATACAAATGTTTAAAATTAGAGGCACACATACGCAAGAATAGGCATATTTTACGTAATGTGCGCAAAATTGCCCGGATAATATAAAATTCATGCATGTGTGCTCACGCATGTATACCGGCGCGCACACACACTTGTTTTAAAATTGCTGTCCAAGTTTGTACCGGAGGCAATGGAAAGAGCGGTGATTTGCCCAAGGTCACAAAAAGTAGCCACTGCTCTAATCATTTAAGGCCAAATTTTACCTCCTCCATACGCATAAAAAGCGGAGGTTACGCGCAAAATTTCAAAGGGGCCCAGCCACGCACGTAACCCCTGTTACGCGCAGAAGTGCCGGGCCAAAGAAAAGGGGAGGGGCTGGGGCTGGAGGCGGCCGGTACAGTGGCCGTTTGCCACTGTACCGGGGAAGGGATGGAAGGCACGTGCAAATTGCTACTGTTCCAATGGAGCAGTAAGCAACAAAATAAAATTTGAAAACGGTAGGAGAAAGGGTTTAGGGGGTGGGTAGGAGAGGGGAAGGGAAGGGAGGTTATGGTAGGAGGTAGGGAAGTTCCCTCCCAGTCCGTTCCTTAATTGGAGCAGACTGGGAGGGAACTGGGGAAGACCGTGATGCGTCGCCGCATGAATTTGCAGAACTTTACCTCCCTTGCGCACACGGATTACAAAATCCAGCGCGCTTGTACGCGTACCCAACAATTTTATAACATGCGCACGCGTGTTATAAAATCAGCGCGTCCATGTGTGCGCACCGGGAAGCACGCACATGTATTAAAATCTACCCGTTTGAGTCCTTCTTCTTCCTTCGTATAAGTCCTTATATATCTGTTTGTGACATCTGTTTGATTATATCACCTCACATGAAGGGCTCAGAATGTGGGCGTGTCAGTTGTTGCATGTCAAACATATACTTCAACATCTTGACATTTTGTCAATGCATGATTTTGAAGACTTGAAACGCGATTGAAGTCTCCTTTCCAAAGTATCTTCACACTACAAGAAGTGGGTACAATCAGAGCTTATATCTAATCCTTTCTTATCTTTTCATGTGTGTTCATATAAAATCACTTGTTATGCTTAGATTCTAGAAAAATCTATTACAGTAACAGCAGTATAATGTTGCTTTTGTAATTTTATTTAAAAAGTCTTATTTCCCTATATTGGTATCAACCATTCTATTCATTTTAGGCTGCCTTTGACCTAGGTGAGACTAGACTATTTAAACCCAACATAACTGTGCTGTTTCTTCACTGACCTGACGAAGAGAAGATAATCCTCAAAAGCTAGTCACAGATCTATTAAGTTAGTCCTATAAAAAGATATCACCTACAATTTGTCTGACCCTTAGTTTTCTCCAGAAATTATGTAGAATTATCAGCTAGATAAAGGTTTAGATAGGTTACTATTGTTGTTGTTTTTCATAGTGTACCTTCACGCATAACATTGTAGAAGGAAACAGTAGAATGAATTATGTAAACTGAGGGTAAGGGAGCTCTCATTTCCCAATTTGTATCTAGCTGATTGATTGCCTAACTGAAATGAACTGTATAGTTAGCTCTATTTAAAAAAAATTAAGATTTTTATAAAGTTTGAGAGCCATGCTCTCAGCTTTTTAATTTTTCAAAGTGATTGGGATTCTTTTTAGGTTCCATTACTTATTGGATGAACATACAAGCTCTTAAAGGCCTCCATTCATGAGCTTTCAAGTCCACTTCGGAGACTTCTTGAGATGTTATGTTATACTTACGTTCCACCTCCTTCAAATAGATGTTGGATCTGAAGCGGTTCACAGCAAATAGTAGTCAATTTACAGGATCAAATTAATAAAACATCAGTAAAATAGAAAAATAAATCGTGTAAAATACATCCCTAATAATAAATACGTCTATAAATAATACAATGCAGCAATAAAATAGAACAGTACACTAAATCAGTAGTTTTGAGTTTCATTTAAACTGCTCACTTTTGGTGCCCTTCACATCTTGGAGCAATCATGTTTGGATACGAGTCTCTAACTCAGGACTGGCTTAATATTAAAGTTTTGAGCCTGCTTCTTTACTTTACCCCCATTTTTTGACTGGATATACAGTTGTGATCTTAGTTCACATACCTCTGTCAGAATTTGTAAGATGTTTAGCATTTTAAGAAAGCATGAGTGATCAGACAGAACATGTCTGTTGTTTTTAATTTGTTTAAAATTAAACTATTATGCATCATCATTATAGCACCACTATAAAACAAACCATAGCAATAAAGGAATACATAATAGTTTAATTTGAAACACACAAAAAAAACCAGATGTGTTTTATTTGATCACTCATGCTTTCTTAAAATGCTGCACATCTTACAAATTCTGCCAGGGGTATGTAAACTTATGCGCACAACTTTATATTCCTGTTTAAAAAAACTGAGGTTGCGAAATGTAAGATTTCCTTTACTAACAATGTTTACGTTTTCCAGAAGTTGATTATCTCTGAATCTGTATCATGGAAGTAATTTGTTGTATCATAGCCAATATGGACTGATCAGATCCATTGCATAACAGAGGTGGTTGCAAGAGCTCTGCATGAAAGCGATCTTTGGAAAATACTGGAATCTGTGGTTCTGTCTGAGTCCCTTTCCCTTAGAAATCATGAGGATGCATTTTTTCTTTGTAATTAGGAACTTGTCAGACACAGAAAATATGTATAGAAAGAAAGATACGTTCTTTTTGTATTCCACATTATATGGGGACAAATCGCCGATTTTCATATTATTTTTAAAGCTTCTGTATGTTTATAACAAGCTAGCAGATAAATTACTCCTATATCTGTAACATCACTACATTTTTCTGATATTAATTGGTAATTGACATAATCATTCCATGATTACTCGGCCTATGGCACCATTTAACAAATACAAACTTGTATAGAAGATGATTAAATAAACTCTTGTAATCTAAGAAGAATGATTAAAATAAAACCCAAATTCATAAGCCTTATATGTGTGTTGTGCTATAATAATGCTGGCATTTCTCATTTGAAAAATGTTCAGACATGAACATTTCTGTCAAAATCTAATCTACAATTATTGTATACTTTGATGCAAAAGCATTTCTTATTTTCTTGTCAGAAAACCCACAGGATAATGTCATTGTGAAGCTGGTTGTGAGTCTGTTGCAGCAGTCCAAGACTGCAGCTCACCATTTAAGTGGAAAAGAAGTTTTGGGTAAGAATTCTTTCTGGAAAGATCATGCAGTCAACATCACATACTTTAAGTCTTTTTCTTTACTTGCTTCTTAAAGAACTGTATTCTCTTCAGGTTGTGAAAGGCAATAGTAATATTTTTGTGCAATTAAACTAAAGATCTTTTTTGGCCTCATTCTTCTGGAATTAATACTGGATAGATTATGTTCTAATTTTACAGGATGTATAAAAAGCAAAGTTTTTAGTGTAAGCTGGGCATAATATAAAATTAACAAGTTTTATTTTATGCTTAAAATCCAGTATTCAAATAGTGGGTAGCTTTTTTTAGGTCCCTATATTCAGCCATTTAAAGTGTCTAAATAGTACCTTAAAATGGCTAAATATAGGTAACTAAAGTTAAGAGAAGGAATTAGCTCATTTAAATTTATGCCTCTTAGTGGGAGTTACATCAGGCTGCAATAGGGCTCTAACTCTTAAACAGTGTATATTGCATGTTATACACATTCCTTTGCACTCAAGCAGGCCAATCCGCAAAAGTGTGTTATGCACCTCTATCAGCAGATGGAGATGGAGTAAAAGTGAATATCACAGATATATAGCCCTGCTCCATCAGCCCGCCAGTATTTTCTGTCTCCAGCAGATAGTAGACATGCATTTCCCCATTGAGGATTGCTTGTAGTAAAGAAGAGAAAGATTAAGAAGAAAAGGTGTTATTTAACGTGCCGCTTGTACTCTTGAGGTGACACCAGTGGGTCCCTCCCTCATTTGAGTGTCCTTAGTCCGTCAGCCTTTTCAGACGCTGACTGAAAAAAAAAAAAGGCAAAGTGGTTGAAGGACAAGGGAGGCTTAGCGGTGAAGGCTTTCACCCTCTCCCCCTGTAGTCGGAGATCTGGTCATACTCTCAGCCAGGGACAGCTGAACTCAAGTAAAAATAAAAAAAGAGAGTAGGAAGGTTTTCTTTCCCCTGTTCCTTCCTTACCTGGTCTTTCTCCCTTGGTGTGATTGGTCGGCGACTTTTCCTTCTTCCCTCTCACTTCTCTGGGGAGTTTAGTGAGATGCGGTGGAGGCATAGGCGCAACGGATTGAGCAGCCTCTGGCTAGGCAATCCCAGGCTTGGTTCTTCAAGCTATGTAGTAGGCGGAGTCAGCATTTTTGCACACTTGTTTGTGTGCATGATTACCGCATGGCTGTGCGGTGGTGTAGACGTACACATGTGTGCCTACTTGTGCACACAAGGCCGCAGCCTATAATTGTGGGGCACCTATTTGAGCCTTAATGCCTCTTTGAGCAGGTCCTTGGTGCCTACTTGAGAGTATACGGAGTGCCTACTGAGCGACTACTTGTGTACATACTGAGCGCCTACCTCAGGACGCTCTGCGCCTATTTGTCTGCGCTCTGAGCGCCTAATTGAGTACATACAGGGGTAGATTTTAAAAGAAGCGCGATCAGCCTACTTTTGCTTGCGCATCAGACTCAAGCAAAAGTACGCTGGATTTTAGTAGATACGCGCGGAGCCGCGCGTATCCACTAAAATCCTGGATCGGCGCGCGCAAGGCTATCGATTTTGTATAGCCTGCGCGCGCCGAGCCGCACTGCCTCCCCCCGTTCCCTCCAAGGCCGCTCCGAAATCGGAGCGGCCTTGGAGGGAACTTTCCTTTGCCCTCCCCTCACCTTCCCCTCCCTTCCCCTACCTAACCCACCCGCCCGGCCCTGTCTAGACCCCCCCCTTACCTTTGTCGGGGGATTTACGCCTCCCGGAGGGAGACGTAAATCCCCGCGCGCCAGCGGGCCTGCTGCGCGCCGGGCCGCGACCTGGGGGCGGGTACGGAGGGCGCGGCCACGCCCCCGGGCCGTAGCCACGCCCCGTACCCGCCCCCAAAACGCTGCCGACACGCCCCCGGAACGCCGCGACGACCGGGCCCGCCCCCCGACACGCCCCCGACACGCCCCCCTCCGAGAACCCCGGGACTTACGCGAGTCCCGGGGCTCTGCGCGCGCCGGGAGGCCTATGTAAAATAGGCTTCCCGGCGCGCAGGGCCCTGCTCGCCTAAATCCGCCCGGTTTTGGGCGGATTTAGGCGAGCAGGGCTCTGAAAATCTACCCCACAGAGTGCAGGCACGTATGAAGCACGAGCGCCTATTTGAGCGCATACTGGGCGCCTATTTGAGTGCAAGCATTCAGTGAGTGATCTTGAGCGCGTTCTTTAGGTACACAAGGAAAGCAGGGCAGTATGGTACTAGTGACAAATAAGTCTTAAGTGCCTAGCAATCTGTGCTACTTACTATATGAGAGCAATACAGTCAAGGATTTCTGAGAGTCTATGCCAGCGCTGCCTGGATGCTGGGCCGTCCCATCGGTTGGGAGGACTGGAGCTGAAAGTGACTCATTGAGGGAGTCCCCTTCTTCAGTTTACCCTTGGACCGAAGTGTCTTTAGGGGATGTTCTATCCAAGGACATGCGTGCAAGTGCTGCGGTACAGGGGTCCCTGATGAAATGCAAGAGGATGTGGATACAAATTATTCTGACAAGGTTTTGGGTTTCTCCCCTCCTGGATGCAATTCAAGAGTTGCTTGCCATTGTATGGAGCACTCTAGAAGCAAGCCTTAAAGGGGGGCGCGCTTTGGTGGCCCCTACTCTTTGGTACCAGTGGCGAGATAACTGTTATGTTTTGTGAAGGTAGAAGCGCTGGTGTGTTCTGTGTCTAAACAGACCACCTTCCTGATAAGAGATGGGACAACTCTAAAAGATGCCCAGGATAGAAGAATTGAAGCTGTCCTTACGCAGGGCTTGAGACCATGGCATTGTATTTGCAAATTGCCGTTTGTTGCTCCCTGGTGACTCGGGTGAAGTCTACACTCTCTCAGGAGCCTGAGGAAGCGGGGTCAAGTAGTGGAGCTCTGTTGGAACCGGGAGCCGCAACTGTAACTTAGTTCACTCTGCGAGAGCAGCTAGGCATTGGCTGTGGTTGCAAAATTGGTTGGCAGATTCAATTTCTAAGTCCAGTCTCATGAGGTTACCCTTGAAGGGTTCTCTTATTTGAAAGTGAGTTGGAGAACATATTGCATCGATGAGGGGAATCTTAGGTCCCTCGTTTCCAAGAGGATAAGAAGCTGGCATCGTGTCCTTTTAGGTAAGAAGTTGTGCTAAAGACTACATGCATTGTTGTCACTGTAGGGGAGCGACTTCTCAGAATTCTCAGTCTGTTCGATCCAGGAAGCCTTGGACAAATGCAGACTTTGGAAGCAGAGCACCTCCATTGTTTCGATTTTATCAGAGTTGGGTCTGCATTATAGCGGTCCAATGGGTACTGGAAGAGTTAAGAGAAAGTTATGTTCTGGAGTTCTTTGCATTCCTCTGGATGCCTTTGTGGTCTCTTCTTGCAAATCCTTACTGAAGAGGGTAGCAGTGGACACTTGGATTTGCAGGTCGTATTCCCTGTTCCCAAATTGCAAGAAAATAGGACCGTTATTCCATTTCTTTTGTTGTAAGATATAAGGGAGGGTTCCTTTTGGCCCATCCTAGATCTCAAAGGAATCATTTGCAGGTGACTCATTTCCATATGGAAACTCTGTATGCTGTAATAAGGGCAGTGCAATCAGGGGAATTCTCCTGTCTTTAAATGTGATGGAGTCATTTCTACATATTCTCATTCGCAGGGAATATCAGAGATTCCTGCGGTTTGCTTTCCTGGGACGTCATTATTAGTTTCAGGCCCTAGGCTTCTAGCTGGCCACTGTGCCCAGGACCTTCTCTAAGGTCATGGTGGTGATGGCAGTGTCCTTCTGCAGGGGTGATATTTTTGTCCCGAATCAACTGGCCTTCCAGATACGGGGAACCAAGACATGGAAGAGAGTCTCCTGGCTTCTTGGGTGGTGATCTCATTACTGCACGAGCTTGACTGGGTGGTGACCTTGGCCAAGAGCAGCTTGTAGCTGCCTCAGACAGTGAAGTGTCTTAGCATCCGTGTTGTTCCTAGCAGAGCTGAATGTTTCAGCCAGGGCATTGCATTCAAAAGTTGATTGTTGCAGTTCGAACACTGTGAAAGTCTATTCGCCCAACAGTATGACCTTTTCTACGTGTCCTGGGCTTGATGGCAGTCACGTTGGAGATTTTTCCCCTGGGCGAGGGTGCACATGTGGCCTCTTCAGCGCAATTTCCCAGTGGAGTCCACAGTCTCTGGATGGTGAGGCTTCATTTGCCTTTAAAGGTGAACTCCACTTATAGTGGCAATTGCAAGCGGATCTTCTCAGGAAGGGAGTTTCCTTAGAGAAGCCGGAATGGTAAAAGGTCGCTGGAGCACCAAGGAGTATCAATCGATTAGAAGCATGTGCAGTTCGGCTGTCGTGCTTGAAGTTCGCCAAGCTTCTAGAGGCTTAATGATCAGGATACTGTTGGACATTGTGTCCATGGTGGCTTACATCCTTCAGGCCGGAACCAACAGTCCTCAGGTGTAAGAGCAAATGGATGTGCTCATGGTATGGGCAGAGGAACATCTTCTGGACATACCAGTCTTCCACATTGCCAGAAAGGACAATGTAAGGGCCATCTTTCTCAGCTGTTGGAGCTTGGTCCCTGGAGAGTGGGAGTTGTTGGCCAAGGCCTTTCTACTCATAGTGACATGCTGGGGTCACCCTTCTGGATTTGCTGGCGACTTCAGCCAACGCAAAGTTCTACAGTTCTTCAGTCGCAGATGAGATCCGAAAGCTCTGAGTATTAATACTCTCGTTCAAGCGGGGCTGTAGTAGAGGAACTATATTTTTCCCACCATGGCTACTATTAGGTAGGATTATGCGAAGGTTCGCAAGTCAGGCTGAGTCTGTGCTTCTGTTGGCTCTGATTGGCCCGGAGGCCATGGAATGCCAGTCTGTAGAGGCTGTTGGTGAGCAGTTCTCTTAAATGGCCACCCTGGATGGATCTATTGCATAGGGTCCCATTCTACATGATGATCCAGGTCAATTTTGTCCTTCAGTTACTGAAGCATGGTTATTCTGCTGCAGTGGTTTCACCTTGCTCCGGGCTGGAACATTTTCTTCCTCTCTGGCTTATGTTAGCATTTGGAGTATTTTCAAGGCCTGGTGTGAGGAGCCAGGTTCTCATTCTCTCAAAGGGGAAAGTCCATTACTTTTGAAAGTTTCCAGTGACAGCTCTCGCCTCTTGAAGGGGGCAAGTTAATGGAGGGCCTTGGTCTTGCCCCTCCGGATGTGTCTCTGTTCTTAAAAGGCCTCGAGAATCTTTGTCCTCCCTAGTGGCTTCCGATGCTCTTGTGGAATCTTATTCTGGTTCTGGATTCTTGGCGGGTCCTGCCTTTCTTCCACTGCATAGCCTCTCCTTGAAGATAATTTTTTTCTGTGTGTGGCTCCTAGGGCAGTGCAGATGCGCCTGTACCCCCTGTTGCCCAAAATGGTTTCGGAGTTTCATTTAAATTAGTATAATGTTCCTGCCTATGCTGGACAGGAATAGAGTTAAGAGAGTGACTTTTGTCTCTTGCATGCCTTGGTTGTCAAGTGGCATCTGAGGTGATGTTTGGAGGCTACCAAACATTTCAGGAAGCCTGATCAATTGTTTCTGCTCCATGGTGGAGGTGAACAAAGGGTACCGGTAACGCAGGTATCTATAGCCCATTGGCAAAAGGATGTCATCACGTCCGCCTATGTGGATGCTGAGATTCCTTTTTCTAAATGATTTAAAGGGCATTCCACTAGAGCTCAGGCGTATTGTGGGTGGAGCCTTGGTTCTTTAAGTCTTCCTTGCATACCTTTCTAAACCTTTCTGCTTGTCTGTTCAGGTTCCGCAGGGTGCAGCCTGGACATGCAGTAACTGGACCATGGGCAGTCTCCCACCCTGTTTGGGAGTAGCTATGGTACATCCCAGTTGTGGGGATTGACCTGCTTGAGTGCAGAGGAAGTAGAAATTACTACTAACCTGATAATTTCCTTTCTTGTAATGAAGGCAGGCCAAGTCCTGACCCACCCTCGGCTGCCGATTTTTGCCTTTGGTTCATCCTTTAGGTGCGGACGAGCAGAGTGTTTCTGTTGTTCATTGGAGGACTGGTAAGTGTTTTACCCAGTCCCTCAGTTTAATGAATGTTAGTTCTTTTGCTGCACTCAGTGTTCTCTATTGATTGGAAGCATGAGTGATTGATTGTTAATAATCATTTTCAAGTATAATCAGTTTGTCCAAGGTTTGTCTTTTTCAGAGAATACTGGCAGCTTATGTTGGGGCAGGGCTATATATCCATGACATCAGCTTTTGCTCCGTCTCCATCTGCTGGTAGAGGTCCATAACCCACTTGTGGGGATAGGCCTGCCTTTATTAGAGGAAAGGAAGTTATCAGATAAGTAGTAATTGCTCTATATTTTGCAAGGCCCTGCCTAGAGTCACTCCCCTAATACAATGAGCTGCTTTGCATGCGATATGTATGCATGAATTTTGCAAATCCATGCAAAGCAGCTCATTACTAGACAGTTTTACATTAATATTTTATTGTGGCTGACAGGAAGTGGTCAGCCACGATAAATGAACAACTCTCTGGGTTTCATTAAATGTAATGTAGGACCTCAGGATCCTAACATGGGTCCTGAAGCTCCCGCATTACATTTAAAAATAGCCCAGCAAAAAAGAGAAAGTTGAGTAGGGGTTAAGGCTGACCCCTCTCTCAACCCGGGGCCGCCACTCAAGGCTTCCTTAACACCTGCAAGTGTCAAAAGATTTAAGTTCATGCGCAGCAATGGTCCACCCAACCTTGTAATCAATTGAGTGCCCCCCTCCCCCAACCCTGTCCTCAAAGAGTATCCCATATTAAAATGGTGCCGACCTATCTGATGATCAGACCTCGGCCACGTGGCCTAGGTCTGATCAACAGACCTTTCCCCAGTCATGTTGGTGCCATTTTGAAAAATTGTGCCGTTTGGGGCTAGGAGGTATCCTGGTCCCCATCGTGGGATCCACAACAGGTTTTTGAATGTTTGGGGGTGTGGGAAGGGGGGGTCATGGAGAGCCTCCCACGTTCTATCTATGTATTTTTTTTAATACATTGGGAGATAGGATGAGGGGTAGGGATGGCGGGAGATGCTATACCCCCAACAATTTTGGAGTATGATTTTGATGGTAGCAGGGGAAAGTGGGAGTACTCTTTATTTAGGACAGGGTTGGGAGCCACTCTTTATTGATTACAGGGCTTGGAGGGGTCTGTCGCCACACATGAATTTAAATCTTTTTTTGACACTTGTGGGTGTCGGGGCCGCCATGAGTGTTGGCTTTGGGTTGAGATGGGAATCAGCCTTGACCCTCACTCAACTCTATCTTTTTGCATCCAATTTTTCAGCTGTTGGCTCTTTAAGACGATGGCGGTCCCTAGAGCTTCAAAGCCACCATTGCACCTATAGGGGCGCTAGCCATGTTATTTTGTCCCGTGCTGTTTTGCTGTGAGATAAAACAATGCACCATCAAGCCACAATATGTTTTCGGGGGGAGGGGCCCACTTTTGCTGCAACACACCCCACAATAGTAGGAACTCTCCTGCAATAAAACATCGCAGCTTGATGCATCTAGGTGTTAGTTAGGCCCCTAGTGCTGGAAATCAATGCTGAGTACCTAACTTCATTCTCAAATCCTGGGCCTACCCAATTTTAAGGCATCTAAATTTGTGTCTTGCAATTTAAGACCTTATATTTAAACACCGAGCCTGGAAAACATTTAAATTAAGAAGTCTAGGTGCTTAACTTTTAAAGTCAAGGTGCCTAGGTCTTTTGAATAACAAATTCTTAGAAATTACTTAACTGATCTTTCGTATTTACAGAGGCTGTCGGAAGTTGCTTGGGGGAATTGGGTCCCATAGAACTTTGCACCATTACCTTGCAACATAATAAGGATGCAACCTATTCCAGAGCAGTTGATTTATTTCAAGATAAAGAACTGCAGTGGATCTTCATTATTCTAAATCTAATAAATAATGTATTGACAGATCACTGGTGAGTGGCATTTAGAAATTTAGAATATGACAGATAAAAATCTTTATGACCTAGACTGGTCAATTTTCTACCTGTTGCAATACCCTGAATTTCACTTGATCTCCTGGCCTTTCCTTTATTTCTTCCTAACTTTGACCTTATCAAATACTTATTGCATGGTGGTTGTACTGTTTTGGAACCTCATGATTATTAGATATTATCACCCTGAGATGTCTTGCTTCCTAGGGCACATTCATTTTGCCAAAGAAAAGTTTCACCAAGTTAGACAAGTGGTTGCATGATGAATGTCAAAAGCATCCAGTCTGCTTGGCTAACTTTCATATTGAAACATTGAGAGCTTCTGCCATGGTCATTGATGCGCATGCATTCTCATGGTTATGGCCCTCAAGCTTCCAGCAGGATGTGCAGGTGGCTTCCAGATGTGCTTTGTGGTTGAGGAAATCTCTTTGGAGATAAAGACAAGGAGGCAATGGAACTCAAAAAAGACCACTATGCTGTACTTCAGACTGTATCCACAGCTACCTTAAAACCCACCCTCCACATCTAGAAGGTTCCACAGTAGTCTGCCTAAAGAAGTATATTTTTTTCCTCTGAAAAAATTCTTCCCAAGCTCCATGCATTCTCTAAGCCCTATATGGTCATCTAAGAGGTCTTATTGTTTTAAATGAAGACGTTTTCCATCTCCTGTGAGGGCAAAGCCCCAGATCCCATCTCTTGTTCCACACAAAAACTATTTGAATAGTTAAGATTTTTGCCTGAAAACCAGCTTCACACACATCCCAAGTTCCTGCCTAAGGTGGTGCCTGTCTTCTGCCTTAATCAGTCCATCATTCTTTTAACTTTTTTTCCTTTGGTTGTTTGTCCACAAAGATGATGAAAAGGCCCTTAATTCCCTGGATTGCAAGAGAGCTGTTGCCTTCTACCTTGAACAAACTAAAGCCCACAGAAAGAACACCCAGCTTTTTTTTTATATAAAGTTTTGACCCTAGTAGCTATGGTAGTGAAGTGACAAATGGCTATGGTGATATCAGTTGCCTACCTAAGGTTTATCTCCAATGTGTAGCTTTGTAAACTCTGTGTTAAATCCACATATTCTACTATTGTCTAGACATTTCCATCTGGGTGAGGGGGGTGGGGGCAGAATAATAGGGTTGGACTATCTATTCTCCATGGCATCTGTAGTATTAGAGTCCAATTCTTGCCCCCTATGGCCCATTTTATAGATTTAGGTTGTCTTCCCAAGATGCCCTTTTTTTGTTTTTATTGAAGACAACCCTCGGGGAATCCCACTTATGTGACTCTGTGAACCTGGTAAAGTTGCTTACTTGTAACATGTGTTCACCAGATAGTGTATCTGGTGAACACCTACACTTTGGAATTTTTCTCCCCAACAATCAAAGCTATTATATAGAACTGATGGGAGATGTAGCAGCATAGGAACATTAGTAGTGAAAGGCCTTTGGGCTTTTCCAGAAAGCTCCTGAAGTATTCATCATCTGTTCAGCACCGAACATGGTTATATGATCCACTTGTATGATTGTTGACCTGTAACCTTCAGAGAACAGCTGTTCCCTGTACGTACCCGGATCAATCCAGACTCTTGGGTTCTGTCCACTCACCAGCAGATAGAGGCATAAAAGGTTCCAACTGACTCCGCCCTTTCCGTGAGGTGCACCTACAATACGTCAGTATTTTTCTGCCTCCAGCAGATGGTGGAGGTGCAAAACCTACAGTCAAGATTTTAGTCAGTTTTGAAAATTACAGACAAAATAGATATTTTTGTTAATAACATTTATCTTTTTCTTTTAAGAATTTCTTATTTTACTTTATTTAAAAAAAAAAAGGAATTTTTTTTTCTGGAAGCAGGGCAAGCGGAGACTAGCCTCCCAGGGAGTTGGCAGGTCCTGAGGAGACCATCCTCCCTAGTATTTGAGGCTTTTGGCTTTAGGGGTTGAGAACCCTTGGCTTCAGTTTGCTGAGGACCCAGCTTCTTTCAGGTCGTATAAAAAAAAAAAAAAAAAGAAGTTATTTATAGCCTTTTTACTTTGCCGGTCGGTCTCCCTGTTACCTCTTTAGCTGCTTTGGGCGGACGGCGGGTTTTTTTTTTTCTTTCACTTTCACCTCAGCCAGCTCATTTTTTTTCACAAATACTGCGCGGGTCCAGCCTGCCGTGCGTATGGAGACGAGTGAGCTAGAGTCTCTCGCGATGGCCTATGCTCCTCCTGCCTCCCCGGGGGGGGGGGGCAGAGGGATCTTCAGGGGCAGCTGGGGGTGTTATTTCTTCCTCGCTCTATCAGACCGGGACGCCCGCGTCTTTCTGCCGCAGCCTCCTTCCCATTTCCTGCTTCATCTGAAGCTATTTCTGGCTCTGTTCAAGCTGCTCCGCTCGCAGTGGAGGTCGGCGGGGTTTCTCCTCCTGCTCTTTCTCCACAGCAATTAGCCTCCTAGGGAGGTGATTGTTTTGCTAATGCACCTGCTGCTGCTGAGGAGAGTCCTAAGGGGACTTCAGACTCCTCGTCTTCATTTTCTTCCGACTTTATTATGTTTTTTACCTAAAGCTTATAAGACCAGAAAGTCCTCAAAAAAGAATTCTGAGGGGTTTTCTTTTTCAGTACCATTGTCTCAAAAAGCGGCTTCTAAATGGAACAAATCCTCGCGGGGAATGGATGTTCCCAAGCTTAAACGCTCTCTTAGGACTCCAGTGTCTTGGCACTTACCTGACACTTCTGATACCGCAGAGTCAGACCAGGGGGACCCAAGCGGCATTCCTCCTCAGGACCCTGATTCTGCTGCTGGTCAAGATCCCTTGCCCTCTCAGGGTCCTCATGTGGTCAAAGGTGGTCCGCCTCTTTAGGAAGGATGAGCTTCTTCCTCTCATTCCTGTGATTCTTGAGGAGTTGGGAATTGATTCCCTGCCAGAGGATTCTCATATGGGTTCAATTGACCCTGTCATGGTTGGTCTTCGTGGTCCCACTCGGTCTTTTCCTTTTCATCTTTCAGTCACAGACTTATTATTTCACGAATGGGACACCCCTGACTTGGGATTAAAGGTCAGCAAGGCCATGGATAAGCTATATCCTCTGCCTAAAGATGCTTTGGACCTTTTGCGTGTTCCCAAGGTTGATGCAGCGGTCTCTGCTGTTACCAAAAAGACTACAATCCCAATTACCGGTACTACAGCTCTCAAAGATTTTCAGGATCGAAAGCTAGAGGTTCAACTTAAAAAGATTTTTGAAGTTTTGGCTCTTGGAGTCCGAGCTGCTATGTGCAGTAGTTTTGCTTTAAGAGCAGGACTCCGCTGGGTTCAGCTCCTGCAAAATAATTCTTCTCTTTCTGAATCCAAGGCTATTCAAGCTGGGCGTTTGGAAGTTGCTGTTGCTTACAGTGCTGACGCTCTTTGATTTGTTTCGTACCTCAGCCAGATCAATGGTTTCGGCTGTCTCTGCCCGCAGACTTCTCTGGATAAGATACTGGTCTGCAGATGTCTCTTCAAAAGCTCAATTGGGATCTTTACCCTTTAAGGGTAAACTTCTGTTTGGGAAGGATCTTGAGGACTTGATTCATTCCTTAGGAGAAAATAAGATACATCGTCTGCCTGAGGATAGGCCCAGGACAAGGGGATCGTTATCTTCTAGATCCTGTTTACGAGGAAACCGCAGGTTTCGCACCTCCCGCTCTTCAGGTTCTTCCTTTCGGCAACAGCCTGCTAGACAGCAATCTTGGCCTCAGTCCTTTCGAGGACATTGTTATGGGAGACCTGGTCCCTCCCAGTCCTCTGGTGGAGCGAAAACCTCTCAATGAGATGAGACCGGTCCGTTCCTCGTTTCCGGTAGTGAGAAACAGATTGTCCCTCTATTTCGAGGAGTGGGCCAAAATACCATCGGATCAGTGGGTCCTAACTGTGATAAAACAAGGCTACGCCTTAGATTTTGTATGGCGCCCTCGCGACCATTTTCTCGTTTCTCTATGTTCTTACATTCAAAAGTGTCAGGCGGTGAGGGATATCTTACATCATCTAAGAGAGCTTGGGGCCATTGTGCCAGTACCTCCATTGGAGCAACAAAAGGGCCGTTATTCCATCTACTTCGTCGAACCCAAAAAAGACGGCACATTTCGTCCCATTCTGGACCTAACTTTTTAGGTCAATTGATGTCTGAGAATCCCAAGGTTTCACATGGAAACCTTAAGAGCAGTCCTGGCATCTGTTCACAAAGGCGAGTTCCTAGCTTCTTTGGACCTGACCGAGGCATATCTTCACATAGGAATTTGGTCACGCCAAGTGTGGTTTCCAGTACTTCAGGATCTCTCCATTCGCAGGCACATTCCCTTGGGAAAGGGCCCGCTCATGATTACTCAAAACGACTGGTGCCTCTGCCACCCCAATCTTCAAGCCTTGTCCTTGATGGCACGGATGTTGAATGGTTAATCCTTCAGCCACTCAACCTTTCTGAACCAGTTTCCCGTGTCTTGATTGCTTCACGGAAGCCTTCCATGAGAAAATCTTACTCTTACAAATGGAACAGGCTTACGTCCTGGTGCTCTTCTCAGTCCCTTAAACCCTTTACCTGTCCAATCACAAAGTTTTTGGACTATCTCTGGCTCTTGTCAAAATCAAGTCTAAAAACGTCTTCCATCAGAATGCATGTCAGTGCGGTAGCTGCCTTCCATAAAGGTGTCGGGGATGTTCCTATATCAGTACAACCCCTTGTAACCCATTTTTTGAAGGGCTTGCTTCACCTCAAGCCTCCACTGCGTCCTCCGGCCCCTTCTTGGGACCTTAACCTGGTTTTGGGTCGGCTCATGAAACCACCATTCGAGCCTCTTCACTCCTGTGAACTTCAATATCTCACATGGAAAGTGATTTTCCTTTTGGCAATCACTTCAGCTCGCAGAGTTAGTGAATTACAGGCCCTAGTTACCTATCCGCCTTACACTAAACTTCTGCAGGACCGGGCAGTACTCCGCACTCACCCTAAATTCTTACCCAAGGTAGTTTCAGATTTTCATCTAAATCAATCCATCATACTACCTACCTTTTTTTCCCATGCCCCATTCCAATCCAGGAGAGCAGGCTCTGCATACCCTTGACTGTAAACGGGCTCTAGCGTTCTACCTAGACCGTACAGCTGCCCACAGGAAGAGCACTCAATTGTTCGTCTCTTTCCATCCATCCTAACAAATTAGGACAGCCTGTGGGTAAGCAGAGTCTCTCCTCCTGGTTGGCGGACTGCATATCCTTTTGCTATCAGCAAGCGGGCATTCCATTTCAAGACCGTGTTAAAGCATACTCTGTGAGGGCCATGGCGACTTCAGTAGCACACCTACAGTCAGTGCTGCTTCCTGACACTTGCAGGGCTGCCACCTGGAGTTCTCTCCACACCTTTGCAGCCCACTATTGCTTGGACAAAGCCCGAAGACAAAATTCCATCTTCGGCCAGTCTGTCCTTCATAACCTGTTTACAACATGACGTACCAACACACTTCCGCTTGCCCGGTGGGGTTCAGGATGCCCTCTACCAAATTCCACCCCAGTTGTTGTGCCTGTTGCACGCCTTTGGGTACATTTGGTGCATGTTCGGACATCCTCAACTCAGTACTCACCCATATGTGAGGACTACCATCCTGCTTGTCCTGTGAGAAAGCAAATGTTGCTTACCTGTAACAGGTGTTCTCACAGGACAGCAGGATGTTAGTCCTCACGAAACCCGCCCGCCGCCCCGCGGTGTTGGGTTCGTAACGTTTTATTATTTTATTTTTCGGCACTGCCTGTAGCTTTTAAATAAGACTGAAGGGGAACCCCTGCTGGCTGCAGGGTTAGTGCCATGCTGGGCATGCCCAGTAGGGGCCAGGCAAAGTTCTGTAAACTTTGACAAAAGTGTTCCGTGATTGGGCTCCATCCTGTGATGTCACCCATATGTGAGGACTAACATCCTGCTGTCCTGTGAGAACACCTGTTACAGGTAAGCAACATTTGCTTTCCCTATAATAGATTGCCTTACAAAAATGTTGCAACAAAGCCTGTAAGGGAACTTTACTTTTTTGTTTTATACCCTAATATACAGGTCGATACAGTTATGCCGCGTTAGAAAGAGTGCGGCAGTGCCAGGCGCACCCTCGTTCCCCGCACGCACAGTTCTCTTCACCTACCGCTCGATACTCTCTTCAAATTGCATGCAAGTGCATGCCGCGTCTGCGAAGCGTTAGGCGAAGGTTAGGCCCGCGCAACCCATTTTACTGTATAGAGCGCCTATACAGTATCCTGGGTGCGCGGGCCTAACGCTTCACGGCCACGCTGGTAACTGTCATTTCAAATGACAGTTACCAGCGTGCCAGGAAGTGGACAGTGACAGTGCCAGGAAGTGGACAGTTATGTTCTCTGATGCTCGGCAAACTTTCCCCCAGCCCCCGCTCACCTGCCCTGGCCGCGTCCGGTCTCCGGTGCAGCCCCAGTCCTGTCCCTCCTCCCGAAGCAAAAAAAACAAAACCGAAAAAGTAGCAAGAGAGCGAGGGGAGAGACTGGCAATCCTAGGCTCGGGCCTGCTAGTCCCTTCTCCTCTCCTCCCGAAGCAGGGCGCGAAAAGCAGCCTTGCTCCGGGAGTAGGGGGGGGGGGCAGTTTAAAGCGACGAAGCGACTTACTTTTGCAGCCCCCCCCCTCCGGACATCGGCAACGACCGCGGCTCCAGCCTCCAGCTGTCAGACAGACGCATCGCACGTGGGAAAGCGGCCCCTATGCGTGCAATTGGCTGCTCAAGATGTGACGTCACGACGTTTGGCGTCACGGCATGTGACGTCACGTCTTGAGCAGCCAATTGCACGCATAGGGGCCGCTTTCCCACGTGCGATGCGTCTGTCTGACAGCTGGAGGCAGGAGCCGCGGTCGTCGCCGATGTCCGGAGGGGGGGGGGGGGCTGCGGCGCAAGGAGAGAAGACGCAACTTACTCCAACCAGCCCCCCACTTCGGCAGCTCCCCTATGGCGGAGACGGCAGTGTAAAGCGAGACGGACCTTCGGCGGAGACGGCACTGTAAAGCGAGACAGACCGCGGCGCAAGGAGAGGAGGAGAGAGAAGATGCAACTTACTCCAGCCAGCCCTCCTCCGGACAGCGGCTTCCCAGCTGCCGGCGAAGATAGACGCCCGAACGGGTAGGCCCGTCGTGCAATTTGACCTCAAGGCGTGACGTCGCATGCCGTGACGCCAAACGTTGTGACGTCACGCCTTGAGGTTAAATTGCACGAGGGGCCTACCCATTCGGGCGTCTATCTTCGCTGGCAGCTGGAAGGCAGAGGAGCCGCTGTCCGGAGGAGGGCTGGCTGGCTGGAGTAAGTTGCGTCTTCTCTCTCCTCCTCTCCTTGCGCCGCGGTCTGTCTCGCTTTACAGTGCCGTCTCCGCCGAAGGTCCGCCGTGGTCTGTCTCGCTTTACACTGCCGTCTCCGCCGAAGGGGAGCTGCCGAAGTGGGGCCGCATTGGATTTTTTTTTTTCGCTTTTTTTTTTTGCTTCAGGAGGAGGGAGAGGACTGGGGCTACCCCGGAGACCGGCACCCATGGACGCGACCAGGGCAGGTGAGCGGGGGCTGGGGGAAAGTTTGCCGCTTACCCTTACTCCTGCCTCTAACACAGGGGTAGGGGTAGGCGGTAAACTAACAGGTTAAACGCGCGGCAAATCAGCAGGGAAAAAAAGCGATAGTCGGAGCGCGCGTCACAGTATCGGAGGGAATAGCTAATTCGTTCATTAAATAGCTAATTCGTTCATTTATATATCATTTACATGCGTGCGGGAAAGGTTACGGGTCAGTTTCAAGAAGCGCTAAGGACGCGTGAAACTGGAGACTGTATCGCAGGATCGCCTTACACGTCCCAATTGTGCGCCCACAGCGAGTTAATCTCCAACCGCACCTTACAGTATCGAGCTGATAGTTGCATGCTGTTTCTTTAAAATATAACTTTCTTTGATCAAATGAGTGTTTTATTTCAGTCTACATGCGGGTTCTTTTGCTGTTTGAGTAATGGAGTTCTTGTTCCTTTAAATCAAGGAGGAAAAAGGATATAAGGAAATGTTTGTTTTATATGCAGATTCTTTTGGTTATGTTGGACCACTAAGGAGGAATATCACTGGGGTTTCTTTTCTTTTTTTCTCTTAGTGTGCAGGTTCGATCAGCTGCTGCTACATGTCTGAAAAATGTTTTAGCCACAAAATCTGGCAGCAGGTTTTGGGAGGCATACAAGGACAAAACAGATCCCTTACTGGTTTATCTCCAACCTTATAGAGTCTCCAAGAAAAAGGTAGATGTTGCATCCATTAATGTCCATTGCTGTACCTGACCAACTTGTACCAGAAATGAAATGTGAATATGCATAACTATCCATTTTCAAAATATGGAAGGAAACAGCCTCTTCAGAAAAAACTCTAATGAAGGCTGCACCCTCTAAACACAGTCTTTGAGAGTCCCTTGCCCACCATTATAATCATACTTATTATTATAATGATAATTATAATTATAATGATAATTATAATTATTATAATGATAATTATAATTATAATGATACTTCACGCATATCCAGCATAGCTCCCTGCTTCAACGGCAGGGAAGAAGAAAAACTGATACTTCACGCATATCCAGCATAGCTCTCTGCTTCAACGGCAGGGGAGAAGAAAAAAGGATTCGCACTCACAAAGCGGGGAGTAGCTGGCTTGTTATGGCGGTTACTACCCCAAACCAAATAAGCCTGATACTTCACTTTCAATGCATATCCTGCTTCAACGGCAGGGGAGAAGAAAAACTGATACTTCACGCATATCCTGCATAGCTCTCTGCTTCAACGGCAGGGGAGAAGAAAAACTGATACTTCACGCATATCCAGCATAGCTCCCTGCTTCAACGGCAGGGGAGAAGAAAAACAACCAATAAGGGCTGAATAACACAGTCTGGGTAAAACAAATAAGCATGGGTGTAGCTTGCTTATTGCGGCGGTTACTTCCCCTACTACCCATAACTAATCAAGCTTGATATTTCACTTGGTTGCAGCTCCATCACTGCTCTCTACATTAATGGTGGGGGTGGAAGGGAAATAGAACCAAAGAGCTAAGAGAAACAGATAAGTATGAGAAAAAAATGTGAAGCTTGCTGGGCAGACTGGATGGGCCGTTTGGTCTTCTTCTGCCGTCATTTCTATGTTTCTATATTGGTCTTCAAAGATATGTCCTTATGTTTTATACATTTTACATGCAATAAAATATCTGACAAGCAGTACTTATCTTGACCTTAAAAGTGAATAATGTAGAAAAACAACCCATGTACCACCCCCGTTAGGTTATTTTTCTACATTCAGTCTTAAGAACAAGATAAGTCCTGCTTGGCAGATGTTTTAGTGCATTTAAAATACATAGAAAATGTCATTTCTTTGAAGACCAATGATTATAATGGTGGGCAAAATTCACAAACTGTGTTTAGAGCATGTAGCCCCCAAGTATGAAGGTCTTCGATTATTCCTTGTCATAGTTTTTTCTGAAGAGGCTGTCTCCATATTTTGAAGTTAGATAATTCAGCTATATTTAACTTTTTTCTTACCTGTATGGTTTTTTAAATTTAGCACACGTGTAAATATGCACGATATTTCTATAACTCATTCAAGAAAAAAATGCCTTGGGATTTTTTGTGTTATGTACAATGTCACTTTCCTGGTCCTTTTATCTATATCAGTTCAAACCAAGAGATTGTTTTTCCAACATTTATAGGACTACCCTACTTTTCTCTCTCTTAATTTTGTTTTGCCTCCCAGAAGAAACATACTGCTCTGATAGAGAGCGGGATGGAAGTATGTGTTAATCTACCTTATAAATGGCCTGTGACCGACGGCCCGCAAATGCGCAGTAGAGACCAGCTCTACCGCGCATGTGCGGGCGAGCATGTCGCTCTGAGGCAGCTTCAGAAAGAAAAAAAAATGGCGGCGTCCAGTGGCAGCAGCGGGCGGCGGCGGTACCGGTAGCGAGCGGCGGCGGTAGCGACGGCGGCGGTAGCGGGCGGTAGCGAGGGAGGGAGAAGAGAGAGAGAGAGAGGGACGGACTGAGTGGGAGGGAGGGACGGAGAGAGAGAGTGGGAGGGAGTGACTGAGTAAGAGGGAGGGATTGAGTGAGGGGGAGGGACTGAGTGAGAGGGAGGGAGTGGGACTGAGTGAGAGGGAGAGGGGGGACTGAGGGAGGGAGTGGGACTGGGAGAGAGAGGGAGGGAGTGGGACTGAGGGAGAGTGAGTGGGACTGAGTGAGTGAGAGGGAGGGGGGAGGGAGTGACTGAGTGGGAGGGAGGGACTGAGGGAGGGAGTGGGACTGAGGGAGAGGAGGGAGGGAGTGGGACTGAGGGAGAGGACGGAGGGAGTGGGGACTGAGTGAGAGTGAGTGGGACTGAGTGAGTGAGAGGGAGGGAGAGAGGGGGAGGGAGTGAGTGAGACTGAGTGGGAGGGAGGGACTGAGTGATAGGAGAGGGAGGGTGGGGAGGAGTGGGTGAGGGAGGGGGTGGTGAAGAGTGAGGGGAGAGAGAAAGAGGGGGAGGTGAGAGACAGAGGGATGTAGCCCGTTTTAACGGGCTTAACGGCTTGTAGATTATAAAGAAAAAAGATAAGTAGGAAGTTTGTACCCAGCAGTAAGAGGTGTAACCTTTCACATGCACATATCCCAGGAAAGTTTTTTGTAAAGGACACAGCCTTTTTCATGGCCAGCTTGGAGAAATAATATGGCTAGGGGCACATTTGAAAGGTGTTGCCATAAATAGTGTAGCCATTTTGCATGTGTAGGTGCAGTAGCAGGAGAGCATTTATTTAAGATGCATAGCCCTTTTGTGCACCCTTTTATATAATGCAGTTTAAAGAGCGTCTTGCATTATTACTGTTGTTGTGTGACATAAAGAAGCACAGCTTTAGCATTTTCCAACCTAATAAATTTTATAAAAAGGAGTTCTATCTCAAGACCCAGCCTCCAAAGACCTCCAAAGAGTTCTATCGCAAAAGACCCATTTCCAAAGACCCAGCCTTCAGCTCCATCTCTACACAAACAAGTGTAAAAGACCTAGGGGTCTTCCTGGACCAGCACCTAAGCTTAAAATAACATATCAATTCAACGCTTAAAGCGGGCTTCTTTAAACTCAATGTCTTAAAAAAAAACTCCGACCTTTACTCCACCAACATGATTTCAGGACAGTCATCCAGACCACCCTCTCATCCAAGTTTGACTACTGCAACGCCCTCCTGCTTGGACTCCCCTACTCTACTATAAAACCTTTACAAATGTTCCAAAATGCAATAGCCAGGGTCATCACAAACACTAGAAAAAGCGCCCACATCACACCTTCACTGGCTCCCCATCTCCTCACGTATCCTATTCAAAACACTCACCATCATCCACAAATCGATCCACAGCCACAATTCCAACTGCCCCACTCACTCCAACCGGCCCACCAGGGCAAACAAAGCAGGAACCCTCCAAATACCCTCCCTTAAAAAGGCCCACCTATCCAGCACTCGGGAGCGCGCTATCTCCATTGTTGGCCCCAAGCACTGGAACGCTCTCCCCACTACCCTCTGGCTCGAACCATGCGCCCATAAGTTCAAGAAGAAACTAAAGACATGGCTTTTTAGACAGGCCTTCCCAGACTAGACCCCAACCTCCGCTGCTGCTGCGCCCCCAGGCCCCTACTCTTTTCCACCCGACCCCCCGGGCTCGTCTCCCCTCACCGCTATCGAATCTTTGTACTTAACCCTCCCTCCAATTTGTACATTCTCTGTAAATTTGTTTTTCATGTCATGTTAGCACAAACATTGTTAGATGTATTTCTGTTATATTTATTGTTATATTTAAGTTTCTGCACCCTTCTGGCCTTTTGTCTCTCTCGTTCAACCCCCTTCCCTGTTTTTTGTACTTTCCAGCCTTTAGTTACAATGTGAACCGGTATGATGGTCCCCCTAATATTGGTATATAAAAGTTCTAAATAAATAAATGGTTCCTATAAGGGGTACAGCTAGAATATGCTCATGAACAGACAAAAAGGAAAATTAGTTTCTTACCTGATAATTTTCGTTCCTGTAGTACCAAGGATCAGTCCAGGACACCTGGGTTGTGACTCCGCACCAGTAGATGGAGACAGACTAAAACTTGTGGGCGGAGCATATATGCCCCTGTGCCAGTCACAGCCCCTCAGTCATACGTAATGTCAAAGTAGAAAAGCCATAAGGCAACCATAGCTAACCATACAAACTTGCTATTTAAACGGAAAAAAATTCCAACACCCCTACAGGAACCAGACTCTCCAACCGGGAGAACGAATAAACAAGGGGTCAGCGCACTGAAAACAATAATGAGCGGACTCTCCGTTACTATAGCGCAGCACTGTGGGCGGGATCCTGGACTGATCCTTGGTACTACAGGAACGAAAATTATCAGGTAAGAAACTAATTTTCCTTTCCCTGTACGTACCAGGATCAGTCCAGGACACCTGGGATGTACCAGAGCTAACTTACCAAGGGTGGGAAGCAGAGAGTCCCGCTCGGAGTACCCTCTCTCCAAAACCCCCAGCTTCAGGAGCTTGAACATCCAACCGGTAATGTTTAATGAAGGTATGCAACGACTTCCAGGTAGCCGCCCTGCAAATCTCGAGGCGACACCTGAGTAGATTCCGCCCAAGACGCAGCGTGAGACCGCGTCGAATGAGCCCGAAGACTCACCGGCGGCGATTTTCCGCACAGAATGTACGCGGAACCAATGGCTTCCTTGAGCCAACGGGCAATGGTTGTGCGGGACGCCGCAGAACCTTTCTTTGGGCCCGAAGTCAACACAAACAGATGATCCGTCACCCGAAACGGGTTGGTAACCTCAAGATAGCGAAGAAGGGACCTCCGCACATCTAGCTTTCTCAAGTCTCTCGTTTTCGGGTCCGAAGACTCCCCAACCGCGAAAGCGGGGAGTTCAATCGATTGATTCAAATGGAAAGCCGACACGACCTTAGGAAGAAAGGAAGGAACCGTCCGCAAGGAAACCCCGGAATCGGAGATGCGCAAGAAGGGCTCCCTACAGGACAATGCCTGTAATTCCGAAACACGACGGGCCGACGCAATCGCCACCAGGAATACAGTTTTTAACGTGAGATCCTTGAGCGTAGAACGTTTCAGGGGCTCAAACGGCGCGGAACATAAGGCAGAGAGCACCCAGTTGAGGTTCCAAGACGGGCAAGGGAGGCGCAAAGGAGGACGGAGGTGTTTAGCCCCCCGAAGAAAACGGGAGATATCCGGGTGAAGAGCCAGAGAGACTCCCCGGACCTTACCTCGCAAACACCCAAGCGCCGCCACTTGAACCCGAAGGGAATTGCACACTAAGCCTTTGGCGAGCCCCGCCTGGAGAAACGCCAAAATATCGGAAATAGAAGCGGAAGTGGGATCCAGACCCCGCTCCACGCACCATTCCTCAAAGACGACCCAGACCCGAACATAAGCTAGGGATGTAGACTGCTTTCTGGATCTCAGCAACGTAGCAACGACCGCATCAGAGTAGCCTTTTCTTTTCAAGCGATACCTCTCAAAAGCCATGCCGCGAGACAGAAGTGATCCGCATCCTCCAAACAGACGGGGCCCTGCCGAAGAAGCCCCGCGAACCCCTGAAGTCGAAGGGGTGCAGCCACCGACAACTGGACTAAGTCCGCAAACCAGGGACGGCGCGGCCACTCCGGCGCCACCATGATCACGTTGGACGGGTGCAATTCTATGCGCCGCAGAATCTTGCCGATCATGGGCCACGGTGGGAACACATACAGAAGCACTCCCGCCGGCCAGGGAAGCACCAACGCATCGACTCCCTCTGCGCCCCTTTCGCGACGTCGACTGTAAAATCTCGGAGCCTTTGCGTTGTGCCACGTGGCCATCAGATCCATGTGGGGCGTTCCCCAAGTCTTGCAGATGAAGAGAAACGCCTCGTCCGCCAGCTCCCACTCTCCGGGATCCAGGCGGTGACGGCTGAGAAAATCCGCCTGTACGTTGTCGACTCCTGCGATGTGGGACGCAGCGAGATGGCTGAGATGCCGCTCTGCCCAGAGCATCAAGAGCCGCGCCTCCTCCGCCACTAGAGGACTTCTTGTCCCGCCCTGGCGATTGATGTAAGCCACGGTGGTAGCGTTGTCCGACAATACCCGGACCGCCCGTCCGCGTACTAGGGGTAGAAAGGCATGCAGCGCCAGAAGGACCGCTCTGGTCTCCAGCCGGTTGATAGACCACCGGGTCTGCGACTCTGACCACAGACCCTGAACCGACTTCCCTTGGCCCACTGCCCCCCAGCCGGAAAGACTGGCATCCGTGGACACCACCGTCCAGTCGGGCACCATAAGGGACACGCCACAGGAGAGATGTGTGGAATCCAGCCACCAGCTCAGGCTGGATCGCGCCTTCCCCTCGAGAGGTAGAGGTAGATAGAACTCCTCTGAAACTGGTTTCCAGCAGGAAAGCAATGAGGACTGCAGCGGCCGTAGATGAGCGAACGCCCAAGGGACTAACGCCAGCGTGGATGCCATAGATCCCAGAACCGTCAGGTAATCGCAGACTCGTGGCCGGTGTAGCGACAGAAGACGTAGTACCTGAGACTGCAGTTTGCATATTCGTTCCTGAGAGAGAATCACCTTGCCTTGTTTCGTGTCGAAAAGGGCTCCAAGATACTCCAAGGACTGAGAAGGTTTGAGATGACTCTTGTTGTAGTTGACCACCCAGCCCAGGGACTGCAAGAGCTGTAACACCCTGGCCACTGCCTGCCGACACAGACTCTGAGACTTCGCCCGGATCAGCCAATCGTCGAGGTAAGGGTGAACCAGGAGGCCTTCCCGTCGCAACTGCGCCGCTACGACCACCATCACTTTCGTGAATGTCCGAGGCGCTGTCGCCAGGCCGAACGGGAGCGCCCGGAACTGGAAGTGCCTGCCCAGAATGCAAAACCGCAGGAACTGCTGATACGCTGGATGGATGCCCACATGAAGGTTTGCTTCTGTGAGATCTAGGGACGCCAGGAATTCGCCGGGGCGCACTGACGCGATCACGGAACGAATGGTTTCCATCTTGAAATGAGGGACCCGAAGGCATCTGTTGACTCCCTTCAGATCCAGAATGGGGCGGAAAGAGCCGTCTTTCTTGGGGACTATGAAGTAAATGGAGTAACGGCCCTTGCCGTACTGATCGGCCAGAACCGGAGAGATGGCTCCCAAGCTTTCTAGTCTTTGGATGGTGTCTAGCACCGCCGCCTTCTTCTTGGGATCCTTGCAGGGTGAGACCAGAAATTTGTCCGCTGGGATGCGAGCAAAATCTAACTCGTAGCCGTGTCTTATCACGTCGAGGACCCACTGATCCGACGTCATGCTGGCCCATTCCTCGAGGAAGAAGGAGAGACGCGCCCCCACGTTTGGAACAACGTGCCGAGGACGCGAGGAGGGATGGGCCGGCCGAACTTCATTGTGAAGGCTTGGACCCTGCACCAGACGGAGCCCCTCCTTGCCGGCCAAAACGTTTGCCCCGAAAGGACTGCTGCCACTGAACGTTCCGCGAGGAGGACGGTCTATACGTGGGTCCAGAGGATCTTTGCGGTCTGGACTTCCTGGGCCCCCGGAACCGGGCTCTTCCTGAGAAGGAAGATCGCGGCCGGGCCCTAACCTCCGGCAGCTTAAACGCTCGATTCTCACCCAGGGAAACCATCAAATCGTCTAACTCCTTGCCGAATAGCAATTTCCCCTTAAATGGCAATGCCCCGAGGTGAGCCTTGGAAGAGCCATCCGCTGCCCAGTTGCGCAGCCAAAGAAGACGCCGCGCCGACACCGCTGCCACCATGGAGCGAGCTGAGGTGCGCAAAAGATCATGGAGAGCATCAGCCCCATAGGCAATGGCCGCCTCCAACCTGTCTGCTTGAGAAGCCTCCTCTGCAGAGAGATCCGCATTCGCCTGAAGGACTTGAGCCCAGCGCAGACTAGCCCGCATAGCAAAATTCATGCAAATGGCGGCCCGCACTCCTAGGGCAGAAACCTCGAAAATCTTTTTGAGTTGAACCTCCAACTTCCGGTCTTGAATATCCCGGAGGGCTGTTGCTCCCGTGACCGGGATGGTAGACCTCTTCGTGACAGCGGACACCGCCGAATCCACCTTTGGAAGCCGGAGGAGCTCCAGCGCGTCCTCCGGCAAAGGGTAAAGCTTGTCCATGGCTTTGCTGACCTTCAGACCCAACTCCTGAGTATCCCATTCCTTGAAGAGGATATCCGTGGCCGAAAAATGAAAAGGAAAAGCGACCGCCGGCCCTGTGAGCCCGAGCAGAACGGGATCCATATTTGCCTCCTGGCGGACCACCACCGGAGGGGCTTCAATCCCCAACTCCTGGAGAATGGCCGGGATAAGCGGCGACAGTTCCTCCCTACGGAACAAACGCACCACCTTGGGGTCATCCCCGTCGACGGCCTGTGCTCCTTTCCCTGTACTGGGCTGCGCGGAGCCATCTGACGCTGCCGTCCCGGCCCGGGCTCCTCAGAGGCCTCCGTGTCCGCCCCGGCGGATTCTTCGGACTCCGAGTCCTGCGGCACCCCTCGCGGAAGCCGCTTGCTCCGGTCCGCGCCCTGGGCGACCTTCGCCGCCCTCCTGGCCGGCTTCTTCGGCGGGGACCGGTGGACCCGCGCGCGCGAGGCGTCCCCCCGGCTGTGCTTACTTCGCCTATATCGGAGCACCTTGCGCAGCAAAAGCACCAAAACCTCTGAGAACTCGCCTGAATCCGAGGAATCGTTTTCCGAAGTCCCCCGGGACCCGGGCCCCTCCGAGGGGCCCTCCCCCGCCGCACCCCGCTGCGGGGATAGCTCAGGGGGCAAGACCGAGGCCCCCCACCGTTTCGCGCGAGACTACCCGGCCGGTGGACAAGATGGCCGCCACTCCCGCAGAAATCGGGAAAGGATCAGAAGGCCTGTCAGGGGCTCCCCCCACCTGCGACGGCGATCGTGCCACCCGGGAACGGGCCCCCCGAGGTGCCCCCGATGATCCCTCGTCTCCCGGGACGCAGTCCGAGTAAAGGCCGTCCCGGGAGAGACGCGCGCGCGCCGAGCCGCAGGCCCTGCACTGCGAGCCGCGCGGCATGGCTGAAACCGCGGGAAAGAAAAGTACGCGCCGAAAAACAATGAGGGACGCTGAAAAAAATTAGAAAATCACCGCTGCAGAAAACGGCAACCTCCCCCCTGCCGACGATGCCCCCCCCCTTGAGTGGAACGGAGCGCAACGCCAGGAAACGGAGAGCCGACAGAAAATAAAAATAAAACACTTTTTTTTTTTTTTTACAGAAAAAAACGCTGTCCCTGGTACTGAAAAGCCCTATGTCCTGCAGGGGTGAGTGAACCGGGCTCCCCGGTGTCACCCCTGACGCTGCTACTAGACCAGCCGGGTCCTCGACCCTAGCAGCGGCCTCAACCTGGGGAGGGTAGTCCCCTCAGGACCTCTCAACTCCCCAGGGAGGCAGGGCAACCGGGACTAAACTAAACAATTAAACAAACCTCAATTTGCAGAAAAAAACCCAAATAGGCCTAATAGAAAATAAAAGCCAAAAGCGAACCTGACAACAAAACCAGAATCAGGCCCGACAGGGCTGTGACCAGACCTGCACCACCTACTGGAGACAGAGTAAGACTGAGGGGCTGTGACTGGCACAGGGGCATATATGCTCCGCCCACAAGTTTTAGTCTGTCTCCATCTACTGGTGCGGAGTCACAACCCAGGTGTCCTGGACTGATCCTGGTACGTACAGGGAACAAGTAATCTAATGTACTGTACTAATGAGTAAAGTCAAAACTACAAGCATTGTAAAAAAAAAAAAAAGAAAATTGGGTATTTACAATTTGGTCTTATGTGATTTACTTAAACTTAAAGCTCCCCATATTGAAAGGACATTTCATTGCTCAATAGCCAGATAAGTCACTCAGCCTTAGCCAGATAAGATATGCAGGTAAGTTATACCTGCCAATGAGCAGGTTTAACTTAGCTGGATATAACTAGATGGCATACTAGAGGGGGATACAAGTTTATTTACCTTAAAGTGATAGTTGGTTCAGTAGGATCAAAATTTCTTTAAAAAGTTGCTATCAAGAACCTGATGATTATAGTGGGGATACCAATATCTTGAAAGCACTTATGTGCACCAAACCAGGTATGTGTGTGAAGGTCTGTATACTAACTAAATTTATTTTAGTGCTAATAAAAAAAAATGTAAAGGTAGAAGGTAAGAATGTGCTTTCATTTTTAATGACATAAGCAATGTCAATGACATTTTTAAAATTTTCATTTAGTGTGCATTATTTGAGTTAGTGCATACTATTGCCACTCAAATAGTGCTCACTAAATCAAAATAGTGCACGCAAAATAAAAACAAAAGAAAAGAAAACCTAATGAAACCAAAAATGGGAAAACGAAACTAATGTTTTATCCATGCGCATCGCTAGTAGAAGGTAGTTTTATATGGTTACACTATTGGTTATTTACAGTGGTTTGTAAGAACATAAGCTTACGTATGTTGAATGTAAAGAGGACTTTACAAATACATTTAGAGTGCACAAAATACTTTCGATTGTCACAGTTTGAAAAGAATTGGGTTTAGCAGCATCAGAATCCTCATTATCCAGGTAATTGAAAGAAGCACAAAGGAAGCTTATGATAAAAAAAAAATAAAATAAAAAAGCTTGGCAAGCCTGATGAAAGTCTAAGCATGCAAGGTCAAGCTTCACCAGTGGAGTTGTATAAAGCAGCTACTATAGCATCCATGCACACACTGGTTAAAGATAGGATCGAAACAGAAGCATTAGGGGATTCTAGTTCTGGGAGAAGAATCTTATCTACAAATTTAAATTAGGGAGGTCACTACCTCAAAGAATAAGTCAGGGGAAGTAGACTTTGAATGTAAGGCATAATGACAACTGTAGAGTAGGAAAAAAACAGGAAACATGCAGAATTTTCATAGAGTAAGTACCAAAAGTTTCTAGATATAGTTTGAGGTAAGTTTTGTTTTTTTTTAGCTTGGGCATAAATCAAAACTGTGGCAAAGAAAAGTAGAGCGACCTTATATAGACCTGCCTCTAAAATTGTTCTGTGTTTTTCTGCTAGTTAGAAGGACAATCTCTTGATTTAAACTTCTAGTGTAACTCTGAGAAACATAGTTTTACCAGTACTCTTTACAGACAACATCCATCATGAAGTGTTGTAGCATAATCTTTTATTCCTGGTTTTCCTGTCATTCTCTGATACCTGTCCAGAATGAATATGCGTGACTGAGGTCCAGCACAAGCTTTTCTTAAGGACTCTGCATAGCAGTTGTAAACCACTTGCAGTCATACTTCTGTGAACATCTCATCCTGGAGTGTTAAATGCATCATCTTAGCAATGTACCCAGTGCTTTCTGGTATTGTAGGACAAAAGGCCATAACTTGAACCTCATGCTGTCAGGTGGTAGACAGATGATACCAATTTTTTTTTTTTAATTTAAGGATTCTGTAAATTAAATATGTCAGTGTTACCATGTCACTGTGCTCTTATAATATACTTTGCAAATCACCCATAAAGCTCATTTACAGCTGTAGACTTTGAAAACAAATACTTTGACCAATTGTACAGTTTTATTGTGTCTGGAGTATTGTGTAAAAATTATAAAAGAATGAAAATTGAATGTGATTTTGTTTTGTTTTGTTTCTGCTAGTTTATTGAAGAGTCAGATGTTGAGATAAAGGAGCCCCCGGAGAGCTTAGATGATTGCTGCTTATGGGTTCCTCAGAGTAAAGGCCATGACAGTTGGATCAAGAGCCTGGCTTGCACACTGCTGGACAGTGGTGGCGTGAAAAGTGAGGTGCTGCGGCTACTAAGGCCAATGTGTGAGGTGAGACAAGGCCTAGTCACCACCTATTAAGAGGCAAGGACAGTCACCCATGCATTTTTAGAGTCTGGGAACAGAGCCATTGTAGCCAAGCTTAGCTGCAAGTTCTTTTTTTTTGTTCTTTTTTTTTTAAACAGGAAAAACACAAATAATATACCTAGACTCAGAAAACAGGAATTTGAGATAGTGAAACAGAATATCTTTGTAAGGGAATATGGTTTCTAATGGTGCATTTTAGTTGAATAGGGTGTTAAGTAAGGCACACAGTAGCTTATTAGTATAACTGAGATACAGCCAGCATGGATTTACCCAAGGGAAGTCTTGCCTCATAAATCTACCTTTTTTTTTTTTGAAGGGGTAAATAAACATGTGGACAAGGGTGAACCGGTAGATGTGTTGTATTTGGATTTTCAGAAGGCGTTCGACAAAGTCCCGTATGAGAGGCTTCTAAGAAAACTAAAAAGTCATGGGAGAGGAGGCGATCTCCTTTTCTGGTTGTAAGTTGGTTAAAAAACAGGAAACAGAGAGTAGGATTAAATGGTCTGTTTTCACAGTGGAAAAAGGTAAACAGTGGAGTGCCTCAGGGATCTGTACTTGGACCGGTGCTTTTTAATATATTTATAAATGATCTGGAAAAGGGGTACAATGAGTGAGGTGATCTAGGTGTCATAGTGGATAATACATTGAAATTGTCGGCCCAGTGTGCTGTGCAATTAAAAAAGCAAACAGAATGTTAGGAATTATTAGGAAGGGAATGGAAAATAAAACGGAGGACGTCATAATGCCTCTGTATCGCTCCATGGTGAGACTGCACCTTGAATACTATGTGTAGTTCTGGGCACCGCATCTCAAAAAGGATATAGCTGCACTGGAGAAAGTGCAGAGAAGGGTAACCAAAATGATAAGGGGCATGGAACAGCTGCCCTATGAGGAAAGGCTAAATAATTTAGGATTGTTCAGTTTGGAGAAGAGATGACCAAGGGGGGGGATGTGATAGAAGCCTACAAAATCATGACAGGGCTTGAACAAGTTAATGTAAATCAGTTATTTACTCTCTCAGATAATAAAAGGACCAGGAAGGTACTCCATGAAGTTAGCAAGTAGCTTATTTAAAACAAATCAAAGAAAATTATTTTTTACTCCGTGCATAGTTAAGCTCTGGAATTTTTGCCAGAGGATATGGTTACAGCAGTTAGTGTAACTGGGTTTAAAAAAACGTTTGGATAAGTTCCTAGAGGATAAATCCATAAATTGCTATGACAGTAATTAATAAGCAATAGTAGCTTGTGATCTGTCTTATGTTTGGGTACTTGCCAGGTACTCGTGACTTGGATTGGCCAATGTTGGAAACAGGATACTGGGCTTGATGGACCCTTGGTCTGACCCAGTATGGCATGTTCTTATGTTCTTACATTCTTATCATATTAACCTTAGAATGAGAGCTACATTTTTTTCTCCATGGATAAGCAAGATAGTCAGTAACACAAGTTGAGTGATGTCACTTTATGGCACTGAAATGGAGAAGCTTTCTCAGAGTCAAAAAAACCAAGCATGCGCAGGCCTTCCTGTACAACTACCTACAGTGCAAGTTTCCTTATTCTTTTTTCTTCTGCTCATATGAACATAAATGTTTTTGCTGTCTCTTCACAATCACTCGTCTTAGGATTTTCATCTAAACTTCTCCGTTTTTCTTCTCAGTTTGAATTATTTTAATAGTTTTTTTCATGAGTCTCCAAAAAACATCATTAAGATCTAAACTGTATTACATAATTTAAAAATAGTGACAACAATAATTAACTAAACCAATTATAGTCTCAAAACATACCAATCAGTTGTAAAGCAAAAGACAAAAAATGGTGTACTTATACATATTTAATTTAATTTTTTTTTTTTCTTGAATGGATTTATATTGATATGTTTTTTTTAAATTCACAAGTTATTTTTGCCACAAGGTCATTTAGTATATAATCATAAACTCTTATTATTTGGTTTTGTAAAAGGTATTGTAAAAGGTATTCTTTTTGAAACAATGGTCTGCATTTTTTTAGTTGTTCTTGTACTGCTGATATACATTTGTTGTTCGCTGGAGGAAACAACACTCCTTTAACTCATGATTGGAGTGAATGAGGTACATTATTCATTATATTTTTAAATGACAGTACTGTTTTTTAAGTGATTTAAGAGTAAATATTAATTATGTAACAGCATATGTATAAGTACACCATTTTTTGTCTTTTGCTTTACAACTGATTGGTATGTTTTGAGAATATAATTGGTTTAGTTAATTGTTGTCACTATTTTTAAATTATGTAATACAGTTTAGATCTTAATGATGTTTAAAAAGTGCTTTTTATTCATTTTAAAAACTCTTTAATATTTATGAGATCTTAATGTTATTATGAATTTTTGAGTAAATATATTTATATTTATCATGTATGTATTTTATGTTTTTGATTAATGTGTGGTTTGTTTGTAGTCCCTGAGGCAGCGGCTTTTGAGTTGCGAAACTCGGCCTGAGTCGGGCATTTTTATGAATACTTCTCTGCATGAATAAAATTTTGAAAAAGTTCGAGGCATCTATTTTGTTTTGTTTACCTGAAGGTACAGAGAAGGGCAACCAAAATGATAAAGGGGTTGGAACAGCTCCCCTATGAGGAAAGGCTGAAGAGGTTAGGGCTGTTCAGCTTGGAGAAGAGACGGCTGAGGGGGGGATATGATAGAGGTCTTTAA
Organism: Rhinatrema bivittatum; assembly: GCF_901001135.1. Taxonomy (NCBI): domain Eukaryota; kingdom Metazoa; phylum Chordata; class Amphibia; order Gymnophiona; family Rhinatrematidae; genus Rhinatrema; species Rhinatrema bivittatum. Next base: position 74,824,952 of record NC_042619.1, read on the forward strand.
GATCATGAAAGGTCTTGAACGAGTAGATGTGAATCGGTTATTTACACTTTCCAATAATAGAAAGACTAGGGGGCATTCCATGAAGTTAGCAAGTAGCACATTTAAGACTAATCGGAGAAAATTATTTTTCACTCAACGTACAATAAAGCTCTGGAATTTGTTGCAGAGGGTGTGGTTAGTGCAGTTAGTGCAGCTGGGTTCAAAAAAGGTTTGGATAAGTTCTTGGAGGAGAAGTCCATTAACGGCTATTAATCAAGTTTACTTAGGGAATAGCCACTGCTATTAATTGCATCAGTAGCATGGGATCTTCTTAGTGTTTGGGTAATTGCCAGGTTCTTGTGGCCTGGTTTGGCCTCTGTTGGAAACAGGATGGCTGGGCTTGATGGACCCTTGGGTCTGACCCATCATGGCAATTTCTTATGTTCTTATGTTCTTATTTATTTATTTTATTTATTTATTTATTTATTTATTTGAGTTTTTTCTATACCGGCATTCACGGAGTTCGTATCATGTCGGTTTACATAAAACAAGGGGTGATCAATAAATTATAAACGTACATAACTATAACATGAGTATACATTTACAAAATATAACAAATTATAACAAGTGCGCAGAAAAAGCAGTTACAATAAAACAAGGATGGTTCTAACTGGGAGTAGAAGAAGAGGATGAAAGAAGTTTAACAAGAAGTAGAACGTGCAGTGGTTGGTAAGTCTGTATCAGTTTATTGGGTTATTATGATTACTATTGCTAAGTGGCCTATCACAGTAACCCCTCTCACCTGGTCATGTGTTCCACTGAGGATTAGATCAAAAGTAACTGCCCCTTTTGTCAGTTCTAGGACCAGGTGCTCCATGAAGCAGTCAATTATGGCATCTAGAAATTTAACCCCTCTAGCATGCCCCGATGAGCCATTGGCCCAGTCAGTACTGGGGTAATTGAAATCTCCCATTATTATTGTGTTGACAAATTTATTTGATTTTTTAATGTCAACTAGCATTTTACAGCCTGTTTGTTTTTTTCATTTTGGTCAGGTGGCCAGTGTTATACACCCACTGCTATACTCTTACCCACTACTCATGGAATTTCTATCCATAAGGATTCCACAGTGAATTTTGTTTCGTACAGGATTTTTATCATGCTTTACTCTCTGCCTTCTTTTACATATAGTGCTATCCTGCCACCAGTTTGATCTGCCCTATTATATACCTATTATTTATCCCTGGTATCACAATATCCCATTGTTATTACATGCCTGTAATGTCTGTATCCCCATATAATGTCATACATTCTAACTCAAAAACTATGGTTAAACTGGTATCTACTTACTCGCATATCAATTAGCTAATTGATATGTGAGTAAATAGATACCAGTTTAACCATAGTTTTTGATTTTTTGGATACAAATAAGGTTACTGGAATACACTTTTGTGTGTTGGTGGGTGTTATATGTGATTGATACATTCTAACTCACCAATCTTACTGTTCCAGACTTCTGGCATTCATATATAGACATTTTAAAATGTTTTTTATTTGTACTTTCATTTCTCTTTGTATTCACACTGATTGTTACCAAATGATACAGGTAGTTTAGAGTCCACATCTTGGTGCTCTTGTCTTTATCTGTCTGGGCTACTTCAGCTTTAAACACAACCTTTTTACTGGGATATTTTAACTTGTCTTTTTCACAAGTATCTCTGAAAGTATGAGGGAGTCTCTACAAAATTCCTTCAGGTAACTTAACGGAGCAGGCACAACCATTTTGCCCAATCCTCCTTATGGTCTAGATCCACAAGGAATCCTGGGTGAAGGAAGTAGCCCCTCACCAGAGTATAAGAACTCAGTGCCTAGAAGGGTTAGAGGCACCCCGTGAAGCAGGCAGGAACCCACTCTATGCAGAAACCTGCTATGTTACTTATTTATTTGAAATATTTATATACAGTTTTTACAATAAAAATATTGGTCAAAGTGGTTTATAATAAAAAGTAAAAACAATAATGGGTTTTTAAGATAGAAAAAAAAAGATACATACATAAAATTATAAATAAGTAACGATTAAAAATTAAATAGAAATCTTAGAAAGTAGAGAGAAGTAAATAGAGAAGAATATTGGCAATGTTTGAGCACAAAGAGTAATGTAAGGGGCTAAGTGTGTTCTGTGGACAGGATATCAAATGCTTTTGAAAATAGGTATGTTTTTAGTGATTTTTTTAATTTCTTAGCGTTTGTAATTTGACGGAGCGTAGTTGGTAAGGAGTTCCACAAAACTGGACCGGTGGCAGAGAAAGCTCTTTTTCTGGTAATATCTAATCTGACTAATCAGTCTAATAAGTTTTTGTTTAATGATCTCAAGTGTCTAGATGGTTTATAAATCCAGAGAATGGAGCAGAGCCAAATTGAGGAAGGATTATGTAAAAGGGAATGATAGATAATATCTTGTGATTCTGAACTTAATAGGTAACCAATGCAGAGAAAATAGAATTGATGTAATGTGATTTTTTGAGGGTGAACTAAGGAAGAAATGAGCAGCTGAATTTTGGAATAGTTTGTAGAGGTCGAATTGCAGAATCTGGAAGTCCTAGATAAAGTGCATTACAGTAATCGAGACCCGAGAAAATTACAGATTGAAGTACAGTGCGAAAGTCATGGAAGAAAAGGAGAAGACGTAAGCGTTTAAGCATATGTAATTTGAAAAAGGAGTTTTTGATAGTCTGAAAGATGTGTTGTGACAAAAAGAGAGGTCTGAATTTAGCAGTACACCTAAGTTTTGAGCTTGAGATAGGATGGGTGTGAAAGTATCATTTAACTGCAGATGAGGTGGTGGGCCATTTGAGGTGTTAACAATTGAGGATAAACAAACAATTTCGGTTTGTTGGGATTTAGCTTAAGATGATTGTGTGAAAGCCAACTGTTAACAGTGTTTATATATAAATTGGCAGTGGAGAGTGTGTCTGACCACGAGGATTTGTATGGAAAAACTGAATATTGTCAGCGTATATTTTAAATTGAATGTCGAGAGCAGAGAGTAAGTGAAGGGGGGGGGGGGGGGGTTAAATAGATGTTAAAAAGAATAGGTGAAAGAGAGGAACCTTGAAGGACTCCAGAAGCAACTGTGTAGTGATTTGAGAAATGTGAACCAATGTAATCTTTTGAGTACAGTTAGATAAGTAGGATTTGAACCAATTGAGGACTATGGAGTTGATTCCTATAGAAAACAGACTAGTTAGAAAAATTTGATGGTCAAGAGTGTCGAAAGTGGCCGAGATATCCAAGAAAACTAGAATGAAATCTGTATTAGAGTCGAAGCCACGTAGAAACATATCAAAAAAAGAGTGTTTTTAGTAGAAACAAAACATCTAATACTAATCAGAAACATGCTAAACAAATTAAAGCTATGCTTGAACATGAATAAAACTGAATGCATCCTCATAGGAAGAAACATCCCAGAACAAACCATCACTACACACTCCCTTACAATAGACAACATCAACATCCAGATAAAAAACAATACAAAGAACCTCGGAATATGGTTTGATAAAGACCTCAGTTTTAAAAAGACCATCGCAACTAAAACCAAAGAGGGATTCTACAAACTGCAAGTCCTGAAACATCTAAAACCACTCCTACACCATCAGGAATTTCGGACTGTTCTACAATCACTGATCTTCAACGGCCTCGATTACTGCAACGCGCTCTTACTTGCGATACCCAAATCTTCACTAAAACCACTCCAAGCTCTACAGAATGCCGCTGCCAGAATCCTAACAGGAAAGAAAAAATCGGATCACATCACCCCCGTTCTAAAAAGTCTTCACTGGCTCCCAATCGATCAGAGAATCGAATTCAAAACCCTTACTCTAGTACACAATGGCATACACAAAACGGAAAACAACTCACTTTACAGCATGATAAACCTACTCAAACCTCAACGTCTCACAAGATCCACCAACAAACTACTACTGGAAATACCAACACTGCCTTCGGCTAAGCTCACGTGCACAAGAAACAGAGCTTTCTCAATCACAGGACCTCACATCTGGAACTCCCTACCACAATACATAAGCACAATAACCGACAGCGAATCCTTCAAAAAAGAACTGAAAACCTGGTTATTCACAAAAACATTCAGAGATGGCGTAGGCTAATCCCATAATACCATCTTCAACATCACCCATACAGGAGAGACATACCAAGAATCCATTACGCTCCCTCCTTCCCTTTTCCTCCCCTCTGCTCCTTTATGCTCCCCTCCTCTCCCTCTCCCCCATCCCTCCTTACCCCCTCCTCTGGCAAAGTTCCTCCCCCCCCCACCCCTGACATATAATCTTGTACATAATAACATATGTTCTTTCCCAGTTTGCCATAATAACAAATGTTCTTTCCCAGTTTCCCAGAGCTAGCAATGTTCTCTCACAGTTTCCTAACTTGTGCTAGCAAAGTTTCCAACTTGAGCTAGCAAAGCTAGCAAAGTTTCTATTCTGCTCTTGACGCATCCCTGCTCAAATGTTTAAGTTCAATCACTGACTATTAGCCAATTAGTTCGAGGTCACATTAACCTCTGTTTTCTCCTTTTACCGTTATATGTAACCTTTCTTTGTTCTTTTTTTGACCGTTCTATGTAACAAGTTGTTCTATTGTGAACCGGGGTGAAGGCTTATTGCTAAACCTCAGTATATAAAAAACCTCAAATAAATAAATAAAATAGAATGACACTTAGGGAAACCGTGTTGACAAGGATGTAAAATGTTATGATCTGAGAGGAAATCAGTCAGCTGATGAAGAACAATAGACTCTATGAGTTTAGCTAGAGAAGTGATTGAAGTGATGGGTCTTAGATTATTGAAATCCATGAAATTTTCTGATTTACACTTGAGTATAGGAAGAATTGAAGTCTGTTTTAAAACGTCCGGGAAGGATCCAGATTCAAGTGATAAGAACATAAGAAATTGCCATGCTGGGTCAGACCAAGGGTCCATCAAGCCCAGCATCCTGTTTCCAACAGAGGCCAAAACCAGGCCACAAGAACCTGGCAATTACCCAAACACTAAGAAGATCCCTTGCTACTGATGCAATTAATAGCAGTGGCTATTCCCTAAGTAAAATTGATTAATAGCCATTAATGGACTTCTCCTCCAAGAACTTATCCAAACCTTTTTTTAACCCAGCTACACTAACTGCACTAACCACATCCTCTGGCAACAAATTCCAGAGCTTTATTGTGCGTTGAGTGAAAAAGAATTTTCTCCGATTAGTCTTAAATGTGCTACTTGCTAACTTCATGGAATGCCCCCTAGTCCTTCTATTATTCGAAAGTGAAAATAACCGAGTCACATCTACTCGATCAAGACCTCTCATGATCTTAAAGACCTCTATCATATCCCCCCTCAGCCGTCTCTTCTCCAAGCTGAACAGCCCTAATCTCTTCAGCCTTTCCTCACAGGGGAGCTGTTCCATCCCCTTTATCATTTTGTTTGCCCTTCTCTGTACCTTCTCCATCGCAACTATATCTTTTTTGAGATGTGGCGACCAGAATTGGTACCTGCCTGCAGGGGAGTAAAACCAGGACTGGATCAACCTGTCCCGAAAATCCAGAGCCAGTTGGTAACCCCACCTGTCATTCACTAGCTTGCATAGGTAGTTACAGGCGACCTCTCCAATAGATTTAAAAAGGAGCCCAGAGCATGGATTTAAATTTGAGTTAGAGACCTCTTGTTTTTTAAGGACTGATAGCAATGTTTTTGTAGGGAGAGGTGAAAAGGAGGATCAGTTACGGTCCAGAGAAGGGTTTGAAACTATAGGGAAAGGGAGGTGAGAGAATTCTTCTGAAATTTTAACAATTTTGTTTTGATGTTTGATGTCTGTTACCTGAACTTAAGGTAAGATGCATTCTTTGTTTTTGTTCTTCGCTGGAAATAAATTGCACATAAAGGAAACAGCCAGAGTCTACCTCCTTATTCCTTCTGGCTGTTTCCCAAGCCGCTATTGCTCAAGTTACCACATATGGTGTTTGAAGTGGGATCTTTTTGCCTAATCAGGAAGCACAGGCAGAAGCCCACAGCTGCAGTAGAGAAAAAAAAAACCTGCAGAATCTTTCTTCTTTTTTTTTTTCTTGGGCTTCCCAAGTAGATCCTGACGGATCAGGTGACACTGTTCATCTCCAAGGTAATGAAACAACTCTGCACCTTGCTTAAGGTAAAAACTCTGCACAGCTCGGTCTATCACCCACAGACCAATGGCCTCGTTGAGTGCTTCAACTAGATACTCTAAGCAAATGTTGATGAAATTTGCAGATGATGATATCAAGAACTGGGACTAGCTGCCCTATGTGCTGTTCGCAATCCATAAAGTGCCACAGAGCTCGACGACATTTTTCCCTTTTGAATTACTGTATGGCAGGAGGCTAAGAGGAATCTTGGACATTGCTTGGGAAACTTGGGAAGACAAAGGAAACCCCAGTCAGAACCTCGTGGACTATGTTTGCCGAGTGTAGGATCGCCTAAAAATAAGCTGGGGAGGCAACCTGCCTATGCCTAGAGAAGCCTTGGGCTACTCAAGCCCAAGCTTACAATTGCCTCACAGTCCAAAGAGTATTCTAGCGAGGGAACCTCGTCCTTGTCCTCCTCCCCTAGTAGGAAAGCAAGCTCTTAGCCTGTTGGCAAGACCCATTGACGTTTTGGAGAAAATAGGGCCTGTGGATTACAAAATAGCCCAGACAGATAAACCAAAGAAAACTCAGATGTACCACGTAAACCTTTTGAAGAAGTGGGTTCCACGGGTATGTGGAGTGGTATAAGAAGAAGAATTTGGTCCAGAGCTTGGACCTGAAGTGGACCAAACCCAGATTCCTTTCAGAGAGCAACTGGACCAAACCCAGATTCCTTTCAGAGAGCAAAATAGGGAGATCTTGAACCTACTGGATTTTACCCACTTCATGCAGTATGACATAATTTCACCTCCTGGAGTAGTGCAGCAATAACCCTATCTCAGATTCCTGAGTCTAGGCACCGCATCATTGAGACAGAAGTGAAGGAGATGCTCCAGCTCAGAGTTAAAGAGGAGTCTAACAATGATTGGTCCTCACACATAATGTTGGCCCCGAAGCCAGATGGGAGCATAAGGTTCTGCATTGACTTTAGAAAGGTCAGCAAGTTCTCAAACCTTGACGCATACCAGATGCCTCGAGTGGTTGAACTAATTGAGTGTCTGGGATCCAGCCCAGTTCATCACCTTACAAAAGGTTATTGGAAGGTGCCTCTCATGCCAGTGGTGAAAGAGAAGACTGCATTCTTGACACCAGGGGGACTTTTCCAGTTCATTGTCCTTCCTTTTAGACTCCATGGCACTCCCACAAGTTTTCAGCGCTTGGTTGACCACCTACTCCACCCACATCAAGGGTATGCAGCTGCCTACTCGGATGACATCGTGGTATACAGCCCAGATTGTAAGACATACCTAAGCCAACTCCAAGCTATGCTAACCAATCTGAGAAAAGCAGGACTAACGGCCAACCCTAAGAAGTGCTTGCTAAGAGGGCAAGAAAATCAGTATCTTGGCTACACCTTGGGGAAAGGCAAGGTCCACCCGCAGACCCAGAAGACCAAGGCAATCACCTGGGTGCCAATTCCACAAACAAAGTGAAAGTGAAGGCATTCCTAGGCCTCATGGGTACTATGAAAGTTTATCCCCAATTACTCAGAGAAGGCAGAAACTCTCACAAGGCTGTTGAAGAAAGCACCAGAGAAGGTTCAGTGGTCAGGTGAAGCAGAGGATGCCTTCCAGGCTCCGAAAGAGGCGTTTAGCTGTGAACTGGTCCTGATAAGTCTGGACTTCACTGAACCCTTCACAGTGCAGACCAATGCCTCAGAAGTAGGCTTGGGAGCATTCTTAGTTCAAGAGAAGGATGGATAAGAACATCCTGTGATTTCATTAGCTGGAAGCTGATGCCACAGGATATGCATTACTCAACAGTCTAGAAGGAGTCCTTGGCAGTCAAGTGGGCCTTAGAGGCCTTGCGCACTATCTGCTGGGATGGCAGTTCTCGCTCATAATGGAACACCAACCGCTCCTATGGATAAATAGAAATAGGGCATCCAATGCGAGAGTGATAAAATGGTTCCTGGCCCTACAGCCCTTCAACTATAAAATACGACATAGAGCAGGCAGGGAAAACACCAATGTAAATTTCCTGTCTAGAGAGGTGTCGCTAATACAGGCAGACGCTCATCCTGACGAGGTTGAACCAAGGGGGCTGGTATATGAGGGAGTCTAAAGGAAATGCCCTCAGAGTACCTTAAGGGACCGGACACATCTGTCTCGCCTGGTCCTCATTAAGATTCAGACCCACAAGGAATCCTGGGTGAAGGGAGGAGCCCCCTCACCAGAGTATAAGAACTCAGGGTCTAGAAGGGTTAGAGAAGCCCCAGGAGCAGGCAGGAACCTACTCTATGCAAAGACCTGCAATGTTTGTGCATTACCTGAACTTAAGGTGAGCTGCATTCTTTCTGTGTTTTTGCTCTTCACTGGAAATAAATTGTACATAAAGGAAAACAGTCAGAGTCTGCTTCTTTATTCCTCCTGCCTGTTTCCCAAGCCGCTATCCCCCAAGTTACCACAGGAAGATACATCCCTCCAAACTATGTGCTTCTGAGCGACTGTCTGCTTTCCCCATGGTTAGTTTAAAAGCTGTCATATCTCCTTTTTAAATGTTGCAGCTTGGTATCCCTTTGAAATAGGCTCCCCCTTCCCCAGAATGTTTCCTAGTTCCTAACAAATCTAAAACCTTTTTCCCTGTACCGTTGTCTCATCCACGATTGGAACTCGGCCTGTCTCAGGGATCCTATGTGTAGAATGGGGAGCATTTCTGAGAAACCAATCCTGGAGCTTCTGGACAGTCTCTTCCTCCCCAGCGTGCCCTAAAAATATAATCTTCCATTTCGAGAGTAAGCAAATTGCAAACTCTGGTCTTATTCTCAATTGATTCACAGCAAAGTAGTTTCTGCCAAAAACGGTTTCCAATTTCATTTAAATATATCCATTGTGCTGCCAACATTTTTTTTTTCCAAGAACACATGCCTGTAAGTGTAACCAAGCTCTTGATACATTGGATTGCAAAAGTGCTTTCTTCTGCATAGAAAAAAACAAAATCCCACAGAATATCCTCAACTGTTTCTTTCAACCATTAAAGCAGGGTTTTTCAGTTACAAAGAAGACTGTCACCTTGGATCTCTGATTGCATCTTATTGCCACAGTCAGTGAAGACTATATCTTCAAAGTAAAGTGAAAGCCCATTAGGTTAAGGACAGTTTCCTTAGCTTATCTTTGCTATGCTTCCTAAGAAGATATCTGCACGGTAGGCCTGGATTTATCAATAGGTACAGTAGGCTTGTGCCTAGGGTATCAAATATCTTGGGGAGGGGGAGGGGGGAAGGAGCAGCAGGCTGTCTGATTTACTGCCTTCCAGTTGTGCTGAATCTCAGCAGAGACTACCTTTCTGCTTCCTGATCCATCCCCTTTCTTCCCGAGCAGCATATGGGGAACAAAATGGGAGGAGAGTGAGCCTGTAGAATAGAGAACGAAGGGGGATAATTTTGATAAGGGTAGGATGAGCTGAATGGGGATCATTTTAGGTTGAGAAGAGAGGCTGGGGGATGAGACTGGATCAGCTGGGGGGGGGAAGAGGGCAGTGTTTGTGTGTGTTTGAAATAGAGAAGGGATTGCTGCTGGGGTGTGTACACTCCCAATTAAAAGGGTAGAGAGGTGATGTAAGGAGGAGTAGGACCAGAGCATGTTAGGGACACCTACCTCCTCTCCTTCCCCCCTCCTCTGCTCACAGTAATTCAGGTTCTCTCTCCTTTCATCTCCGATTCTATCTCCCATATGTTGGAACCTCCATTCTTCTTCCTTCTCTGCAGATCCTGGAACCCACCCCACAACAAATTCTACTTTCTTCGCCCCTTTCTTAATCCCAGAACCTCCCTCCCTCGCCCTCTTTTTCTCCCCTCCCAGATTCCTGATTTCCCCTGTTCCTCTGTCTTCCCCATTTCCCATCCTCTCCATCCTATGTTTTTTTTTCTTCTCATACTCCTCTCTCTTATCTTCAGTCATTTCACCTTCTCCTCACTGAATTCCTAGTCCTCCTCCTTTCCTTTCTCCATCCCTGGTCCTCTTACCCTCTCTTTCTCTTCTGCCCATCCTTGAGATCTCATCCCTATACTGATACTTAAGATCGCTTTTCCTCACTCAATAAAAATATAAATTATACAGACACGAGGAAGGTTGGAAAATTAATTTTTATAATATAAAAGATGAAAATGCTATCCATTGTGCTTCAGAATTTTCTAATTTTTGCTACGGAATCTATGCCTGAGCTGCTGCAGCAAACTGGGGGGCTGTGCTTTAGACTTCTTTCTTCTTGTTGTCTGACCTTACCCAAGGGGGTTGGTGGAGGATACTTACAACAGCAACAGTACCTAGGGGAGGATACTACAACAGCAACAGTACCTAGGGATGACAAAATCCTAAATCTGTCTGCATTGCTGCCACTTGTCTTTTATCCACATTTTCACTGTTTATTACTAACTAGAAAATGCTTTGTATCAAGACAGTAGCTTTGGACAGGGAGTTCTTACAAGCTGATTTAATTACTTTCTTCAACTTTAACCTCAGGTATTAAATATGGGGTGCAATGGTCAACTAAAATGCTGGTATAGCAAACTATTCTTATGCAACCCTCATCCTGGGAGTCCCTACTTATGTGGCTGACTTTATCCTGCTTTTCCTAGGGATCTTTTGGTTGTTTATGGTTGATTTTGTCCATGGAGAAAGCAAAGTTACTTACCTTTAACAAGTGTTCTTCATAGACAGGATACATCAGCCTCACAGTCCTGTCCATCTCCCCTTAGAGTTGAAGAATAGCTTATTATTAAGATTGAGGAGACTTGCATAGCAGGTGACTGCCCAGGATGGTCTGCACATTCTCAGAAAAACCAGTTCTGTTTTTCCAAACTCTGAAAGAGCTTCTTCATCTTGGTGCTATGGTTTGTCATCACCCTACGTATGTGACTGATTTGATGCATGTTTATGTAAACCGTTACGATGGCGAAACCGAATGACGGTATACAAAACACCTTAAATAAATAAATAAATTTTGTCTGTCTGTGGAAAACACATGTTACGGGTGAGCAACCCAGATTTATTTTGACTATATTAGGAGAAAAGCCCTGCATTATAATGTTTTAAGTCAGATAAAAGCACTATAATTGGGATATTTATAGTAGGATATGAGTGCCCTGTTACCTTGTTAGGCTGTCGATATGTTAATGTACCCCATAGTGTTTATCTGTAGATAAGGACCTTTGGCCCACCAAGTCTGCCTACATTAGAGATGCTTTTATAACATCTCAGTTTTGTGAAAAATATAATGTTAACATATTTATGTATTTCAAAATGATACAAAATCTTTAAATAAATAAATACTATAATATAGAAGTTATATACTGGTAATATTCTGCTGATCCTGCATCTACCTCCTAGTATACATATGTGAGAGAAAAGCATTTCTGCAACACGAGGAGACTTAATTTTCTTGAATTTTTGATGTATTGATTGTTTTTTGTATTGATTGCTCCCCATTCTATTTTGTATTGATTGCTCCCCATTCTATTTTGTCAAAAGATACAGACCGTTTTGGATTGCAGTATTTCACAGTTGGTTTTGTTTATTCCAGGTGCAAACAGACTTCTGTCAGACTGTCCTCCCATATCTGATCCATAGTATCCTGCTTCAGGATCCCGATGACTCCTGGCGGACACTTGTGTCTCGGCACATTCAGGGCTTTTTCAGCACATGCTGCAGATCTTCCTCATCCTCAAGCCGATCCACCACGCCTGCAAACTCAGACTCTGGTATCCATGCATTCACTTCCATTTTTATTTTTACAATTATGTTTTATTACAGCTACTATTGACTTTCATCACTTAGCCACAGTGCTAACATTTCACGCTAGCATGATATATATACATATATATATACACATACATGCAAGTTCATTAGTACAGTAAAAGAAAACTGTACCGTCGGTGCTGACAGTGTTTCTAGAGTGAGCTATAATACCTAGCTTTCAATTCACTGCTACTTTTGAAACATTTTTATTAGCCCTTAATAGCAGTCATGTTCAGAGTAGCATCACATTACTGTAATGCCTTGTAATGCCCTGCTGCTAGGACTACCAAATACAACATTAAGACCACTTCAAATACTTCAGAACATAGCAGCTAGAATACTAACCAGAAAAAGGAGGAGGGACCATATAACCGAAACCCTAGCGGAACTACATTGGTTACCGATTGAACACAGAATTAAATACAAAACTCTATGTACCATCCATAAACTAATTCATGATGAGAAATCAGACTGGCTAAACACAGCATTACGGGTACACGTCCCATACAGAAACCTTCAATCAGCAAATAAAGCACTCTTAACCATTCCTTCAGTAAAAACGGCAAGACTAACCCAAGTGAGAGAAAGGGCCTTATCATTAGCAGGACCCACAATATGGAACACAATGCCTCCAGAGATCAGATTACAAAGTGATCTCAAGGCATTTAAGAAAAGTTTAAAAACATGGCTTTTTAAACAAGCATTTTACAAAGAGACGGGAGAATAGAAATTATTCAGGAATAGGCAGATAAGCACAGACACACAGTACTTAGGACGGTACAGTAGAGTAGTCCCTGAACTACACATCACAATAAGCATATTGATAAAACCATGTATGATAAATTTACCCGTGAAAATACCTTCGGTATACTCGGTCATGACCCACTCCTCTAAAAATTATTTTGTCTAATGATATATTGTAACCAAACCTTTGACAGCACCTTTAGAATGTACTATAGTACACTTTTACCCTACATTAAATATGTGCCTACATGTAAACCATTGCAATGGTATATAACTTAGTGACGGTATATAAAAGATTTTAAATAAATAAAATAAATAAAACTTACATTGGATCCAGTTGGTTAATATGTCCTATGATGTCTTTAATTGATGTCACGAGTGCAGCATGAGCCAGTGAAATGCCATTCTTTGCAGGTCATTTGTGATAATTTTTTCTTGTATGTTTACATTGAGAAATTCAGAAAAATAGAAGGGAGTTGCTTAAAGAAGTTCATTTGTAGCAATCTAAAATAAAACGTTCTAGAGGTGGTGTTCCTACTTGCCAGAGGCATAGGAATTTTTATTTATTCATTTTTTTGCCTTCTACAGTACATAATGGATATGAGTGCCCTTTTACTTGTCTTTTTCCGTGGGTGGTCTCCCCTCTCCCCAGATGGCATTTCTGGGCAGCTCCAGAGACCCTCATTGACCTGAAGCCTCAACAGGCACCTCCTCCAAAGCAAAACCTCAGCACCACTTGTTGGCTGGTAGGGGTTGTCATAGGAGCAGCAGCTAATTTCTCTTCCTTCCCATGCTTGAGTGCACTACCTCAATTGTGCACTCAGCCCCAGCAGACAAAGGAGCCAAACCTCTGTGCCATAGCACACAACACTATGGTGTGAGCCACAGTGCCAGCCAAAGTATGACTCTCTTAATATTCATATTAAAGATTTACACTGGCTACCCATCCTTAAAGATTTACACTGGCTACCCATCCCGTCTCGTATTCTCTACAAAACCCTCACCATCATCCACAAAGCCATATATTCCCATGACTCTAATTGGCTTGAGCTCCCCTTCAGCCTCTCTCACCCCAATCGACCTACCAGAACAATCTATAAGGGAACCCTCCACGTGCCTCCTCTCAAAATAGCACAACTCTCCTCCACTAGGGATCGTACCCTCTCCATCGCCGGCCCATCATGCTGGAACTCTTTGCCCACAGCTCTCCGCCTTGAACCATGCCCCTTTAAATTCAAAAAGAAACTAAAAACCTGGCTATTTAAACAGGCCTACCCGGACTAACCCCACTGTTCACCTCTATCTGAATCCAGTCAATGATCCCTTATTGAACTATTGTACAAAATCTTTGTTACCCCCAGTAGCCAGACGTTGTCATATTACTGTTTTTATTTTTACTTTTGATGTTAATGACAGTATATCATTTGTCACTGTACACGCTTGTATTATTATTATTACCTCACATTGTTAATGACTATGGGCCTACCTTCCTCCTACACTAAACCCCTTCAGATGTTACAAAACGCGACGGCAAGATTACTGACAAATTCCAGGAGGAGGGACCATATATCTCCAATCCTAAAAGATCTCCATTGGTTGCCTATTCACTTTAGAATCCTCTACAAATCTCTTTCCATAATATACAAAACTATCCATCAACACACCCCACTCGACTTACAAATTCCATTCCAAATTTATAACTCCTCCAGACCAACTAGAGACGCACTCAGAGGATCTCTTCAAGTACCCCCAGCCAAAACTACCAGACACATTACCTTAAGAGATCGGGCCTTCTCAACAGCGGGCCCTCTTTTGTGGAACTCCATCCCACCTGACCTTAGACAAGAACCCAGCCTCCCAACCTTCAGGAAAAGACTTAAGACCTGGCTGTTCAAAAAAGCATTCCCAGACACCGATTAATTCTATTCAGCCAGTTCAACCACTTCCCCATGTAAAATATTATTGCTAATGTAAATATCTATATCTAATGTTATCCTCTCCCTTCTTCTCTTTTCCCAGTTCTATTACCTTGTTATTTGTAACTGCTTCCTTCGACACTAATAGGTTATTCAAATGTTCTTTGTACACTCCTGTTTTATGTAAACCGGCATGATGTGATTGTATCATGAATGCCGGTATATAAAAATTTTAAATAAATAAATAAAATAAATAAACTATTCTGCAGTTTAATCCTTCCTTGTGCTCTCTATCCTTTCATTCCCCTTTACCCCCCGCCCCTGTTTGATGTATTTCTTTTCCTTTCTCCAGTTACAATGTGAACCGGCATGATGTACCCACTAATGCCGGTATAAAAAAGTTCTTAAATAAATAAATAAATATTCTGCAGAAATAGTTATTACTACTTTTAATATTTTATTTATAAATGGAATCAAAATTCCTTTCATTGCAGGCCTAAAAATCAATTTGGATATTGTCATGTTGTGCACATGGGAATAAAGCTGTACTGCAATTTGTTAACGTCTATGGCTAAATTAATTTTTTTGCAATCAAAAAGATCCCACTCATATAATACTGATTAAAACATATCCAAATAATCACTCAAAATGACCTTCATATAAAACTAATGACTGCACATATACTGTCTGTCATTTAGTGTGCCTGAGATTTTAATCATAGGTCAAATGGTGTCTATTTTTAAGTTTTTTTGGTTTATATATATATATATATATATATATATATATATATATAGATTCAAACAAAAACACAGCAAAAAAACTTCTATCTTATAGCTCTCTTGGCATGTTATATCATGATGATGATAATATACAACCACCCAACACTAAGTCAGTGTTTCGATAGTGCTGAATTACTAAAGATGAAAAAATGTAGTTTCCATGTAGGACTGCAAATATGAGTCTTCCAAATGGTTCATTTAGCAAGGGCGTTGGACATATCCATTCACTGGCAATATTAGCTCTTTGCCTTAGTTGAGGAGGAAGGAAAGCAAGAACTCTGTTTGCTCTCATCATCACTACTGCTTAGTAGTAGAGATGAAGAATCCATCCTATTTTATTGGACAAGACCACTTTCATTTGTTTTCTGCAGATATGAAAATGATCCTTTGTTTGGTTTTTTTTTGTTTTGTTTTTTTAACTTAGAGCCCGAATTCCTAGTGTTGGGATGTTTGGATATAATTTCCAGAAGAACAATGCTTGGCGTGGTAGACTACTTAAGACGGCAAAAGAGGTATTGTGTAGTTTTGTTCTTGTAGGTTTGGCTCAGTTTATGGCTCACATTTTCTGCCTGCTTCTTATAATATGCTATAGAACTATTTTTTTAAATCATAATTAAGCAACGCAAAAGGCCTATTCCTTAATTCAGATTGCTTGACTGGCTAATGCAGGGTGCTTCAGTGGAAGAAGGACAGTTCTACTGTGGGAAACAGGGAGGTCTTTGCCTACAGACATAAATATTAGATTTTTGAAAGTTGCTAATTTAGCAAGGCCTAAATTTCTTTACAACTTATGTGGGATTTAAATCCGATTTTGAACTATTGATACGTTATCTCTTAGAACAAATAGGCTCCAGTTATATTTTGACTATCAAAAGTGTATTCTTGATTGCTATATGTTTAGCAAGAGTTAATGAATTAAGAATGTTTTTCACTGTGTCCATTAACATTAAAATTTTTGAGACATAGTTATCATATGCACTTTTCTATTATTTGTTCCAAAAACTAATAATGCTTTAATTCAAGAGATTTTATTGCCAATTCTGTGTCCTAATTCTAGTTCATTCCATGAGAGGGAACTTTATTATGTAGACATTAGGGCATCAATTTTATTTACAAAGACTGCACACTTCAGCTCTTCTAAAACTTTGAGGCAAGCAAAAAAGATCTGCCAAAGTAGATCGTGCAAAAACAGAGAACAAGATTACCTCAAAGGAACTAAGCCCATTGTTACTCCTGCTTAAATCTCCCAAACAGAAGCAAAGATTTTAAAGAGCAGGAGCAACAACGGACGTAGTCCCTTTGAGATAAACTTGTCCTCTGTTTTTACACGCTCTGCTAAAGAGATGTTTAGAAAAGGCATAAATAAGGCTATACTTTGGTGGTATTCGCCTATTGAGATACACATATAGATTACAGTTTTATTGGCCACCTATATGAATTTTGAATTCAGGGATAGAGTGTTACAACAAAGGAACTTTTTGGATATTTGACCTTGACCTATTCATCGGGAGTCCACAATTAGAGAAACTTTTGGACATTGACCAGCCTTTTTTCGTCGACATTAACATATCAACGGGAGTTCATAAATCAACCTTCTAGCTGATTCTTTATTCTCCCAGCTAGTCCTTTCCAGAAGATGGCCATTTGACTGTCTTTACCCCAGGTAAGCTTGGATGCCAGGGTGTGAAAATCTACTGCATACTTGCCCACGGTACGAATGCCTTGGCAGATATGTAGCAATTCCATGGCTGCAGACAAGACACGACCAGGCTCATCAAAAATCAGGCAAAATGTTGTACAATGTTGTCAGAGTTCCCACGGAGTGAGTTGCCTTGTTCCCACAAGGGAGAAAACACAGGTTAGGACAGAACCATTCAGTAAAGAGTACAGATGTCACTTTGAAGCAGTCTCAGGGAAAATGAGCTGCCTGAAGTTCAAAGTGAAACTTGCAAAAATTGAGGGAACTCCCTAGGAGGTGGCAGAAGATGCAGCATGGATTCCAAGGCCCGAGCGGTGTGAGTGGGGAGGATTCAGCGCAGCTGGTGCTGGAGCTGATAGAAGGGCCTGTATGGCGTGCAATGAGCCCGACCCTGAAATAATACGGGTCACATGGTTAAACTGTTGCTGGGCTTGCTGGGTTAGACCTTGGAGGAGACCAGCTATGCAGTTCAACTAGTCCTGTTGTTGCACCTGGAGTGCCAATCAGACAGTGGACTTAGCTGGAAACGGGTCCACCGAGCTCATGGTTTTGCAATAGGCGAATGCTGTGGCGTGGTTGGCGCAACCTCATATGCGATCCCACTAGGCCCTTGCCGACAGCTGGTGAATGCGCCCTGGACTGCAACTTCACCTGTACTAGCCTCATTCCCCACAGGTTGAGCCCTTGGGTTCCAGTGGCTGGTAGAACGTAGGTGGTGGTCCTACAGGGCACATACAAGGAGAAGGTCTGAAGCCAAACAGAGGTCAGGGCAGGTAGCAGACAAAGAATAACAAAGTACAGGCCGAGGGTCGAGGCACGCGGTAAGTAGAGAATGGTCCAGGTCCGAGGCAGAGGTCAGTACTAGGAGAGCAAGGCAGACAGATTGGTACAAGAACAGACAAGGAGAAGGAACAAGGCAAGGCTGGGGTTAGGGCCAAGCAGGTTAGGCAAGCTGGATAAGGCAAGGCAGGATCAAGGCAGGCTGGAACACAGCAGGGTCGGAAATGCAGGATCAGAAACGTGACACAGCTTCAACACACACTGCAAAGGCTACAGGGAACCTGTTGTGAGGCATTAGGAGCACAACTGGGGTATAAATGTCAAGCCGCGTTGATGTAATTGGAAAGCGTCACTGAGTTCTTTCCTGGCATGGGACCCAGAAAAGACGGAGGAGTGCGCATACACATGCCTAGGAAAGGCACAGCATGAAACAGGAGACATGGCGGTGTCCCTACCACAAGGGAGTCCCAGTGGGGTCTTAAGGTCCAGAGATGCTGTAAGTAAGTACAGCTGGTCATGGGCCTGCCAGCTACCAGTCAAAACATAACACTGTGCTCTAGTAACCTCTTAAAATTCAGAGCATATTTACATGTAGTTGGTGTATTTTGCATTATACACATTCAGGTGCACGCATGATAAAAAAAATTCCAGCGTTTCTTCGCTCCCATGAAGATATGCGTCTGTATGGGCGTATCTGCACGTGTTTTAAAATTACCATCTTTGTGTATTTAGTCACGTAAAACCCAGTTGAGTGCATAAATCCTTTTGAAAATTACCTCCTAACATGTAAATTCATAAAGCATGCAAACTGTATATACAAGTTAAAATGGGATATTTAATCAAGAAACTCAAACTGCTACCTTATATCCTGTTCCTATACTGTAATTGTTTCAAGAGAAGTTTCTTTAAATAGTCAGCACTCAGTTCTTTACAGAAACTGGTTAAATCAGTTTCCAGTCTCAACGCTAGTGGTAAACTGTTCGACATCATAGGACCAGCAGCAGAAAATACTCTAGTTCTGGCAAGCTGTGAGTTAACAGTTTGGCAGTCCATGGTTTCCTCCAGCTAACCGCTGTTCTCAACCCTGGGTCCAGGCCAGCTCTTCCAGATGCTGCCGAGATCTCACACTTGCCCTCGCGGCAGGACGCCATGCCTCGAAAAGGCAGAACACTGCCAACACTTTCCACGGTGGGCTGCTACCGCCTTCCTGCCAGGCTTCCTCTAGGTGCGTGCCCACCCGATAGCACAACTCTTAATGGGCCCATGGCGGGAAATCCCCCATGGCACCCATTGATGACCTCACAGGCTTAGGCCTATTTAAGGCCCTCCTTCTCCAACCCTTCTTTGCCTCAGCAACAAGTCTCTCTACTGTTTGTAGTGCAAATTGCTTCGGCGTTCTTTATCTCCAGTTCCTGTGGTCTTCGTCTTCATCTCCTGTCATCTTCAGTTCCTGTGTCTTCAGTTCCTCATTTCCAGCATCATCTTCAGTTCTTCTGCCCGCCTGTCCTTCTCCTTGCCATCCTATCCTGCCTATCCATCCCGCCTTTCTCTTTGGATGGATACTCGGTATTGACCTGAGCCTCACTCCTGGACACTCTTGAACACCGCCTGCCACTGACCACTGCCTACCTCCTGGACATTCTTGAATGCTGCCTGCCACTGACACCAGCCTGCTTCCGGATTCGTCTGTACCACATTCACTCTGCCCGGTGACCCCAACAGATCTCCCTGTCATCAGCAAGGCCTCCATCTAAGACCTGCTCATCCCAAGGGAAGCACGGTTTGGTATAGGTGAAGCTCCAGTTGGGAGTCTGCCTCATCCGGATCCACCTGCTGACAGTGGGGACTTGCAGGGCTCCTCCCTGCAGGTTGCATGAACTCCACCTTGGCCTAAGGGTCCACAAATTCAATAGACTGTATTTAACTCTTGGCACTTCCAATCTTCTTTGGCTCCCAAACCTTAAATGATATGATGGAACATATCTGATAAATACTTCATGCAAATATTCAGGGCCATGCTTCTGCTGGGCTTTACATACGAGCCGAAAGATAACAAACAGAGATAGTTAAGAAATATGTTATCAAAGCACCAATTTCATATAGAATAAGTAAGTGGTAAAAGGTGTCATCAAGCTAGGAAAATGTTTGATTAGACAAATCACTGATCTCAAAAAGACAACCTGGTCTTCTCTATCATTCACCCCATTAAAACTTAAAATATTGTCCATAGGACTCTGAAAGATAAATATTGTTTTGTATATTTTTCTTATGCAGATAAAATACCACATCAGCTGACGTTTTGTTGATCCTGCATCAGAGGAAACAAAATAAATAGAGACTTAGTTAAATGGTGTGCTCATGTTTGAATCTCTCATGGTCTCATTATGTTCACAGAAGGATGGAATCCTCACAAATTCCTACCAGAAACTTGCAATTTAAAAATTCGGAAATGATGGGCCAGGTGACATAAGGAAAACAAACCAAACTTTAAAGCAAATTCACATAAACAGACAAATTTTGACCGGAGTTAAAAAAATTATGGGGAATGAATGCCCAAATAAATCTAATGTTGCTCCTTGCAAAGCAGTTTCCTCAAGATATGGCCCTCTTGCCCGTCCAGAATAATATGATCTATAACGGTGGTTCCCAAACCTGTCGTGGAGGACCCCCACTCAGTCAGGTTTTCAGGATATCCACAATGAATATGTCTCCATAGCATGCAAATTTTAGCTCATGCTTATTCATTGGAGATATCCTAAAAACCTCACTGGATGGGGATCCTCTGATGTATAACACAAAACATGATGATGATCAATGTAATGTGCAACTAGATGATCGTGTTTTAGGAAGCTTTGGTGTTCAATCATCATAGTACACACTGAGGGGCGGATTTTAAGAGCCCTGCTCGCCTAAATCCGCCCAAAACCGGGCGGATTTAGGCGAGCAGGGCCCTGCGCGCCGGGAAGCCTATTTTACATAGGCCTACCGGCGCGCGTAAGTCCCGGGGTTCTCTGAGGGGGGCGTGTCGGGGGGGGGGGGGGGCCCGGTCGTTGCGGCGTTTCGGGGGCGTGTCGGCAGCGTTTTGGGGGCGGGTACGGGGGTTTGGCTACGGCCCGGGGCGGTCCGGGGGCATGGCTACGGCCCGGGGCGGTCCGGGGGCGTGGCCACACCCTCCGTACCCGCCCCCAGGTCGCTGCCCGGCGCGCAGGAGGCCCGCTCGCGCGCGGGGATTTACGCCTCCCTCTGGGAGGCGTAAATCCCCGGAGAAAGGTAAGGGGGAGGTGTAGACAGGGCCGGGCGGGTGGGTTAGGTAGATGAAGGGAGGGGAAGGTGAGGGGAGGGCGTTAGAGGATTCCCTCCAAGGCCGCTCCGATTTCGGAGCGGCCTTGGAGGGAACGGGGGTAGGCTGCGCGGCTCGGCGCGCGCCAGCTATACAAAATCCATAGCCTTGTGCGCGCCGATCCAGGTTTTTAGCAGATACGCGCGGCTCCGCGCGTATCTACTAAAATCCAGCGTACTTTTGTTTGCGCCTGGAGCGCAAACAAAAGTAGGCTATTCGCGCTCCTTTTAAAATCCGCCCCTGAGTGAACAGTCTTCCCCATGTAAATTTTTCAGAAGGTCATTTAATTATGCGGTAAGTTTTTACCCGTTTTCGGTCGATTCCCGTCGAGTTTGGCCCTCGTGGCCTATTGGCCGTCGACCGTACCGCGGCTAAATTTTTCAAAGGCCATGGCATCGGGGTTCCGTCGGTGCCCGGACTGTACTCGCACCATGTTCATAACAGACCCGCATAAAGTCTGTGTAATGTGTCTCGGGTGTGAGCATGATGTCCTGACCTGCACCAAATGTGCCTTAATGACACCAAAAGATCGCAAGACCAGAATGGAGAAAATGAAACCTTTGTACAGCATTTTTCGCTATTAATGTTTAACTTTGTATCATGTACTTTTGCTCTCAGATCCTTTAAACAGGACCATTTTATTATTTCCTTTAATGCTGTGGTTTGTTAAACGATTGTGCTATTCTGTGATGCAGAAAATAGTTTAATTTGAAACACATTAAAATAAGATGTGTTGTCTGATCACTCGTACTTTCTTAAAATGCTGTACATCTTACAAATTCTGCCAGATGTATGTAAACTGATGAACACAACTGTAGCGAAAGAAACAGAGAAAGTGAGTTTCATGTATGTATATATTTGTGTTGTGTTATATGAGGGTAAAAGTGGATGTCTGGTGTTTTGTGTTATTCTTTTGAATTATATAAAATTATTATATATTTTTTGTATTTTTTTAATTTTTGCATTGTTTTGATTACAGATTTTGTATTTGAAAAAAGTTCTATGAATTTATCATTAAAGATGTTGACTTTTTATCTATATTCATTTTCTGTTGTCACTTTCCCTATTTCTTTTGCTATATTTTATAGTATAGCCATAGTAATAGTGTATGTCTTCTTGTTATGTGGAACACTCACATTGTTCTATAATGTATAATTAGACCTCTTCCAAGGACCATTTTTGATGATAATTTCTGGCTGGAGCTGAATTACCTGGAGGTCGCCATTACTGCCCAGTCTTGTGCAGCACACTTCACAGCTTTGCTCTATGCAGAAATCTACGCAGACAAGATCAAGTTAGAAGAGGAAGAAAGAAAAAGGTAAATTTAACTTTTTGGTACATACCAGTTTTTGCTGGCCATGCTCTGTATGAATCATGGAAAAGTGTTTCTGTATGCAAGAATAGTTTTGTCTTTTTTTCACCTATTAGAAATGCATTTTTGTATATGAGCAATTAAATTACCTTGTCATGTTCATGCTGATTTCCATCACTACTGATTGGATGTTCATTTTTCAAAGCTATGTAAATTTAAGAAAACAGTTGAATCACTAGTCAATCCAGTCTGTAAAATAAGGTGGTGAATGGCTAAACAGAAAATCGTATCTCGGGTTCGATGTAAATGTTAAATTGTGGGGGGCCGTCACAGATAGATATATGGGATGTGCATTTATTTGAAATGAATGAGTAAAACATAATGAGTGAGCCCATATTTATTTCATTTGTGTTCTCCAGAAATTAATGGAGGGTTCCCACAAATGGAACAAATAATCTTTGCCTCATTTGTTTGTTTCCCATTCAGGTCCCTTGAAGTCTATGGTTCTGCTATAAATAAGTAAACAGATGCAAGTAACTTAGCAACCTCCTCTTACCACTTAGGCCTACTCTCATTGATTAAACGGTATACAAGAGTTTTAAAATAAATACATTGCCTGTGTGACCTCACAGCCTTCTCAGTGCCAAGGGTAGGACAAGTTGGCAAGGAAACTCCACGGAAGACAAATCACAGTGAAGCATCATTCTGGATCAAGTGACACTGATGTCGTCCCTCTGTAAAATCTGATCATGTGCAAGAAGCAGTCTGTATTTCCTCTCACTCACTGTGCCAGAAAGAGAGGCAGTGCACTGCTGCTGATTTTGATTTTTCTCTTCACTGTCAGAGTGGGAGATGGTTTGGAGATTGCAATTGCAGTGGCGCTAGCGATTATTTTGTCTCTATACACCACTGAGGTTAGCAGTGCTTCTACACAAGCACATTGGCTTTGGATAGGTGAACACCATATAAGTTGTTTCAGAAATGCAGAAATTGCAGGGCGGCTTCATCTGGGTACATTTTAAGAGAAAAATTAATGAATGTATGCTTATGCCCTCCTTTAAAATTTTGCCTAAGAAATGCCATGTTAGATTTTGTTCTGCAAATTGAATTGTGGCTGTTGATGAATAGAAACTAGACAGTAAAAGATGAGGGCTTTATTTTTTCACCTGGCAATTAACTCCTCCTCCTCTTACTGGCCTCAACTGGGGCTATAACACTGTGAGCCTTTTATTTCCCCCATTTTTAGCTTTCTCCCCATTCACTAGCTCAGCCATTGCAGTGACAATTCTTGGCCTAAGGGCCTCAGACTGCAGCTTCATCTGGAACCCTATGCATGTGTACCCGGAATCTGGCCATCAGAGTTGAACAATGACTAGGATTTCAGTTCCCTGTTCACTACATGACCATTCTAAACTTTTAATACCCTACATTAGATTTTGATACGCTTCATGCCTGCTGGAATCCTGTGTGCATCATAATTCTTTTATACATACTCTGTGTTATTATCTTTTTTATATATACCTTGTGTTTTTATGTTACTGATAAATCTCATGGACCTAAATGCTGGGATATCATTCGTGTTCTAATTGGTTGACACTAAACATTCTCTTTGCTTCAGAGATTCATTGTCCCACTGATAATGTATCTGAAGTGAAGAGAGTATTCATTATGGCAGTTCTTGTATTAAAGGAAGCATTTAGTGTTTATTTTCACTTAAAACTACTATTAAAAGGTTTGGAATAGTAGTAATGACCACCAGGGTTGAGTGTTTGTTTCCTGTGGTTCAGGGCCTGAGACAAATTTCCTCCCACTAGGATTTAATGTAAATCATTTTTTTCTCAATAAAGTTTCTCCCCTCACAGTGGCTGAGTCAAGGTTACAGATGCTGTTCCCTGTACGTACCCGGATCAGTCCAGACTCCTGGGTTATGCCCCCCCTCTAGCAGATGGAGACAGAAGTTTACAAACAAAACTCCGCCTATATCTAGGCTGGTGCCACCTACAGTCTGGCAGTCTTCTTCTGTCTCCTAGCAGGTGGAGAGGGTGCAAAACCTGCAGTCTGAGCTGAGGCCTAGTTTAAAAAAAAAAAAAAAAAAAAAAAAAAAAGGAAGGTTTGACTTTAGTTTCTTAGTTGTTTTTTTTTTTGACTGGTAGAAAATTGTGAGGCTCGGACCGCAGTTGATTGCCTGCAGGTCCGAACTCGTCTCCTCCCGGGGTGGGGTGAGGTCCCGCGGGGGCCTTCCCTCCTGGGAGTTGAGCTCGCTGAGGGTGGGCTGAGGGCCCTTGCCAGCGTTCCTAGCCTGGGGGTGATACCGGGGAGCTCGGGTCACTCCCCCCAGGTGGTCCCGGAGCCGGTGGCGAACGGTAAAAAAAAAAAAATTATTTACTTGGTTTGTTTTCTGTGCTGTCTCTCTTGCTTTCCCTCTTCTCTCCTGCTCGTTGGTTCGCAAGGGGGAACGGGATCGGCGCCGCGGGTAGCTACTGTTGTGGTTTTCTGCTCTGCTTGGGAGAGCATGCCGCGGCGGCCGGTCTGCAGGGCCTGCGGGGCGGCCCGTCGCCTATCCCGGGACAGCCTTTGTTCAGGCTGTGTCTCGGGCGGCGAGGGCGGTTCAGCGGGCGCTAGCGCAGAGGGGCAGCGGCTGCCGGAGGCTTCGGGACGTAAATCGGGGGCCGTAGGTCCGTTCCCGCGAAGCGCGGGAACAGCCGCCATTTTGGCAGCGGCAATTTCAGCGGCGGGAAAACCCGCCATTTTGGGCTCAGCAGGGCCAGGTTGCGAGGCGCTCCCGTCGCCGGGGAGACCGGAGGACGTTCCTCCCGCTCTGTCCCCACAGAGGCGGGTCCCCGAGGGTGACCAGACTCCTGCTCTTAGCGATCCGGAGGAGGATCCGGATCGCAGCTCCTCTGACTCCTTTTCGTCGGAATTCGTGCTGGTAATGCATAAGGCCTTTAAGGCTAGCAGGCAGGCCAGGAAAAGATCGCGGGGAGCGCCGGATTTGGTTCGGGGACCGGACCCTAAGAGACGCGCCCGGTCCCTCCCGGTCTCGGATCCCCCGGGGGGAGCACGCCCGCTCCGTTTGGGGGCTCCGCGGGGGGATGCCGAGACGGAGTCCGAATCCGGGGATCCGGAGGAACTGGATCCGGATCCGCAGTCACAGCCGCGAGGCATTGACGGAGAAGGGGATCAGGGAGCCAGTGGGGCGAGTGGTCTCCACACCGCGGAGGGGGATGACCCCAAGGTGGTGCGTCTATTTCGGCGCGATGAGTTGGCGCCATTGATTCCGGCGATCCTCGAGGAATTGGCGATAGATTTGCCACGACCGGAATCTCGCTTAGGGCGTACAGACCCCGTGGTGTTGGGGCTGAGGGGACCTCCGACGGCGTTTCCATTGCATTTTTCGGTGTCCGACTTACTTTTTAAGGAGTGGGACACTCCTGATCTGGGGTTGAAGGTGTCCAAGGCCATGGATAAGCTTTATCCCCTGACAGAGGACGCGCTTGAGCTGTTTAAGATTCCAAAACTAGATTCGGCGGTGGCGGCGGTCACCAAAAGGACCACCATCCCGGTAACAGGAGGGACAGCTCTTAAGGATTTGCAGGATCGTAAGCTGGAGGTGCAGCTTAAGAAAATTTTTGAAGTCTCCGCGCTCAGTGTAAGGGCGGCGATCTGTAGCGGTTTCTCTCTCCGGGCAGGGCTCAGGTGGGCCCAGCAGCTTTCTGCTAACGAAGGTCTGTCACAGGAGGAAGCGCTGCAGGCGACTCGTCTGGAGGCAGTGATTGCCTATAGCGCGGATGCCTTTCATGACTTGCTCCGTTCGTCGGCACGGGCGATGGTCTCCGCGGTGTCGGCTCGGCGTTTGTTGTGGCTCCGCCATTGGGCGGCGGACGTTTCGTCGAAGGCTCGGTTAGGTTCGTTGCCGTTTAAGGGGAAGTTGCTTTTTGGTAAGGAACTGGAGGATTTGATTGAGTCTTTGGGCGAGAACAAAATACATCGGCTGCCGGAGGACAGGCCGCGATCAAGGGGGACGCCGTCCACGCGAGGTAGATTCCGTGGGGGTCGTCGGCCCCGTAATGCGCGAGGGGCGGTCTCCTCTTTTCGCCACAATGCGGCTAGGCAGCAGTCGTACACGCAGTCCTTTCGTGGCCGCCGGTTTGGCAGACCCGGGACCGGGTCCGGAACCCCGGGCGGGAAGCTGCCACAATGATGGGCGGCCGGCCCACTCTCCGGTACCGGTGATAGGCGGCAGGTTGATGCAGTTTGCCAGGGAGTGGGCCAAGATCACGTCGGATCAGTGGGTGCTGGATGTGATAAGTCGCGGCTACGCGTTAGATTTTGCACAGCGGCCCCTTCCCTGTTTCATGGTGTCGCCATGCGGGCTCTCAGAGAAGCGTCAGGCGTTCCGGGACACAATCCGGCATCTGTTAGCCCTAGGCGCGATCGTGCCGGTGCCGTTCCGCGAGCTGCGCGGCGGCAGGTATTCCATTTACTTCCTGGTGCCAAAGAAAGAGGGCACGTTTCGTCCGATCCTCGACCTCAAGGGCGTCAACAGGTGCTTGCGGGTCCCAAGGTTTCGCATGGAGACGCTAAGATCGGTCATCGCGTCCGTGAGACAAGGAGAGTTTCTCGCGACTCTGGATCTCACGGAGGCGTATCTGCACGTCGGAATCCGCGCGGACCACCAACGCTACCTTCGGTTCGCAGTGTTGGGGCAGCATTTCCAGTTCCAAGCGCTGCCATTCGGGCTGGCGACAGCCCCGCGAACCTTTACAAAGATCATGGTGGTGGTAGCGGCTCATCTTCGCAAGGAAGGGTGTCTGGTGCATCCGTATCTGGACGATTGGTTGATTCGGGCGAAGTCCGAGCGTCTCTGTCGGTTGGCGGTACAGCGAGTGGTCGATTTGTTGCAGAACCTTGGCTGGGTAATCAATCGGGCCAAGAGTCGGCTGGAACCGTCGCAATCCCTGGAGTTTTTGGGAGCGTTGTTCGACACTCGGCGGGGCATGGTATATCTGACGCAGGAGCGCAGAGTCAAATTGCAGTGCCAAGCCAGGCAGTTGTTGGCCAAGCCCATGCCGGTCGTCTGGGACTACCTACAAATGGTAGGGTCCATGACATCCACGCGGGAATTGGTTCCTTGGGCGTTCGCGCATATGCGGCCTTTGCAATTGGCCTTACTCTCCCGCTGGAATCCGGTGTCGGAGCAGTTCCGTCTTCCGTTGCCGCTGCTGCATTCGGCTCGTTCCAGCATGGCCTGGTGGCTCTGTACCGGAAACTTGACCAAGGGCATATCGCTGACTGTGCCCTCGTGGACGGTGGTCACCACGGATGCCAGTCTGTACGGCTGGGGCGCGGTGTGTCTTCGGAGTTCGGTGCAGGGCACCTGGTCCCCGACGGAGGCGACGTGGTCCATCAATCGGTTGGAGACCAGGGCAGTGAGGTTAGCCCTGCGGGAGTTCTTGTCGTTGGTACGAGGCCGGGCGGTCAGGATTCTATCGGACAATGCGACCACGGTGGCGTACATCAACCGGCAAGGCGGCACCAGAAGTCTACCAGTGGCCGCCGAGGCACGACAGTTGATGGCATGGGCCGAACGGCATCTGCAATGCATAGCGGCGTCGCACATTGCGGGCGTGGAAAACGTTCAGGCGGATTTCCTGAGTCGCAATCGGCTAGATCCCGGCGAATGGGAACTTGCGGACGTAGCGTTTCGGAAAATTTGCGCCAGGTGGGGAACACCTGTTCTGGATCTGATGGCGACGTACAAAAATGCCAAAGCTCCGCGATTTTTTGCTCGCCGCCGGGAAACGGGGGCGGAAGGGGTCGATGCCCTCGCGTTGCCTTGGCCGACAGGGGTGCTCCTCTATGTTTTCCCTCCGTGGCCCCTCATCGGTCGGACGCTGAGGCGCATAGAACTTCATCCGTCGCCCGTGATTCTGGTCGCTCCCGAATGGCCGCGGCGACCCTGGTTCGCGGATCTTCAGAACTTGGCGCTGGAGCCTCCCCTTCGGTTTCCTTATGTGCCGGACCTGCTACATCAGGGTCCCGTTTGTTTCGACCAGGTCGAATGCTTTTGTCTAGCGGCATGGCTTTTGAGAGGCGTAGGTTGAAGAAGCGGGGGTACTCTGATGCGGTGGTCACGACTTTGCTACGGTCACGCAAGCCTTCCACTTCCCTGGCGTACGTGAGGGTGTGGACGGTCTTTGAGACTTGGTGCCTGGCACAGGATATTCGGCCCACGCAGGCTTCTGTGCCGGAGGTGTTGCATTTCCTCCAAGATGGCTTGGCGAAGGGCTTGTCTGCCAGTTCGCTTAGAGTGCAAGTCGCGGCCCTTGCCTTGCTGCGTGGACAGGTCCATGGGAGGACATTGTCGGCGCACCCGGACGTCGTGCGGTTCCTCCGAGGGGCTAAGCAATTGCGGCCTCCGTTCCGTTCTCCGTGTCCTTCTTGGAGTTTGAATTTGGTTCTGAAGGCTTTATGCTCCGTTCCCTTCGAGCCCATCCGCGGAGCTACTGTGAAGGACTTGACGCTGAAGGTAGTTTTCCTGGTGGCAGTCGCGTCAGCGAGGAGGGTGTCGGAGCTTCAAGCCTTGTCTTGTCGGGAGCCTTTTTTGAGGATTACGGATTCGGGAGTGTCGCTTCGTACGGTGCCTTCCTTCTTGCCTAAGGTGGTTTTCTGCGTTTCATCTCAACCAGACGGTAGATTTGCCTTCGTTTTCTGAGGCTGATAGGTCGCTTCCGAATTATCGGGACTTGCGGCGCCTGGACGTGAGGAGAGCCCTTTTATGTTATCTGGAGATGACGAATCCCTTTCGGAGGTCGGATCATCTCTTTGTCTTGTGGGGCGGTCCTCGGCGCGGGCAGGCGGCTTCCAAGACTACTATTGCCCGTTGGTTGAAGGAAGCCATTGGTTCCGCATATTTGCTGCAGGGCAAATCGGTCCCGGCGGGGCTCAAGGCTCATTCTACGCGTTCTCAAGCGGCTTCCTGGGCGGAGTGCAGTCAGGTTTCTGCGGAGGATATTTGTAAGGCAGCGACCTGGAAGTCGTTGCATACCTTTGCGCGTCATTATCGCCTGGATGTTCATGCACCAGGTAGTGGCGGTTTCGGGGCAGGGGTGCTCAGAGCGGGACTCTCCGGATCCCACCCTAGTTAAGGTAGCTCTGGTACATCCCAGGAGTCTGGACTGA
Organism: Rhinatrema bivittatum; assembly: GCF_901001135.1. Classification (NCBI taxonomy): domain Eukaryota; kingdom Metazoa; phylum Chordata; class Amphibia; order Gymnophiona; family Rhinatrematidae; genus Rhinatrema; species Rhinatrema bivittatum. The sequence continues at coordinate 74,854,644 of NC_042619.1, forward strand.
TCCGGGTACGTACAGGGAAAAGAAAATTAGGTCTTACCTTAGTTAATTTTCGTTCCTGTAGTACCACGGATCAGTCCAGAGTCCCGCCCGTCGAGTCTGCTGTTCTGACGGAGAGTCTGGGGGAGTCGGTTTGGTTTCTTTCTGTCCTTTCTATCTCTGTTTTCTCTTCTCCGTTATCGATGGCTCTGGTTCTGGTCCCATTTGGGGGATAGTGGAGCCGTTAGTTTGGTTGGTAGGTTCCTGTATATAGTTCGTTTGTAGTGATTTTGGGGGCTTCATCTGCTTTGACATTAAGTAAGACTGCCAGACTGTAGGTGGCACCAGCCTAGATATAGGCGGAGTTTTGTTTGTAAACTTCTGTCTCCATCTGCTAGAGGGGGGGCATAACCCAGGAGTCTGGACTGATCCGTGGTACTACAGGAACGAAAATTAACTAAGGTAAGACCTAATTTTCTTATTTTGATAATCCATGCAGTAGTTACACAATATTAAGTTTCATATAGGGAGCTACCACCCAGGAAAAAGATCTAGGCATCATAGTGGATAATACATTGAAATTGTCTGCTCAGTGTGCTGCAGCAGTCAAAAAAGCAAACAGAATGTTAGGAATTATTAGAAAGGGAATGGTGAATAAAACAGAAAATGTCATAATGCCTCTGTATCGCTCCATGGTGAGACCGCACCTTGTGTACTGTTTACAATTCTGGTCACCGCATCTCAAAAAAGATATAGTTGCATTGGAGAAGTACAGAGAAGGGCGACCAAAATGATATGAGGAAAGGCTAAAGAAGTTAAGGTTGTTCAGCTTGGAGAAGAGACGATTGAGGGGGGATTTGATAGAGGTCTTTAAAATCATGAGAGGTCTTGAACGCGTAGATGTGAATCGGTTATTCACACTTTCGGATAATAGAAGGACTGGGGGGCACTCCATGAAGTTAGCATGTAGCACATTTAAAACTAATTGGAGAAAGTTCTTTTTCACTAAATGCACAATTAAACTCTGGAATTTGTTGCCATGGAATGTGGTTAGTGCAGTTAGTGTAACTGGGTTTAAAAAAGGATTGGATAAGTTCTTGGAGGAGAAGTCCATTACCTGCTATTAATTAAGTTGACTTAGAAAATAGCCACTGCTATTACTAGTAACAGTAGCATGGGATAGACTTAGGGCCTTATTTTCCAATATCGCATTGGTAACGCATTAGGGGGCGTTACCAATGCAAATGAGGCTTCTTTCGTGCAGTGGGGAAACATCGTGTGCGGCATTCCCTGTACGTACCAGGATCAGTCCAGGACACCTGGGTTGTGACTCCGCACCAGTAGGTGGAGACAGAGCAAAACTTGTGGGCGGAGCCATATATAAGCCCCTGTGCCAGTCACAGCCCCTCAGTCTTACTCTGTCTCCAGTAGGTGGTGCAGGTCTAGTCACAGCCTCTGAGTGGCCTGAGGACTGATAGTTGGTTAGTCAGGGTCATGGTGGTTTTATTGGTTTCAGTTTATCGGTTTTGGTTATTTAAAAAAAAACCAAAAAACAAAAATGAAGGTGAGAAGAGACATGAAGAAGCTGTCCGTCCTGCCTCCCAGGGGGGTGGGAAGGTTCTGAGGGGACTATCCCCCCCTGGTTGAGGCCGCTGCTGAGGGTCGAGGACCCGGCCTACCACTGGCAGCAGCGTGGGGGTGACACCGGGGAGCCCGGTTCACTCACCCCCAACAGAAGCAGGAGACCCAGGACCCTGGACAGCGTCAGGTTTGCGTATAAAAAAAAATAAAAAAATTGTACTTTTATTTTTCTTGTGCGGCTCTCCGTTTCTTCGCCGGTGGGGGAGTTTTCTCGGTTCGGCGAGGCGCGGGGAGTGTTTTCGGCGGTAGGAATTGATTATTTTAGTTTCTGTCTTGTTAGTGCGCCGTCCGTTCCGCCGCGACTGCATGGAGGCCGAGGGGAACGGTTGGCCGTGCTTGCGGCTCGGCGCGCGCGCAGCTCCCGCATGAGGGGATTTGCTCCGTTTGCATCCCGGGCGGGAGGGACCGTCCGGGACAGACAGGGGGAGCCGATCCCGGTCGGCACGTTCGCAGTCGCGCGTTTTCGCCGCTCCAGTCATGCCGGCTGACCCCTTCCCGCTCAGCGCGGGAGCGGCGGCCATCTTGGGGTCAGCTCGCGAACTTGTGCGCAAACCGGTAGGGAATCCCGGCATGCCTCCCGCGTTGTCTCCTTAGCGGAGGCCTTCGGGGGGAGTCCCCCGGGGGGGCTGAGTCCTCGGATGAGGCTAGCGTGGATGGGAACTCCTCGTTTCGGGGTCCTCATTTTTCGGACGTTTTCGCGCCCACGCGCCTCTAGCGAGCTCGGCTCTCCTCAGGCTGCGCAACGAGGGGCGCAGTATCGTTGGCCTTGCTTCGGGGGGTGCCTGTTCGGCGGCGGCATTTCGCTCTTGCGGCGTACTTGGTTGCGGGGACCGTCCGGTGGCCTTCCCCAAGCAGTTTTCTGCCTGCCGCGGGCAAAGATTTAAAAAAAAAAAAAAAAAAAAAATTCTACACAGACTTTTCACGCGAAATTTGGCGGGAAAGTCGGCCATCTTGGTGCGGCGTCGAGCGCGACACCAAGCGCGGCAGGCCCCAGGGGTTTGTTCCCTCATTTCCGTTCCCCCCCCCCCCCAGTCGCCGGCTCCGCGGTCTGTTTTGCCATTGGAGGCGGTGGGGGGGGAGGACCGGGGGAGACACGCCACGATCTCTGAGGGACTCTTTGTCCCTGGTTTTTCTTTTGGCCAGGCATAGGCCCTTTAAGGCTGCAGTGCCCACAAGCGACCTTCTGGCCAGGCGGAGAGCCTGAGAGGCCAATCAAGTTAGGACCGGACGCGTACTCGGCCGCAGTTCGCGGTGGGGCGATTCATAGCCAAACGCCCGTTGCGGGCCATACCGCCTGGTTTGGGCACGGTCCCTACCTCTGCCTCGTCGGATCCGGTAATTTCCTAGGTGTCCTCCCCTCCTCCGAAGGGGGCTGAGGGAGATGTCGACGTTTGAATCTTCTGGTCCGGAGATTTCCAAGGCGCCCTCCCCGCCTCCGAGGGGGGCTGAGGGGGATGGCACGCCGCCGCAGTGGACGGCTGGGCAGGCACAGCCTTCAGAAGGGGATTACTCGAGCTCTATCCACCTCTTCATCAGGAAGGAGCTGGCCCTTGATTCCCACCATCCTGGAGGGGTTGGTCATCCCACCCCGCTGGAGGTAGTCTCGGCTGGGCTTCATTCCTTTTCACCTGTCTGTGTCATCCCTGCTCTATCGAGAATAGGATACTCCGGCTTTGCACCTCCAGGTCACGAACGCTATGGGTAAGCTCTCTCTCTTGCCGGAGATCGACTGATTCCCGAGGCTCGAGGATAAATTCAGGGTGCGGTTTTCATTTTCGACCAGGTCCCGCTTTCGTGATCCCAGGACGTCGCGTTCTCCAAAGTCTCCTGGTCAGTCGTATAGGTCTTCTTCCTCCCGGACCCCGCCATGGCAGCAGCAGTCCTTTCGGGGGAAACAAGGGAGCCCCGGCAAGCGCGGTTGATTTCAGTTGTAGAGAGATGGGCCGGTGTATCGTTAGACCAGTGGGTCCTCCGCGTGATCAGACTCGGCTGCCTCCTCCGTTCCGGTCAACCGCACGGCAGGGGCCGTTACTCCATTTACTTCGTCGTCCCCAAGAGAGGCGGTACGGCAGATCTATTCTGGATCTTGGTAGAGTGAACTGATGCCTTCGCGATGCCTTCGCGTTTCTCACTTCAAAATGGAGTCGGTTCGGTCGGTAATTGCTGCGGGGCGGCCCGGCGAGTTTTCTGGCCTCCCTGGATTTCGCGAAGGCGTATCATCACATAGGCATTCAGCCGTCATTCCTGTTCCTCATCAGGTTCTGCGTTTTTAGGATGGCACTGCCAGTTACAAGCGCTCCTGGTTGGTCTCACGACGGCCCCCGCACGTTCACGAAGGTGATGGTCGCGGTGGTGGCGTGGCTGCGCCAGTATGATCTGGTCTATCCGTCCCTGGACGATTGGTGGATTCGGGCGAAGCCCGAGGATCAATGTCTGTTGTCAGTGGGCCAGGGTCTTATACCTTGGCAGTCCCTAGGATGGGTGGTCAACTTCAACAAGAGTCATCGGGCACCCTCGCGGACCTTGAAATTTCTGGGAGCCGTTGTCGACACGTTGCAGGGCTAGGTGTTCCTGTCACACGATTGGAGATACGAGCTGCCAGCTCAAGTACTGCGCTTCTTGTCTGCGACTGCCTTGCGGTCCGGGGTTATATGGCTTCTGAACGGCAAGATTCACGCCTGCGCTGGTTTCCTGGGCGTTCGCTCATCTGCGGCCTTTTACCATCGTCCTTACTATCTTGCTGGGCGCCGGTTTCCGAGGAGTTCCACTTACCGCTTCCACTAGGGGGACTCGCGAGGTCCAGCCTGCTCTCGTGGCTGGATTCCAGTCATCTGTCCTCTGGAGTGTCTCTTCTGGTGACCGCGGATGCCAGCCTCTCCGGTCGGGGAGCGGTCTGCCTAGGGAGCTCGATCCAAGGCCTATGGTCAGTGTCGCTAGCCCAGTGGTCTATCAACAGACTAGAGACCAGAGCGGTCCGTTGGGCTCTGCAAGCCTTCCTACCGGTAGTGCGGGGAAAGGCGGTCCGAATGTTGTCGGACAACGCGACCACCGTGACCTACATCAACCGCCAAGGCGGGACAAGGAGCCCACAGGTGGCGGAGGAGGCTCAGCGCTTAATGGTCTGTCAGGACTCCATCTCGGCCACATGGCAGCCTCTCACAGTGCAGGAGTCGGCAACGTTCAGGCGGATTTTCTGGGTGAGTGGGAACTGGCGGACGAAGCGTTGCCTCTCATTTGCGAGAAGTGGGGAGTGCCCCACATGGATCTGATGGACACGTGGCACAACGCGAAGGCTCCGCAATGTTTCGGTCGAAGTCGAGAAAAGGGGGCGGAAGGCGTCGATGCGTTGGCGCTTCCCGGGCCGACGGATGTTCTGCTGTACGTGTTTTCTCCCGTGGCCGATGAACGGCAAGATTCTGCGGCGCATAGAGTTGCACTCGGCCATCGTGCTCCCGGTGGCACCGGAGTTGCCGCGCCGGCAGTGGTTCGCAGACCTCATCCAGCTCACAGTGGCGGCACCCCTTCAGCTCCAGGGGATGGCGGGTCTACTCCATCAGGGCTCCGTCTGTTTGGAGACTGCGGATCACTTCTGCCTCGCGGCATGGTTTTGAGAGGAATCGGCTGAAGAGAAAAGGTTACTCAGCTGCGGTGGTAGCCACGTTGCTACGTTCCAGGACACAGGCGACGTCCCTGGCTTATGTCCGTGTCTGGGTGTATTGGAGGAATGGTGCGTGCAGCGTGGGGTGGTCCCTACTGCGGCTTCTGGCGTTCCTCCAAGCAGTTTTTTGCCAAGGTAAGGTCTGGCTTGTAGTTCCCTACGGGTCCAAGTGGCGGCGATTGGTTGTTTGCGAGGTAAGGTCCGTGGTACTTTCCTGGATCTTCACCCGGATATCTCCCGTTTCCTTCGGGGAGCTAAGCACCTTCGTCCTCCATTGCGTCTCCCCTGTCCAGCTTGGAACCTCCATTCCGTTCTCTCCGCTTTATGCGCGGCGCTGTTTGAACCCTTGAAACGCTTAACTATTCAGGATCTCACGTTGAAGACGGTGTTCTTGGTGGCGATTGCTTCGGCACGGCGTGTTTCGGAGTTACGGGCTTTGTCCTGTAGGGAACCCTTCTTGTGTATTTCCGATTCCGGAGTTTTTTTGCGGACGGTTCCTTCCTTCCTGCCGAAAGTGGTGTCGGCTTTCCATGTTTTTCAATTGAGCTATCCGCTTTTGCAGTCGGGGAGCCCTCTGATCCAGAAGCGAGGGATTTACGGAAGCTTGACGTGCGGAGATCCCCCCTTCGCTGTCTGGAGGTCAATTATCCATTTCGGGTCACGGCTCTTCTCTTTGTTTTGTTATCTGGTTCAAAGAAAGGAGTTGCAGCGTCCCGCACGACGCTTGCCACTTGGCTCAAGGAGGCCATTGGTTCGGCGTACTTGGTGCGGGGGAAAATCACTTCCCATGGGTCTTCGGGCTCCCTCGACTCGCTCTCCAGCTGCGTCTTGAGCGGAAGCTTCTCAGGTGTAGCCTCAAGAGATTTGCAGGGTGGCTACCTGGAAGTCGTTGCATACCTTTATCCGGCATTACCGGTTGGATGTCCGGGCTCACGATTCCGGGGGTTTTGGAGAGAGGGTTCTCCGAGCGGGACTCTCTGCTTCCCACCCTCGGTAAGTTGGCTCTGGTACATCCCAGGTGTCCTGGACTGATCCTGGTACGTACAGGGAAAGGAAAATTAGTTTCTTACCTGATAATTTTCGTTCCTGTAGTACCAAGGATCAGTCCAGGATCCCGCCCGCAGGGCTTCGCTACAGTAACGGAGAGTCCGCTCATCATGTTTTCTTAGTTTTGCTGTTAGCTTGTTTAGCTCTCCCGGTTGGGGAATCCGGGTTCAAGTAGGAGTTTGGTGTTAGTTTAAAGTTAGAAGTGCATTTTCTAGCCAGTTTTGTTACTTGGTTGCATGGCTACTTTGACATTACGTATGACTGAGGGGCTGTGACTGGCACAGGGGCTTATATATGGCTCCGCCCACAAGTTTTGCTCTGTCTCCACCTACTGGTGCGGAGTCACAACCCAGGTGTCCTGGACTGATCCTTGGTACTACAGGAACGAAAATTATCAGGTAAGAAACTAATTTTCCTATGTTTTCGCCATTCGCGAAAACATTAGCGCCGCACGCGATGTTTTTCCACTGCACGATGATTCTTTCAGTGTTTTATCGCGGTGCACGATATTTGCCGGTTTCATTTATCGCGGCGCACGATATTTGCCACTTTTTGGAGATAGTCCCAGACAGCCTGTTGCAGGCTCCCGAGAGAGCGCGCTATGGGAGGGCTACCTACTAACTCGGGGTGGGGATTAGGTATGAGCGTCGGGGGTTGGGGGCCACTTTTGCATTCCACATGAGACCTACGGACAGAACAGTGGTCTCTAGTGCAGATTTGCTGGCCATCGGAGTGAGGACGCTCACACCAAGAAGTGGTTTGGGCAACGTTCTCTCTACCTAGCTTGATGGACACTCTACCTGGGCAACAACATGCTAGGTGGAGAGAATGTTGGCCAAATCTCCGCTTGGAGTGAGCGTCCTCACTCCGACGGCCAGCAAATCTGCTCCTTTTCTGGCCCGTAGCGCTGTCCATAACGTTATTTTTACTTGACACATAATTAAGCTATGGAATTCGTTGCCAGAGTATATGATGAAAGCTGTTAGTGTAGTTGCATTTAAAAAAGGTTTGGACAGGTTCCTAGACGAAAAATTCTTTAACCATTATTTCGGGACACTCGGAGGTTTCAGCAACCGCACAGCGCATCAGTGACACAGAGGTCCTTTTCGTCTAGAGGTCAGTTCTGGGGGCAGTCCTTTCAAGGAGGACGTCAGCCCTTCAGAGCCCCCAGCAATACCGGTTCCTCCGGTCCAAAATCGGCATAATGAAGGGAGGCCGGCCCACTCCGCCGTTCCTTTTATAGGATGTCGGCTGGCGTGGTTTTACGAGGAGTGGGCCAAAATCACCCAGGATCAGTGGGTACTCAGTGTGATAAGGAACAGTTACACTTTAGAATTTGTTCGGCCTGTCCGCAACCTGTTCCTAATCTCTCCCTGCAGCTCGCTGTAGAAGCGCAGGGTGGTGCGGGAGACTTTGCACAGGTTGCAGCACTTGGGGGCCGTGGTTCCAATGCTTCTGGACGAACTTAGAACGGGTCGGTATTCGATTTACTTTGTGGTTCCAAAGAAGGAGGGAGCCTTTCATCCCATTATCAATTTGAAGCAGGTGAACGCGTTGTTGAAAGTCTCCCGTTTTCGGATGGAAACGTTGCAGTCTGTGATAGTGGCGGTACGCACCCAGGAGTTCCTGGCATCGTTAGATTTGATGGAAGCATATCTCCACATTCCCATTTCCCAGGACCACCAACGCTACCTGAGGTTTATGGTCTTGGGGCAGCACTTCCAGTTTCAAGCACTCCTGTTCGGATTAGCCACGGTGCCTTGCACCTTTACCAAGGTTATGGTGGTCGTTGTGGCGGCAGGGTGTCCTCGTCCATCCTTATCTAGACGATTGGCTCATTCGGGCGAAGTCGGACACCAGTTGTTGTACAGCAGTGCAAGCGGTACTTCGGACCTTGCGGTCGTTAGGCTGGATGGTGAATTTGGCCAAGAGCCACCTAGTTCCATCTCAAACTCTGGAGTATCTGGGAGCGTTTTTTGACACAAGCCAAGGCAGAGTCTTTCTAACGGAAGAGAGAATGCGCAAGCTGTAATCTCAGATTCAGCGCTTAGTGCAGTTGCAAGTCCTTGGTTCCACGACTTCCACATTGGATCTGGTGCCGTGGGCCTTTGTTCATATGCGTCACCTTCAGAGGGCTCTTCTGGCCCAGTGGAGTCCGTTGTCGGAGAAGTATCACCAGCCTGTTACTCTCCCCCCTTCAACCAGGGACAGTCTGTCTTGGTGGCTGCACACACCCTACCTCATGCGGGGGGGGGGGGGGGGGGTAGCCTTGGAGGTTCCAGATTGGGTGATTCTGACTATGGATACAAGTCTCTCTGGCTGGGGGGCAGTTTGTCAGAGTCAAATGGCTCAGGGCACCTGGTCAACCGTAGAGGCGTCTTGGTCTATCAATCGCTTGGAAGCCAAGGCGTTGTGTTTGGCTTTGCTTGCCTTTCAGCCTTTAGTTCAGGGGCGTTCGGTGCGAGTTCTCTCAGACAATGCGACGGCGGTAGCCTACATCAACAGACAAGGAGGCATCAAGAGCCATGCGGTATCTCTGGAAGTTCAGGAGTTGATCCTTTGGGCAGAACAGCACTTAGTCCAAATATCGGCGTCTCATATCGCTGGAGTCGAGAATGTACAAGCAGATTATCTCAGTCGCACGCTACTCGATCCGAGAGAATGGGAGTTGTCGGATGGGGCGATGAAACTCGTTTGCACGAAATGGGGCTGCCCTCAGGTCGATCTGATGGCGATGCGCCACAATACGAAGGCACCTCGCTTTTTCAGCAGACGCAGGGAATACGGTGCAAAGAGTGTAGATGCTCTGGTCCTTCCCTGGCCGCGGGGAGTTCTATATGTTTTCTCTCCTTGGCCGCTGGTGGGAAAGATCTTGCGGCAGATAGAGAGGCATCCAGGGGAGGTGGTGCTAGTGGCCCTGGAGTGGCCACGCCGTCCATGGTTCACTGATCTGATAAACCTTGCAGTCGAGGGCCTATTGCGACTCAGTCATCTCCCTTGCATCCTGCGACAGGGCCCCGTATTTTCCGACCAGGCAGATCGCTTCTGTCTAGCAGCTTGGCTTTTGAGAGGAGGCATTTAAGGTCAAGAGTGTACCCCGAACCGGTGGTTACTACCCTTCTCCAATCTAGACGGAAGTCCACCTCGTTGTCTTACGTGCGAGTCTGGAAAGTATTCGAGGCTTAGTGTGTGGCTAAGGGGGTTCAGGCTTTGTGAGCTTCAGTGTCACACGTTTTATCTTTCCTGCAGGACGGTCTGGTCAAGGGCCTTGCTTTCAACTCTCTTAGAGTTTATGTGGCAGCTTTGGCTTGTTTGAGGGGAAAGCTGGATGGTTACCACTTGTCCTCTCATCCTGATGTGATCCGGTTTATTCGAGGAGTCAAGAATTTAACGTCCACCGGTGAAGAGAGTTTGTCCTCCTGGCTGGTGGATTGCTTGAACTTAGGGTGTCTGTGCTACATCAGGCTGTGCTGAGTGGGTGTCCACACAAATCTAGACAAACCTCAATCTGGTACTTCGGGGTTTGTGTGAGGCTCCATTTGAACCTATCCTCAGGGCTACACTTAAAGATTTAACTTTAAAGGTTGTTTTCTTGGTAGCCATTACAAGCTTTGTCATGTCAAAGCTTGTAACTCCTTTTCTTAAAATATCGGACGGGGGTGTATCTTTATGGACGGTACCATCTTTTCTCCCGAAAGTTGTGTCCACCTTCCACGTTAATCAGTCTGTTGAGCTGCCGGCTTTTACGGATTTGGCAGCCTCTGAGTCTAATGCTCGTGAGCTTCGGCTACTGGACGCTTGTAGAGCGTTACTTCGCTGTCTTACAGTCACGAATGGTTTTAGACGGTCTGATCATCTTTTTATTTTGTGGAGCGGTCCGAAGAAGGGGTCTCAAGCTTCCAAGACTACCATTGCCAGATGCTTAAGGAAGCTATTGGCTCCGCTTACATTCAAGGGTAAGCCAGTGCCGGAAAGCTTGAGGGCTCATTCTACCCGATCTCAGGCGACCTCTTGGGCAGAAGCTCACTTGGTATCACCACAGGAGATTTGTAGAGCGGCTACTTGGAAGTCTCCGCATACTTTTGCAAGACAACATCGGCTGGATCGGATCGGGAGGCTCGGTCTTTTGGCAAAAGCGTGTTACGAGCAGGACTCTCCAGGTCCTCACCCTGTTTAGGAAGCTTTGGTACATCTTAGGAGTCTGGACTGATCTGGGTATGTATAGGGAAAGGAAAATTTGGTTCTTACCTGATAATTTTCGTTCCTGTAGTACCACTAATCAGACCGGAGTCCCACCCAAGTATTAAGGAGGGTGGAGAGTTGTCCGCTCAACTGTTATAAATTACAGACATCAGAAATTTTTTATCAAGGTTTTTGTCAAGTTTATATTCAAATGTTTTTTTATGGTGTTTTTGCATTTAGCTTTGGTACAGATCAATACTGAGGAACTGCAAGTGGCATCAGTGTATATAAAACAGTTTCAGTTTTACTTTCTCGGTCTCTACCTGCTGGCACGGATTAATAATCTCAGGAGTCTGGACCGATCCGTGGTACTACAGGAACGAAAATTATCAGGTAAGAACCAAATTTTCCTATCGTAGGCACCACCAGCCTGATTAAAAAACAATTCTAAGTACACCTCAGCATGTTGCCTGTATATATTAAACTTCATGAGCTCTAGAAGGAAGCTCTCTGGCACAATGCAAGTATTAAGAGTACTAGCAATAAAATTGAGAAATTGAGATAATATCCAAAGCCTGGCTTAATAGCCTCCCTCATTACTTTGTTGGTTTTCTTTGTCAGCTGCCAGTTTTTATAATACTCATCCTCAGTATAAAAATCTTGGAAAAGAGATGCTTTATAACAACATGTGTGCTTCATGTGGTACCCATATGCTCAATTAAACTGTGTGGTCAGTTCTCCTTTGTTTCAATGACTCCTTTCCTTTTTATAGTAAAACTGCTTCCACGTTATGTAGAAGTCTGACCTTTGAAGAGGGCAGTCAAAGCCTGACTATTGCCAGCTTGAGTGAGAAGAGTAAAGAAGAATCTGGAATTAGTTTACAGGTAAAAATCACACTTCTTTGTGTACACAGTTTTTATTTTGATGTTGGGAGAATATATTCAACTACTGCACTAAGTACTTATGTTCACCTTTAGGACCCATTAGCTTTCTCTGTCCTAACAAAAGTAGGAATAAAGTATGATTTAACTGTTAATTATACTACTGCTTCTTGGTATACAGTATGAGGGTAAATTTCAAACTCTGCAGGCTGCTTATAGGCTCACAGGTCCTTTTGGTCTGTGAACCTGCACGATTATTTTCAAAGGATGACCCAATTAGTTCACATTCTTAATTACAAGTTGGTTCTGATGTCCAGGCTTTTATTTACCTTTTGCCTGACTGTGCCTAAATCCTTCAGGGTTTGGTTTATCAGATGTGTGACTATTGTAATCACCTTTCCGATAGATCAGTAGTTTGCACAACTACATTTAAATGCCCCAAAACCAGAAGTTCCTCCACATTGGGCACTAAAAACATAGCTACTAGAAACTGTGTATGAAATGTGAGTTAATATATTGAATTTAATAGCAAAGGTAAAACATTGGTTACAGAGGAATTCTAGCTTTAAAATATTATTTAATAAATAAACATATTTGTGGTACTGCCAGTCTGCTGGTCTTGCAGTGACCTATGGTCATGACCTTCAAGGGATTAAGTGATTCTCACAGGACAAGCAGGATGGTAGTCCTCACACATGGAGTGACATCATCAGGATGGAGCCCAATCCAAAACACTTTTGTCAAAGTTTCTAGAACTTTGACTGGCACCCACTAGGCATGCCCAGCATGGCACTAACCCTGCATCCAGCAGGGGTCCCCCTTCGGTCTCTTTTTTTCCGCACAGCAGTAGCCACACAGGTTAAGGAGCTCTCTAGAGATTTCTGACAGGAATTTTCCTCACGGAACTTCTTTCAAAAAATTCTACCCCATCGAGGTTCCCCTATCGATTCCGTAGTCCGCTGTCGTAAGGTGAGGCTTTACCCTCGTTTGTGGTCGATTCCCGTCGAGTTTTCCCTTCGGGGCCTACTGGCTATCGACCACATCATGGCTAAATTTTTGTTGAAGCCATGGCGTCGGGTTTTCGTCGGTGCCCCGACAGTCCTCGGACAGTGTCCATCACCGACCCGCATAGGGTTTGTGTGTTGTGTTTGGGATCCAACCATGACATCCTAACTTGCACCAAATGTGCCCAAATGACACCGAAGGGCCGTAAGGCCCGTTCAGAGAAGATGGAGTTTCTTTTTCAGGCAAAGCCACCGACTCCATCGAACACTTCGACATCATCTGAGCCGGTACCATCGAGCTCTCGCCAGCAGCGGGACACTGGTGCTGCCCGCCCGGCACAGACTACTCCAAAAGCGTCGACTTCTTCCTCTTCGGCTCCAGAGAAGGACCGAGGAGAACATTGTGAAAAACGTTGACACAGTCACCAGAAGGCTCAGTCCGCCAATCCAGGCAAACCTGTGGCATCGGCATCGACTGAGCCATCAACTAAGAAATCCCGTCCAGAGAAGACCCCATCCTCCTCTGCAACTGGATCACCGAGGCGTTCCCCACCTTCATTGGTGCCGGGAGCCGCGACTCCACTTTCACCGGTGGACCCTCCGGCTACGCCAGTGCTGCCTCCTACTCCGGAGCTGGGGTTGCACGCCCCAGGTCTCCATGAGGAATTCGAACGGATGATCCAAGAGGCCATCGGAAAGGTGCTGCAGGGCTTCCAGCCTCCATCAATGCCAGCACCGATGCCAGCTCTGGTCACTGACCCGATTCCCACGGTGCTTGCACCGCTACTGGGCAGACTGGATGCGTTGATCGGTGCCCTTCCACCGGTGGAACCGAGGACACCAGTATGTCCCAAGCCTTCCACCCTGATCCCTTTGTCATTAGAGGATGAAGACACACCGAGACCGGAACCGATGCCCGGACTGTCTGGGGTCCTGCCACCGACTCACCTGTCGATGCTGGTTCCATCAGTGCCCATTCCACCATCGATGCCGTACCGCCCTCCATCGGTGCCACCATAGATGCCGTCGGTGCCTTCGTCGATGGCGCCGTCGGTGCCTAGACCTGATCCCTCGGGAATGGCACCATTTCTTCCCTCTGGAGATCCCATGGGAGCCGGAGATCAACCTTATGATCCCTGGACCGATGATTCTTTTGAAGATACTGACAACTTGCCTTCAGAACCACCCTTGAGGAGAGAAGACATTCTCCTCCAGGGGATCTGTCCTTTATCAATTTTGTAAAGGAAATGTCTGAGACTGTACCATTCCAGCTTCAGACAGAAGAGGACTCCAGGCATAAAATGCTGGAAGTGCTCCAATTTGTCGATACACCCAAGGAGATCATGCCCATACCTGTTCATGAAGTCCTCCTGGACCTGCTGAAAAGGAATTGGGAGCATCCAGGCTCTGTACCACTGGTGAACTGCAAAACAGATGCCATATATCTGGTGCAAACCACCCCTGGATTTCAGAAAACACAGTTGGCCCATCATTCTATGGTTGTGGAGTCGGCCCAGAAGAAGGCACGTCAGTCTAAGCCTCATTCTTCCATACCTCCAGGAAAAGAACAGAGATTCCTGGATGCATTTGGCTGACGTGTGTTTCATGGCTCAATGCTTATTTCTCACATTGCTTCTTACATGACCTAGTATAACAGGAACCTTTTTAAGAAGATCCAAGATTTCTCTAAGTCTTTTCCAGACCAACTTCAGGATCAACTCAGTAGCCTGGCTTAGAAGGGTCTAGATGCTGGCAAGCACTAGGTCCACGCTGCCTATGTTATTTTTGACACTGCCTCTAGGGTGTCCGCAGCGGGGATTAGTGCACGAAGGTGGACCTGGCTAAAGTCCTTTGACCTAAGACAAGAGGCATAGGACCGCTTAACTGAGCTGCCCTGTGCTGGAGATAATCTCTTCGGGGACAAAATCCAAGAAACCGTAGTGCAGCTTAAGGACCACCACGAGACACTACGTCAGCTTTCGTCTGTGCCTTCTGAATTCTCATCCACCTCCAAGAGGACATTCAGAAGGGATGCTAAGCGGCCGTCCTTCAAGCCACGAAGATAATATCCTCCTGCTTCTCGGGGTCATCCCTCCAGGCCTTAACAGAAGGGTCAGTCCAGACAATCCCAGCCTCAGAAGACCCAGCCAGCCCCTCAACCTGGCCCAGCTGCAGGATTTTGACTCCTTGCTGGAGGGCATTTGCCAACCTCCTCTACTATCTGTGCCATTTCACCAACATATATGGCACACGATCACTATAGATCAGTGGGTACTCGCTGTAGTTTACCACCTCAACTTCCTGACTGTATCGGCGGACTCCCCACCTCGGCTGATGTGGGGATCATCCGACCATTCCTCTCTTCTAGAGGAGGAGATTTCAACCCTCCTCAAATCCCGGGCGATAGAACCAGTCCCCCTCTCCCAACAGGGGCAGAGGTTCTATTCCCGGTATCTCCTCATTCCAAAAAAGTCGGGGGGGGCATTCATCCAATTTTGGACTTGCGCGCCTTAAACAGGTATCTTCAAAGGGAAAAGTTCAGGATGGTAACCTTGGGCTCTCTATTTCCTCTTCTACAAAGAGAAGATTGGCTTTGCTCTCAGGATCTCCAAGATGCATACACACACATCTCGATAACTCCGTCTCATCGCAAATTCCTTCGGTTCCTAGTCAGCCACCGACACTTCCAGTACCGGGTACTGCCATTCGGCCTAGTGTCCACACCTCAGGTCTTTACCAAGTGTCTCGTAGTGGTCGCAGCCTACCTCAGGGGTCAAGGTGTCCATGTCTACCCTTATCTGGACGATTGGTTGATAAGGTCCCCAACTCAAAAGGATGCACTAGCCTCCTTACGTCTAACTCTCAATACACTGCTGACCCTTGGATTTCTGGTCAACTATACCAAGTCCAAGCTAGTTCCATCTCAAACCCTATCCTTCATAGGTGCCGACCTGGATACTGTACAGGCAAAAGCCTTCCTCAGGATGGAGCTCGTACTCTTACATCCCTGGTGCAATCCCTCCATGCTCAGGATTACTCAACAGCTTGTCATTTCCTCATTTTGCTGGGTCACATGGCATCCTCTGTACATGTCACTCCGATGGCCCACCTCGCCATGAGAGTGATGCAGTGGACCCTAAAATCCCAGTGGGCTCAGGCTTATCATCCAATGTCCAGCATTGTCCACGTTACCAAGCAGCTCTGCCTGTCGCTGACCTGGTGGGTGCAACACTCCAATCTCCTTCAAGGCCTTCCTTTTCAGGCTCCAGAACCTCAGGGTGGGGGTGCGCATGTCGACGACCTGCAGACTCAGGGAACCTGGTCTCCAGAGGAAGCCGAAAATCCAATAAATTTCCTGGAGCTTCGGGCGATCAGATATGCCCTCAGGGTTTTTCAGGATTGCCTCTCAAAGAAGGCCATCCTGATTCAGACCGACAATCAGGTGGCGATGTGGTACATCAACAAGCAGGGGGGAACGGGCTCCTACCTTCTGTGTCAGGAAGCTGTACAGATATGGGCATGGGCTCTTTCCCACTCGATGTACCTCAGAGCGACCTACTTGGTGGGCGTGGACAATGTTCTAGTGGACAAGTTGAGTCTAACCTTCCATCCACACGAATGGGGTCTCAATGCCACGGTAGCGGACACAATATTCCAACGTTGGGGTTATCCGCACATAAGACCTCTTTGCGTCCATCCACAACTGCAAAATACAGAATTTCTGCTCACTCACTCGCAGCCGCCACTCACAGCCGAGGGACGCTTTTGCCCTCTCATGGTCCAGCGGTCTACTCTACGCGTACCCTCCACTTCCACTCATATCAAAGACTCTCGTGAAGTTGTGGAGGGCAAGGGCTTAATGATTCTGATAGCCCCTCATTGGCCACGCCAGGTCTGGTTTCCAATCCTCCAGGACCTATCAGTACGCCGGCACATCCCTCTGGGGGAGGACCCACTTCTGATAACTCAGAATGACTGGTGCTTGCGCCACCGCAACCTCCAGGCCCTGTCCCTGACGGCCTGGATGTTGACATGTTAATACTCCAACCCCTTAACCTTTCGGAGTCGGTATCCCGAGTCCTGGTAGCTTCATGAAAGCCTTCCACGAGACGGTCTTATTGTTCTAAATGGAAAGGTTTTATGGTCTTGTGCACGTCCATGTCCATAGACCCCTTCACTTGTTCCACTGCGAAGTTTCTGGACTATCTCTAGCACCTATCAGAGTCAGGCCTGAAAACTTCCTCTATACTGGTGCAAGTTAGTGCGGTAGCCGCTTTCCACAATGGCGTGGGAGATGTCTCTATTTCAACACAATCCTTAGTAACACATTTCATGAGGGGCTTACTCCACCTAAAGCCTCCACTTCGCCCTCCTGCCCCTGCTTGGGACCTTAACGTGGTTTTGGGACGGCTCATGAAACTTCCGTTTGAGCCTCTCCACTCCTGCGATCTCCACTATCTCACCTGGAAGTAATTTTTCTTCTCGCTGTAACATCCGCTCGTAGAGTTAGTGAGTTGTAGGCATTAGCCACCTACCCGCCTTACACTAAAATTCTACATGACGGGGTAGTGCTCCGCACCCACCGTAAATTTTTACCAAAGGTACTAACGGAATTTCATCTTAATCAATCCATCATCTTACCTACTTTCTTTCCCAGGCCCCATTCAAACCCAGGAGAGCAGGCTCTACATTCCTTGGACTGTAAACGTGCCCTAGCCTTCTATCTAGAGCACACGTCTGCCCACAGGAAGTCCACTCAATTATTTGTCTCTTTCAGTAGCATCAAATTGGGTAATCCAGTGGGAAAACAGGCCCTGTCCTCCTGGTTGGCGGACTGTATCTCCTTTTGCTATCAGCAAGCAGGCATTCTGTTACAAGACCATGTAAAAACACAATCTGTCAGGGTTATGGCAACCTCAGTGGCACACCTCCGTTCGGTGCCGCTCACTGACGTCTGCAAGGCTGCTACCTGGTGCTCTCTCCATACCTTCGCAGCCCATTATTGCTTAGATAAGGCTGGCAGGCAAGATTCCATCTTTGGCCAGTTGGTTCTTCACAACTTATTTTCAGTTTAACTTCCCAACATCCTTCCAGCGACCCGTTCAGGGTTTCAGGACGCTCTCCTAACCAAATTCACCCCTGTTATTGTCTCCTGTTGCACATCTTTGGGTGCATTTGGTGCATTGCTCGGGCATCTTCAACTCACTGTTCACCCATGTGTGAGGACTACCATCCTGCTTGTCCTGTGAGAAAGCAGAGTTGCTTACCTGTAACAGGTGTACTCACAGGACAGCAGGATGTTAGTCCTCATAAAACCCGCCCGCCACCCAGCGGAGTTGGGTTCGTTCATGATTTATTATTTTATTTTTCGCACGTACGTCTTGCTATACACGAGACTGAAGGGGGACCCCCTGCTGGATACAGGGTTAGTGCCATGCTGGGAATGCCCAGTAGGGGCCAGTCAAAGTTCTAGAAACTTTGACAAAAGTGTTCTGCGATTGGGCTCCATCCTGATGATGTCACCCCATGTGTGAGGACTAACATCCTGCTGTCCTGTGAGAACACCTGTTACAGGTAAGCAACTCTGCTATCCCTGGCCCTAACCAATTTCCTTTATTTATTTGGGTTGGGGTTTTTTTTGGGGGGGGGGGTTCTTGTATTTTTTTTTTGTTTGCTTTTTTCAAGTCGGGCAGCGATAAATGAAGCTGATGCTGCCCTCAGCCAAGCAGCTTGGCAGCAGGAGTCTTATTTAAGTGAATATCATCTCCTACTGCCGCAAGCCCGATCTTGCAGCTCTTATCACAAGATTGGCCGCATGGTAGCAGATGACGTTGGATCAATTCTACTCCTGCTACAATCCATGCCACAAACAACCCCTGATCTGGCAGGCCACCATGGAGCCCATCCTGTTGCCTGCCGGAGAAGAGAGTAAACCCCATGGCCCTTTCAGCTGTTGGAAATGCTCTATGTGGCCCTTCCTCTGAAAAGTTTAGGGAACCTCTATAATAGAGGTTTATAAAATTAGTAGAGTAGAATGGGGAAATAGGAGACAGTTATTTGTCCTTTCAAAAGAACTAAAACAAGGGGGTTGCTCCATGAAATTAACAACCAGCATGTTTAAAACAAATCATAGAAAATATCTACCAGTTTTCTTTGTTACTAGAAAATACCTTGAATAGAACTCTTGTACTCTTTGGGACTTTGGAACTTTTTCTATCATGTGTGCCAACAGAGAAAATTTCAGTTCTTTTTGAAGAATTTCAATTTGCTGTTTGGCTTGAACATAGGGTTGAGGGGGTATTAAAGGTGGACGAGTTTAAAAATTAAAAAAAAAAAAAACTTTCATGAATAATTTGTAAAACTATCTGGTCCATGATAATGAGGAACCATTATTGAAAAAAGACTTGGAGTCTTCCCCCAATGGAAAATCTGGTTATAAAAAAATCTGATTTGATATTTGAACTGCCAAATGAGGCTGCTTTTCTTTTGGTTTGTCTCTTGCGCATGAACATGCTTGTTGTGTGTTGCAGTTGGACCTGCTGCAGTTGATAAGAACTTGGCCTGTAATATGAATATGAGTATCTCTTCCTAGAGCAATAACTGTAAGGTTTCAAGTGTTGTTTTGTACCTTTCTTGTACGAACGACTGAGGGGGGATATGATAGAAATCTACAAAATCATGAAAGGACTTGAACAAGTTAATGTAAATCGGTTATTTACTCTCTCAGATAACAGAAGGACCAGGGGGCACTCCATGAAGTTAGCAAATAGCTCATTTAAAACAAATCAAAGAAAATTATTTTTCACTCAATGCATAATTAACCTCTGGAATCCATTGCCAGAGGATGTGGTTACAGTAGTTAGTGTAACTGGATTTAAAAAAGGTTTGGATAAGTTCCTAGAGGAAAAATCCATAAACTATTACGGTAATTAATAAACAATAGTAGCTTGTGATTTATCTAATGTTTGGTTACTTGCCAGGTACTTGTGACTTGGATTGGCCAATGTTGGGCTTGATGGACCCAACATTGGACCCAACATTGGGCTTGATGGACCCTTGGTCTGACTCAGTATGGCATATCTTATGTTCTTATGGTTGTTCTTTAATTACCTCAACTACTTCTTTTACCTTAATATCTGCTATTCTTTCATACAGATCTTCTCATGGGTTTGAAGCTTTTAACCAAGCCATTCTTCTTATTGCAATGGCTGTTGCTGATTCCCTGGATAAGGTGCATCACACATCATATATATTGACCGCATCATGTGTTTTGTACATTCTTCCACCTCATTCACTACTTTAATTATTTTTTGTGTTTCTCTTGTTGAAGAGATAGGGAATATTCTCTTATTCTTTGTAATGTATTATAAAGTTACTGCACCATCTACAATTGGTGAGCTGAAATTCTTGAATTTAGCATTGCTGACTGAAATTGCTTTTTTTACCATAGCATCTAAAAGCTTTGGTTCCTTAGTAGGAGGGATAGATAAGAGAGATTTTGTCATCTTAGCCTCCTTCATAATTGACTACTGTCAAGGAGTAATGAGAAAATTAGGTTCTTACTTTTTCTGAGCATTGCTGAACTTTCTATTTTATGTCTATATTCCCAGCCACAGGAAGACCTGATAAAGTTGTTTTTCAAACTCTTGTTTGAAAATCTTATAACCCCTTGTGTACTGGAACTGCTTTTATTTGTTCAGGAGGCTGGATAAATTTTAACACACTTTGCAGATAAATAACTCACAGGTTATCCATCTAAATAGCAAAGTTTTGAATATTGAACCACTGGGGAGGTTTACCCCTATTTGTTTTAACTACTGGACTTTATTTGGTGTATCTGCTATTTTGACATATTTTATTAATGTTTGGAAAATTTTAAAAAATGTTAAAACTATTTATTAATTATTGGATGTTAGTCAATTCAACTGTTTTGAAATATGTATTCTTTTTATTTGTATGGTTTCACTATTATGATTTTTCTTGATTTTGTTTGATGTTTAATGAGGAATAGAGATGTTTTTTCTATTTTTGCACTATATACAATGTCTGGTTTGTTGCAGTTTCCAGTTCAGTTTGTGTCTGCACTTTTTATTTATATATTATAGTCTCTTTATTCAGCATTTGATGAGGGTTGTCTGTGTTCTGCATGTGTGACCTAGTGAGATATAGTGCTGGCATGTAGTTTCTGTATAGGGATCTATAGCAACTTGTCTTGTTCTGTTCTCCTAGTAGAAGGTGTATTGGTGTTTAAAGGCTTGATATAATATTTGCAGTGTTGCCTTTCCTTAGGTAGGGATTTTATTTTTTGAGTGCTGATAGTGTGGTTTTGGTTTGGGAGATGTAATTGTAATTCAGTTTACTTATAGATTTCTGGGGGCCAAGCCTACACCTATACACAACACATGTTACAATAGGCCTAATATAAAAAAATGGAAAAGCACACACTCAGGAACTCGTAAGTCTGCCATCATTTATAAGACCTTTAAATAAATCACTTATGTAACCAATCAAAAAAATCTTTCAACTCCAATTTAGTAGAATTCCACACAAAAAAAGAGATAATCAATGTATCTAACCCAAAAAGAAACATTTGAAAAAAATTATGATGTGTAAATATATTTCTCTTCAGAACCTCCATAACTAAGACCTAGATTTATCATTTTGCTATAAATTTTGCATGAATATCGCCCACAATAAAAGTTCTTAATCAAGTTGTCTTAGAGAATAGTCACTGCTATTACTGGCATCAGTAGCATGGGATAGTCTTAGTTTTTGGGTACTTGCCAGGTTCTTATGGCCTGGATTGGCCACTGTTGGAAACAGGATGCTGGGCTTGATGGACCCTTGGTCTGACCCAGTATGGCATGTTCTTATGTTCTTGATTGTGATTTTCCTGACTGTGCTAATGGGATGTTGTTGGTATTTTTATATTTGAGATCATTTGGTTGTACAGTCCCTGATTGTAATCCGCTTTGAAGTGCTGAATAAAGTGTGAAAAGCGGAATATAAAAATAAATAAATACCTCGCTTTGTGCACAGTTTTCTAGTAATAAGGCAAGTAATAAAACATTTTTTTAAAATAGTCGTGTGGAAGGACAAAGGTGAAAATTTTACTCCGCACATCCAAGTGTTCAGAATTGTCACAGTTTGAAGTTGGCAAACTGTGACCATGTAAAAGCTCATCTTTTATTTGGTGATGGTTCTTCATTGTTGTGTGTTTTTTAGGACCTCCTAATGGAAATCTACAGAAGTATAGGTGAGCCTGATAGCTTGTATGGCTGTGGTGGAGGGAAGATGTTACAGCCTCTTGCCAGGTAAGATTCTAACATGGGAAAATATTAAATATGAAAGTATGGCCTTCCAAAGCTAATTAGTATTTTCACGGACAGAATAAGAACTTACGAGCATGAAGCAATGTGGGGAAAGGCCCTCGTAACCTATGACCTAGAGATGAATCTTCCTCCAGCCACACGCCAAGCAGGCATAATCCAGGTGACCTTCCTTTTCTGCTCCTCTCTTTTAAGTAAATAATTGTTTAGGTCTGAGCCTAGCTCAGGCTACAGTATGCCCCCTGCTTAGATTACTTTCTTTAAGGGTGCCCTCTCTAAGGATAATATTACTAGAATAAAACATTTTTAACAGTATGCCAGGTGTTTTATTTAGTTATAAGTACATTTCTCTGCTCCAGTACTAAAGAATGTGATTTTATGTTATGAGATACTTTTGGAGATTGTAAATATATTTTATTGGACCAACAAAAAAAGTTGAATATATGTACTCTGTATGAGCTTTTACAGCCTTATAGATCCCTTTTCCAGAATTATCTGCAGTAGTACAAAGGAAGTACATTTTTCATTATACCAATGTGTTACTGATAATCACAATCAACAGATATTGTTTGTGTGGGGGAATAGGGAGAAAGAACATGTAGATATGACCCTTTTAGGGCTAGGAAATTAGCTTAGTAAAGAAACCAAGGTTTATGGTCTTTGTGTAGTATTTGTAATAGGAAAAGGTGGGAAGAGTAGATTGTGAAAGCGCTGTCAATGACAGTGTGAAAGAGAAATGGATAAGGTAGTATGTTTAGTTTTATGTGATGGTTACTATCCAAACCAGCTTCACTGAACAATTTTACCTTAGTAACACAGTTGAGAAATCCCATAGTCCTCTAATAAGCAAAATTCCTGTGCCACGAAAATAGCCAAGATTTTGGAGGTATTTAGCCCAAGACATTTTACTCCAGTTACACAAAGATTATGCTGGTCAGGTCATGGAGGTAAATTGGGTTCTCGTCTTCTCTTGTTCATAAATGTTTGAACACCTGAATTTTGCAGAATACAGGCCTTAACATGGTTACCAAACACTTAAGTAAATTTCTCTCAAAATATTTTTATTTTGAAGGAAAATTTTTTTTTTTTTTTTTTTTTACTACATGGTGCAAATCTGTGATGGTTTTCCTTTGTCATCTTGTTCCCGCTCCAGGCTTTGCAGAATTTTGGGCTGTGCCATACTCTCTCTACCTATTTAAAAGGATTGGAGCATGAAAATGCAGAGTGGGGAGAAGAGCTGCAGGAGATGCGCTATCAGGCGGCCTGGAGGAATATGCAGTGGGATCACAGCCCTTCCATCAAGTAACAGTTTTCTTGTCTTGAAATCTGTTCATTTTTAACTCTGCGTTTAAAACAGTGCCGATGGCCTTTTTATTCGTTGTGTTGCCACAGTGAATAAAAATGGATGGCCATTGCGTAACACATTGCTGGGAAATGGAGGCAGCAAGGAAATGAGGCTGAAGGAAGGGGATGCGATGTGGAGCAGTCAAATTATTTCAGAACAAAGGCTTATATCAGAGGGAAAGTTGAAAATCTTCAGACTTGCAGACAAGGAAGCCAGCCACTCTATTTAAAGTTTCCCCATAACTGTGGGTATTCTTTTTGTGGGCCAAGTTTGTTTTTTTTTTGTTTGGTTGGTTGGTTGGTTTTTTTTAAGAGTTAGACGGAAAAGCAATATTGATATAGAAGTTTTCTTGGCTATCTAGTCTAGCTGAAGTTTCTACAAAATTGAACCCTTGTCAGTGTGGTGACTCTTAGTCTCTGGGCAATTTTTGATAGGCCAAAGAACTGAATCTCTGTTGTTCTGTTGTAACTGAAGCAGACAGCATACTGTAGCTTCTGTTTCCTTAATGTAGGTAAAGTTGACAAGTATCTCATCCTCCTCTATTTATATTATTAGTATCCATTTTCAGCACTAAGTATGTGTTTTCTCTCTTCCTTTATTTAGAAATGAGGTAGTTGGACCAGGCTACCATGAGTCTTTGTATTCTGCTTTGCAGTCTTTGAGGGACAGAGAATTCTGTAGCTTCTATGAAAACCTAAAATATGCCAGGTAACAAATATTATATATGATTGCACACTCTAGATTCCTATAGTTTGATTGTGCAGTAGCATGAATCCAGCTGTATACACTATGTAGTATTTATGTTTTGCAGTTTGATTTGTAAATTTTGTTGTGAAAAATAGAAATGTGAAGCCAAAAACATCAATAGCTTGTAGAGTTTTTCTGAATATTTTTGTGAAGTAGCTTTGCAATCCTCACTGAACATTTTCCCTAGTGACACCTTTTTGGAGATTTTTGGCATGTTTTGAATCCTCCCCATCTTTTGGCCATCTCCTTTTAGGGTTGGGTCTGGCCCTTTATATACCTAGTGAGCATGCTCAAAGCAGGCTCTTGAAGAGAGGCTTAATGAGAAGCTCTCTATCAGAGACCGTCTGGACTGAGGAGTTTGGAGTTGAGGTGGAGTTCCTGATAGGCCTTACAGTTCACCAAAATAATCTGAGTAATTTTGAAGTGGATTTTGTGGATTTTGACCCAGTTTTCTAACAATGAGGTCAATATGCCCTTTCTGAAAGGGCTAGATTGTCCAGTTGCCTGCCCTGCACTCAGTTAACAGTGGGGGTAGAGCTTGCTGATTTGTGGAAGAAAGCCAAGTTTGAAGCCAAGGAGGAGTTTTTAACATTTTTACCTCCTATTTATGACTTTGAGAGAAGAGAATTTCCCCACTCTTCATGGGGAGGGCATATTGGACTGATTCAGAAAAGAGCATTATAGACCGAGAAACTGCAGCCCTTAGAGTTGTGATTTTGCTTTTTATGTTAATGAGTTTTTCATTTTGGCATGGATTTTGTTTTTTAAGTTGAACTCCACTATTGGACTGTAGGCTGTGTTTTTCCTTCTAGCTTCAGGTCATTGAGATCCTTCTTTCTGTGAGTATTGATTGAACTGAGGTTTGAAGGGTGATTGAGAGTGTCAGTATTTTGGATTCCTACCACTGCACCTAGGCCCCCAGAGATTATACCTCCTCCCTGCTGGTAGAACCCAGGCACCCAGGGCTGGAAGTCTGATATGTGAGAGAGAGAGAGGAATGAGGTCTAGGATGTTTGTGACATGGCTCTGGGAACTCTGTGGTCCCTTTATTCAGTCTACAAAATGAAGTAGGGTTTATATTTGTATAGAAAACTGTAAATTATAGTAACAGAAGACAACGGCAGGTAAAGGGCAATTGGCTTGTGCTGACTACCCAATTATTCCAGTCCAGATTGCTAAGGATTGATATATATATCATAGATATCAGCCATAGAGGCTTGACTGCCTGAAGAATATCGCTCCTTATCCAAGTCAGTGTTTGTTGTGTTCCTCATTGATTTTCTTTTTAAGAGTTAACAGTAACATAGAATGCATTCTGACTAAATAAAATGAGAGCAAAATGTTTTAAATACGTTTGAACAATTGTATGGCTCATTAGTATGAAATACTGCTGAAGCTGCTGTCATTCCTGGAACTTGTCTCTATCCTTAGGATAAAGGAGGTGGAAGACTTATGCAGAGGCAGCCTGGAGTCTGTCTACTCACTGTATCCCACACTCTGCAGGCTACAAACTCTTGCAGAGCTAGAAAATGTAGGCCAGCTCCTCTCTAGGTAATCTTTACTTTACTTTATTTTTTTTTCTTGTTCCTCTCTTTTTGTTGGTAAATTTGAAACATTTTTAAAATACAGCCTTTTAGGCTTTGTCTTATGACTAAAGGTCATTTAATAATTCATAATGTCTTACAAATGCATGATAAATATTTATTTGGTTCTTTTTTCATAACAGTTGTATAGTCTGAGCCTCTTAATGGGAAATTGTTGGTGAATAGAATAATCTGTTTGTGGTCATCTATATTAAAAGAAGAAAGTTAACGGTATATAGTCATGCTGATCCCTAATATGATGTCCTTACTTTTAATCTGGATTTTCAAAGTGAATTCTTAACTTTTTTCAGTAACCTTTCATGTTTTTCATTTTCTTTCCTGGGACATCTCCATATCATCGCTTAATCTGGAACTCAATGCTGACTGTCAGTACCCATAAACAGGAGCTTTTTATGCTTCGTATGTCCATGGGACCTGCCCTCTCTGTTAGCCAACTGGAAATATTCTAGCTGAACATTTAAAGTCTTATTGAAATGCACTAAAAGGAAAATGGTTAAATTTTACTCTGGTTCTAAATGTTCTTTGTAGAAACGTATTACTGGATATGTCATAGGATGTAATGCTTTACTTTCAGACCTGTTACTGACCAGGAGTTGAAGGAGATCTACATAAAGTGGCAGAGACAGTCCCATCTCCTTAAAGACAGTGACTTTAGTTTCCAGGAACCTATCATGGCTTTGCGTACAGTCATTCTAGAGATCCTATTGGAGAAGGAAACAGAAAACTCTAAAAGGGAATGCATTAAAGACATTCTCACCAAACATTTGGTGGAGCTGTCAACTCTGGCACGGACTGCCAGAAATACACAGGTAAAGATGCTTATGCTTGAGGATTGTTAGTAGCTTTATTACATACAAGTTACAAGTTTATTTTGTATGCTAGTGAAAGATTTTTTCTCCCACCATGGTGCCAAAGAATCCTATAGAGCTAAGACATGGCTTTGCCTTTGTTCCCTGATTACAAAGAAACCATTAATGAAATATTTTAAAATCTTGACTTACTGAGGACTATCCAGCAGCTTACATTTATAGCATTCTGCATTTTGTTCTGTGCCACTAATATATGTTGTTTGAATTTCAGCTTCCTGAGAGGGCAATATTTCAGATAAAGCAATACAACCCAGCTCATTTCCAAATCTCAGAATGGCAACTGGAAGAAGCCAAGGTTTTCTGGGCTAAAAAAGAGCAAAGCCTGGCGCTGGGCATCCTCAAACAGATGATAGACAAATTAAATACAGTTTGGTCTAAGGTTTGTAATTTCTCTGTTTGACAGAAATTAGATATTATTCAAATGTCATTCTGATCTAAAATATCATTGTGCATAAAGTAGAGAACTTTGTCCCCTTATTCCTTGTGTTGTTTTATAGCCACTGATAAGGAGGTGTTTGTTTTTCTCTGGTCCTGCTCAAGAATCATTCATAAAAGAAAACAGTATTCAGTAAACAACTGCAAAGCATGGTAGTTTCACAAGTTTTCGTTCTTAAATTCTGCATCTTGTAATCTTGCTGAAAACATGGAACCTATGATTAATTTGGACAAGGAAGCACATGGTAACTTAAAATAAACTCGTTACTTATGGAGCTGAAGTTACAGCCATTGAAATTCCTAGATTTTTTAAATTTTGCTTTCAGTTGAATAGAAGTGAAAGAATATTAATTATATATCAATCTGAGTTTTAATTTTATGTTATTTCTCACTGAATACTGCTTGAATCTATTTCCTAAAGCTTGGTTTCTTTAAAGGAGGAGAAAGATCCAACTCTGCAACTGATCTTTGGAGAGTGTCTGAGATTATGTGGAAACTGGCTAGCAGAAACCTGCTTGGAGAGCCCTACAGTAATCATGCAGATGTACTTAGAAGAGGTGAGGGTTTTGGAAGTGTACTGTAGATACTGTATATTAGTTTTAGGATACCTGAAATGTGTTAATGAAGAAATAAATTCAAAAGACATTTCTTTACTAGGTTATTTGTCGTAAAATGAAATATTTTTTTACCTCATATAGATCCAATAATCCCAAAAATTTGATGAATTTGATCTCTGCAATCTATGAACCAGAGGTCTCATTGGTTGGCCTACTGTTTCAGCAAAACATCTGGTATCCAGTGGAAAAGATAAAACATTTTCTAGGCCTTTGGCAAGAGAGGAGGCACCTTGGATCAATATGACCTGTCAATGCCACACACTGTTTCTCAATGAATGTAGCACTAATTGTGAGGAAAGATAGCTCATGTCAACCAAAAATAACTAGGCTGTAAGGCACAACTTCAGCTATCCTAAGTCAGAAGTTTGAGTTGTTAGTTCTCACCTTTCTGTCTTTGTATTGCCTTCCAGGCTGTGAAAGTTGCAGAAAGCCATAATGGTAGAAGCAACAGTGAGCTGCAAAGTGGGAAGATGAAAGCCTTCCTCTCATTGGCCCGATTTTCTGATGCTCAGTATCAAAGAATTGAAAATTATATGAAATCATCAGAATTCGACAACAAACAGGCTTTGTTGAAAAAGGCAAAAGATGAGGTTTTGTTAATAAAAGAATACAAGGTACAGACAAACAGGTAAATGTTCAGGCTAAATAGCATATACAGTAAGGACATAGGATTTGCCATGGGACAAGCCAGTTTTTAAATATGTAAATGAAATAAACTGCAAAAGTGGTGCTGTGAGACTCGGAGGTGAAAGAGAGGAATATATATAGAGGATGAGGAGGAAAAGACAAAATTGCTTAACAAATACTTTGGTGTTCACTGTGGAAGAGCCAGGAGCAGGACTACATAAAGGGGCGGATTTTAAAACGAGCGCGAATAGCCTACTTTTGTTTGCGCTCCAGGCGCAAACAAAAGTACGCTGGATTTTAGTAGATACGCGCGGAGCCGCGCATATCCGCTAAAATCCTGGATCGGCGCGCACAAGGCTATCGATTTCGTATAGCCGGCGCGTGCCGAGCCGCGCAGCCTACCCCCGTTCCCTCCAAGGCCGCTCCGAAATCGGAGCGGCCTCGGAGGGAACTTTCCTTTGCCCTCCCCTCACCTTCCCCTCCCTTCCCCTACCTAACCCACCCGCCCGGCCCTGTCTAAACCCCCTCCTTACCTTTGTCGGGGGATTTACGCCTCCCAGAGGGAGGCGTAAATCCCCGCGCGTCAGCGGGCCTCCTGCGCGCCGGGACGCGACCTGGGGGCGGGTCCGGAGGGCGCGGCCACGCCCCCGGGCCGCCCCAGGCCGTAGCCACGCCCCCGGGCCCGCCCCCGGAATGCTCCCAACACGCCCCGAAAACGCCGCGCGGTTCAGGCCCGCCCCCGACACGCCCCCTCCGAAAACCCCGGGACTTACGCGAGTCCCGGGGCTCTGCGCGCGCCGGTAGGCCTATGTAAAATAGGCTTACCGGCGCGCAGGGCCCTGCTCGCGTAAATCCGCCCAGTTTTGGGCGAATTTACGCGAGCAGGGCTCTTAAAATCCGCCCCAAAATGAACACAAATAAGAGTTCAAAGCAAGGTAAACGTCAGTCAATTTTCAGAAAAATGTGTTTTATGAAGAGCTAGCTAAACTTAAAGTAGATAAGGCGATGGGGCCGAATGGGTTAATTCCAAGGGTATTAAGGGACCTTAGTGAAGTTCTGGCAGCTCCACTGGCTGACCTTTTCAGTGCTGCTTTAGAGTTGAGAGTAGTTTTGGAAGTTGGAGAATGTGGTTCCTTTTCATAAAAGTAGGAGGAGACTAGGAATTACAGACTGGTTAGTCTGACTTCTGTGGTGAGCAAAGTAATGGAATTGCTGCTAAAACAGGATAGCACAGCTAATGTAATCTGAGACAGCATGGTTTTACCAGAGGTAGATCTTGTCAGATGAGTCTGATTAAATTATTTGACTGAAGACCAGAGTGTTGGTTCAAGGGAGAGTGCTAGATGTAGTATATTTGGATTTCAGTAAGACCCTTGACATAGTTCAGCATAGGAGTCTTGTAAATAAATTGAGCACCCTTGGTTTGAGCCCTACAGTGACTAAGTGGGTTAGAAATTGAGTGAGAGGTGACAAAGAGGTAGTGGTAAATGGCATTCACTCCAAGAAAGGAGGCGTTAATAGTGTTGTGCCTCAGGGATTGGTCCTGAAACCGGTTCTTTTTAACATTTTCATGGGTGACATTGCAAAAGGATTGTCAGGAAAGGTTGGTCTTTTTTCCAGTGATACCAAAATCTGCAGTAGGGTAGACAGCCAGGAAGGTATACAAAACATGAAGAGGGATCTAGAGAAAATCAATGAATGGTCTAAGGTCTGGCAGCTAAGATTTTATGCTAAAAAATGCAGAGTAATGCATTTAGGATGCAAAAACCCAAGGGAGAAGTACAGTATTGGGGGTGAAAATCTTCTAAGCCTGAAAGAAGATTGTATTTGATCTTAAGGTGGCCAAACAGATGGATAAAGCAACAGCAAAAGCCAGAAAGATGCTTGGCTCTATAGGGAGAGGAATGCTTAGCAGAGAAAGAGAGGTGATTTTGCCCCTGTATTGGTCCCCAGTGAGACCTCATTTGGAAGTGTACAATACTGAAGATTGCACTTTCAAAAAGATATAAACCAATTGGAGTTGATCCAGAGAGTTGCTGCTAACATGGTCAACGGTCTTCATTCTAAAGCACATGGAGGCAGACTTAAAGATCTAGTTCACAAAGCAAGGGATGTGTTAAATCACTTACACTCATCCGCAGGCATAAATGTCTTAATGAAGAAAAGAGTCCATTTATTTATAAATCAATCAAACAGGCAGTCTGAACTTTTGAAAACTGAACAAGTTATAGTCCATTTATAGCACCATCAGTCCCCTGACTCGGGCCGTGTTTCACAATGGCTTATCAAGAAGGACAGAATAGGACCATGTAGGTCTTCAAAATGGTAATGACTATACCTTTAAAACAGCATTGTTTCATGAACTTTAGTTTTGGTGTGTTTACGTCCTCCACTACTGTGCTGGTATATATAGGCTTAAAGATCTAAATGTGTATACCCTAGCTAGCAGAAAGGCAAGATAAGGGAGATATGATAGAGACATTGAAATACCTCCAAGGTTTTCATGGGAAGGGAAAGGAGGTTCTAGAATGAGGGATCATGGGATGAGGGTGAAACGGGGTAACTGAGGAGTAATCTCAGGAAATATTACTTTACAGAGAGGGTAGTGGAAACAAAACAGTATCTGAAGTCAAGAAAGCATGAGATAAACACAGGAGATCTCTGAGGGCGTGATGGGAATTGTAAAGCTAGATTAGGAGGATGGGCAGACTAGATAGTTCTTTTTTCTGCCATCACATTTCTGTCTTTCTATAAAGTGATATCTCTGGCTTGCCAGTATCATTCCTAACAACACATTTGAAATGTTTCAAACATGCTGTAGGGTACAGAATCAAATTGCAGATAATGATTTAGGATGATTCAAGGTTAAGGTATATGTGTCTGAAAAACAGAGTTATTTATTTATTAATTTAAGACATTTATATTCCACATTATCCTCAATCTTAAACAGATCACAATTAAAAAAAAACCCATTCGTAAAATACACAAAACATAAACTCAGCCAGCATACAGTGACTGCTACTGACACAACTTAAACTGTTAGTCCTTCCCCCAATGTCAAATGATCAGAGTGCCTGCTGAATTTGCTAACTTCCTAACACATAACCTACCAATTTCCTCTGATCCAGCCCCTCAGAAGCCAGTTTAAACAGAATAGATGTTAAATGCTTCCAGAAAGGCTTGAGTCAAGGTTCTTACCTAAAAGTGACAGGAACCAAATTCCAGACCATAAGGCTGGCAAATGTTAGCATCCTTTTAAGGAATTTTACAGAGCGAACCATTATAATAGGTAGAACATTAAGGAGATTCTGTTCTGAGTCCCTCAAAGAAAAAAATGACTTATAATTTTTTAATTTGCTACTTATGTTTGAGGGGTACCTCCACTCAAAACTTTATGAATCACAGTTAGAAGTTTAAACCTAACCCATAAATGAATAGTCAACCAATGCAGTGAAAATAAAACAGGTGTAATATGCTCTCTCAATCTCACCTTTGTCAGCACCCTTGCTATCACATTCTGAACAATCGAGTGCTCTCAAAATCATAGCAGTTAATCCCAACTATACTATGTTACAGTAATCTAATCCATTCAAGATAATTGCCTGTGAAACAGTGTGAAAATCCTCCTGTTCTAAATAAGTTTAATGCTTCGTAACAAGCGCAATTTATAAAATGCCCACTTTGATCACATCTTTAATCTGAGGATAAAATCCAGCATCACCCTATACTATAGGGCCTATAGAAATAACACCACCTTTGAAGGAAAGTGAATCTGGATTAACATTCAGAGATAATTTAATTTTTGAATCAAGACAAAGAGCTAGAGACTTTCTCCAAAGCAGAATTAATGTTCCTTTTCATCCAGTCAGACCAGACCAGACTACTAGCTGGCTTTGTACACCAAAAAGCAGATGGAGACCAATCAACCAGTTCACTGATGTCAGTCCTTTTATATCTCCATGCAGAACTTCACACAGTAGTCAATGCGGTCTCACCATGGAGCAATACAGAGGCATTATGATATCCACCATTTTATTTGCCATTCCCTTTGTAATAATTCCAAACATTCTGTTTGCTTTTTTGATTGCCACAGCACACCAAGCCAACGATTTCAATGTATTATCTACTGTGTTGCCTAGATCTGTTTCCTGGGTGGTAACTCCTAATGTGGAACCTAACATCGTGTAACCACAGCAAGGGTTATTGCACTTGTCTACATTAAATTTCATCTGCCATTTAGATGACCAATCTTCCAGTCTCACAAGAGTCCTCCTGCAATTTATCACAATCCGCTTGAGATTTAACTACCCTGCATAATTTGTGTCATCCACAAATTTAAGCTCCTCATTTGTTGTGGCCCCTTTCCAGATCATTTATAAATATATTAAAAAGCACAAGTCCTAGTACAGATCCTTGAGGCACTCCACTGTTTACCTTTTTCTACTATAAAAACAGACCATTTAATCCTACTCTGTTTCCTATCTAACCAGTTTGCAATCCACAATAGGATATCGCCTCCTATCCCATGATTTTTTAATTTTCTTAGAAACTTCTCATGAGGACTTTGTTGAACGCCTTCTGAACATCCAAATACACCACATCTACCGGTTCAACTTGGTCCACATGTTTATTCATCCCTTCAAAAAATGTAGGAGATTTGTGAGGAAAGACTTCCCTTGGGTAAATCCATGCTGGCTGAGTCCTATTAAACCATGTCTGTCTAAATGTTCTGTTTTCCAGATCACCCATAGAGCCCTTTTTAAATATCGGGAATACATTGGCCACCCTCCTCCAGTCTTCAGGTACAATGGAAGATTTTAATGATAGGTTACAAATTTTACTAATAGGTCTAAAATTTCATTTTTTAGTTCTTTCAGAACCCTGGAGTGTATACCATCTGGTCCAGGTGATTCCGTTTGTTAATCTGGCCTCCTACATCTTCCAGATTCACCATAATTTGGTTCAATTCTTCTGAATCATCACCCTTGAAAACAGTCTTTGGAGCGGGTATCTCCCCAACATCCTCTTCAGTAAACACCGAAGCAAAGAATTTTGTTAGTCTTTCCACAATGGGCTTATCTTCCTTAAGTGCCCCTTTAACCCCTCGATTGTCTAATAGTCCAGCCAACTCCTTTGCAGGCTTTCTGCTTCAGATATATTTTTAAAAGTTTTTATTATGAGTTTATGCCTCTACAGCCAACTTCTTTTTAAATTCTCTCTTAGTCTGTCTTATCAATGTCTTACATTTAACTTGCCAATGCCTATGTTTTATCCTATTTTTCTCTGATGGATCCTTCCAATTTTTGAATGAAGAACGTTTGGCTAAAATAGCCTCTTTCACCTCATTTTTTAACCATGCCGGCAATCATTTGGCCTTCCTTCCACCTTTCTTAATGCGTGAAATACATCTGGACTGCACATCTAAGATGGTATTTTTAAACAATGTCCATGCCAGTTGCACACACATTGCCTTTGTAGCTGCACCTTTCAGTTTTTTCTTAACTATTTTCCTCATTTTATCAAAGTTTCCCTTTTGAAAGTTTAGTGCTAGAACCATGGATTTACTTATTGTCACCATTCTTCTCATTAATTCATATTTGATCATATTATGATCACTATTGCCAAGCGACCCCGCCATCATTACCTCTCACAAGATCCTGGTCTCCACTGAGAATTAGATCTAAAATTGCTCCCTCTCTTGTCGGTTCCTGAACCAATTGCTCCATAAAACGGTCATTTATTCCAAGAACTTTATCTTTCTAGCATGTTACATTTACCCAGTCAATATTGGGGTGATTGAAATCTCCCATTATTAATGCACTACCAATTTGGTTTGCTTCCCTAATTTTCCTTAGCATTTCACTATCTGTCTCATCATTTTGGCCAAGTTGACTGTAATATATGCCTATCGTTATACTCTTCCCCAACACACAAGGGATTTCTACTCATAAAGATTTGATTGTGCCTTTAGTCTCTTGCAGGATCTCTATCCTGTTGCACTCTATGCCATCCCGGATATAAAGCGCCACCATGCCACTAAGTTGCTCCTGTCTATTGTTGCGATATAATTTGTACCCTGGTATAGCACTATCCCATTGGTTATCCTCTTTCCACCATGTCTCTGAGATGCCAGTTAAGTCTATGTCATCATTCAGTACTAAACACTTTAACTCTCCCATCTTAAGAACATAAGAACATAAGAACATAAGAAATTGCCATGCTGGGTCAAACCAAGGGTCCATCAAGCCCAGCATCCTGTTTCCAACAGAGGCCAAACCAGGCCACAAGAACCTGGCAATTACCCAAACACCTAGAAGATCCCATGCTACTGATGCAATTAATAGCAGTGACTATTCCCTAAGTAAACTTGATTAATAGCAGTTAATGGACTTCTCTTCCAAGAACTTATCCAAACCTTTTTTGAACCCAGCTACACTAACTGCACTAACCACATCCTCTGGCAACAAATTCCAGAGATTTATTGTGCGTTGAGTGAAAAAGAATTTTCTCCGATTAGTCTTAAATGTGCTACTTGCTAACTTCATGGAATGCCCCCTAGTCCTTCTATTATTCTATTACTTCTTAGACTTCTGGCATTAGCATACAAACATTTCAAAGTGTGTTTTTTGTTTGTATTAACATTCTGCTTTTCAGTTGTCAGGGATAATTTGGAATCTTTTAGCTCAGGTGGTTCTTTACTTATAGGCACGTGAACTACGTTTCTTGTTATTAGAACCTCTCTTTTAAGATGCCCTATCTCTAATGCTTCATTAGTATCTTTCGAAGATAGCTCCCTCCGAACCACTGAGCGACTGTTGGGTTTCCCCTTTGTTCTAGTTTAAAAACTGCTCTATCTCCCTTTTAAATGTTAGCGCCAGCAGCCTGATTTCACCAGCACTGTCTGAAAGCCTACCTAGGTGATGTGTGAGGTCCGCCACCTTAGCACTAGGTAGGCATGTTACCAGGCAATCCTCACGCCCACAAGCCATCCAGCTGGCTACATTCCTAATAATCGAATCACTTATGATGGCTGACCTAACTCTTCCATCCTGGGCAGTAGCCCTGAGAGAGTCATTCTCAGTGCAAGAGGACAATGCATCACCTGGAGAGCAGGTCCTTGCTACAGGATAATTTCCTGCTGCACCAGGTTGATGCTCTTCAACCAGAGGACCTTTCTCCTCCAAGACAGCACCAAGGCTGACAGACTGGAGTTGGGACTTGGCTACTCTGTCCCTGATGGTCTCATCTACATATCTGTCAGCTCCTCCAGATCTGCCACTTTAGCCTCCAGAGATCAGTCTCGTTATCTAAGAGACAGGAGCTCTTTGCACAGGGTGAACACATATAATCTCTCACTGGCGGGTGAAAAATCATACATTTATTTTATTTATTTATTTATTTATTTAAGGTTTTTATATACCGGCAATCATGAAAACATATCTTGCTGGTTTACATAAAACGGGAGTGCAGAATATACATCAAACTAGAACTGTGGTGACCGAAGGTGCAGTTACATTTAACAAGGGTAGCAGAACTTGGAGAAAGGAAGAAGAGAGAGAATACATGTGATATTCAATGCAAAAGGAAGAAGAGAGAATACATGTGATATTCAATGCAAAAGACTGGAAGGCCCCCTTCTTGCTGCTAGACTACTGCCTTCATCTTAATTATGTTCAGTTCCTTGTTAAATTTAGGTTGCTATGTATACAATTTGAGTCCTTTAAATGTATTAGTGTATTCCATATTTGTATTGTAGTGACCTACAAGGGGATGATTAAACTCTCGATAAGGCCTGGGGCAATCCTGTGTTTATTAAAAGGCTGATAAATTTTTTTTTAAATTTATGTGAAAATGTCTCTAAACTAAAAATAAAAGGGTGGGAGGGAGGTTGGGAAATCAAATGACCCAAACTCCTTGCTTCTGCCTGCCTTCTGACTAACTATTTAATACAGAAACACAAACACACTAAATAATATGGCCTAATAGTTTACTTCTCCCCAAAACATTTTAAGTTGTTAAAACTTCCCAAAGCAGTATTTACCAATTATCTTCAGCCATCAGCAAAAACATAAGAATTGCCATACTGGGTCAGACCAAGAGTCCATCAAGCCCAGTATCCTGTTTCTAATACTGGCCAATCCAAGTCACAAGTACATGGCAAGTACCCAAACATTAAATAAATCTCAAGCTACTATTGCTTATTAATTAATAGCACTTTATGGACTTTTACTCTAGGAACTTATCCAAACCTTTTTTTAAACCCAGTTACACTAACTTCTTTAACCATATCCTATGGCAATGAATTCCAGAGCTTAACTATGAGCTGAGTAAAAAAGAATTTTCTTCAATTTTTTTTAAATTGGCTAATTGCTAACTTCATGG
Source organism: Rhinatrema bivittatum (assembly GCF_901001135.1). Lineage (NCBI taxonomy): Eukaryota > Metazoa > Chordata > Amphibia > Gymnophiona > Rhinatrematidae > Rhinatrema > Rhinatrema bivittatum. The sequence continues at coordinate 74,890,988 of NC_042619.1, forward strand.
AGTACCCCCTAGTCCTTCTCTTGTTTGAGAGATTAAATAACCAGTTTACAATAATGTTTTCAAGTCCTTTCATGATTTTGTAGACCTCTATCCCATCCCCCCCCAAACACAAATACCTGAATTGGCTGGACAGAGAACAGGAAGATTATGAATGGGATCTTCTAGAAATAAAGGAGCACGAGCGTTGTCATCTCTGCTTGGTATATGAATCTTTTGATAGCATAGTGAGACCTTCTGGAGCTGCCATCAGGGTATGCTGGATGTCTTAGTTGAGAGTTAACAGCTTGTGTGAGTATGTTCATGACAAATTGGCCAATGTGCCCTGTTCAGGGGACAGTCTCTTCAGGTACAAAGTCAGGGAAACAGTTGTTCAAATTGAGTAGCATGCTGCCATCCAGTCTCTCTCAAAAGGACTTTTAATAACTGTCCACTATTTATTTTATTTATTTATTTATTTATACAGTTGTTATATACCATTGTACAGAAACAAGTTCTGTCTCTACGGTTTCCATCCTTCCACCAATTTCAGAAGTAATCATGCACCACTTGTGCTTCCACAACAGCAGCTTCCAGCTCATGGACATCAGCCAAAGATGCTGCATCAAGTGCAGCCTAAGCCTGTGCCTAGATTTTGACAGGCTTTGACCCCTCTATTAGGGGGAGGAGTCACCTTTTCCTGGAAGAATGGCGGAAGATCATGAAGGACCATTAGGTTCTCAAAATTGTGGAATCTGATTACTGTTTGCATTTTTCCCATCTCCCAAAGTTGTACCATTGTTTGGTCCTCAATTCAAATTAGTCTCACTTGATCTAACTCTGTCTCGAGGTGGAGTCGCTTCTCAGCCAGCAGGCAACAGAACCGCTACACACACACATACATGCCTCCAGGAACTTTCTTCTCCCACTATTTCCTTATCCCCAAGAATTCAGGGGGATTGAGAACTATCCTGGATTTACGAAGATTGAACAAGAGCCTTTTACAGGAGAAGTTCAAAATGAGTCTTTACACAATCCTGCCCTTCATTCAAGCAGGATACTGATTGTGCACTCCAGATACAATAGGAGTGATGGACCACATACCTTTACATCATAGCCACTGCTATTACTAGCATCAGTAGCATGGGGTAGACTTAGTTTTTGGGTACTTGCCAGGTACTTATAGCCTGGTTTGCCACTTTTGGAAACAGGATGCTGGGCTTGATGGACCATTGGTCTAACTCAGTATGGCATGTTTTTATGTTCTTGGAAATACTTCCATTTCCTAGCAGATTCCTCACACTACTAGTACAAGATTCTCTCTTTCAGGTTCTGGGTGGCCTCAAGGGTCTTCACAAAATGCCTAGAGGTAGCAATGGTGCATCTTCATCAGTGAAGAATTTGTGTCGTTCCTTCCCTTACGACAGGTTAGTGATGGGGCCCTTCCCAAGCAGGGATGTTGGACTCCCTGCAGAAGACAATCCAGTTCCTGCAGTCACTAGGGTTCATTATCAACTTCGCCAAGTCAAACCTTGTTCTTATCCAAAGAATCAAGTTCATCGGGGCACATATGGACTCCCTGGAGGAGAGAGCATTCATCCCATCGAAGTTAGCATTCTGCCTTTGATTCTGACTTTACTACAGCAGGATTAAGTCCTGGCACAAGACGTTAATGGTTACCCTGGGACACATGCTGGCAGCGTGTCTGTGGCTCCCATGACCCATTTCAATACGCAGGATCATCATTGGGGGCCTTCTCAGTCAGTAGAATCAGTTACTTCAACCCTTGTCATTCCCGATGAGAGTCAACACAGATAATAGTATTATGGTAATATTCAGTTTTGGCTTTTCATCTGAATCAAGTCATTGTGTTGCCCACATTCTTCCCAAGACCTCATGCACATGAAGGGGGAGAACGTCCTCCATTCGCTGGACTGCAAAAAGGCCTTGGCTTATTATCTGAAGAGAACACAACCACATTGTCAGGCTTCTCAACATTTTGTCTCTTATTCTCCTACAGACTAGGAATAGTAGTTGGAAAGTGCGTGTTATCCAACTGGCTGCCAGACTGTATCAAACATTGCTATGCTCTGGCTGGCCTTCAGATCACAGATTGTCAAGGCTCATCAAGGAAGAGCCATGGCTACCTTGGTGACTTATCTGTGAATGGCATGTGCAAAGCTGCAATTTGGTTGTAAATTCACACCCTTATATCCCATTACTGTCTGGACAATCTATTAAGAGGTGACATTAACTTTGGGGCAAGCCGTTCTGCAAAGCTTGTTCACTTAGTTGTCCACTCTCCACAGGGGGGGGGATGTGTCTGGATTGCTTTTCAATAAGTTCTCTACTGCAGCCCTCAGCTTGGGACTCCTCACATGTCATGACTAATTTAGCCCTGCTTGTCGATGGAGAAAACACGTTTGCTTATGGGAAATAAGGATCTCCATGGACAGTAGGATTAATTAGCCATGCTTAATATCTGCCCACCTCCCTAGAGAATTAAATACTCAGCTAAAGCTAAGCTCTGCAATCAACCCAGGGGCTCATGAGGCAGCACATGCATGGAAACTCCAATGTGTGCTCAGTAGTGCAAAAGATCTATGAGCTAGGAGAAAAGGGTCTGTTCAGTGCCATCCAATGATGTCACCTTAGTTTCATGACTATTTCATCCTACTGTACATGGAGAACTCTGCTTATGGTAAGCAAACATGCTTATCATCTACTAAGGAACATAAGAACATGCCATACTGGGTCAGACCAAGGGTCCATCAAGCCCAGCATCCTGTTTCCAACAGTGGCTAATCCAGGCCATAAGAACCTGGCAAGTACCCAAAAACTAAGTCTATTCCATATTACTGTTGCTAGTAATAGCAGTGGCTATTTTCTAAGTCAACTTAATTAATAGCAGGTAATGGACTTCTCCAAGAATGTATCCAATCCTTTTTTAAACACAGCTATACTAACTGCACTAACCACATCTTCTGGCAACAAATTCCGGAGTTTAATTGGGTGTTGAGTGAAAAAGAACTTAAATGTGCCACATGCCACATGCTAACTTCATGGAGTGCCCCCTAGTCTTTCTATTATCTGAAAGAGTAAATAACCGATTCACTTTTACCCATTCTAGACCTCTCATGATTTTAAACACCTCTATCATATCCCCCCTCAGTTGTCTCTTCTCCAAGCTGAAAAGTCCTAACCTCTTTAGGCTTTCCTCATAGGAGAGCTGTTCCATTCCCCTTATCATTTTGGTCGCCCTTCTCTGTACCTTCTCCATCGCAATTATAGCTTTTTTGAGATGCAGCGACCAGAATTGTATACAGTATTCAAGGTGCTGTCTGACCATGGAGCGAAAAAGAGGCATTATGACATTTCCCGTTTTGTTCACCATTCCCTTTCTAATAATAGCCAACATTCTGTTTGTTTTTTTGACTGCCGCAGCATACTGAACCAGACGATTTCAATGTGTTATCCACTATGATGCCTAGATCTCTTTCGTGGGTGGTAGCACCTAATATGGAACCTAACATTATGTAACTATAGCATGGGTTATTTTTCCCTATATGCATCACCTTGCACTTATCCACATTAAATTTCATCTGCCATTTCGATGCCCAATTTTCCAGTCTCACAAGGTCTTCCTGCAATTTATCACAATCTGCTTGTGATTTAACTACTCTAAACAATTTTGTATCATCTGCATATTTGATTACCTCACTCGTCCTATTTCTTTCCAAATCATTTATAAATATATTGAAAAGTAAGGGTCCCAATACATATCCCTGAGGCACCCCACTGCCACTGAGAAAATTGTCCATTTAAACCTACTCTCTGTTTCCTGTCTTTTAGCCAGTTAGTAATCCACAAAAGGACATTGCCACCTATCCCATGACTTTTTACTTTTCCTAGAAGCCTCTCATAAGGAACTTTGTCAAACGCCTTCTGAAAATCCAAGTACACTACATCTACCGGTTCACCTTTATCCACGTTTATTAACTCCTTCAAAAAAGTGAAGCAGATTTGTGAGGCAAGACTTGCCTTGGGTAAAGTCATGCTGACTTGTTCCATTAAACCATGCTTTCTATATGTTCTGTGATTTTGATGTTTAGAACACTTTCCACTATTTTTCCTGGCACTGAAGTCAGGCTAACCGGTCTGTAGTTTCCTGGATCGCTGCTGGACCCCTTTTTAAATATTGGAATTACATTAGCTATCCTCCAGTCTTCAGGTACAATGGATGATTTTAATGATAGGTTACAAATTTTTACTAATAGGTCTGAAATTTCATGTGTCCCTGTGTGACAGATACACAGTGAAGGTCCAGCGGGAGCTGGAACTGGATGAATTTGCAATTGCCTCCCTGAAAGAGGATCGGCAGAGTTTCCTGTGCAGAGCTATCGAGAATTACATTAGCTGCCTTGTTTGTGGAGAAGAGCATGATATGTGGATCTTCAGGCTCTGCTCTCTTTGGCTGGAAAATCATTTAGTTTTTGAAGTCAATGATATGATGAAGGTAAGATTTTTATTTTGTTGCCCTCCTACATTACTAAGTCAGGGCTATAAGACTGCTTGTTTAATTATTTTTACATTTAGTTGAAAACCTGCCTTTTGCTTGTATAGCACCTGCTCATCCTTAAAATGATAAGCAGGTGTTTAAATATTGATGGTATTAGTTTGAGGTTTTTGTGCTTTTTGGATGTGTTCTTTTTATTTGCTTGTGCTCTTTCCCACTCCCTCTAATAGATGTACTTATATTTTGTCAATGGAAATGATGTCTAGAAATATCACTTACACAGAATCTCCTCTTGCTATAATGGGTTGACTGTCTTGTATACCACTCCTGCTGGAGAACTGCAAATAGATACATCAGCCAAGCAAAGGCAACACAGAATCTCAAAAAATCTTTAGTGGTTTTAAAAAGTTGTGGTCTACCAAAACACTTTTGACTGTCAGTTTTCCTTTATTTTGAAGTGTACATTCACACATTTTCTTGTTAAGATGACCAAGGGGGTCATTTACTAAGCATTTTTCCCATAGACACAGAATGGGAGAAAAGCCTTAGTAAATCAGGCCCCAGGTTACTAAAGCAGATGAGCACTAATCGCTTAGCATAGAAGGTTGTAGTTTTTTAAAACAGCATGTGTTTTAAGAATCAATGTCTTTTGTATGTTTTATATGATACGTTTAATACACGGGTTGGTTAAAAAAACACTTGAAAATAGAATTAAGTAGTACAAAGCATAGTAATAGAGCAAATTTAGGGACCTTCATTTCCAGTTTTTATTTTATTTTTTTTGGCCACAGGAATTTATCAGTGTTTATTGTAACAAACAAAAACGGGAGAAAAATCAGTGGAAAAAATAACTCCTTTTTCCCCACTGTTTTTCTCCAGTTTTTGTTCATTATAATAAACACTGATAAATTCCCAGGAAAAAATAAAACAAACTGAAAACAAAGTTCCCTGAGTATATTTACCTCATAATCCTGATCATTGTTCAATCTGAAAAACATTTTCAGTAGAAGTCCATAGAGATAGCAGACTGTGACTCCCCTCAGGGAACTTCGTTACACACTTCTTATAATTTACCCTATAAAAGATATTTTTTCACTAATGCATTAGTGCCACATAATTTAGCTTTAAACCAAAACATGCTTCTGTCAATTAAAAGTGCAAAATGCTTCATTTACTTGAGTCTTTATAATCCATAAGCAATAAATCTCCCGAAAGTGTCATCATATCAATTCTTCTGTAGTTCTTAACAATATTTATTGTGCAGTCTCATAGCCCTGACTTACTACTGCTGTTGCTGCTGCTGCTGCTGCTACTTCTACTATTAAATTTTCTATAGCACTACTCAATGTACTCAGCATTCATGTACATCTCACAAGAGACATTCCCTTTTTAATAGAGCTTACAGTCTAATCAAGACAAACATACAGGTCAACAGATAATTGTTAAAATTAGTTCATGAGGCTGAAGGCAAACCAACAGGCTTAAGATCCTGCCGCTAGGATACTATCAAATTCAAAAAATAGAGACCACATCACCCCCAAACTTATCGAACATCATTGGCTCCCTATACACTCTCGAATTCTTTATAAAGCCCTATCCATCATCCACAAAAGTCTGATGAACTCCAACCTCAATTGGATCAACCCCCCCCTCATCCCCCGTGCCTTGAATAGACCCACCCGTACAGCCCTCCAAGGAACCCTACGTGCCCAATCCATCAAATCTCTCAAATTATCCTCCACCATAAACAGAGCTTTCTCTCTCGCCGGCCCCTCTATATGGAACTCCCTGCCTCCCGATATACGCCTGGAGACATATACACCCACTTTCAAAAAAAAAACTGAAAACATGGCTCTTCCAGCAAGCCTACCCCGTGACACCCCCCATTACATAATACTCCACTGCTTGACTAAGAATTGCCCCTATGACTAAGAATCCATTTCTAAGAATTCGCCTTTTGCCCGCTGATTTTGTACATTGACTTTGCTATTTATGTTTATAGATATGTTTATAGTTTCGGTTATTCTTATATATTACCGTGTTTCCCCGATAGTAAGACACCCCTGATAGTAAGACGTAGTGGGAATTTTAGGGGGGTCGGCTAATGTAACACATCCCCCGAAAGTAAGACGTACCTGTCATTTCAAAAAAAAATTATTTTTAAATACCTGTCGGAGGGCCGCGTGGGTCCAGGCGGCTGGCGGCGGGAGCCGGGTGGTCGCGTGTTAAATCTAGGCCGCGGGCGGGTGGGCGCTTGTTCCAGGCGGCGGCGGGTGGACGCGCGTTAGTTCGAGACGGCCGGCGGGCGGCGGGTGGTCGCGTGTTAAATCTAGGCCGGGTCGCACAGGCGCGCATTCATTCACTGCCGGTGGGGGCTGCCTCGGCAGCCCCCACCGGCAGTGAATGAATGCGCGCCTGTGCGACCCCTGCGATTCGGTGCTGGGGGCTGCCGGTGGGGCTGCCGGTGGGGGCTGCGGCAGTGAATGAATTCATTCATCCAGGCGGAGGAGCCGGCTGCTTTCGCCGCTGCCGGCTGCTTTCGGCTGCCGCTGCCGGCTGCTTTCGGCGCTCAAGGCAGTCACATGCTGTGACGTCACGGCATGTGACTGCCTTGAGCGCCGAAAGCAGCCGGCAGCCGGCAGCGGCGAAAGCAGCCGGCTCCTCCGCCTGGATGAATGAATTCATTCACTGCCGCAGCCCCCACCGGCAGCCCCCAGCGCCGAATCGCAGGGGTCGCACAGGCGCTGTGGGCCTGTGCGCGCATTCATTCACTGCCGGTGGGGGCTGCCGAGGCAGCCCCCACCGGCAGTGAATGAATGCGCGCCTGTGCGACCCGGCCTAGATTTAACACGAGACCACCTGCCGCCCGCCGGCCGTCTCGAACTAACGCACGTCCACCCGCCGCCGCCTGGAACAAGCGCCCACCCGCCCCCGGCCTAGATTTAACACGCGACCACCCGGCGCCAGCCGCCTGGACCCACGCGGCCCTCCGACAGGTATTTAAAAATAATTTTTTTTTGAACACTCAGGTTTTTTTTCCAATATAAGACATACCCTGAAAGTAAGACATAGTGGGACTTTTGGGGGTAAAAAGAAAGTAAGACGCTGTCTTATATTCGGGGAAACACGGTATTTTCTGTTGTATCTATTTTTTGACTTATTGACTATGCGCCGCATAGTCAGTTCTATCCCCTCTCCCTGTTTTAGCCTTTTGTTTTCAGTTACATGTAAGGGCTCCGCCCAAAAGTTAATTTGTATTTCTCTGTTATATGTAAGGGCTCTGCCCAACTGTTCCTGTTTTATTGTAAACCGATGCGATGTGCGAACGGATATCGGTATAAAAGAGACTTTAAATAAATAAATAAATAAAAAACATTTAAAAGCAGCCTCAAAAAGGTGGGTTTTTAGATGAGGTTTAAATAAGGTGACAGAGGGAGCATGATGCAACAGCTCAGGAAGTCTATTCCAAACATATGGCGCAGCCCTATGGAAAGCATGGAATCAGGAATTGGCAATAGAGTAGAACAACAAAGATAAGAGTGACTTGTCTAATGAGTGGAATGCATAAGGAGGGGGGGGGGGTGTACAGAGAGCAAAGAGAAGAGATCTAGTGAGGAGCGCAGAGAGGAAGGCACTGAGCTATATGCAGGAATGGATAGGAAGCCAATGCAGTGACTTCAGAAGGAGGAGTGTTATGGGTGTAGTGATTGTGGTGAAAGATAAGTCGTGCAGCTCAATTTATGATGAATTGTAGTGAAGAGAAATGGCTTATTGGGAGACCTGTGAGGAGCAGGTTGCAATAGTCTTAAGCGGGAAGAAATGAAAGAGTGGATAAGTATTCTGGTAGTGTGTTCATAAAGAAAGGTACCAATTTTGGTGATGTTATAGAGAAAGAAATGTCATGTTTTAGCAGAGTTTTGAAAATGTATAGAGAAGGAGAAAAGTCAAAAATGATTCCTAGGTTTCTGGCTGGGGGAACCAAAGAAAAAGAGTGGAAGAAGAGGATAGGTGGGATTAGGGGGAAAGATAAGGAGCTTGGTCTTATCCTTGTTGAGTTTAAGGTGACGGTGGGACATCCAAGCAGCAATATCAGACAAGCAGGCTGAGATCTGGGACTGGATTTCTGATGACATTTCTGGTATAAAGAGGTAGAGCTGAGAATCATTGGCATAAAAATGGTATTGAAAGCCATGAGAGAAAATCAGGAGTACCAAGGAAATTAGTATACAGGGAGAAGAAAAGAGGGCCCAGGACTTAATCCTGAGGTACACTAATTGATAGTGGAATGGCAGTAGAGGAGGATCCGCCAAAGGAAACATTAAAAATGCAATGGGAGAGGTAAGAGAACCAAGACAGACAAGAGTTCTGAAATCTAAGTGAGGACAGAGTATCAAGGAGTAGGTGGTGTTCAACAGTGTCAAAATCCACAGATAGGTAAAGGAGGATAAGGGCCAAGTAAAGGCCTTTGGCTTTATCCATTAACAGGTCATTTGATTCTTTGGCAAAGGCTGTTTCAGTTGAATGCAGAGGGCAAAAACCAGACTGGAGAGGATCAAGTAGGGCTTGAGATGCAAGAAAATCAAGACAGTGGCAGTGAACAAGCACGTACAAGTATTTTGGAGGTAAAAAGGAGGAAGGAGATAGGACAATAGTTGGCAGAATAGGTAGGATTCTATGAGAGTCTAAGGAGAAGAAATGTATGCGGATACTTCTGACATTGGGCAGTGGTTTGGCATCAAGAAAAACATGCACACAATATCCCATACACACAAAACTCTCCACCATTTCAAGTGGTTGTCAAGTTCTAGACTAATTTAAATAATAATGGCAGAACAAAACACAGAGATAAAGGACTGCTGGATGTCACTACAATGTCTGATGTTTGAACGCCTGTGGCATCAGAACCATTAATCAGCTTTTTTCAAACAGCACCAGCTATCAGCTAAACTCAGTGCCTGTGGCAGCGAAGTTAAGCAAACATCAGGTATTGCAGTGACATCAGTACTCCTTTCGCATTTGTATTTCTATCACTTTCCCTGTACGTACTCGGATCAGTCCAGAAAGTGGGTTGAGCCTCCTGTCCAGCAGAGGGAGACAGAGAAAAACTGAAAAGGTATCCTATATCAGGACAGTGCTCACCCTGCGTCCCTTCAGTATTTCTCGGTCTCCCAGCAGAGGCAGGCAGTTGAGCCTGGGGTTCCCTAGCTTTCTTTGTTTTCCACACTGTGGTGATTTTTTTCTTTCTCCTTCTGATTGGTCCCAGGATCAAGCAAGTATTGATTCATTTCTATATGTAAAAAAAAAAAAAAAAGAATTTGAAGGAAATCAAACTTCTTGTCTATGTGAGACAACTCTGTCTCACAGCTCTTACAGGGTCCCAGGGGGGATTTTTCCCTTGAGTACTTAGCCCGGGACCCCTCTTCCCGGTGACCATTTGCCTGGCTTAAAGGGGTGATACTGGTGGTCCAGTCACTCCCCCTTTTCATGCCTGCCTCAGGTCTTTTAGCAGAGAGGCTCCCATTCCTTTGCTCGTTTCTTTGGGGAAAAAAAAAAAGACCATTGGAGGCACAGCTTACCTGCGCTTTTCATTGCAGGCTCCAGCAAGGTAAACAGCCGGGGAAGTGATTACTGGTGGTCTAGTCCCTCTCTTCACCCGTGTGTGTCTGAGCACTGTGTAAAAAAAAAAAAATTTTTTTTTGAAAATTTTTCTTTTTTGGTCAGCTGCAATCCAGGACCCCTGCCCAACTGAATCGCCGCATTTTGGCCGATTTCTTCGTGTTTTTTCCCCCCCACCATGCCGCAGCCATCCTGGTGTATAATAGTATGTGGGGAATCGGCCATGCGGCTTTCTAGGACTGGGATTTGCTCAAGGTGCCTTCCAGGATGGGAGGGCAGCTCCTTTTCAGGGTCTGCAGCAACAGCCAAGCCTTGTGGGGCTCAAAAACGTCAGGCTCCGCAGGAGCTCAGAGCTGATCCTTTCTCCCTCCGTGCAGGGACGGCAGCCATCTTAAGCACATGTGCTGCAGCTCAGGCAAGGGCTGAGGGGGAGGGGGAGCTTCCTCCAACATTGCATCCAGTCCCTGCAACTCCTGATGAGAATGCAGATCAGGATCAGGTTTTTTTTTGTTTTTTTTACAGGAGGACCCTGCTTTTCCAGGAGATCAGGATGTTGATTCTGATTCCTTTTCTTTAGATTTTGTCCTCCTTATGCATAAAGCCTTCTTGGCGTTCAGGTCTCTGCAAGGTGGTGCCAAGGTAGCCAAGCGTGCCAATGTTCCCGCGTCTCTAAGGGTCGCAAAGTTAAAAGGCGCAGTGGTTTCAGGAGGGTCTGCCGCTCCGGAAGTGCCTGGCAGTGCGGCTGCAGGTGCAGGAGCTGAGGCTCTCTATGATCTCCTCAGGGTGCAAGCCAGAGCTATGGTCTCGGCGGTGTCAGCCAGGCGATTGGGCTGCAGACTTCTCTTCTAAATCGCAGTTGGGCACTCTACCCTTCAAGGGTAAGTTACTTTTTGGCGAGGACCTGGACCAGCTTATCAAATCCTTGGGTGACAACAAGGTTCATAGCTACTGGAGGACTGCCCCAAGCAGTCCAGATCTTTTTTTTTTTTTTTCCGTCGCACTCTCATTTCCAGGGGCAGCGCAGGTTCAACAAGCTGCGTGGAGCTTTTCAACGAAACACCTCCACTAGGTCTCCAGCATGGTTTCACTCCGTTCGGGGCAGACGGCCCTTCCGAAACGGTACCCATCAAGGCACCACCGCAAAGTCCTCACAATGAGATACGGCCAGCCCATTCCTCTGTTCCAGGCTTAGGTGGTTGGCTGTCCCTATTTCTCGAGGAATGGGCCAAAATTACTTCGGATCAGTGAGTCCTCGAAGTAATCGAAAGAGGCTATGCGTTACAGTTTGCTCGGGATCTCCCGGACCTCTACTTGATCTCTCCCTGCAGAACTCGGAAGCGCCCAGCGGTGTGCTAGACTCTCGACAGGCTTCAAGCGCTTGGTGCCATAGTCCCGGTCCCCCTCCAGAACAGGGATCCGGTCAGTATTCCATCTACTTCGTCGTCCCCAAAAAGGACGGCTCCTTTCGACCGATCCTGGACCTTAAGAGAGTCAACAAGGCCCTCAAGGTTCCCCATTTTTGGATGGAGACCCTGAGGGCGGTCATAGTGGCGGTTCATACAGGGGAGTTCTTTGCCTCTCTCGACCTGACGGAGACCTACCTTCTCATCCCAATCCGCCAGGAACACCAGAGATTTCTTCGTCTCAACATCCTGGGACGACATTTTCAGTTTTGAGCACTCCCATTCGGTCTCGCCACCGTGCCACGCACATTTACCAAGATCATGGTGGTAGGTGGCGGCCTTCCTCCAGCGGGAGGGAGTCCTAGTCCACCCGTACCTGGACAACTGGCTTATTCGGGCAAAGTCGGAGGACCTGTGCGTGATAGCGGTCAACCGGGTCTTGTCGGTTCTCACCTCCCTCGGGTGGATAGTCAGTTTCTCAAAGAGAAACCTCAAGCCCTCTCAGGTCCTCGAATTCTTAGGACACTTGTGTGGGCAAAGTTCTGTTACCCGAGGCCCATGCACTCATGCTCATGGGTCAAGTCCAACATCTATTATCTCTCACGGTCCCCACGGCCTGGGATTATCTCCAGCTTCTGGGCACTATGGCTTCAACTATAGATTTGCACATATGCGTCCTTTGCAGAAAGCTTTGCTATCCCGCTGGAAGCCGGTCTCGGAGGACTTTCAGACACCTTTACCACTTTCCGATGTTACCATCGACAGCATGCAGTGGTGGCTCTCTCTCGCCCACCTGTTGAAGAGGATGCCCTTGCAGACACTTCAGTGGATTGTTGTGACAACAGATGCCAGCCTCTCCGGCTGGGGAGCAGTGTGTCAGAATCAGTCTACCCAGGGACGATGAACCCCAATCCAGTCTCAGTGGCACATCAATCGTCTGGAGACCCGAGCGGTCCATCTGGCTCTCAAGACATTTCTGCCCTTGATCCATAACAAAGCTGTGCGAGTCCTCTTCGACAATTCCACCACGGTAGTTTACATCAATGGCCAGGGGGGCACCAGGAGTCGTCCGGTTGCCCTGGAAGCCAGCAAGCTGCTAGCCTAGGTGGAGCACCATCTGGAACGGCTGGTGGCCTCCCACATTGTGGGGAAGGAGAACACTCAAGCCGACTTCCTGAGTCGTCAGCATCTAGACCCCAGAGAGTGGGAGTTGTCTGGAGAGGCAATGGATTTGATCGTGCACAAGTGGGGGGTCCCTCACTTAGACCTGATGGCTACTCTGAGCAATGCATAGGCCCCTAGATTCTTCAGCCGCAGAAGAGAGCACTGCTCAGAAAGAGTGGATGCACTGGTCCTACTTTGGTTTCACGACGTCGTCCTTTACGTGTTCCCACCTTGGCCTCTGGTGGGAAAGGTACTCAGAAGAATAGAACTCCACAGGGGGCCGCTCGTCCTTGTGGTGCCGGAGTGGCTCAGAGACCGTGGTTCGCAGATCTGGTGAACCTTGCTACGGACAGTCCTCTCCGCCTTGGCCATCTGCCAAACCTGCTCCGACAGGGTCCAGTATTTTTCGATCAGGCAGATCGCTCTTGTCTAGTGGCCTGGCTTTTGAGCGACAGCAACTAAGGAAGAAGGGTTATAAGGAGGAGGTTATCTCCACTCTGTTGCAGGCCCATAAGACTTCTACCTCTCTGGCTTATATTCGGGTATGGAGAGTGTTTGAGACTATGTGCACTGAGTCTGGAGTTCTGGCGCGTAAGGCTTCGGTGCCCCAGGTTCTCTTCTTCCTGCAGAATGGTCTCGCCAAAGGTTTGTCTTTCAATTCCTTGTGGGTACAGGTTTCGGCACTCTATTCCCTCCTTGGGCGGGTCGATGGTTATGTGTTGGCGACCCATCCGGATGTCATTCAGTTCCTCAGAGGGGCTAAGCACTTGAACCCGCCTGTCCGGGCTACTTGTCCATCATGGAGCCTTAACTTGGTGCTCAGCGTTATTTGCGAGGCGCTCTTCGAACCCCTTCGGCGAGCCACACTTGAGGATCTGACCCTTAAGACTGTCTTTCTGGTCTCTATTTGCTCAGCCAGGAGAGAGTCCGAGCTCCAAGCCCTGTCTTGTAGGGAGCCTTTCCTTTGCTTTTCTGATTCAGGTGTTTCCCTCAAAAGAGTCCCATCCTTCCTGCCAAAGGTTGTGTCCTCCTTTCATGTAAATCAGTCAGTGGAGCTCCCTGCTTTTTCTTCAGAGGACATTGCGAACACGCCTGGCGCGGATCTATGGCGCCTTGATGTGAAGAGGGTCCTACTGCAATATTTGCAGGTGACGAATGATTTTCGAGTCTCTGATCATCTCTTTGTCTTGTGGAGGGGGCCAAGTAAGGGGAATAATGCTTCTAAAGCTACTATCGCTCACTGGCTAAAAGAGGCGATTGCATTGGCATATACTTGTCAGGGCCAGTCAGTTCCAGAGGGCTTAAAAGCTCACTCTTTACGTTCTCAGGCTTCCTCTTAGGCAGAGAGTCGGTCAGTCTTGCCACAAGAAATCTGCAGAGCAGCTACTTGTAAATCCCTACATACTTTGCGTGTCATTATCATCTCGATGTTCAGGCGCCAGTCTTTGGCTCTTTCGGCAGACAGGTACTTCGAGCGGGGCTGTCTCGGTCCCACACTGTTTAGGGAAGCTTTGGTACATCCCACTGTCTGGAGTGATCCGGGTACGTACAGGGAAAGGAAAATTGGTTCTTACCTGCTAATTTTCGTTCCTGTAGTACCACGGATCAGTCCAGACTCCTGCCCTGACTCCATCTACATTGCTACGTCTGCTCAGAGTTTCTCTTTCACAGGTTCTTTTTGGGATTCCCTACTTCCTTTTTGAGCTTTAAGACACTGTAAGTTCACCCGAATTGTAAGGCACCGGAGGTATCTGTTGTGTGTGTGTGTGTGTGTGTGTGTGTGTGTGTGTATATGTGTGTGTGTATATATATATATATATATATATATATATATATATATATATATATTGATAGCTTTGTAAGAGCATTTTTCATATATGTTTGACTTTCTTGTTTCATTTTGATAGTTACAGTTGTTTGCTTACTTGATCTTATCCTGGTTCTCTATGCTATTTTGGCTACTTTGATATCGATTATACTGAAGGAACGCAGGGTGAGCACTGTCCTGGTATAGGATACCTTTTCAGATTTTCTCTGTCTCCCTCTGCTGGGCAGGAGGCTCAACCCACTGTCTGGACTGATCCGTGGTACTACAGGAATGAAAATTAGCAGGTAAGAACCAATTTTCCTTTTCTTGTGTTGACATGGTGGAAAGTATTTTTTTGTGTGTAGAACATTGTGTGTATATTTTTTTCTGAGATGCAGGCTTTGCTGAAGTATCAGCTGATGTTGGGAGGATCCCAGAATATTTCTTTCCTAAATTGGAGCTGTGGGGTTGCATAGTAAATGTTGAGAACTGCAGGAGAATTAGTACAACACGGACGCTATTGGGAAATTTAATGCTTATAGATCATTGTTAGAGGACTTGAGTAAGGGAAGTATTGTGGACTTTATGGGCAGAAGCATCTTTTGGTTTTGAGCACAATTTTGTGGCACATGTATTTTAAATTCATGCAGAAACATTATCTTTCATGGGACTAATGGTTAGAAGTAAGTGATAAAGTCCTCAGTCTGATACCCCTGTGGGGCGTCCACTGAAAAATCTTGTCGGATTGTACTTTCATTAATGTGATCAGGACTAAAAGATAATTAAGCTGTATTGCTTTCCCGCCTCCTATATATTTTTGTGCTACATAGACAGGTGTGAGATTTAGACTTCAACTTTTTCTATTAGTACTTGTAATTGATTCCAGCAGTATTGTGTCCAATAGAAATTTGCTATTGGTATTGCTTTCAAAAATGAGCTCCATGCAAAAAAAAGCATAAACGTAGTGAAACAAAAAGCCAGCTTTTCATTATTTTAGTACATTAACAGATGTAAATGAAGAACTACTTTTTTAAAAAGATTATACACAAACTCAGACTCCTATGGAAAGAGATGGCAGTGCTTATTTACAAAAATCATTTCAGTATCTATTCCCCTTTTTTTTTATTTAAATTTCCTCCTCCACCCATTATTCCTTCTCATTATTTAACCCCCACATCTATTCCACACACATGTTGGCATAGAGCCTCTCACTCATCTCAGGAGCTGAAGGGGATAGTCTCTTCAAATATTAACCCTCAGTGCCGTACTGTGGTCAGCAAGGTCCAATACAATAGCTTCAGACATTTTCTTTACCTCCCTGGGCTTGAGTGTGTTGTCTCCACATACTTGAATGTGTGTGCTACACGATAGCATACCACACTGTGGTCTGAGCCATAGGACTTGTCCCATAGGTTGCGATTATTAGCTAATAGTGAGATGGAAATGTGAACGCAAGTCGACTCCTTTTAGTACTCTTTGCTACTTGCCTCTCAATTGCTTATGTTCACCCCTGAGTTGGACATGACAGTCTCATGTAGCGCTGACTGGTTGTTATTGAGTACTTAGTCAAATGTATTATTTACATGCCATATTTTCTGTGACTTTTACTCCGTGGCTAGAATGATTTACAAAAGTACATATTTATTTTCCTTGTCAATTTTGGTTTTATATCAATTCTGCTTTGCTTTAACAGCAAGGTGCACAGAAGATTCCTTCGTATAAATTTTTGCCCCTGATGTACCAGTTGGCTGCTCGAATGGGAACCAAGAAAACAGAAGAGCTCAAATTCCATGAAGTTCTGAATGACGTAATAAAGCAGATTATAAGTATTTTAATTAAAAGAGGAATGTACTAGATTGAACTTAATTACTATAGGACAAACTGCCTTGTTTCTTGTGGAGCAGTGTGTGCATGTATAAATAGTTGTTAAATTAATTTTCCTTAAGCCCAAAATGTGATACTTCTCTTTATAAATCAACCCTGAAGAGTAGTGAAATAAAAGCTTTTTGTTCCAAAATTTTGTTCCCACACATTGGAAAGAAATCAGTCACAAAATGAAACTCCAGAAAGAATGACTGAGAGTCAACTTCAGAAAATATTTCTTCATGGAGAGTGTGGTGGATGCCTGGAATGCCCTTCTGGAGGAGCTGGTGAAAACATTAACGGTGAAAGATTTCAAAGGGACATGGGATAAACACTGCGGATCCCTAAAGGCTAGGGGATGGAGATGAGGAAAAGAGAGCATGGGGGTAACTTTCTGCTGTGGCGGTTACTGCTTTAACCAATTGATGCAACTCATTATTGCTCTCTGCTTTAACAGCAGGGGGAAAAGGGGAATTAGTTTTGGACAGCAATCAACAAGGATATGGAATTTTACGGTCTGGAAAAACAAATAAGCATGGACGTAACTTGCTGATGCAACTGTTACTACCCTTAACCAATAAACCTGATAGTTTTGAGATACCTCCAACAAACGGGGAATTGGACTAAGACAATAACCAACAAGGGCCCTGACTTTAACAGTTTGGGAAACTAAGTATGGGGGTAACTTGTATACCACGGCAGATGCCACTCCCTGATGCTACCATTGTAGGGGAGATCTGTATGGCACGGCTGATGCTACCATAAGCTTGCTGGGCAGACTGGATGGACCGTTTGGTCCTTTTCTGCCATCATTTCTATGTATATGTTTTCTATATGTTCAGGCCTTTTGCAGTGTCCTGATTAAGGGGGCATAGCTCTCTAAAGCTAGTCAAAATGGTCCAGTAAAGAAATGTCACATACAATTTGTTTGACCTTGATGTCTGAGAAAATGTTCAGAAAGGGGTTGATTTTAAAAGCGTTGCTCTTGCTTAAATGGCATGCTTGCAGGACGCACATGAGCGACACACATTTTAAAAGCTGCGATTTAGGTGCATACGTGCACATGCATGAGTAAAAAAAAATAAGGGGGTGGAAAAGGGGTGTGGCATGAGTGTTCCAGGGTGGGGCCTACTCCATATTTTAAAACCGGAGGCTGCAGCGTGCAGCAACTTGTTAGCCACATAACTGTACTGCTGCTCCTGATGAGGAGCAAATCTGCAGATCTCGTTTTGGGCTGAGGGGTCCGGGTCAACTGGGGGGCATGCAGAATGAAGAACCAGAGGGGGCCTTGATGACCTCGAGATTGACTGGTGGATTAATTGAAAAAACTGAGAATGTCCCTCTCGCGAGCATGTTTTAAAATCCGCTTACATATGCACGTTAAAGCCAGCAAAGTCCTATGGTAGATACGAAAAAGTAGGTTTGCCAATCTGCGCATGTATGGGCACATGCTCACTTGTTTTAAAATTAGCCTGATAGTGTACACATGCAGCTTCTTTTTATCATTCATTGGACCTGTCTGTTATCCTCTTAATCTTTATGAAAGTGTGTAGTTCTCAAAGATTTAGCTATTTGCAGACATTTATCTTAGAGATTGTTTTCTATTCATGACATCTTGGCTTTAAAGTCCTTTTTTTTTTAACTTAAATTACTGTAAATGTAAGACTGACCTATATGTACAAGTAAAATTATTACCTAAAAGGTACCTATTTTTTAAATGAGGACATCTTATGGACATAGAGTAGATTCTATCTGTTTATCTTTATTTATTCTTTGGCATTTCCATTTGAAAGTACAGTAAATCATTTTAATTTTGCTTACCTTTGCTAAGTACTATAGTGATTTTAATGATTATTGTAATTGGCTGATAACTCTGAACTGAAAGTGAAAATAAAATTGACTCTCTTCATTTTTTTTCCACTTGTCAACCAAATCTTGCTATGTGGTTTTTTTTTTTTTTTGACAGCTTATAACTAGAATTTCAATGGACCATCCATACCATACTCTGTTTATAATACTGGCCCTGGCAAATGCCAACAAGGATGACCTCTTGTCAAAGCCTGAAGCAAACAAAAGAAACAGATTGAGCAAAAATGCACCAAAACAGATCTCTGAGCTTGATAAGGTACAGTTTTTAGTAAATTATTTTTTCTTGTTTGGTTTTGTATTTTGTATGCTGGCTGAAACTTGCTCATTAAGCCAGTTCATGGGCTCAGAATCAGTTTGTTGTTTTGTATGTAACTGCTGTATATGTAGTTAAAATGGAGTACAGTATCTTTTGGGCAGCCCGTTTGTCTACATTTTGTTACACTGTGTTCCTAAGCAGGAGAGATGTTTGATTCCAAATGAGCTCTTGAAGTAGCACCCATAATCCTCTGAAGGAGTTAGATATTGCAAGTCGGGTGGTTAGTTATTAAGCATAGCAGTACAAGACTATCTTTATAGCTTGTGCAAGTTTTCTTTATTATTCAGACTTAATTGATAACAGTAAGAGTATTGAAAATTCACCTTTTATCACACAAAATGCTCAGAAATCCATTTGGTCTTGGTTACATAGCTTTGTTATCACAATAGAACAAAATGTTATTTCTCCTAAACTTGCTGAGAGGAGCACTGAAAACACACATTTTCTTATTTTATTTTGTTTGGTAGGATCGAAAAGAAGCAGCATGTAATATAGTAAATATTATAAAACATCGCCGACCTGAGATGGTCCGAGATATTGAAAGACTTTGTGATGCATATATCATCTTAGCAAATATGGATGCCAGTCATTGGAAAGCTCAAAGAAGTAAGTACCAAATGGGATTAGAGAGAGGAGCTGAAGCATGTTCACTAACTCCAACAGTGATAATTTTGGTCTCTAGTCGAACAAACCCAAATGGCAACTATCATAAAAGTAGATATTTGGGAGTATTCAGCAAAAGAAAAAATATGTTTAAAAAATATATATTTGGGATAATGAAAGAAGCTGTGCGTTCATAGATGCTCCACTGAAATCCTCCATTTGGATCTACGTCCAAAAAGTGATTCACTAAAATACACATCTTTTATCCATTCCAAGGAGTCTTTCTGGCGAGAAGCACTGCTTCATAATTTTTATGATGTATTTTTTAAAATATTTTTATTTATGTAATTTTAGTATAAATGATTTTATTGGTGTTTTTCAAACAAAATACAAACATCTAGGAGGTGGTTGGTTCTTACTCCAATCCTAGTCATGTGAACAAAACATCATCCAGTTTCATAAGAAACCCCTTTGAACATCCCTCTCCCCCCACCCTAATCCCATCCCCATTTTACACATCTCCCGGATTCCTGAGAAGTGCAATATAGGCCTCCAAACCTTAACCCCAAGTGCGATCTACGGTGATCCAGTCAGTGCCAGACTCAATCTGCAGAAATCAAATGCTCAGTCATTCAGTAGTCTGCTGCGAGCTCTGTGCGGCAAAGATTATACATAGGGTTCCCAGAAGGCCATGGGCTGTTGACATTTACAAGGTGAACCTTTGGATGAAAGAGATTCCATATGCATCAGGGAATAAAAGAGATTTCTCCAAACTCAGAAGGAGGGTGGATCCACTTCTCGCCATCCCATTAATATAACTTTTTTCCCCAATTAAACATGCCTTTTGAATCAATAGACGAGTACCAGGATCCCGATACCGAACTGGAGGGATATATCCAAACAAGAGCCACGAAAGGGCCAGCGGTATAGAAACTGACAAAATAGTGGCTAAATATTTGGCAATCTGCGCCCAAAATCCCTTAATCGCAGGGCAAGACCAAAAGGCATGGGCTAAGGTACCCAAGACTGCGGGGCATCGGCCACAGCCAGCGGAGCCAGCAATATGTTGATGATAGGCCATCTGTGGCGAAGTATAGGCACACCCTAAAAATCTATATTGAAGTTCTCGGTAATAACTATTATGCAAGATCTTAGCTACCCCCCCCAAATCCTACCCGAATCATGGCAGGTGTGACCAGGAAGTCCCCATCTCCCGTCCAACGATCTGCCAATATTGTGAAAATCTCTACTCTGCTCTCTTTCCATAAATATTTATAAAAATGTGAGAGAGATGGCACCCTGTTCCCAGATAAGAGAAGGGCAGCCTCTAATTTCTGAAATGTATTACTTTGCAGAAAGTCCACGGGCAAGGATTTCAAATAGTGAACAACTTGAAGATAAGGAAAGGCAGAATCCGGCCCCTGCCCATAGCAGGCTCTGAATTCTGTAAAGGAGAGCGGTTGGCCCTCTGGCGTTAATAAATGCCCTAAATAGGTAATGCCCATAATCAGCCAAGTTCGGAAAACCTTTTGGTTAGACCCAGGAGAGAAATCCGGATTATCAACCACTGGCAATATATAGGCACAGACTCATGGTAATTGCAATCTCTAAGTAAATTGAGTCCACGCATATCGTATCGGACGAATATTGGTAGAGTGAGCAAAAAAGACAGGGAGTTTGGTCTGTTCAACCTGAAGTGCATAAGTAAGGGCTATTGGGGCTGCCAATGCCTGGTCAGCCACTAAATTGGTATATATGGCCTGACTCAGGATCCAATCTCGCATGATGCGCATACCACCCGCCAAATTGTACAGCTTCATATTGGGTACCCCTAGTCCCCCCGCTCCCCAGCGTTCTTGCAGCCATTCCAGAGGGATACGTGCTCTTCCTCTCCAGAAAAATTGACGCATGTCGCGATCGATCAGCTGCAAGTCTTTACGTTTAAGTTGAAGGGGCAGATTCTGAAGAAGGTATAGCCATTTCGGGAGTACAACCATTTTGTATAAATGCACTCGGCCATTCAAGGTTAAGGGCAAGGATTGCCATCTAATGAGCATGTCTTGCGTGTGACGAAGTAAGCGAGGGACATTTAAGTGCTACACCTGTGCAGGGTTTGCCGACAGATAGACCCCCAAATACCGAAAGGCATTATCAGCCCACTGCAATGGGAATGTCGCCCCCCCCCCCCCCCCCCATCTCTCACATAGAGTATCTGGGAAGGCCAATGCCGACGACTTATCTCTATTCAATCGGAACCCCAAAAACCTGCCAAAATGATCCATCACCTCTAAAAGAGAGGAGCGAAGGTTCGTAAGAAAAACTAATAAGTCATCCGCAAAAGTGGCGCATTTGAAGATGACATCCTAGAAACGAATCCCCTGTATCACACGCTCGTTTAGTATTGCCAATAACAAGGGTTCAAATTGTAAAAGAAAAAGCAAAGGGGATAAAGGACATCCTTGTCGTGTACCCCGCAATATAGAAAAAGGTTCAGACTGAACCCCATTGACCACAATCGCTGCTTGGGGATTTGCATATAACAATTTGGCTGCATCATAAAAAAACCCGCCAAAACCCATTACCCGTAGGATAATGGGTTTTGGCGGTTTTGGCTTGGAGAAGAGACGACTGAGGGTGGATATGATAGAGGTGTTTAGAATCATGAGAGGTCTAGAACGGGTAGATGTGAATTGATTTTTTACTCTTTCGGATAATAGAAAGACTAGGGGGCACGCCATGAAGTTAGCGTGTGGCACATTTAAAACTAATCGGAGAAAGTTCTTTTTCACTCAACGCACAATTAAACTCTGGAATTTGTTGCCAGAAGTTGTGGTTAGACCAAAAAAGCAAGAGGGTAGGCTATCTAAGAAAGCCGTTTAGGCAAATATGTAGATTAGACGCCAAAAGTTGTCCAAGTTTGAGCTTTATTTGAATGGAGACAAAAATATGTGTTTGTGCCCGACTCAGGCCGAGTTTCGCCCCACACCGGGGCTGCCTCAGGGGCTAAAATAAATAAATAAAATCAATGTAAACAATACAGGACATACATAAATAAATAAAATTAAAACAAAACTTAAATATGTTTAAAACATTGAAATGTGTGAAAACAGGTAACACATGAGGGAACAAAATCATAAAGAACACTCAGGCTGAAGCGAAGGGAAAGACAAAATGAATCAAGGAGCAAAAAGTACAGTGCAAAAACATATCTTTACCTGTATATATAGGTGACCAATATATGCACCAGATTGTTCTTAAAATAATTGCATCAAAAATCTAGTGGTCAGATGGTCTGCAATAAATTATAATAAAATGAGAAAGGAGAACAACACTGAGCTGAACAATAGTTGAAGAATAAAAAGACTAAAAAAATATAAATACTGAATCAAAATTATGTCTAGTGTTGTAGATTGAGGCTAGCAAAAACGGAATAAATGTGTTTATCTAAACAAACTGCAACATCGAAGCAAATGATTCTTGTTAAAGAAAAAAGAAAAAAAACCAAGTGTGTAAATATTTCTCTGAGGTATCCCTATTGCACACTGATTAATTAATCCTGGCTTTTGTGTAATTAAAACTACATATTTCTTAAACGAACTGCTAGCACGGCTGCACATGAACGGCTTTTTCCCTCGGGTTTATAGCTGCCTCTGCTTGAAACTAAATAAACGGTGCCGCTCAGGGAAAAAAAGGGGAACTATCATGTACAATGTATAATTATCTAAAAAGCCTTGCAAATGATACAGCTTTATGTAAATTTGCCATGATGAACGCCTTTACTTGGTGCTATCAAAATCATTTTATCCGGAAACGGGACCAAAATATACAAATAATAATGAAAAAAACGCTGCGATAAACGCCACTTCTTTATATCGCCCTCTAAAAGATTTAATGCGGCAACAGGACAGCCAAATAAAATGTACACAGATAAAAAAATAAATGAAGAATGAAGGAACATGAGGAAGTTACTCAATGTTTCCACAGCTGTCAACTATGCGCTATATCGCCATAATAACACAAGGCTGCCGCGGCAAACATATATACTTTTATCATTATCTAAAAATGCTTTTGGTGCGGCAACTAGACAAACAAGATATAAAGAGCATGCTCAGCGTTGTCACGGCTGTTAACAGTGAGCTATATCGTGGCTGTAACGGTTCACTGAGGCATCGATGCAAAAACAAACAAAAAGGCTGCTTGAGAAATGGGGAAATTGCACCACAAAAAGGTATTTTACTGAACATATCTTCGTTACTTAGGTATATCCATTGGAGAATACTTACTCAAATTTTGCCGTGGTTTAATGTGGTCTCCACTCGGATGCAACAAGGACATGAAAGTAAAACTAGCTTTAATGGGCTTTAAATATGTTGAAAAATCGCACCAAAAAAAGTGTCAATCACAACGGGAGGGCGTGGCTAACTAATGGCCCGTATGTAGAACTCGGGAAAACAATTATGCCGAGATCCATACTTAATTAAAAAAAATAAAACAAATATAGAAAAATCACACATATCTAATTTGAAGACCAGAAGCTTGCTAGCCTCGACTTGAGAATTAAAATAAAACATCCAATTAAAAAAAAATCCAATTGAGAAATTGGATTAACAATAAAATGAAAAAAATAATAATGAGAATAAAAATGAAAACCATATGCACCATAGAACCACTAAAATATAAATAGAAAAAGTATTGCAAATGCAAAAAGATATGCTAAAAAATGTAACCATGTATCCTCGAAAAAAATAAATAAATAAAACCACATGTTTATTTATTTATTTATTTATAACTTTTTCTATACCGAAGTTCAAATAACAGAGTTAATTATCACTCCGGTTTACATATCAACCTTGAACAAACAGTGACAAAATAATTGTCTTACATAGAACAGGAGGATAAACTTGGATACAACATAAGCATAAGCTTATAATACAGGTAAAAATATAATACAGGTAAAAATAAGAAAAGACACTGTACATAAAAGTTGAAACCAAATTATAAAAGCACCAGTTTTTTGTTAAAAAACATACTGACTAAAAAATCAGTGGGCAAACTAAAATACACATATGTAGGTAAATATAAAACAGAAACAAGCACTGGCGAATAGGAAAAATGGATCATAAAAAAACAGAATAGTCAATTTCTAAATTCAACCCATATGGTTCCATAGTTTTGAATTCAAAAATATATTTCTGCTCTAGTTGTAACAGCATTTTATCCAAGTCACCACCTCGCCAGTTCGGAGTAAGTTGTTGAATCACACAAAATTTTAAATCATTAAATTATGATTCATTTGGATAGTGTGTTGAACAAGTGGTTTTGATTCTATTCTTCTTTTAATACTACTCTTTTGTTCAATTATACATTTATTAAATTGTCTAAACTGTTGGCCCAGAATAACTTCAGACACTTGGGACCTCCAGTATAATACGCCTTGCATGTCTGGCCTTTTCATTGATTTGAAAAGTTGGTGAAGGGCAAAGGCAGGGGAGTTGCAGATTGTTAATAATAATTCTAGATTTCTCCAAAGTTGACAATTCTACCACCCTGCATCCCAACAACCTTGCCTCCTCCTTCCTCCATATCTGCCCACCTAGGAAATTAGAGGTCAGAAGGTAAATGAATGGCATATTAGTGTATGTGTGTGTGTGTGTGGTGTATTTTCTCTTGATCACACCTCCCCCATTCACTCTTGCTCCCACTGTACTTTTTACATCTTTCCACCCCTCAACCTTTCTCCCTTTTCTCTTCCTCTCACTCCCCTTTCTTGTGATATGCCAGATTCATGATATGAGCAAAACAATCCTCTGGAGACCCTAATTCAGGAACTTGGTAATCGGGTTATAATAATGCACTCTGCACCTCAAAGTCTGAATCCTTCAGGAACGATGTCCATGCCTACTCCTCAACAGCTCCAAAAAGATGACATGTTTGGGAGTTCCAGGAACCACCATCCTTACCTGACTTTTCCTCAGTCTCATTAAAATATCACCATTCAGTACTATCAATGCCTTCCTGCCCATGGCCCACACCATCCTCCACCGGCATGCTCGGTGTGCCAGTCAAAGTTCTAGAAACTTTGACAAAAGTGTTACGTGATTGGGCTCCATCCTGATGATGTCACCCACATGTGAGGACTAATAGCCTGCTGACCTGGGAGAACACCTGTTACAGGTAAGCAACTATGCTTTCCACCTGATCTCTGAGCGTTGCTTTCACATCTGCCCAAACATGGCCAAGACCATCAGGATCATCACAGCATTGGCCTCCCCATGCTTTTTTGGAGCCTTGATGAAATTGTACCACTGCTATTTTGGGGTTGTAGCTGCGCTCTGTGCAGATTATTCCAATGAACTTCATTTTCATCCTCTTTGTACTTTGGATTCTCTGTGCTTATTCCATGGTTTGAGCTCTTGAGATAACACTGAATGAGTAAGGTAAGAACCTGTTTGGTTTTGGTTAGTTTTCTTTCCTTTATACAGCATATAGCAATATTGATTCAGTGCACCTTGAAAAAGAAGGTGGCGGTGGCAGTGTCAGCTTATAGAAATTAAAAGATACTTCCTCTTATTATCTATGTACTGTCTTCTACAGCAAGACAGTATTATACAAAATGGATGTAAATTATTAAAAATAATTTTGCAGCAGAAACCAGAATGATGGCTTATTTATTCTGTGTACTATAGTTCTTCTGTTACCCCAGAAGTTGGCAGGAAAGTGAAAATTGATTCATCAAGCTACCCAAAAATGTAAACAGATGTACAAAATAATTTTGGGAGAGAGGAATGAAAAATCAGTTCATTATATAATGTTCATGATGTCATCAATAAAATAGGCTAGTCTATGGGCAATAAATGGGAGAACTAGAGTATTCATTTATTATTATCTTTATTTTAAATATAGAAGGCATCAGTATTCCAACAGACCAGCCTATCCTTAAACTGAAGGACTTAAATGAGGTTGTTATTCCCACAATGGAGGTTAAGGTGAGTAAGATAAATATTCTTTATACATAACCATTAAAGACTCTGTTTACAATTTTTATGCCATTTCTTTGCTCTTCATTCCTATTACAAATACCGTTGGCTTTTTTTGTTTTTACTTTATTTTATTTGCATCAACATGTCATTTTTTAGTGTCCAGACAGATAAATCCAGAACCAGTGGGTTATGCATCTCTACCAGCAGATGTAGACGGAGCAAAGCTGACATAGCAGTATATATATATATATTTATTTTATTTATTTATTTAACCACTTTTCTATATCGACATTAGTAGACACATCATATCGGTTTACATCAAACAGTAGATAGAAAGTACAATGAACAGGGAGGGGGGCAGGGGACAAAGTAACGATAGATATTGCAGCAAAGGGCTGCAGCAGAGGGCGGCTATACTGGTGAGCCTGATAAGAACTAGTGAGGTAACAAATTAACTTAGGAAAGGCATATTAACGTACTAACTTATAGATGGCATGGGGTTGACGGTGAGGAGAGGAGAGGTGAGGTGGGGTATGGAGGTACATAGATTTAGTCTGGATATGCCTGGTGGAATAGCCAGGTCTTTAGCATTTTCTTGAACTTAAAGGGGCAGGGCTCAAGGCGGAGGTTTGTGGGAAGAGCATTCCAACAAGAGGGGCCAGCAATAGATAGGGCGCGATCCCTTGTTGAAGTGAGGCGAACATTCTTGAGGGAAGGGATAAGAAGGGTACCTTTGAGATTTGCTCTAGTTGAGCGGGAGGACTGTGTAGGTCAGAAAGGTTCATTGAGCCATGTGGAGTTGTTTTTGTGTATGGCTTTGTGCATTATGGTGAGGGTCATAAATAGGATTCGAGTTGGTATGGGGAGCCAGTGGAGGTCTTTGAGGATGGGGGTTATGTGCTCAAATTTGCATGCATTCATGAAGGTTCTGGCGGTGGCGTTCTGTAGCATTTGGAGAGGTTTGATGGTGGAGTAGGGAAGGCCTAGATACAGGGAATTGCAGTAGTCCAGTTTGGATGAAAGGGTTGCTTGTATGACTGTTCAGAGGTCGTGAGTGTGGAGTAAGGGTTTGAGTTTTTTTATGACATTGAGTTTATAGAAGCCTTCTTTTAAGATGGAGTTAATGTGTTTTTTTAGGTTTAGGTGCTGATCAATTAGAACACCCAGGTTTCATACTGGAGGCTGTGATGTGAAGGTGCTGAGAGCTGGATCATTGGCAGGGGCTAACTTGCGTGTTTGGTGGCTGTGGATAAGGAGGAGTTCAGTCTTTGAGGAGTTGAGGGCAATGTGGAGGTTAGCGAGAAGGGAGTTAATGGATGTAAGGCATTTCTCCCAGAATTTTAGCATTGTGGATATGGATTCTTGAATTGAAATAATGATTTGTAATTCATCTGTGTAGATGTAGAATTTGAGGCTGAGTTTGGTTAGAAGATGGCATAGGGGCAGGAGGTAAATATTGAATAGGGTGGAGGAGAAGGAGGAGCCTTGGGGGACTCCTTGGGAGAGGGAGAAATGCGTGAATTGTGAATTGCCAAGTTTTACTGAGAATTGTCTGTTTGCTAGGTAGGATTTGAACCAGAGGAGGGCTGCGCCAGAGATGCCAATGTCAGTTAGATGGGACAGCAGGAGATTGTGGCTTATCGTGTCAAAGGCAGAGGAGATGTCAAGGAAGGCAATGATGAAGCTATGACCTCAATGTAGGCCAGTGAGGAGGGTGTCAGAGAGGGAGAGCAAGAGTGTTTCGTTGCTCAAATTTTTACAAAAGCCAAATTGTATGGGGTGGAGGATATTGTTGTCTTCAAAGGTAGTCCATGAGTTGAGAGTTTACCACCTTTTCCATAATTTTAGCAATGAAGGGAAGGTTTGAGATGGGAGGGTCATTGGCAGGATCTTTGGGGTAAAGGGTCGGTTTCTTGAGCAGGGGTTTTAACAGCTGCATGTTTTAGAGATTCCAGGACTGTGCCGATGGAGAGGGAGCAATTAATGATATCTGCTAGGGGTTTGGCAATGGTGTTGGGAATAGTTAGGAGGATTTTGGTGGGAATAGTATCAGAGGGATGGGAGGCAGGTTTAATCTTTTTGAGTATGGATGAAGTGAGGTCGATGGAGTCCAAAGACGCATTGAGAACGGTGTGGTGGTGGGGGGACATAGAAGGGGAAGTGTCAGGGAAGCGGGTAAGGATGTTTGTTATTTTGTTATGGAAGAAGAGGGCGAGCTCCTCACATTTATTGCTGGCTTCGTTGTCAGCAATGGGAGGGGGGGCAGATTTGGTAAGTGCTGTGACATAGGAGAACAGGGCTTTGGGGTTGTACATGTCATGTATTTTGGAGGTGTAGTAGTCTTGTTTGGTTTTTAGAATTGAAAGTCTGTAGGCATGTAGAGTTGATTTGTAGGATGTAGCATGTTGTTGGGTAGGAGATTTACACCAGATTCTCTCTTGCAGTCTGAGGTTGGTTTTCATTTGATGTAGTTCTGTAGTGTACCATGGTTTGCTGTTTGTGTGTGCAGGGCGTTGCTTGTGGGTAGTGAGAGGACATAGTTTGTTTAGCTATGTCGTAGGAGAGATTATTCCATGAGCTGAGGGCAGTTTCAGGAGAGGAGCAGTCTAGTTTAGTCAGGGATTCGGTTAGTGCGACGGTTATGTCCTCGGACGAGCAGGATTTTCTAAAAGAGAAGGAGTTATTGTGAGGGAGGTTGCAGGTGGGGGAGGAGTTTATGGTGAGGGTAGTCTCGATGAGTGAGTGGTCTGACCAGGGTACTGGAGAACAGGAAGTGGATGAAGGTGCGTGGATGCAGGTATTAATGAAAATTAGGTCAAGGGTGTGCCCAGCTTTATGTGTGGGGGCGGAGATGATCTGAGTGAAGCCTATGGCCTGTAGTGAGTCAAGTATGGTTTCACATGCAGGAGAGAGAGGGGTGTGGAGTCCACGTGGATATTGAAATCACCTAATAGGATGGTAGGTTTATCAATGTTGATATTGTTGGAAATTAATTCTATAAGAGGGGAGGGGTTGTGTTCCAGGAGGCCCGGGGGAGTATAGATAAGGCAGATTTGGAGTTCAGGGGATTTGAAAAGGCCAATTTCGTATTTGGGAGGGGCGCTGATGTTCATATGTCTGAGTTTGAGGTTCTTTTTGGCGGCTAGAAGGATGCCTCCTTGTCTTTTTTTGGGTCTAGGAATGGAGAATATATCATAATATGCAGTGACATCAGCCTGCCAGTATTCTCAGTCTCCAGCAGATGGTGGACATGCATCTCCCTATTGGGGATTGCTTTAAATTCAAGAAAGAGAAAAAGAAGGAAATTTAATTTGCCCTGTTCTCCTGCAGTGATAGCAAATTGTCCATCCCCAGCTGAGAAATCCTGAGGTGATTTCTGTGGTCCCTCAGATGAGTGCCTTGGTCCGGTAGCTGTTTTTTCAGCCAGCGTGGATTTAGCAAACAGCTGAAAGGCAGCCGAGCGCAGTGGTGACGATATAGACCTTCTTCCCCCACAGCTGGAGACTGACTCTGTATTCAGCCAAAATGGGCTGAGCTCAGGTAAAGCTTAAAATAAATAAATAAACTGAAGAGGGTTTTTGGTAGGGCTTCCTCCAGTCTCCGTGCACAGATCCAACGTTTGTTCCCGCCCCCAAGGAGTTTAAGGGACATGAACAGCCTGGCAGGTTGAACAGCCCTTTTGAGCTAGGCCCTGCTCTTAGGCTTTTCTCTGTGTGCCTTGTGATAGGCCGCAGCAGCGTTTTCATGCATTTTTCCTGTGCATTATTTCTTCAGGTCTGTCGGTTCATGCAAGTGCATCCGGCTGTGCATCCAAATTATATGCCCAGTCTTTGGACGCTTAATTGGTCGCCAGTTTGGGCATCCAGTTGGTTGCAGCGTCTGATTTTGGCACACACTTGCTTGTACACATGATCCTGGCTAGGGATCTCAGTTTTTGGGCGCTCTTCAAGCACAAGGTTGTGCTTAAATTTTGGGGCACCTAAATTTGGGGCTCCTAAATTTTGGACGAATATTTTTACAGCATGAATTCAGCTGGACACACACCTTTTGGTCACCTGTTAAGTGAACTGACAAACGGATATGCCTATAGCTAAGAAACCTAAATGCCTTTCCTCTGAACTGCCTGTAATATTTGGGTGTCTCAGCCAGGCGTTCCCTCTAACTTGTGTCTGCGCTGCTTAGAGGCTCAGAATTGTCTTCATCTGGGTTCTTCCCAGCCTGATGAGGGCCTGAGTAGAGACTTGTCAGAAGGGGGCGTCTGACCTTGGAACTCCCTTAACTGGTTCATCAGCAGAGGAAGGTAGCTGAGGGGGCACAGGACAGGTGCCTCCTGGTTTTGGCATGGATCCTTCTACCTTTTCTTGGGTGTAATTTTTTCAAGGATTGCAATCCTTTCTTCAGGCATAGACCTTGGCCCTGATCAATCTTGCCAGATCAGAGTCACAGGTGGTGACCTCCTGCACACCTGATGCTGCCATTAGGTTCCGAAGAACTCCTAGATGGGCTGCCGGTCTTCCCGATAGAAATCCGGATGGCACAGATGATGAAGCAGATCCTTACTGACTGGAGGATGGGGAAATTCTTCTGGGACTGGAATTGTATGGGTACTATGTTGCAATTCTTTCATAGAGATGAGTTACCGGCCCTGATTTCCCAGACATTAAAGATGCTGGGAGTAACTGGGGCTGATTCCATGTTTGAGCCAAAAAAGAATTCTGTTTTGGTTTTCTTGCATAAATCCTCTTGTTTTTTCCCTGTTATGGAGGCCATTCAAGAATTGATGAATCTTGAGTGGGGCACCCCAGAGGCTAATTTCAAAGGGGATCGAGTCTTGCAAGGCCTGTACCCCCTGGATCCAGTGGCGAGAGAGCGGTTGTGATTTCTGAAAGTGGACGCACTTGTGTGTGCCATCTCTAAGCAGATGATTATCCCTGTTGAGGGAGGAGCAGCCTTGAAGGATGCACATAATAGAAGGATTGAGACTATCCTTAAGCAAGCATTTGAAGCAGTGGTGATGACCTTGAAGGTAACTTCTTGTTGTTCCCTGGTGATACGCTCCTGTTTACTTCTCTCTCAGGAGGTCGATGAATCTGGAGTGAATTCCAGGGCAGATATGGAGCCAGCAGTTGCCTTTTTGGCAGATGCAGGCTGAGATGCAGGGTGCGATGCAGGTCTGCACCTCAGCCAGAGGAGAGTGACTTCAGTAATACTGGCTAGGCATCACTTATGGCTGAGAAATTGGTAAGCTGATGCGACCTCCAAGGCTAGCCTTACAAAGCTGCCCTTTGAAGGCTCCCTCTTGTTTGGGAGTGTTTTGGAGAAAATGCCCAATAAGTGGGGTGAGTCTCCAGTTCCTCAATTGCCGGAGGATAAGAAGCAGATGCCAATCTCCTTTAGCATGAGAGGTCGTGCTAGGAGATCCAAGCATTTTCGGCACTACAGAGGAGCGACTTTTCAGAGGACTCTGCCTTTCATTAGGTCTCAGCCCTTTCATCCCAGACAGCCCAAGCAGGGCACAGGTTCTGGTAGTGGAACTTCCCAATTCTCCCAATGAAGGTGTGCCAACCCATCCCCAGGAACAGGAGATAGAGGGTCACCTCTCTCTCTTTTCAGTGGTGGGTCAAAATCTCAAGAGACCAGTGGGTCTTGGAGGTAATACAAGATGGATATGCACTGGAGTTTCGCAGTGTTCCTCAGGACATGTTCATGGTCAAGGCTCCTCAGTCTGAGAGCTATGGTTCCAGTGCCCACATCTCAAGAAAATACGGGCCAATATGCTATTTATTCCATTGTGTCCAAGAAGGAGGGCTACTTTCATCCCATTATGGATCTTAAAGGGGTCAACCATCATTTGTGGGTGACTCATTTTCGCATGGAAACTTTGCGCTCAGTGATAATGTCTGTTCAGTCGGGGGAATTTCTGTCCTCCTTGGATCTGTCCTCCTTGGATCTGAGGCATACTTACATATTCCCATCCAGCTCTATAGCACAGGTTTTGGTTCATCAATATAACTTTTGAGCACTATCTTTTGGTTTGACCTCCGCGCCCAGAACTTTTTCCAAGATTATGCTGATATGGTGACAGAGTTGAGAATGGATGGGATCCTGGTACACCCATATTTGGATGACTGGCTGATTCAAGCCAAGTTTCTGGAAGAGAGCAACCTGGTGACATGCAAGATGATCTCCTTGTTGCAAGAGCTCGGTTGAGTGGTGAACCTGGCCAAGAGCAGTTTTGAGCCATCTAAATCGTTAATCTCTCGGTATTTGGTGCGACACAAAGTAGGGCAGAGTTTTCCTGCCGGAGAGTCGTATTCAGAAGTTGTCTGCGCAGGTGCATCTGTTGATAAACACAATATGCCCGACAGTCTGGTACTATCTACAGGTGCTCGGATTGATGATGACCTTGGAAGTGGTGCCATGGGTGAAGGCGCATGTACATCCTTTTCAGCGCTCCCTGCTGTCTTGTTGGAGTCCTCAATCTCAGGACTATTCGTTTCGGCTCCACCTACCAATGGAGGTCTGCTTTCATCTACAGGGTTGGTTACAAGCGGATCATCTTAAAAAAACAAGGGGGGGGGGGGGGTCCCTAAAATCACTGGTCAGGATAGTACTTACAACAGATATAAGCTTCCAGGATTCAGGAGCTCACTGTCAGGGAACTGACAGCACAAGGGCGCTGGAGTGCAGAAGAGTCTCTCTGGAAAATTAATCATCTGGAAGCCCGGGCAGACAGGTTGGCATACTTTGCAGTTCAGCGACAGGTTGCAAGGTCAAGCAGTCTGGATATACTTAGGACTATACAGTAGATTAGTCTATGAACTCTACACCACAATAAACCATAACTATAATACTATGTGTAATAAAACTACCGGTGTAAGTACCTTGGTACAATTGGTCATGAACTACTTCGCTAAATGACTATGTCTAATGATATATTGTAGCCGAACCTTTGACAGCACCTGTTAGAATGTACTATAATACACTTTTACTACATTAAATATGTGCCTACATGTAAACCGTTGTGACTGTATTTAACTTAGTAACGGTATAGAAAAGTTTTTAAATAAAATTAAATAAATAATGTCAGACAGTGCAATGACAGTGGCCTACATCATTCGGCAGGGAGGAACCAAGAGCCAGCAAGTGTCACAGGAAATAGATCAGCTATGGAATGGGTGGAAATGCATCTTCAGGAGATTTCAGTCTTGCACCTTGCAGGAAAAGACAATGTAAGAGCAGACTTTCTCAGAAGGTAGAGTCTGGACCCAGGAGAATGGGTATTGTTAGACGAGGCATTTCAGCTGATAGTGGAATGCTGGGTCTTCCGTTTCTAGACCTCTGGTGACTTCTCACAATGCAAGGATTCTTCAGTCACAGGAGAGATCCGAAGTCATTGGGTATCGATGCTTTTGTGCAGGAATGGCCGGAGGCCAAGCTGCTGTATGACTTTCCCCATGGCCCCTGTT
Source organism: Rhinatrema bivittatum (assembly GCF_901001135.1). Classification (NCBI taxonomy): domain Eukaryota; kingdom Metazoa; phylum Chordata; class Amphibia; order Gymnophiona; family Rhinatrematidae; genus Rhinatrema; species Rhinatrema bivittatum. The sequence goes on from NC_042619.1 coordinate 74,924,570, forward strand.
GGGCAAAATGGTTCAGAGGGTCAAGAGTCACCGAGAAATGGTGCTTCTGGTGGCACCAAATTGGCCCAGGAGACCATGGTATGCAGATCTTCAAAGGCTCCTGGTAGACTTCTCCCCTTGAGTTACCGATGCACAGGGATCTGTTGTGGCAGGGGCCTGTTCTTCGCGAAGATCTGACTCGATTTTGTCTTATAGTATGGCCTTTGAGAGGACTCGCTGAAGCGTGGATTTTCTTCTGCGGTGATTGCCACCTTGCTACAAATGAGAAAGTTCTCCACTTAGTCTGTGCACGGGTTTGGTGTGTTTGAGGCTTGGTGTGAAGATTGAAGGGTTCTTGGTTAAGATCCTGCTCATTTTGGAACTTTTGCAGGATGGATTCAATAAAGGGTTGGCTCTTAATTCCTTAAAGGTGCAGGTAGCCGCTCTTGCCTGTTTCAAGGGTCAGGTGAATGGTGAATTCTTGTCTGCTCATCCAGATGTGGCCCGGTTTTTAAAGGAATGAAACCATCTTCGCCCTCCCTTGCGGTTACTGGTTCCCTTGTGGAGTCTTAATCTGGTTTTGGATTTCTTAGCGGGTCCTACGTTTCGACCAATGCATAACTTCCCTTGGGGTTACTGACCTTGAAAATGGTGTTCCTTGTGACGATTTGTTTGGTGAGTAGAATATCTACACTGCAGGCCTTGTCTTGCAGGGAGCTGTTCCTCTGAGTGACTCCAGGGGCGATTCAACTGCATACTGTTCCTTCCTTTTTGCCAAAAGTGGTCTCAAATTTTCATTTGAATAGGTCCATTTCCCTGCCATCTTTGGATAGGGAAACAGATGTGGAGGAATATCGCCTCTTGTGACCCTTGGATGTTAAGAGACATATCATGAGGTATTTGGAGGTTTCTGATTCTCTCAGGAAGTAAACAGGGCGGGCGAGCTTCATGGGCTATGATAGCCCACTGGATTAAGGAGATAGTCACAGTTGCGTATGTGGATGCTGAACAGTCATTGCCTAGTCAGGTTAGGGCTTATTCCACTAAGGCTCAGGCAGTGTCATGGGAGGATGTTAGATTGCTGTCTCTCGTTGACATTTGCCGAGTTGCAATGTAGTACTCCTTACACACCTTTTCCAAGTATTATTGTCTCGATGTGCAGGTGCGGGAGGACGCAGCCTTTGCATGTGCGGTGTTTCTGGAACGCGGGCAGCCTCCCGCCCTATTCGAGAGTAGCTTGGGTACATCTCACTGGTTCTGGATTCATCTGTCTGGACACTAAGAAATGAGAAATTACTACTTCCCTGATAATTTCCTTTTCTTTAGACCAGACAGATGAATCCAGCTTCCCACCCTTGGCTGCCGAATGATTGTGCTATGGTCCTCCTGTATGGCTATGTGTTCCCGGGGTTACTGGTAAATGTTAATCCAGTCCCTAGACTACTGTTAATATATTCTTTGTCTGAGCTCAGTGTTTCCTGTTGACTGAATACTGGAATGGTTGTCTGTTGTTAATCAAGTTTTTGTTAGTCTGTCCACAGTTGGCTTTTGTAGAGAATACTGGCAGGCTGAGATCACTGCAGGGGTAAATATGCTGTGATATTATCTTTGCTCTATCTCCATCTGCTGGTATTTATTTATTTATTTATTTATTTATTAACTTTTATTTACCGACATTCGTGAAGCACATCATGCCGGTTTACAATGAACTCAAGGAGGAAAATGACAATAAAACAATAGAGCAATAAAACAAGGGAGGAGGGTGGGGGAGGAGGAAACGGGGGGGGGGGGGGGGAGAGGGAGGGGATAGGGGGATGGGAAAGGCAGAACTGATAGAGGAAGTAAGAAACAAAATAGAGGAAAACTATATACAGTTGACAATATGTACAGTTACGATCAACTTATGTAGAGCTAAGGAGGTATTGAGAGACTGGTAGAGTGCATAACACCACTGGTTCTGGATTCATCTGTCCGATCTAAAAAAAAAAAAAAAAGGAAATTATAAAGTAAGTAGTAATTTCTCATTCAAGTACAAACTTGATTAGAAAACAAGTCAGCATTGCAGGAACAAAAAGAAGAATAAAGGAATAAGAAAAAATATTTTATGAGTCTATTAAGAGACCACAACACAGTTGGGGGGGGGGGGTCCTAAGTAAATTCTGAGCATCACTCAAAAAAGAATAGAAACAACCAGAAACTAGTATATGGAGATAAAAACAGTATTATAATATTGTGGGGAAGCTATGAATGAAATCAGCACCTTAGTACTCCTGTGGTTTCTTAGTGTCTTAAGAAAAAAGCAGCTGTGATGGCTCAAGAAAAGCATATTTCACATTTTGAAATAATAAAATACATTTACAAGGAAAACAGATAATAAATGAAGTGGTCAAAATTTCTTCCTATGATCTTGTCACTTTTGAAACATCTAGAAAAAGTCATACTTTTCAGCCATAAAATAAAGTAGATCTATTTTAGGGGGGGGGGAACCTCATAATAGAATCCCTATTTTGGGGAAATCAGAGGTGACAAGAAGAGTTCCTCTGCTGACCTCTTCATCACTATTGGATTTTTCCAATAGACCAATTAGATGTGCATCTCTTCCTGGTGATCTCCTTGGCCATGTCTCCCTCTCTTGTTACCAGTTAGCAAGAAAAAGGCACAACTTATAGGTGAAACAGCCTCAGATGGAACATGCAAAATCTCCAGCAAATATTCTTTAAAAACACCAACAGAATTATTAGTAATCAATTAAGGGAAATTAAGAGCACAAACATTTATGTCTAGTAGAATTGTCCAAATTCTCAATCTTCCGAGGGAGCACAAAATTCCCCTGTAAATAGCTCACTCGGAGATGCAGACATTTCATTGATCTGTTCTGATTAATTTTCTCCTATTGGGTTTTCAAAGTCACTTAGATTAGACTTTTGTGACTATCAACAGTCAATTTAACTAATGAAGTTACCACTTTTTTCTGATGGTGCCAAGATTTTCCACAGATAGTCCAGGGTGATAGTGGATGGCTTAACCAAGGGATGTGGTAGTAAGCCATTAATCTTCGCCAGCCAAGTGAGGCTTTCACTCTCCATATCTTTCTCTTGACCTTGGCAAAGATAATCCGGCAATGATATAAGAAAAGTGAGGTAAATTACCAGGCCCAGAGAGGAATCCAAGCACATCTAGCCACCATCTTGAATTCCCTCTCTGGTGGTATAAGTTCTGTTTTATTTTCTCATGAACAATTCTTATGAAACAGCCAGACATAGTCTGTCACAATTGGCCCTGATATTTTTAAATAAGAAAGCATCACAGATATTGCTGTGCCAAGGCAATTTCCAAAGAATTCTAAATAGTTCATTGCCAAAATGACATAGATCAAATAAAAATTGATATTGGTATTTTGGAACAGGAATACTGTGGTATATTGCAAGCTAATGCAAATTGAAATAATTGCTCTTCTTGAGAATGATTTCTTTAAGTTTGAGTATGATACATCATAAATACTGTGCATCACACTTTTTGATTACCCATGTCATTACCATATCAGTATATATGAGAAATGATATTAATTTTCCACAGACAGACTAAACCATGAATTAGAAGAAAATATATAGAAACAATTCAGTTTTCATAATTTTTTAAGATGGAAGGAGAGTCTGCCTAGTGAACACTAATAACAAATTCCATGATATATGTATGAAGAATGCAAGTTCAACTATCTACAGACTCCAAATAATGCTATTTAATGTGTTGAGATTTGAAAAATTCGGACTGAAGTTGCATAGAAATCTCATTTCTTTCTCCCTGCCCAAACATAGTTTATTTACAGTATATGTTCCTTTTGTGAGTTGCTTTATTACAATTGTACTTTCATTCTTAGGTGGACCTTACTGGGGACTATGAAAATTTGGTGACAATTAGGTCTTTCAAATCAGAGTTTCGTTTAGCAGGTGGTGTGAATCTCCCCAAAATAATAGACTGTATAGGATCAGATGGCAAAGAGAGGAGGCAACTTGTCAAGGTATGCAGTACTCACTATTGGTTTCTCGTCTTCAAGAGCTTTATTTCTGGAAGTTACTCTTTTTCAATTAATACCTTGATTTAAGGATGGATCTTAGAGAAAATCCTGTTAGGCCAGATGCCAAGTAGTGTAATGGATGACAGAAGAAAGACCAGTCTGCCCACTTATAAAATACTGCAAGAATATTTGCCAGGTATAGAAGCTCAATCATTTGTAGAATATCGCTCCTTATCCAAGTCAGTTTTTTCCCTTCGTTTTCGGTTTATTATTCTAGGCACTAAGATTCCATACTTCAGCTCCCAGCCCACTTTGTTTTACCTCCATCCTCTATAATAATCTAACCAGCTGCCAAAACTAGTGAGACTGTTGCCCAAACATCTAGCCTGCTGTGTCCTCAGTACTTTGCTAGACAGTACCCAGCCATTACCAGCTTGCCAACACCAATCTGTTTGGTTTCTTTGAAATTGTAGCCTGCTAGTGCCAACCAGCTATCTTATGGATTTGCAGTATCATTAGATTGTGCTTCCTTTATTTGCCCTTTGTTTTATCTTTATTGTCTTTACCTCAACCTCTGCCCTAGAGGGAGTGTTTGCAACTTTGCAACCCTGTATCTACCACAGTCATAGACTATGACAACAGACATTAGGGCCATATAGTCCACCCCCTTCTCCCTTGTAGAGAAACACCACAAACCCCAGCTAGTCTCTGGCTTCCCTTTCACCTCCTTGCCACTCGATATCCTCCATGATTTCTGTTGTTGTTCTTGAATTCTATTGTTTTTGTCTCCACTGCCTTCACTGGGAATGCATTCTGTGCATCCATCAACTTTTCCATGAAGAAATATGTTCTGATTGAGTCCAAGATCATCAATTTATAGGCAACAAGTTGTGTTTCTCCATGGACAAGTAAGATAAGTCAGCCATACAAATGTATGATGTCATCCTGACAGCACTGATAATGAAAAATTCTGAGAGCTCAAAAAAACAAAAAAGTTTTTAGAGTATGAGTGTGGCTTTCCATACTGCCGCCCACCACATGAGCCTACTCAGTCTTTTTTCATTTGCTCTTGCAAAGAGACAAATGTTTGCTCTCTTCTCTCTATTTTTGTTTATTTTGTTTATTTTTTGTTTCCTGAAAAAATCTTTATTTTTTTTGTAATTTTATTTTTAAAAAACTGAGTGCAGTTTGCCTTCCTTCATTTTGCCATGCCAGTCTTCAAGAAGTGTGCCCTCTGCGATAGTAAAATGTCTCTTACAGATTGTCACGATCACACTGTGAGGTTTTTGTGCTCTTTGCATGACATATATAATTGTGCAGCCTACACTTGTATGTCTCTGAGGCCAGAAGATACAGTTGTCTCACCTTGAAGGATTTTCTGGAATCCTGTCAGGCCTCTACCTCAGGAAACAAGAGGAAACTTTGAAAAGCTTTAAAAAAAGGCAGAGTCCTCTCAATCTCAGTGCCTTGAATTGGCATATTCTCAGGGCAAGCACCATTCTCCCTCTAATAAAGAGAAAAATAAATCTTGCTCTTTCTGCAGAAGCAAAGTGGTGCCATACCATCCCAAAGTTTTGACTCAGAGAAATGAAAAAGACCAACCTCCATCCTGGATGCAGGAAATAGGTCAGCAAATGGCATAATACCATGGGCAGAATCCCTTTTCAGCACAGACAATGTCTGCTCTGTCCTCTTCCAGAATGGTGGGAGACTTATTGGTGCCAAAGGTGTTTGACAAAGTCCTCACATCAAGAATCACTGATTATATTCAGAGTTCCAGTAGCCATGCCAATTCTAGTGCCTGAATCAGATGCCTCCTCATCAGGTCTTCCACCACCAAAAGAACAACATTGCTTTGTAGAGAAAATGTGATTAGTATTTGCAAAAGTGTATCTATCAGATATGCCAAAATGGCAGATACCTCCTCGAGTGGAAGTAATGTCTCCCATTTTGGATGCCATGGCTTCCAACTTAGGCACTCAGTCTACTATCTGTTCTTACCAGGTGGAAAGAAGACAAAACGATTACTGGCATGGTTAAAAGGGGAGGTGAAAGAAGCTATTTTATCCAAAAGATCTTCATTCAAAAATTGGAAGGAGGATCCAGCAGAAGAAAATAGGATGATGCATAAACGTTGGCAAGTTAAATGTAAGACATTGATAAGACAGGCTAAGAGAGAATTTGAAAAGAAGTTGGCCATAGAGGCAAAAATTCACAGTAAAAACTTTTTTAAATATATCCGAAGCAGAAAGCCTGTGAGGGAGTCAGTTGGACCATTAGATAATCAAGGGGTTAAAGGGGCATTTAGAGAAGATAAGGCCATTGTGGAAAGATTAAATGATTTCTTTGCTTCGGTGTTTACTGAAGAGGATGTTGGGGAGGTACCTGTACTGGAGAAGGTTTTCATGGGTAATGATTCAGAGGGACTGAATCAAATCACGGTGAACCTAGAAGATGTGGTAGACCTGATTGACAAACTGAAGAGTAATAAATCACCTGGACTGGATGGTATACACCCCAGAGTTCTGAAGGAACTAAAAAATGAAATTTCAGACCTATTAGTAAAAATTTGTAACCTATCATTAAAATCATCCATTGTACCTGAAGACTGGAGGATAGCAAATATAACCCCAATATTTAAAAAGGGCTCCAGGGGCGATCTGGGAAACTACAGATCGGTTAGCCTGACTTCAGTGCCAGGAAAAATAGTGGAAAGTGTTCTAAACATCAAAATCACAGAACATATAGAAGACATGGTTTAATGGACAAAGTCAGCATGGCTTTACCCAAGGCAAGCCTTGCCTCACAAATCTGCTTCAATTTTTTGAAGGAGTTAATAAACATGTGGATAAAGGTGAACCGGTAGATGCAGTGTACTTGGATTTTCAGAAGGCGTTTGACAAAGTTCCTCTTGAGGCTTCTAGGAAAAGTAAAAAGTCATGGAATAGGTGGCGATGTCCTTTCGTGGATTGCAAACTGGCTAAAAGACAGGAAACAGAGAGTAGGATTAAATGGACAATTTTCTCAGTGGAAGGGAGTGGACAGTGGAGTGCCTCAGGGATCTGTATTGGGACCCTTACTTTTCAATATATTTATAAATGATCTGGAAAGAAATACGACGAATGAGATAATCAAATTTGCAGATGATACAAAATTGTTCAGAATAGTTAAATCACAAGCAGATTGTGATAAATTGCAGGAAGACCTTGTGAGACTGGAAAATTGGGCATCAAAATGGCAGATGAAATTTAATGTGGATAAGTGCAAGGTGATGCATATAGGGAAAAATAACCCATGCTATAGTTACACAATGTTAGGTTCCATATTAGGTGCTACAGCCCAAGAAAGAGATCTAGACGTCATAGTGGATAACACATTAAAATCGTCGGTTCAGTGTGCTGCGGCAGTCAAAAAAGCTAACAGAATGTTGGGAATTATTAGAAAGGGAATGGTGAATAAAACAGAAAATGTAATAATGCCTCTGTATCGCTCCATGGTGAGACCGCACCTTGAATACTGTGTACAATTCTGGTCGCCGCATCTCAAAAAAGATATAATTGTGATGGAGAAGGTATAGAGAAGGGCTACCAAAATGATAAGGGGAATGGAACAGCTCCCCTATGAGGAGAGACTTAAGTGGTTAGGACTTTTCAGTTTGGAGAAGAGAAGGCTGAGGGGGGATATCATGAGAGGTCTAGAACGGGTAGATGTGAATCGGTTATTTACTCTTTCGGATAATAGAAAGACTAGGGGGCACTCCATGAAGTTAGCATGTGGCACATTTAAAACTAATCGGAGAAAGTTCTTTTTTACTCAACGCACAATTAAACTCTGGAATTTGTTGCCAGAGGATGTGGTTAGTGCAGTTAGTATAGCTGTGTTTAAAAAAGGATTGGATAAGTTCTTGGAGGAGAAGTGCATTACCTGCTATTAATTAAGTTGACTTAGAAAATTCCAGTATGGGATGTTCTTTTGTTCTTATGGTCTAGATGCAAATCCATTCTCAGGCCCGGGAAACTGTTTTCCAAGGACAGATCAATATCAGAAGACCCTCCAATTATATTATCTGAATACTCTCAAGAGGGTTCGGAATTCTTTGATTCTTCTATCACTCGGATTATGACCGATCAACAGGTCTTACATCACATCCTTTACCTCTGCTCTCAGGAGCACATTACCCCTTGAAGATGAATTACCGCATTTTTTTTCAAAAAATGGCAAGAGAAATACACTTTAATCTTTCACAAGAAGCCAGACCCTAGAGAGAGGATATGTTGACTTGCTTAAATACATTGAGACATCCAAGCAAATAGTAGTGGTTCCAGTTCATAGACCTTTACAAGAACTTCAAGCCAGAATGAGGCAGATTCTGTTATCTACCCATCTGGCAACAAAATAAATTAGACATCAAATCTAGGATGCAGCCAGCTCCATGTCATTTCAGGATACAATTACCACACTGATCAGTAGTCATGGAATCAGCATTAAAAGGATCAGAGCATTCAATGGAACATTCCAGTACTCTTCTATCTAAGGATGCCAGGATGTTAGTCAGTGTAGCAAGGGTGCTTTTCCAGTTGGCTACGCTTAATTTGAGGATAACTGCTCATCAGTTGTATATGGTTCAATATATGCATTCTTCTCTAAAAAAGCTGCAAGCTTTAACAAGATGTAGATAAGATGTAATGATTCCTACTATTAATTCAAAAGACTAAGGAATATAACATGCCACCTGATTATATCTGTCTGTGATTAATACAGCACTTCCTCTAAAACATCAGCATTTGCAATTGGAACCAGAAGATGTGCTTGGCTGCATGCTTCACTATCACGAGAGAACATTCATAACAAGCTGATTCCCCAAGCACAAATGAGTCTCTTTGGAGAAAAAGTAAAGGAACTGAAGAAAAGTGGTATCCTGTTGCAAACTTTAAATATAACATTTCTGAATGGGGTTAACGTGCATGGAACAACAGTTACATAGAAACATAGTTAAGTGATGGCAGAAAAAGACCCAAATGATTCATCTAGTCTGCCCAGCAAGTTGTCTAAGGCAGTAACCCCCATTTCGTGCAGATTACCCTCATGCTTTCTGTTAAGGGTAGTAACTGCCACTCCATGCAGGTTACCCCAGTTAGACAGCAGAATAAATCAGCCACACAATCCCTCCTGCACTAGAGTTGTAGAATACCTTGCTATAAAGACTGAGGAGATTTGTGCAGTGGATGGCTACTCAGGAAGCCCCATGCATGCTCAGAAAACCCTTTTTGCTTTTGCAGAAAACTCTTGAGAGTTTTTCTGTCAGGATGCTGTCAGTATATCATCTACTTATGTAGCTGATTTATTCTGTTACAGGTAAGCAACTTTGCTTTCTTTTGTAGGACACCCCTGGCAGTTATTTACAAAATTATGTATGAGCATCAGAGTGGAGGATATTTATAATCTCAGTAGCATGCATTGAATACAATTCCTTTGAGAAAGCAGGGCACAAAATTGTTATACTTTAGAAGTATTACGGGGAGGGGTTGCCAAATATATGTAAATATTTTCTTTAAAAAAATGTGGGTTTTATATTTTTTGAGAACAAAATTATGAGAGTATTTCTAAATTTGGATTAATTACATTACATTTCTTTTTGAGTACATTATTTGGTGGACAGGACACTGTTGGAGTTGGCATAATAAGATTGAGACATTTTTAATTTGAAGGATCTTGTGTTGAAATGTAAAAATTGTTTTCTTCGTTCTATAAATTTGAATAAATTAGATTCTTGTGTATTATACTGCCATGGTGGACATTTGTTTCTACTTTGTGTGCTTATGGAAGTCAGCAGGATCAACCAAACGCTGTTGATTCAATTTGCATGTCTGTGCTGCTGCATCATGATGAAAATGCAAAGCAAAACCTGGAGAAAACTATCCAGATACTTTAAATGCTTAAATTCAATTACACTTATGTGCAGATTAAATTAAAAAATAACTGTAACTGTGGGATGTTTGTGATCCAAGTGATTCTGCAGCATTTCTGTCATGAATATGAGACATCTATTGGTTTAGGGACAAGTTCTGATTAAGCTTTGGAAGGCCATGGGGATAATAGGTTGAACGGAGTCGGGTCAAAAGAAATGGAATTGAACTGGTTTATGCGGCCTTTGAAAGAATTTCAGAATACAGGAGATATTTCTCCCACCCTGCATATGATAAAGCACAGGCTTTTTTTTTCTCTAAGAATTTATACAAAGAGCATCGAGTGCAAAAACTGCAATCATATTGAATATTTTGTAATATAACAAAGGCATTCACCTACTAGATGCCCTCAATTTCCTTCAGCCTCCAGGCTTTCGTGTTTCAGCAAAGCAGACTTCAACAGTGAAGAATACTTTACAGTGTATGTATTTCCTTGTAAGATAATACTCCATTCTCCATTTCCTATTAGGGTCGAGATGACCTGAGACAAGATGCGGTGATGCAGCAGGTTTTCCAGATGTGTAATTTGCTACTACACAGAAACACTGAAACCAGGAAGAGAAAACTGACAATCCGCACATACAAAGTAATGACTTTAAAACCCATAGCCATTCCAACTCCCCATCCTTGAGTGTCACAAAGAGGTCTAGTTTTCCATATATCCACAATGAATATTCATGAGATATATTTATGTACATTTGATGTAAAATTGGGTTAATTTGTATTTCTTGGTTATTTTGAATACTAGACCTGTTTAAGGACAGCGTTGTCTACCCTTGCACCGTGAGACTAGAGAATTTCCTTGGTTAGAAACCTGGCATGTTAATTCAAGCATAAGATGGTTATGTTAAAAAATAAACATACTGCATTCAGTTTTTCAGTGGACATCACAAGCTACCATTTTTTTTGTTATTTTTTTTATTACAGCCATGAGAAACAATATAGTACATAAAACAAACTACTCGAGTATCTCTCTCTAACCCCTCCCCCTCTCCCCTCAGTCTGACAAAAAAGCAGAACTTTTCTCTTTGTCCCAGCTTTGAAACACATTTTTGTGTTTTCTGAGAGCATACTAGGCGTTCCCATCCAGTTTTTATTTATAGCCTTCCCACAAAGTGGTCAAAACAAGGTACAGCAGGCCTTGCACATCTAATTTGTGACAGTATATTAAGAAAAACATAACACATCGTAGGTAAATATAACTGATATTTGATACCACCAAAAAAAAAGCACCATAGGAGACAATTCGTATGGTTACAATGCCCCTTCCCTAAAGAGCCTGCAGTCTCAAAGTGGTGAAAAGGCTTCAGCGGAGGTATCCAGATTTTCAGCACTGAGATCTAATGTGCTGCATGTTGTCTGACCTGTTCGAAGCATGAACTGATGAAAATATGCTGTGCTACTGCATGCTACCATGTGGAGGACCAGAGTTCAAAACCCAACTCAGGTCCTCTGCTTCTTGGGTCAGCTGAGGTTGAAAATGTTGCAGAAGTGACATCCATAGGCCCTGGTGGGGAGGGACTCAGTCATTGTGTGCCCAGAGGCCTATGATGGATGCGTTCTGGAAGGAGTCCCAGTGCATGGCCCCCAGCTTGGACTATGGTTGCCATTACTGGACTAAAGTAAATAAGGAAGGGTTGTAAAATAGGAAAAACAAACTATAGGCTCATGTGCCAGATCCCAGCCCTAGTTCTAATTGAGCTGGAAGTCAAAGTCATAAAGGAAACTGCTGGATTTAAAAGTGTTGGGTTCATATCTGCTGTAATACATATGTTTCTCTTTTTTGTATGCTGTAAAGTTCAGAAACTTACGTTCCAGTTTTCCAAACAATCAGTCTCTCCCCTTTGCCCATCATTCTTGTAGTATTTTATTGAGCTGAATTTGTATTTATTTTATTTAAGAGCTTTAAAATATACCGACATTCATAGGACATATCATGCCGGTTTACAATCAACTTTGTAGTAAGGAAAGAGAAAATTACAAATAACAGGGAGAGGGGAAGGGAAGCAGGAGAGGATGGGGGGCAGGTGAAAGCAAGCGCATGAGTAGCGGGAAGAACATAGGTAGTAAAGCGTAATGGGAGAGAGAAAATATAGGAACAGTATTAAGCATTAATATAAACATAACATATCAGTAATTACATAATCAACATTTCCTTAATATGCATCATTGATTAGCAGGTAGTGCAGGAGGGGGGTGGGAGAGGAGGCAATAAACGGGTTTAGGTTTGATTGGCGTCAGGGGAGGCCTGTAAGAAAAGCTAGGTTTTGATGCCTTTTTTGAAGATGGGTAGAGAGGGCTCAAGGCGAAGAGACATGGGGAGTGAGTTCCATAGGATAGGGCCAGCGATGGTAAAAGCTCTTTCTCTTGTAATGGAGAGGTGTGCAATTCTGAGGGGCGGGATGTGTAGGGTGCCCGCAAGGGTGGATCTGGATGGGCGATTGGAGGTGCAGAAACGTGGCATTTCCTTGAGCCATTCTGGGTTGTTTTTGTAGAGCACATTATGGAGTATGGTGAGGGTTTTGTATTTTATGCGGAAGGGGATGGGAAGCCAATGCAGATCTTTTAAAATTGGGGTGATGTGTTCTCTTTTACGTGTGTCTGTGATGATTCGTGCCATGGAATTCTGCAGGATTTGTAGTGGCTTAATTGTGGAATAGGGGAGGCCTAGGAGAAGGGAGTTGCAGTAATCCAATTTAGCTAGGATGGTGGACTGCAAAACTAGGCGGAAGTCCTGAGCATGGAGCAGGGGTTTACGTTTTTTGAGGATGTGGAGTTTGTAGAAACCAACTTTCAGCAGTGATTTGACGTGGGGTTGGAGATTAAGGTGTTTATCTAATACAACACTTAGGTCTCTTACAGATGGCAGGAGGGGGTGGGTTGTGGTGGGTACCTTGGATGTGACCTGCGAGATGAATTCGGGCTTGTTGGATATGAGTAGGATTTCTGTTTTAGAAGTGTTGAGTGCAAGTTGGAGGTTGGCTAATAGTGCGTTGATGGAAGCTAGACAGGATTCCCAGAAGTTCAAGGTGTCTTGGAGGGTTTTTTGAATGGGGATGAGGATCTGTACATCATCCGAATTTCAAGTACAGTAGGCATTGTGCTTTTATTCAGTGCACATGATTACCAAGTGAACTCTTAGTAGTAGTGTCTAGTTTGCCACCACTGTGGTCTTTCGTTTTATTGAAGACTAATACTGGTTTATAGTGGGAAACAAGCTATAAGATGGTGTATTGATTTTCCTCCCACACCATAGTGCCACAGCCTTATTTGTGAGATGATGGATTTGATCACCCAGCACAGTAAAGACAACACACATTTTTGTTTTTCTTCAGGTAATTCCCCTCTCTCAGAGAAGTGGTGTCCTTGAGTGGTGCACCGGGACACTTCCTATTGGCGAATATTTGGTGAATTCAGAGGATGGGGCACATAAGAGATACAGGCCAAATGATTACAGTAGTTTTCAGTGCCAGAAGAAAATGGCGGTGAGTCACAGTCAACCCATTAAACAGGAAGAGAATGATTATTTTGATAATGTTGGAGTTGAGATTCTGGTTCTTTTTATTTTGTTTTAAAGCTTTTTTATTGAAACAATAAATGTGCCCATTCCTTCTTATGTACACCGAAAGCATATTACAAAATTTCAGTTCCACACACTCACCTCCCCATAAACTCAGTCTCTCCAACCAGTATCTGGTCCCAACTTCATCCTCTCTAACTCCCTTTTCAGCCTTTATTTATCAACTTGTTTGACACTAACACACAAAAAGAGAACATGCCAAAGTATACGTAAACTCTTACATGCATCCCACAACTTGAACCCTCCCCCAGCCTCTCCCTAACCAACGTCCTCTGTCCCAAAATACTTCCTCTATAATACTGCCTGCCCATCCTATGAGTCCCAAAGAGCCTTTCCTGGATCCTTTTCCCTGCTCCACTGCTACAGTCCTTACAATTAGATATGTTTCCTGTTCATGTATAAGGTTATGCCTCCAATTTCTTTTAAAAAGATCTTTTTGCACATGAAAGCAAATATGTTCTTTTTTATGTTTTTAATAGTATTTTAAGAACAGAGTTCTGTTTATGCTTTTTGCATTTTTATTTCTCCTTTGTTTTTTATCCTACTTACTACCATCTGTCCATTCCTGGTTGATAATTTTGTGACACAAAACAGGAGCAATGATCCACCCAGATGGATCACATGAAGTGCATTTCATGTCGAATTGGAGTTTCTTCCAGAGGAAAACTTTGAGTACATACAGGAGGCCTCCTGCATATCACTGTACCCTTTTCTGTTCAGTTTTCTTATGAACCATCAGAAAAGAACCTCCCCACCAGAACATTATCACCACCATATTGGGCCTATCGTCTTTTGGCACTCTGCACCAATTTTTTCTTGCTCATTTTTTTTTTAATGTTACTAGTTAGGCACTTCAGCACTTTAAATGTTTTTATTTTTCATTGTCACTGCCTCATTTTAACATGTAATTATGTCTTTGCCAAATGACATTCTGTGCTTGTGATTCTGTCACATGTTTTTCCCTCTCTGTGCATCTTTTTGCTTTTGAAAATGTGTTTTTCCTCATCATCCAGTAAGACCAGTCCAGATGAATGGGTTATGCCTACCAACCAGCAGATGGAGGCAGTTCCCCCTTAGAGGCATACATGCTGACTTCAGCCTGCCAATATTCTCCAGTAGATAGTAGGCAAGCACCCCATGTTACTTGACCAAGGCCTGGTTAAGTGGATGGAAAGAGGTTAGAGTCTGCCTCTTGAAGTGAAAAATTTGCCCTCCCACTCTGGGTTGAGGAAGCCATGGGTCCAGGACTGTTAGTCCGGCAGCTCCTGAAGTAAAAAATGTAACTGCCTCCCTCAGTTGAGCAAGCCATAGGACCAACCATGTTTTTCATTCAGTTCCTGCATTAAAAGCTTATGCTCCCTCCCTCAGTCAAGCAGGGCCTAGGGTGAGAGAGTTTTTTTCTGGAATAGTGTGACTTAGTCTCTTACCCCCACCATATATACACATTTCGTTTCTCTCTTTAATAATAAATTAATAATAATAATTAATAACGTAGAAACAAAAATAGATGAAATGGGAAAGGCCTTCAGCAGTTTTCGGTGCAGAGACGGTGTTGATTCGTGGACTAAAGCACCGGGTGAGCTGTTTTTGCAACCATGGCAGCTCTTCTCTGCTGCAGCAATGAGGCACATGCTATTTTCCTCTTGGGACCATGGGGAAAAGGCTACTATGTGTGTGGGTATCACAAGAATGGTGTTTGCCGGCGGGGGAAGTGTTTGTAATATGCTCCAAATTTATGGAGGAGAGGGAAAGGGAGAGGAGCATGGAATGAAGTTCTGGGGGGGAAGGAGAGGGCCTCTTTAGCAGAGCCATTAAGTCTCACTGTTCCCACTAGAGTGAGGCTGTCCACGCCAAGGCCATTTCTGGTCTACCAAGGATCCAGCCCCCTGATTTTGAGTAATTCCGTTGCACAGCTTTTGTGAGTGTCTTGTTGCTTATGAGACTAGCTCCAATTACTCATGTTATTTTGTGCAGATCTGAACAAATTGGTCACAGAAATGCTCAACTGAATCCTCAAGGTCATCAGGTTGCTTGCATTGAATACATTGATGCTTATGAGTGTGTCAAGTGACCTGTAGCCGGGGACTTTTCCATAGGTACGAGGCTTATTGGTGTTGATTTAGGTGTGGACTTTTGTGCTAGCAGCACTCACAGTTAGGGCTGGTTTGGTCTTTTTGCTGTGAGCATCACCACCTTGATCCCCAGACAATCTTACCATTAAACCTATATCAGGCCCTTCTAAGCAACAGTAATTTGTTGGCTGTTTTCTCTTTTGCAGTCCAAGTTGAAGATACAGAATCATCAGAATCCATTGGCTCCAATATTGATAGTTCCATAAAAATTGATTCTAGAGGCTCTCACCTCAGATTCTTCCCTGGAGCCATCTTCACAGCCTACAAAAAATTGCTCCCCAACTGGAGAGCCTAGGGTGCACTTTTTCAGTCTCTGGAAATTCCCAGGGACACTTAGAGGCAATGGCAGTCCGCCTTCTGCTAAATGATAATATAAACATCCATACTTGTTGCTACTTGACAATAAGGAGCAGATGTGAAATATGTGTAGGCAACATCTAGATACAACCACACACAACTCCATCAGCAGAAACATGATGGTTTGATCTCTGTAAAGTCCAAGAAACGTAAGGCATATGCATGCGTCCCAACATGCCATAAGTCTAAGACTCTGATCTTCATTATGAAGTATTTATATCAGAATGCTGTGTTTACATTCTGGTATACATGACCAGACATTTTTGAGCCCAGTGAAATGAAATGCAAACTTGTGCTCAATTTGTCCCTCAGGACAAAATTTTGAAATTTCACTTCTTATGACCAAAGAAGTGGAATATGGGATGCATGTGGTTCATTCATCTTATGAGGCAGTGAGTCTCTCTGCCATGGCCATTAACAAACACAGAATATTGTGACTTCAAGAAAGGCTTCAGAGCAAATCTACTGATATGTTAGGCTCAGCAATATCTTTGGCAAAAAGAAACAAGAGACTCAGGATCTCTTTAAGGACCTTCAGACCATTTTTCAAACTCTTTCCACTTTCACTGCTAGCTCACTTTCTAATCAAAATTTCAGGGTCCATTCTAGAGGATGGAGTATTTCACTCAATAAAAATGAACAGAAATGCCATACGGGGTCAGACCAAAGGTCCATCAAGCCTAGCATCCTGTCTCTGACAGTGGCCTGTCCCAAATAAATCCAGTTTCTTGTTGCTCATTCCTAAGGATAAGTGGTGGGTTACCTGGTGAATAACTGTTTCTAGACTTTTCTTCAAGGCATTTGTCCAAACCCTTTTGAAACCCAGCTATACTAGTTGTTTTGACCACACATCCTCCAGCAACAAATTCCACAACTGATTGTGCATTGCATGAAAAATATATTTTCTCCAATTTTTTTTAGATCTGTTACCTATTAGTTTCAAGGAATATTCCTTAATCCTAGTACTATTTGAAAGGGTAAATAAACATTCCCTATTTACCTATTCTACTCCACTCATGATTTTATAATAAACCTCTGTCATATTCCTTCTTGGACTTCTCTTCTCCAAGCTAAAGAGCCCTAACCTATGTAGCCTTTCTCCATGAGGGAGTCATTTCATCCACTTTACCATTTTTGTTGCCCTTCTCTGTACGTTTTTAAATTCCACAATATATTTTTTGAGATGGAGCAATCAAAACTGCATACAATACTCGAGGTGTGATTGTACACTAGATTTAAACAGAGGCATTTTGATGGTCCCCATTTAATTCTCCTTTCTTTTCCAAATAAATCCTAGTATTCTGTTTGCTTTTTTGACTGCCACTGCACCAAAGATTTCAATGTACAGTCCACAGTAATTCAAAAATCCTTTGTCTGGGTGGCGGTTCTTTTTTTTTTTATTATTATTATTTATGCATTTTCCATTATTACAACAAGAATTTTTTCTTCTGTTGTTGAATATAGATACCATAATTTTCACTAAAGAATTAAACATTACATTCTATATTATCTGTAAACTTCAGGTAATAGTGGGAGAGTAGGTGCAATCAGCTATTATAAAGAAAAAAAAATAAACACAGGTTTTTAAAATCTATTATAAATAAAGAGATACTAAACATCCGGTATACATCATCTATCCTCCAAGCCCATTACTGTCGCCCCTTGGGTATGTGAGTCCAGAAATGCACGGAGTTGTGAAGACTCAAAGAAAACATATTTGTGATTTAAATACTGTATCTCACATTTGCATGGGAATTTTAGAAGGAACTTGCCCCCTTGGGCTACCACCTCGGGTCTCATTCCAAGAAATGTCCTCCTCCTTTCTTGGGTAGTTCTAGACAAATCAGGGTACATCCATATCTTTTCACCATGAAAAAGTGCTAGGCGATATCGCATAAATATGCGCAATACAGAATCTTGATCAGTTAAAAGCGCGAAGGAAACATGAAGTGTTAATCTTCTAGATATTACAATTTCCAATGAGGACTCAAGTATATATGTTAGGTTTAGAGAAGCCTCTGCTGGCTTATTTCCAGTCGTGGTATCAGCTTTTACAGAAAGGTAATACATTTTTGAAATAACAGGAAGTGCTTGCAGAGGCATTTTCAAAATCTGAATAAGGTATTCTTTAAACATTTCATATGCAGTAATCATTTTCACAAAAGGAAAATTAAGAACCCTGAGATTTAAATATTTCAAAGAATTATCTGTGTTTTCCAGCTTTTTTTCGTTCACAATATCCATCCGAGCAAATGTTTGCTGCCAGGCCTCCACATTTTCCATCCATGATTCCAACGTCTCTAACTTTGTATTGTTTATAGATAGGATTTACAATATTTAGAAATCGTTGATTAGAATCCAGAGTGATTTTAGTCAGATTTACAATTGCAATTTCCAGTGATTTTATGGCAGACCATAAAGAGTCTAGAAGTAATCTCCACAGGTTTCTCCAAGGAGGGTATAATACTCGTAGCAGGCCTGGGCTCCAATTCACCCACTGTAGCCTGGGTCCCACTTCTCATCCTCTCAGAAATGTCTCCCAGCAAGTTACCAGAGTCCCTGGTTGTCAAAGGAGGAATAGGCCTCACCTGAGAAAAAATCTCTTTGTTATCCGGTGCTTCCAAAAAGGGAGCTTCAGGCGTCAATTTGCTTTCTTCTTCCTCTCTGGCATTTGAAGGAGTCAAATCGATGTTCAAATGTTGAGGCAGAGAGGGAGTGCTCGGAGCGCCGGGACTTAAAGATATTACCTCAGCCAGTAGCGCCGACGCCCGCTCTGCATCAGCATCTACAGCAGCTCTCTCTACCGGCGTAGTCCCCAATGCTGCTATGAAGAAGGTCTGAATCCTCGGCTGAGATGTCTCTGGTAAGGGAGATGAAGTAGAAATCTCCCTTACCTTTGCCTTTCGCTTAGTATGCGGCATTGTGTAAAGGAAATAAGTATCAAAAATTCTGAATGGAGAGAAACTCCTTCACGTCTATCTCAGACGGTGGCCATCTTGCTCTCCCTGGGTGGTTATTCTTAATGTGGAACCCAACATTTTGCATCTAAAGTTAAGAATATTTTTCCTTATGTTCATCACTTTAAATTTAATTTGCCACTTAGATGTCCATTTCTTCAGTCATGTGAGGTCCTTCTGCATTTCCTCACAGCTTACCTATATTTTATATTTTTGTGTCAGCTACAAATTTGATCACTTCACTCATCATGTCCTTTTTTAGATCATTAATGAATAAGTTAAACAGCACCAATCGAAGTACAGATCCCTAGGGCACTCCTCTGTTCTGAAAAAACTGACAATTTAATCCCACTCTTTGTTTCCTTTTAACCAGTTTCAAATTCACAGTAAGTCAATGCCTCCTATAATTGTTAGCGCACTAAAGTTGTGGATTGAGTGGGCTATAAGTATTTTAAATAAATATCCCATAACTTTTTAATTTTCTAAGGAGCCTCTCATGAGAAGTCGTTCGGTCCATGTCTTTCCATACCTGGACGACTGGCTGATGCGGAGCAACTCCACTCCGGGGCCCTGAGTGCACTGGCCTTGATGGTTCAGACCTTACAGACATTGGGATTCGTTATCAACTTCCCCAAGTCACATCTCGATCCATCTCCACAGCTCGACTTCATCGGCGCCAGGTTGGATATGGCACAAGCAAAGGCTTTTCTACCCAGGGATTGAGCGGTCGCCCTCTCCTCACTGGCCACTCTCGTTCACAACAGAAAGAGGGTGCTGGCCCATCTGCTCTTCTGCCTGGTGGACCATATAGCGGCCTCAGTCCATGTGACCCCCTTGGCTCGCCTCTGCATGAGGGACCCTCAGTGGGCCTTGCAGTCCTAGTGGCAGAGGTATCCAGAATCTGGAGGCACCAGTGACAGTCACAGACCCTCTTCACCTCTCCCTGACCTGGTGGGAGACCCTGCCCAATTTGGAAACTGGGCTCTCTTTTCAGCCACCGCCACCCCAGGTGACCCTCACCACCGATGCCTTGCCTCAGGAGTGGGGGGCCACAAGGACGGCTTGCATACTCAGGACCTTTGGACTGC
Source organism: Rhinatrema bivittatum (assembly GCF_901001135.1). Lineage (NCBI taxonomy): Eukaryota > Metazoa > Chordata > Amphibia > Gymnophiona > Rhinatrematidae > Rhinatrema > Rhinatrema bivittatum. The sequence continues at coordinate 74,944,644 of NC_042619.1, forward strand.
GGCCAAGGCCTGTTGCCAGATAAATTTCCTGAAGCTGCAGGTGATCTGGTATGCCCTTGTGGGCCTTCCAAGGCAAGCTGTCCTCCAAGGTCGCCCTCATGAAAACGGACAACCAAGTGGCGATGTGTTACCTCAAGCAGGGCGGCATGGGCTCCTTCCTTCTCTGCCAGGAAGCGATACAATTCTTGGATTGGGCCTTTTCCAGGGTGATGTATCTGCGGGCCCACCTACCTACCAAGTCACCTGAACACATTGGCGGACTGCTTCAGCCGGTTGTTTCAGCCACACAAGTGGTCCCTGAACCCAGCGGTGGCAGCCGACTTGTTCCGTCGCTGAGGCACGCCGGACATGGATCTGTTCGCCTCTCCCCACAACCACAAGGTGAGCATGTTCTTCTCCCTGGTACCGGGGAGAAACCATCCAGCCTGTGACGCGTTCTCCCGTCACTGGGGACAAGGTCTCATGTATGCGTACCCGCCTGTCCTGCTCCTCTCGAGGACTCTGATGAAACTGCAAGAGGACGGGGATCCATGATCCTGGTGGCACCCTCCTGGCCAAGGCAGATGTGGTTTCCTCTGCTCCAGGATCTGTCCATGAGTGCACCGGTTCTGCCGGGGGCGGCTCCCAACCTCCTCTTGTAGAACCAGGGCACCCTTCGCCACCCAAACCTCCAGGCCCTGGCCCTCATAGTGTGGATGTTGAGCGCATGATCCTCCAGCCCTTGCAGCTCTCGGATTGTGTCCTGGAAACCTTCCACCTGAAAATCTTACAGCTCAAAGTGGAAGCGTTTCTCCACCTGGTGAGGCGGCCACGGACTGGACCCTTTCTCCTGTCCGCTCCCTTGCCTGCTGGATTACCTTTGGCACCTGTCCGAGTCTGGCCTCCAAACCAGCTCGGTTCAGGTACACCTCAGCGCCTATCACCAATGAGTTGCTGGAGCGCCCATTTCAGACCAGCCACTGGTCAGGTGCTTCTTGCGGGGCCTGGTTCAACTGAAGCCACCACTTCGCCCACCAGCACCCCCGTGGGATCTCAACGTTGCTCTGGCGAGGCTCATGCAGCAACCATTCGAGCCTCTCAAATCCCATGACCTGAGGTTCCTCAACTGGAAAGTTATGTTGCTGTTGGCGATCACTTCCACTCGCAGGGTAAGAGAGATCCAGGCCCTGGTCACGTATGCTCCCTACACAAAATCCTTCTATGATCGTGTGGTGCTGCGCACCCATCCAAAATTTCTGACGAAGGTGGTGACTGCTTTCCACAATAATCAGTCAATCATCCTTCCCACGGGCTCATTCTCACCCAGGAGAACATGCTCTCCACACTCTGGATTGCATGCGGGTGCTCGCTTTCTGTTTGGATTGCACTGCGACCCATAGGCAGTCTACCCAGCTCTTTGTGTCTTTTGACCCCGAAAGACTGGGAGCAACAGAGGGGAAGCAAACTTTGTCAAACTGGCTAGCAGATTGCATTACCTTCTGCTTCGAGCAGGCAGGCCTTCAGCTAACTGGCAGGGTGAAAGCTCACTCTGTGCGGGCTATGGCGGCATCAGTGGCCCATCTGTATGCGGTCCCTGTCGCTAAAATCTGCAGGGCCGTGACCTGGAGCTCTCTCCACACCTTTGCGGCTCATTCTGTCTTGACAAGGATAGTCGCCAGGACAGCGCTTTTGGCCAATCTGTCCTGCGCAAAATTTTCCAGTCCTGAACCCAACTATCTTTCATCGTGCTCTGTGTGGGACTAGACCGTCCCTGTTCCCCACCGCGCCACAGTTGTGTTGTGCCCTTTGGCACCTTGTTCGGCTACTGTGGGTCCCTCTGCTCACAGGGGACAGTCTGGAGCTCTGTAATCACTCACATTGGGGACTACCATCCTGCTTGTCCTAGGAGAAAGTACAGTTGCTTACCTGTAACAAGTATTATCCTAGGACAGCAGGATGTTAGTCCTCAGGAATCCTGCCCGCCTGCCCATGATGTTCGGTTCACCTTTTTCTATGGGAGATAATATGTATAGATTTGAGAATGCAATCTAGGCATCTTGTTTTCCTCTTTCAACCTAAACACTCCTCAGGGAACGCCTCCTAATGTGGCGAAAACTATGCACACCATGTAAAGGATCTACAGTTTTCAGGCAAATATTTTACCCAGGTAAATCAGTATTTATCCTGGTAAATAGCTTATGAAAATTGCCCTCATTAAGTATGTTATAGGGATGAAGGTAGCTAATATTTGCAAACTATCTTGTGACGTTTTAGCACTATAGTGAGGAGGGTATACATAACTCCTTGCTGTTTCATACTACTTCATTATTTTAAGCCCTGCTCCATTTATTAATATTATGTGCCATTGTATTATGGAAAAAAAATTAGGAAATTAAGCTCAATATATATAATTAACTGGATTGCATGTAAATTTTTTTAAAAATTGTACACTTTTTGATTTTTTGAAAGGAAGTGCAAAGGGGACGTCCTGAGGATAAGTGTCAAGCTTATCTGGATATCTGCCAGCATTTTCGACCAGTGTTCCGCTACTTCTGCATGGAAAAATTCTTGGATCCAGCTGTTTGGTTTGAGAAGCGTCTGGCTTATACACGTAGCGTAGCTACATCATCTATTGGTAATGTCTTATTTCTATAGCAAGATCATGACGTGAAAAAAAACCTGTTTTGGGTAATTTAATTTGTGTTTTTTCTTGCAAGCATAATATAGGCATATGATATATGCGGAAGGAATGAAAATGACTCCTTTATATAGTGGATTGGATAGCAAAATCTAATTTTAAAGTACAGTACTGAAAATGTAATTTGATTGCAGCGCTGTTTTATATGACCTTAAGCTACATGTGTGATTATAGCTTGAGCTGAAGGAATTTCTCTTTAAGAGTGAAAACGCTGTATTATTAGCAGTGAATCTGAGCTAAAGTAACAGATCGGCATATTGGAGACACTATTTTTGATATTTTAAACTTTGCTGCCACAGATAGAATGCGTCTGTTTATTACACGCTCTTCTTGTGGACTAAAGTTCAAATGTTAAAACTAGAAAACCTTAAAAGAAGTAATTTGGTATATCCTTCCTGCTCACTGTTATGTTCAGGTACAAGAAGCTGAATTAAGAGAATGTGGTGTGAATAGTCATTTTGCTGTACCATGTACACAAGGTATTAGCTTAGATATTGTTTTATGGGCCGAATATAATAGAATACGAGTAAAAACTTTGAGCTAAACTTTAGCTCACGTTTTCTTTACTCACATACAGGCCAATACAGTAAAGTGCGTTCTGCTGAGCGCACTGTTCGCCTGGGTTGGATGCGCGTTTTGGACACACGTCCACAGCCCCTTATACCATAAGGAGTTTAGTGCATCCAAAATACGCGGCCAAACTGCACGCGCCCCCCCCCCCCCCCCCCCCCCCGAAAAAAAAAACAAAACTAATAGCGCTCATCACATGCAAATGCATGTTGATGAGGCTATTAGCTATTCGCCCAAGATACAGTTAAAAAGAAAAAAAAAAAGTGCACCCGATCATCACATTTTACACTCTGAAATTAATGCTTGCCCAAGAGCAGGCATTAATTTCTGAGTAGCCCAGAAAAGTGTACAGAAAATTATAACATACTGTTTTTTTTGTACATCCTCTGACTTGGTGGTGGTATTAAGTTGGAGGAACCAAAAGTTAAAAAAAATAAATAAAAGTGTGCCGGTGGGTCAGGTTAGGAAAACGGATGCTGACAGCCACCTCTCCTGGGCTTCCTCTGCTAAGGAGGCACTAGGGGCGCACTGTTGGCCCTAGCGCTTCCTTTATAGCGCGATCCCTCATTTAAATACAGTATCAAGCGCATATAAGGAAAGCGGGCGCTTAACACTGAGAACCCTTTTTCCTGCGACCTTATTGTATTGCCCTAATAGTAAAAATTGAGTTAACTCCCAATGCAGTAAGCTAATGGTATGGTAATGCATCTGATATTTTTTTTAAAATAGCACGCTAACCCAAAAATGTATGGAGAAGACATATTTAGTATGCATAAAATATGATTTATATGCATAAAACATGTTTTCTACGCAAAACAATTGTGTGCACTGTATCTTATGAGCATATAACAAGATTTATGCCCACAAACCATATTTTGTATTCAAATTATATTTTGCGCATAAAAAGTATGCATTATGCACAGAAAATTTGATTTGTGCACAAATGGTGTGTTCAAGTAAGTTCCAAGCACAGGACTCCCATAACATAAACTTTAGGTTCAGCTCCACAGACTAACAGAAGCCTGAGTAACTTTATTCTTGTTGTGAAGAGGAGTTAAATTTCCAACTTTAAAAAACCATGAGTTCAAGCCTGTGTGCTTCTCTGTATCGGGGAGTAATCGTTAATGCTTTTATTTCATATGTGCTAGTTTGTGCGCACATTTTGTTGCATGCAAAACTAGTTGCTGCATCGAGAGGAAAGTCTGAGCTCAAAAATATGCACACATTCACAGGTAAACCCATGTGTGCATCCCAGTGCACTTTATTACCTCTGGACCATAAAGTGATAAAGGAGCTTATTTCAATAAAATTGCATGGTAGTTACATCTTTAAGAACCAAGCTCAAGAGTTGGTTGAAACCAGTGTTTCCCAAATTGTGGCCTTGAGAACACTCAACAGATCTGGTTTTCAGGATAACCAAAATATAACCAGATAGCTGTGTTCATAGACCAAATGTATGTAAATAAGGTATATAAATATGGGTAAAAAGAACAGACCTGTTTTCACTGGTTAGAAGGTCTTCCATAATTACACGTAAGCAGTCAATTTTGTATTTTGTTTTGTATTAAATAGATAGTCAGCAAGGCAGGCAAAAAACAGAAGTTTGTGTGTTTGTATTTCCCCATCCTCCCACCCACCCCAGCTCATCCTTCAATTTATAAGTAGGTGACACTTTCACACTAAAAAAAAAGTAAAAAAATAATAAACAATCAGTCTTTTAACTTAAATTCAGAAATTCCCCACACCTTATCAAGAGTTTAATAATTCCCTTGTAGGTCACTACCAGATATATAGTGAATACACTAATACATTTAAAGGATCCTAATTGTATGCACCTCTACTCCCATAACAACCTAAAACTTAACAAACTTAAGATGTTGGCAGCTGTCCAGCAGCAAGAGGGGGGCTTCCCAGTCTTTTGCATCAAGCATCAGATATATTATTTTTTTACCCACCAATGAGAAATTATACGTGTGCATCTGATGCAAGGAGCTTCTGTCTCTCAGAGAACAAATCCGATCTCTGGAGGCCAGAGTGGCAGACCTGGAGGAGCTGAGGCAGACAGAGAGGTATATAGATGAGACCTTCAGGGACATCGTAGCCAAGTCCCAACTCCAGTCTGGCAGCCCTGGTGCTGCCTTGGAGGAGGAAGGTTTCATGATCAGAGATCATCAACCTGGTGCAGCAGGAAATTATCCTGTAGCAAGTACCTGCTCTCCAGGTAGTCCATTGTCCTCTCGCACCGAGGATGTGTCTCCCAGGGCTACTGCCCAGGAGGGAAGGGTTAGGTCAGCCATCATAGTTGGTGATTTGATTATTAGGAATGTAGACAGCTGGTGACTGGTAGACGTGAGGATCACTTGGTAACATGCCTACCTGGTGCAAAGGTGGCAGACCTCACGTGTCACCTAGATAGGATTTTATACAGTGCTAAGAAGGAGCTGATTCTCGTGGAACCAGGCTGCTGGTGCTAACCCTTTAAAAAAGAGATAGAGCAGCTTTTAAACTAAATCAAAGGGGAAAGTCGACAGTCGCTCAGCAGCACATGGTTTGGAGGGAGGTACCTTCGAAGGATACTAATGAAGTATTAGAGTTAGGGCATCCCAACAGAGAAGTTCCAATAATAATAAAAGTAGTCCAAGTGCCTATAATTAAAACTTCACCTGAGCTAAAAGATTCCAATTTATCCCTGTCAATTGAAAAGCAGAATGTTAATACAAACAAAAAAACACTGTGAAATGTTTGTATGCTAATGCCAGAAGTCTAAGAAATAAGATGTGAGAATTAGAGTGTATAGCAGTAAATATTGACATAGACTTAATTGGCATCTCAGAGACATGGTGGAAAGAGTTAACCAATGGGATAGTGCTATACCAAGGTACAAATTATATCGCAATGACAGAGAGGAGCATCTTGGTGGCGGGGTGGCGCTTTATGTCCTGGATGGCATAGAGTCCAACAGGATAAAGATTCTGCATGACACTAAATGCACAATCAAATCTTTATGGGTAGAAATCCTTTGCTGTTAGGGAAGAGTATAGTGATAGGAGTATACTACCATCCACCTGGCCAAGATGGTGAGACGGACAGTGAAATGACAAGAGAAATTAGGGAAGCTAAACAAGGCCCGGATTCATCATTCTTCACAGAATGATGAATCCTGCGAAAATGGGGGGCGGGGAGGCGAAGTGGGGGGGGGGGGGGGGCAGACCTGCGAAAGCCCACAGCCTTCGCACCACAGCGGGCGCGGGCTGCCAGCTTTTGCACCGAATAGCACCACCGTGAAAGGTGATGCTATTCGGCATGCTACTGCCGACGATAATGTTAGAAACATTGTCTCCGGCAGCGAAGCACCACTGACTCCACCCTTGCCCCGACTCCGCCCCCAATTTAATTTACATGCTATCGCACGCAAAATGGGCCTTTTCGCGTGCAATAAGCCTTTGATAAATGACCCCCCAAATTGGTAGTGCAGTAATAATGGGAGATTTCAATTACCAAACACAAAAGGGAACTTGAAAATCATATAATCTGTAAATCAGAAAAACCTAAATGAAGGTGTCAGCAAGCCAGACTTTGCATGTATGAAACAAACCAGTCGGTCTTCTCAGTCATTCACCTTCATTAATCTAATGTTCAAAAAACTTTCATTTCAATTTTCCAATCTTCTTAAAAAAAAAATTTAATTTTTTTATATATCCAGTCCATGGAGAGTCAAATATATTTATAAATGATTTGGAAAGGGGTACGACAAGATTTCAATTACCCCAATATTGACTGAGTAAGTGAAACATCAGGACATGCTGGAGAGATAAAATTCCTGGATGGAATAAATGACAGTTTTATGGAGCAATTGGTTCAGGAACCGATGAGAGAAGGAGCAATTTTAGATCTAATTCTCAGTGGAGCGCAGGATTTGGTGAGAGAGGTAACGGTGGTGGGGCCGCTTGGCAGTAGTGATCATAATATGATCAACATTGAATTAATGACTGGAAGTGGGGGACAGTAAGTAATTCAAGCAGAATCTCAAAACCTGGCGAGTTAAACAAGCCTACACTTGAATCTCCCTGGAATTCCCCCTCCCCCTCTTCCTCCCTGCACCGCTCACTCCCCTGGTCCTTCTCCACCTTTCATTTTCCCGGCTCCTTGACCTCCTTTCTTCCCCCATACAATCTCCTCGTAGGCCCTACCCTTTTCGCCCCCTCCCTCCCTGTCACCTTCTCCCATCACTTACTCAGATTCTCCCGCGTCTTGCTCCCATGACCCTTTTCTCCTATAGCTTCCCCTTTGCTTTAAACTTAAAATTTTCTTCCTATCTTCCCTCTGATCTTTCCTCTCCCCCCCCCCCCCGGTCAGTAATTTCCCTTACACCCTGCTTTCTCTTCTTAGCTCTCCCTACCCCCCTAGCTTTTCCCCTTCTTTCCACCTATGCGGTGGATCATAACCATCTTACTCTTATCTTGTACATGCATATTGACCTCTATGACTGTAAATAATGTATTCATGTTATCCTTTGTTTAAATAATTCCTGCTCCCTCCTTGATTTTAAAGCTAAATATTGTTTATCTATGCTTATCTACTCTAAATTATTGTAAAGCCTGTTGCTACGTTACGTTACATTGTGAACCAGGGTGATGTTTTTAACGTGCCCCGGTATATAAAAAACTCTTAAATAAATAAATAAATAAATGCATATTGACTTCTACACCTGTAAATAATGTTACTCAGGTTATCGTTTGTTGTTTAAATTCCCACCCTCTCCCCCTCATGTTTCCCAGTTTCTCCTTGTTAGCTTTTACACCCTGTTTTCCCATATAAATTTTCATTGTAAAGCCTCTTGCTACGTTATGTTATATGTAAACCGATAGGATGTTCACAACGACTGTCGGTATATAAAAACTGTTAAATAAATTAATTAATTAAGTAAATCCACGGCTCTAGCACAAAACTTTCAAAAGGGAAACTTTGATAAAATGAGAAAAAGTTAAAAAAAAAAAAATTTGAAAGGTGCAGCTACAAAGTTAAAAAGTGTGCAACAGCCATGGACATTGTTTAAAAAAAAAATACTATCCTAGAAGCACAGTCCATATATATACTTTGCATTAAGAAAGCTGGAAGCAACATCAGGTGATTGACAGCATGGCTAAAAAGTGAGGTGAAAGAGGCTATTTTAGCCAAAAGATCTTCATTCAAAAATTAGAAGAAGGATCCATCAGAAGAAAATAGGGTCAAGCGTAAACATTGGCAAGTTAAATGTAAGACATTGATAAGACATGCTAATAAAGAATTTGAAAAGAAGTTGGCTGTAGAGGCAAAAACTAACAGTAAAAACTTTTTAAAATATATCCAAAGCCAGAAAGCCTGCGAAGGAGTTGGTTGGACTGTTAGATGATCGAGGGTTTAAAGGGGCACTTAGGGAAGATAAGGCCATCGTGGCAAGATTAAACTATTTCTTTGCTTCGGTGTTTACTGAAGAGGATGTTGGGGAGATTCTCGTTCTGGAGAATGTTTTTAAATGTGATGATTCAGATGAACTAAACCAAATCATGGTGAACCTGGAAGATGTGGTAGGCCAAGTTGACAAACTGAAGAGAAGTAAATCACCTGACCGGATGGCATACACCCCGGGGTTCTGAAAGAACTAAATAATGAAATTTCAGACCTACTTCAGTTAATTTTTAATCTATCAATGAAATCATCCATTGTACCTAAAAATTGGAAGATGGCCAATGTAACCCTGATATTTAAATAGGGCTCTAGGGGTGATTTGGGAAACTATAGACCGGTGAGCCTGACTTCAGTGCCGGGAAAATTCGTGGAAATTGTTATAAAGAATAAAATCACAAAACATTTAAATAGACATGGTTGAATGGGACACAGCCAGCATGGATTTACCCAAGGAAAGTCTTGTCTCACAAATCTCCTACATTTTTTTGAAGGGATGAATAAACATGTAGACAAAGGTGAACCAGTAGATGTGGTGTATTTGGATTTTCAAAAGGCGTTCGACAAAGTCCCACCTGAGAGGCTTCTAAGAAAATTTAAATGTCATGGGCTAGGAAGCGATGTCCTTTTGTGGATTGCATCCTGGTTAAAAGACAGGAAACAGAAAGTAGGATTACATGGTCTGTTTTCACAGTGGAAAAAGGTAAACAGTGGAGTGCCTCAGGGATCTGTACTTGGACCAGTGCTTTTTAATATATTTATAAATGATTTGGAAAGGGGTACGATGAGTGAGGTGATCAAATTTGCAAATGACATAAAATTATGCAGAGTAGTTAAATCTCAAGCGGATTGTGATAAATTACAGGAGGACCTTGCGAGCCTGGAAGATTGGGCTTTCAAATGGCAGATGAAATTTAACATGAAGTGCAAAGTGATGCATTTAGGGAAAAATAACCCTTGCTGTAGTTACACAATGTTAGGTTCTATCTTAGGAGTTACCACCCAGGAAAGAGGTCTAGGTGTCATAGTGGATAATACATTGAAATCGTTGGCTTAGTGTACTGTGGCGATCAAAAAAGCAAACAGAATGTTAGGAATTATTAAGAAGGGAATGGCAAATAAAACGGTGGCTCTTATAATGCCTCTGTATCGCTCCATGGTGAGACCACATCTTGAATACTGTGTGCATTTCTGGTTGCCGCAGCTCAAAAAAGCTATTGTTGCACTGGAGAAAGTGTAGAGAAGGACGATCAAAATAAGTGGCATAGAATGGCTGCCCTATGAGGAAAGGCTAAGTAAGTTAGGGGGTTCAGTTTGGAGACGAGAAGACTGAGGGGGGATATGATAGAGGTCTACAAAATCATGAAAGGATTTGATCAAGTTATTGTAAATCGGTTATTTACTCTCTCAGATAATAGAAGGACTATGGGGCACTCCATGAAGTTAGCAAGTAGCTCATTTAAAACAAATCAAAGAAAATTCTTTTTCACTCAGCGCATAATTAAGCTCTGGAATTCATTGCCAGAGGATGTGGTTTCAGCAGTTAGTGTAACTGGGTTTTAAAAACGTTTGGATAAGTTCCTAGAGGAAAATTCCATAAACTGCTGTTAATTATTAAGCAATAGTAGCTTGAGATTTATTTAGTGTTTGGGTACTTGCCAGGTACTTGTAACTTGGATTGACCACTGCTGGGAACCAGGATACTGGAGTTGATGGATCCTTGGTCTGACCCAGTATGGCAATTCTTATGTTATGTAATTATAGAAATCAAACTGTTAAGTCTGTTTATGATGTGACATTAAAGATGTTTGTTTACTAACTTCATCTAAAGGCTTTTTACCTCTTTCAGTGTGCTACATAGTTGGACTTGGTGACAGACATGTCCAGAATATTCTGATTGATGAGGAGACTGCAGAACTTGTACACATAGATTTGGGTAAGAACTGGGGGATTTAATTTTACCTTGTTTACCCTGGTTTCCCTCAGTGTATAACCTTTTTCCATATCGTTTGCTTTAGGAGTTGCTTTTGAGCAAGGTAGAATTCTTCCCACTCCAGAGACTGTTCCTTTTAGATTAACCAGAGATATAGTGGATGGAATGGGCATCACCGGTGTGGAGGGTGTCTTCAGAAGGTGAGATCATACAGTTGCAGTATCTATTTTTCAAATTCCTACACTGTTATAAATTTTCTCTAGGATGCGAACATGTTCATGTAAAAAGTAGGAAGGGCAGTCTAGTTATTAAACTTGCCAGGATATGCATGAGCAAATAACTTAGTATTAGTATAGCACTTTGTTTCTGACAAGCCTTTTTTTTTTTTTTTTATGATCAAACATATGACCACCTCCAGAGTTGATGACCAGGCATACTTTGATATAGACCTGAAAGAGAAAGTGATCGAAGACCAGTGTACTAATTGTTCTTGTTACCCAACTACTGTTAGAGTAGACATCAGCAAAATGGCCACAAGGTTTCAGGAATTCATGGAATATTCAGAATTTGAGTCCTGGTCTTTCCATGGTGGTTGTGCAAATTTAAAAAACTTATGTAGTAGATAAATCTATAGACAAATGACAAGGAGAAAGTACAGAAGAGAGTTCATAAATTTTATTATTTGAGCCACTTGGAGAGAGAGTGCAGAAGAGAATAAAATGAATTGGGGAGTCCCAGATTCTGAAGAGGAGGCTACAGAAGACATTACATCTTACCTGTTAACATTAAATCCAGAGCCATCTCAACATCATTCTTTCTTTTATGATTTTAGAGTATTTGTTTTCAAGGTTACACATCATTCTGAAAAATTGTTTTTTGACATTAGGTGCTGTGAAAGAACTATGGAAGTTATGAGGACTTCTCAGGAAGCTTTGCTTACCATTGTTGAGGTAAATATTTCTGTACTGTCGGAGTAAGGTCTAAAGGAAAGCCATTGTGATAGTCATTCACCCGTCTTCATTCAAAGTATAAACATTTCGGTAATGACCAACAGTAGTATGTGCTTTACTGTTACAAAATGTTCTGTGACATTCCTGTTAACTTGCATAAAGAAAATAGTTAAATCAATTGACAAAAGAGAGTGATGTCATAGGCATTGGAATGGGGGGAAGGGAGCACAGAGGCTATGCCCCCCCCCCAAAAAAAATCCATCAGCAGCAGGAGAAGTCTCATTGATGGCAGTGGGATGGCGCATTATTTCCTTTCTACTGCCCCCCCACCCCTGCGGCATTGCTGTGATCCCCTCACTCACCCTCCCTGCTCCTAAGAATGGAAGGATTGTGGCCTTGCAGTGCCTCTGGCGGCTTCCTCATTCCCAGCTGCCGGTGCCTACATTACATCATCAGGCACCGACAGCCAAGGAGGAAGAAGCAGCCCATACTGCAAAGCCACAATTCTCAAATTGTTTAGGAACATGGAAGGTGAGTGAGGGGGTCGCGGCAGCGTGCGGTGGCGAGAAGGAAATAATGTGCTGTCCCACGTACGCTGAGTGAGGGGATTGTGGGAGAGCATGAGTAGTAACAGTGAGAAGGTATGGGAGGGAGAACAAGACTACTGGGGACTTGGAGGGAATAAGACTGTTGGGGAGTGGGGATCTGGGAACTGAGAGGGGGCCGGGAAGCAAGACTTGGGGAGTGGAGGTCTGGGAGAGGAGAGGGGCTGTGGAGTAAAACTTCTGGGAAGGGAGGGATCTGGGAGAGGAAAGGGGACTGAGGAGCAAGATTGCTGAGAGTGGGGGGTCTGTAAAGGGGGCTTGGGAGCAAGAGTGCTGGGGAGTGGAGGGGGGGGCTGAGAAACAAGACTGCTTGGGATGGGTCTATGAGAGCTTGTGTGTGTGTGTGTTTGTGAGATCCAAATAGCCTGTGTGTGTATGTGAGAGAGGAAGGGAGAGGTTATGTGCATGAGACAGAGCCTGTGTGTATGTGTTTGTGTGTGTGTGTGTGAGAGAGAAAGAGGCTGTGTGAGCGTATGTGTGAGAAAGAAAGAGAGGGAAGGGGTCTGTGTGTGAGAGAGAGAAGGTGTGAGAAGACATTTGTATATGTGAGAGAGAGGATAAAGTTTCTGTGGCCCCTTCTCCCAGTCAAAGACAATCTCTGTGAGTGGCAATAAAAAAAAAAATCCCAGATATAGAGAGCGGGAGACTTTTTAATCCTTATTAGTTTCATTATTGGATGTTTGATGTGTCTGCTGTTTTGAAATATTATATGGGTGGTTTGGGAAATTTATAAACATTTTTATGAGGTTTTAAATATTGGATGTTCTATTCATCGGTTGTTTTGAAATGTTTATTCTTTTTATTAGTATGATTTTATTTTATTAGTATGGTTTTATTAGTATTATTTTATTAGTATGGTTTTATTTTTCTTGATTTTCTTATTTATTGGTCGTTCTATGTTCTGTATATGTGTGAACAAGGTGAGGGATTCTGCTAGTGTATAGTTTCTGTGTAGGTATCTATAGTGCTGTTTTCAACAGGAAATGTATTGGTTTTCTAGGGCCTTTTGTAATATTCGCAATGCTGTTCTTTCCTGGGTAGAGTTGTTGCTGTTTTGAGATCTGGGAGTTAGGGTTTTGATGCAACAGATTTGTCTCTTGGGATAAACTGTATTCTTGGTAGGCGCTGATAATTTTTATTGCATTATGTAAATATTAACCAAAAATATCGTACATGAGCTATTGAGACAATGTAGGACCCATCTTTAGATATGAATGTCTCTGATCTGACATCTGAAGAAGAGACCTATGTGGTTTTACAAGTTTTTGTACAATATTTTAGGTAGATGTGCAGTAATACCATTTCATTGAATTATTAATGTCATGCATTTTTCTTATTTCCAATTTGCTTATGACAGTACTGTACTTAGTGTCCTATTTAAAAATCTATTTGCAAACATAATATATTTTTCAGTGTGCTTAAATTTTAAAATTATATATGGGGATACTAAAGGAAGTATCTGTTTCACCAGTGCCTCCCTCTTCCCTTCGGCACCCAATATCCCTCCCCCATCTCCACTCCCTCTTGCTCTCACCCCTTGTCCCATCCCCCTCCTCTCCCTTCGGTCTCCCTGCTCCCACCTCCCACAAGGAAAACAACAAAGGCTCAGCAGCCCCAACATAGTCCCATATTATGTGGGTGCTGATGAGACTTTGTTGTTTACTTGTGGGGACTGTTATGTAACATAACAGCTCTCACTGCCCACAAGAACAATGATTGGGCCTGGCTTTGTCTAGGAGGAAATGCATGTCTGTTTCTAGTGCTCCAGTGCTGCATTGTATGCAGAGTCTGGCTTCTTGAGGTTAATAGTCTAGTTTTTATCTGTATATTTCTGTTTTTAATTTATGATCACTTATTATGTATTTATTGAAGGTCATTTTGCATTTGTGACTTAAGATGAGGTATTTTGTATAGGAGTCTATAGCAGTCTTGTTCATTGTGTTTTCCCAACCAGAGGTGTATTGGTGTTCTAGGGCCTGGTGTAATATTTGCAGTACTCATTGTTAGAGTTGTTGCTTTTGGAGTCTTGTGAGTTAGTGCTGGTGTAGTATGGCAAGTTTGCTCCATATGTGCTGAGATGTTTTTTTCTGGATTTTGTATTTCACAATGTGAAAAAAAAGAAAAAGAGATCACATCACTGAAACACTGGCTGAACTACACTGGCTGCCAATTGAATACAGGGTAAAATATAAAACCCTTTGCACTATACATAAGCTAATCCACGACGAGAAAGCGGAATGGTTAAACACAGCACTCCACGTCCATGTCCCACACAGGAACCTGAGATCTGCCAACAAAGCCCTCCTAACTATCCCCTCAGTAAAAACTGCAAAACTAACACAAGTCAGAGAAAGAGCACTATCATTGGCCGGGCCGATTCTATGGAACACCATGCCCACAGAGGTAAGATTACAGAGAGATTTCAAGACATTCAAAAAGAGCTTAAAGACATGGCTCTTTAGAGAAGCCTTTTCACAAGGAGAGCGAGAAAGAGAGAAACGCTGAAAGCTGTACACACAAAATCTTTATACAGCACTAGCACAGTATATGTATGTACGTCATGGTTTGTTTACTACACCCTTAACTGAAATGTATAAAATAAGTCTTTATTGTAGTCACAGGTCAGATTAAACAACACTGAACATATAGCCTTTATTATGAAACTATGTTACCGAGCTTATAAGGCACCACCCTACTATTAGGAACAGAAACATGTACAATTTACTATATGTGCCTCTATGTAAACCGTTGTGACGGTATTATACTGAATGACGGTATAGAAAAGATTTAAAATAAATAAATATCGGAGGAAATTTGTGTTTCTGTTATTTAGACGACCCTGGGATTTTTTTGTATGATGAGGTGTAGGGGAAAATATCCTACTCTGCACCCATTATTAGAGGGCTATGAGTGTGTTGGGGGTTGTCTATGATCACAAATAGTCACTTAGTTCTGACATTTCTATTAATACTATTTTCTCCTTTACCACTATCTAGCATCAAGCATTTAATTGTCTGGGAATGAATCATTATACTCTATGATTTATGTAAAGAATTTATGTAAGATAGAATAACTAACTGTAAATAAAGTAAGAACATTGGCAGTGGGACTGTGGGCAGAGCTTGGTTGACCCCCCTCATCCAAAAAAAGCATTCAGCTGCACCTGATTAGAAATGCAGACCATTGATCTAAACAAGTGGTCGGAGTCACAAATACGAGTGCTTTATTTTTTTTTTATTTAAAAATATTTCTATATCACTTTCCCATCCATAAACAGGTAGCCTAAAGTGATGTACAAAATAGAAACACATAGCAATACAAAAAAATCATAAAATAATCTAACACATACTACTAAGACAAATAATACAAAATAGAATAAAACGAAATTTAGAAAAATAAACAAAACAAGATTAAAGCAATAATAAAACATACATATACAGCCTACCAAGATCAGATCCTTATTTCATTTCCCTGGATAAGAAAACCAATATTCATGAACCACCTTCAAGGAAACAGCTCGGTTTTTACCAGCTTGCGAAAGCAGAGAGAATTTTGTTCTGATCAGATATGCACCAGAGGTTTATTCCATCATAAAGGGGCAGCTACTGAAAAAATGTGTCCCAAATCCTATCTCTTTTAACTACGTTAACCATAGATAAGAATAATAAAGCCCATTGACCAGACTACAGTTGTCGGGGAGAGGTGAACCACTCTGATATATTCTATAGATATAGAGGCCCATTGCTTCTTAAAGATCAAGATATGAGAGACAAAATCTTAAATTGAGTCTGTGGCCCTGTCCAACTTCATCTCGAAGTATACAGATGAAAGCACCACAGTCAGCCGTAATGAGGGTGTAGAAGTCCTCCATGCCTGATTGACCGGCAATGTTGAAAGCTCTGGGCAACTTTTAGAGACTGTTACAGCTTGATAAGCATAGCTCATATCTAGATGTCGCCACTTTAGATGTTGCAGAACCACCTGCATCTCTAAACTCTTAAAATAATTTTCTCTGCTTAATTGTTTCTACTACAGATAATGTGATTATTTTTAATTTTAATTCTCTTTACCTTGTTATGCATGGAAATTTGTTGAGTAACTAATTATTGGATTCAAGTTGCTGATTGAAATTTTTGAAGCGTCATATTCTGTTGTGGTTCAAACATCTCTGAATATCAAGGAAGGTAGTGTGATATGAATGAGGCAACAATTTAATTACTGGGGAAGTGATACTCTGAATCATTTCCATTCCACTGAAATGCAGGAACAAGGAAGGGAATAATTTCATAGTAATGAAGGAGCAGGAGAGGAGTGATTCTTGTTTGATCAGCAGTTCACCAGATCGCACATCTGGGTCACATGACTGTGTTGATCATCAAACAGACATGAATCTTCCAGAGCTTTCTGGAAAGACAAAAGCTTTTCTTGGAGCACGCGCAGTATTTCCAACAGTACAGCAGCCCCACATCTCCCTTCGGTTTGCTTTGTCTGCCAATACAGTTTGATTACTGAATAATATTTCTTTTTGCTTTTCTGTGCTAGTACTGCCCCAGTTGAAATACTAACATTTCTTATATTTTATTCTGTCGCCATTCTGACTTGCAGCTTTTTTTTCTTAAGTGTGTCCATGCCAGCAGGTCACTCAGTCAAAATTTTTTCATTGCTTTGAATTGTCTCCTTCAACAGGAAAATGTCTTTATTTGATTTTTGCCTCATCAAGTTTATTCACCAGGTCCAAGAAGCAGGCCAGTGGCTTCAGTTTCTGTCCCAAATTCAGACAGAAGATGCTCATTGCTAATCACCATCTGGTTTGCTATAGGTGTTTGGGACAAGGCCATGACAACTCTGGCTGTGACTTCTGTTCAAGGATGTCACCAAAAGCAATTCAGAGACAGAAGGCTAGCTAGACTCCAGACCTTCCTTGCCGGTGAACTAAAGTTCAGCTTCTTGAAGCTGGTGTCAAAGGGTCAATGAAAGCACCATGGAGCTGCACCAATTGCTGATGGCAAGGTCATACCAAAGAGGCCCTTCACCTCATCCAGAGAGGAACACAAGACTCAAGAGCAATCTCACGCTCCCTACTTGAAATAAGACCAGGGCGCTGAACACTCATTCCGGGATCCGATGAGAGTCAGCATCAGGCCTCAAGTAGAAGCATCAAAGCATTGACGCATCTCTTTGCACCGTTCTAAGAGCCTAGAGGTGCAGGAGGTTTTGTACCATCTAATTTTGCCACATATGGACATGAACTCTTCCTACCATGCAGAGAGAATGCTGCAAACGTTTCCAGAAGTCTCGTCCAGAGCCTTCAACAATGACCTTTAGAGAGCCATGGAAGACTTTCACTTCCTTACCAAAGCTGATCGTGATGGTGTCTCCCTTTTGTCACTGGTATTCCTCCTTATCAGGCTAGGAATGTCATAGTCAAGGCATAAATCTATTCTCAGCCTCCAGAATCAGCCAGAAAACCCTCCCATTATAGGTCAATGCCAGAAAGCCCTCCCATTATATTGTCTGACTCATAAGAGGGTTCACAGTCATATGACACTTTATCATATCATTCAGATGAAGGGCAGTCCACAAGTCTTCCATCAGATCCTTTGCCTAAGTATCCCAGGATCACATTGCCTCCTGAAAATATCCCTTACCCTGCTTTTATTCAAAAAATGGCAAGGGAAATGCCATTTAATCTCCATCAAGAAGTGGACCCTGGAAAGGATGTGTTTTGGTTACTTAAATACATTGAGTTACCCAAGCAAATACAAGAGTTCCAGTTCATAGGTTTCTGCAGGAATTTCAGGCCAGAATGTGGTAAGCCTGTTGCTTACCTTTTTAAGCATTTTAGAGATACCATGGTTTGTATTTTAAGCATTTTAAGATGCTGATTATATTTATAGGGCTTATTTTAGAAGATTATGTGTAAATTTTATTTGATGTTAATGTATTGGTTACGTTTTATGACTTTATTCGTTTTTTTATCGTTTTCTGTTTTTTTACTGGATATTTTTGAACTATAAACCGCTATGGGCCTTGGTATTAGTGTACCTAGTATAGCTAACTGAAAGTTCTTTGCTACATTATCTAGAATCCTGGCAGTCTTAGCTGGAGTAGTTTTGTAATGTGCCTTTGAACACTTTGGTCTTTTAAATGCTTATTGCGCTACAACTGATTGATTGTACCTTGAAATGAATTGGAGTTGGTTGCACCCTATATTTGATGTCTAATTTTCTTGCTACTTGAAGGCTATTTAAACCCCAGTCACACTTCAGTCCACCGCCTCAGCAAAAGGTCCCCTGCAGCCTTGCAGTGCATGTTGCTCTCTGGATCCCATTGTGCTCCTGTCTTAGAAACATAGAAACATAGAAATGACGGCAGAAGAAGACCAAACGGCCCATCCAGTCTGCCCAGCAAGCTTCACGCATTTTTTTTCTCTCATATTTATCTGTTTCTCTTAGCTCTTGGTTCTATTTCCCTTCCACCCCCACCATTGAAATATCTAGCTTGATTAGTAGCTAGATTGATGTGTCCTACGAATGCCGGTATATAAAAAAAATTGTTAAATAAATAGTAACCGCCGCAATAAGCAAGCTACACCCATGCTTATTTGTTTTACCCAGACTATGTTATACAGTCCTTATTGGTTGTTTTTCTTCTCCCCTGCTGTTGAAGCAGGGAGCTATGCTGGAAATGCGTGATGTATCAGTCTTCTCCCATGCCGTTGAAGCAGAGAGCCATGCTGGATATGCATCGAAAGTGAAGTATCGGACACAATTGGTTTGGGGTAGTAACCGCCGTAACAAGCCAGCTACTCCCCACTTTGTGAGTGCGAACCCTTTTTTCTTCTCCCCTGCCGTGGAAGCAGAGAACTATGCTGTATATGCATTGAAGGTGAAGCATCAGGCTTATTTGGTTTGGGGTAGTAACCGCCGTAACAAGCCAGCTACTCCCCTCTTTGTGAGTGTAAATCCATTTTTCCACATTTCCTCTTGCTGTTGAAGCTTAGAGCGATGTTGGAGTCACAGTAAGCATGTGTATGTTTATTGAATAAGGGTATTGTCTCCAGGCAGTAGCCGTCATTCTGGCGAGTCACCCACTCTTCATTGGCGGCCTCTTGACTTTATGGATCCACAGTGTTTATCCCACGCCCCTTTGAAGTCCTTCACAGTTCTGGTCTTCACCACATCCTCCGGAAGGGCATTCCAGGCGTCCACCACCCTCTCCGTGAAGAAATACTTCCTGACATTGGTTCTGAATCTTCCTCCCTGGAGCTTCAAATCGTGACCCCTGGTTCTGCTGATTTTTTTCCTATGGAACAGGTTTGTCGTTGTCTTTGGATCATTAAAACCTTTCAAGTATCTGTCTTGCTCCTGATCCTGCCCTGCCTCGTCTAGCCTGCCCTGCCTCGTCCAGCCTATCCTGTACCTGCCTTGCTCTGCCTTGTCCCCTGTTGGTCCCATGTCTGCTTGCTACTCTGGTATTGACCTTCACTTTGGACTTGGACCTTTCTCTTGCCTGCCACCTTCCATTGACTACCGCTATATATCCGGATTTCCCTCCTGCTTGCCCCTGACCACTGCTATATTTATTTATTTAAGGTTTTTTTATACCGGCATTCAAGAACTCGTTCTCATCATGTCGGTTTACAGAAAACAGGGGTGCAAAAATATAACCAAAAACATAAATAAACGTGGAGAAGAGAAGCAGTTACAATTAACAAGGGCTAATGAACTGGGATTGTAAGAAATAAAAGAGATAGAGGAGGATAATTATATACAAGTGTACAATGTAAATAAGGAGTCCACTATATATACAAGAGAACAAAATAAATATGGAGTCCACTATATACAGCTATGGACTCTGACTTTGCCTCGATCACTGCCTGCCCTGACCATAGCCCGTCCCTGGACTCTCTCACTCTGTCCGCCCCTTGGGACATTCGCTTAAGTCCTGCCAGCTCCCAGAACCCAAAGACTTAGCCTGTGGGGAATGAGGCTGGTATAGGTGAAGGTTCAACTCTGTCCTTGCCCCAGAGCATGTCCACCAGCTGTCATCGTAGGCCTAGTGGGTTTGCCCGCTAGGCTGCATCAACCATGCCACAGCACAAAGGTTCACAACTGTGACAGACAATTTAAACGTTGCTAAATAAATTCGAAACACCACTCCCAATTTATTGCGAGACATGACAAAGGGACTTAAATAGTCTTGGCGATAAAGACCGATCTGGCATCTGGAGTAGAGCTAAAGTTTCATCTATTGGCATGTTATATGCAGAACATTTCTATAAAATTATCTCCAGATGGTGTATGACACCAGATAAACTGACTTCATTCCTGCTTTTCATCTTATTCGAGCAATTTCACTGAGACAGGCTCCAGTAGTCTATCCCTTTTGAAAAAAGACAAATCGATTCAGTTAATCATTTCAGGGATCAGAGACCGATCAGCAGTACTATTGCTACTTAGAAAACCTATAGAAAAGATGTATACAGTAGCAGCTAAATGAAAACAGCCATAATCCCTAGGTTTGGAGGACTGATATGAGGATCAGAGACATTGCCAATGAAAAAATATTCCATGGAGTGCACAAACTTTTCATGGACTTTCATTACATCTCTCAATGAGTGTCTTTTCTCACCAGAGTCCACCACAAGCTCCGTGTTGCTGCAAACCCTCCCCCCAAGAGCCACTAAGGTCCTTTGGCCTTCCTCTCAGTCTGCTCCTGCTTCTTCACACATTGTCCCATATCAGTGCAGTTCTGTCTCCCATCTTCCCCTGCTTTCACATAAGAACATAAGAACTTGCCATGCTGGGCCACAAGAACCTGGCAATTACCCAAACACTAAGAAGAACCCATGCTATTGATGCAATTAATAACAGTGGCTATTCCCTAAGTAAATTTGATTAATAGCCATTAATGGACTTCTCCTCCAATAACTTATCCAAACCTTTTTTGAACCCAGCTACACTAACTGCACTAACCACATCCTCTGGCAACAAATTCCAGAGCTTTATTGTGCGTTGAGTGAAAAATAATTTTCTCTGATTAGTCTTAAATGTGCTACTTGCTAACTTCATGGAATGCCCCCTAGTCCTTCTATTATTTGAAAGTATAAATAACCGAGTCACATCTTTTCATTCAAAACCTCTCATGATCTTAAAGACCTCTATCATATCCCCCCTCAGCCGTCTCTTCTCCAAGCTGAACAGCCCTAACCTCTTCAGCCTTTCCTCATAGGGGAGCTGTTCCATCCCCTTTATCATTTTGGTTGCCCTTCTATGTACCTTCTCCATCGCAACTATATCTTTTTTGAGATGCGGCAGCCAGAATTGTACACAGTATTCAAGGTGCGGTCTCACCATGGAGCGATACAGAGGCATTATTACATTTTCCGTTTTATTAACCATTCCCTTCCTAATAATTCCTAACATTCTGTTTGCTTTTTTGACTGCTGCAGTACACTGAGCCGATGATTTTAAAGTATAATCCACTATGATGCCTAGATCTTTTTCCTGGATGGTAGCTCCTAATATGGAACCTAAATTCGTGTAACTACAGCAAGGGTTATTTTTCCCTATATGCAACACCTTGCACTTGTCCACATTAAATTTTATCTGCCATTTGGATGCCCAATCCAGTCTTGCAAGGTCCTCCTGTAATGTATCATAGTCTGCTTGTGATTTAACTACTCTGAATAATTGTGTCATCTGCAAATTTGATAACCTCACTCGTCGTATTCCTTTCCAGATCATTTATATATATATTGAAAAGCACCGATCCAAGCACAGATCCCTGAGGCACTCCACTGTTTACCCTTTTCCACTGAGAAAATTGACCATTTAATCCTACTGTTTCCTGTCTTTTAACCAGTTTGTAATCCACGAAAGGACATCGCCTCCTATCCCATGACTTTTTAGTTTTCGTAGAAGCCTCTCATGAGGAACTTTGTCAAATGCCTTCTGAAAATCCAAATACACTACATCTACCGGTTCACCTTTATCCACATGTTTATTAACCCCTTCAAAAAAATGAAGATTTGTTAGGCAAGACTTCCCTTGGGTAAATCCATGTCGTCATACCCCCATTATTCTTCTCCCATCTTTCCCACCACTCATTCTCTCCCCCCCCCCCCCCCCCCCCCCCCCCCCCCGAATTCACACACACGGGCAGCCCTGCTGCCCAAGTCTCAAACAGAGCTGAAAAGCCTCCTCTTCCTCCATGGCACTTTGCTTCTGCTGCTTCCCGTGCCCCAGCTGAGAGCCAAGGACACTTCCTTCCTGGAACCCCAGAGCTGCCGCTACCTCTGTTTAAACTGATAGGACCTGGGGAATGCTGTTGCTCCGCCCTCTGGATACTTTGTCTGTTTTTCAAATTGTACACGTAACTTTGCATTGATAGAAAAGTTATGCATGTAAGTTTCTGAGCATGTGCAAACAAAAAATAACAGGCAAATGATCAATCAAATAAGGTGTTCCTGCAAAACTTACTGTAAAGGATACCTAAAAACTTGAAAGGCAGCAAAAATCCCACAAATAAATGCCGTATGGTTTCCAGTCCTGGAATATGTGGACCTTGGTACCTGTCCTTATGTTGCCACCTTTTGGTTGTATAGAAAATTGCATTGGCAGGTTTGTTTGTTTATTTATTTATTTATTTATTTTGTATCTGTCAACCCAGATTGTGACTTTTGCTTTAACTGGTAAAGTCTAGGGCAGGAGGCTATGTATTCTGGGAGGACTGGCTGCACTGTGTGAAAATCATCCATTTCATGAAGCAGCTCTCAGATAAGTCTGCAGATTTCTGTGAGACCCTCCAAAAAGCACATTCACACAAGGCCTTTATTCATCTATGACACTGAGACTTTGCTCCATTTATTCTTGTTTTCATGTCATCCTGCAGTAAAATTTCTTTCCAGTTTCTATTCTTCATTAAATATTTTCTGGAGTTAAGAACTAGCCTATCTTCATGTAAGCAGATGAGCAGGAGTTAGCTATCTATATAGCCATGCAGCAAGGACTGAATAGCACTGCAAGTAAGCCTCTTCATTTTGCTTAGTTTCATTCCTATTGATGTATCATGTGAGTGCTGGATGGGAGATCCATATGAAAAGACATATAAGCAAACTTTGTACTGAGAAATAAAAGGCCCTTCCTCTGTCAGTATTAAATGACAACACTTTATACATTTTGCAAATGCTGAAATAAGGAGAGAATCAGAGGATGAGATATATATAGCCTATACAAACGATTAGTAACTGAGGATAGGGGGTTTTTTTCACTTTTTTTAATCTTTAAAAATTGATCTTGACTTGATACTTACCAGTTTGTTTACTTTTAAATATAACTGTTGTAAGATATAATTTGTAATTGTACTTCATGTGTGGTGTTAATTTGTAAGTCAATTTTCAGTAAAAATAAATAAAAAGTGAGGAGCAACTGAGTAGGATGAATGCAAACTCTCTCACAAGAATTGTGGTTGGTATCCAGTTCCTTGACTCTTTATCTAGTGTGATACTTTTTAAAGGATCAATAAAAATATTGTTGTATATGAGCTTACAAGACCACACATATTTCCACTTCAGATGTCCCTGCGTGAGTCCACTGTAACCCAGAAAATAGACTGATATGAGAGCTGGCGTGTTAAAACAAAATTCTTGTGCCCTCCATGTAAATTCCATGTGAATTGTTTTTTTCCAAAAGGCAATGAACAGATTGTTAAACTAAGAATGTTTGTTCACTGTGTAGGTGCTGCTGTATGATCCTCTCTTTGACTGGACGATGAACCCTCTAAAAGCCATGTATCTACAGCAGGATGAGGCTGACCTCAACGCCACTCTGCCAGGAGACAATCCAGAATGTAATGGAAAAGACAGGTAGGAAAATTTGGTTTTGCATGATACCTTTACCTAGTGTTTTGCCTTTCTTACTTCATCTGTCCTGCTAAAGTGTTTTACTATAACATTGCTTCATTTTGCTTGATTGGTTCTTTTTCAGGAACAGTGACCAGAGCTTCAACAAAGTAGCGGAGCGTGTTCTTTTACGGCTGCAGGAGAAGCTAAAAGGCGTGGAGGAGGGCACTGTGCTCAGTGTTGGAGGGCAGGTGAACCTTCTCATCCAGCAAGCAATGGATCCTAAAAACCTGAGCAGACTCTACCCAGGGTGGAAACCTTGGATATAAACTTTTGTTCCCAACGCACCAAACTCTTCTGGTCACTGTGCACTTGAAAACATATGTTGTTAGCGAAAAAGGAGCTGTTAAAATTCAAAGATTTTGCACTATCTGACAATCATACTGCTGCTTTTCACTGATATATGATGAAGCCAGTAATTAATGTAGTGTCTGTTAATCTTTTCTTTCACCAAGCTACATTGTGGCAGATTAGACTTAACGGTGCATTCCAGAATTGTTAACATCAAAAGATTTTTGTTTTTTTTAAAGTAAACCTAAATTCATATGCCTTTAAAGCAGTGACGTTAAGGTTTTTGGGGTTTTTCAGTTGGTACATCTACTCTTTAAGATCCCTCTGTTCTGAAGCTTACTTTCTGAGATTTCGGTATTCAGAGTTTTTGGAATCTCCTACTTTTGTCACCCCCCACCAATGGGAATTTGGATGCTGTGTGCTGATCCATATAAGAACGGACTCTTGTCAAGCCTGATGATACAGTAGGAGGGAGGATATTGTTTTCATGTGTTGGGGGGTAATTATCACGAGTTTCTAATCTTGCTGCACAATGAAATAACATTTTTGTATTTTAGTTGCAAAGTAAGAAAGAGGGCTGTAAAATTCTAAGTTTGCTTGTAAAATATTTTTCTAATATGTATATGAATAAGAGGGGAAATAAACTAGGTATGGAATGCTTCATAAAAAGACAGAGTTTCTACCTTGAGATTTTAATTTTGCAATATTATAGACGGTATGTAGACTGATTAGGAAAAAGTAATTTTATTCTTGTGTAATCCCATTTAAATGTAATGATTAAAATATTATAAATAGACAAACAGAATGGACCTTCCTTTAAGGATATATTATAGATTTTAAATTTTGTGGCTTATACAAGAGGCATCCTGTTCTATTCATGTACTTCCAATAATTGTGTTAGGGAGGCAGCATTTCTCTTCATAGTCCAGTAGTCTCATTCCGTTCTTCTAAATATTATGTTCAGATTCCTAGTGCCCCTGTGAAGGAGGTCCATTCGGAAGTTTTGTGTGTATGTGTTTTTAATAAAGCTGTCATTGTATCTGCCAGTATTCAAAACAGTTCTGACACTATCTTCCCAAGTACAAAACATTTGTTTTTTTTTATATTTACTCTTGTCTTTATAGCATGCTTCAATTCCCCTCTCCTCTTCTGACTTCCCAGCACCACACTTCAGGTTCAGCTATCATTCCTTTAGTATATACCCTATGAGCTGATCCTGGTTGTGTGCACTCCAGACAGCAGGGAGGTCCTGAGATCTTTACTTACGGGCCAATTCAGTAAAGTCCGCGGGAGAGTGGACGAACGCCTGCTCTCCCAGCGCGCGCACAGGCCACTCGCCTGTGCGCGCGATTAAAGTTAGGTGGTGTGGTAGAAACGGGCAAAAGGAGCGGCTTCGGCTGTCAGCGGGTTTGACAGCCGAAGCTCAATTTTGCCGGCGTCTGTTCTCGAGCCCGCTGACAGCCACGGGCTCGGAAACAGGACGCCAGCAAAATTGAGCGTCCGGTTTCGGCCGACAGCCGCCGGCCCATTTTAAATTTTTTTTTTTTTTCTTTTTTTTCCTTTCGGGACCTCCGACCTAATATCGCCATGATATTAAGTCAGCCGGCACTTTCCCGGTGCCGGAAGAAACTAGCGTCTACCTTTGGGTAGGTGCTAATTTCTTAAAGTAAAATGTGCAGCTTGGCTGCACATTTTACTTTCTGTATCGCGCGGGAATTCCTAATAGGGCCATCAACATGCATTTGCATGTTGAGGGTGCTATTAGGTGCCACGGGTTGGACGCGTGTTTTCCCTTACCCCTTATTCAGTAAGGGGCGGAAAACGCGCGTCCAAGGGCAGGTTAACAGTGCACTCCGTCAGAGCACACTGTACTGTATCGGCCTGTTAACTAGGTATTACAGCAGCCTCCTATGGCTGAGGTGGAGGATAAAATATTTTCCAACCCTGTGTCTTTCTATGACAACCCAAAGCCAGCCAGCAAGTATAGCATGAAGATAGGGCAGGAGGTGTTTGCTGCCTCTACATTACCTGGACTGACCCAGTGTAACAGAACCCAAGGCAGGAATCAGATTTGGGTTTCATGCTGGCAAAGATTCTCCAGCTAAAATTCATAACCTGTGCCTTTCAAACCTAGCATGGGCATTTTCAGTTTCTGTATATCTTGTAACTGCAACCACCAGAACAGAAAAGAAAATTGCCATCACGTTGTCTTTACATAAACATTTCCCTTTCTCAGCACAAAATAAACCTTAAAGAAAACGAAAATTAAGCTTACATTGTATTACCTTGAAATCCAATGTTTCTGGTTCTAATAGAACTTTATTAAAATTAAGATAATTTTCTTTGTTTTAAACTTTGGGAACCAGAAAAACTGATGTTCTTGATTCTTCATAGGCTTTAGCTTTGATCGTTTGTCTAACTAAAGTCAGAGTGCATAACTTATTACAGAGCTTCTGTGCCTATTGCAAAATTTGTTTGAGCATAGGGCGAAAGGTTTAGTAGATGATTCGGAAAGGTATACTTTTCTACAGTGTGTTTAATTTTTATACTTTGAATAGCATATATGACTTTATTTTTTAATACCATTACTACTAAATCACTAATCTAATAACTATAATTATAGTACTGACCCGAGGAACGGGGGGTGCGGCTTAGTCACAAGCGAAGGCAGTGGCCCACGGAGCGGGGTACACCAGCGCTGGGTCTCCACGAAGCGGAGCAGCACGGCAATGGTCCGCGGAGCGGGGTACACTGAAGTAGAGGCTCATGGGTAGAGTAGTTCGGCAGTGGTCCGCAGAGTGGGGTACAACGAAGTAGAGGCTCGCGAGCAGAATAGTTCAGCAGTGGAGCGGGGTGCACCAGCGCTGGGTCTCCACGAAGCAGAGCAGCAATGCAATGGTCCGCAGAGCAGGGTACACTGAAGTGGAGACTCATGAGCAGAGTAGTTCCTGAAGCATAGACAGGAGCAAGGCCCCCGAGGAGCGGGTACCCGAGAGTGTCTCACGCCAGCTGTAGCAGGAACCGACGTCCGAAGTGAGAACAGCAGGATTCAGTAAGGAGGGAACTCGTTGCCAAGTCGATTAGAGCAAGGCCCCGATGGTGCTTAAGAGTCCAGGGCTAGTGATGTCATCAAGGGGAGACGCCCCTGAGGTTCCCGCCCTGGCGACCTTAAAGGAGGGCCATGGAGCGAGCGCGTGCGCCTAGGGAGGCCCGGGAGAGACATGGCAGTCGGCGGCGTCCTCGCCACCCTGAGGAGTCCCGAGACGGAGCCATGAGGGTCGGAGGCAGAGAGGGCAGTGAGGCCCGAAGTGAGTAATAGCGGTCGCAACCGTCTGCGACCGAAGGTTATAACACATTGATAATAGAAATTATTTCAGTGAGAACTGTAGATAGCACTGGAGGGGGTTGGTATACCAGTAAGAAATTATACTTCAAGGCTTTTGTTTAATTGAAGGAATAAGAATTCCACTCCGTTACTGAAAGGAGGAATGAAATTAGTTAATTTAAGCGAGTGGTGAAATATCACTGCCCTCCACCACTTTTTTTTTTTTTTTTACCTAGCCTTATGCCAGAAAGAGCAGGTAGCTGGAGATGCTTGTTTTAAACAAGCAGAGTCACCCGCCTGAAGCTTAGGTTTCAGTAATAAATAATATATGTAATAATGCTGTACAATGAGGTCCAATAATAGCGGATATCGATTTGTGATGGAACGTGCACTAAGCAGTGCACAATTTAATAAAGGAAAGGGTAAATGCGAATTAAAGGAAGAGCCACAGTGTTAAAATTGAATGAGACTGAAGAACTTTGTAATGGATTGAGCAGAGAATCCCCCTCTCTGTCGAGACAAAGCGGGATAGGAAAAGCCTCAGACATAAAACAACCTAAAAATTGAAATAGACCTAAAAAAAAAAAACCAATAGAAAAAAAAATAGAACAGAAACTCATCAGTTCTTACCCCCGCCCCCCCCGCCCCCCCCAGCATTCATTCCCTCCCTCCTCCAGCATTTATCTTTTCCTTGTCACCAGACTTCCTTCCTTCCTGGATATGCTCCTCCCTCTCCCCCATCCCTCGCTTTGCCTGGCGCAGTGGCTCTCTATTCCTTCTCTAGCTGCTAGCAGTGCATAGTAAAAAAAAGGCCCAACAGAGAGGAGCTAGGGTTGTGTCTGCAGCAATAGGCGGCGGCAGCAGGGGACAGGAAGGGGAGGATGTGCTGCAGAGAGTGCCTCACAGGTTTTTCATCCTCTGCCTCTGATCTGAGCTGTTGTGATCCTGCCTGCTACATCTCTCTGTATTCTTTAACACAGCCAGTGAGCAGAGAGCAGGAGTCAGTTCAAAACCAGCTTGTACACAGGTTTTTGAACTTGTGCCGGTTTCTAGTCTGGCCGGATAAAAACCAGTCAGACCTGCTGAATACCAAGCCATTTGGCAGCCATACACAGTTTCTCTCTCCCATGATCTCCAGTAGCCATTCCTTCTCTGATACTCAGTTTGCAGCTAGCAGCGGCCTCCAAGACGAGAGTAACACTGCCACTGTCACGGCAGCCTGCGTAATACAGCACCGGTTGTGCAGCACAAACTGAACTAGGGCCCTACACAGTTGCAGGACCTGCCATGCAGCTCACAGCAAGAAAGGACTGAAACATGTCATGCCAGGGCCACACAACAGAAGACTGGAGAGAAGGAATGAAGGCTAAGGCTGACTTAATTGGTTCAGGGCCAAAGGGATAAAGAACTGGGGTTCTGATTTCAGAAGGGAAGGTGCTAGCTATTTTGCTGCCCTGTGCAATTACTGTGCTGCCCTCCACCCCACTCCGTCCCGGTTTCCAGTAATCTAAACTTTAAAATCTGATATTCCTCTCTACTTGGGTCCCTCCCTCTCTCCTCTGGAACCCATGGCCAGTGCAAATTGATTAGATGCCCTAGGAGAACTTTAAATGCCCCCTCCAACCCGGCCCTCTACATGCGCGCGCACACAAAATTAAAAGTATGCATTTATAATAGATTTTAAATTAAAAAGCGCGCTCAGTGCACAGTCTTCTGAGGTAAAAATATAATTTACAACAATCTGTATATTATATTTACATGCACTGCTGTGGCGCCAACCAGAAAATTCTGCAAAAAAACCCTATGCTATTAGGCCTGTTGTAATGTATGTTGGATGTGGGCTTGACCCGCAGAAAGCCATGAGTAAACAATTTACAATATAGTAAACCTCCCATACCAAAACAGCACTAACTGCCAGCATTCTTGCCTATGAAAATGTAACACTGTAAATATAACACCATCTCCTAAAATACCAATGCACCTCCTATTAGGAAAACAGAACAAGCCAGCCAGTTATACATCTCTACACAAAAGCTACATGCTAGCAGAATATTTCACCTCAGTCACACGTGCAGAACACAGACAGTCCATCACTAAATAAAAAGTCCATCACAGAATAAAAAGAGATCAAAAAGTATAAATAGAAATGTGCAGACAGAAACTGAACTGGAAACTGCAACAAGGCAGACTCTCTATACAGTGCAACAATAGAAACATCACCATTCGTCAGAAAACATAAAAAAAAATCAAGAAATATAAAACATCAATCATAATAGTAAAATCATATTAATGAAGATAAATATTTCAAGACAGATGAAGAATAAACATACAATAATTAAAAACTCAAATAAAATTTTGTTTTTAATTTCCCAGACACTGGTAAAATATTTCAAAACAGCAAACACATCAAATAACATCCAATAATTAAAACTAATAAGGATAAAAATGAAATCTCCCACTCTTCATATCTGGAAACATTTGACTTCCAGCCACCCTGAAATTGTTGTGGATTAGTGGGTATGAGAGGGCACACAGACTTTCTTCTGTCTCTCATATATGCACACACATTATCTTTCTCTCATATATACTCATGCTTCCTCTCTCAGATGCACACAGTCCCTCTCCTCTACACACACACACACACACACACACACATTTATTTTTATTTATTTATATTCTACTCTTCAGCACTTCAGAGCAGTTCCCTCTCACACGTAGGCTCAGACACCCATTCTGTTTTGCTCACACACATTCATATGACCTCCCTCACATGCTCCTTCTGTCTCACACACACATGCACTCCCCTCTCATATATACACACACATGCGAATGCTCCCTTTCATACACACACACATGGGCTTCACCTTCTTTTCTTCCGCTTGCTCCCCCAGCAGCCCTAGGCTTGCCTCTTCCCTTTGGCCTCCATCAGGTCAGGATCGCAAGGTGACCTTTTTCCCTCTTTCTCCCCCTCTCCTTTCCTCTAGAGGCTCTTTCCTCCCCTCTTCTCACCTCTCTCTATGTTTTTACCACTTTATTCCTCCCCCCCCCCCCCCCCTATGCCCTTCCCCCACCTTCTCACCCAAACGCTCTCAGCCTCTTCTCCCTCCCCAGGCTTTTCCTCCTCCCACTCACCAGTGCAGCCTGTTACAGCCAGGATCCCCCTCCTCCCCGCACATGCCAGCAGGAGCAGCATTTGAATGAAGCTGTCCTGTGGTAGGAGCTGCACAATCTTGCTGCTCCTCTTGCGAGACTGGCCCCATGGTAGCAAGAGATACCATCATTTAAATGCTGCTCCTGCTGGTGAGGATCTACGTGTTTCTGCGTCAGACTGGGCAGGGGTTTGGGTTACCCCTGCCCAATCTGCTAACCACATTTGAGCTGACAAACCTCCTTTAGCGGCTCCTATGCTGTGGGTGGCCTGCGGCCCTTTCTTTATTTTGGCCGCCGGCAGAGTGGAGAGCCCCAGGCCGCCCCACTGCCTCCGCTCCATTTTGGTCGCTGGTAGCCCAGACCGCCACCTGTGCAAGTGCATGGCTTGCACAGTGGGTTGTGCCGGCCATGAGTTTCCGGGAAAAAGACTGGGGAAGGTCAAGGATCAAGCTGAAAGAAAAGTAGGAGGGAGAGGACTTAGGAAGGAGGGTGGAGGGGAAAGAGAAGAAGAAGATGAAAATGTATGTATTTGATTTATGTTCTGTCTTACAGCCACTTCAAAGCAGATTATATTCAGGTACTATAGGTATTTCAAGGACTCAGGAACAGGGGCTGAAGAGGAGGGAAAGCAGATAGCTACCCATTCCTTAATTTTTGCCCTGGCCTCTAATGTGTCTAACACCAGCCCTGGCCTCAGTTTCCCACCACTCAGGATTTTCTGTGCTCCCACCAGCTCTGCTGGAAGAATGCTCCATGCAGTTCCACCAGATCGGAATTCTTTTACGCTGGCCCTGGAAGATACTTAGTGCCTTGTAAAAGCCTTCACAACCTTCTATGTTCTGCTGTCTAAAAAATACAAATCAAAACGTATTAAAGTAGGAGTTCATTTCACTGATCTACTCTTTCATTACAAAAGAACAAGTATAGAAATATTCCAAAAGTAATTAAGAATAAAAAAAAAAAATTAATTGCCTAAGTCTTCATACGCTTTGTTAAAGCAAACCCACATTAGTTCCAGTTCAAAAATTTGCCTTAAGCCCCATAATAAGTTAAATAAAGCCGTCTGTATCCAATCATAGTAGCTGAGTTGATCTGATCTGAATACTCTTGGATAAAGAATCAAGCTATTTCTGTTACATGAAGTTAATTTGAAGTTTTAGTCAAAACATGCTGAACAAGGTGCAGCTTGGGGAAGACTATAAGAAAATCTCAATGCACATGAATATCCCTTGAGGCATTGTCAGTTTGGCACCATTGCTGCCTCAGTCAGGCTGTCCCTGCAAAGTCAATAGCTATGGGTTAAGGAAACTGCTGCAGAAGGTCCATGTGCGGACTAAGGATACTTTAAAAGAGTTACAGAGGCTGAGACTGGGGAAAATATTGACTGTTCAATAATTTCAAGATTATGCCACAAACAAGGCCTATATCAGAAGTTGGCAAGAAGGAAGCCACTGCTGAAGAAAAGCCTTATGTACTGCATAGTATTTGCAAAGAAACACGTAAGGAGACACTGCACGCACGTGGGAGAAATTTTCGTGATCTGATGAGAAAAAAGTAGAACTTTCAGGTCTCTATGCTAAGCAATGAGTGTGGCATAAAATAAACACCACACCTCACCTTTCTAACCCCATCCCTACAGTAAAGCATGGTGGTGGCAGCCTTCTGTGGTGGGGATGCTTTGCAGCAGCTGGCACAGGGGGGCTTGCGAAGATCAAGGGGAAGATGGATGGTGCAAAGTACAGGCAGATCCTGGAGGAAAACCTGTTCCAGTCTGGCAGAGACCTGGGACTGGGGAGATTCATCTTTCAGCAGGGCAATGATCCTAAGCGCAAAGCAAAAGCAACAACGGGGACTGGCTTAGCAAGGAGAAAGTGAATGTCCTCAAATGGCCCAGTCATAGCCCAGACCCGAATCCAATAGGAAATCTGTGGCAAAACTTGAAGACTGCAGTCCATAGATAACTTGAAAGAGCTTGAGCTCTTCTGTCAAGAAGAATGGGCAAAAACTGCACCATCCCACTGCAAAGTTACTAAATGCTTATCCTAAATGACCCATGGCCATTATTACTGCAAAAGGAGCTTCCACCAAGTATTGAGCCAAGGAGTGTGATGCCTTAAGCAATCAAGACTTTTTGTTTTTATATTCTTACTGTACAGATTACGGAAACAAACTTCTGCTTTAATGCATTTTGAGTTGTAATTTTTAGAATGTGAAAAATGTACAAGGACAATTAAGACTTTTACAAGACACTGTAGTTCATGGAGTGGCAACATTTAAAGATGACATGCGGGTAACCTGCCTCAAGCAGCGATTACAAGCCAAACAGCAGAGGGAAAGAGTGTCTCAGGCTTCCAAGAAGACATTGGGGTAGCTCGCAATGCGTGAGCATGGTTGAAACCCAAACTTTAATGAGAATGGGGCTCATATGTTTTGACAAGGGCTTCACTAGTTTTGATAGCTGTTTATATTATCAGCAAACTTGGTTCTAAGACATGGAAGGGAATCTGCCCATTGGATTTAGTGTTGGCCTTGTAAGAATCCCAGGGAAAAATGCAAGAGCTGAAATGGTCAACCAGTGGCGATGATAAAGGCCAGAGTTTAAGCATATTCTGGGCATGCTTGGAGCTGATGTCAGGCAGTGGTCGGAAAAGGTAAGACATGGGGATGGGGAGCTGGTGTTCGGTACAGAATGGAAATGGATTTGTTCATCTACACAAAGTTGAAGCCATTACAGTTACTACAAAGTTCTGCTGCAGGACTAATTAATGGTCACAGAAGAACTGACCACATTTCCCCTGCTCTTATCAAACTCCACTGGCTTCCCGTGGAGTTCAGAATTAAATGCAAGGTGGCCATGCGGACCCCTGAGCTCTTGGCCACAGACTCTCTGCCTTGGGCAGCAAACACGATGTTGCAAGTCTATAATCCTGTAAGAACTTTAAAATCATCCCAGACAGCATTGCTGGATGTTCTTTCCATCAAACAGGCTAGATTATGTGTGAAAAGAGAGCGCACATTTTCCATTGCTGCACCTATTCTCTGGAACTCACTTCCTGGAGAAACTAGATCAGTAAGGTGCCCAAATAAATTGAAATCTATATTAAAATCTCCTTTATTTAAGAATTGCGTTTAACTTACCCTAATGTTTAGCCCGATAGTTTTGTGATGCTGCTATCCATTTAGAGATATTGTTTGTTTTTGTCTGGTTTTAATCTTTTTTTTTTTAATGTGTTTATGTGATTTTATGCTTCTCCTTATGCCTCGGTATTAGCAGCCTATAAATGTAATAAATAAGTGCAACTGGATAGGCCAATTTAATCTTTTTCTGCCTTCATTTATTGTTTTGTTCACTGACAAATATTTTGATTATAGATGATTATAGTATACAGTTAAAGAACATAAAAAATATGAATACAATATACCTTTTCATTTTTTTCGTTCTAAAAATAGATGGCAATGTTCATCAAGATTTCATTCCGCCATACAGATCACTGCTGCTTCCATACTGGGTACAGATGTGAACGTGCTGCTCTCTTCCCACCTCCCTTTCGCCGTTGGAGAATCATGTCCCGATACGAGCCATAGGTTTTTGAAATGGAGAGTTTTAAATATTCCCAGGTGTCTGACGTCGGTTCAGCGGAGAAAAGGTTGTGGATGATTTCCTCTGTCAGCCAAGTTCACAGGAAATCATGACGTTTGCTTGACATTATGTGTGATGTCCTTGCGCGTTCCAGTGGTTAAAACTGGAGCAAGAATACTGGAATCTGAATAAAGAACACAAAATAAGTAAAAACTCCCTTATAAAAGGCAGGGCACTGGAAATATGTTTCTTAAGAATCATTGCTTAGGCAGCTCTATCACCATTCCCATTTCATTCTGACCGCTAGTTAATTGACAAGGAGAAACAAGCATGTGATGATGTTTGAAAACCTGTATTTAAGCTACTACCATCAATATTCCAAATGAGCTTGCTTGCCTTTAGTGCTGCTCTGATCATCCTGGTTAAGACCACAGTTTGACCAGGTAAAGGATGAGCTGAGAAGAAGCAATTAATAAAAAGAGCCAAGCAGGTCAATTTTTTAAATACAATCAAAGTATGAAGAGCCACGAAGAGAAAAGCCCCCAGAATCAATCGCAGCATTACAATTGGGCCACATAATTTGAGATCACAATCCTAAACCTCTGCCTCTTATTGCAGGGATTCAGCTGTGGTCAGGGGTTTACTACTCAAACACATTTGCTCATTCTGATAGCACTGACCCTGGAAACTAAACGTGAGAAATGTCAGTTTCTGATAACCAGAAGGGGGTGCAGCAATTTAATGTACCTTTCCAGGCAGAGGATGAGTTGCTTACTCCAGTTTCATTCCAAGTGCAAGTATATCTAAAAAATAAAATATAAATATATGTTTTGGAAGGTGTTATATTTCCTAAAATTCAATATTAAGAACTATTTTCTGCTTAAGCATGATTAAGAGACAAGCTACTATTTGCCAGCAGTGACAGCACTAAGAACAACCTCCACTAAGGGTAATTAGCTTCAAAATGCCCAAGGCCTACCACACCTCTGCTAACTTGGATTATTTCAGTTTGTGCTCCACATGGCTCGGTCCTGAGTCGTCACTAAAATACTATGATACACTGAAGCAAGAAAAAAGTCTAGCACTCAATCCTATTCTGTCTTTCCCTTCTCCTTTCCCCACTCCCACTGCTTCCTATGGCCATGTTCTCATTTCATACTTTGTTCCTGCTCGGCCAGCATTCTCTCACTCCGTAAATGAAGACCGGCTCATCTTTTCAATGATATTAGTCAACGCCATAAAAAAAAGTTGTGTCCAGAAAGAGTCCTAAGGCAGTAATATATCTAGAGCAAGGGATAATTAATTTAGAGAAGAATTTTGAGTTGGTCAATTCAAAAACTCTAGTAAATTTAAATATTCCCCTGTGGGGGTACAATGCTAAAATACAGACAGTTTCTCCTTTTGGGGTGTGCAGTATATTGCAGTGTTTCCAAACTAATTTGCGCCTTCAGGTGCCACGGAAGAGGCACCACTACCCCATGCTCCAGGGCAGCACCTGGGCTCTGCTCTTAGTGCCTTGGAGCTACAGGAGACCCCAGTGGTGTAGGATCTCCTTTCTAAGATGAGTAATGACGCATGCCACTTCTTCCTAGCTACAGCATGAGCGCCAGAGTGTGGTAATTAATAGACAGCATACTGGGCATGGATAGGCAGGCCCCACTCTGTGCAGCAAACGCAGGGGCCGATGCAATACAGTGCACTCAGATGAGCGCATTGTTTAACCTGCAGTTGGATGTGGCTTGTGTAGGCGCTACCCAATTCCCTTATGCAATTAGGGGATTAGTGCCTCCATAATGCACGTCCAACGCAAGCAAAACTAATAGCGCTCATCACATGCAAATGCATGTTGTTGAGGCTATTAGGGAATCACCCGAAATGCAAAAAAAAAAAAAGTGCATCTAAAACGCACAGTTTTGCACTCAGAAATTAATGCCTGCCTAGAGAAGGAGTTAATTTCTGAGCACTCCCAAAAATAGTACAGAAAATCAGAAAATACTGCTTTTCTGTACATCCTCCTACTTAATATTGTTGTGATATTACGTAGGAGGAAGGAAAACTTTTAAAAAGATTTTTTTTTAAAAAGTTTAAAAAATAGTGCCGGCAAACAGGTTCGGGAAATGGACGCGGCTGTGCAACAATTACGAAAACAGATGCTGATAAATTCAGCGTCTGTTTTCCTAACTGGTGCACGGCCGCTGACAGCCGACTGCTCGTGGGGTCCTGCTGTCAAGGAGGCGCTAGGGGCACGCAATTGACCCTAGTGCCCCCTTGACAACATGACTCCTACTTTACATATTGCATGGCGCCCCCCGGAGGAGATGCCTGGGGTCTTGTTAGAAACGTGAGCGCTGAACACTCAGTGCCCGGTTTCGCCGCTTTTTTTTTTTTTTTTTTTGCATCGGCCTCTCAATGCCCACACCACCACCTCATCTTCCCCCTCCTGCGCTTCCTTTCCTGAGTGTTGGGTGCAGCAGCATTGGAGGAACACTGGCAGCCAAGAGCTAACTGCCCGCAACACGGTGACATTTCCCTTCTCCTGCACGTGTATATAGCGGGACTTAGTCTCCTGTGATGTTCATGTGTGTTTATGCTCCCTCTCTCGGTTTAAAATTTGGAAGAGAGACTAGTGAGACTTTGTGCCTCACTAGCTCTTCTCTTGACCATATGAGACCTTTCATATCTGCATTGCCTACCCCCTAAAGGATGGTGTGCCACACAACATTTTTGTTAATGTAGGTGTGCCTTGGGCTTGAAAGGTTGGGAAACATTGCAATATTGTATACCTGAGAAGAAGTTTTTCAACTTGGCCAACTTTTAAGTCAATCAAGATGAAGCACCCCCCCGCCACCAGATAATCGTATTATTACACTGGACTGGGTCTGCTTCCCTGAGGATAAAGATCAACAGGAATTCTGGTACAAATGATAGTTTTTCTGTTTCTTTAAACAAAACAAAAATATTTACTCTTCAAAGTTGAGAGCATTTGTCCATTTTAAGAGTTCGTCTACTTCCCAATCCATCACTTTTCCAGATCCATTTCGCTCAACGGTGGATATAATTCCTTCTGTAGCTCGCTGAATCAGATCAGCAGTGTTGGGGTCCTCTGCCTGTGCATGCAAGCTGCCTTCATAGTACCTAGATATAGGGAAGACATAGAATGGAAAGCTAGCAATGGAATTTCTATGTCTACCCATTACTTCTTTACACTGTTTATGTACTCATATGCTTTGCTTTATGGTTGTTCACTAGTATGATGTAACCTAGTACTTTTTAGGGGGTAGATTTCTGAGTAGTTCTGCTATTTTAAGTATTTCTAGCCCTATTTCTTCCATTTGTAATCAGCATTACAAGTCAGGATTAGTCAAAATCCCCTCTCCTGCTACAGAATTGGATCAAATGTAGTCCCTGGTGTTTTAGTCACTGTGCTGCCATGCTATTTAAAGGGGAAACCAAAGGAGGGATTAATCTAGCTGCTGTGAAGGAAGATCCATGGTGTTTCAATTTCAGGGGGATATTTATCAAGCCACAAGAGGGCTAAATGCAAGTTAAACAGCATTTAACGCACAATATGGCCATATCGTGGCATCACTTGTTTTTAGAAAAAAACATGCCTCCATTACAATTAGCTGCTTTGCAGGCATAAAATCACATAATACATGCAAAGCAGCTAATGCATAGTAAATTCTATGTAAATAAAATATCGCAGCTGACTTAGAAATTTTTCAACAAAGTAGAATAGATGCCAATGTCCTTAAAAGTATTTTATTTAGATGGAGACGGATGTCATTAAAAATTGCCCAACTCTGGCCGAGTTTCGCCACCACCATATGTCTGGCTGCCTCAGGGGCTGTATATGTATAAAGTTGGAGTGTCAATAATAATCGTTCTTAATCTAGGAAGCCTTTGCTGATGCTTGCAAAAGAGAAGTCTCTACACTATGTGTCATTTGTGAAACGCTAAACTGGCAGATTAATTAAATAGTGAAAGATTTAGCGCGAAACCAGCTGTCAATCATAGGGAAGGAGGCGTGACTTTGCTAATGCTCGCAAAAGAAGCAGTCTCCCCATTATGTGTCTGCTGGTTTGGCATTTCACAAATGGGGATGGGGTGGCCAGATACTGGGGAGGTGAGCTAAGGGAGGCTATTTTGGACCAGGAGTATTTGAAATCATGAGGAGGGGTTTGGGGCAGGGGGGCGAGGCATCACCACACACTGCCCTTTATCTTTTTAAAACCTTGTTATCGTGGGGCTGCATCGAGTGGCAGCTCTAGGGTTGGGCAGGGGGGGTCTAGTAATACCACCAGTGCCTAATTTATTTTTTACTATTTTGGGGAGAGGAGTGTCATATCGGGCTTTGTACTCAATGTCAAGTCAATCTATGGTAAATCTTATTCATACTTTTAAGCTTAAGTAACAATCCACTTAGCTGTATAAAAATGTGTTTATTCCATCAAAGAGAGTGGTTGCGATAGTCTTCACCCAATCCACATGAAAATGCCGTCGATCAAAATGCATTTTGAATAAGATTTACTAAAGACTGACTTTACTTTACTTCAACACTATGCTTTACTCAATGTCAAGGGAATTTGTATAGACGAAGCAATTTCACTATCAAGGAAGATTGTAACTTGGGACACTTTAACACAAAGGATAAAAATAATATTGAAAAAATGAGCGATGATTAAAAAGAACAGCAGAGTTGAGCAAGTGGTTTTCACTTACGATGATGACCAGTAGGATGGTCATTTAAAAGAAGATATCACAGTTTGTACTACATGTGAATTTTGGGGTGTGATAGTTACTATTTCTCAAGTGATAGAACGGTTGTGTCCATTTTCAGTCTTATTTGTGGATTTTTAAAAAGTTACTGTCTTAGGGGTAGATTTTATAAATCTACGCGCGCGCAAACAAAAAGTACGCTAGGTATCTTATAGAATCCAGGGTCGGTGCGCGCAAGGGGGTGCACATTTGTGCACCTTGCGCGCGGCGAGCCCTGCGCGCAAGGGGGTGCACATTTGTGCACCTTGCGCGCAGCGAGCCCTGCGCGCGCTGCCTGTTCCCTCTGAGGCCGCTCCGAAATCAGAGCGGCCTCGGACGGAACTTTCCTTCCACTCCCCCCCGTACCTTTCCCTCCCTTCCCCTACCTAACCCACCCCCCCGGTCCTATCTAAACCCTCCTACCTTTATTCGAAAAGTTACGCCTGCCTCCGAGCAGTAGTAACTTACGCGCGCCGGCTGTCTGCTGGCGCGGCACGCCCCGACACAGGCCGCTGAGTCGGGGCACTCGGTCATGCCCCCAGACTGCCCACAAACCCCCCGAACACGTCCCCGAGCCGACACCACGCCCCCTGGCCACGCCTCAACCGCCTCTTTTTGCAAGCCCCGGGACTTACGCGCGTCCTGGGGCCTGCGCGTGCCGCCGAGCCTACGCAAAATAGGCTCAGCGCGCGCAGGGGCGTTTTAAAAGGGTTACGCACATACCTTATGCGCGTAACCCTTTAAAAATCCAGCCATTAGTGTTTAGCCAGATTATAGGACTTCTTGGGCCCCATTACAAAAATGAATAACTAATTTTCCAAAGGGTTATTGGGCATATGCTTTCATGCAGTGACATTTCTTCCAGTGCACCTGTAGTTTTTTCTGTGTAGGAGAGATTATTCACCATCCCATGCCCATTTTGTGAAAGTTAATTTATGCAACATTGAGTTCCTATCCCCGATCCAATGAAACAATCTGGTCATCGGCTCTGTCACTGTGCTGATACTCTCTTCCCTTTCTCGGACCGGTGTTGTCTCCAACCTTATGAGTTGAACATTGCAATTGACCTCTCCCTCTTCTTACCACAAAGGCTCTCATCATAGTGGAATCCGAATGCACAAACGAGTATAAAATGCAATGTACAGTAATAAAGGCCCCGGAGTTTCCCCTTCAGATAGAATCAGACCCTTTGTGGAGACAGCACTTTAATGCCAGAAAGGGTAAGAGCGCAGCACACCCATGCCCACTCCCCGTGAAAGTCACATTATAGATTCAAACAAAATGCTGCCTACATGGGTCAAGCTGTAGATGCACACTGCTCTCTATCGTGCTATCACAGGAACTCACATTTTTTTCATCCATTCAATTTTTCTCTTTTTCTGTTTGTCTTTAACATCTTGCTTCCTCTTCAGCTTGGAGTAGTGAAATTTCAGGTTCTTGTTGCTCTGAGCAGCACTTGCGATATCCACAGTGCTCAACAGCTAGAAATAAGCACAGCATAACAAACTACTATTATTGGCTATTTAGCCCCTAACTAAGCTCATATCTAACTGATGTAAACGTGCACATGTAACCCCCACCCCGGAGTGCCTGTCCTGCATGGGTGGGGCTACAAAAGTATTTGTAAGTTCTTTGGGGCAGGAACCCTGACTGGCTCTTCTCTGATGCCTCTTCCCCAGGGTGTGAATCCTTTTGGTAGGGGAGAAGAAAGGTATCCTTTCGGGTCCCAGTGCAGGGGTGGCTAACTTCCTCTTGGCTATCCCTGGGAGAGGGGTCACTCCTCTTTCCGTGTGCTGTGAGCCCAAATAAAGATGCAGGAGTCACTGGGTTAGTATCCAAAATTAAAGTCTTTACTGTTTAACACTGATGATGAATGGCACAAACTCAAATTGCAGCACCACAGAATCCTCTTGATTTCTTTGCAGTTTCTTCCCTTTATCATTGCGGGCCAGGTAAAACCTCCACTCACTTAGATTAGGAAAAGTGGAGATCACAAGTGGGCAGGGTTTCCTAAGACTGGTCAAAAACCCCTTCCAAGCCGATAAAAATGGTAAAAGTCTATGGCACAGACAGCAAATCTTCTCTTTCTGTCCCCAGGGCAGTGCAAACACCGGATAGGTGTCCACAATGATCTTTGATTTCCCTTACTCATGGTTAGCAGATCTTCTGAATCTCCTTGATTTTTACCCAGTCTCTTTATTTCATCTCTTTGGATCCCTGATGGCCACAAGAACCTTTGAAACAAGCAGCTCTCTTGCTTCAGACAGGAAGGAAGGGCAACCAAAACTTCCTCCTGGATATCTTCTAACAAAATGCTTTCTTTTCCCCAAAAATGATATTAACACCGGAGTTTCTCCTCACAAGGGATCACCACCACTTCAGGGACAGGTCTTCCCTATCCCTGGGTTTCCCAGACACAGGGTTCCCCAGTCCCTGTGCCCAAGAAAGGCCCAGGTGTCCAGTGAGGCTCCTACCACTAAAATTCTTAAAACCCAAAAAATAGATCCAGAGGGAAAATCCTAACCAGCCAATTGAGTGACCTGGAGAAGGAAACCCCTCTCAACCCTGGTCAGGACCACCACGCAGGGCTTGCCTGGC
Organism: Rhinatrema bivittatum; assembly: GCF_901001135.1. NCBI lineage: Eukaryota > Metazoa > Chordata > Amphibia > Gymnophiona > Rhinatrematidae > Rhinatrema > Rhinatrema bivittatum. The sequence goes on from NC_042619.1 coordinate 74,986,431, forward strand.
TCCTCTGACTGGGCCTGAAAAACAACTTAGAAAAACTCTTCTCTATCCCTGAACTCTTTGCAAACCTAAAGGGACGGCCTCCCGAGCTCTCTGGAGAGCTGCTATATAGACTCCCAGGGGGACGGCCATTCCAGACCCCTCAAAGGGAGATGCTGCATTTGAATGGTACCCGCCCTCTCACTCTACCATGCACTAAGGACTCACCCAGGTCTTCCTGGTGACATGACATAGGGTCCGTCACGCTCATGAACAGAGATGAGTGAATTATTGTGTTTTCAAACTAAAGTGCACAAAATTTGTAAAATGTATTATGCAAACATTGATTGTAGTTATTGATGTACATCAACCTTCCTTCACAGCTGCCAATAAGTTCAGGCTTGTGTGTCAGGATACTTTCTAGTCTCTCCCAAGTATTTTCCTTTTGATAAGTACAACAAATGTCTAGGAATAGAGCACGTCTATAAAGTATTCATACAAATATCACCTGCTTTTTTCCTATAGATGAATCTGAAGCTGCCCAATGTTACAATTTAGCTTTGCTAACTAATTTTTCAGAAGTTCATCCCCTGCCTACACATCAGTTCCTACAGTTGATGAGAGAATCATCATTGCACACATCATCCACACAGCTGATGTGGTATTCTTTCTGGGCTCTATTTTAGGGTAACCATCTAGCTCCAGGTCAGAAGGGAGAGGCTACTGTACAGCTGGTTTTACCTTGCAGGTATCATGTGTTGTTTTAGGGAAATCTGAATTACATTTCCATGCATGCAATAGAGTCAAGCCAGTGGCAGGTCCACCTGTTGCTTCTCACATGGAGCTAGACGGTCACCCTATTCTACTTAGAAGTCTGAACAGACCAGTGATTAATAAACAGTAGTGTGGGAAAGATCAGACTAAACTTAATAAAGCCTTCTTTGCTTCCTAAAATTCGATTTTGGTTATAATTACTACTTTCAGTCATATTTTCTTCCACATTAAATGTCATTTTTCACAAACAAGAGATTGAATTAGAAAAGAAAACTAAGGGATGGCCTAGTGGCTCTGTGGCAGTCTTGAGCCTGGCCATGCGTGGAACCTGCGTTAAATTTGTGGCTCAGGTCTTCCACTCCCCAAGCTGACTGGGGATCCCATGGAAGCTCCTTAGGGGGAGTGAATCATAGTCATCATGCAAATTTAGTTTGTTTTCCACTTATTATAGATCAATCGTATGATATATTCCATGTAACTCCATATAAATCGTTTGATATGTTCCATGTAATTCCATATAAATCGTTTGATATGTTCCATATAAACCGCCACACGGCGGTAGTTATTTCTGTTACCTGTAAACCGGAGTGATATGTATTTTATACAGGAACTTCCGGTATATAAAAATCAAAAATAAATAAATAAATAAATAAAGGTGACACCTGCTGGCCGGATTTAGGGCTCATGATTGCAGGATTTCAGAAAGAGCCCTGGAAGCATGACCCCTGGCCAAAGACCAAGCTAACAGGCCGATGCAATACCAAAAGTGAAAAATTGTGCTTCCAAACTGGGCACATGTTTTTCAAAGGGCGCACATCCCTCTTTCCTGGGTGCCCAATGCAGTACGCAAATGAGCTGCTAGGCTAAAAAGGGATAAATTATGCGTCCCTAGCTCGTCCATGGCATTGGGCGCCCAGGAGATGTGGCTGTGTGCAAGTTAGGAAAACAAACACTCAGTTAATGAGCATACGTTTTCCTAACTTGACCACTGTCAAGATTTTTTTTTCGATGCTACTTCCTAAGTAGAAGGAACTACAGAAAAGCAGTGTTTTGGGCTTTTTTGTGACGGCTTGGATTGCTCGAAGACTTAATACCAGCTCCAGGCTGGCGTTAAGTTTTGCATGTTAAAACGTGCAGGTCGGGCGCACGGTGATTTTTTGCATCGGGGTAATAGCTAATAGCCTCATCTACATGGCATTTACATGTAATGAGAGCTATCAGCTACGTGCTGGTTTGGACGCGCATTTTGGATGTGCTAATCCCATTATTGCATGGGGAGTTATTGTAGCAGGTCCAAAACGCGCATCCAACCCACTGGCAAGCTGAGTGCTAGGCTGAACACAATGTATTGCATCAGCCTGTAAGTTGGGAGGGAATATAACAGAGGAGAACATTTTTTTGGGTAGTTGCCAATAAAGTCTCCTAGCATCAGATCCCAGCCCTGGGTCCAACTGCGCTAGAAGCACAAAGAAAACAGACTTAAAAAAAACCTAAAAGAACTATCAGTTAGACTTTGTTTTGTGGCAATTCCAGCACCATTACCCTATTTACCAGGTATCATTACAGGGAAAGGGAATTTAGAGGAATGATAGGAAAATGTGAAAAAGAACAATAAAAAGGGCCTATTTTAAATGTGTTTTGTAACTGTGTTTCGATAGCACAGAAGAGCTTTACACACAGTTGGACTGATAAATTCTATTTTTTTATAATGTGCATAGCTCTTTAAAAAATGCTGAAATGGGACTCCAGATCTTTAGCTTCTAGGCCATGCTTCCTGTTGTAATTTAGAGTGAGGGCCCACAATGAAGGATTTCAGTAAGAGTTCTGTAGGATCATTGTATCCTATCAGTAGGGATCTTCAATTTCAGTTTTTATTTTTCCTGAGAATTAAAAACAAATCAGTAGAAAAAAGATTTTTACACTGATTTTTCTCCTGTGTGTTATAGCAAAGCCACCTTTCCCCAGGTTATTTTTGTTATAATGTTGAAATTCTCAGGAAAAATAAAATATAAACTGAAAACAAAGAGGTCCGTATTCAATCACTGTCTGCACTACTGAATATAGCCAGCTAATTTAAACTTAGATAGCTTTATCCGGCTAACGTTGGGATACTTCTTTGCAGCAACCAAACTTAGCTGGACGAGTTATCTGGTAACTCTGAATACTGTTAGCCGGATAATTTATCTAGCTAACAGAACTCCTCTAAGTTAACCAGCTAAATTTTAGTCAGATAATAACAGGAGAGGGGGGTCATTTATCAAACTGCTATATGACGTTTTGAGCAAAAAACGCCTTTAATGCATGTGAAAACACCATAATGCATAGTGTGATGCAAATTAGAAAAAGGGGAGGAGTTTCATGATTTGTGAAGCCCTATTGTATGGCTTTAATGTGTATTTTAACTACACTTTTTTCATGCAAATGCTGTTTTCAGAGGAGAGGGAGGGAGAGAGAGAGACACTAGCCATAATGCCCTCATACCAGGTAGGTATTTATACCCCTTTATGAGGCCTACCTATCATTCAAGGTGAGGTTTAGGTAGTAGTGTAGGGGGTTAGGGGCCACTTTGATGTTCAAAGTGAGACGTACAAACAGAACAGTGCTCTCTTGTGAAGATTTGATGACCTTCAGAGTGAGGAAACTCACTCAAAGATGAGATTTGTGCAATGTTCTCTCAACCTAGCTTGATGTTACCCAGGTAGAGAGTCAATCAAGCTAGGTTGAGAGAACATTGCACAAATCTCATCTTTGTGTGGGTTTCCTCACTCCGAAGGTAATCAAATCTTCATAAGACAGCACTGTTCTGTTTGTACGTCTCACTTTGAATGCCATAGTGAGACATATCCCTTTTCCTATCGCAGGCGATATTTAGTGCATTTTGATAAATCCAGGCCATAGTTGGTTAAAATTTAGCCAGATAAGTGTCCAAATATTCCTTTAGCCAGATAACTTGAGTTATCCAGATAAATGCCTCTGAATATGGATTTCAAAGACTCCTACCTATCAGCGTAGCTGCACCTTTCTGCTCTGGTTGCTTTCCTTAAATCCAAATAAAAATTACATCTTTAGTTTACAATTGATTTCAGAAAGAAGACACATGTAAGAAGACATTTCAGGAAAAGAAATAGAAATGATTTAGTTACCTTCTGGAATATAGGTCTCCAGCCATTATTCTCTTTGCGTTTGTACCAGCCTTTAAAATCAAGCTTCGGAATTGCAACCCGATTGTGGAGCTGCTTAGGAAGCAACTGTTTTGCTGCCTGGTCCATGTGATTCTTGGGACTGATGGCACAAATATCTGCAATAGGTCTATGAGTGAATATTTTGTAATATATATTTGGAGGGAATTTTATCTGTAGACAGAAAACAAAATGTTAAAATGTTGAGAATATCTGCTCTAGAAACACAACTCTCATGCTCATTCTATATATTTGGAGTTTTAAGTGACTAAAAAGGAAATGCTTTCCCAAAGCTGGCAGCTGAGACCTATGTGGGAAGCACTTGTTTCTGGTATTTTATCACCTCTAATACCATGGTAGATTACGGCACAAAAGAAAAAAAATCGGCCCATCCAGTCTGTCCAGGTTTTCTGGGACTTAGCTGAAAAAATCCTAGGAGTTTACATTTCCTGCCTGTCTGAACACCCCCAATTAATCTTGCTAAGTGATTAGACAGGTAAAATTTAGCTGGAAAAATGAAGGGCATTCCAGAGGCGGGCCATACTTATCCAGATAGGTAAACCAGATAATGCCAATATTCAGTATTATCCGGCTAAGTAATCCAGGTGCGTGTACCCAGATAACTTGAACCTTAACTGGCTTTATTAAGAATATAGATGGTTAAGTAAAAATAAAAAAAATAAAAAAAAAAAACCTTCCATGCTAGCAGGCCTCATCCCCCACGCCCCCCCCCCAAATAAGTACAAATTATATCTGGGCATATTGCTCAATTTCCCCCTTCCAACCCCTCTCACAAAAGAATTTAGAAATCACAGGCCAGAACAGCTGCAGAAGCCTCCCTCCCTCCACCTTTCCCCCCTCATATGAAAAATCCTAGGTGGGCTCCAAATCCCCACCACGCCCAGAGCCTCTCGGGTCATCAATGCTGCCCAGAGACCGGGCTTTTATTTTTGGAGGGCGGAGGGTTCCGCGTTGGGGGTATGAGCTGCAGGTGAGTGAGGATCGGGATGGGGGGTGGGGGGGACCCAGAGACTGTGTGGGGGTTTTAATATCGGGGTGGGATGGAACAAGGATCCTTGGGCCGCTGGGGAGGTCGAGCTGGGGAATCGGGCACTGTGTCCTAATATCATATTTATTTATTTTTGGGGCCGGGGAATCGGGTCTGCAGGCCCAGAAGGTGGTTTTTCAAGTGACCCACTTAATATTCAGAGTCTAGCTGGGTAACTTTCCCAGGATAACTTTAATCAGAATATTTTCAGAGGCACGGTTAAGGTTACCTGGATAACTTTAGCAAAATGTCTTCAGCTGGGGGCTTGTCCCGCTGAATGTTCGGATACAGGTATCCAGATAATGTTGCCACTCACTGGCCTAGTGAACACGTATTAGGCAGTCAGGCGTGCTATTCCAGCATCGCCACGCACCACTGCAATGGCCGGATCTGTGTACCTAAACGGCTTTTGCCTCAGAAAGTAGGACCCATACATGTGGAGAGTCCATGTTGGGGGCCTTCAGTTTTCACCCACCTCAATTGTTTGCATTGTTTGCTAAATTTTTCCCTAACACTTACATCGATGCTGTGAATGTTGGAGCTGAGAAGGACCAGGTTCGCTTTAGGAGCATTTATTATATCTTTTAATAGCCATGTAGGAGAGAGAGAAATGTATTAAGTATTTTTCTCATGGATAGAAAATGGGGGAAACAGTTTACATCTGGCTCGTAGTGAATGAAAGGACATTTTGTTCTGGCCTGTTTAATCCTGTATTTTGTATCTAGCAGCCATTTGGTGGGACATCCCCTTGTTCTCTCTGCATCTGATTGTAGTCTATTAGCCCTCTTGCGTTTGACGAGTCTGCACTTCCACCCCTTCAGCTCTCTGGTTATAGTCATGGATTTACTGTGCCTCCCTAACCCCCCCCCCCCTCACTCGCTCCCCTCATTTCTACACTTCTCCTACAGAGCTCATCATTTATTTATTTATTTATTTAAAACTTCTTATGTACCGTCATAGCAAATAAAATTTGATTAAAATGGTTTACAAATAATTCTAATTTAACAAAATAAAATATAAATATAAAATGAAATAAGGTAGAGTTTTTAAAATAATAAAATAAATTTAGAGCAAAGATACAATTGGTAACATATCAATATAAAATAATAATTTTATGTCTATAGAAATTAATAAATCTACTTTATTAAAACAGAAAAGCTAGAAATAAGTTATTTCAGCTATAGAAAAATAGAAGAAGAGAGATACCTTTTCATGTTTGTACATTAGCAAATGACAATGTCAACCAATCCAGAACAGTATAGTGTTATAAATGGAAATATATTAATACTTTATTTACTGATTAAATGGTACATGAATTTGAATTTTACTGATTGAAAACAACCTATAGTACTTCAAAACTTATATTACATTGAAATTGAAATGCAAAACCCACCCTGCTCCACATCTGTTTATATCCCCCGGTACTCAAGCACACATATTTTTCAAAACATGAATGACTGATGATTATAACTATTAGTACATAGAGGTTTTTTCCAGTTGTCCCCCAGTTTCACTAGGGTACACTGAGCAGTATTCCATGTGCTGGTACCTGTGCTATAACTATGATAGTCATTCAAAAAATTAAAAAATTTCAAAATTATTCCATTCTATTAGATCTCCTGTTAACACATCTGGACTGTACCACGAAGTGAGGTCTTTATTGTGGATACTGATATTATTCTTACACTTCTGGGTTGTTGTTTTTTAATTTCTGTATTGTTACATGAATAACCTCCCATCATAGCAGAGATGTTCCATTCCCTTTGTCGTTTTTGTTGCCCTGCTCTGCACCTTTTCTAGTTCCACTATTTCTTCCTTGAGAAGAGGCACACAATACTTGAGGTGTGGTCACACCATGGCTCGATGCAGAGGCAATATGATAGGTTCCTTTTTATTCTCCATTCCTGTTTGGATCATTCCTGACATTCTATTTGCTTTTTTGACCACCGCTGTGCAGTGAGCCAATGATTTCAACATATTGTCCACAAGGACTCTAAGGTCGTTTTCCCCGGTAGTGACTCCCAGTACAGAATCTAGCATCATATTACCTGTACTTGGAAATGAATATGTTACATAGCACAGGTCTTAGTACCAGTCCCTGGGGTACTCCACTAGCAACCTTTCTCTAGTTGGAAAACTGACCTATTTAGTTCTACCCTCTGTTTCCAGCCTTTCAAACAGTTACTAATCCACAAGAGAACGCTGCCTCCTGTCCCATGATTCTGTAATTTCTTGAGAAGTAGTTTATAGGGGACTGTGTCAAATGCCTTCTGAAAATCCAAATACACTGTATCAACTGGATCACCTTTATCTACTTGTTTATTTACACTTTTAAAAAAATTCTAAAATATTGGTAAGACAAGACTTTTCCTTGCTAAAACTATGTTTATTTTTCCACATTAAGCCATGTCTAGCTATATAGCCAGTGATTTTGTTTTTATGAATGGCTTCTATTATTTTACTCGGCACTGATGTCAGGCTCACCAGTCTATAATTTCCTGGATCAAGCCCTTTCTACAAAGTGCTGACACATTGGACACCTTCTAGTCTTCAGGAATCATGGCTGCTTTAAATGATAGGTTATAGACTACTAGCAACAGGTTAGCAATTTCATGTTTCAGTTCTTTTAGAACTCTGGAGTGGATGTCGTTTGGTCCCAGTGATTTGTTACTCTTTAAATTTGAAAATCTGATCTCCATTGTCACACATATTTGTTTTAGTTGCTCAGAATCTCCACCATTAAAGACTGTTTCAGGTGTGGGTATGTTCCCAACATCCTCCTCCATAAACACTGAAGCAAAGAATTAATTCTATTTTTCTGCTATTTTATTGTTCTCCCTGAGCACTCCTTTTGCCCCTTGGTTATCTAGCAGCCCAACTGACTCCATCATAAGCTATTTATTTATTTATTTATTCAATCTTATATTCCACAGTTCCAAAAATATGTCCAACACATATTACAGTTAAAAACATTAATAGAACAATCATCAAAATACTTACAAACAATTCACATAAATACCATCAAGATAAAACAAGCAAAAAGTTGACAATTTTATCTAAAAGCTTCCATAAAATATAAAAATGTGTTTTTTCTTAAAACCCTTCAAATCCCATTCATCGCTTCTTCACTGGCAAGCTTTTTCTCAGTCTCTTTTGGCCGGTCTACTGTTGTACATCTAACTTTCCTATGCTTATACTCTTCCTATTTTTATCATTTAGGTCTGCTTTCCATTTTTTGAATGATGCCCTTTTAACTTTAACTGCCTGCTTTATCTTACCATTAAACCACGCTGGCAATTGTTTGGTCTATCTTCGACCTTTTTTAATGCATGGAATACATTTTATCTGCGCTTCCTAAATGATATTTTTAAACAATGCCCATGCCTCATGCAAACTTTAACCCTTGCAACTGCTCCTTTTAGTATTTTTTTCTAATTTCTTCATTCTATCATAGTTATATGCTACTGTAGTCATTTTTCTTAATGTCCTCCTTCCAGTGATTGTGAAATGTGATTGCCTTATGATCGCTATTGCTTAGCATCCATACCCCAGTAATCTCTCTCACCAGGTCATTCGTGCCAATGAGAGCTCAATCTTAGTTAGCTGCCCCTTTCATCGGTTCTAGGACTAGCTGCTCTACGAAGCATTCATAGTATCTAGAAACCTCTCTAGCATGTTCCAAGCAGTCACTGACCAAATCAATACAGGGGTAATTAAAATCTCCCTTTATTATTAGTTGTCAAATTTTCTTTTTTAATTTCAGCTAGCATTTCACAATCTGTTTTTTCATTTTGGCCAGGTGGCTGTGGTATACACCCACTGGTATACTCTGGCCTGTCACATAAGGAATTTCTATCCATAAGAATTCCATCCTATATTTTTTTCCTGCAGGATTTTTATCATGCTTGATTCTATGCCATCTTTTACATATAGTACATTCCTCCACCATTAGGATCTACCCTATCATGTAGAAAGGGCAGATCAAAGAAAAGGTCAAAAAGAGACTTAGAATAATTATAGGGTAAAACTAAGACTTCTACCTATTGCTTGCTGGAATTTGTTGTCATTCAACAAATATGATAAGAAGAATGCTATTGGTAAATCTAATTCTCTTATTTAATGAAAAGAGGATAATACATTGAACCCAACCTCAGCTATGACAGTACTTGGGCACAGAGCAGTCAGATAATGGAAGATATATAAAGGCATGAAAAGCAGAATACAGTTATAGTACAGCTTAGTGTGGCCAGACATGCCTAGTGCAAGTCCTTTATTTGCTGAGTTCAGGGGAGCTTTGTATGTTTCACTATTCAGACATAGTTTATAAGTCACAATATCTTTCACTTGACTGGAAAGGAATCCGGTCTACCAAGGAAAAACTAAGAATAACATTCTGGAGGAATTATTCTTTGAAAGGGCATTTTGTAAACACAAAATATATCATTGGTGATATCTGGGGTATGAAGGTCGGCGACTCACTAGGCTTGTTGCTTATGAACATGACATTTTAAAAATGTCAGTTTGCTTATTACAATTATGTATTCCTGGAAGAGGGATAGGAAAGTAATGACCAGATTTATATATTTTCCTCATTCCTTCCAGTCCTTGAATTTTTCTTATAAAAAGAAAGAGAGAGTTCTGTGAGAGATTATTTACTTTATATTTTGAAACAATTTACTTGTATAAATCTGGGAAGTTTTACTTTCTACCTGTTCAAAAATTTAAAACAAATCTACTTCCATTGCTGTAATGCACCATTTGACAAGCTGCTCTAAGAAAGCATAACACAGGAAAGGCGCATCTTAAATTAATCAGCCTTTGTGTCTACATCCAAAGAATATAATTCTAACAATCTGCCATAGCTCCTAGCGGGTCAGAACACAAACATGCTGAAGTTGAGCTCAACAGCTACGCTAGTTATGCATAATTAGAAAGGTGTGCAAAACACTACACAGGTGAAAATCTCCATGGAACAAACCAAATATCCCTGAGCTGCGTCAAGGAGCCAAGATATGTAAACATTTCATGATGTCTGGTTTTCTCCTTTGATCACAGGCACTAACCAGTGGCAGGGCAGCTTTCAAAATGTTTGATGACATCACAAAGTACTCTGACATCCCTGAGATTTCAACTGAACTAAACTGGCCTGTGCCCTGTAGGAAAGAAACAAATGATTTTAAGTATCGAGGAGCATCAAGGACACATTAAAGAGTGAGCAGTGGCAGAAATTTGGGTGAAATTAGATGAAAGGTTGAAAAGCTATTAAAGAGGACAGACAGGTTGGGTTATCAGCTAAAGGCGGAATCAGTCCTGGTTTCACCCCAATGCTCAGCCTGTCCCTGATGTACTCTGGTAACCCTATTTCAGGGGTAAAGACAAGAAGAGTTTATATATGACCAGTTAGCTGTAAGAAACAAGGTTAAACAGGTAACAAGTTGAATATCCCCAGTTCTTTAGCCATTTCCATGAATCTGAAACTTTGCTGAATAGCATCAAGAGTGACGTATTTAAAGAAGGGCTTGATGTGCTAAGCATTTTTCCCATAGACCCAAAATGGGAAAAACTTTTTACTACATTGCGCCCAATGTCTTACTTAAGAAAATACTTACGCCTCCTAATCTGAATCTGATGTGAACTCCCACAGCTGCGTCTACAAGTTCTGCCTGGAAAAGAAAATACAGCTTTTATTCTCCAGTCCTTTAAAGCACCAGTATTACCCATGAGCCTAAAATTATCTGCTTACTAAAGGTCAGAGATGGAATTATGTTTCCAGCATTGATCAGAAGTGCAATATCACGCCCTTCAAGGAGCCTTGTTTAGACTTCTGAGGTGGGAATCCAATGGTGCTAGAGCCCTTCATCCTGCTCACACTTGAGTCAACACTTCTGATGACCCCCAGCAGCGGCTGCTCAGTGTCTCAGTTCTCCATTAAAGGAGGAGGAATAGCCTAGTGGTTAGAGCAGTGGGCTATGAACCAGGAGACCAGGGTTCAAGTCCTTGTGACCTTAGGCAAGTCACTTTACCCTCCATTGCCTCAGGTACAAAACTTAGATTGTAAGTCATCTGGGGATAGGGAAATGTAAACCGATGTGATATGTCAGTAAATAAAAATAAATGTTATGAGAGCCTACAGCCTTCAGTCAGGTGTGGAGAATAGGATCAAATCCCTGGAGTTGCCACTGCCACCCAAACCTCAGAGCTCTGGTCCTGGCTCAGTGAGCCTGCTGGCACACTTCTCTGGCCTCCATCATTCTTGGGCCCACTCCTCTGTACATCAATATAACCTATCAGGCTGCCACCATCTCATACTCCCCTCCCCCCAATTAAAAATGTGCATTCGGCCATTGCATTTTTTTTTTTAAACTTCCCATGCATTCGCATAACATTTGCTTGCTGCTTCGGGAATTTAAAAAAATTGTATTTGCTTCTTAAAACTGTGCGCTGAATTCCAGTGCAGTCTCAGAAGGCATTGGCCTATTGGGTAGTCACCAGGCCCAATGTTTTTCAGCACTGCTATTACCCTCTGTATGTTTGTCCATATTTTTTAGGATAGGTTGATCCAGTCCTGGTTTTACTTTCTTGTATGGATAGTCTTGTAGCTCTGATTTCTCTAAGAAACTGTGAGAATACTGGTCCATCTATACAGTGGGGTAAAAGCACAGCTGAATTGCCCTGATATGAAATAACAAGGCTAGCCGTTAACTCTAATCTGTCTGTAAGGCTGAACTTTGTTAGCCTGCCAACTCCTGCCAGTATGGGCACCGGAGATGCAAGCTAACTCCTTAATCCAGATCGTAAGATCGAGCTGGAAGTGTGCTAATCACTGGCCCTGTGAAATAGCCCCAGCTGTTCATTTTTAAGATAAGTCTCTACATTGCATGCAAATAAATGCACAGATTTTTGTGAAAATACATTTATTAATAAAGCTAGTCCTTACCTCTCTGGGATTGACACATTTCAGCAAAATTCGTGGATCTCCTTGTCTATGCAAATTGATCATATTTTTGTAGTATTCAAATACGAGGATATCCTGCAGCGAAAAGAAAACATCATGATAGGCTGGCATGAGTGCTAACCAGTAATAGTCTTCTGAATTTCCATATTGCAGGAATGATAAATGTTTAAGGACTTGCTCATGGCAACAGTTCTTATGTCCCTGTTATTTATTTATTTAAATTTATATATCACAAATCATAATTTCTAAGTAGTGAATAATAAAACATTCATAAAATCAGGTAAACAAATTATACATATTAAAGCATTAAACAGACATCGACCAAACAAATATATGCATCAATACTTCAAAAAGATCCCCTCTTTCTCTACACCTTAGCTGACACCCAAAAAATTCACCAGTCTCATCAAATTCATTTCCACGGAATTGATCTAAAATTATAAAAGGTTATCTGCTGTTCAAACATAGTCCCTTGATATTTAATTTCGGCGATCTTAATTCCTCAATGAGGCAGTGTTGACATAAAATGACCTTTTTATGCTGTCAAATATCATTCAAAAAAGGTCAAGGAAAACAAATAATTCTTTAATATTTCCTATATTTCAAGAGAGAAGACTCTTCCTAAAGCATTCCAAGCTCTTTCACAAGCCTCGTCCAATCTAATCAACTTTAAAGATGGAACATGCAGTAAATTCTGGCTCGCAGATCTCAAAGACCTCACCAGACAATAAAACTTCAATGCTGCTTTAAAACTTGAAGGAACTAAACCATTTAACCCTTAAATACCAACATTAAAATCTTGAATTATGCCCTCCATTTAATGGGTAACCAGTGTAATTTCATTAAAGTTGGTGAAATATGTTTGCGAATTGCAGTCCCAGCCACAATTCTTGCGGCTGTGTTTTGAATAAATTGTAGGGCCTTAATGCATTTCTGTAGGAGGCCAAGATAAAGAGCGTTACATTCATTAGCATTAACATGCTTAGACAACTGTATCACAGTTTTCCACAAGTCCTAAGCATTTCAATGAGAGATTTGATCATTGAGAATGTCGATAACTGGGTGGCAGGTAGGCATGAGGATGGCTTGGTAACATGCTTGCCTGGTGTGAAGATAGCAGATCTCAAGCATTGCCTAGAACGAGTTGTAAAGAGTGCTGGGGAGGAGCCAGCGATTGTGGCACATGTGGGTACCAGTGACATAAGGTGGTTTAGGAGGCCAAATGTAAGTAATAGTTTGAAATCCAAAACCTCCAAGGCAGTATTCTGAGAAATGTTCCCAGTTGCACATGCAAAACTCCAGAATCAGGCTTAGCTCCAATGTCCTGAGAAAATGATGTACATTAAAGCTAAGGTCGCTCAGGGGTTTTAAATGAACAGAAGGCATATATTGATTCTATATTAACTGATCAACTGCTAATAAATCAGGTTGTAAACAGGAATAAAAATAATTCTTGCAACTCTATTAAATGCCAGAAGTCTAAAAAATAGAACAAGAATCTAAATTAAGATATAAACATAGTAGGCATCTCAGAGACTCTTGGATGGAAGATAACCAGTGCAACACTGATGATACTTTAAGCATACATTTTTCAACATATTATGTTTTATTGCTTGATATGGTGTATATGTTGCTTGGGTGAGCCAATCATCTTTGCCAGGCAATAATATTCAGCATAAATGAATGTGGGGTGGGGGGAAGGGGTGTGGCAGGAGGTGGGAGTACATGGTGAGTGCATTTTGTCCTTGTCAAGTGAGACCTTGAGAAATGTTAGAATCCCTGTGCATTTTTTTGATTGTGTAGTTGGTAGTAGGAAATGTTTTCCTTTTACAAGTTCCCCTCTAGGAGAGAAATAAGAAGGACTACTCATCATAAAAGAGTATTTTCAGTAGCAGGTCCGGAGCTTTTGGAATTTGTCGTCCTTGAATATTAGGCTGGAAGAGAATTTCATGTAAATTAGAAAGAAATCGAAGACATGGTTGTTCCCGGTCAGGGGACGAGAGCTCTTGGGGTCGATATGAGGAGTAAATGAGGGAATTAAGACATGGGGTTAAGATCTGTGGCAGAATGATGACTATGGCAAGGGCTGATGATGCTGCTGATTGTTGAGGGGTTTGGGGAAGGTTGTTAGGGAATTTGGAGGGAAGGGTGGGTGATGGTGGGGATGTGGGATGGTATTTTATTTCTTGGATTTTTACATTTTCTGTGATTTTATGGTGTTCACCGGCTTTGGCGGGCAGGTTCCTAGGAAAATGGTATACAAATAATAAATGAAATGAAATGCAATATTATCATTTGCATACAATCAATGTAATTTGCTGAAGATTTAATTATGCCCAAAGTATAATTGCCTGTTACAAATATGCAGCATCTGAAAACCTTTAAGTTGCAAATTTAGAGGAAAATGCTGATCCATCGAACGGAGTGTCCTGTTTCTAGCCGTAGCTAATCCAGATCTCTTGGAAGTACCCAAGCTTTAACTTTCTAACCTCTCTCTGTTTCCACCATGAACCTTGGCACTGTTTGCAGCTCCTAGTTCTTTATCCTTTGAATCTGCTCGTTATGCCTACCCACTTGTTTTCACCAGTATCAGATAATCTTCATCATAATTATCCTTTCTTCCATACAGCAAGATTTCTCCTTTTTGAGTACTGCTAATAACCAGCTGTCACCTGGAAGGGATTTGCATTCCCGACCCACTTTCCCAGTCATCTTTGTCCTCTCCGATGTGTGGCTCTCCTTCCAGCTGCGTGACTACAAGCACATGGAGCCTCTCCCCAGTCCTCATGCCTGCTTCTGTCCAGCTTGCATGGCTTGCTGGGCTACAATTGTGCAAGTCTTTTCCCCCAGCCCAAGTGGCCCATTGTCTGGGGATCACGCCATTCCTCTGCCCGGCCCATACAGCCGCTGGAGTGACACAGGCGCATATGTGTACACCAACAGCCACTTGCAGGGATCTAAACATATTATATAGCTACATAAAGAAAGCTCCTTTTACCCAAACTGGATCCCCAAACTCTTTATAAGTGAATAATGCAGAAGCATTCACAAGTATGGGCAACTTGCCAGTATGTTTCAACCTCCTGAAAACATTAGACGATTCCAGCAGGGGAGTAAAGAAAGAAGAATGTTATTTGTTATTATTACTCAATGGTACCTACACGGAACAGGAATTGTGGCAATGGTGTCAATGATTACTAAATATACAGGCATACATAGCCACATGTGTCTGACTGGTCCATACTCTTGGTGACATCATTGCCAACTAATCAAATTTACAGAGGGATTGTATGATGCAGCATGTAACAGCACTACCAACTCAGATACTCCGAGGAGCATAGAATAAATTGAGGAAGCATGCTACAAGAAATTAAAATATAACTTACATATTGGATCGTGGGTTGAGTATTACAGATTTACCAATCCTACCTAGTTAGAATAAAGACTTCTTATTTGCTTGAAAATCACTGAACATGCTTCCTCATTCGCTCTTCTCAAGTTTTTCTTATTACAATATAAAGGGAGGTTAAGATGCTTTTCTCTTCTAAAGCTACCTCCATACGAGTCTGCCAGCTGATTCCATTTTTTTTCCTGAACAGGTCGATCCAGTCTTGACTTTACCCCCTTTGCATGCATGGATTTATAATTCTGCTATCCTAATGATTTCCTTAGGAAAAGTCGAACTATGAGTCTATGCAAGCTGTGGGGTAAAACCAGGACTGGAGCAGCCTGTCCTGATCATCTGAAACCAATTAGCCAGTCCTATCTCCAAAGAGCTTTCAGATGTTGGCATGATTGGCAATCTTGACTTGCAAGATATATTTCTGAAACACTAGAGTAGATTTGTCTTTCAAACTTTAATAATGTGTAATTGTCAAAGGAATGGACAGAAACAGTGAGGGGGCTGGCTACATTATGTTTCCACAAGACTGTTAGATCACATGCATTATACAATTATCTTGCTGTTCAGACAAAGAAGCCTTTGATCATTGATGAGGCAGTGTATTACAAAATATAAACATTGGAATGCCATCAAACATTTTTTTCTGGGAATCTAGGGAAAAAACGCTGCAGGCACAATTTAATATTTTCTCACTTTGCTATCTGTAAACATTTGAGAGCATTCTCTATCGCGGGACATTTACCCGCATCTATACACAACACTAAAGAGCCGAAAGCCTTCATGTGAGTGTTAAAAACTTATTTGTTTAAAATTTAGTTTGATCCTCCCTAGATATCTTACTCCTCTATGTTGATAGTCATGATTATTTGATTTTTTTATTGTATGTTTTTTATGTTGATATTAAGTGACTTATTTTATGAAAGTAAATTGTACCCCTCTCTGAACTATGGAGGAGCGGGTAATAAATGTGTTGCATGAATAAAAATTAAAATGCATAAGAACATAAGAATTGCCATACTGGATCAGACCAAGGGTCCATCAAGCTCAGTATCCTGTTTCCAACAGTGGACAATCCAAGTCATAAGTACCTGCCAAGTACCCAAACATTAGATAAATCACAAGTTACTATTGCTTATTAACCGAAATAATAGTTTATGGATTTTTTCCTCTAGGAACTTATCCAAATCTTTTTTAAACCCAGTTACACTAACTGCTGTAACCACTTCCAATGGCAATGAATTCCAGAGCATAATATACACTGAGTAAAAAAGAATTTTCTTCAGTTTGTTGTAAATGAGCTACTTGCTAACTTCATGGAGTGCCCCCTGGTCCTTCTATTATCTGAGAGAGTAAATAACAGATTTACATTGACTTGTTCAAGTCCTGTCATGATTCTGTAGACTTCTATAATATCCCCCCCTCAGTTGTCTCTTCTCCAAACTGAACAGCCCTTTCCTCATAGGGCAGCCATTCCATGCCCCTTATCATTTTGGTCGCCCTTCTCTGCACTTTCTCCAGTGTAGCTATATCCTTTTTGAGATGCAGTGACCAGAATTGCACTCAGTATTCAAGGTATGGTCTCACCATGGAGCGATACAGAGGCATTATGAGAGCCATTGTTTTATTTTCCATTCCCTTCCTAATAATTCCTAACATTCTGTTTGCTTTTTTCATCGCCACAGCACACTGGACCAATGATTTCAATGTATTATCCACTATGATGCCTAGATCTCTTTCCTGGGTGGTAACTCCTAAGATAGAACCTAACATTTTGTAACTACAGCAAGAGTTATTTTTCCCTATATGCATCATTTTGCACTTGTCCACGTTAAATTTCATCTGCCATTTGGAAGCCCAGTTTCCAGGGGCGGATTGTGGGAAAATAGTGGCCCGGGGGATTTTTCTCCATACTGGCCAATGGGTACCCAATTACACATACAATTTGGTGAGTCACCAAATACAGAATAAAGGGACCATAAAATATAAACAGAAATGCACAGACAAACTGAACTGGAAATCACAACAAGTTAGACTGTATGTAATGCAGCAATAGAAAAACAGAAAATACCATCATTCCTCATAAAACATCAAACAAAATCAAGAACTATCATACTAAAACTGCTGATGAATAGAACCTCCAGTAATTTAACTCAGGGAATTTTTCAAAAATTTGTATATAACACCAATAACATATTTCAAAAAGAGCAGACATCAAATAATATTCAATAATTAAAACTAATAAGGATTTTAAAAAGCCCCTGCTGTCCCCTTCTGTGGGAGCTCTTGATTTCCAGTCACCCTGATATTGTTGAGGATTAGGAGGTTATCCTCTCTCTCTCACACATACTCACATGTCCATTCTCTCTCACACATACACTATCACATACATACACATTCATGCTCTTATACCCAACATAACCTCTCGCTCTCACTGACACTGACACACTCTCAGGCTCTAAGACACTCTCTCCCCCTCCACACACAAACTCTTACTCCCTTGGATTTTCTCATACACACTCATGCTCTCACACTCACTGGCTCCCTCACATACACACAAACATACACACCCAGGCAAGTTCCCAGTCATTCTCACACACACATTCACACTGACCCCCAGCCGCCAACCCTGAATTCGGCCTGTACTCAACTTTGTCTTCTACCTCATCCCATTGGACCCTGCCTTTTGCTGCTTCCTGGCACTTTGCCTTGGACACTCTTCTCAAGGATCAACCACGCGAAGGCCCACCTAAGACCAGCCACCCCCTGTACCCAAGGGCTCAACCTGTGGGGACGAGGGCTGGTATTGGCGAAGCTCCAGTCGGCCTCTGCTTCGTGTTCAGCTCCACCTCCCGACAGTGGGGACCCATGGGGGCTTCCCCCACAGGTAGCACCAACTCCACCTCAGGCCAAGGGTCCACCTCCACAACATGAGGTCTTCCACCTTCGCACCAGGTAGGCATGTTACCAGGCGATCTTCACACCCACCAGTCATCCAGCTGTCTACATTCCTAATAATTGAATCACCAACTATGACGGCTGACCTAACTCTCCCCTCCTTGGCAGTAGCCCTGGGAGACACATCCTCTGTGTGAGAGGCCAATGCACCACCTGGAGAGCAGGTCCTTGCTACAGGATCATTTCTTGCTGCACCAGGTTGATGCTCTTCAACCAGGGGACCTTTCTCCTCCAAGGCATCACCAGGGCTGCCAGACTGGAGTTGGGACTTGGCTACTATGTCCCTGAAGGTCTCATCTATATACCTTTCTGTCTTCCTCAGCTCCTCCAGGTCTGCCATTCTAGCCTCCAGAGATCAGACTCATTCTCTGAGAGACAGGAGCTCTTTGCATCAGATGCACATGTACAATTTCTCACAGGCGGGTAAAAAAATCATACATGTGACACTTGATACAAAAGACTGGGAGGCCCCCATCTTGCTGCTGGACTGCTGTCTTCATCTTAAATTTGTTCATTTCCTAGTTAAGTTTTAGGTTGCTATAGGTGCAGGATTGCTTACAGTTAGGGTCCTTTAAATGTATTAGTGTATTCACTGTATATCTGGTAGTGACCTACAAGGGAATGACCAAACTCTTGATAAGGTGTGGGGAATTTCTAAGTTTAAGTTAAAAGGCTGATTTTTTTTTTTTTAAGTGTGAAAGTGACACCTGCCTGTTGCCTGCTTTTCTGACTACCTATTTAAAACAAAACACATGCACACACTAAATAATATACCCCAATACTTTACTTCTCCCCAGTACTTTTAAGTTTTAAAAATGTCTTCAAGCAGTTCTTACTGCTTCTTTCCAGCCACCATCAAGATGATCCTCTCCTCTCAGTCCTCCCAGGGCTGACTTGGTAGCCCTCCTTAATCCTTGGTGATCCTTGCAGCCAGTCGGTAGAAGGGGCAGTGAGGCCCAGTGTTCCCCATTTCGTTGAGTGGAAATGGCCAAGGGTGCCATCTTTTCTGAGGTTTTCCTCCAGGAGACCACTTTTGAAGTAAAGTTTTCTGAACAGTGAGTCTTAAAAAAAAAATTGTTGTTCCAATGTTCCCACTGCCATAAAGGTGTTGATAAATGTTTAACAGTGAGGTTTAACAGTGAGGTATAGTGGGTGATGACCCACAGGGTAATGTTCTCCCCCCAGGAGAATGGCAGAAGTGATCATAAATAGTAAATGTTCTGTGATGATTCTCCTTCATGGAAAACTGATAGGAGGTATAGTCTAAATGTAGGTATAATGTTGTCTATCATATGTATATACTGGTTGAACTTGAGTCTAAAGTCTACGCAGGTCATAGGCTCCACTTGGGAAAGTGTACTGTTGTGGATAGACCAGATGTTGGTAACATCTTTGCTATGTTGTATTGTGTATTATGTAGTCCACTTGGAAACATTATCTGTGAACGTGTCCTGTCCACTCAAACAATTCTTTTTTGGGGGGAGAGGAGAGTGTAGAGACCCCTCGGTCTCCACTAGGTGGCTGTAGATCCCTGCCCTTAGATAGGTAGCAAGGAGGGAGATACCATTCCATCAGCAGCTCACTCTGAAGATGTCTGAAGTGGTTCAATCCCTGCATAGAAGGGAGGGCTATAAAGAGTATGATCATTTTGGTTTGGCTTCTGGAGAGTAAGGAGCCATTTTGTTCGCTGGTTGATTTGAGAGGAGATTCCTGCAGGGCACCCCTTGCCTATCAGGACCTGCCTCCAGTTTTGTGGGGAAAAAAGACTTTGGTGATAGTTTGAGTATTTTTTGGAGTTTTGCCTGAGGTGAGACCCTAGTTCAGGCTGGTGGTTCCAGATCCATAGGCCAGAAATTAAAAGATCTGTGCGCTCCTCTCCCTGCAAATGAGGGGTTGCAGTGACTTTTCACCTCAAAGGAAGTTTTGGGATGAGGAAAGTGTTTTTCCCCGTTTTGGTTTGTGAAGAGGTTTAGTGCCACCCCTCCTCATGGTTGAAGCTGGGCTATATTAGCCTGTTTTTCCCTGCAGCAGGCCTAGCCCCACAAGAGGTCATATCAGAAGGAGCCCAACAAGTAGGGGCAAGAGCTTTGGCAACCTACAAATGGATCTCCGCCCTTTGGGACATAGGACACAGGCTGGGGATGAACTGGACTCGTGTATGATTTTTGGGACTGAAGGGATCCTCCACAACACAGGAAATTCCCTGCCCAACTAGGATATCCTATTGGTTCACTCTCTGAGGGATAAGTTCTAGAACAAGGCCCTGAATAGAGGACAGATACACAGAGGAAAGGAAGAAAAGTCTGAACTGTAGATACCCCAGTGTGAGCACAGATATAAAGTGAACAGTTATCTATTTGATTAGATATTTATTTCTGAAGAATCACAGTAAAGTTAATTTGAATACCCAATCTGTGTCTTGCCTGTTTCTTAAGCACTACTACTGATAGCCAGCAAAGTACCACTAAGCAGGAGAGATTTCACTAAACTGCTAGACCTTGAAGGTCAGCCTTCCCCCAGTAGAAAGGACCCACACCTTGGGACAAGCAAAGAGAGGAAAACAAGTCCAAGGAGACAGACCTCACCTATAAATGTTTTTGTGGCCCTTTGGGAAACATCCAACCCACCAAAAAAGGGCTACTGTTGTGTCTGGTACTTCGCAAGGCAGGCCTCTGGAGTGCCATCCTTACCTCCAATCCCGGGCCCGACATGTTGTCTATAGGCGGCGAAGTAGGCCCCCAGATGGGTGTGTGGCTGGCCGCCGCATTCCACTGAATCCTGCTGTTCCAGCCAATGATGATGCAGCCTTGCTTCCCGACAAGTGGCAGGCTGCCACTCACTATCTGCCTTCCCTAGGCCCCACCTAGGCACGCACATGCCCAATCTGATTCCCCAATGGCGTCTGTTGATGACATCGCTACCCATGGAGTATATAAGGCCACTCTAGCTCTTGCTCCTGTGCCTCAGCAATAGGTCGACTACCTCCTGGCACATCTAGTTGCCTTACTGTGTTTCTGAGTTCCTGATCTTTGTTCCTGAGTCTCTGGGCCTGTTTTCTGCATTCCTGGTCTGTGTTTATAGCCTTGTCCCTGGTCTGTCTTCGCTTGTATATGCATTTCTCACTCCAGGCAGTGCTTTGTATGTTATTTATTTATTTTATTTATTACAAATATTTATTAATTGCCTTACTGTCAAAAATGCCCAAAGGAACATATAACAAGATAAGATACAATATAAAACAATTGTTTAAAACAAATAAAACACATTCTTCAACTTTCAAAAATAAAACATGTTATTCATTTTACCCTCTGTTGCTTCAGGTATAAACATTAGATTGTAAGCCCTGTGGGGATAGGGAAAATACCTATAGTACCTGAATATAATCCACTTTGATGTACACTTTGAAGTGCCAAAAATATAAAAATCTAAATAAATAAATAAAATAATAAAGCTCATCACTATCACCAGTAAGCACTTTACAAGCTCTTATCTTACATCCATGACCCCACACTAATGTTCCCTCGCTCAACCAAAAATAGTGAACATCCATGTTTTCAGCTTTTTCCGAAATAGTTAAGAACATAAGTACATAAGAGCATGCCATACTGGGTCAGACCAAGGGTCCATCAAGCCCAGCATCCTGTTTCCAACAGTGGCCAATCCAGGCCATAAGAACCTGGCAAGTACCCAAAAACTAAGTCTATTCCATGTTACTGTTGCTAGTAATAGCAGTGGCTATTTTCTAAGTCACCTTAATTAATAGCAGGTAATGGACTTCTCCTCCAAGAACTTATCCAATCCTTTTTTAAACATCCAATCCTTTTTTAAACATTTTCTGCTCTTATAACTACTGGAAGACTACTCCATAAGAGCAGAACAGATGATGAAAAGGACCTATTAAATAATTTCACATGACAGAACATTTTTGCTGTTGCCAGTTCCAATAAATGCTGACACACAGAGTGCAAATTCCTTGTCTCATGCCACTTCAAACTATTTTTCAAGTTTGGCGAGTCATTTTTCCTTAAAATTTTAAAAGCCAAACGCAAACATATAAATTTACATCTTGCCTCTATCAGCAACAATGCTATTGTAATAGTAACGCATTGCTGGTGTCCTTCTCAAACTACCTGTCATCATCCTTGCTGCTACGTTTTAGATCATTTGTAATGTCCTAGTTGTTTTACTTGGCAGCCTTAAATAGATCACTTTACAATAATCTATTTGATTCAAAATCAGGGCATACATCACCGTTCGCAAAGTTTACAGATCTAGATAATGGCTTCAATTGTTTTATCATTTTCAGTTTTCAAAATGTACTTCTTGCAACCTGGGTAATCTGTTTCTCCAAATTAAATTTTTCATCCACTTTCACCCCTAATGACCTAACCTCTTCTTTACATACTAACTCTACATTACCCAATCTAGGCCTTTTTTTCCCCGAGGACTCCGTCAAGACAGCCTTCAATCTCTCTCTCCTTGATGGGAAGGCACTGGCCTGGGCATCACCCTTATGGGAGTGAGCAGACCCAATCCTCCAAGATCTACAGCGGTTCATTACTGCCTTCAAGTCTGTCTTCTATGAACCTGGCCAGCTGGCTACCTCAGGCTCTGACCTCCTCCATTTGTGCCAGGGCTCTCGGACTGTAATGGACTACACCATAGAGTTCTGGACCCTGGCCACCGAGCTCAACTGGAGAGAAGACTGCCTTGCAGTATCTTCCTAGAAGTGCTGTCCTCTCGGATTAAGGATGAGCTAGTTGGCTGAGAGTTCCCAGAGTCCCTGGAGGGGGTCATTGACCTGGCTGGTAGGACTAACCGCTTCATCCAACAGCGGGCGAGGGAGCTTTGCCCTCTGTTCAGGGCCATCATGCTGGCTCCACGCTTCCAGTGCCCATTCTCTCCACCAGCAGCAGCACCATCAATCCCGATGCACCCAGAGGAACCGATGCAGCTCTGGCAAGGTTGCTTCGCCCCCAAGGAAATGTTGTGTCGACGCCAGCTGGGCCTGTGCCTGTATTGCATTGGTGCTGAGCACCAGTTTGCTCAGTCCTTGATTAGGCTGGTAAACTCCAGAGCCTAGGATCTGGTGGGGAGGTGATCTTAGGCTTCACGACTCCTGCTCCTCAACTGACACTCCCATTGACAATCACTGTGAACAGCAAAGAATTTACCACCCAAGCTTTGATTGACTACAGTGCTGGAGGAAATTTCTTCTTGAAGGCCCTGGTGGATCATCTACAGCTTCACAAGGGGCCCCAGAAAAAAACCCTTTATTGTGTCTTCTATTCACAAGATTCTCTGCCTGGGCAGTTCACTCTCGCCACCACACCCTTGCCCGTACGTAGGGGGCTTCTCCTCGTGAAATGCATTGTTTTCTATGTTATTGACAGAGCCGTTCGCCCTATCATGTTGGGGCTTCCTTGGTTACAATTGTATGCTTCATAATTTGACTGGTCCTCATTACAGCTTGGCAACAGAATAATGTGTGGCAAATGATTATACTGAGCAATAACAGTTATCAATCAAAAAAATGTGTATTTACTTGTGCCTCACAGCCACACTTCCTGCCTGGAGAGGTCTTGGTGGCATACCTGGCTGAGGTTAAGGGCGGGCGGCATGTAGACTGTGAAGCAGTGCTGGAGACGCTAGGATGAGTAAGAAGGCTCATGGAACAGCCCCACAAGCCACAAATCGTAACAGTTTGACACTGATTGTACTGTGATGGAACTTTGGTCATTTTAATTGAAATCTGCTTTGACAATAGGGTTGTTCCTTGCATTCTCCATTTGGAAAACTGACTTCAGGAGTCCCCAAATGCAGTTCTTGAGGGCCACAACTCAGTCGAGTTTTCAGGATTTCCACGATGAATATGCATGAGATCTATCTGTGGTAGAATGGAGGCAGTGCATGCAAATAAATCTCATGCATATTCATCGTGGAAATCCTGAAACCATGACTGGTTGTAGCCCTGGAGGACCAAGGTTGTGAACTCCTCATTTAGTCCTATCTTCAGTTTCCTGTCATTTGTCCAGTTACCAATCCACAATAGGACACTGCCTCTTATCCTGTGGAGTCCTTCATTGGGGACTTTGTCAAATGCCTTCTGCAAATCCAAATATGCTATATCCACTGGCTCACCTTTATCTCCATGTTTATTTATATCTTTAAAAAAAACCTCTAATAGATTGGTTGAGACAAGACTTCCTTTTGCATGTTTCCCACTGCATATCCCAGCTATAAAGTTACTCGTGCCACAGTCCACATTACTCAATATGGACCTCAAAATATGTTTTTTCTATTTTTTTGTCAGGGCGTTTTCTTTTTCTTTTAATCTTCTGATTTATTAGGTCATTAGCACAACTCACAAATATGCATTAAGAACAATAAAGCAACAGCAACATATTAAATATTCACTCAAGCTTCATTATAAGTCAACATTTCTAAAGACCCTTCTTTTTCAATAAAACCCCCGACAAGTACACCACGCATACAATCGATCATCCACATTCAGTGAAATACGTCAACAAAAAGACCTACAATAAAATAAAAATTCAGAATAAAAAACAATCGAATAGAATAGTACTGCAATCAAATACCTTAAACGTTGAATAGGACTTTTAGGGCATTTTATTTTTCTAATCAGTTTGGTCACATTTTCCTTTTTTTTTTTCACTTTCTTTCATGAAGTGAGTACCAGATGGGTAACTCAATGGTTTTCTTCTCCTCCCAATGTGATACCAGATTGGCACTCACTCCTCCAAACAATTTGTCATGTTGGCATTGAGTCCCTCAGACTAAGCGATGCAGGAATGAACTGAAAGACTTTCTATTAATACAGACAACCTTTAACACAGAGACAGGCAACTCTAGTCTTCAAGTGCCACCAGCAAACATGGTTTTCAGGACATCCACAATGAATGCATATGAGATCTATTTTTATAGAATGGATGCAACGCATGCAAAGATATCTCATGCATAATTCATGGTGGATATCCTGAAAACCAGACCAATTGATGGCACTTGAGGACCGAAGTGGCCTACCCCTGCTCTAGCCATTAAACAAAATTCTCTTCTTACAAAAAATATTCCCAGGCCAATCCTGTAAAGGAACAGCAGCTCAGAGGGTGTTACAGTGGGGGAGGGGGGATACAGCTAGGACTGAGGAACCCCTACAGCAGAGCTTTCCAAAGTGTGTGTCGCGACACTTTAGTGTGTCGCCTGAGGTGTGCCGGTGTGTCGCGCAAGCCCGGTGCATGTGACACACCGGCAAGTGGGAACCAATGCAGCCGCCGGTGGACCTCATCCCACTGGCGGCTGAGCAGTGAAGTTTCGCTGGGCTGGGCTGTGTGCTGGAGACACACAGCATGAAAATCGGTGAGCCGTGGTGGAGCTTACATCACCACAGATCGAAGAAAAAGGTCACGCAGGTGCTCCTCCTCCTTCCTGCCCACGCGGCCCCGGAAGAAAAATGTTGCCGGAGCCGCACGGGCAGGAAGGAGGTGGAGCATCAGCCATGTGCAGAAGAAGAGCAGCGGGCTGAGAGGAGGAGGCCCGGTAGCAGGGTCCCCACCGCGGATCGGCCCGCGAAGAAGAGAGACGCCGCTGCCGCGGATCGGCCCGCGAAGAAGAGAGACGCCGCTGCCGCGGATCGGCCCGCGAAGAAGAGAGACGCCGCTGCCGCGCATCAGCCCGCGAAGAAGAGGGACGCCGCTGCCGTGGATCGGCCCGCGAAGAAGAGGGACGCCGCTGCTGCGGATCGGCCCGCGAAAATCAGGGCTGCTGCAGAGCCCATCCTGCAGCGACCCGTGAAGAGGAGCCCAGAGGTAAGAGAGAGGCTGAGGGCCCGTAGAGTGCGTGTATGAGATGAGTTGAGAGATTGTGTGCATGTATGAGATGAGTTGAGAGACTGTGTGTGGGAGTGAGGATCTGAATGTTTGCAGAGACAGCATGTGAGAGCCTGTGTGTGTGAGAGAGAGACAGCATGTACCAGTGAGAGCCTGTGTGTATGAATGATTGTATGAGAGAGAGCATGTGACAGTGAGAGTCTGTGCTTGAGCAAGACAGCATGTGGGAGTGAGAGAGAGCCTGGGTGTGAGTCAGACAGCATGTGCAAGAGAGAGACTGTGTATGAATGATTGTATGAGAGAGAGCATGTGAGAGCCTGTGTGTGTGTGTGTGTGTGTGAGAGAGAGAGAAAACATGTGAGAATGAGAACCTGACTGTATGTTTGAGGGAAGAAGATAGATGGAGAGAAAAGAAATAGAAAAAAAAGACAATATGAAAGGAATTGGCAAAAAAAATAAGAAAGGAAAGGTGGAACAAGAAAGCCTGTGACCAACCGATAAAAAACTAAGATCAGACAGCAAATGTAAAAAAAAAAAATTACTTTTTACTGATTGGCACATGTAATTTTTGGTAATGTGCAAAAGTAGCATTTTCTCTATGCGGATCTCACAATGTACGAGATCAACATGGAGGAAGTGGGAAACCCCCGGGGCCTACACAGAGAAAGCAACAGAATGGGCTTCAGTGCCAATAGCAGCAATCAGCGCCTCCCAAATACCCATGCGGCATCAGTGACAGTGACAGTGGCAGCAGAGGACTGAGAGAGGCTCTTGAGGTTGCTGGCAAAAGAAAGAGAGGGGGTCTGCCTTTAGTGTGCATGTGAATGAATGGGAGTCTGCCTGGGGGTGTATGTGTGTGAATGCATGGGTGCCTGCCTGAGGGTGTGTCTGTGTATGAGAATGTATGGGTGTCTTCCTGGGGTTTGTATGTGTGAGAATAGATGCCTGCCTGTGTGTGGTGTATGTGTGTGTGTGTGTGTGAGAATGAATTGGTGCCTGCCTGGGGGTCTGTTTGTGTGAGAATGAATGTGTGCATGCCTGGGGGATTGTGAGGGAGTGGTGTGAAAATGAATGGGAGCCTGCCTGGGGGTCAGTTTCAGTGTGTGAGAATGACTGGGAGCTTGCCTGGGTGTGTGTGTTTGTGTGAGAGTGATTGGGAACTTGCCTGGGTGTGTGTGTTTTTAAGTGTATGTGAGGGAGCCAGAGAGAGTGAGAGCATGAGTGTGTATGAGAAAATCCAGGGGAGTAAGAGTTTGTGTGGGGGGTGTGTGTGGAGGGGGAGAGAGTGTCTTAGAGCCTGAGAGTGTGTCAGTGTCTGCGAGAGCGAGAAGTTATGGTGAGTATAAGAGCATAAATATGTATGTATGTATGTGACAGTATATGTGTGAGAGAGAATGGACATGTGAGTATATGTGAGAGAGAGAGGATAACCTCCTAATCCTTGACAATATCAGGGTGACTGGAAATCAAGAGCTCCCACGTATGGACAGCAGGGGCTTTTTAAAATCCTTATTAGTTTTAATTATTGGGTGTTATTTGATATATGTGCAGTTTTTAAATATTTTATTGGTATTTGGGAAATTGTAAAAAATGTATATGATTTTAATTAATAGAAATTCTATTTATCAGTAGTTTTAAAATATTCTTTTATTAGTATGGTTTTACTATTATAACTGATGCTTTATGTTTCTTGATTTTATTTGTTTTATGAGGAATGGTGGTTCTGTTTTTCCATTGTTAATACACAGAGTCTGGCTTCTTGGGGTTTCCATGTCAGTTTTTGTCAAATTTGTGCTCCTTTATTCTGTATTTGGTGAGGGTCTGTCTCTGCTCTGTGTGTGTGACCATGATGAGAGATTCTACTAGCATAGGGATCTATAGCAATTGGGTTTGTTTTGTTTCCTCAGTAGGTGGTATATTGGTATTCTAGGACCCAGTGTAATATTTACCCTTGCTTATTCACAGGTAGGGTTATTGTTGTTTGAGTCCTTGGTGTTATTACTGTTATGTTACGATGGGATTGCAGATTAGATTTTGAGTGTCTTTTTTGCGAGGTTTTGTGTTAGTTCACAATGGGGTAGATTTTCAGAGCCCTGCTCGCCTAAATCCGCCCAAAACCGGGCGGATTTAGGCGAGCAGGGCCCTGCGCGCCGGGAAGCCTATTTTACATAGGCCTCCCGGCGCGCGCAGAGCCCGGGACTCGCGTAAGTCCCGGGGTTCTCGGAGGGGGGCGTGTTGGGGGCGTGTCGGGGGGGCGGGCCCGGTAGCCGCGGCGTTCCGGGGGCGTGTCGGCAGCGTTTTGGGGGCGGGTACGGGGCGTGGCTACGGCCCGGGGGCGTGGCCGCGCCCTCCGTACCCGCCCCCAGGTCGCGGCCCGGCGCGCAGCAGGCCCGCTGGCGCGCGGGGATTTACGTCTCCCTCCGGGAGGCGTAAATCCCCCGACAAAGGTAAGGGGGGGGTGTACACAGGGCCGGGCGGGTGGGTTAGGTAGGGGAAGGGAGGGGAAGGTGAGGGGAGGGCAAAGGAAAGTTCCCTCCAAGGCCGCTCCGATTTCGGAGCGGCCTTGGAGGGAACGGGGGGAGGCAGCGCGGCTCGGCGCGCGCAGGCTATACAAAATCGATAGCCTTGCGCGCGCCGATCCAGGATTTTAGTGGATACGCGCGGCTCCGCGCATATCTACTAAAATCCAGCGTACTTTTGCTTGAGTCTGATGCGCAAGCAAAAGTAGGCTGTTCGCGCGCCTCTTAAAATCTACCCCTATGTGCCTGGCAGTGGAAGGTGTTTGTGCTGCTGTTACTGTGAGGTGACACCAGAATTTGAAAATATCTTTTAGTATGATGAGCTGTAAGGGAAACATCCAAGCTCCATTGTTTGGGGGAATTTCAGTGGATGCACAGAGTTACAGAACTGGAGGTGCAGGATTTATATTGACATTCTGTCCCTTCCTATAAATTCCAGTCTTCACTTTCATAGCCATATAGAATTAGTTGAATGAGGCTATCAAATAATTATATAGTGTGAAACTGGCCAGCTTTTTAAAATTACGCAGAAGACCCTTTGGACTTTCTTATTAACACCAAATATTCAAAATCTGTGTTCATCCCATCAAGCTCATATATCTCATTAAAGAGGTAAATTGAATAACACAATAACTTTGTTTTATTATTGTTATTCATAAATTAGAACAATAACATTAAGCTTGGAATATTATATATTTTTAATATAAATGAGAGGTTTTCACAAGATAGGTTGTGTCGTGAAACATTTTATTATGTATATATTTAAGGAAACATACATAAATTGTCGAAATACATTTAGTTCGTTTAACCTTTAACCTCTGGTTTGCTAGTAAACTGAATTACTGTGTCCCGAAATTATGTTTGTCTAAAAAGTGTGTCACCAACATGAAAAGTTTGGAAAGCTCTGCTCTACAGGGTCAACCATGTTCTAGGCAGGGCAGAACATGGTTTTCTGCCTGAAACAGCAACCTTCCTGCAGGTTGAGCCCTTGGTTTCTGGTGGTCAGCAGGATTTAGGCTGTACTGGAGATAAGCTGGGTCTGGAAGTCAGAGCTGGTATTGGAGAAACAGGCAGGTACTGGAAGCAAGGATCAGGCCTGGGGCTGGAGACAAAGGTAGGGACTGGCACAAGGGCACAGGGCCTGGAGTCATGGGTCCATAGAGAAGGTGGCTAGAGCGAGAGCAAGCATAGCTTCATGAGGACCCCTACTGGCAGGGTGGTTGAATAGCAGGCAGAACCGTTTCAGAGGATTAGAGGCTTTCTTTGAAGACTTGGGCAACCTTTCTCCTGGAAAGGAAGAGTGGACAAAAAAAGCTTCCATCCAAAACAAAGTACAAAAGAGAGAAAAAGCTCATTAGCCATTCGGTGTGAACTAACAGCAAAGCTCTTACCCAGCACCTAGGCTCCTCATTAAGGCTTTGGGCCTGCAAAGACACAGGAGCAGGAGGTAAAAAGTTCCTGTTCTCTCAAATTCCAACTCAAAAGTCCACAAAACTTACTAGGGGATCACAAGATTGGACCATTACAGCAACCTCTCATAGGAGTGCTATGGAAAAATGGTGCACTTCTCTAGCCTACACTGCATAGCACAAGGATGGCCAGCTCCGGTCCTCGAGAGCCACATACAGGCCAGATTTTCAGGATATCAACAATGAATGTGCATGATACAGATTTGCATACAAGGTGGCAGTGGATGCAAATCTATCTCACCCATATTCATTGTGGATATTCTGAAAACCTGGCCTGTTTGTGGCTCTTGAGGACCAGAGTTGGCCACCCCTGGCATAGCATGACCATTCCTCAGAGACATACTTCAATGGGGCCTTATATAGGAAACTAGGCGAGAAAAGGAGTCAGCTAGAGAATACAGGCACTAATTCAGGGGTAGGCAATTCTGGCCTGGAGTGTCACAAACAGACCTGGTTTTCATGACATCCCTAATGAATATGCATGAGATATATTTGCATACAATGGAAACAGTGCAAGCAGATATACCTTATGCATATTCACTGGGGATATCCTTTTGTGGCACGCCAGGTCCAAAGTTGCCTATCCCTGTTCTAATCAATGGCAAGGCAGGTTTAAAAACGCTGTCAGCCAATGACAGGATAGGTTTAGAAATGCTTGATGACATCTCAAAGTGCTCTGACTTCTCTGAGATTTGAACTTAACTGGCTTGTTTCCCTATAAAAAAAAAGAAAAAGAAGGAAATCTAGGTATTGAAGGCACATGAAACTTGTGAGATAGGGGTTAACGGGCACTCTGCAGTCTATGACATAAAGCTGAATGAAATTGGATAAATGCTTCAAAACTTATTAAGTGGGGACAAACACTCAGCCATGGGAATCTTATAACCCCAGTTTCCCTACAGTAAACTAGACTAAAAATATTAATTACTTCTAATAGTTCAGATTTTAGAAAAATGAATCTGCACAGGAAAAATACATTTTGAATTGCAAGAGCAGGCAAGTTCAGTTAACTAAAACTCCAAACAGATAAGATTTCATCCCCTGGGCATATCCTTCAATTTAGCTACCTTTACATGTTACAGATCAAATTCCTGCTAGTATTTTCTTTGATTTTAATTATTCACTTTAAAACCATTCATAAACTTTTGTCAGGGTATGAGACAAGGAGAAGACAAGTCCATATATCATTGACACAAGCTATAAATGCTGTACCTCTATCAAAAAATATCCAAACTTCCTAAGTCACATCTTACTTAAGAAAGAGAGCAATTCATAAAATTGTTGTTGTTATATAATCACATTTTGCACAAAAATGAGGTACAGTAACATCAACTAGTTACCAAGACTACCCTGGTGGATTTGTTGTCAAAACAAAATATTCTACCACACCCAAGCCTTTGAAATGATATGGGAACATGCCATGGCTACGATAGCCATGACCTAGTGCTTACTTGCCCGCAGCAAGTCTGCTGGCATCTTCTATTAATATTGTATATTTTGGAGTCGGTCCAGCTGTATGCCAAACATATGCTTTAAAGACTAATCACCTGTACCATACTTCTGGCCCAACCCTACCCACACAGCCTACACAGTGAGAATCTTCTGGCTTCAAGTCTAATCTTCAGTAATGTAATTGTGAACACTGTATGTTACAACATCACACTAAGATACACTAAGGGCCAGATTTTAAAAACTACGCACGGGCGTAGATTTGTGCACGCAACCCGGCGCACACAAATCTACGTCCAATTTTATAACAGGCGCGCACATGTTATAAAATCCAGGGTCAGCGCGCGCAAGGGGGGGTGCACCTTGTGTGCGCCGAGCCCTAAGGGAGCCCCAATGGCTTTCCCAGTTCCCTCCGAGGCCGCTCCGAAATTGGAGCGGCCTCGGAGGGAAATTTCCTCCTGCCACCCCCCCCACCTTCCTCTCCCTTCCCCTACCTAACCCGCCCCCCAAGCCCTACCTAAACCCCCATCCTGACCTTTGTTACAGACGTTACGCCTGCCGGCCGGCTGCCAACACACCATTCCCCGGCACGGCCGCAACGAAGGAAGCCTCGGTCCCGCCCCGGACCACCCCCCGGACCCTGCCACGCCCCTGGACCCGCCCCTTCCCACCCCTTTTTCGAAGCCCCGGGACATATGCATGTCCCGGGGCTTGTGCGCACTGCCGATCCTATGCCAGATAGGCTCGGCGCGCAAAGGGGCAGCCTGGGGCAGCTTTTCGGCGGGTTACGCGCGTATGTTACACACGTAACCCCTTGAAAATCTGCCCCTAAGCGTAGAGTCCATTACACAGTATTTTGCATCTCAACTAGTATAGTATTTATTTATATATGTGCATGGGTAGGATCAGCTCCCTGGTCAGATAAGGTTTCTGGGACAGTACATCCTGGCGACTAGGTGTATGATAATACTAGAAAGTGAAGTCATTGCTCCTAAATCACTGTTGTCATGGGCTATGGTATGGTTGACACAGCCTAGTAGAAAAACCTACTAAGCCCCTGCCGACAGCTGGCATACACACCCTTACTGAAGCTGGAGCTTCACTTGTACCAGCCCTGTTCTCCATGGGTTGCGTCTTTGGGTTCCAGGGGCTGGCAAGGCTTAGGTGAGTGTCCCTTAAGGAGCGGTCAGAAAGAGTCCAGGCAAGGGCAGTGGGCAGGGAAGGCAGCAAGCATACAATGACCAGGTTCAAGCCAAGGGTCAAGGCATGCAGCAAGCAGACGAAGTCAGAATCCAAGGCAGAGGTCAGAACCGGAGAATCAGGACAAGACAGACAAGATAGGAAGAGAAGACACTAAGGGACAAGACCGGGCAAGACGGACAAGGCAAGGCAAGATAAGACTCCGAGGGCCAGGACAGGGCAAGGGCACGAACAGAGCAAGGCAAGGCAAGACAGCTGGATAAGAGACAGGTACAGGGACAGCGAGACAAGGCACAAGGAGTAGCAACATGCACTGCAAGGTAAGACCTGTTGCTGAGGCACTGGCTGGAAACACAGCTGGGGTTTAAATCCCCACCTATGCTGTCATCATCTGCTGGCACCACACCTGGTTTCTCACCACGGGATCTTTATCCTTTAGCACATGCACCTAGGGGCGTCAAGATGTTGGCTTCCTTGCCACAGGGAGAGCTGATGGTGTGTGCAACCGGTCGCAAGGCATTCCCATGACCAGCAAAACGTTACAGTACCTCCCCCCCCTTAGCCGTCTCTCTAGTCTTCTAGGCTTGGGCTTCTGAGGAAAGCGCTGATGAAATTCTTCCAATGTTCAGGGGGCTTGAACATTGGAAGCAGGCTCCCAAGTGGTTTCGCAGGGCCAAAGCCCATCCAAGCGATGAGATACTGGAGTCTGTTCTGAATTCTCTTGGACCTCATATTCGGTGTCCTCCGACAAATTTACTTCTGTTGGTTTAGGAGGGAGTCGTAAGGGCCATGACAACAGTAGAGGTTTGAGTAGCAAAATGTGGAACACGTTGTGGACTTGAGGGTTGGTGGAAGCTTTAACTGAAAAGCTATTGGTCCTATCTGGTGAATAAGGGAAAAGGAAACTGAAGCACGGAGAGAATTTAGTAGAGGGAGTTCTGAGCTGTAGGTTGCAGGTACTTAACCATACCAAGTACCCTGGTTTGTGGGGGGCGCCCACTAGCACCTCTTATCAGATTGTAAGGAATTTGCGGGTCTTCTGCTATAGTTCCTTGAAGTCTTGGCACACTATTTTGATTTCCAGAAGGTGTTTGATAAAGTCCTCATGCGAGGCTTCTTTGAAAACTAAAAAGTCATGGGATAGGAGGCGATGTCCTTTCGTGGATTGCAAACTGGTTAAAAGACAGGAAACAGAGAGTAGGATAAAATGATCAGTTTTCTCAGTGGAAAAGGGTAAACGGTGGAGTGCCTCAGGGATCTGTACTTGGACCGGTGCTTTTCAATATAGTTATAAATGAACTGGAAAGGGGAAAGACAAGTGAAGTGAAGTTTGCAGATGACACAAAATTATTCAGAGTATTTAAATCACATACGGATTGTGATAAATTGTGAGGCTGGATGATTGGGCATCCAAATGGCAGATGAAATTTAATGTGGGCAAGTACAAAGTGATACATATAGGGAAAAATAACCCTTGCTGTAGTCACACAATATTAGGCTCCATATTAGGAATTACCACCCAGGAAAAAGTTCTAGGCATCATAGTGTATAATACATTGAAATCATCGGCTCAGTGTGCTGCAGCAGTCAAAAAAGCAAACAGAATGCTACAAATTATTAGGAAGGGAATGGTGAATAAAAAAGAAAATGACATAATGCCTCTGTATTGCTCCATGGTGAGACTGCACCTTGAATACTGTGTGCAATTCTGGTTGCCACATCTCAAAAAAGATATAGTTGCACTAG
The DNA here is from genome assembly GCF_901001135.1 of Rhinatrema bivittatum. Classification (NCBI taxonomy): domain Eukaryota; kingdom Metazoa; phylum Chordata; class Amphibia; order Gymnophiona; family Rhinatrematidae; genus Rhinatrema; species Rhinatrema bivittatum. Next base: position 75,020,951 of record NC_042619.1, read on the forward strand.
AGAAGGTACAGAGAAGGGCGACCAAAATGATAAAGAGGATGGAACAGTCCCCTATGAGGAATGACTAAAGAGGTTAGGGCTGTTCAGCGTGGAGGTGGGTTATGATAGAGGTCTATAAAATTATGAGAGGACTAGAATGGGTATATGACAATAGGTTATTTACTCTTTCAGATAATAGAAGGACTAGGGCACACACTTCAGGAAGTTAGCAAGTAGCACATTTAAAACAAATCAAATACAATAATTTTTCACTCAATGCACAATTAAGCTCTGGAATTCATTGCTGAAGGATGTGGTTAGGGCAGTTAGTATAGCTGGGTTTAAAAAAGGTTTGAATAAGTACCTGGAGAAGTCCATACAATGCAATCAAGTCGACTTAGGGAATAGCACTGCTATTACTGGCATTAGTAGCATGGGATCTATTTAATGTTTGGGTACTTGCCAGGTACTTGTAACCTGGATTGGCCACTGTTGGAAACAGGATCTTGGGTTTGATGGATCTTCGCTTTGACCTAATATGGCAAATTCTTGTGTTCTTTTGTTCTTATATTGGCTGCAAGACATGGGCCCATCATTGGAATGGGGATTGGCATCTGCGGATGTCTGCCAAACACAATTCGAAATGGAAAGACTCCCAAGGAGCTTCCCACATGGTTGTTGTGGCATAATCAGAGGCGCGGCCATAGCTGAGGTTTTGGGTGGGCCCAAGGTTAACAAGTGTGGGCTGTAAGCATACAGGTCTGAACCCTACTAGTTGTACTCTTATTGATAAATAATGCCTTAGCATGCATCTTACAATGGGTTCCTAAGTAGTCTACAAAAGCCCTTATGCATCATGAGTGAAACATTTTAGAATATTTTAACTCTTCAAGCACTTATCAACATTAAAATTTCCTTATTAATCTGATTTAATTTTTTATATTTATTGCAATTAATGACATAAACAAGAATAGGTAAAAAGCAAAGAACACATAAACATCAGATCCAATCAATTATGTCATAAAACAAATATCAATGTATTTTTTCTAGAATCCACTTTCCAGATAGGCAAAGATCACCATATCTACAATAAAATAGCAATAATCATTAGAATGGGTGCAGAGTAAAACTACAGACAGTTCATATTACAACCCAACATGAAGAAAGCTATAGTCAAATTCTGGAGTCACCTCAGCAAAAAAAAAAAGACTCCCTCCATTGCTAAACATTTTGTAAACTAACTCAAACCCCTGCAAAAAAAAAAAAAAAAAGGCACCTAGAACCTTGCTATACCATATCATGACAACACCGACTCTCGGGACTCAAATAACAGCAACGTTATGAAAAAGAAGCAATGCAAATACTACTCCAGGCCCTAGCACATTAATATATCACCTACAGGAATAACAGAACAAGCCAGACTGCTACAAATCTCTACAGAAGAACTATATGCTTGCAGCAATACTATACTTCAGACACACACAGGCAGAGCACAGACAGACCCTTAACTAATACAGAAATAAGGGACTACAATTTAGAAATAGAAACATGCAAACAAAACCAAAATAGCTTGAGAAACCAGACTCTGAACAGTGGAACTTTAAAGAGCAAAATACAAAATTATAAGACATGCACATATCCAAAGATGGCATATTCCAATTGCTAAAATCTCCAATTAATTTTTTTTTTACCTTTGTTGTCTGATCTTTTTATTTTTCTAATCAGTTGGTCCAGGACTCTTTTTTCCACTTCCTAATTCTTTCTCCAGGGTCACTCTTCTCTGTTTCTTCTCTCTTCTATCTACTTCCCTTCCTCTCTCTCTCACACACATACAAAGGCTCATGCTTTCTCTCACAGACTCCCTTAAACACACAATCTCTCACTCTCACATATTCTACCACACATACAAGCTCTCACTCACACACTCAGGCTCCCATTCTTATACACACACACACACACACACACAAACACCCACACTTAGGCTCCCATTCTTTCACACACAAACACCCACACCCTGGCTCCCATTCTTTCACACACAGGCTCCCATTCTCATACACACGTCCAGGCTCCCACTCCATACTCATACCCAGGCTCCCATTCTCATACACAAGCACCTACACTCAACTCCCATTCTCACGCACAAATACCTACACTCAGGCTCCCATTCTCACACGCATGCACTGGGGCCGCAGGAATGGGTTCCCACCATGGCTTTCCTCTAGCGGGCCTTCTTCAAGACACTCCGTACCCAGGTAATATACGTTCTATGTAGGATCTTAAACTGGATTTCCCTCATAGTGCCACAGAGGAACTTACGATCTGCTGACAAGGGTCTTCTATCAGTTCCCACCATTAGATCTGCCAAGTTAAGCCATGTAAGGGAGCGTGCTTTATCTATTGCGGGGACAAAACTTTGGAACTCCTTACCAACATCTTTAAGATTGGCTACAGAAAAGAAATAATTTAAATCTGAACTAAAGACCTGGTTATTTAAATGTGCTTTTACGGAGTGTGAAAATACAGATAAGAATGTTAATAAGAATTCGAGATGCAACAAATGAGTAGAAAACAGCGTGGCTACCAAAATTTTTACTAGTTTTTGGTTTTATGATTGCTTTATTATATATTCTTGTATTTAATGTTTTATTATGCTCTTATGTTGACTAGGTTTTATGAGTTTTATTTCATCTCTTTTAACAGCTAATTTATTTTCTTATCCTGCATAGTTTTAGCTGTTAACTATTTTATGAATTATTGTATTTTCTTGCATTATTGTAATTTTTGTAAACCGGTGTGATGGTTCGTCTGATACATCGGTATATAAACAATAAACTAAACTAAACTAAAAAACAAGATAATGTCTAATATTCAGCAGAAAGCACAGGATAGCAAATCCAAGGAGACTTCAATGCCAAGAACCACACTCCATTTTTCAGCTAAGCGAGTCATATGGGGAGTAGGTAAAGCTGAGATGAGCTGCCTCGACCAAATAGCTATTTTGTTAAATTTGGGCAGAGTCTACAAAAAACTCTCTTCAACATCCGTGGATACAATAAAAAAGATATTGTTCTTAGAGATGCTAAGACAATAATGCTGAACTTGTAGATAGGCCAAAAAAAATGTTGTTTTGGTATATCCCGATCCTCCAGCAACTGCTAAAAAAAATATAAGCAGGAGGAATCAGAGTCAACCAAATGAGCCAGATTACGAATCCCCTTTGAAACCCATCCCCGAAAGATAAGGCCACTCAGTCTGAGTAAAAAATCTGGGTTGCCAGTCAATATCAAAAAGGGTGAGACAGACACGCTGCGAGCTGTACAACAGATTTCTCCTGTGAGTAGGGTGTATTTATTTCCTGGTGCTAAATGGGAAAACTATAACCATTAGTTTCTATGGATAGTTTGGATGTGACAGGTCTTCTGGGAGCATCTGTAGAAAATTTTGCTGGGACTGGAACATTGATTGTGGGTTTTGCTCTACAGATGGATAGGGATCTTGTTTTGAAACTATTTTCAGAACAGATTTACTACTTTTTGTGGAGTGAGGGTAAATGTTTGCTCTGATTTGTCAAGATCTACCTAGGCAAAAAGCAAGACATTTCTTCACTTGAAGTCTCAGGTTGTAGCAAGAGAAGCTACCTTTTTTCTTAAAATTCCCCTGTAAATATATTATCAAGGGAATAAGTTTGTCTTTTATGATATGTTAAATCTTGAAAAGTTTCTTAGGGACAGAGTTCCTTATACTCTCCTTAATCACCGACTGTTCTACATCCAATTGTGGATTATGTGTTCCGTCCTGGATACTTTTTTTAATTTTTTCTGATTAATATAAATGTTTCTTATATATTGTCTTGTAACTCTCTTGGATCCCTCCTCAGGTGTGCGGGCCCAGCATTCCCTCATTTAAAAGGCCAGCGGTGGGAAAGCCCTGGGGGCATTAGATGATGACATGACCTATTCAGGCCTATATAAGACCAGCGCTGAAATGTTCTCACTGTCTCAGCAACAGGTCCCACTGCTTTGCAGTAGAGCATGTTGCCTCCCATCTTAGTCTTGACTTCAGGCCTCGTCTTGGTGTTGACTTCAATCCTTGTTCAGCCTTATCCTTGGGCTTGTCCAGTTCATCTTCACTCTTGGTTAAGGAGTCTCCTGCCTTGTTCCCGCTGCTAATTTCTGTTAGCATTTTCCGTACGGAAAACGATTCGCGGCAGGAGATCGTTTTCCGGACCCCCGCTGGACCCCCAGGGACTTTTGGCCAGCTTGGGGGGGCCTCCTGACCCCCACAAGACTTGCCAAAAGTCCAGCGGGGGTCCGGAACGACCTCCTGCAGTCGAATCGTGTTCGTCTATGGCCGCCGCCATTTTGAAAAATGGCGCCGGCTGAAGACAACACAATTCAATTGCAGGAGGCCGTTCCGGACCGCTGCCGTTCCGGACCGCCGCTGGACCCCCAGGTAATTTAAGGCATTTGGGGGGGGTTCGGGAGGGTGGGGGATTTAATTTAAAGGGTCGGAGGTGGGTTTTAGGGGGTTTTAGTGTGCCGGCTCACGATTTTCACGATACTTCAAACACCCAAACGGCAACAATACTATTCCCTCCCCCTCCCAGCTGAAATCAATCGTTAAGACGATCGAGGACACGATTCACATCTCTAGTATACATTCACTGCTATCATCTTCTCCATCTCAAATGGAATTTCTATCCATAAAGATTCCACAGAGCAATAAGTTTCATGTATTCCAACCCTCTACTCTTAGTTTCTATACTTTTAGCATGTACATACAGACAATTTAGAGTATAATTTTTATTTTTATTCAGAACTATGAGGGTAACTTTAAAAGGTCCGCATGGGCGACAATGTGCATGCCGTTCCTGGTGCACACACATGGACACGCCGATTTTATAAGATGTGTGTGTCGACATGCTCACGTTATAAAATCCACTATCCGCGCGCACGTGCGCACCCGATTTTATACTGGCACGCGAATGCCAACTCGTGCGTGTAAGGGGAATCAATATTACGTAAAAACAAAACCCCATCCTTAAAAATTGTCATAAAAATATATTTAAATAATAAACCAATCAACCTACCCACATAGCAGATGAGGGCCATAGAAGCATGCAAGGCGAGATCAGGGCCACTGCAGGGCTTGTAAGCTTGCACTGGCTCACGGGCCCCGTGCTGACGTTCGTTATTCATGCTGCTGCTGCTGCTTGCAGATCACCACTGGGCTTGGGACCAGCCATGAGGAGAGGGCAGGGCTGAACCTACCCAAGAAAAACATTGCCCCTGTCCTCACCCTGCCTTTTCTGCCGCTGACCTTGGCCAGGGGAATGTTTGGAGGAGAGACTATTTAAAGTAAGGGATCAGATGCAGGAGGGGTTAGAGGGGAGATCAGATGGAAAGCAACTGGCTGTGGAGGGTGAGAAATGGGGAATGGGAAAAATATCAATCAAGAGATGTAAGAGAGAAGCCGGGGGATGAAAGAGAAGGGCTGGAGGGGAGCAGATCAGAAAGAGAAAATGGAGGAGGAATATGGCACAGGGAAAGAAGGAGGGTATGACAAAGAAGGGCTTGGAGATGAGAAAATCAGTGGAGGGGATGCAAAAAAACGACTAGAGGGGAGATAAGGTGAGGGAGGAGAGAGGAACTGGGCGATGTGAAAGGGGTTTAGCAGGTGGGATGGAGGTTGAGAAAGGGGGATCCACTGGAAGGCGAGAAAATTAAGAGAGGAGGTTTTCTGGAGGAGCGTGAAGATTGAGAGAAAGGACTGAATGACGAGAGAGGGGATCAGTTGGAATCTGGTAGGAGCGATTGCTAGAGAAGGACTGCACCCCTGTCAATTTCTTTTGGTCATCCTCTGGGGTCATGTGAATTTTCATGGAGTCACACTGGCTAGAAGTTTGGCAAGCCCTACTCTATACCAGCGGAGGCCAACTCCAGTCCTCAAGAGCCACAAACAGGTCAGGCTGTCAGGATCTCCATAATGAAAGAGAGAGATCTGCATGCACTGACTCCGCTGAGGACTGGAGTTGACCATCTCTGCTCTATACCTTTAACACTTAATTATGTTGTTTTAGAGCGCACACTGGTCTAATGCCGTAGATGACAAGTACAGGAAGTGGTTTCATCCTAGAGAATACAACTGGGCTTATTTCTGTAAACTATCAACACAACTGATAAATGTCTCCGCAGAATAAGACAGGATGTACTACACTTTCTAGATAGTCTGACAGGAATTTTTAGGGGTGTCTTATGCTTTACTGGACCGGCATGCACATTGTACATAGAGATTATTCTCACTAGCTTTCAAGACCAGTCAAAGCTTGTCTTCGTCAGGAGTTATATCACTTAAATTCACTTATTTAAGCAGTAAAATGGAGCCCCATTAGAAATTATGATATTCAATTGTTGTTAAAGAGATAAGACTCACAATATGTCTCCTCCAAGCCCTCTGTATTATTCTGGCAGCGGTCTCCTCTTTTGCTTTCTTCAGATTTGTGAGGTATTCTGTATCATCCATCTCTTTTTCCAATGGGATTCTCAAAGGCCTGCAGCAATAACATAAGCAGTTCTGCTAATGAAATCTTGTTAGATACATTTTTACTTTATTTTATTTTTGGCCCAGCAGTTTCCTCCTGCTTTTTTGGGCTCCCATTTCAATCAGAACCAGTCTTCATTGGGCTATGGCACCATAAGCCTTCATTCTCAAGGACCTGGGTTCTTACCCCCCCTCTCTATTTTCTATCCCCCACCAACTCACTTAGTCAAATCATTGCAGTAACAGTCCTGGCCTGGGGGCCATGCGCCAGGGCTCCCTCCGCAACCCTGCAGTCATGGGCTACAAGTCTGGCCAGTAGGTGGCACCATCACACAATAGCTAGGACTCCGTCTCGCTGGCCTTCTCCCAGTTTGCTTGATAAGCTGACCTAACCCTGCCACCAGGAACTTACCATGGAGAGCAACTAAAAGCTGCTAGACTCTGTATTTCTGGGTCACTCGTAGATACTGCAATCAGTCTGCTTTGTTACTTAACTACGAGTTGCCGTCCTCACCACTCGGCTGGAGGTCTATTGTTATGTTTCTGTTTTTCACTTATACTATATGTTAAGTTACATTAGTTCTGGTTCTGTCTGTCAAAGTGTGACTTATACTTTGTGGCAAGTTAAATTAATTATTCTGTACTGTTGGTCATGCTCGAGCATCTGCTCTGATACTGACCTGTTCAGCTATCCTAATTTATAATAATCTGCTTTGAGTCCAGTCCAGATAAAAGCGGAATATCAAATGTTTGGAAATAGATAAACACTGCCTCTGCACTGCAGCATCCACACCCCCAGATGGCCCCGGGAATGGAAGACCTTTCCTGGCAACGAAACCCAGGTCTTCCGCTTGGCAGTATACAGTTCTGCCGGCGGGCAGGCCCTTAGCTTATATCTTTTTAAAAATATATTATAGCAGTATTTCCCAACCCTCTCCTGGAGGCACACCTATCCAGTCAAGTTTACAGGATCGCTACAATGAATATACATGAGACAGATTTGCATATTTTGGAGAGCCAGTGTATGCAAATCTATCTCATGCATATTCTGAAAAACAGATCGGATAGCTGTGCCTCTAGTCATTCTCAACCCAGTCCTCGGGACACGCCTAGCCAGTCTGGTTGTCAGGCTATCTGTAATGAATATGCATGAGAGAGATTTGCATACAATGGCTCCACTGAATGCAGATCTCTCTCATACATATTCATGGTGGATAGCCTGAAAACCTGATTGGCTAGGTGTGTTCCGAGGACTGGGTTGAGAACCCCTGTTATAGGAACACATAAATCAAAAACACCTATATCACCCAAACTTTTTTGTACTCTTTTAGCCTGTAGTATAGAACAATCAGAATAATGAATAGATCCTTTCTGTTTTTCACTTATTTAATTTGTTCAAAAGGTGGATAAGCTAAACTGAAGTGCTTACTGTGGATGCATAGTTCTCAAGATAGTTATATATTTGTACCGCAACAGAAAGGGAATACAGATGAACTAGTCAGACCTTGTGATCCTTATTTGTCATTATATTTTAAGGGCAATTTAAAAAACAAACAAACAACTTTTACCCAGGTAAATTGGCTGTCTGAAAATTTCTCTATTACATAAGAACATAAGAACAAAAATGCCATACTGGGTCAGACCAAGGGTCCATCAAGCCCAGCATCCTGTTTCCAACAGTGGCCAATCCAGGCCATAAGAACCTGGCAAGTACCCAAAAAAAGTCTATTCCATGTTACCATTGCTAATGGAAGTGGCTATTCTCTAAGTGAACTTAATAGCAGGTAATGGACTTCTACTCCAAGAACTTATCCAATCCTTTTTTAAACACAGCTATACTAACTGCACTAACCACATCCTCTGGCAACAAATTCCAGAGTTTAATTGTGCGTTGAGTAAAAAAGAACTTTCTCCGATTAGTTTTAAATGTGCCCCATGCTAACTTCATGGAGTGCCCCCTAGTCTTTCTACTATCCGAAAGAGTAAATAACCGATTCACATCTACCGTTCTAGACCTCTCATGATTTTAAACACCTCTATCATATCCCCCCTCAGTCGTCTCTTCTCCAAGCTGAAAAGTCCTAACCTCTTTAGTCTTTCCTCATAGGGGAGTTGTTCCATTCCCCTTATCATTTTGGTAGCCATTCTCTGTACCTTCTCCATCGCAATTATATCTTTTTTGAGATGCGGCGACCAGAATTGTACACAGTATTCAAGGTGCGGTCTCACCATGGAGCGATACATTCTTTCCCCAAAATCAGCCATGCTCACACTTTAAGCTAGAGACCACGGAGGCCGGCTCAGGGGCAGGGTTAAGGCAAGGGAGGCAACAGCATGGCTAGTTATCCATGTGAAAAGCAGGTGCAAGACTTGTGTGAGTGTTAGAAGAAATATAAAACCCTCGGGCAAAGGTAGAATATAAATCTAATAAAGAAATAAGTAAAAGTACCTGTGGACATTGCATGAGTGCGGGTGCTCTTCAAAACTGTCCCATTTATGTTTCTATGGGAGGTCTGTTTTTCCAGGGTAATGAAAATATGCACGTTAGCCATGCTTTTAGCCACACAAAATATCTCAAAAATATGTATTGCGGATATTCCCAAAACGAGACCTCTTTAGAGATGTGGCGTATGGAATTTGAGAGTAGCTGGACTAATCAAAGCAGAGTCAAGGGCTGCCGGTTTTAGTCCCTGCTGCAATACATTTTCTCACAGCTAGAGGGCGCTCTGCATTGTTGCAAGTTTAATAATTCTGCAGATTTTATTTTTATTTCAAAAAGTGATTGGTTGCTTTGGATTTCCTAAACAAGTTATGAGTTTTTGTTCCGCACCAAGAATCAGATTCAAATATTCAGAGCTGGTGTGTATAATATCACACGGGGAAAGTTTACAGACTGGGAAAAGTCCAAACAACTACTCTGACAGCAGAAAACTTGCAGGGGATTCAGAGGGTGGACAGAAACTGATTAAACTGGGATGTCATCTCCAATAAACAAACATTGTTAGATGTGTCTCTCAAGACTACCTCTAAAGACCACAGAAGGCGAGGGGGACATATATGAAGATAGTAGAGGGAAGATTTGGAAGGGAGAAATATTTGAAAGGCTACGAGCACAAATATTCATAGTTTGGGTAATAAAATTCCAGACTTGGAAGACCTAATGGCAGAGAGGCAGATCTAGATATTGTAGTTATCCATGAACATGATGCACTGTTTCCCATGCTTGGGATATATCCATACCCGGCTATAACTTTTCAAGAGGGACAGAGGAGGAAGACAAGTAGCATTTTACAAAAAGAAATTCCAGCCAGAGCTAATGGAGCCTATTTTCTGAAATGTGCACATCTGCACTCGGCACATAGGCACGAATCTATGAAAGACATCCCTTTCAGAATCCTTATGTCGCCCCTGCCATGTCCTGAAAATTTGGTGTGGATAGAACACCACACAAAAGTTATTAAGGGTACACACACAGGCAGAGCAATCTCATACACTTTATTTTCCTTCAGAAAGTAGGCTAAAAATAATATTAAAATAGCAGAAATGCAAGGGGTATGGGAGAACAAGGCGCGCTGTGGGTTTTCTTGGACAGGAGAGATGGAACTTCCATACTGTCATGATCTACTAACCTCCGGCGCAGATGGAAGAATTGGATAGCAATCTGCTCAATGACATACTGTGCATATGGCTGAAGTGAAAGGAGAGGTGTTGGTGGTGGGAGATTTTAATCTGCCAGATGTGGCCTGGAGAATCACATCTGTAGAATCAGTTAGATACAGAAAGATCCTGGACTCCCTTTGAGGAGGCTCTTCTCAGGCAGATGGTAATGGAAGCCACAGGGGAAGGGGTAATACTGTTCCTTGTGCTTAGAAATAGAGAGAGTGTTTTTAATGTCCAGACGGGGGTCCCAGCAATGACTTGTGATCATCAGATGGAATGATTTATTATAAAAGCCACCGCAGAGAAGGGTCATATCAAAATGAAAGTCCTGGACTTCAGGAGTATCAACTGTGAATTCAATATTCAAAGGCTTTGCCTGACTAATTTTTGAAGTTAGCCAGACAAAATTCAAGATTTGAATATTTACCCTCCCCCCCCCCCCCTCATCAGATGTATAAATTGTGTGTGTACAGTTCGGGTTCTGGGCAAAACTTTAATTGATGTGTGAAGCTGTTGAGCACTGTCCAGCTAAAGTTACACACATAAGTCTGGTTGGAAAAATACCTGAGTTTTGCGCATATACTCATATCCAGGTCTATTCAGCAGCAGACTTATCCGGTGAGTCCTGCTGAGTATTCAGATACAGTTACATGCATAACTTTACCTGGTTAACTTACCCGCTCACTAGCTCCCTGAATATGTTTTGTTAAAGTAGGGATACACCTTAAGGAAATGTTAAAGGCTGGGAAATACTTTCTGAAGTAGAACAACAGTGGGCTAAACTGAAAAGAGCCATTGTAAGGACAACAAATCTTCACGTTAGGAAAGTAAGAGAATAAAAGAGACCAGTCTAGTTTTCCAAAGAGGTGACTGAAAAAGCAGCAGCTTTAAAAGAATAGCCTTCCAAAAGCACCTGGGATCTTTGAAGGAGGAGCACGGGGGAAAAAACTCTGGTAAAGCTCAAAGAAGCAAGGAAGGCAGTCAGGATGGCAATGGTAACATGGAATAGACTTAGTTTTTGGGTACTTGCCAGATTCTTATGGCCTGGATTGGCCACTGTTGGAGACAGGATGCTGGGCTTGATGGACCCTTGGTCTGATCCAGTATGGCATGCTCTTCTTCTTCTGTTCTTCTGTTTACGTGAGGTGACAAGACTTTTTTTCACAGAGGTCAGTGAAAGGAGGAAGGGCAGAAATGAGCCTGTAAGGCTAGAGGAAAAAAGGAGATCTGCTCGGATACTTTTGTTCAATATGCACTGAAAAAAGGGCTGTTGGCAGGGGTACATATAGGAGTGGGGTAGATGCACACTGTTCACAGAAGAGAGGAAGTGTGTTGGAACTGGCAGAACTCAAAGCAGACAAAGCTAAGGGCCAGAATAGGATAGGATACTTCCTGGGATCTTAGGAGTGCTCAGAGATTCTTTGTTCAACAGATCCTTGGAGACAGAAGTTGTTTGGCTGGATTGGAGAAAGGTGGATGCATACAAAAGAGGTAATGGAGAAGAGTTTAGAAATTGCAGGCTGCTTAGTAATATCTCTATGGTAAACTAATGGAGATCCTATTGAAGGAAAGGATGGAGATGTATCTAGAATTCAGCAGATTGCAGGATCCATGACAGCGTGGTTTAACCAGAGGGAGATGATCAAAGAAATTGATAAGATTTGTTTAAAACTGAGTGACTAGTGAGAATTAGATCAAGGGCATGCACTGGGTGTGATATTCTTAGATTTTAGCAAAGCTTTTTACGCTGTCCTGTATAGCAGGCTCACAAATAAGCTGAGCAGCCTAGGCACGAGCCCTAAGGTGGTGGACTGAAGCTTGATCAGTGAAGCACCTCAATGATCACTGTTAGGTGGAGATAAAAACAGTAACAAGTTCAAGAGTGAAGTTCTTAGCCAGATAAGTTCTCCAGCTAACTCTGAATATTAACCAGTTAACTTATCTGCCTAAATGAGGTCATGCCGGAGAGAGTCCTGAGCTTAGCCACATAAGTTTATATGGCTAACTAGAACTTTATTTGCATATATTCAGTGGAGCCCCTAATCAGCAGTGCTCTGCTGAATATCCCAGACAAATAATCTGGTTAATTGCAATTGGATAACTTGTCCACCTGCTGAATATGTATGGCATATGTAAAACATTTTCATTAGTGAGTAAGATTACTAAATTTGTTATCATTAAAAACAAAGGGGCAATTTTTCAAAGGATCTAAGTTCCTAACTTCTAGATTTAGGCTCTTAAATTGACCCATTTGAACATTTATTAGGGCTGGGTTCCTAAAATTAGAGATCCTAGTTCAATAGACTTCTAAATTTAGGAGCCTAAAATGTTGTGGCTACAGGGGTGGATTTAAAGTAGGGAAACAAAGTTAAGAGCTTGGTTTGGATTTTCAGAACTAGTCATCTAATTTAGAGTCCTAAATTTAGGTAGATAAATAGCCTCCTAAATTTAGGATTTTTAAGTTTTAGGGTCCTAAATTTATGTGAATTTTCAGCCGAAAACTTAGAACATAAGAACATAAGCAATTGCCATACTGGGTCAGACCAAGGGTCCATCAAGCCCAGCATCCTGTTTCCAACAGTGGCCAAGCCAGGCTACAAGCACCTGGCAAATACCCAAACAGTAAATAAATCCCTTGCGACTTATGCCAGTAATAAACAGTCCCTATTCCCTAAGTCAACCTGATTAATAACAGTTTATGGACTTCTCTTCCAGGAACTTGTCCAAACCTTTTTTTAAATCCAGCTATGCTAACTGCCCTAATCGCTTCCTCTGGCAATGCATTCCAGAGTTTATTTGTGCATTGAGTGAAAAAGAATTTTCTCTGATTTGTTTTAAATGTGCTACTTGCTAACTTCATGGCGTGCCCCCTAGTCCTTGTATTATCTGAAAGAGTAAATAACTTAGTCACATTTACCTGTTGCAGTCCTCTCATGATTTTATAGTTATTTATCATATTCCCGTTCAGCCATCTCTTCTCCAAGCTGAACAGCAAAAACTTCATAGGAGAGCTGTTCCATCCCCTTTATCATTTTGGTCACCTTTCTCTGTACCTTTTCCAGTGCAACTATATCTTTTTTGAGATGCAGCGACCAGAATTGCACACAGTATCCAAGTGCAGTCTCACCATAGAGTAATACAAAGGTATTATGACATTCTCTGTTTTATTCACCATTTCCTTCCTAATAATACTAACATAGGGCCAGATTTTCAAAGGGGTACACGCGTAAGATACGCACGTACCCTCCGAAAACCTGCCCGAAGTTCCCCCTGCGCGCGCCGAACCTATGTCGTCGAGTAGGATCGGCGGCGTGCACAAGCCCCAGAACACGCATAAGTCCCGGGGCTTTCCTGGGGGGCGTGTCACGGCGCGTCATTTGGAGGCAGGGCCATGGGTGTGGTTCCGGCCCGGGGGCATGGCCGAGGCCTGGGAATCGCGCGCCGGCAGCCAGCCCGGCGCGTGCAAGTTAAGTCTGCCTCGGGCAGGCGTAACTTGTGCAACAAAGGTAGGGGGAGTTTAGGTAGGGCTGGGGGGGTGGGTTAGGTAGGGGAAGGGAGGGGAAGGTGTGGGGGGGGTGGAAGGAAAGTTCCCTCCGAGGCCACTCTGATTTTGGCGCGGTCTCTGAGGGAACGGAGGCAGGCTGCACGACTCGGCGCGCGCAGGCTGCCGATTTTGCACAGCCTTGCGCGCGCCAATCCCGGATTTTAACAGATACGCGCAGCTATGCGCATATCTATTAAAATCCCGCGTACTCTTGTTTGCGCCTGCTGCATGAAGAAAAGTACGCGTGTGCGCAAACTTGTAAAATCTACCCCATACCGTTTGCTTTCTCGACTGCTGCAACACACTGAGCCAATAATTTTGATGATGCCTAGCTTTTTTTCCTGGGTGGTAACTTCTAATATGGAACTTATCATCATGCAACTATAGCGTGGGTTTCTTTTCCCTTTGTGCATCACTTTGCACTTGTTCACATTAAATTTCATCTGCCTTCTAGTCTTGCAAGGTCTTTCAGCAATTTATCAGAATCTGCTTGTGATTTAACAATTCTGAATAATTTTGTATCATCTGCAACTCTGATCACATTACTCGTTGTTTCCCTTTCCAAATCATGTTTAAATATATTAAAAAGCACCTGTCCCAGTACAGATCCCTAAGGCACTCAGTACCTTTCTCAACTGAGAAAACTGACCATTTAATCCTACTCTCTGTTCCTTATCTTTTAACCAGTTTACAATCCACAAAAGGACATTGCTTCCTATCCCATGACTTTTTAATTTTCTTAAAGTTCCATATGAGAGACTCCTATCAAATGCCTTCTGAAAATCAAAATACACCCCTTTAAAAAATGTAGCAGATTTGTGAGACAAATTGGGTCAATGCTGGTTGTGTCCCATTAAACCATGTCTACCTGTATGTTCTGTGATTTAGTTCTTTAGAATCGTTTCCATGATTTTTCCTGGCACTGAAGTCAGGCTCACTGAAGTCAGGCTCACTGGTCTATAGTTTCCCAGATCATCCATGGAGCCCTTTTTAAATATCAAGGTTACATTTACCACCCTCCAGGCTTCAGGTACAATGGACAGTTTTAATGATAGGTTAAAATTACTAGTAATAGATCTGAAATTTCATTTTGTAGTTCTTTCATAACTCTGGGATATATACCATCTGCTCTGGGTGATTTGCTACTCTTCATTTTGTCAATTTGTACTACTACATCTTCCAGGTTCACCATGATTTGGTTTAGTTCATCTGACTTATCACTCTTGAAAAGTGTTTCAGGAACGGCTCCTAAATTTGGCTGAAAATAGGTTCCTAACTTAGACTTAGATTTATCATTTTGCTATAAACATAGCAAAAATAGTGCCCGTGATTTTATAAAAAGGGGTGTGGTTAGGATTGTTTTTGAGATACTGCATGTTAAATTTATTATACCTGTGATGTTTTCACATTGCAAGCTGAGAGAGAGAGAGAGAGAGAGAGAGAGAGAGAGAGAGAGAGAGAGAGAGAGAGAGAGAGAGAGAGAGAGAGAGAGAGAGAGAGAGAGAGAGAGAGAGAGAGAGAGAGAGAGACTTTATAAGGTTCTCATATAAGTAAAGTAAACTATACCACTGTAGACAGGGCAACTTATAACTTGAGGTGAGTTTTTGGTGGTGGACTAGGTTTTGGGGGAAGTTTTACATGCAGTCAGAGGTACGAACAGCACAGTACACATCAATGAAGATTTGATGTGATTTGGAGTGAGGAAAGGTACACAAAGATGAGATTTGTACAATGTACTCCTGGCCTAGTTTGATGCACTCTCTACCTAGCTGCTATCAAGCTAGGTCAAGAGTACATTGTACAAATCTCATCTTTGTGTACCTTTCCTCACTCCAAATCACATCAAATCTTCACTGATGTGTACTGTGCTGTTCGTACCTCTGACTGTGCAAGTAAAACTGCCCCCCAAAACCCAGGCCACCACCAAAACCTCACCCCAAGTTACTAGTTGCCCCTTCTACAGTGGTATAAAAAGTTGACTAATATGTGGGCTTCCCTAGAGGCTCTCTACCGCCCCCCCCCCCCCCAAAAATCAGATTTGTGCTAAAAATCCCATTTCAGGCATAATGTCAGGAAAAAAGGTGTAGTTAAAACAGGTTTTATACAACACTAAGCACCCCTCATTTTAATTTACTCTGCCCTAACTCCTCCCATTTTGGAAACATTTTAAAATTTGCATACGCATCTTGTGATGCGTTATTTATCGCAGGTGTTAGGGCCCTAACATGATTTGATAAATAACCCTGTTAGGGACTTAAACTTCAATCCTAAATTTAAGAGCACAACTATTTTTTGCATATTGGCCTCACAAATGTCTTTCTTTGAACTCTAAATTTTCTACCATTCCAGAGGAAATGTGTGTACATATTTGATAAGAAAAAGTTTAATGTATTTCAATCTGGGGATTACAGCTTTTTTTTTTTTTGGCTTGGCAGTTTCCTTTTGCTCATCTGTGCTTCCAGCTCACTTGAAACCGGGATAGGATCTGGTGCCATAAGCCTTCATGAAAACCATACATAATTAAACCCTGCAGAAGCTTACAGATCTATGGGTGCTTTGGAAATTCATGCTGGTGCTCACATCGGGTGTATTATTACTATTATTACTATTATTATTGTTGTATATTGTCCTCGTTACCTCCCGTTCATTATAGTTCCTATCGTATTTCGCACTGCTGCACTATCCTTTCCAGCTGCTCTCGCCCCTTCCACCCGCTCCCCCTCTTCCCCTACCGTGTTCATTGTATTTTCTGCCTTTCCAAGTTGTTTGTAAACCGGCCTGATGTGCTCCATGAATGTCGGTATATTAAAAGTGTTAAATAAATAAATAAATTTATTGGATTTGATTGACCGCCATTCCATTCAATACCATCATAACTGTTTACAATAAAAGCATATTAACAATAAACAATATATGTCACATAAAATCATACAAAATACAATTAGGATAAACAAATAAAACAAGTAATACACTTACCATAAAAAAATACAACAGAAGAAATAGAATCAAACAGGACCATTCAATTTAGTGATCATAAGATTAAAATGCTACTAGAGCTCACAAGTTTAGGAGTATAGAGGACCAGCGAATTTTACACCTTCTCTGAAGCAACTGCAAAGTAAGTCCCAAAATGAATTCCTCACTCGCACCTTTTCTGTACCCGACCGTGCCCCCAGCATTGCCCACTTTTGTCTCAGCTGACACCACTTGCGCTCTCATCTAGCATTTGTACTTTAGCCACAGTCATGGGGTAGGGGCAATTTTCCAGCTCTATTTTACACTGGAAAACAGGTTTACGTCCAGAAATCCTTAGGATTATTGTCCCCCGAAATGTGAAAAATGAATTGGTTTTACCAATGCAGCTGTCAAACTACCCCATCTTCTCAAAGGTATAAAGAACAGAGCAATATCCAGGGACTTTAAATTTTTGTTCTAGTAAAATGGTACCAGAAATGCCTCCTTTTTATTTACCTTTGTACTTAACATAGATCCCCCTTATAATTATTATACATTAGAAACCCCCCCAGAAACCCTCTCATTCAATGAACCTGCACAGTTAGGGAGCAGCACAAGTTTTGCTTAATGCATACAGTTGCCATGAAGCAAAAGCTTGTGCAAACCACTGGACGGGTTTGAGTCCTGTATTGCGCTTTCTGTGACAATTAAAGCAATTGTTGGGCCATTCTGAATTTCAATTGGTAGTTCAAGCCTTGGAGTTACCATAAGAACATAAGAACATGCCATACTGGGTCAGACCAAGGGTCCATCAAGCCCGGCATCCTGTTTCCAACAGTGGCCAATCCAGGCCATAAGAACCTGGCAAGTACCCAAAAACTAAGTCTATTCCATGTTACCGTTGCTAGTAATAGCAGTGGCTATTTTCTAAGACAATTAATTAATAGCAGGTAATGGACTTCTCCTCCAAGAATTTGGAGGAGAAATCCATTATTGCTGCAATTCTGCTGCAATTATTGCTGCAATTCTGCTCTGATTGGCTTGTCAGCATCCATCCTGCAGGCTTTCCAGATTCTTCAGAATTCTACTGCATATTTCATCTGGGGTTCACCCCTATAGTGAAGAAATTAGACTGGCTGCCTGTTAAATGGAGGATCAGATACAAGGTTGTTAACTTGGTTCCTAAGATGCTTAATGAACTCTCCCTTCCCTGGATGAATGCAGCTTTGAATGCCTATAGTCCTACATAAACCTTACAGTCGTCACATAGGGGCCTATTGGATGTCCCACCGGTTCTGCAGGCTCAGAAATCTGCGAATCAGCAGAGGACTTTGTAGGTAAAAATTTCTGAAAAAATGTTAGACGTTTTTCTTTCAAGAGGCGTTTGTTGAATGAGATGGGGCATGTGTTCTTTGGGCCTAGATTTTAAGATTATGATTAGGTTTTAGTACTGTGTTGAGTGTATATCTAGTTTGCACTGTTTTATATATTATGCATGTTTTTATTTGGGAGCCACTTAGAGTTGTGGCCAGGCAGCATATAAATCCTTGAAAGAAAGAATTCCAGGTTAGAGCTACTCAAAAAGTGCTGCAGCGACTCTGCTGAGTCCTTCAATCCCGCCCATTGGCGTACAGGGTGTCATCGCCACCATCAAAACCTAAGAGCTCTGGCATTGGCTGTTGAAGGAAAAAAAAGATTTTTGGTTTACAGACACAGGTTAGGCAAGCACTGATATTTTTTTTAATAATGGATGTGATTACATCCCCCGTGGAAGGCAGTTCTTTACAATATGCTTAAAGTCATCATCATCATCATCATTATTTGTTTAAGACACACTTATCTGCTGAGGAGTTCAAAGCATCTGAACCAAATCTTGTTTATCCTATTTTGCTTTTATAATTTTTGGACTTTATTAAATGTCATGATTACTGGTTTTGAAAGCTGCTTGAGTCTCCGTGAGAAGAGCAGGATATGAATTGAAAATACCCATTATTCACTGTAGAAGGTCTAATCGCCCTTTTCAATGAATAAAATTCTAATATGCAACCATTTTGCAGAATGCTTTAATAGGTTCAAAGAATATGAAGAATTGTTTTCATGTCCCGCCAAGGCAAGAATGAGATTTAAAGATAGATTTGAAAACATCTATGTGAATTTCCCAATGCCAGGCTTGTGACAGGACAAGAAGACAGCTGCAAGTACATACCTGCAATATTAGCTAATATAGTTTACATTCAAAACATACATCTTAATTAAATGTAAACCAATTACGCCCCAGCCTCAGGGAGAAAAGGCTCGGCAAATTCACAGCAAAACAGAACTGCATCTGTCTAGACTCAGAACTTCCGCTCTTTATTCTGTAAATGAGATGCTACCCCTCATCTGCTATACAATTTCATGCCATTCACGATGCCTAGTTTAGTTTTCTAGGGACTTTCACTACTGATATAATACAGAACCTGGGCAGTGAAGTCACAAGGTGAGTGACTTTTAAGAGATTCACATAGAGGTAAAGGGTCCTGTGGTCCCAACTGGAGGGCATATTGAGGATGTCAGAGTAACGTGTTGAAAACCTGGCTATTTAGAATGGCCTTTGAATGACATGGTCATTTTAGCTTTATAGTTGGTAAGAGCTGTACCTGTTATTCTGATTTTTCACATGATTGGTTTGTTATGGTGTGTTGATTGATATTCACCAGCATGGATATATGCATAGTTGATACTTTGATTTTGGCTAATCTCCGAGGAACATAAGAACATAAGAAAATGCCATACTGGGTCAGACCAAGGGTCCATCAAGCCCAGCATCCTGTTTCCAACAGTGGCCAATCCAGGCCATAAGAACCTGGCAAGTACCCAAAAACTAAGTCTATTCCATGTAACCATTGCTAATGGAAGTGGCTATTCTCTAAGTGAACTTAATAGCAGGTAATGGACTTCTCCTCCAAGAACTTATCCAATCCTTTTTTAAACACAGCTATACTAACTGCACGAACCACATTCTCTGGCAACAAATTCCAGAGTTTAATTGTGCGTTGAGTAAAAAAGAACTTTCTCCGATTAGTTTTAAATGTGCCCCATGCTAACTTCATGGAGTGCCCCCTAGTCTTTCTACTATCCGAAAGAGTAAATGACCGATTCACATCTACCCGTTCTAGACCTCTCATGATTTTAAACACCTCTATCATATCCCCCCTCAGTCGTCTCTTCTCCAAGCTGAAAAGTCCTAACCTCTTTAGTCTTTCCTCATAGGGGAGTTGTTCCATTCCCCTTATCATTTTGGTAGCCCTTCTCTGTACCTTCTCCATCGCAATTATATCTTTTTTGAGATGCGGCGACCAGAATTGTACACAGTATTCAAGGTGCGGTCTCACCATGGAGCGATACAGAGGCATTATGACATTTTCCGTTTTATTCACCATTCCTTTTCTAATAATTCCCAACATTCTGTTTGCTTTTTTGACTGCCGCAGCACACTGCACCGACGATTTCAATGTGTTATCCACTATGACACCTAGATCTCTTTCTTGGGTTGTAGCACCTAATATGGAACCCAACATTGTGTAATTATAGCATGGGTTATTTTTCCCTATATGCATCACCTTGCACTTATCCACATTAAATTTCATCTGCCATTTGGATGCCCAATTTTCCAGTCTTACAAGGTCTTCCTGCAATTTATCACAATCTGCTTGTGATTTAACTACTCTGAACAATTTTGTGTCATCTGCAAATTTGATTATCTCACTCGTCGTATTTCTTTCCAGATCATTTATAAATATATTGAACAGTAAGGGTCCCAATACAGATCCCTGAGGCACTCCACTGTCCACTCCCTTCCACTGAGAAAATTGCGCATTTAATCCTACTCTCTGTTTCCTGTCTTTTAGCCAGTTTGCAATCCACGAAAGGACATCGCCACCTATCCCATGACTTTTTACTTTTCCTAGAAGCCTCTCATGAGGAACTTTGTCAAACGCCTTCTGAAAATCCAAGTATACTATATCTACCGGTTCACCTTTATCCACGTTTATTAACTCCTTCAAAAAAGTGAAGCAGATTTGTGAGGCAAGACTTGCCCTGAGTAAAGCCATGCTGACTTTGTTCCATTAAACCATGTCTTTCTATATGTTCTGTGATTTTGATGTTTAGAACACTTTCCACTATTTTTCCTGGCACTGAAGTCAGGCTAACCAGTCTGTAGTTTCCTGGATCGCCCCTGGAGCCCTTTTTAAATATTGGGGTTACATTTGCTATCCTCCAGTCTTCAGGTACAATGGATGATTTTAATGATAAGTTACAAATTTTTACTAATAGGTCTGAAATTTCATTTTTTAGTTCCTTCAGAACTCTGGGGTGTATACCATCCGGTCCAGGTGATTTACTACTCTTCAGTTTGTCAATCAGGCCTACCACATCTTCTAGGTTCACCGTGATTTGATTCAGTCCATCTGAATCATTACCCATGAAAACCTTCTCCATTACGGGTACCTCCCCAACATCCTCTTCAGTAAACACCGAAGCAAAGAAATCATTTAATCTTTCCGCGATGGCCTTATCTTCTCTAAGTGCCCCTTTAACCCCTCGATCATCTAACGGTCCAACTGACTCCCTCACAGGCAGCAAGGATCGGGTCCTCACAGACAGCAAGGTCCTCACAGACAGATCAGGTCCTCACAGACAGCAAGGATCGGGTCAGCTGGCTATCATTTAGAGCTGTTCATGGGTCTATGGCACCATGGCATTCTAGGAGAGGTTGACTTGCTAATATGAAGTATTCACATCAGGAGTCCAGCTAGTTAACATCTGGCAGATGGCATTTATCTGTGAGCAGGCAAATGCTCACTGTATTGTATTTATCTTGCCCCATTTTTATACTTGTGTTAATGTGGTTTTATATATAGAATATTGTATCCCATCTTGAATGTAGAATGTGGGTAAGAATTTGTTTTAAATAAAAATAAATAAATAGACAACCCATTTACTATGGCACTTCCTTCTAGGAGTGGCCACAGTGGTGCAGTCCTGGGTTGGATTAGAGCAGCCCAAGGATTTTTTATTCAGAAGGGTAGGAGCAGAGGGAGCGAGTTCAGTTTCTCACCTCTCTGCAGTGGCCTGGAGTTTGGGGAGGGATAAAACCTACCTATATCCCAATCTGCCCCACAGTTTTGGTAGAAAAAGAAGGCTGCACAGAGTTCCCTGTGGTGGTGCTTCTGACACCTTTCCAAAAGGAACTGATCCTTTTTTTTCCAGTGGATTGGAGCGCATCCTTGTTCTGAGGGAGTAAACCTCTCACCCTGGGCCTACCTTTCTATTAGGGATATGCCCGGCACCATTCTATTGTATGACAAATGGCTGGCAAGAGTAAGGGGATCACTCCTGCCCCCTGTGGGAAAATTACCATTTAAGTTATCTCAAGGGGGAAGTCTTGGAAGGGGCCTGCAGGGGACCGCAGGTTGTGTCATACAGATGAGGGCAAATTTTTAAAACAGCAGCCAGCGTTTGTTTTTGGTACCTGCTATTCTACAATAGGGTGCACTAAATCCAAACAAAAAAGGTTTGGATAAGTTCTTGGAGGAGAAGTCCATTAATGGCTATTAATCAAATTTACTTAGGGAATAGCCACTGCTATTAATTGCATCAGTAGCATGGGATCTTCTTGGTGTTTGGGTACTTACCAGGTTCTCGTGGCCTGGTTTTGGCCTCTGTTGGAAACGGGATGCTGGGCTTGATGGACCCTTGGTCTGACCCAGCATAGCAATTTCTTATGTTCTTATGAAATCAAGAAAGATGACGCAGGAAAAAACTGAAACTGACAGAGAAACAAAACAAAACTGAACAAGAACAAATTTCTCCTGCACACCCCTCCTTTCTAACTGGGGAACGATGTTACTCAAGGATCTCCACAGGAGAAATGACAAGTGACAAGGGCCTTTCTCGAGGTGACCAGATGTGTGAGAGGAGGGGAGGAATGAGCATCCTGTCCGGAGTTCCAGGAATCCATCCGCATCCGGGAGAAGAGGCGCAGGAGAAATTCAAGCATTGGAAGAGGCACATGCAACGTGGGTCCTTAGGAGGCAGGAAGCCCACCAACTGCCATGGGCAACTCAGCAGGGATCAGTAAGCCCTTGTACTTTTCTGCACCTGTAGTGGGACTTGCCAAACAAACACAATACAAACTGCCATTTTTCCATATTTCATTCCATTCAGTAAAAACTTAATTTTTGGAAAACCATATTTTTGTCCAGTCTTTTTTTTTGGTATTTCACCAGCAATACACCTTGGGCTCTGGAGGTAAATCTTTCCCCCCTTTTGGAGAATCCATATCATGGTTTAGAGAGTGAGCCAGTGACTCAGCCCTGGTACTGAGTGCACCCCAGCTTTAAAGTGTGCTCAAAGTGGGGGTCACATGAATTGCTGAGAAAACTGTAATTAGGAACATGTACAGATTGCCTGCTCCTCCCAGGAAGATATTTCAGAGCTTCAGTGATTTCCAGAAGAGACCCGTGGTATCCAAATATTACCTACATCTACCTACATGTCAAAGGGCAGTTCAAGCTATTGTTAAGAACAAAATTTCTAAAGATATGACTAAGACGTTATAATGATGAAGAGCTAGCATGGATTTAGCAAAGGGTGGTCATGCATTACTAATTTATAAAAATGATTAGAAGGTGTGACCAAGCATGTGAACACAGGGGAGCCTTCTGAGATAGTGTATTTTAAGTTTTAGAAGGCATTTGATAGAGTCCCCCACGAGAGACTCCTCAGGATCTAAAACATCATGGGACAGGAGGTGAAGTCTTGTTATATTCAAAGTAGTTAAAATCCAAGCAGACCTTAAACAATTGCAGAAGGTCTTTGCCATGATTGGAAATTTGGGCATCAAAACATCAGATGAAATTTTATGTGGACAACTGCAAAGTGATATACATAAGACTATTTTTCCTTAAATATAGGTACACAATGCTGGGTTCCATATTAGCAGTCACCACCCAGGAAAAGGATATTGGAGCTATTGTGGACAATATAGTGAAATTCTTCATGCAATGTGCTGCAGCAGTTAAAATAGCAAATAGGTTGTTAATAATTATTTGGAAAGGAATGGAACAAAACAGAGAATACGATAATGCTTTTGTATAGATTCATGGTGCAACTGCACTAGGATTACTGCATTCAGTTTTGCTCACCCTATCTCAAAAAAGATTCAGAGGATCTGGAAAAGTTACAGAGGAGGGCAACAAAAATGATAAAGGGAATGGAATGGCTCCCTCATGAAGAAAGGATAAACAGGTGAGGGTTCTTCAGCTTGGAGAAGAGACGACTGAGGCGGGATATGACAGAGGTTTATAAATCATGAACAAAGAAGAACAGGTAGCTAGGGAACTGTTATTGTATATCTGCAGAGCAAAAGACAGCTCTAGCAGACATAATGTGCACACACAGAACTGCAGCTGTGGTACTCATGATTCATATCAGAAAAAGAAACATTGCTAGCGGGGAGATCTAACAACCCTTTCAAGAGAGATGCATGACAAAAGAGACTCATGATGTCGAAACCACAGGTGCTTGGTGGGGCTGAAACTCAGATAGAAGAGAGAGAACAGCTAGTGGGAACAGGAAAGAAACTAATGTTGGGGCAATAGTGGGCTAAGGTTATTTAGTTGTGAGTCCCAGAATTGAGCGTCCAGGTAAAGATCCTTAGTGGAGATTCTGAGTGGATTCCAGTCCCATGCGTCCTGAGATGTCCACAGCCCCCTGTTGTTTTCCTCAGTCCAAATTAAAAGAATAAAGATGAACTGTGCAAGTGGGTAAAACTGCAGATTTAGCGCTTTTACATCGCTGAATGG
This sequence comes from Rhinatrema bivittatum, assembly GCF_901001135.1. Lineage (NCBI taxonomy): Eukaryota > Metazoa > Chordata > Amphibia > Gymnophiona > Rhinatrematidae > Rhinatrema > Rhinatrema bivittatum. The sequence continues at coordinate 75,045,479 of NC_042619.1, forward strand.
TCTGGAAAGCATGCGCCACCCAAGGGAAAAAACAATTGGCACCTTGGCACCAAACTCCAAACCGAAAACTCCAGGCCCAAAACTAAACAACAACCTGGGGAAGTTCCATATGCCCATACTACATCTGTGCTTTTAATCCATCAGCAAGCGTTTTGAAAAATACTGACATCTTGAAATCATCCAACTTTATGGTCATGCCACTTCATGTATTACCCTCCATTCAGTGACTGCAGGAACTGTTACTCCTCAGCAGGCGTAATGTAAAGGGTGGATACTCCAGCGTATGTAACCCTCAACTTAGCTGGGTACTGGAGGAAAAAGCGTATTGAAATGAAAGATTACATATGGGGGAGAAGGTTCTGTGGAGCCCAGCCAGTTTCACAGAATAATCCTAAAAGATCATAATTTTTCTCTCTCCCATGCAAGGTTGTGCTCCCCTCCTTACTGTTTGCAGTATTAGAGCCTTCTGATTAAAATCTAGAAAACAGGCTATGATCACTCTAGGCCAGTCATGATTTTCCTGCCTGAGGCTTATTCGATGTACTCTCGCGATGCATAAGGTTCCCACAATTTCAGGTAATTGGAGTGTAGCAGGCAGCCATTTTTCCAGAAACTCTCTAAGTTCATTGTCGAGCAACGTTTCAGGAAGTCCCATGAATCTTAAATTGTTGTGGCTCATGCAGTTTTCAAGATCTTCTAACTTGTTTTCAACCGCCTCCAGCCATGTCTCTGCCCTGGCCACTGCTCCTTCAGCAATCCAGATGCCATCTTCCATTTTGGACATGTGCTGCTCCATAGCTGTCAGGCGTTGAATGGCTGAGTCAAGAGAACCCGACAGCGCATTGAACTTCTCAAGTATTTAATCAAATTTACAATCTAACTTAGTATCAATGACCTTTTCTATCATTCCAGTCACTACAGTAATCAGCGCATCTGTCTGCGCTGATTCGGCCACTCCTTCCACCTTGCCGTCAGGCATCTTGGGGTCTTCCAGTCAGATCGTTTCTTTTTCTTTCTTGGCAAGCTGGTTAGACATGACCAGTCCTAGACAAGCACGATCACAGCAGCACTCGTTTTTCGGTGCCAGAGCATCCAATGTGGTCACAATTTTGGTCAGTTTCGGCAGGCTGGGGGTAGATAGCGAGCAGGCCAGAAAGGTGCCAATCAACAACACGTCCAGCTCCTCTCACAGCATCATGTGACTACCCCTATTATTTTTATTCTGCCATCATATTCTTCTTCCCTCAGCTAACCAGGCAGCTTGAGTACTTCTTCCCTTGAGGTTTTTGAAAGAAAAATTACCTAAACTGGGATTCTAGTTTAAATTGGGATGGTGATAGCATTATGTATCTTTCCTACTGTTCTTTGGATGCCCATAAGGTTCTCTCTCAGCACCTCGATGATCTGATCTCTCTTATGTCACCCACCTCTGCTGCACCTCGCATGTTTATGACCTTTGTTGTCCGCACCTGGGCAAGGGTCAAGAGAGAAATGTATATCTGCAGAGCAAGAAACAGCTCTAGCAGACATGATATGCACGCACAGAACTGCAGCTATGGTGCTCATGATTCATATCAGAAAAAGAAACATTGCCAGTGGAGAGATCTAACAACCAGACTAAAGAGACTCATGATAAAAGGGAGTCATGTTGCCAAAACCACAGGTGCCTGGTGGGGCTGAAACTCAGATAGAAGAGAGATAACAACCTGTGGGAACAGGAAAGATACTAATATTGGGGCAATAGTGGGCTAAGATGAAAAGAAACAGATCCAGCTATCATGATGCTGAGATAAGAGGAAGCTGGTAAACAAAAAAAGAAATTTTCTATATAAGCAGAGAACTGTCAGGTCATTTGTCTCTCCTTCCCTGTACTCTGTCTTACTTTGCATACCAATAAATGCTTCTAACCTGAGTACTCTGTCTGTTTATCTGAACACGGGATAAGCACGGTAAGAAGCCTTATTTACTCTTTCAAGTGGTTTCATGGAGTGTCCCCTAATTCTTGTACCAATGGGGCAGCAGGTTGAAAACAGACTGGAGAAAGCATTTTCTTCATTCGACGAGTCAACGCACAATTAAGCTATGGAATTTGTTGCTGGAGGATGTGGTCAACACAAATACCATAGCTGAGTTTAAAAGGGGTCCAGACAAGTTCCTAAAAGAAAAGTTCATAACTTATTATTAGCCAGGAAGACATGGGAAAAGCCACCACTGGCAATAAGAAATGGGATCTGCCGGGTACTTTCTAGAGATCCAGATTGGCTACGATTGGCTACTGTTGGAGACAGGATGCTGGGCTTCATGATCCCTTGGCCTGATCCAGCATGGCACTTCTTATGCCCACTGCAGAGATCTGTGTAAATCTCATGGACAGTCTCTCTGTGCAGGAGTTCATGTAGAGCGCTGAAGTTTTGCTTGTGGTATCTACTCTTTGCCCACTGAAGGCTGCAGTGAAGCAGTCTGAACTGACCCGTACTGGATAACAATGACATAAAAAGTTTCAATTTCTGAAACACAGTCATCAGGCCAACAATGTTTTAACACATGATTAATCCTAAAATCCCTAAATTCAAAGTCATTCTGCAATAGAGTTCGGCTACCCCTGTTAAATGTAACTGTACCTTCGGTCACCACAGTTCTAGTTTTATGTTTATAAGGCACTCCCATTTTATGTAAACCAGCAAGATATGTTTTCATGATTGCCGGTATATAAAAACTCTAAATAAATAAATAAATAAATAAATAAATAGAGGCTTAACAATTTGCTGTGCACACGACATGCTACACGTGCACGTGCCGGCTGCTGAACCCTGCAGGCAGTCTTTGCGATTGTTCTGGCATTGTGGCAGTATCATTGATGCTAATGGTGCCAATTGTGCATTGCCATGGCTACGCCCTAGAAAATCAGCAGGTTCTCACCGACTTTTGCTGTTCTGTAGTGAATGGCACTAAGGGGTAGATTTTCAGAGCCCTGCTCGCCTAAATCCGCCCAAAACCGGGCGGATTTAGGCGAGCAGGGCCCTGCGCGCCGGGAAGCCTATTTTACATAGGCCTCCCGGCGCGCGCAGAGCCCCGGGACTCACGTAAGTCCCGGGGTTCTCGGAGGGGGGCGTGTCGGGGGCGTGTCGGGGGCGGGCCCGGTCGTCGCGGCGTTCCGGGGGCGTGTCGGCAGCGTTTTGGGGGCGGGTACGGGGCGTGGCTACGGCCCGGGGGCGTGGCCGCGCCCTCCGTACCCGCCCCCAGGTCGCGGCCCGGCGCGCAGCAGGCCCGCTGGCGCGCGGGGATTTACGTCTCCCTCCGGGAGGCGTAAATCCCCCGACAAAGGTAAGGGGGGGGTGTAGATAGGGCCGGGTGGGTGGGTTAGGTAGGGGAAGGGAGGGGAAGGTGAGGGGAGGGCAAAGGAAAGTTCCCTCCGAGGCCGCTCCGATTTCGGCGCGGCCTTGGAGGGAACGGGGGGAGGCAGCGCGGCTCGGCGCGCGCAGGCTATACAAAATCGATAGCCTTGCGCGCGCCGATCCAGGATTTTAGTGGATACGCGCGGCTCCGCGCGTATCTACTAAAATCCAGCGTACTTTTGCTTGAGTCTGATGCGCAAGCAAAAGTAGGCTGATCGCGCTTCTTTTAAAATCTACCCCTATATGTGGAATTATTGCACGGCATATCCTGCAAGCTGTACCTACTTAATAGATGCAGTACCTATTTTCCAAGTCCCATGGCCAATTTTGAACATGGACCCCCCTTTGCATCTCTTTTAAATGTCCATGTCTGATCAGTAATTAGCCTGAAAATGTTCTCAAAGAACCATTAAGGAAGCGTATTATAAAGTAACCCAGATCTTTACCCACACAGCCAATAACAGCCTTCTTACGCCTCTACTGTCCCTCTAGTGCTCTCCACCTCAGCTTCCCTCTCATTCTCTCTAGGCACTAGATTGAAGTATTTTTACCTAAGCCTTGCTCACCCTCTACCAGAGCTGCTTGCTTCCTTAACCCACCTGAACTGCACCCATGCTGGAGTTTCATATCTCAGAAAGCATACAATATACATCACACATGACAGAAAGAACATGCCAGTAGGTAAGTGAAGCCTCTTACGGCATCAGGTACTATAAGAAAAACCATATAACTACATATGTATAAAATACATGAGATTTATTCTGAATCATGAACATGGAATTCACTGATGCCTCCACAAATCTCTGGCTGGTATAATATTTCCGTACAGTTTGTCAGCTATCAAGTGTTATCTGTTTTAGCTTTTCTCTTTCCGTTTCTTATTATCAGTAGCCTATCAACGTGTCTAAGTTTACTGCATGTCTTCCAGCTGCGGCTCCTCAAGGCCAGTTTTAGGGAGATATAAGCAGTGCAAATGACCAGGGCCCTCTTAGCAAAGCGAAGTGATGTCACTAAGACAGAGTTTCAGGATGCCTAGCACTGTCTAGGCCTGCTCCTTAGTTTCTGCTCTGGGTGTCTAACACCCACCCTGCTGATCCTAGGCTAGTTCAGATTGAATAGTTTTTATTTTACGTTGTAATGTGTTCTGGCAAAGGATTGACTAATGACTAGGGAGTTGGCAACTGGGAGTACTGTAAGCCCTACAAGACAATCAACGAGTACTTAATTGCATGTAAGGTTTTAGAACAGGAATGTTTACTGAATCACTAACAGTTCTAAATGTTACAATATGTATGGACAATTTGCTTGATTAGCTGCTTGTTATCTCTCTATCATGATACTTTGCAAATTAGCATACATGGGAACTCTCTGGGTTGGACCTGGAGACTCCAGGTTTAGAAATTGGACTTTTGCTCTTTAGGGAGAGAACCCAGGATCTCCTTTATGGGGCCCTTACCCTGGCTCGGTTTTGAAAAGCTCCCGGTTCCCATTTCCCCCTCCCTCCACCCCGGCCACTGACACGCCCTCTCCCCCTCCCCAGTACCCTCGCTTGCAACCCCGCTGCTGATTCTTCTGTGGTACTGGCTCCTCTCTGTGGTTCAGTGATCAGCTGTTTGGGAAATGCAAAGGCCGCGAGGAAGAAGAAAGGAGCCAGCACCTCAGCAAGGGGAGGGTAAGGACCGGGAGACTGATGGGACGAACGTGAACATGAGGATGGGTGGGAAGAATAGCTCATGCAGAGAGGGGACAAACACCAAGATGGAGAGGAGGGGAGAAAAAGGTGTGAGTGAAGAGGAGAGAGGATAAAACAAGGAGGGAGGGAGAAAACTGGGAATGTGGGAGAGACTGAGGGAGAGGGAGAGAGGATAAAACAAGGAGGGAGGGAGAAAACTGGGAATGTGGGAGAGACTGAGGGAGAGGGAGAGAGAAGACGGGAAGAATAGGAAGAGGATACGAGGAGAAAGCAGGAAAGCAGCAAGGAAAAGAAAGTACTGACATATTTAATTCTCAAGGAAAGAAACAAAGGCGGAAGAGGCAGAACTGAAACAGAAAATTAAAAAGGAAAAGAGACAAGGCAAACAAAGGAGAAGAAATTCTGCTGAACCAGAAAAATCAAGCCAGAGATACCAAAGGTTGGAAACTCTTTTACTGTTTGATAAAGTACATGAAGTAGAAAGTATTTTTCCTGGGGGGAGAGGGAGGGAAGAGAGAATCCATGCTGTTACCCTAACCTGGCCCATCTCAGGGTTGGCAGAATTTAAAAGTTCCCGGGTATTCGCATTAGAATAATTAGACATTCTATGGCAAGCAATGGAGGAAATGTTCCCTACAACTCGATTGTAAAATTAAGAACTAATGCATATATGGCCCCCTCTAGGTCCAGACTATGAATTACCCCTATGCTTTGGGTTGGGAGTACCACATGAGATATTATATTCACTAATATGATTTATCTTCAGGTTCGTAGCCTGAGTGGGGGATGAGACAGGATCCCGGACACCCTGATACCACAATTCTGTGCCCTTCCCAAACAATCGCTCACTTGTGCCACCACAGACCAGATAAAATCAGCACAACAGAATAACACAATAATTAACCCTTTTACTAGTATTATGTATGTAGATAGTAAAGTGAAGAATAATATCAGCTTGCAGTTTTCTTATTTTAAATCAAACAATGCAAAAATAACACTGGGTATGGCCTGATAGTCAGAGCAACCAACATAATCATATGGATAGCAAAAAAAAAAAAAAGGAACACTAATACAGAAATTAGGGGGGGGGGGGGAAGGCAGTGAAGTACACAACTTTCAGAAATTGTCTTTACCCCTGAGTGACACCAGTTTGTCCCAAACACAAAATTGTATGGGAAAAAAAACAAACAAGAAAATGGAGGAGTCCCTCTGGATGGTGGAGCTGGCTAGATGAATAACTAAATAGATGAGCACTGCAGTGTGTGAAAGGTCTTTCTGTCCTAGGGAGCTTCCCCAAATGGTTTACTTGGTACTGAACAGAATGTGGGCCTGGTTTTAGACCCTTATAGAAAGACCTTGGTCCATCAGCTTCTCTTTTCCTGCGCTATCGCATGTGGCTGTGGCAAGGGTTTATGCTTGCCTTTGACTGAAAGGCTGAAGCAGTTAAGATGAGATACTGAATTTGGGGACAAAAGGCAAGGAAATAAACCTTCTCCCTCCTCTGCTAAAATATTCTGTGTGCAAAGTTTAGATTGCTTATCTCAGGAGGGTGATCCATGTGCTCCTTGGCCTGGATATCTCTGGAAAGGAAGTCTCTCGGTCTATCAGCTCCTGGCTACTCTGTCCCTCAATGGGATTTTACATGTAGCTCGGCTATGAAGCAAGAACAGCTGTCTGTCTTTCTGTTTCCTCAGAGTTCAGACTTCTGTCTCTCCCTCTTGATAATTAGCTCTTCAGGAGAAGAACTGATTGCAGAGCTGCCAGAAGCACTTCTCTCTTTCTGACTCCTGGCTCCAATTCCTGGCCGTCCTCACCCTGCACACATGGAGCCAGGCAATTTGCGTCTTTTCTTCCTTAAATGGTCTCCCAGCATTCCTGTGGCTTCCTCCTCTGCTGGCTATGTAGTGTTGTTCTCTGAGCAGGCTAAACAGTACAGTCTTTTTCCTAATTTGTTAACAATATGAGCGCTGGATGCTGGTTCTTGCAGAATATTTGTCATTCACAGGAGAGCCTACAGTGGTTTGATGTATTTTCATATTCCTTCACCTTGGTTGCGGCAGCTTGTAGTTTCTGCATGGTTGAAAAAAACCTTTCTGGCAGATCCAAAACACATCACTCAGATCCAGACACAGCTTGGTCCTCATTGTAAGGCTCCTCCAACACATGATAAGCTCATGGGGGGCAGGAACATGGTTTATAGTAGCTTGCTACACATATAAATTTCATGGGTGCTTTCTCTAAAGTTACAATTTAGTGGGGGCCAATGCTTCTTACCAAGACAGTTACTACTCACTCATTTGCTCTACAGAGTTGATCATATTTCACAGTCTCTGAATACATACACATGCAGTGACATTCTTATATTGTAGGATGCATTGGTCCCAGCACATCTTACCTGACAGTACATTGGCTCTGCCCTCACAGCATGTTTGCAGTGGTCTACTAAGGGGGGGAGGCAAGGCAGCAGTCTGCCCCGGGTGACTGCCAGGAGGGGGATGCTATCCACTGTTTCCTCTAAACTCTGTGCTTGCGTGGCCGAGCACAACTTTTGTCACCCCCATGCAGATTGGTGGGCTGTGCTGGAACTCATCCCACCATGGCCTGAAGAAAACAAGAGATCCCCAAACCTCCAGGTGCTCCTTCTCCTTCCTGCCTACGTGGCCTGTAAGAAAAATGTTGCCAGAGCCACACAGGCAGGAAGGAAGAGGAGCATCGGCCCGCATACAGAAGAGGAACGGGATCTATGGCACAGCCACCACAGATCCCACCTTGCCATGTCCCAAGAAAACGAGGCCCTAAAGCAGAGCCCCTACATATCCCATCTCGCAGCAGCCAAGAAGATCGGGGCCACCGTGGAGCTCATCCTGTGGTGACCCGCGAAGAGGAGAACCAAAGGCGAGAGGAAGGCTGAGGCCCTGTAGTGTGTGTGTGAAAGTGAGTTGAGAGACTGGGAGTGAGAGCCTGTATGTTGTGAGAGACAGAGACAGTATGTGAGCGCCTCTATGTTTGTGTGAGAGAATGTGAGAGTGAGAGCCTGTGTGAAAGTGAGACAGGATGAGAGAGCCAATGTGTATGTATGAGAGAGACAGCATGTGAAAGTGATAGCCATGTGTGTGTGAGAGACAGCGTGTGAGAATGAGAACCTGAGTGTGTGTGAGAGAGAGAGACAGCATCTGGGAATGAGAGCCTTGGGGGGGGGGGGGTGTGCAAGATGGCCGATCAGTAGACGGCAATGTGAGATCTCTCTTGGGCGTTTTTTCTTCAATTTCTTTGCCTCTTGTTTATTTTTACCTGTAATGGGCAGAAAGAGGAAGCCAAAGACTGGGTCCTTCCCTGCAGCCCACCCGATGCACCCCTTGAGGGCCCGATGGACACCCATGCCTTCAGCAGCAAGCCGTTGCCGGGAAGTCAGCCACTGGACACAGAGAGTGAGGGGAATTCAAGCTCCCTTCTCCCCCAGGCACCCTTTCATCCTTGAGCCCATCAGAGAACCCCGCCCAGGAATCCCGCTGCAGTCAGAGCCTCCCGAGTTTCATCGGGATTGTCGCTGGATGATGAAGTCGGTGCAGCGAGCTTGGCAGGGAGTGGTGGGGAAGGCCTTGCAGTGGATAGTGCTGCGATCGTCTCTGGACACCCGGGTGAAATGTTTGCCAGAGCTGAAAGACTGGGGAGGGATGGAGGATCTGACGCTGGCGTGGCAAGTGACTCACATTTGCAATTACAGCCATGCTTGCCTGTGAAGAGACCCTCTTCTTTTTCGCTAGAGTCTAAATGGGATGCCACAGTGGACACTGGGAGTTCTATTTCTCAGCAGTTGGCCCCTCTAGTTAAAAACTGTATTGATTTGGATAAGCAAGTTCAAGTATTGGCTAATACTTCAACGGACCTGGGCCAGCCACTGGTGTCAATTTGTTTTGACTTGAAAACTGTCAAATTAACTCAAGAGGCAATTATTAAAGAACATTTGAATTTTGCTTTAAAAATGGAAAACTTTGAAAGCACAGTGAGGAATAAAAATCTCAGTTTTATTTATTTTCCCAAACTGCCTTTAATATCTCCAAAAGAGATGTTCAGAAGATATTTATTTGAGATTTTACATGTCCCTGAGAGCACTATTCCTCCGGTTTCTAAGATCTACTATCTTCCACCTTTTAAAAGGAGATCTGAAGAAGCTAATGGGGGTGCTCAAGTGCCTTTAGTTCCCTCTGAAGGTTCTAGTGTGGACGTATCTCTTTGCTTGAGACCTCGGATACTGAATTGGCTGTCCCAGCTATGCTTATAGTTTCTTTTGCTCTTGAACCTGACAAAGACTGGCTATTGAGACTTTTCTTTCAACATAGATCTGAAAGCAATCTCTTCTTATGCGTTCTAGGGTTCAACAAGTGGGGGGTATTTTTTTCCTTAAGTTTCCTTGTAAATGTTTGGTCAAGTACCAGGATAATTCTTATGTTTTTTTTATAACACCTCCTCCCCACCCCCCCCCCCGCCCTGCAATTGACCCAATTACTGAGTGACAAAATTGCAATTGTTGAACCCCCCTGAAACTTCTCAGTCCTGGGTCTTTAATAACTAGTTCTCCATTGTGCGGCTTAAATATAGATCTTTTCTTTGCCTCAAAAATTAATATATTATAACCTTGGGTTGTGTAATGGATCGCCCCCCATTGTTTGAGGACTAAGATTGGAAATTGAAATGATTTTATATTGATGACTTTATTTTTCTCTTGTAATACTTGTGGTTTTCAAACTCCTATTCTTTTTCCTTCAAGATTTATGTCTTGTATTTATTTCTGGAAATGCATAAATAGATTAAAAAAAAAAAGAACGAGAGCCTTAATGTGTGTGCGAAAGACAGTCAGCGTGTGAGAATGAGAGCCTGAGTGTGTGTGTATGAGAGTCAGTGTGTGAGAATGAGAGCCTGAGTGTGTGTGTGAGAGAGAGACAGTGTGTGAGAATGAGAGCCTGAGTGTGTGTGTGAGAGGGACAGCGTGTGAGAATGAGAGCCTGAGTGTATGTGTGTGAGAGACAGCATGTGAGAATGAGAGCTTGAGTGTGTGTGTGAGAGAGACAGCATGTGAGAATGAGAGCTTGAGTGTGTGTGTGAGAGAGAGACAGTGTGTGAGAATGAGAGCATGAGTGTGTGTGTGAGAGACAGCGTGTGAGAATGAGAGCCTGAATGTGTATGTGAGAGACAGTGTGTGAGAATGAGAGCTTGAGTGTGTGTGTGAGAGAGAGAGACATCATGTGAGAATGAGAGCCTGAGTGTGTGTGTGAGGGAGGAAGGGAAGAAGACAGGTGGAGAGAGAAGAAACAGAAAGAAAAAAAGAGACCCTGTAAAAGGAATTGGGAAAAGACCAAAAAAGTGAAGGTGGGAAAAAAAAAGCCTGGGACCAACCAATTTGAAAACTAATATCAGATAGCAAAAAGGTAAAAAAAAATGTTTGAATTGTTAGTGACTGGCATATGTTATCTTTGGGAGTGTGCATTACATATTTGTATTTTGTTCTGTCAGGCTTTCCATTGGTATTTGTCTGCATGTTTCTGTTTCTAATTTGTAGTCCCTTATTCTGTATTAGGTAAAAGTAATTGAGGTGCAGTATTTCTGCTAGTATGTAGTTTTTCTGTAGGGCTTTGTAGCAGCGGGCTGCTGGCGTGCCATCACCCGACTCGGGGGCTAGTCCGGAAGCCTCGACCACGCCCCTGGGCCGGCGCCATGCCCCGGTCCCGCCCCGAACCGCCCCCCCTGACCCCCGGACACGCCCCCTCCCCTTTTACGAAGCCCGGGGACTTACGCGCATCCCAGGGCTGTGCGCGCGCTGGTGGCCTATGCAAAATAGGCGCGCGCAGGGCATTTAAAATCCAGCCCCGAGTGAAAAAGAATTTTCTTTGATTTGTGTTAAATGAGCTACTTGCTAACTTCATGGAATGCCCCCTAGTTTTTCTATTATCTGAGAGAGTAAATAACCGATTTACCATTAACTTGATCAAGTCCCCGTCAGTCGTCTCTTCTCCAAACTGAACAGCCCTAACTTCCTTAGCCTTATCTCATAAGGCAGCCGTTCCATGCCACTTATCATTTTGGTCGCCCTTCTCTGCACTTTTACCAGTACAACTATATCTATTTTGAGATGCAGCAACCAGAAATTGCACAAAGTATTCAAGATGCAGTCTCATCATGGAGCAATACAGAGGCATTATAACATCCATCATTTTATTTGCCATTCCCTTCCTAACAATTCCTAACATTCTGTTTGCTTTTTTGATTGCCACAGCACACTGAGCTGACGATTTCAATGTATTATCCACTATGACACCTAGATCTCTTTCCTGGGTGGTATCTCCTAAGATAGAACCTAACATTGTGTAACTACAGCAAGGGTTATTTTGCACTTGTCTACATTAAATTTCATCTGCCATTTGGAAGCCCAATCTTCCAGTCTTGCAAGGTCTTCCTGCAATTTATCACAATCCGCTTGAGATTTAACTACTCTGCATAATTTTGTGTCATCCGCAAATTTGATCACCTCTCTCATTGTACCTCTTTCCAGATCATTTATAAATAAATTAAAAAGCACAGGTCCAAGTACAGATCCCTGAGGCACTCCAGTGTTTACCTTTTTCCACTGGGAAAACTGTCCATTTAATGATGTCCAACAACGAATATTGGTATAGAAAAACCTTAAATAAATAAAATAAATAAATAAATAAACAAGCTTGTACCATGTCGCCAGTGAGGAAAATTTTCCACACTCCAATGATTGAAATACTGGCTATTGACCACTATGCCTCATTGTTCAATATTTCATCCATCCTAATGTTATTCGAGTCTCTTTCCTAATGCTTGGCTCACAATTTGCTTTTCAAAAATAGTCTCAGTTCACCTTCCATCAGCAATTGCCATCATAATACTGCCATGCTGCAGATGTTCTCCTCCAATATAACCAAGTGTCCTCTTCAATATTCCTCCATTGTAACCAAGTGTGCACCTGAATATTCCTCCCATATATTATAAGTGTCCTGATGCTGCAGCGTTTCAGCACTCCTGTGTGCCTGCATCAGGGGAATATCAAACGTTTCTTCAAAATGGCCTCCCAAGCTGGATCACTCACTTGGTTATCATGGAGGAATATTAGCATACAAACATTTCAAAGTGTATTTTTTGTTTGTATTAGCATTCTGTTTTTCAGTTGACAGGGATAAATTAGAATTTTATAGCTCAGGTGAGTTTTTAGTTACAGGCACTTGGACTATTTTTCTAATTATTGGAACCTCACTGTCGGGATGCCCTAACTCTAATGCTTCACAAGTATCCTTCGAAGATACCTCTCTCTGAACCACGAGCTGCTGAGCGACTGTTGGCTTTCTCCTTTGTTCTAGTTTAAAAGCTGCTCTATCTTCTTTTTAAAGGTTAGCGCCAGTAGTCTGGTTCCACCCTGGTTAAGGTGGAGCCCATCCCTTCGGAAGAGACTCCCCCTTCCCCAAAAGGTTCCCCAGTTCCTTACAAAGCTGAATCCCTCTTCCTTGCATCATCGTCTCATCCACGCATTGAGACTTCATCTTAAATTTGTTCAGTTACTAGTTAAGTTTTAGGTTGCCATGGGAGTAGGACTGCGTACAATTAGGGTCCTTTAAATGTATTAGCATAGTGACTTACAAGGTAATGATTAAACTCTTGACAAGGTGTGGGGAATTTCTGAATTTAAGTTAAAAGGCTGATTAATTATTTTATTTTTATTTTCAGTGTGAAAGTGTCATCTGCCTATAAATTAAAGGATGAGCTACAGGTGGGGTATGTGAGGGGTGGGAAATACAAACACACTAACTTCTTGCTTGCCTTTCTGGCTACCTATTTAATACAAAACACACAAATTTCTTCTTTTTTGATGAGTGTGCCTGAACAGAAAACCAACATGGAGAACGGTAACCGACCCAGCATCCTCTGCTCTCTTAGCCGATGTGACCTCAAAGTGACTTGCTGAGCATGACTTACAGAATTCCCAGGATATCGGTACAGGCAGTCAAGCTGGCTCCATACGGTGATGACTAATCATAGGGTCACACAAAGCAGAAGCCAATGGTGGGAACTTAAGGCTATACGGACACTACAGAGGTAATCTTTCTCAGGGGTTTCTATAAACACAGCTACAGATGTGTTAATTACCTTGATCAGCAAGATTCTAACAGAACAAAAGACTACCTAAAAAGTGATGGTAAATGGGCCCCACCCTGGAGAAATACTCAGGGGTAGCTAGGGATGATCTTATCATGCTGTTGACATGACAACCAATGTAAATTATTCTCTAAGGCAGTCACACACACTAGAATCTTCCACAATATTGTATGTTATCTATAAAAGAAGGATCACTTCCTGTATACAATGAGATGCTGGTGGTCTGTTTGTCAGAGGCATGGCATCAGCATTTCCCAAGAATACTTATCTCGTTCAATAAAAAATTATGCTTTCAATATAAATCTAAGTGTTCTTGTCTCCCTAGCCATAAGCGTCATAAAAAATGGTGTGGCGCTTAACATTTTGCCTGCCTTTCTGACTACCTATTTAATACAAAATACACAAACAGCTGTTTCCCTAACCCACTCACAACCATGGGTTAGGAAAACAGACGCTCAATTAATGGGCATCCGTTTTCCTAACCTGACTGCTGGCAAAAAAAATTTTCATGCTGTTCCTGTGGTTCCTCCTGTTTAGTATTGGCCGATACTAAGTAGGAGGAACCACTAAAAATCAGTATTTTGGGCTTTTTTGTCGCTTTATGGGGTGTTTTTCAGACGGCTCGGAGTGAGTGAAGACTTAACGTCACCCTGGGGCTGGCGTTTTCTGTGTTAAAATGTGCATGTTGGGTGCACGGTGATTTTTTGCATCGGGGGTAATAGCTAATAGCCTCATCTACATGAATTTACATGTGATAAGCGCTATAACTATTCGCTGGTTTGGACGTGCCAATCCCCTTATTGCATCCAGAGCGTCCAAACCGCGCATCCAAGCACTTGTTAACCTGTGTGCTAGGCTCAGCGTACACTATTGCATCGGCCTGAGAGAAAGCCCTGGCCTGTGCTGCCAGTCTGTTCATGTTGCTAGCGCTCTGTCTCTCAGCTAGCACACAGAAACTTCTTTACCTGCAGCATTTCTGAGCAATTATATAAATTCCAGGAAGGATCAGGCTCCACAATCTAAGCTGAGGAGCTAGAACAGCACTTCCCAAACCGTTATCTAGAATGACCCCAATTTAATACTTGAAAATTTACATGATGCTAACCAAAACAAAATAGCAAATCTTTCCTGCTAGATCTCCATTCCCCTCCCTTTGCCTCACTCTTCCACCCCTACCCCAGCTCAGCCAATGCAGAGAAGCGGAGGCAGTCAGTATGAGTCCTGTAAGTGCGGCTATAGGATCCATTCTCGCCAGTGCAGCCAGATGTGAAACATAAAATGATTATATGGAAATCTCTAAATTATTATAAGAGTGCTAAAATGGAAAAATCTGCTTTGCAATCAAGATAAGACAAGAAAATGCTTAAAAATTCATATAGCAAACCAGGGCTTTGTAAACAACAGATCTGAAACATTGCCTTACCCATGGAAATTGGGTATTTCAAAATTGCTCACCCTGTGGGTAAAAGTATGTAGTGTTCCACATTGTAGCAGAGGTGGGCCTGGGAGGAGGGCTGGGTCAGGAGATCGCTGTTATCCAAGCTCCCTGATCATCTCGGCTACAATGAAGTGAGGGAAAGGTTTATTATAATCAATGAATGTGAACTGTGAACACAGATGATCGCAAAACTGCTGGGTTTGGTGCAGAGCTAATTTTTCTGTTCTCAATTTTCTTTAAAATCCTAAACTGTATGTGGAGCCCCCGAAGTACCCTGGGTCATCAGTTTTGGTCTTGCCCCAACGTTAGATTATTTTGGGGAAAAGTACATAGTTACCTTCAACAGCAATGTGCCATCCAATTTGCCTTTCATGTTAATGTTTTTCTCTGGGATGATAGTAGAGGCATCTTTTTTGCCAAATCGACTACAAGGTGGTGGTTCCGACTAGTGGTCTTGTTAGCTAAGAAATGTATCTTGCAGAAGTGGTTGACCACGGATTCCCCAACTTTGATGCAATTGCGTAATATTATTCACCAGACCTGTCTACTGGATAAATATATAACCAAAGTGGAATGGTTTTGCCCCTGTACACACTTTGTGAATCGATGGGAGACTTACCTCTGTTCTGTATCTCCCTCAGTACGGAGTTTACTTCTTAATGATTTGCCCATATGCTAAAATGTGAATATGTCTGTTTTTCTTTTTTTTTCCGCTTTTAGTGTAACAGCCCTAGTTTCTCTGAATTCTTTGCTTGCTAGGAACCGATGTCCTGGGTCGGGAGGGGGGATGGGGGAACTGTTTAGCTGTAGGCTTAGTTCTGGAATTCATTTTTAGCTGTTTTTCCGGCTTATAAGGGTTTGGCTGGACAACGGCATATGTACTACATGCTTTGTACTTCTGGAACGTTTGTACAAAAACGAAAATAAGAAAATGTGACACTTTGAATTGTAATGCTTGAAATGTTTGTTATTCTTGTCACTTATAAAAATAAAGGAAATAAAGGAAAAAAAAATCCTAAACTGTGAAGGATGAAATGTTTTTGCTCCATACGGCAATCCTCTCGTTTGTTAAAATAAATCAAGAATTGGTTTATGGCTAATAATAAAAACAAATTGTAAATGTCATTTATTTACAATTATTTTTCTACTTACAGCCATTTATTTCAGAGGCAATAAAGGTTTAAATGAATCACCGGTCAGAAACAAACTGTGAAGGATGAAATGTTTTTGCTCCATACGGCAATCCTCTCGTTTGTTAAAATAAATCAAGAATTGGTTTATGGCTAACAATAAAAACAAATTGTAAATGTCATTTATTTACAATTATTTTTCTACTTGCAGCCATTTATTTCAGAGGAAATAAAGGTTTAAATGAATCACCGGTCAGAAACAAATCTTTCACCTTCTCGGCCACCGCGTGGCCCCACGCAGGGATGCAGTGGCGCGTGCACTCGACTCTCTCCCTCACCGTCCAACCCACTACAGTCGCGGCCCCGCGCCTCTCTCGGCACGCGGCCAAAATTGGCCAATCCCCGTAGGGCTGCTGGGGCAAGCGACAAGTCCAGGTCGCTCGCTTCACTCCCTGCCAGCTCCATTTTATCGTGCGTTTTGGGGCTTTTTCAAATGATCGCTCGTTCGATCCTTGATATGATCATACAAATGCAACAGTTATTGTACGCTTGGCAACCCTGGCTCTCACAGAAAGCCCGTGCGGGAGGGGCCGCGATGCTTGCGCTGAAGGCCGCTGAGGACCGTGTATGTAAATACGGGAGGGGGAAGCCCTATACCTCCCCCCCCCCCCCCCCCAATCCACTGATTTCTGGGACCCGTGGCGATACAAAGTCCTTCAGTACCTGCTCTACGTACCTTCTCTGGCAGAGATCACCAGTCTGTGGCAGGCTCGGCTTCCCTTCTTTCCCGCTTCTCTGTTGCTAAGCAACTCTCAACACAGAGGACTAAAGGATACTTACCCTGCTTCCCCCCACACTACAGCTAATGAAGGCTACTTGCATTGTCTAGTCAAGTGGCTCCACGATCCCCTTTTGTAAAAGTCACAGAAGAGGAATTCTTTTTTTCATTTACGTTTTATCAAGAGTTTTATAAGCAACGGAGGAGCATAGCAGTGTGCTGAAAATACATAATTAGAATGCCCAGAGTTTTCACATTGTTTGTTCTTAGTAGATTCGTTGCTGCCTAGCTTTAGTGATCTCACTATTGAAATCTTTGGTTTCCTCTATGTTTTGCTTTGATATGGTGAAATGGAATGGGAAAGGGTCCCCGTCCCCTGCCAGCTATCGCAGTAACAGTTCGCATAAGAAAGCCTGCAAAAACATGCCTTGTGCCAAGCTTCAAAGCAGACTTACATAAATCAGCTTTGAAAATGATCCTACCGAATCTACCTCCTCAGACTTATTATATCTTTTAAAATGTGCGCGGAATTGTTTCTTGAAAATTCATATTCACACTTTAAAAAATCCAAACAGTATATCTGTAAGTGCAAACCCCTAACCAACCCCGCCCCCCAGGTAAACTTACATGCAATCATGATACCAGGCATAAAGTTTATCCGCTTATCAAGTAGGCAATTTTATAAAAGGCCACTTCTATGGGCAAAAATATTTTACATGTAGAAGACCTCTTTAAAATATGCTTATGGTGTTTAAAATCATGAAAGGTCTAGAACGGGTAGATGTGAATCGGTTATTTACTCTTTCAGATAATAGAAAGACTAGGGGGCACTCCATGAAGTTAGCATGGGGCACATTTAAAACTAATCGGAGAAAGTTCTTTTTCACTCAATGCACAATTAAACTCTGGAATTTGTTGCCAGAAGATGTGGTTAGTACAGTTAGTATAGCTGTGCTTAAAAAAGGATTGGATAAGTTCTTGGAGGAGAAGTCCATTACCTGCTATTAATTAAGTTAACTTCGATAATAACCACCGCTATTACTAGCAATGGTTACATGGAATAGACAGTTTTTGGGTACTTGCCAGGTTCTTATGGCCTGGATTAGCCACTGTTAGAAACAGGATGCTGGATTTGATGGACCCTTGGTCTGACCCAGTATGGCATATTCATATGTTCTTATCTACCATCTATTTTTATTCTTGCTTTCAAGTTATTGCACAGTTTACCTAGCCAGATCCAAATATTGAGTCCAAGCTCTATTTTAGATAATACCAAGTAAATAAAGTACCAGTCAACTTTGTCAAAAGGCCAGACGTTTATTAGATTTAGCTTTATGAATTATTTGCAAAATGTTTCTAATTTTTCATGGGCTTGCCTACCTGGTCATCTCACCCACCACTTTAGGTTTAATTTTATTGAGCCTTATTGCTAACATTTTGCAAAAATCTTAAAAGATTGAATCTAAAATTATCGTTTCCAATTTTTGGTATGATCAATTCCAGCTGACCTCACATGAAAGTTGATAGTTTCTCCTCTTGACGTGAGGCTTTAAATATGTTTATGTGACCAGCTGCCAATACAGTAAAACCTAGAGGAACTGTCTTATGCTCCTATTTCTCAATCACTGTTATAAATACTTGCCTTTTAGAAAACTCTGTTATTTTCTGTATCAGCTTGCTGTGTTGCTAGATATCTGTGTTTCTTAACTCTTGGGCCTTGGGAAACTTCTTCTTGTGCTGGGAGTCCCAATGTGATTCTCCCCAATGAGAAAATTCCCTTTTCTTTTTCAAAAAATTATGGAACTGGGCATAAGATCCCCATTTCTTTGTTCTAAAAGCCAAGTTACTATTATGCAGTGATCTTCTAATGCTAATTGAATCATACACTCATTCAATATGGACAAATATTTTGTGTTATCGGGGAGCACAAAGTTGATGCAGTCTTAACTGATTTCAAGGCAGCAGTAAGTTCCTGGTTGAAGAACCATTGAACTAAATCTGGTCAAACACATATCCATTAAGTGCAGGAGAAGATAGTACTAAATTATGTAGTGCACATTTCAGTACAATAAGGTATTGATGCCAGACTCCTAGGTTTTGCTCCTTATTTCATGTGCTCAGTGTGTAGGGTGGGGGAAAGAGGTACCCCTAGGGCATATACAGGTTTGTGCATCAACTGGAAGCAGCACCTGCCGTTACAAAACGTATAGTCCTGAGAGGAAGGCATAGGAGCAGGGGCTCTGCCATATCTACCACCCACCTCTGCAAAATAAAAATGGAAAAAAATAAAATATATGTTCAACTGTTAGCTAAATGTATATATAGGAATAATGCTCACGTTGTGGTACAGGGGGGCAGGATAGCCATAGAAGCAAAAAATAAAAAAAATCAGATACTCTTAAGGCCTAGGTTCTCTATTTCAAATGGTACTACAGTGGTGGGATGTGGAGAAAGAAGGGCTGCTGCTCCCAGAGGGCACACCACATACAGAGTCAAAGTGCATGATGGATAAGGCCAGAGCCGGGGGAGATTTCTGCCTACACAGCAAAGCAGATACGGGCATTCAAGGTGAAATAGCAAGACATCCTCTCGGTAAGGTCATCTCCCTCACCTAAGGCTGAAATGCAGTTGGAGTCTTAAACTCCGAATGAGGGAAAGTCACAGAGAGATTTTACTACAGGTACTATGGCATTTTCCGATGCACGGTGATACAAAGCCAATACATACACCGCACTCTGCTAATTCTGACTAGGGCTAGCTGCAGCGGAGGTCCTTGCTGAACAGGCTCTTCAAATTTGTTCTTGCTGATAAAAAAAGGTTAACTGAGGATGAACCTCCCTGGCTCTAATCGGCTCACATACTTGATAAGTTATATTATCTAAGACCCTTGTTTCATGAAGCTCCAACCACTGCAGTTATTCTCATACTATCCTGCAACTTTCTGTGAAAAGCCTGGAGCATCAAAAGCTTCCTTTCTTAACATCTCAATAATGTGTATAAGAAAGGACCTTTACAGTAGCACAATGATCTTCTTCCATCACCCCAAGAACTATGCTAGGAGGCTGAAGATAAGAGAAAGGCATAGATATTTATCCAGCAAAGTACAGGATATAAAAAAACAGGGCTATGCTTGAGAGAAGCAGGACAGGAGATCAAAATTATACCCTTTAACAACATTGTGCTGTCAATTTATGTGTAAGCATTAGACTCACAATCTATAAATAAACATTTTAGGCAACTCCAAGGCTCATCTTTAATAAAAGCATGAAAAATAAAAACATTTCAATTTATCACAATATTTTGGTATAAAACCTTGAGGCAAATGTTACTTTAATAAGGTAACTAAACACTTATACTAGGGTGGCATTCTCTTCATCAACAATTCAGACTGTAAGAGATGGTTTTTTGCTTTTTTCAAGTTCTTTTTTCTTAAAAATAGTTGCCATATAAAAAAATATACTAAAAAAATGTAACTGCACTGAGAAGCGGTAAGGACCATCCAATCTGGAAGTTACATATACCGAGAACAGAGTTGTGCTCCTGGCTGGGATAGCTAAAGAGTGATAGAACTGTATTTTGTTGAAATGTAATGTCAAGTATGGTTATACATTTTTACGTTTCATACTAGTTTGCTTTCCTCTAGAAAGCTGGTGGCAGTAGACCTGGACTACAGCCAGATTAGTGTTACGGTAGAGGTGACATATGATATCATAGTTAGAGCGCATCCCACGGCAGAAGAAGTTCTCCATCAGTGGGCTTTGCTCTAGAGCAGCACTTCCTGGTTTTCCCATTTGAAGTCTCTTTTCCTTCATCGTGGTTGCACCGGGCACAATATTTCCTACATCAGTTAGCTAAAGCTCTTCTTTTAAAAATTCCTTCCTATGGCAGTGGCAGGCTGAGGCATTGTCCTCGGTCTGGGGTACAAGTTCCATTCCAGCGCGTATTTCAGGGGCACTGATTTGTCGCTTGGCGTAGGTCTGAAAGATCCACATGAAAGGTAGATGAAGCACTAAACCACAAACCATGCAACACAACTTCCTCCTCCTTTACAACCCTCTTGAAGCAAACCTGATTAACAAACATGGACAGGCGCTCACCACCCACTAATCGATTTCTACAGTCAACTTCATTTTTAATTGTAGTGGGCAGTGTTCCCCATAGATACAAAATGAAGAAAAAACTCTTTGTGCCTACATTTATCCAAGCATTACTGGGTACTGACAACGACAAGATAGTTTCTTTTCTCTTGCCTCCCTAGAAGCTTTCATTATAGATCTTCTTTTTAATCTTACACTATTGACAATATTCTCCCCTGCAGTTTAACTTTCATTATGGGGGGAAGGGGGATTTTCAAACTGCCCGCTTTGGGACAAAAACTGCAGATACTTTTTACCTGTAGATTTTGCTCCAATTTCAAAGTGTAAAGTATACTTGTTCTGTCACTTGGAAACTTGCCATGGACGTCTGCTGTTTCTGCAAGGACTTTTTTTCATGGAAGAAAAGTGCTTAGATTTGAAAATGCAATGTCTGAAGATTGCCCTCCTTCAATGAAACTAAAAGTGCATTCATTACAGAATGATGCATGCACTTTTATCCCTATTTAAAGGGGGCGACAATACCCACACAGAATGTATTTTCACTTCGGTGCATATTACTTTGCATGAAAGAAGTAACCACAGAAAAGGCCTGGAGCAAGTTTCAAAATGAAAGAACATGCAAACCTCAAAGGCAGGTTACAACTCAAAAACAAATCACAATCAAATTATACACACAATAATTCACAATTCACCATAATAAAATATAAAATACAGGACTTCCATGGTTTTACAAAATTCCTTTTGTGAAACCATGCATTAACTCTCTTATGAAACAATAGTTTAGCTCCAGACAAATATCTAAGGCAGCATGTTCTAACTGGTGTGCAGTGGCAATCTTTGGTTTCTCTTTTCCCCTACAACAGCTGGCCTGCAGGATATCCTCCCACCAGCAGGGGGAGTCAGAGAGCAGTGCTTATCTGCAGCTGCTTCTGCTTTCCCCTCTGCCGGCTCTCCTCTATAGTGAAACTGCACTGGGCCCTGTAGGCTCACAAGTCCTTCTGGCCCCATGCAGTTCCCATTACAGAGGGAAACAGGCAGATGAGAAAGAAGCATCACCAGGTAAATGCTGCTGGAAGAGGCAGCCAAATTTGCTAGGAAGCTGGGGGTGTTGGGGGGGCAGAGAAAAGGAAGGAAAGAGAAAGTGCTGATGCCAAGGAGGGGAGAGGATAGGGAAGAGAAGGTGATGGTGGAATGAGAGGTGATAAAGATGTCAGGGGGTGGAGGGAGAGAATAGGGACGAGAAGGTGATGATGCAGGGGAGAGAAGGGAGGGGAAGGTGATAACACCAAGCGAGAAAAGGGAAGAGAAGATGATGCCAGGGGTAGAGAGAAAGGTAAAAGAAGGTGATGATGCTGGGGAAGAGAAAGTGATGATGCCAAGGATGGTGGAGAGAAGATGAAAATTGCAGTGGAGTGAAGGGAGAGGGAAGAGGTGATGATGGGAGGAGTGGGAGATGGGGGAGAGGGAAGGGTGAAGTAAAAGTGATAATGCAGAGGTTGGTTGAGGAGAAGAAAGAAAAGAGAGAATGATGATGCCAGGGAAAATGGGAGATAGTGATGGTGTGCTGTGATGAAGTGCACCCAATGCCAGGTGTGCCACGATAGATCAGTAGTTCCCAACCTTTTTCTAAGAGAACCGAAAGAATATAAAGTGCATTACATAAGATTGGGGGGGTTTAAAACTTAAAATTAGGAGCAGGCCATATGTAGTCTGTGGGATACTGATGTCACTGTAAGATTTATGATGCTGGTTCTATAGATGTTAATGATTTGTCCTGTACTCTGGCAACTGTTAATAGATAATTAAAAAAAAAAGGGCATTCCATATTCAGTGGTGATGCATCCTCAGTTACTCTATTGCTATTCCTAGCATGGCTTGCACTTCTTGGCACCATTTGGGACAGAAAGTCAGCATGGGTGAAGATTATGGGAATGCCAGATCATGTTAAGATTTCACTTTAGGAGAAGAACTAAGGTTGTGTCACGACCAGACGTACTGGTCGTGACATAATGTTAGCTCATTATCCCATACCCAGACTGAAGCGGTACTTTGAACAAAAGCAGCTGGCTCCAGGTGACTAAGGTGGTGATGTAGTGCAGTAGTTAGCACACCGGTCTGAGAAACCAACTATAATTCCTGCACATTCAAGTAAAATGTGTTCCTATAATTCCTATCAAAAGACATTTGTATCTTTTGCTCCATATACATTAAACAAATACAAACATATTTAGGAGCTGATATAATAAAGCAAGCTAATGTAGCACAGGTTTTTACTGCTGATTTAGCATGCATTTTGCAGGCTCAATTTAACTCTGGTATGTAACAGGTTTTAACTCTAAAAAAAAAGTGAGCTAAAACAAGAGTAAAAACCAATGCTAAGATTAACCCAGGTGCATGCAAATCCCAGGTAAAAGGAGGCTTTAGCTCTTCCTCAGCAATACAGGGAACTGTGTTAAAGGGCAAACACAGCTTAAAGCACATTTTTTTTAATGCTGGAAATTTAACTCCTGAGTCAGAGCAGGAATAAAACCTAACTCAAGTTTCTGGATGCCATATTATACTATTGCTGTGCTCAGTGTGGTAGTGTCTAGCTACTTCTACCAAACTGGGCACAGTAACAGAATAACTTTGGCCACCAGAAATATGAGTTTGCTCCACCTCAGCCCCAGTGCTCTCGGGGAGGGCACCTAGAGTTGAACAGTGCACTGGCACTGTGCATCCCTCTCTGGCATACTGTTTAACTGTAGATGTCCACCCCCAGGGAGCTTATACGTTGTTCAGCTAGCTTTAAGTGCCCACTCCTAAGAGCAAATTCTTGCATAAAAGGCCTTTTTGGCAGAGAATGGCAAGTCAAATCCAAACAAAAGTTTTCTTGGGTTGGCAACTATAGCTAGCTTAAAGCATAAACACTTCTGGGGGTGGGAGGCACCTACAGCTGAACAGGATGCCAACAGCGCCAACCTGCATACTGTTCAGCTGAAGTGCCTTCCCCAGAGAGCTTATGCTTTGATTTTACTTGCCATGTCTTGCCAAAATGCCATTGCATGTGAGCCTGGTGCTGTGCATCCCAACTTGTGGCCACAGTTTCTCATCCAAGACCATTTTGATAAGGAATAGCAAGTAAAATAGTTTTGATGTAAGGGCTCCCCCCTAATTTCAATTATATGTTTCCTAGTTCAGTATATTATCTGTTTTATGTAAGGGCCCCGCCCAATGGTTTTGTGTTCACTGTAAACCGATGCGATGTGCGAATGGTCATCGGTATAAAAGAAACGTTAAATAAATAAATAAATAAATAAATAAAATGCAAGAATAAGTTCTCTGAGGAAGGCACCTACCGCTAGATGAACAAAGCATAGGCTGTCTGGATGAGCACCAACAGCCGAACAGTGCACACTTTAGCACTACATGTGTGCGTGTGCTGTCCAGGAAAATAAAACCAGTGACTGGTGCCTGCCTCAGTGAGCTTACATTGGAAATTTAACTCCTGGGTCTGAGGTGGTGTAAACTCACATTTCTGGTTGTTGTGGTACTCTACTTCAGACCCAGGAGGATTTACCTTTCCAATGTCTTCTCTTTGGGGCAGGCACCTACATCTGAGCAGTACCTCAAAGTCGGGATGCACAACACCAAGTGCATAGCATTCAGCTGGAGGTGCCTTCCCAAGAAATCTTATATTTTGTTCAACTGTAGGTGAAAGCCCCAGAGAGCTTATGCCTTCTTTGGCCTGAGGTGGAGCAACTCCCATTTCTGGTGGCCAAAGTTATTCTACAGCTGCGCCCAGTCTGGAAGACATTACCACACGAGCCCAGCAACACACAGAGCATGGCCACCAGAAATGTGAGATACTCCACCTCAGGCCAAGGAGTTAATCTGAAAATCCATTTACGTGCATGTATTAGACAGGGGCCGAAAATGTGAAATCTCTCGGTGTTACGGGGCCAGTTAGGTCCCTGAAGAACTGAACCACTGACTGAGCTGTATAAATTGTGAATATATACATTTAGGATTTGTTAAGCCTTTTGGCTTCTCTTTCTGTTAAACTCTCTGTCTTCTCTGGAAAACTAAACCACTGAATTTTGTGTGCTAGTGAGGAGTCTTCGAGGTCCTCAGGAAATCTGCAATGCATAGCGACCTATAGGTGACATTCTGCTGACCTTTTTGAGCCAACACCTAGCAAGTCCTCTCTGCCCTAGGGCTGGAATGCATGGGAAAGGGAAGGGTACCCAGCCTGATCTATGGCTGAGTATTGGCAGGAAAAAATCAGACAAAGAACGAGATTTTCTATATAAAGCATTTCACAAGACCCATGCCTCAATATTGGAGGTAACACATGCTGAAGTCCTAAGAGTTCTGACTGTTTCACTGCTGAGATTCATGGAACGACCTCACGGAAGTGAAAAGATGTAGTTTTACATTGTATATATATATTCTCTGGTTTTGATGTACTTAATATATGCATATGCTTTCCTGTATCTTATCTTGTTACATTTGTATTATTTTTTCTTGTTCACATTATGCCTTACTCTTATGTGCATTGCAATTTTTATTATTGCCAAATTATTATATATACTCAGTTTACTGGAACAATAAGTGTAAAAATGTGCTAAGTATAGTGTGAAGATATTTTCTGTCTGCGGGAATTAATAAAGAGCCACCTAGTGACCTTAACCACTCCCTGGCCATTACAGTGCATGAGAGCAGAAGTACAAAGTTGGAAGGAGTGTAGCCAAAACAGACTTGCAAGTTGGGATGCCCAGTGCCAATCTTGCATGCAAGGTCATTTTGGTCCTACTCCTTCCAGCTTCAAGCACTTACTCCCGTTTTAAAGCACTTTTCTGCATGTGTGGATTTTTCAGTTTAACTCGCATTTTAGAGTGCTATCTGATGTGCATCCCATTAGCTTACTGCATCCCGAGGGGACTCCTGTTTTAAAGTGCGCATTAAGGAAAACCTGTGCTAAAATTGAACTCCAATTTTAGCGTGGGTTTTATTGCATTGGCTCCATAATTTTGCTGGTGTACACTGCTGCTAGCTTTTGCTGCTTTAATAAAGATTCTTAAATTAGTACAACATCTGTTACAGAGATAGTAAGGATGGACCTTAGAAACCTTCCCTGGTCCGATGTTTATTTTGTCTCTGTATTTTAACTTTTCCAAACAGATTCCTAAGGAGCTAGGTTGCACGAGTGCTTTTGAGTATCCTGTGTGGAGACTGAAGCATGGGCAAGCAGTTTTTCACTTCTTGCCTTTACTTTGAGCTGACATTGTGGCATCAGAATGCTAAGAATTTCCTCTGCACAGTTACAGATATCGGAGCTTTCAAGGAAGCCACTGCATATCTGGAAAAGGGTAATGACACTGACAATGTGTTACATAATTTGAACAGTGGCTGGCCTAAACACTTACATAAGACTGTTAAATGCGTATTTTGTGAAAACAAAGGAGGAGATTGTTATTCAGTTAAGACGACGTTATTACTTGCTGTCAGAAAGGTTTCTAATTCCCAAATTTGGCTGGACTGACCCCAGTGTAAATGCTGCAAATCATAGGCATCAGAACAGGGTAGCCCACCAGGGCCTTGGCCCATCCACCTTTCAAGCCCGCCATCCCAGAAGTTCTCCTTCAGGCTGCATGGCATGGGGGTGCCGCCTGTATTCGCATGAGAATACAAGCATTGGCTCCGATTTGCAGAGAGCCATGCAGTACCTGCAGAAGGGTGCAGAGTGAATAGTTTATTGTGGGGATTTTATTAATTTATAAAATCGCTTTCCAGGTATTACAATAAAATCTTCCAAAGTCCGCAGCGGACAATAGAATTTAAAATAAATAAAACAATGCATAGAATATCTTCACAGAAAAGCACACCAGAGAAAGCATGCATTCCTACTGCTGGGAATGAAGGGAGGCCGAAGCAGGCTGGAGAGGGGGGAGAAGGTCAAGGCTGGCTTGGAGATTCAGGGGGTTTGGGGCTGGCTGGAGGAGAGATTGAGAGGGACTGAGACTGGTTGGGGTGGGGGGGGGGGGGTTGATGGAGGTAGGCTAGATGGGGGTGGAGGTTGAGGCCGGCAGCAGAGCTGGGGGCAGAGCTTAGCTGATTTGCTTGCCCCCCTCCCCCCCAAATTAACAAGGTGTTCTGCTGCACATTATTATAACAGTAACTGGATGCAACTTCAGCATGCATTGTGGCATGTGACACTAACCTGGAACACTTTGTAAACATAACAATACAGTCGGTGGGGCTGTAGTAACTCTCTAGCAAGTAACTGTCCTTCTCTGGCAATTCTCTTAGCCTCGTCATCATTTGCCTGGAAATTTAAAAAGGATGATGTGGTAAAAAATATAAAATGTGCCCCTAAATTCCCCCTTCTGG
This sequence comes from Rhinatrema bivittatum, assembly GCF_901001135.1. Lineage (NCBI taxonomy): Eukaryota > Metazoa > Chordata > Amphibia > Gymnophiona > Rhinatrematidae > Rhinatrema > Rhinatrema bivittatum. The sequence continues at coordinate 75,072,551 of NC_042619.1, forward strand.
CATGGAATTGCTTTTACATACAATATTCAGGTCTGCAGTACTAACAAGTATACTAGCCAGGATACAAAGGATACACAGTTCCCCCTATGGTAATCCAGCAATAGGCACTGCTTCTTGTCTTCTCCTGCTGCCCAGGCCCAACTACCGTAGTGCTTTGAACTGTGCAGCACTAGGGTGTCCCACATGGTCAAACTGCGAGTCTGGCCTGGTCAGCAGCAAAAGGCAGATGCAGCATATAATGCTGCTCCTGGGGAGGAGAGGAAGAAAAAGAGAGGGGGAAGGAGAGGTGAGTAAGAGTGGGGGAGCATAAAAAGGTTGGAAGGTGAGGCTGCAAGAGGTGGAACTAGGAGACCGAGGACGGATTAACTGCAGGAGAGGGCAGAAGAGAGAAAAGAAATAGCAGCGTGATGGAGGCAGGCAAAAGGAGGAGGGAAAACATGCTGCAGCGACAGAAGGTATGAAGAAAGTAAATAGAGGTAAAAACAAATGGAGAAAATAAAAAAAAAAAAAAAAGAATAAAGCACCAGAAAAGTTGGAAAATCAGTTTATTTTTTATAAGGTTAATTTTGCATATTAAATAATGTAGATTTTATGCAGAGATTCTGCAGTTTAGCCTGAGCTACCATAAGAAACTGGGTCTCTGCTTATACAGAGGGCTTCTGATTTTAGGTTTTAACCAGTGAACTCCGATAAAACACCCCCCAACACAAAAATAAAATAAGCTAGGTGTTTATTAGATAAAACACCAGAGAAACACCACGTCCCCTAGCACTTCCTCACCTCTCCTTTGCCTACCCTGGATCCTCCGCTTTGTTTTTGTGCCTTTTCCACTCTAACGACTCCTCAGCTGCCAAATGTATGTATTTGATCCAACTGGAAAAGGCACCCAGCAATAGTACCTGAGCTGCAAAACCACCGAGAAACACTGAGTTTGGTACCACCAAAGAACCCCCAATTAGCAGGAAAATAAACACCTAAATGTATAATTTAGAAACACCTAAAATCAGAAGCCCTACTTATACGTCCAACTCTCTGAGCAAACCGCTGCGGATGAAAGTCCAGCCCCACTAACAATTATATACATTGGTTGCTTATTGCCTCAGCTTTATCGCCCCTTCTTCCCCAATCCTCAGGAACCTTCTTTCTTCAAACTAAAAAGTATTTTAAAACTGTAGACACTTTCATTGCCGCCTGGCGTCATGGATAATTTGCCCTGCACATTTGTATCGGCCTCCTCTAGCAAAACAATATAGAGGCGAGAGGCAAGCTAGATTAGCATGACAGAAATTCAGGCATGTTCCCTCCGTACTGCAGCTTAGCCTTCCGATTCTTACCTTAGCCCATTCAACTTGCTCCAGAAGGTCACGGAGGCTTCGATTAATAGGAACGTAGTGTTTCCATGGTTTCAGCGCATGATAGAAGTGCTCGTAGTACGGAGAGTCCTGCTTCAAAACTAAGCTGTCCCCCAGCATGAGGTATGGAAACCTGTATGCCGCAACTGTACCATCTACATTCACCTGGTATTTATACTGCAAAGATGAGAAGAAAAACCCAAGTGAAAAGGCCTGAAGAGCAGCATATCCCACTGTACGGTAGTTTTCCACGTTGGTAATCCCAAATGTTTGCATCTAGAAACGCACCAGCACTATATAATTCTCATCACTAGCTTAAGTTTTGGTTTTAACTAATCTTCCTACTGAATCATTTTACATACCGTAATTCATATAATGATACTCCAAGGCATGCAATTTTGGATCCCTTGTCACTGTTTGAATCCTGTATTACAAGTAGTGGGTTATTCTTGTAGCAGTCCATGGACCCTGTACAGCACAGCACATCTGATATAAAGACCCATCATCCTGATAAAAATTTGATGCTATTATCTGGAAAGACTTCTATTTTCCAGATGCAGATGTCATAACCCAGCATTTCCCACATTTCTCTCCCTCACTGCTCCCTCCATCCTCCTCCCGCCCCCTCCCCATGGCCCATATCCAACCTGATCCTGCCTGTCACTTCTGTAACCCACTCTTCCAGCAGCCAGACACCTCTCCCTCCTGCGTGGTTCGGTTTTGGATCACCTGTCTGAACTACGTGCAATAGATTTCTACAGAGCACAGCATGGCTCAAACAGCTAAGCCAAGACTGTGAACCGCCTGGGAGGAAAAGGCATCAGATCAGTGGAGGAGCGGGGAAGGATATGGAGGTACCAGCAAAGCAGGAACTGCCATTATCTGGAAATAACAGATACCCTACTGTATACTTAGCAAGCAGTCCGATGAATTTTCAAAGAAGACGTTAAATTTATGCATATAACGTGCTACCATAGCAATTTTCAAAAGCCCATTTACACGGGTGCATTTAAACTGTGAATGCATTTTAAAATCAGGCCACCAATCAACAGACTTGACAAAAGTATAAGAAAAGTGACTCTATAAACTTTCCACCATTGTAGCCAATGGCCTCAGAATTCTGATAGGATATAAAGGTGTTTTACCTTAAAAAAGTCAAAGAAACCAATCAGTGAAGCCTTGCCCAGCTCCACCTCTTTCTCTCGGAAGAAGAAATACCCAGTTATTCCAGCATCCAGTAGATCCGGGTTCTTCTTGGAAAGCTGGACTAATTGAAGACGTTCCTCTCGACTGTCTCTACCTCTGAAAAAAGCCTGCTCAGTTTTATTATTCCAGGGGGGGCCTACAAAATGCATCAGGTAGGAAAAAAAACCAGAGAAAGGGTCTTCTTGAAAGTTCTGAAATTACTGTCAGGTAGTTTTCTCCACATCACTGATTTCAGAGTCTTCATTACCAACCCCCTCAAACAGAATGTCTCCAGGGTTATAAGAGATGTTTTTGTCATTTATCTAGTGAGCCACACATCAAACCAAAAAAAGCCACTGGTATACATTTATCAATAATTGTAAAATGTAGAACCACCAAATATAGATCGCTAGATATATTAGATATATTTGTAGGACCTCTGATCTACGTGAGAATGTTAACCATACAAACTCATTTGTAGTATACAGGTCCAAATTTAATTTATTAATCAAAAATTTTTTTTTCTTTTTCAAATTTTTAAGGAATTTTTGTATGTTTAAAAGACGTTGCAAGACCCACACTATCAGCAATTGTTTAGTGGATCACCATCGCATAAGCTATGAAACTGAGCCCACCTTTCAAAAAATGAAAACCATTCCACTAGATCTTTAAATCACTCTTAGCGGGTTTTCTAATATAACAGTCCCGAACGGTATACTCATCTTTTAAAAGTGTTTTAGCCAGCTGCTATTTTCAATCATATTCAAATGGTATAATTCTTTCCACAAAAAGGTTGATGTAATTGAAATCCTCGGTTCAGTGGGTGTTTTCCCCTTTAAAATAAAGGACGACCTGTTAGAAGACTAAGGTGGAACGAGTTGCCTAAAGACGACCTGTTAGAGGACTGAGATTAACAAAATTTGAATGCCGGATCTGCGTATAAAAACCGGAAGAACCGCCATGTTCTTTAGACGGAATGGCGGTTGGAGATGCCGATCGCATAAATAACCTGAAGAAAATGAAATTGAACCTCGAAAAAGAAATCTTTGGAGACCCTGAAGTTTATTTGGAGTAATCACTGCCCCTGAAGCAGGACCAGGACGGTCCGAAACACGGCCGTGTCGGGACGCTGAGGACGTTTAAAAGATGAGTATACCGTTCAGGACTGTTATATTAGAAAACCCGCTAAGAGTGATTTAAAGATCTAGTGGAGTGGTTTTCATTTTTTGAAAGGTGGACTCAGTTTCATAGCTTGTGCGATGGTGATGCACTAAACAATTGCTGATAGTGTGGGTCTTGCAACGTCTTTTAAACATACAAAAATTCCTTAAAAATTTGAAAAAGAAAAACATTTTTTTGATTAATAAATTAAATTTGGACCTGTATACTACAAATGAGTTTGTATGGTTAACATTCTCACGTAGATCAGAGGTCCTACAAATATATCTAATATATCTAGCGATCTATATTTGGTGGTTCTACATTTTACAATTATTGATAAATGTATACCAGTGGCTTTTTTTGGTTTGATGTGTGGTTGACAATTTTGAAGGCTCTGGAATAAGAGTATTTTGGGCATTTTGCATGTGATTTATCTAGTGAGAACATACACAACTTTGCAGAAGATAATTCACATTTTTGCAATGGCCTGGTTTCTAAATTTGAACACATGGAAAGTCACACTGCGACCGATGGTTAGAAGAACAGACTATGGGTCTCCTCATTCTCGGCCCTGTGATACAACCACTCCGACATCTGTGCCATTTATTTTATGTACAGGGTAACTAAAAGTCTAAAAAGCTTTCTCCAAGAATTCACATTGTAAAAAATAAAAGGAACATGCTTTCCAAATTGAGTCGTGCTGTAAAAATACTTTGAGCCTAGCTTTCAAAACCAAATTTCTTATTCTGCATATCTGGGAATGCTCAAAGGGATTGGATTTGCGTTCACCAAGATGGGATCCTTCCCATCTGTCCCAAGAGTCTTCCCAGCGAAGGAACTGTGAGATATTTACCAGTGTGTCCTTGAATGGAGAGCAAGTCATTTGTAACACCTCGCAGAGTTTCGAGCGTCGAGTGGCTTATATCGTACGTTGGAAGAATTATATCTCTTGAATCGGCAGAACCACACCAAGAAATGATAGGCAGAGGGCCAGGTGTAGCATTGACTTTCCGGTGTTCCACGGGCCAATCCCCAACATTAATGTAAAATTCAAAATCAGGTAGATGGACCTAAATGTTCATGCAAAAGACAGACAGGCCGCAGATAAGGAATGCAACTTTATGAGTTATGTCAGGACACTACGGGCTCTGTCAACACCTGAGCTAAGTTACTGAAGCCAAGACCATTACCTCTGAAAGTGTCCCCACTATAAATATTACATTATCACATTTGTTGAATGAGGACAAAAGTTCATCAATTCAACCTTTTTTTTTTTTTTTATTAAAGAACTTCATTCCTTTGGGCCATAAAGGTAACAGCAAATTTAACCCTGTACACCTAAAAGACAATTTGCTCCTCAAAACAAAAATATTGCTTCTTGACTCCAAGGAAACAATCAACGTGAGCCCCTTGGTCAGAACCTATCAATTAAAATCTCCATAGACCTAAATAACCAGCGATGCCATTAGTTTCTTAGGAAGTTATTCACTTAACATTAAAAAAAAAAAATGTTCAGTGAACTAATTAGAACAAAGGCAATGGAAAGACAGACTACTGCACGACCACTCTATGCATGAAAAACCCCATCCTCTAAACTAAAATCCCTTTCTACCGTAAATGCACAATGTTGCGGAGAGCAGAGTTTACAAAATGTTACCAAATATAAACTGATTTAGGCACCTATGAAGATGCCAAAAATGTAAGGTCATACTTATTGCAACATTACTAGAAAGCAAACCCTAAAATTCAGGGTCTGCCTGCATTTGGTGTACCTGGCGCTAGTTAGTGCACTACAAGGGAGTTCCAGTCAAGCAATACTGTACCTTCCTTGCCAAGGACAACAGAATTTCATCCGAAAACATTTTGAAATCCGTGTACTTCCCCAGAGTGCGACGGTAGATCTGGTTCTTTAGGACAGTGTAGTGAACAATTGCCCCTCGCTTTTCAGCAAACCGCTTTGGGACTTCCTCCGACATCCGCTGCAGATCTATGCTGGGGAAAGACTCAAAGTCCTTTGTGATCTGTTGTTCCTCAGAGGGGCAGCTAAGTGCTTTCTGCCAGGCCCAAGGATCCTCTTCAGGACAGTCACAGTACTCATGATAAACTGGCCCTGAACACAACAAAGGAATGCCCATTATGTTTAAAGTGGAGTACAAGAGTAACATTCTACCTAAGCAATATGTGCTGACTCTGGCCTGTAATTCTCGGATTGAAACCTGGATGTCCTGCACACAGAAGGAAGACGGATCTAAGTGGTCTTGTATCTCCCCTCCATATGGATGGCACACACCCGAGGTAAAGATTTCAATCAGGCTCTTGGCACCTGGGGGCAAAGGAAGGGAGAAGCGGCCTATTCCTCTCCAACTTCCCATTCCTAGAGATGCCCAACATGAAGGGGGAGATATTTCTGTGATTTACTGTTTTGCTGCTAAAACTTTAAAATAAAATGGCATGAAGGATTTTTCAGCACCTTAAGCATTCAATGGATTTACCACAACCAGTAGCAAGTGTACGGCAACACTGAACACATTCTGATCTCTCACCGCTTCTGGAAATCCAATGAAATTTCATAGCAGATGTGTTCGTTATTTGCCTTTGAGTATCACATCTTCCAAATTTTAATAATGCTTTCTCCTCTGGGAAGCTCAGGAAGACATGCTCGTCTCTATCTAGGACATTTTACAAAAAGATCAAATGGCAAACTACAAACTGTCGTTGCTGGTCTGGGTCTATGAAAAACACTGGACTTTGTGGATTTTAAGACAAAGGAAGAAAGAGAAAATCACATTTATTTCCACCATCAAGTTGCATGCAAATTCAATGAGTCCCTGCCCCCAAGAGCAGAAAATCATATTGGGTGCTTCCAGCAACGGAGCACGAAGTGACAGCAAACATCAGGAGCAGAAGCAGGATTTGAACTCAGGCTTCCTGGCTCTCACCCCACCCTCTCCTTCTGTGGTTCTGCATTCATTCTACCTCATTTACTTTGTAATCTTTTTTTGCTTTGTAATCTTCAGAATCCTTTTCCCCCTCTTAGACCCAGCCCAAAAACAACTGGCAGTTGGACTCTGACTGTCTTAACATATAATTAGGAAACTGCAAAGTAAAATCTGAATAACAATATTGTGACTGCCGTATTAGTCCATTTAGATACATAAACAGAAAAGCTCAAGCAATAGATGATACTTTTTCCTTGACCTAATACATTTGTGCCAAGTTTTGAGTTATTTTATGTATTTCTTTACAGTGCTTAGCACCCTGCAACAAGAGAGAGCAAGGAAAAGTACAGTGGTTCACAAAAATACATTGAGGATAAAAGGTAAATGGAAAACAAGAGGATCAGACATATGGGTAGGCCAGTGAGAACAAATACGCATTTGATTTCCTTCTTAAAAAGGATCCTCTTGCTCTTAGGTAGAGTTTAAGTCAGTGGGGGAGGGGGGTTAGGTGGCAGGCCTGTTTTGTGCAGGGCTTACAAAAGAAAGGGGACGACCTACAGCAGAGACTGTGAGATGGAGTAGAGAGACTGAGGGGCTGAATTCTGAATGCATTTCTAGGTCATAATGCCTTCATCAGATCAGTGCAAAATAAAATGAGGACGCTGATGCCTGGATATACCAGTAAACCGACTTGGCTTACATCAGTACCTGTCCTCAAAGCTGTAAAATGTTGCAGAGTATAAGGATATGGGAGAGAAGTGTGAAGAGTAGTGAAGATGTTAGTAGCTTGGGTCACCTCTGTAATTCAGGTTGCAGCAGTAGGGGAGACTTTGAGGGGGTCATTTAGGATTTTGTGTTGGGGCTTGATCCTAGGGAGGAAGGGAAGGAAGATGGCTGTGGCCCTGTGCAATGCCTGCAAGCTGAAGGAACATTGCTGTGGGTAAACCTCAGCTAAGGAGGGCAAATTTCACACTGGTTTGCATCAGGGATGGAGGATATGAATAACATTTTTTTTAAAAAGTGTGTTTTTAAAATTCTTCATTAGTGACATCACAGTCTCCCATGGCACTACCAAAGAAAAATAAACTATATTGAGTATTTGCTCTTTTTTTTTTTTTTTAAACAATGCAATGTTACTACTAAGGAAGACAATATTTAATCTCAAATGAGAATTTACCTTTCAAAATGTAGGGAGACTGAGCCACCTGTTTCTCACCGTGAAGCACTTCAATCATAAGTCCTTTCCGGACAGTGCCATACATCCGATATCTCATCAGGAAGGAGCCATCATTCCTATCTAAAGGGTCAGGTGCGTGGATCCGGATGAATTCTTTGGTCGAAACAGCTTTGATTATCACTTTAAAGGCTGTATTTCCTATATATATAATTTTTTTAAAGAAAAAATAATATGCAAATAACTTCTTTTCACAGCTACTTTTTTTTTTTTTACTGCCAGAGAGCTGAGCATCGCCAAGCATCGGCTCTCCCAGAGCTGCACCGGGACCCATGGAGTCAGTTAGCTGAGTCTCTATTTCCCCCCAAACTCTGCTGTGACACAGGCTTTGTATTTGCCTTAGGATGCCTTTAAATCTAGTCTGCTGACACAAGCATTGCTGTACAGCTACCAATACTATTAAACTGCCTTCATCGGAGATTTGTATGGCAAAATAATTCATCTAAATATTTAAAATAATCCACTGCAGTACAGACTTAGAGAGAAATTTAACTTTTGTCTCCATAGTGTCAACTATTTGTCCTGGAGCAATACAATATTGCCTTCTTTACATCTGCTTCAATAAGACTGAGATCAGATCGTAGAAGAGCTTTTCGCTTGTAATTTCAGTAATGTTATCAGACCAATATTTAAATAAAGTTACACTACCGGTACTGCACTTTACATAGGCGTGCCCCATTTTCAAACTCTGGCTGGTTGAATGGACTATTGCACAATACATTTAAACAAAAGCACTGTTTAAGGTTACATCTATCACAGTGCAGTTTTGTGTTTTGTTTTCAAATAGCACTGGTGCTCTCCCCTCTCCGGGAGATGGGCGCGGCCTTAATAAATCACAGCGAAAGCTGTCGATATATTTCTTTCCGAGTCTGCTTTGGCCTATAAAGCAGAGCAAGTCTAAAACAAGATTTCGACGCATGATCAAACCGACTAGGCCGCCCCAAAATCTTGCCGTTGCTCTTTGGTGCTCCTATTTCAGAGGAAAAGCGCCCGGCCTGAGCTCAGCTCCCCCCACTCCCGGTATGCGGAGCGCGCGGGAGCCGGGAAAGCCGCCGCGCGTACCTGGGGAGCGCGTGACGTTGTGGCCCTCGGCGCTCACTGCCTGGATGTAGAAATAGCGGACGGGCAAGACGATCTCCGCCCGCAGTCCCGGCCCCCACACCAGGCTCTTCTCCGCGCTGATCGGCTCGGCGGCAGCACCGATCGCGGGGAAAGGAGGAAAGGGAGCCGTCGGCAGGAACAACAGTAGCAGGGGGAACGGTGAACAGCAAAGCACAGAGCCGCCCATGCTGCCGGGAGTCTCCGCCCACTGCCCACCCCCCTTCTCTGCATTTCAATCTCTGCACGGTGCCCCCCCTTCCCTTCGCTGTGCTGGGAGCCGGCAGTGTCTGCCACTTCCCAGCAAGAAACGTCCGGCAGGCATTGCCTCCTTCCGCTGCAGTCATCGTACACGACCAGGGCCGCTTTTTCCTATGGGCAAAAGGGAAAGCTCCTCTGGGAGCGCCCAGGACTTTTCTCTTCTGATCATTCGTCAGTGCCCTGGCTCGAGGAATGCAGGAGGAGGGGAAAGCTCAGACCACAGGGTCTAGTCAGAAACTTCGCCGTTCCTCTCTGCCTGCTGCTACTACTAGCGGCAGTCTGAAAGGCAGCTCCGTTCCTTTTTCTGCTGCTGCAGCCGGTTTTTTTTTTTGGCGTTAGGGGGTTTCCGCTCCTAGTATCATCCCTCATATGTTTGTGTCCCCCCTAGTTTGATGTACAGATCAGAAACGCTTCTCAGGGCTCCACAGCTGGAGTTGGCCAGTTACCCTACCTTTACAGGGTGGGTGTTTAACATCTGGGGTTGGGGGAGCAGGGCCAGGTACTAGCTTTTGTGCTCCTTCAGTCTCTGTCCTGGGCCCACAAAAAAAAACACCCTGCTCCCTTTGGTAATACCATCTTTAAAAACTGACCCCCCCCCAACCCATGGCTAGAGCGGATTAGGGGCCCTGGGCAAATCTTATAGCCTTGCAAAGGAGAAAGTTTGACACTTCACGCATATCCAGCATGGCTCTCTGCTTCAACGGCAGGTGGGGAATGAAGAAAGGTGGATCTATATTCAGGCAACAACCAACAAGGACTGAATTACATAGTCTGGATAAACAGATAAGCATGGGTGTAGCTTGCTTATTGGTGGTTAATACCCCTAACTAATTAAGCTATTTCACTTAGATGCAGTTCCAACACTGCTCTCTACATTAATGGCGGGGGTGGAAGGGAAATAGAATAAAAAAGGTTACTAAGAGCCAAGAGAAACAAATAAGTATGTGAGAGAAAAAAAAAAGTGCGAAAGCTTGCTGGGCAGACTGGATGGGCCGTTTGGTCTTCTTCTGCTGTCATTTCTATAATTCCCCCCCCCCCCATGCCACACACAGTTAAGAGTAATGCATTTATATTTTACATGAAAAATATCAAAGTACAGTATTCTGAGGTAAACACATCACATTATATTTATACACACTGCAGTGATGCCATCCAGAAATCCCTGTAAAAAAAAAAAGACAGCTGGAATCTAAAAGGTATTAGACCTAATGGCATGGGTGTGGGGTGTAGGCTTGACCCTCTGAACCCGAATACACTTCCTATTAGAAAAATACCTTACCTCAGTAATACATGCAGAACATAAATAGATCCTCACCAAATATAGAACAGAGCGACCATAAAGTAGGACTACAAATGCAAATGGGAACTTTTGATTTCCAGTCACCCTGAGATTGTTGTAGATAAGTGGGAATGGGATGCACAAACTTTCTCCTCTCTTTCTTATAGACATACACCCACAGGCTCATACACATGTATGCTCCCTCTCAGATAAACCCGCAGGTGTCTTCAGCGCTTCTTTGTTTAGGATCTACCAGCAGTGTCAGGCCCACCTCTTCATTTCAGCTGCTAGAAGATTGGAATCCACCTGCAGCACCCATTCTCTCTCGCTCACGCGCGCTCCCATTCTCTCACTCTCACACGCGCGCTCCCATTCTCTCGCTCTCCCACCCACGTGCTCCCATTCTATCGCTCTCACACCCACGCGCTCGCTCCCATTCTCTCGCTGTCACACGCACGCTCCCATTCTCTCGCTGTCACATGCACGCTCCCATTCTCTCTCTCTCTCACACACACACGATCCCATTCTCTCTCTCATGCATGCACACACACACCGCAGACAAGCTCCCATTTACACCCACACCCCCCAGGCAGGCTCCCATTCACATTTGTAGTCCACGGGCCTCTCCCTGCTCCTGACACCGCCCCACCAAGTATGCCGCCCTGTGCAATTGCACAGTTTGCACACCCGGTAGTGTCAGGCCTATGAAGGCGCTAGCATATACTAACATTAAAAGCTAAAAAATGTTGCTTCCCCTTTCACTGCTTTCCTATCCCTTTCCTTCCCTGCATGTCTGCGTTTATTTTATTTATTTATTTATTGTTATATACCGTTATTCGTGGTAGCTTCATACCGGTTTGCATCATATATACAAATAATGACAGATTAAATATACATAAAATGAAGGTGATAAAATTAAATAAACATTGTAAATAAAATATGTAATCTATTCTAAAAGAAAACAGAAAATCATAAGATCATAATAAAAAACATTTTTAAAACAAATTAAAATACTTTCATCATAAGCACAAAATATATATTGTCATCACGTAAATGCTTGCTGGAATAACCATGTTTTCAATTTCTTTTTAAATGTCTGCGAGTTTGCTTCTAGCTTCAATTCAGGTGGTAGTACATTCCTTAACCCAGGTCCTGCTAGGGATAGTGCTCTCTCTCTTACTGAGTTTAAATGGGCCAATTTAGGAGACGGTATTGTTAATAATCCCTTGCCTGCAGAACACAGATTTCGTTGTGGAGCATGAAAGTGTAACACTGCATTGAACCATTGGATTTTTTCATTGAATATCGTCATTTGACATCCCTCTTCTGTTTGCATTATTTCCCCCACCGATGCTTTTCTGTGATTCCCTATACTGTTTGTATACCTTCTTAATTTGGAGCACCTGAGGACTGCAGAATTTCCCCTCTTTCCTGCTCAGTTTCCACTTCCTCAATTGGTTTGTTTGCCTGATTTTGGTTTCTTTAAAATTCAAAGCACTCTGCTGGAAGATGATTCCCTTTCCCAGAAAGGAGAAACCTCTCCCTAAAGCATGAGAGAAGGAAGAGAGGTAACACAGGAGGAGAGTGGGTACAGGGAAACCTCCTCTTTCCCTCTCGCTTCAGTTTTATTAAATTCTTCCCTTTAATTTAGGCTCTGGGGGCCTCTGTGCCAATTGGTTTCCGCATCTATTGTTGCTTGAGTTCCGTCTTGGCTTAACTGTTGCAGTTTAACTCCCCCCCGCCACTTCTTTTACTACCATGGCAGAGCTGGCCACTTGTCAGGCAGAAGCCCGGCCTGTTCTTCCCGGGGCATCACAGGGCCCTGGCTTCCTAGCCGCTCCCTGAGTCAGTCAAACAACAGAAGGGTATTGCCCTTCTTCCCAACCCTCCTCTCCCCTCTCCAAGTTTCCAGAGACCAGCAAGTGCACAGTCCCCGGGCAGGTGGGTGGGAGTACTGGCGAGACACGCTAAGGGGCGGATTTTAAAAGGGTTACACGCATATGTCCCGGGGCTTTGAAAAAGGGGGCGGGAAGTGGGCGGGACAGGGCGGTCCGGGGGCGGGGCAGGGGGTGGGGCCAGAGCCTCCAGGCACAATGGCCATTCGCCGCTGTGCCCGGGATCGCGGGCCGGCCGTCGCGCGTAACCTACGCCTGCCCGGAGGCAGGTGCAACTTTAAAATTAAAGGTAAGGGGGGGGTTTAGGTAGGCCTGGGGGGCGGGTTAGGTAGGGGAAGGGAGGGGAAGGTTGGGAGGGGGGCGGAAGGAAAGTTCCCTCCGAGGCCGCTCCGATTTCAGAGCGGCCTCGGAGGGAACGGAGGAAGGCTGCGCGGCTTGGCGCGCGCAAGTTGCACAATTGTGCACCCCCCTTGCACGCGCCGACCCTGGATTTTATAACATGCGCACGATTGCATGCGCATGTTATAAAATCGGGCGTAGGTTTGTGCGCGTCGGGTTGCGAGCACAAATCTACGCCCGCCCGTAGTTTTAAAAATCTGGCCCTATGGGTGTATGTGTGTGTGTGTGTGGGGGGGGGGGGGTCAGTCCTATACCTGCCCAGACTCCACTCCCTCCTCCTGAAAAGAGAAAAAAAAAAGAGCAAGTGTAAAAAATAACCTACACCAAGGAAACACGGGGCCTCTGGCCTATTAAGGACCGGCGCACTGGAAGTCACCATCCAGAGGCTTGCCTAGTCCAAGTCTGCTCTTGCCTACAGGGGAAAGCCCCTCTGTAGGAAAGTCACCAGTGAAGAAGGAAAGATAAACTAGGTATCTCACCTCGCCTCTCCCCCCCAATGCAGGTGAATGGGCCAGGCGGGATTTCCCAGAACGAGAACAGGCTCGCTGCTCCCCTCACCCCGCCCCCTTCCTTCAAGCGTGGTGGGACAGGCGGGTGGCAAGCCTAATTCCCCAACCCCCGTGCATCCCCAAAGCAGTGGTGGTGGGGGAGGGACGTTTGAAACAGGAGGCAACAATGCTGTCCCCTTCATCCCTGTCCCCGCTCCAAAGGAGATAAGTCAGAGATTTACCGATGTGGCAGCCACTGCCATCCTACCCTCTTCTGGCATCTGTTGTAGGCATATCCCCGGGCTGCAAGCGGGATGGTAGAGCTATGGGCACGAAGTGCCCTCTTGCTGGTCTCTCAGGACTTCCACCACTACATATTGGCCCTAACGAAGATGGTTGGCCCTTGGTCAGCTTAATGTATGGCAAGGCTGTACTAGTTATTCGGTCTATGGAGGAAGCCCATAAGGACTGGTGGTGGAAGGCATTTTTCATCTTGTGGAGCCCCTTAAAGGGTAGCATACAAGAGTGGTACTTTCAGACACGACACCTTTCCTCTCTGAGCTGTGAGACTGTTTGAGCCATGTTATCTAGTTTGACTATCAACCTCCAAATGTCTGATAATGTCACATTAATTGGCTCAGGATTATCCCCTATTCCAGCCTCTATGGGGGGGGGGGGGTGATAATCGGGGGCAGTTGAACCTGATCAGACAAAGAGGACATCACAACAGGGGTCAGTAAGGCATCTGTAGATGACATGACCCCCACACCTGAGCTCTTTCCAAATCTTAAGGCCCTTCCTGTTTCCTCCCTGGGGGGGGGAGGGGGTTTATAGTCATACTAGGAGCTTTCTCCTCATTGAAAGCCACACCTATTGGTTGGTTGGTGGGGGGGGGGGGGGGATTAGCTAATGCCAGGACTATGGGAAAGCCCAGATAAAGGTTCCCCATCACAGTCACCCTGTGGCAACTCGCCCAGTCTCTGTAAATGTCTGTCCATAGGGCCACAAACCACTCTAGAAACTGGGGAGGAGGAGAAGAATTTAGATTTCTTTTCCTTCCCATTTACTCAAAGCCATGCACCCCTTTGGTGCACAGGTTTGGCTGCGTGCCACAGCACCTGGATTTTATAGAGATTTCTGGCTCCTCTTGGTGACATCACCGTAAGAGTTAGTAGAGGGAAGGAACATCACCTGAAGATCTTCCCAGCTGAATCGGCCAGGCAGTGCTTCACTGAAAATGGTAAGCTTGGTGCACTTGATCTCACACAGCATTCCCCAGCTTACTACCGCAGCACTTGGATTTTATAGAGCTTTCTGGCTCCTCTTGATGACATCACCGTCAGTGTTAGTAGAGAGAAGGACTACCGCCTGAAGATCGTCCCAGCTGAATCGGGCAGGCAGCGCTTCACCAAAAATGATAAGCTGGAGTACTCGATCTCACACATTGAGGAGGTCAGGTGCTTTTAGTGCTGCAAGCAGTGCCCCAGCTTAATCAGCAATGGTGATTTGGTGCACCTAGCTACTCTGTGGCAGGAGCTAGCCCCCACCCCACCAACCCTAGAGCCTGAGACTCAGGCCCAACTAGAGCTGGTCTCAGATCTGGAGGTGGAACGGAGACAGTACCTGCTGCTCTTGGAGGCAATCCACCAGCCTACCACCCTAATAGGAGCTCCACCATTCCCCAGTCCTTCTCCATAGCGGCCCCTTGAGATCACAGAGACTGTCACCGCCCCTAAGCTGGCCTCCGATGACTCAACTCCATGTCCCAGTATAAAGCTAGAAGGCAGGCAGGCATGCAGCTGGGCATGAGAAGGAACAGCAGGGAGAGAATGAGGGCCAAGGGGCACCCCACAGCCATGGACCCCTCTCTTCACAAGGGAGCAAGGTCTCAAAACTGGAGACCCCAAAGTTGCTTCCCCTACAAAACACCCAGAGAGACAAGTTATAAGACATCAGGGAGAGTCACAGGAAAGGAAGGTGGACCCCTTAGAACAACTGGGGCCCCTCCACAGGCTCCTCCCATTTTTTCTCTGCCTTCAGAAGAGGTGGCCCCAAAACCTTTACCAAAGAGCAAAAGGGACCCACTCCAGTTAGGCACATCATCCAAAGGAGAAGAAAGCCTAGACATTGTAAAGAGATGTAAGCTTTAAGACCTACTCCCCCTTCTCCCCAACTTGATGGGAATCCTGGACAAGAAAGAAGACTAAGGAGGGAGAGACCCCCCCCCCAAGGAAATGGGGAGGGGGGAAAAGACCTGTAATGCAGCAAAGACCCTCCACCCACCACATGATTATGCTTGAGCTTATGTATATTTATAAGCTGGAAAGTACAAGATGGGGGTAAAAGAGGGAAACCAGAAGCGAACCTCGAGAGCAACCCTGAAACCAGAGAAGGGACCCCCTGATAGAAAAAGAACCAGAAGAGTGAAAGGGGAGTCTGAAGCAGACCAGCAGCCCCTGCTGTCAAGGAGGTAGAAGACTAGGTGTGGCCAGGAGACTGGGGCAGGAGACCAGAGCGAGGAGACACCCTGCTCAGGTTCGGAGAGAGAGACGGAGTCAGAGAGGGTGATGGACGAGAGCAAGCCCAGACAGTTCAGCAAGTACCAGAGCCAGAAGCAAGTCTCCTTCCTAGACTGCTGCCAGCTTTGCCAGTACCAAACCCAGGAAGCAAGTCTCCTTCCCTGTACACATTCTCCAGACCTCCAGCCAGTGACCATTTCAGAGGTGAACAGAGGGATATTACCTTAAGTTGGGACCAGGGGTAAGTAAATTAGACATAAGTATTTTAATTATTTATTTTATTTGAGTGTTTTATATACAGTCATTCCATGTGAGAATCACTAGTTCACAAGTATTAACGTATTAAAAGGATTAACATATTAAGCAGGCTAAGGTTTATGGCATGTTGGTAATCACCCATGGTACAAACCTTTCTTTAGGGATAACTGGTGCTTAGTGGCCAGGATGTTAGAGACAGGAATGGTTATTTTCTAAATGCTATATCCTGCCAAATCTGATAAATAAAAGTCTTTTTCTTGAGCTTAGGATCGTGAAGTGAAGTGGGAGGTGATCTAGAAGTGTCCTGTAGCAGACAGGTCCCTGTACCCCTAACCTGGTTTACAGTAGGGTCCCGCAGGCCCCTCCAACATCTTTCAACTCTCCCTCCCCCCCCCCCCCCCCCCGCCACTTACATCCTTGAAAAAGCTGTCAGGGCTGAGGACCTCCCTAGCCCTCACTTACCTCTACCTTGGGGATCTTGGATCGTGAAAGGGGCAAGAAGGATGCTCACTCACTTCCTGCCCCACAGGAATATTTTGAAAATGGCGATGGTTGGCCCCGATACAGATATGAAAGTGACTTTAAAATGGTGCCGGTCCCAGGGCCAGCCGGCACCATTCTGTAGAAACATACAGCCATACAATAAAATGGTGCCGGCTGGCCCGGAGACCGATGCCATTTTGAAAGGGATGATGGTGGAGCAGGAGACAAGTGGGCATCCCTCCTGCCCATTCATGATCGAGGACATCCCTTTAAAGGGTAAATGGGACCAGGGATCCTGCAACATTTTTTAGGAGTGGGGAGTTTCAGAGGGACATGGGGAGCTCCAGGGAAGCCTGGACTGGCAACCGGGGTATGCATGTTAAAAACATAAGAAATTGCCATACTGGGTGAGACCAAGGGTCCATCAAGCCCAGCATCCTGTTTCCAACAGTGGCCAATCCAGGCTACAAGTACCTGGCAAGTACCCAAACACTAAGTAGATCCCATGACACTGATGCCAGTAATAGCAGTGGCTATCCCCTAAGTCATCTTGATTAATAGCAGTTAATGGACTTCTCCCCCAAGAACTTATCCAAACTTTTTTTAAAGCCAGCTACACTAACTGCACTAACCATTTCTTCTGGCAGCAAATTCCGGAGCTCAATTGTACGCTGAGTAAAAAGAATTTTCTCTGATTAATTTTAATTGTGCTACTTGCTAACTTCATGGAGTGCCCCCTAGTCCTTCTATTATCCAAAAGAGTAAATAACTGATTCACATTTACCTCTCATGGTTTTAAAGACCTCTACATATCCCCCCCCCCCCCCCCCAGTCGTCTCTTTTCCAAGCTGAACAGCCCTAACCGCTTTAGCCTTTCCTAATAGATGAGCTGTTCCATCCCCTTTATCATTTTGGTCGCCTTTCTCTATACCTTCTCCACTGTAACTATATCTTTTTTGAGATGCGGTGACCAGAATTGCACACAGTACTCAAGATGCAGTCTCACCAAGGAGCGACACAGAGGCATTATGACATGTTCTGTTTTATTCACCATTCCCTCCCATATAATTACTAATATTGTTTGCTTTTTTGACTGCCGCAGCACACTGAGCCGACAATTTCAATGTATTCTCCACTATGACGCCTAGATCTCTTTCCTGGGTGGTAGCTCCTAATAAGGAACTATAGCATGAGTTATTTTTCCCTATATGCATCACCTTGCACTTGTCCACATTAAATTTCATCTGCCATTTGGATGCCCAATCTTCCAGTCTCGCAAGGGCCTCCTGCAATTCATCCCAATCCGCTTGTGAATCTATCTATGCTGAATAATTTTGTATCATCTGCAAATTTGATTACCTCACTCATTCACTCACTCACACATATTTTTACCTCAGAGGACTGTACTGTGAATGTCCTTTTCAATGTAAAATTGATTATAAATGGATAATTTTAATTGTGTGGAAAGGAGGCAGGGCTTTAAGGTTCACCTAAGGCGCCTCATACCCTTGCACTGGCCCAGACTTCATAGGCTGCTTCTTCTTTAAAATATGGGTTTATACAGTACTTTTTGTAACAAGAATACTACATGTATAAAAAATGGAATAAATGAATAGTTACTAACTGTGATGGACAATTTTCAAAGCTATTTGTCTGCATATATCATCCTGAGAACTGCCTTAACAGCTGCTAAAAATCACACATGGGGTTCACAATGCAATGACTTTCAGTTGCATCCAAAAAGAGGTGTTCCCAGAGGCAGGGCCGGTGCAAGGGTATTAGGCGCCCTAGGCGAAACGTCAGCTATGCCGCCCCCCCCCCCCCCCCCCGCTTCCACCTCCACACACAATTAACTTACATTGTGCATTAATGAAAATAACGAAGTCTGTATTTATAACAGAACACTTATTTGACATTTTTATGCCATGTAAACCATTGAGATGATTTGTCTTATCGACGGTATAGAAACTCTTTTATAAATAAATAAATAAAATAAACATAAACCAAAGTTATACTTGTTGCTCAAACAAAAAAAGCAGACACATCACATAATATTAAATAATTAAAATGGCAGTCAATCAAGAAAAATAAACTTAAAAAGCCATCTTTACTTACCCCCTCCAGCAGCTCTCTTACTCCTCTTCCATGCAGGCTGTAGTACACACCAGAAGCAGCAGTAGTGGCTAAGCTCTATACTCATGGTCCTCTTCCTTAGTGCCCATGTCTCTCACACACACACCATATCAGTCATGCCCCCATGACCAGTTTCTGTCTCTCACACACCAATCATTTCCCAAACAGTCTTTGACAAACACACCAGTCACCTTCCTGAACAGTTTCTCTCATGCCATACACACACACAGGCTTCCCACTCCCGTGTTCCACTTACATATATGGGCTTCTCACTCTCATAATCACTTTCTCTTTCTCACACACACTCACCAGTCTCTCTCTCGCATGCTTGTTCTCTCCACATGCACAGGCTTCTCATTCCCATAATCACTTTCTTTCTCTCACACACATACACAAACACACACACCAGTCACCTGATCTCTCTCATGCATACACACACACAGGCTTCCCACTCCCATGTTCTCTTTCAGATATACAGGCTTCTCACTGCCATGCTGTATCTCACACACTCCCAGCTTTCTCACTCCCATGCTCACTCTTCACATGCACAGGCTTCTCATTCCCATAATCACTTTCTTTCTCTCTCTCACATACACACATACACACATACACACACCAGTCACCTGTTCTGTCTTACATATACAGGCTTCTCCCTCCCATGCTGTGTCTCACACACACCCAGGTTCTCACTCCCATGCTCACTCTTCACATGCACAGGCTTCTCATTCCTATAATCACTTTCTTTCTCTCTCTCACATACACACAAACACACACCAGTCACCTGTTCTGTCTTACATATACAGGCTTCTCCCTCCCATGCTGTGTCTCACACACACCCAGGTTCTCACTCCCATGCTCACTCTCTTCACATGCACAGACTTCTCATTCCCATAATCACTTTCTCTCTGTTACACACACACACACACACACACACACCAGTCTCTCTCTCATTTCCATGCTCGCTCTCCAGGTGCACAGGCTTCTCATTCCCTGAATCACATTCTCTCTCTCTCACATTCACATACACACCAGTCACACCGTCACCTTACCAACCAGTCTCTCTCTCATACATGCACACACACACAGGCTTCCCACTCCCATGCTCGCTCTCACATAATCAGGCTTCTCACTCCCATGCTTTCTTTCACATACACCCCCACAACACCAGGCTTCTTACTCCCATGCTTTCTCACATACCCAGAGTTCTCACTTCCATGCTTTTTCTCTCTTTCACACACACACACACACACATCAGTCACATCCCTGACTGTCTCACACTCTCACACATCAGTCATCTCCTTGAGCAGTCACTTTCATTGTCTCTCACATATACACATACATCAGCTCTCTGACCAGTTTCTCTCACTCACACACACATGCTCTCGATCAAATACATTCTCTCACTTACACACAGGCTCTCAATCACACACAGGCAGGCTGGCTGCTTCTCTCTCTTTCTCTCACTCACTTCCTCTCCCCACCCCGAGCACAAATGGGAGCTGCAGCAGCCTCCTCCTCTTGCCCCCGCAGGCCAAGAAAGAAGAATCCCATCGGCCGCGGGAGGCTCCTGCTGCTGACTCCTTTCCAGATTATCAGCTGCTTCGATTGCTCGGGGGCCGATGCTGCTGTCGCCGCTATTTTTTTCATGCGGCACTGCTCTTTCTCCTTCCCGCGCATCACTTCCTGTTCCGGGTCAAGGGGGGGCGGGAGGAAGAAAAGGGTAGCCGCGGATACTACAGCTTTTTTTTTTTTTTTTTGCACTGCTGCCTTTCCCGCTGGGCTTGAACGTGCTGATAGCCCGGCGGCAACGGCAGCAGGGAAGAAAGAGCAGCGGGAGAGACCGGGAGCACGCGAACCGCTGGGGGAGGTCAGATGGGTCTTTTGGGGCGGGCTGCCGGCAGCGGCACTTTTATTTTTATCGGGGGGGCGGCGGCTTAATGCAGCTTTTTTAAATTTTACCGGGGCAGTGCCGCCCCCGGGAAGCTGGCGCCCTAGGCGACCGCCTAGTTCACCTAGTGCTTCCGCCGGCCCTGCCCAGAGGTGTGTTTAGGTCAGGGAAGTAAAGTCCACACGGAGAGTGAAATTTTCAAATGTACACCTGTATTTTTTTTTATTTCCCACCCTTCCTTTGCCTGCAACAAAGGAGGTGCAAACCCCATTGCTACTTTGCCACTGGTTAAGCAAAATTTCAAAAGAAGGACCATGTGCATTGTTTCCTTTGAAAATTGCTTCCCAGGCCTGCAGGTATAAAATTAGCTGCCGACTTTGCACATAGATAGGCCACTGAAAACTGCCCTCGAGCAGGCCGATGTAGTATGGTGTGCTGGCCACAGCACAAGGCTCAACGCACGGTTGGATGCACATTTTGGACACGCAGCCATAACCCCCGATGGAAAATGGGGGTTAGCGGGTCCAAAACGCGCACCAAACCACCTGCGTCGATAACAGCGCTCATCACATGTAAATTCACGTTGATGAGTGCTATTATGTATTCCCTTCAATACAGAAAAAAAATGCGCACATTTGTACGCTCAGAAATTAACGTCAGCACAGAGCTGGCAATAATTTCTGAGCGGCCAAAAAAATTGTAGAGTAAATACTGCTTTTCTGTACTTCCGGGGCTGTTCCCGATTGGTCCTTTCCACTGACGTACAGCCTTCTGAAAGGTGATTGGACGGCTCCTTAATAATTTATTCACTCCTTCACTTATTGCCAATTGGTCCGTTCACTGTCACATGTCAGTGAATGGACCAATCCTCCTGAAAGGGAACAGGTTCAAGGACCAATGGGAGGCCAGACCTTGGGGGAGGGGTGGAGCTTAGGACAGGTCAGACATAGGCTCCCAGCCATATCGTCTAGGCACCTGAGGTGCTAGGGATGCACATTTTCCCCTAGCATGTCCTTTTTAGCGCGGCAGGTCATTTGAATATAATATCGGGTCCCTGGCAGAGGTTGTTGGGCGCACATTAAGAAAGTGGGCGCTCAGTGTTGAGCGCCCGCTTTCTACGCACCAATACTGCATCGGCCTGTAGGTGTCCAGTTCTTTCTCTCTGCCCTGTCAGCGATTCTTCAGTTACACAAACTGAAGTCTTGTTCCCCAGCACCGTTGCATGGTGTTTTGTTCTTGCACTTCGTCTGCTGTCACCACTTCTCCAGAATCTTCACATTAACTGGCTCCCAGTCCATTTCTTGCAAGGAACAGCCACTTTATTTTAATTTCCAGCTCCTTATTTCATATGGATTATTTTTTTATGTTGCCAAACAGTTACATTTATAAAAGGAGAGATACTGACCTGCAGGAGTGCAGTATTAAGCTAGTTTGTTGGCTAATGAATGTTCCTGCTGGTTTTTCATTTTTGCTTTCATGTCCTCAGATAATCTTGTGTGCGTTTTCTGCATTTTCTGGATGTGTTACACTCAGGGTAATACTGCCTAAACTTTTCGATTTATGGTCCACCTTTCAGTTAAAAAAAAAAATAAAAAATTTCACGACCCACCACAAACTAAAAGGACTCCTATGAAACTTCAATCCAAAGTAAACATGTAATGTTTTATTTAATTTTGAATGCTGAAGAGGTGAACGTGAATGTTTAAAACAATTTACAAACGGTTTTCTGTTTTTATTTATGAATTTCCTAAGTAAAGGTCTATAACAGGGTTCAGTTTGGGATTCATCAGGCCTACACTCTACAGGGACACTCATTACTAGGCCCCGACTCAAGTTTGTGAATATCTGAAGTTCACCACAATGGCTGATTGGCACACGCGTGATGCACATTTAGTAACTTAGTAATGACAGCAGATAAACAGGCCGATGTAATATTGGTGCATGGAAAAACGGGAACTCATGACTGAGCACCTCCTCTCTTAACGTGCCAATGCACCTCTCCGGGGAGCCCGATGTAATATTTAAATCAGCTGCCACGGTAAAAAGGAGGCGGTAGGGTAAATTGTGTGCCGGGGAGAGGTTGCTGTCGTAAAACTGAGCATCCCTTTTCCTAACCTGACTGCTGGCACACTATTGGGGGTTTTTTAGGGTTCTTCTTTTTCGCCATGATATTAAGTTAGAGTAACTATAGAAAAGCAGTATTTTCTGCTTTTCTGTAAACCTTTTGGGCTTCTCAAGAATTAACACCCGCTCCGGGGCAGGCTTTAATTTCTGAGGATAAAAATATGTGCATTGGGCGCACATTTTTTTTTTGCATTGGGGGGAAATAGCTAATAGTCTCATCAGCATGAATTAGATGTGGTGAGAGCTATTAGCTATGTGCTCGGTTCGATGTGCGTTTTGGACTTATTTTGGCACTCTAGGCAACCACAGTGCACGAAAATATATCTCATGCATATTCATTGTAGATATCCTGAAATCCAGACCTGATAGTGGCATTCGAGGACCGGAGTTGCCTACCCCTATTCTACTTCATTGTGTGCCCCGCCTATCATCATTTGATCCAGGGTCACCAGAGTGAGTCAAGTTTTTATATCTTCTGTCTCAAGACCTGCTTGGATTCCCGTCCTGCTTTTTCTCTTTGAGATAAGACTACAAACTCTAAAATAGTGGAAGGTTAACAAAACTGGACAAGCACACAGTCAGACAAATAACCTAAGGGTCAGTTGGCAGGAGTGTCATTTACATGCATTGATAGGAGAATATGACATTAAAACAAAGCTATCTGTTCTCTTAGATCCCCTATGAAATGGCAGGCTTTCAGAAGTAGTTTCTAGTTAATTGTGAAAAATGTCAAATTACCATTTAATTTTATTACATTGAAACCCTACTGAAATCTTGTTTACTTTAGCAGAAATATGTATAGTATATGCATATTTTCAAATTATGTGTAAAAATTAAGACTAAAGAATGCTTTTAATATCCAAAAATTACTGGTTTGGTCATTAATATTAAAATCCATTAAATATTACACTTGCCTGTGACATACCCAAGGAGTCACCTAGAGAGAAAAAAACCTTTATCTTAAGATTTTCTTAAAATATTACATAGCTCTTAAGTGCATAAAGGAAATTTATGTAGTGAGGGAAATATATGGTCGAAGGCAGAAGGGGCAGTTCTGTAAACTTAGAAGACCATTGGTCTCTTAGAGAAACATTTTCATTAGGCTGGCACAACTTGGGGAAAATTGCAGGCAAAAAATATTTATAGGCATGGCTTAAGCTTAGCTGTTCTTTGTCCACATTTCATTCAGGCAATTTTAGGCCACAAAGGAAAAACTTCATATACCCATGAGTGAATACTGAATGAGCTCATTTGTTTGATTTGAAGATTTTGTATATGTGATATACCCTAGGGGACCTGAATTTTGGGTCTTAAGTGCTTTGGGGCACCGTGGGAGGGGAGGGTTAATGAGCACATGTGTTGATAGACTACACATATTTGCATTCTGTTAGAAATCCAACATCAAGGGATGCATAAAGGATAACATTTTATGGTACATAAATGCATTTACAAGTAAATTGAAGTTTACACATTTTTACAAGTTTACACGTAAATGGCACACATTATACATCAGATTCTTCTGATTTAGCTTTACAAACCCATTTTTATAATACAAATAGCTGCTATAAATTATGTTTCAACAGGTACAGAAGAGCATAGCTTAAAAATGCAGCAAAGTGTATAAACCTTTAAATTAAACTTCTAGAACGAAGTATACATTTTACAGGAAGAGTTATACAATTGACAGCGTCTGTTCTGCATCACATTATTTCTCCTTGTGTAATTTTGGTACGCTTGGAGTAGTGAAGATACTATCCTAGCCTATAAGAGCGATTACCCACATCATTACTAAGGCTATTGTGAACATGCTTCCATTTAAAAAAAACAAAAAAACCCACCAGACTCAGCAGCACCGAAGGAATTCATGTCTTACCCTACTTAGAGAGGAAGTATAATTGCAATCTTTTTGGCTTTTCCCAGCCCCCTCCTTCCATCAGAATATTATTCAAGTGGTCTTAATTTGTCAATATTTTCCTTTTCCTCATAATGACATTTTCATATTGGCAACTGGATTTTGAAGCTCAGCTTGCAGCTAATCCCATTTCATTGTAGCTTCTGGCATAGACTGACAAGAAGAAGAACCAGCTTGAAAAATAAAATGCAGCCAAACACAAAATGCAGCAGTGTAACAAACCCCATTAAAATTCTCCAAAATTTCCCCGAATTCACTAAAAAAAATAAACAAAAAAACAAACTTAAAAAAAACCCAAAAAAAACCATTGGTAAGGATGTAGTTTATAGACACTTGAAAATGCTTATTGTGATTGTGAAACCAAGGCTTCCAAGCTTCTCATACTCTAAATCAGGGTTATTCATATCCAGTGCTTCAGGGCTTTAAACTGGTTTTGGTTTCATAAAATGTATTTGGTCTAAATTTCAACTTAATGTGTATTTTTTTTCTCATTAACCTGAAAACCAGACTGATTTGAGGCCCTCATAGGATTGTAGTGAACACCCCTTCTTTAAATGTGGAAGTGTTGTACATCCGCTTCCCAAGAGCAAAGCTTACAGGGCCATCAGTAGATCTCACAGTTCTGATTCTTTATCATAATCATCTAAGTAGTATTCATCATCTGTGGTGGTGTCATTATCCGACTCTGAGTAAATGACCGATTCTTCCCGGTAGATGTTGAGTGGCTCTCTTAAAGAGCCTACTGACAGTCTGCTGCCAGCAGAACTTGCATTGAGGAACCCAGATCGGTTTGAGGAGTCACTTGCTTCACTTCTAAAGAAGCCAGGATTTTTAAGAAAACATGGTCTCCATAATCTCCCCTCTGTCAGCGACCTCCTTATATTCCTCAAGAAAGCTGCTTGCTGTTCCTTTCCAAAAATCCCAAAATCAATAGATTTTATTTTTCTAGGGCTGTACGATTGGTTGCGATTGTAAAATAAAGTCCAGTTATCATTGACTTCGTTAGAAGGTAGCTCAGAAAAAGAGCTAAAGTTTCTGTGTTTTCTGTCTGGGGAAAATGTGGAGGGGGAGGGACTCTTGTTGTAGGCTTTATCAACACAAGTCCTTGCTGAAAAGTGTCGGCCATGTTTTCTCCTCATGTCCTTAACCTCTGCTTCATCATCAAGAAAGTTTACATTTTTTAAACTTTCTGACTGGTAAGCATCTTGGTAAACATTCATGCCACCACGTTCACTAAGGGGCACTGCTTCCTGGTTTAAGCATGAATTTGGTTGCAAACTATGCTCTGTAATTGTGTTACAGTTGTTGTCAATTGAACTGATCAGCAATGGAGAATGATAAGCATCAAAGCGACAGTTCTCACCAGGAGACTCTGCTGCAACAGTAAACATCTGACTATTCCTAGTCCTAGCGGCTGTCAGTTCATTTTGCAACTCTGTGGAACAAGATGACCGTTTAGTGCGACCAGCAATCTCCTCGACTGTACTACATTTGCCATCGCTGGTTTCACTTTTCCGACTCTTCTCACTGTAATCAGTAGTGTTTGATGGAGCTTTGCCTCTGTCTTTTAAAATATTCTGATTTGTTTTCTCTAGCAATATGGTAGTAACATCAGAGGAATTCTTTTTCACTGGACTATAATTTCCTGATTTATGTAGCAATTGGAGAGGATTGGGTAAAGGAGATGTACTCTGTGGTGTGCCAATGTCTAAGTGAGTGATGTTTCCTTCCTTATGCAGTGCAGCAATACTTGCAGGTAGATTCTGGCTTAAGTTTTGGTTGGAATAATGTGTGTTTGTTGTTGGGTACATGTGCTCCCAATTAGTTTTATGCAAACGTTCATTTATCCTTTCATTGATGCTTCTGCCTCTATAACTGATATAATCAAAGATAACACTATTGTAATTTGTCTTTGTGGACAGTTGTACTTTAGCTGGGGCAGTAAATACGTCATCTTCAAGGCAGTCATTATGGGCATCTTCAAAGTGCTCCATAGATCTTTGTAAATCAGTGACCTTTCTATCACTTGTCTGTTCTTCTGACATTGGCTCTTGTTCAATTATGTATGGGCCATATGAAGCCTTTGTCTCACTGATCTTTCTCACCCTAGGCTGAAATCTTTGCAGGACAGGAGAAGTTGGTTCTTCACAAAAAACCTGGAGTGAAGAATTGTTTGTGTTTGAAACTACTGTTGTATTAGAAGTTGTTTCAGCATGTGTGGTGCTCCTAGAGGGTCACTTTTTCTTCTATTTAGACTACTCCCATCACTATCTGGAGAAATTCTTTTACCTCCTTGGTTCGTTTCTAAATTCTCGCTAAGTCCACATTCACCAGGAAAGATGCGAGAGTAAGTGGCTTCAGGCTTTATGTCCGTATGGTTTTTTCCTTCATGGTGACTGCCATTGGAATCCTCTGGTGTGCACACTTGCAAAACACTCTTCCTGCAATTGTTTCCTCTCTCATCTGCAAGCTGTTGCCAGTTTTCTAAATCTCTTATTTGTAGCTGGTCAGCAACTTTAGCTGTCCAAGCAGTTTCTTGTTCTTGACAAAATGTTGCTTTTCCAGTCGCTGATGAAGAAAAATGAAGAGGTGTTCTCGTGTGCAAACCATCTGCCTTTACCTGGCTTCTAGGAATGATAGAAAGGTATGTTCTAATATTTGTAGTATCTGTCACACTAGGAGCAACATTTAATGATTTTTCCACTGCAGAACTGGAAGTTGGGGCCTGAACTGATACATCTGGCTCAGCTGGGTCAGGAATCACAAATGTATTTGTCCTTGATAAAAGCAGAGGCTGGTCACTATTTGGCGGCAGTGGATTATGTTCTTCTTCATTGGAGGCAGATTTTCTGATAGTAGGCTTACTAGCACCATTTGATTGCTGTTGTGTAGTCGAATCTGACAATATTTTATCTGCAGATTCTTGTGTGTCGGGATTCAGTGAGTCAGGAAAGGATATTGTTGCTAGCTTAATGTGGAATTCATAGTTCTTATTCCTACTGCTGTTTGAATTCAGTAGATTTGCATTTGTGCGGTTTAGAAGCACATCACATAGAGCTTTCGAGTGCTTATGTGGCAAGCTGCCGTACACAGAACGTAACTGAAGATAATCGGTGTTATCTGGTGCAGAAGATAGAGAGACTGTACTACTTGCTTCATGTTTCTGCAAATTATTTTCTTTTTCCAGTCCCACAGACTCATCAGCTTTGAAAGAAACGCTGTCCGAGCTGTTTGGGTTCCAGGCTGGAAGCTCGTATTTGCGTACTTCAGGAGGAACTGGAAGGTCCTTTTCTTGTGTGGTATTTTCGTTGACATCAGTAGATGAATGCTCAGAAATTGATACTGTGGATATATTTTTTTGATGAGAAAAAGGAGCAACAATTCTATTAAATATTTGTGCCGGCAAATGATCCAAGGTTCTTCTCCTTGGAAACAGAGGTTTTTTGCTGCTACTAGAGATGGCTGTGTTTTTGTTCTCTGGCACTCTGCTTATATCCTCCGCAGACTTTCTTAAACTATAATATATTGCAAAGGGCTTAATGGATGTGGCATCATCCTGAGAACGTGAAACAGAAGCATTGCTGTTTGTCATGAGCATTTCCAGTTTTTCATTTGTGTTCTGCTGCCAGAGGAAGACAAATGCTTATTTTCCTTCTCAGGAGAGTTCGAGTTATTTGGTTTGCATTCAGTTACATTAGGGATGATGGTAAAAGGCTCCTCAGGCACAGCCGAGTGGATTCTTTTTTGTTCAGCAAATTCGTTGGATACAGAGGAAACCTCAGAGCTTGCTATGTTATAATAAGGTTCCACATCTTCATTCGAAGAAGTCCTCTTATCTGACCATTGACTCTCCATCTGTTTGTGTCCAGTAAGATCGGGACTATTTTGTAGTCTGTTTTCTCTGTTCCCATTTGCAGAAATCAGGTTTAAATTCTGTGATAATGTAGATGTGGCAGGTACTGTATCAACAGATATTGGGTGTTCATGGTTACTGGATGTTTGGGCCAAGCTATCTGGCACCAAAATATTTAAATTGCCTTCCTTTGTAGTTTTAACATCTGGCAATACCAATCTACTAGGTTTGTGAGAGATTGTTAATTTTGTATGTTGCCTATTGTTAGGGTCACTAAAAAATATTTTTCTGAGAAGTAAAGACTTTTTTGAAATGACTTGTTGGTCTTGAGCATCTGAGAAACTGGGTGCATGAGTTGTCTCATTTTTATTTTGTGCATAACTCTCAGTTGGTTGACTGTAGTGGTCCTCATTGGCTACTCCAATTTGTTTTTTATTTAATTCAAATGAAATATTTTCTTCACTGCGACATCTTGTCAGAGGTACTTTTCCGCCCATATTCAGTGGGTCAGTACTTTTGCAGTTTAGTGAGGAAACAGTTGGAGTGTTTAAATATGTGAAATTAATACTAGGAGAGAGGTCTGGTAAGAAGCTTTGTGAATGCTCAGAAGAAACTTTGGAAAAACCTGGCAGTAGGTCTTTATGGTCTGTAAGTGCATTGCTAGATGAACTGGACAAGACTGTTGTAGTTCCAGTTGCATTTACTGCATCCATCTGTAGGCCTCTGCTAACTATCGACTGTTCCTGAGTCTGTGAGTTAGGACCAGTGGGCTTTTCTGTACTCTCCCGCTTCATATTTTCTAGTTTCATGTTATTCATTTCTGATGAATTCCGCTGAAAACTCTTCCATTGATTCAGACTGGAAAGAGGTGATGCATGTCTGCTCTCATTAAGTAAGAGAACAGATGTGTATCGGTTGCTTCTACTGGTTGACTTAAAGTCTTTTTCATTGTAAACAGTCTCACAGTATTCTGATGCTTGTTCATTTTCTTGCAGTGGCTCTTTTTTTGATTGGCCTCTGAAATCCAAAATATTCACTGTCAACACATTAGTATTATCAGGTGTCTGCAAAGCTGAAGCCAAAATACTGGAGTGAGAATTAGGGATATCAGTAGATCGTGAAGCAGCTTGACTATAGATTGGTTGTGGGGTGACAACTGTCATACCATTAGCAGGGCAATAACCAGTTCTATTTAATGGGTCCATTTTGCTCTTATTTTTGGCTACACACATTTGTGTATTGTTGTCAATATTCATTTTTGTAACAAGAGACTTTACATCATTATTTGATGCATCTGTGCCAAGCATAACCATGTTAGAATAATTACACTGTGCACTAGGTTTTGTTTGATCCCGTGAGTCAAGAAAGTAGCATGCACTAGATGCACCCAGTGTGCCGTCATGGGAAGAATTCTGAAAGTCACCTATAATATTAGAGAATGCAGGTAGATGAGTCTCACGGGTTAACTGCATGTTAGCATTTTCAAACAAGTGGGCTTGGAAGGGCATTTTAGTATTACCTTCTGTAAGAGGAAACTGCAGCTGGCTCACTGAAATATCAGTATCAAGGATGTTGCCAACTGGGCCCTCATGGTGTTCATCGAGTTTAATTTGATTTCTTGATTCAACAGATGCTGATGTGGTAGAAACATCTGGTGCACAGCTGTGCAGGGTAATTGTGGAGTTGCTGCTGAGAGAATTCTGATTCTGGAGATCCGCTTTACTGTTCGAGATCTCTGGCATACGCATTTCCTCTGCAATTTCTTTGTTGCTAGCATTTTCTGAAGCAAGTGATTGGAAATCTAGATCAATCTTCATTTCTTCAACCAAGTCATCACCAGCAAGCATAGAGGTGGATGCAAAATTGTGTTGTGAATGAAGGATAGTGCTATTTGCTGGGGCTATTTGCTTTTCATTCACACTAATTAACAAGTTATTAGGATTTGAATGACTCCTTTTATAAGGAAGAGGTACTTTCTCAATATTATTCATGTAAGAATGATTTTCTTTGTTTGCTGCTTCCCAAGTCCTGTCTGTCTCCATCTCCATAATGCCTTCCTGGGAAATACCTCTGCCATTAGACCCAGTTTCCGATTGATAAAACTGTTTATGCTCTGAATTATCCCAGAAGACAGGACTTGTCACTTGATTTCTGCCAAACTGATAAGCCTTTGGCATAGTTCTTCTATACAGGCTTTGGGACTGGTAAAATTCATACACTCTATTCTGCTGAAGAGGTAGGGGGCGTGTATCTTGGTTGTCATAGCTATTAAGTTCCATTAATGATTGGGTCTTAGACAATATGCCTCGATTCTGAGCAGATTCATTGCAATGTGGTCTATTCCACATAATGGATGATACATGCTTTCTCTTTGATTCTTGATGGCCACTGCTTGGTAGAAATCTACTGTTGCTTTGTTGCAGTGATGGCAAATGTAAGCTACTTGCTGAAAATGTGGTAAATGAAGCTGGAGAACTTTGCGGTCTACTTTGGGATATAGAACACAATGACGGACTTCTAGCAAATTTGTCCTTTCGCGTGTGATCATGATGTGAAAATGTATGATGCCGATTTGAGTACATGTCATGAAATTTCCATGGCCTATAGGTAGAGCAAGTTCTATATTCTTCATTTGATGATAGTTTCCTTCTCCCTTCATGTAGAAACATACTTGATGTTTTGCAGTAATCCTTTCGCTGTCCCCAAATATCACTGTATTCTCCTTCCATTGAATATTGACTTCGATAATGTCCTCTTGATTTATAACTCCTGGGAGTTGTATGCGTTGTAAAACCCCGAGTTTGTTCGTGCGCCAGTTTATTGTCCAAGTCATCTAAAACTACAAAGAGAAACATATTACAAATTTGTAGAGAGCCCTGAAAACCTCGTTGCTGTAATAGTGATTTCTTTATGTACAAATTTTGCTATTATACATGTCAGTGCTGGTATAGCTTTTTATGCTTATTAATTATAGTAGTTATATAAATGTTGAGAATCTATATTTATGCAAGGATGTGATGTGCCCCAGATTTTGCTAAGATGCTTTTTGCCTGTCCTAGGATGTTCAGCATCCTCTCCTGATGCATTCTGGTACTTGTAGTACTAATTGCAAATGGACTACAAATACCGTAAGACACTTGGAAGGAAGTTCAGAAAACAAGGCCTGGCTGAAAATCTCCTTCCAAAAAACAGGGTCACATTATATCACTGCTAATGACAAGGAGTTTTCAAACTTGTGATACAACAGCAACACAGTAAGTACATCAGTGGCTCCCTCCACTTGTGCTACCACGAGCTAGAAGAATATTTAATATTTGACCTGCTACATTTTTTTCTTACACTGTAAAAAAGATATTTGTGCTGGTTTGGCTGGGGGGTGGGGGAGAGAGATAATTGTATGCAGACTCTGAATTTCACATATTTTTCTTCTGTGCATAGAACAGAAAAAATATATGTTGATGAATAAAACTCAGCCTTTCCTTATGTGTTTTCTGCTTATCATTCTAACTCACAAAATTTATATAAATAAAGGATATAATATATTATTTCTTTGACTCACTGGTGCTGCTGTAATAGGACACCTATATTTGTGAATGACTGGATTCCTTTGGCTAGATCTATTACATAACAGAGGTTGCTGTGTGTCTATATAAATCAATCATGTAAACCAGCCTCATCCCCTTACTATGGGGAGCCATAGGTGAATCATTTCATCACCTCAGAAGACATTGATAGTTTTTCTTTATTTTTACATCAAAACTGGAATTGTCCCTCTTGTTTATCATGAGCAGAAGGGTCAATGGTCTAAGAATATATGTAAGTAGCCAGTGATAAACATATAAACATGTATGTGAGTGAGAGTGTATGTGTGTGTGTTTGTTGTGATGGTCACTGTACCTTGTGAGAGATTATCTGGAGGAATCACTAGAGGGAACTGGCTTAGAGGGAAAGCCTGGGAAACCACCAGAGCAGGGGAAACATCAGCACAAGAAAGAGAGACTGCAACTCTCAGGAGGTATAGGGGCTTTGGAGGGGAAGTTTTCAAGAGCAGGGAGCATAGAAACCTCCAGGCCCTTAATTACCTAGTGGACAATTAGCCCAGGAGGGGATCCCAAGTGTTTTCAGTTGACGAGAGTTTGCTGGTAGAAGGGGAGAGACAAAAACAGGAGGAGGATCTTCCAGAATCATGGAAAATTGCAGAGGAGAGGGATATGGATGTTCTGCCAGATTCAGAGGAAAGTGCAGGGAGATGGACAAATAGAACCAGTGGTGGTGACCTTCCTCTGAAGAAGGTACAATTATGGAAAATGGAATTTTAGAGCTGCTGTGAATACTGGGGTGGGTGGATGTGTAGCTATACTGGAAAGCGAGTGAGAGATAGAATTCCAGCTGCAAGCCATGGAGGGTGGTGGCAATGTTCAAGAGCCAAGCCCACAAACTTCAAGTGGAGAGTGGACCTTTAGGATGAGGGGAATGTGTTCTTTATAAATGAAAGACTCTTCTGGCATGTGAAGGCATTAATACATTTGTGAAAGAGGGACTATGCTAATCATGCAAGAAAGATGGTTCTGATCAAAGGACCTAGAATGTTGGAGTTGAGACCTTAGTCTGCAACTTATTATGGAATGGAGGACAATCCCTGAAGTTACTGAACAGAGATGTTGTGGGGGAAATGGGGTGGATTTGGGTGTTAAAGACCTCCAGTTACCAGAATGCTACAAAATCCCAGTCCCACAGGTTAGACTCAGGACTGGGGAACAGAATCACTTAAGATTGCAGTGGAGCAGTTTCAAGCCAACCCATGGAATGTGAGATATAGTTATATATAAATAATTATCGGTCTGACTAATGAGCATATTGAAATTTTGTCTCTTTTCATCAAGCATATGTAAATTGTTCATTCATGTGACATGAAGACTGAGATAGCAGACTAGCTGTTAATTCTTCCTTGTCTATGCTGGATTTGTTTATGAAGGTTAACTCTGTCTTGAGTCCCACTTTGGATCTCTGGGTAGTTACAAGTACCATCCCTTGTAAAAATATTCCCAGGATTTATCACCACAGTGATAGCACAAGTGACCTTTTTCATCTGTCATTGCAAGAGGAAAATACTTCTTGGCAAAATCCCGCTAAAGCATTTGCCACAGAAACCCTAAATGATAGAGTGAAAAAAAGAGAAGACCCCCAATCTCATAGTCTGTTACCTTGTGTGCATTGTTTGGCTGCTTATGCTGGCAATCAGTAGATGTGCACTAAAATCTAAAGTATGAAATACTGTTCCAACATACAGGGAAAATGGGGAACTCTACATAAGTTTCCAAACTGAAATATTTCAAAAGCAGTAAGGGGCCAATGTACTAAACTGAATTAATGGTAATGGGGCGTGGGATAAACACTGTGGATCCATAAAGTCAAGAGACCGCCAATATAGAGTGGGTGGCTCACCAGAAAGATGGCTACTGCCCGGAGACAATACCCTTATTAAATAAACATACAGATGCTTACTGTGACTCCAACATCGCTCTAAGCTTCAACGGCAAGAGGAAATGTGGAAAAAAGGATTTGCTATCACAAAGAGGGGAGTAGCTGGCTTGTTACGGCGGTTACTACCCCAAACCAAATAAGCCTAATACTTCACTTTCCAAGCATATACAGCATAGTTCTCTGCTTCAACGGCAGGGGAGAAGAAAAGAGGGTTCGCACTCACAAAGCGGGGAGTAGCTGGCTTATTACGGCGGTTACTACCCCAAACCAAATGTGCCTGATACTTCGCTTTCGATGCATATCCAGCATGGCTCTCTGCTTCATGGCATGGGAGAGGCTGATACATCAAGCATTTCCAGCATAGCTCTCTGCTTCAACAGCAGGGGAATAAGAAAAGCTGAGGCTTCACGCATATCCAGAATAGCTTCAACTGCAGGGGAGAAGAAAAAAAAAAAGGATTCGCACTCACAAAGCAGGGAGTAGCTGGCTTGTTACGGCGGTTACTACCCTAAACCAAAAGGGCCTGATACTTCACTTTCAATGCATAACCAGCATGGCTCTCCGCTTCAACGGCAGGAGAGAAGAAAAACAACCAATAGGGGCTGTATGACATAGTCTGGGTAAAGGGAATAAACATGGGTGTAGCTTGCTTATTGCAGCAGTTACTACCCCTACTACCCCTAACTAATCAAGCTAGGTATTTCACTTGGATGCAGATCCATCACTGCTCTCTACATTAATGGTGGGGGTGGAAGGGAAATAGAACCAAGAGTTAAGAGAAAATGATAAGTATGAGAGAAAAAAATGTGTGAAGCTTGCTGGGCAGACTGGATGGGCCGTTTGGTCTTCTTCTGCCGTCATTTCTATATGTTTCTATGTAATGCAAGCATTAACACATGGTAAATGCCTGCATTATGAATTGCAAGAGCTTAACACATGTAAACCAGTTTGTGTTAGTGTTAATGCTAAATCGATGCTAATGAAGATGCAGAACAACTCATTCCCTATTTTTGTAGTGAAAAATAACACATGTTAAAATGTGCAAAATGTTAACAGATGCATTAAAGCTACATATCGGGGTGGTCTAGTTAAGTTTTGTATGTTATTGTCTGCATTAACGTGCTTACTTTTACAACTGTGGTTAATGTGTACTCATTTGCAATTCATTAATACTGGCCATTAATATGTGTGTTAAACACCGCATATATGCATGTTAATGGCTGATGTTACTGCAGTTTAGAACATTGCCCCCTACATTAGAACAGCCAGCTTAGATATTTCTTGAAGGATGGAAAACAAGTAATTGCTGGTACTTTTCAACCTTTTTTGAGATTTCTAAATACAAACGTTAACCATTCACTTTAAATGGAGAGTTCTCCTGATCACATTTTTTGCTAGGACTATGAATGTCATATACCACTAAAAGCAAAACACAGCTTTATTTTTTGTACTGGGGAATGGAATTTAAGTGGCTACTACCTGATAGAAATAAAGTTACAATATTGATTGTTTAAAGCAGCAAACAACACTTTCTGGCTGTATTCTCTCTCTTTGTGTCCTTCCTACTCCTTTGGGCTATGGGGCCATGTTCCCCCATTCACAACTGCTTGAGCTTTTTCTCCCATTTTTTCTTTTCTTAGTAAACCCTCCCTCCTTTTTACTCCTTGCCATTGAAGCAGAGAGTAATGTTGAGTTGCCTCAAAAGTATCAGGCTTATTGGTTAAGGGTAGTACCCGTCACACCAGAAACTTACCCCCACGCACTCATTTCTTCATTTCCAACCTGTAGTCTTTAGGGATTCATAGCATTTATCCCATTCCCTTTTGAATTCTTTCACTGATTTTGTCTTCATCACCTCCTCTGGAAGGGCATTCCAAGCATCCATCACCCTCTCCATGAAAAAATATTTCAAGATGGTTCTGAGTCGCCCTCCTTGGAGTTTCATTTTGTGAGCCCTAGTTCTACTGATTTCTTTCCATTGGAAAAGGTTTGTCAATCGTGCATCATTAAAACCTTTCAGGTATCTGAAGGTCTGTACATACCTCCCCTGCACCTCCTCTCTTCAAGTGTATACATATTCAGATCCTTCAGCCTCTCCTCACAGGTCTTCTCATACAGACCCTACACCATTTTGGTCACTCTTCTCTGGACCACCTCTATCTTGTCTTTGTCCCTTTTGAGATACAGTTTCCAGAACTGAACACAGTACTCCAAGTGAGGCCTCACCAAGGACCTATACTAGGGTATTATCACCTCCTTTTTCTTACTGGTTATTCCTCTTGCTATGCAGCCAGGCATTCTTCTGGCTTTAGCTATCGCCTTGTCACATTGCTTTGCCATCTTTAGATTTCCAGATACTATAACCCCAAGATCCCTCTCTTGGTCCATGCACATCAGTCTTTCATCTCCCTCACATACAGCTCTTTTGGATTATCACATGCTAGATACATGACTCTGAACTTCTTGGCATTGAATCCGAGCTGCCAAATCTTCAACTACTCTTCAAGCTTTCTTAAATCATTTTTCATTCTCTCTACGCCTTCAGGCATGTCCACTCTATTGCGGTTCTTAGTATCATCTGCAAACAGACAAATTTTACCTTCTATCTCTTCCGCAATGTCGCTCTCAAAGATATTGAACAGAACTGTAGGGGTGTGCATTCGTTTTTGCCGTATTGGCGATCCGCAATGTATATTGCACTATTCGTAGTATTCGTGGGGAAGCGAAACGTATCGCGATTCCCCACGAATACACGAATCTTCCCCCGAATTATACGGCCACCTAAATAAAAATTTAAACAAACCCCCCACCCTCCTGAACCCCCCCAAAACTTACCAAAACTCCCTGGTGGTCCAGCGGGGGGTCCAGGGAACCATCCCCTGCACTCACAGCCTCTGTGCCGGTTTCATCATGGCGCCGATAGCCTTTGTCACAGGGGCTACCGGTGCCATTGGTCAGCCCCTGTCACATGGCTATCGGCACCATCTTGTGCTCCTACCATGGGACAGGGGCTGACCAATGGCACCGGTAGCCCCTGTGACAAAGGCTATCGGCACCATGATGAAACCGGCACCGAGGGTGTGAGTGCAGGGGATGTTTCCTGGACCCCCCGCTGGACCACCAGGGAGTTTTGGTAAGTCTTGGGGGGGTCAGGAGGGTGGGGGGGTTGTAGTTAATTTGAATTTTAGCTGGCACAAGAATATAAATCGCGGTATTAACGCATCGGGGCGCCATACGGCCGAATGCAACGTATCTGCTCCCCGAAGAATCCGAATTATGAATGCAACGTATGGCGTCCCTCTGCACATCCCTACAGAACTGGTCCCAATACTGAACTCTGTGGCACTCCACTTAACACTGTTTTCTCTTTGGAGTATGTTCCATTTACCATTGTACTCTGTCTCCTTTCAGTCAGCCAGTTTGTAATCCACGCCACCACCTTGGCACTCACTCCCAAGCTTCTCTTTTTATTCACAAGCCTCCTGTGTGGGACAGTATCAAAAGCTTTGCTGAAATCCAAGTAGATCACATTGAGTGCTCTTCCTCAATCCAATTCTCTAGTCACCCAATCAAAAAAATCAGATTAGTCTGATAGGACCTTCCTCTGGTGAATCCATGCTGCCTCGAGTCCGGTAACCCACTAGATTGTAAATAGTTCACTATTCTTTCCTTCAGCAGAGTCCCTATTAATTCCCCTACCACCAAGATGAGGCTAACCAGCCTGTAGTTTCTGGCCTCCTCTCTGCTACCACTCTCGTGAAGTTGGACCACCACTGCTCCTCTCCAATCCAGCGGCACCACTCCCATTTCCAGGAATCTATTGAACAGGTCCTTCAGTGGACCCACCAGAACATCTCTGAGCTCTCTCAGTATCCTGGGGTGTATCTCATCCAGCCCCATGGCTTTGTCCATTTTCAGTTTGCCTAGTTCCTCCGATACATTCTCTTCTGTAAATGGAGTTTTGTCTAATCCAACCCCATCTATGGTCTTGTTAACTAGCAATGGTCTTTCTCCAGGGTCTTCTTTAGTGAATACCAAACTGAAGTATTTACTTAAGATTTCCGCCATTTCTTTGTTACTCTCTACACATTGTTCCTTCTCACCTTTCAATTTCACTATACTACTTCTGACCTCCCTTCTTTAACTGATATATCTGAAAAATGTTTTGTCTCCTCACTTTACCTCTTTGGCCATCCTTTCTTCTGTTTGACCTTTTGCTTTCCTTAATTCTTTCTTCGTCTCCCTCAGTTTTAACAGATATTCTTCCCTGTGTTCCTTTTTTTTTTTTTTTTTTTTTGATCCTTTATACTTCTTGAATGCTGTTCTTTTTGCCTTTATTTTTTCAGCCACTTCCTTAAAGAACCAGATTGTTTTCTTTTTCCTCTTAATGTTTACTTTTCTAACATATAGAGTTGTTGCCTTTGTAATACCTCATTTTAACTTGGCCCACTGTTGTTCCACCTCACCCATTTTCTCCCAATCTTTCAGTTCTTCATCCAGGTACGTCCCCACACTGTCTGATAATCACTGGTGCTCATGTGAGCCCCTACCCGAACATTAGAGACATTGGGGCGGATTTTCAGAGCCCTGCTCGCCTACATCCGCCCAAAACCGGGCGGATTTAGGCGAGCAGGGCCCTGCGCGCCGGTGAGCCTATTTTACATAGGCCTACCGGCGCGCGCAGAGCCCCGGGACTCGCGTAAGTCCTGGGGTTCTCCGAGGGGGGCGTGTCGGGGGCGGGCCCGGTCGTCGCGGCGTTTAGGGGGCGTGTTGGCAGCGTTTTGGGGGCGGGTACGGGGGCGTGGCTACGGCCCAGGGCGGTCCGGGGGCATGGCCGCGCCCTCCGTACCCGCCCCCAGGTCGCGTCCCGGCGCGCAACAGGCCCGCTGGCGCGCGGGGATTTACTTCTCCCTCCGGGAGGCGTAAATCCCCGGAGAAAGGTAAGGGGGGGGTGTAGACAGGGCCGGGCGGGTGGGTTAGGTAGAGGAAGGGAGGGGAAGGTGAGGGGAGGGCGTTAGAGGATTCCCTCCAAGGCCGCTCCGATTTCGGAGCGGCCTTGGAGGGAACGGGGGTAGGCTGCGTGGCTCGGCGCGCGCCAGCTATACAGAATTCATAGCCTTGCGCGCGCCGATCCAGGATTTTAGTGGATACGTGCGGCTCCGCGCGTATCTACTAAAATCCAGCATACTTTTGCTGGCGCCTGATGCGCCAGCAAAAGTACGCCTATTCGCGTTTTTTGAAAATCTACCCCATTATCACCATTAGTGAGCACCAGATAGAGTATCATACCCTCCCTTGTGGGTTCCATTACCATTTGGTTTGAGCAGAACCCTTTGAAGAGCATCCACTATTTCTCTACTTCTCATAGGCTCCGCAGAAGAGATACTCCAGTCCACATCCGACAGATTAAAATCTCTACTTCGCCCTTCTTTCCCATCTTTTGGATGTGTTTAATGAGTTCTCTGTCCAGTTCTTCCATTTGAGTTGGTGGCATGTAGATTACCACTAGTAAAAATGGAAGCACCATCTTTTTTTTTTTTTTAAGACAGCTGGCCTAGGGCATAAGGGATTCATTGTGCCAGCTGAGACTCTCTGCTGGCTAGGGGTTTAAAAAGGTATGCTATTGGGGTGGGTCTCCCTTTAGACCAATAAGGGCTTCAGTGGGTGCATGCAAGCCTCTAATACCTGAAAGGTAGGAATACTACTACTTCCCTAGCTTTCCATAGCTAATACGACTCTCCCTGGAGGATTCCAGCCTGCTGCTTTCATAGCCATTCCTTCAAGACCTGCTGGTCCTGACCGAAGGCCATATTGTTGTAGACCCCCACCAGGATCTCTATGAGAGAGTTTGGCCTAGTGGCTAGGACCAAGTCTTGTAGAACAGAGGAAGGTACAGTTTGCCACGGTGCCCCCACTAGCGATTGCTGCATTGGTAGTTTCCTGCCTGCCTATTTGCAAGGGACCCCCCCAGGTTCAGTGTGAAATTTTGTTTTGAAGGAGGAGTGATTTTTTTTATGTAGTTCCCCTATTCTTATTCAGTATTGCCCCAACACGTTTGCTGAATAGATTAAGAAGCAGAGACATTTATTTGCTGACCCACACTCGGAAGTTAGTGAAAGAGATCTCTGTGATTTTTGTATATTTAGTATGTGGATTTCTTTTTTTTTTTTTTTGTGAGGAAGATTTTTCACCCGCCCTTTTTGCCTGAGAGAAGAGGGGGGAAATATAGATTTTTCACTTTCAT
This sequence comes from Rhinatrema bivittatum, assembly GCF_901001135.1. Lineage (NCBI taxonomy): Eukaryota > Metazoa > Chordata > Amphibia > Gymnophiona > Rhinatrematidae > Rhinatrema > Rhinatrema bivittatum. Next base: position 75,112,740 of record NC_042619.1, read on the forward strand.
GCAGCAATTTTGGATCTTTCACACAAAGATTCCTGTGCCATCCAAGAGAACTATGAAGAAAAAGACTGGATTCCAGCTGGAATCCAAACTGAGACCCTATACCAGAGTTTCAGCCAGGAGAACGGAAGAGGAGAGTTTTGAAGAAGGAGGGATCAAGCAGTGGATCCCAGATTCTGTGCAAGGGAGATCCTTAAGGGGCAGGAGAACCCCTTTTCGGAGCAACCCGGGCAGCCTATATTCCATCCAAGGGAGGATAGGGAACACTGGGAAAAGATATAAGAGACTTCAGACACAGATCACTTGGGATTTGATTTACTGTTGAGATTACGGCTGTGACAAGGAGCAAATGTACTTGGTGCCGTTTAATTTGCATTGAGCAGGCGGAAGAGTAAACATTTACTTTTTGGAACATCACCTGTGTGTTCAGCCTGTTTCTTGGCACTGAGAATTCACAGAGACCTAGGGTTTCAGCATCTACCTACAGAAAAAGAGGCTTATACTACGCCTTGGGCCTTAACGATCTATTCTCCCCCTCCCTCTGAGAATCCATGCCAGGATTTATTAGTGGGGCTTTCCATGGACTAAGCCCTAGTACAGAGTATGCCCCCTTCCTTGATAGCTACACCTAGAGAAACTCATATAAGAAAAGCTTTGGCCTTCTCACCTTAAGAATGAACAGTATACCTTCTTAATTTAATCAGGTTGCTATGCTCCATCCTAACTGCTGCTTTGGGTTAAAATATCACAGATTTAATAGAGAAACTCTCAGCACAATTCCTTTTCCCAGGAATCTACACTGTAGCTCGAGAACAAGTATGAACCCTTTTTTAATGTAATGTTTTGTTTTTTTTTTGGAGTGCATCGACCTAATAACCCAAGGGCAATGCAGGAAACCAAATTTCAATTCCTGAGCTTGACTCTTCCTCTGCAGATGTTGTGGAGACAGCACTCTCAGTTCCTGGAAGAGAGGAGTTCCAGCCATGACTCCTCGGCGATACCTGACTCCTGGTGGCTGGTTTGGTTCACACCCCCCAGAGGACCGTAGCTGCAATGTCTAGGCCATGGGAGAGAAGTCCAAAAAATGAGGGAAGATCTACAGCACTGGAAGCCCGGAGGTCTAAGAGCAAGACTGTCATATCAAAGCAAGCAAATAAACCCCGCTTTTTTCTTGTTTTTGACAGCTGCAGTAGAAAATTAAGTGAGTCACGCATACCAAGAAAAACCTCATTTTCTAGTTCTGTATCTGTGAGAGATGTGCCTCTTCCCCCGATTCTACCTGGTTTAGTTCCAAAGAGATTATCAGTGCGCTTGCTTTGTAGCGTGTTGGACACCTCCATCTGTTGAAAAATAAAATAGTTAAATGTATTTGCCCTCCAGCTAAAAAGGAAATTTTCATAATTGTGCTCTTATACTCTAACGGGAGGATTTTCAAAACCCTGCTCGCGTAAATCCACCCGGATTTACGCGAGCAGGGCCTTGCGCGCCGGCGCGCCTATTTTCCATAGGCCGCCGGCGCGCGCAGAACCCCGGCACGCGCGTAGGTCCCGGGGTTTTCGGAAGGGGGCGGGACCCGATGACGTGGCGTTTCGGGGGCGGGACTGGGGGCGTGGTGCCGGCCCGGGGGCGTGGTCCAGGCCTTCGGACCAGCCCCCGGGTCGGAGCACGGCGCGCCAGCACTCTGCTGGCGCGCGTAGATTTACGTCTGCTTCTCGCAGGTGTAAATCTACGGACAAAGGTAAGGGGGGGGTTTAGATAGGGCCGGGGGGGTGGGTTAGGTAGAGGTAGGGAAGGGAAGGTGAGGGGAGGGAACGGAGACAGGCTGCGCGGCTCGGCGCGCACCGGCTGCCCAAAATCGGCAGCCTTGCGCACGCCGATCCAGGATTTTAGAAGATACGCGCGTATCTTCTAAAATCCAGCGTACTTTTGTTTGCGCCTGGTGCGCAAACAAAAGTACGCAAACGCGCTTTTTAAAAAAAATCTACCCCTAAGAATTCTCAAAGCCATTAACAATTATGTGACATTTGCCACAATCAAAACCGTAGCCAAAAGCATCCTTAAAGTTTTGTAGAAGTGTTTATGATGGTCCAATGTTCTACTGTAAGGGCAGTGCCCAAAACAGATACTACAATGCACTGCTGCTTACAATGGACATGCATGGTAGAAAAGCTGCAGACAGACAATATTTTTCTTATTTTTTCCTGGTGTAGTTGGAAGGGAGTAAGGTATACAGATTCCATTCTCTGCAAGGCAAAGTACAGTAGTGACCTCACTCCAGGTCTTAAGAAAATTTCCAAGCGTCTCCCGCTGACTGCTGAAGAATCTGTGGCCTGTGGTGCTTCTGTTGCACTGCCATCATCTTTGGGGAGAGGTATACAGGCCCAAATTAGGACACATAGTCAGGCCTCATCCTTGTGGTAGAACTTGTCTCCTGCACCCAAGGAGAAAGATCTTCACCAATGGTAGGGGGGGGGGGGGGGGTTAAGTGAAGAGCGTGAGGCAGCTGCAAAAAGTTTTAGGGAATCTCTCTCAGCGCAGCTGCTCCCTTTCTTCAGGGAAGGGCCTGCTCCTTCCAGCTCTGTCGCTCACAAATCCCAAGAGCTACCTCTCCCACAGCTCAATACTGTAAAGTGCGGCCGCGTTTACCCCGCTCCTAACTCGCGTTCAACTCACTTTTCGGCCGCGTTAGCCCTTCCTGCGATACACTATCCCCTTTAACCTACTCCTATCGTGTCCTAAAATCCCCGGGCAACCCCTTCCGCACGCGGCATGTATACTGCATGTAAACGAGCGAATTAGCTATTCCCTACCATCCAGTAACGCGCGCCCCAACTATCCCTTTTTTACCCTGCCGATTTGCTGCACGTTTAACCTGCTAACTTACCGCCTACCCCTACCCCTGTGTTAGAGGCAGGGGTAAGGGTAGGCGGCAAACTTTCCCCCAGCCCCCGCTCTCCTGCCCTGGCCGCGTCCATGGGTGCCGGTCTCCGGGGCAGCCCCAGTCCTCTCCCCTCCTCCCGAAGCAAAAAAAAAAAAAAAAAGCGAAAAAAAAAAAATTGCAAGAGAGAGAGGGGAGAGGATGGGCAATCCTACGCTCGGGATTGCCAGTCCCCCCTCCCCTCCTCCCGAAGCAGGGAGCGAAAAGCAGCCTTGCTCCGGGAGGAGGGGGGAGGGGACTGGCAGTATAAAGCGACTTACTTTTTGCAGCCCCCCATCCGGACATCGGCGAAGACGACCGCGGCTCCCTTCTCCTGCCTCCAGCTGCTCAGGAAGATGGACGTCACGTCTTGAGCGGCCATCAGCAGAAACGGATCGCGGCTCCCCTCCCCTGCCTCCCGGCGAAGATGGACGCCTGCACGGGGGAAAGCGGCCCCTGTGCGTGCAATTGGCCGCTCAAGATGTGACGTCACATGCCGTGACGCCAAACGTCGTGACGTCACATCTTGAGCGGCCAATTGCACGCACAGGGGCCGCTTTCCCCCGTGCAGGCGTCCATCTTCGCCGGGAGGCAGGGGAGGGGAGCCGCGATCCGTTTCTGCTGATGGCCGTCTCCTCCGGAGGGCTGCAAAAAAAAGTAAGTCGCTTCGTCGCTTTACACTGCCAGTCCCCCCTCCCCTCCTCCCAGAGCAAGGCTGCTTTTCGCGCCTGCCTCGGGAGGAGGGAAGGGGGGACTGGCAATCCTCAGCGTAGGATTGCCCGTCCTCTCTCCCCTCGCTCTTGCTACTTTTATTTTCGCTTTACACTGCCAGTCCTGTCTCCCCTCTTCCCGGAGCAAGGCTGCTTTCGCGCCTTGCTTCGGGAGGAGGGGAGAGGGCTGACAATCACCCGCCCACCAGCTCCCGCCTCGATGACAGCCCGCTGGATGAACGCGCGCCCGCCAGCTCCCACCACCGCCGCCGCCTGGATAAACGCGTGCCCGCCGGCTCCCGGGAGGGGGGGGGGGGGAACCATCCACTTCCTGGTACCTGTCATTTCAAATGTCAGTTGAAATGACATTTGAAATGACAGGTACCAGCGCACCCAGGATACTGTATAGGCGCTGTATTAAGCGCCTATACAGTAAAATGGGTTGCGCGGGCCTAACCCTGGAAAGAGGATAGGAGAGAAAGTCCTTGGGAAGATGCCATGGGTGGATGGAAGCAGGGCAGAAGGCTAGTAGGGAAAGGAGCAGGGAAGGAGCAGCAGAAGGGAGATGGCAAAAGGAAAGGCACTTGGGAAGGGGCAGAAGAAGGGAAATAAAGGTAGGAGGAAGGCATTCAGGAAGGGGGGCTGCAGGGGTAAAGGCAGGAGAAAGAGGACTAGGAGGGAAGACACTTGGGAAGAGGACCAGGATGGAAGACACATGGACATGGGGGACGGTAGGAAGGAGAGATGACCACCAAGGATCACAAAGAAGATGGAGAAAGATGCCTGCCAGGGATCAAGGTAGAAGATAAGAGGGAGAAAAAAACCACATATAAAGATGAGGGTACTAAAATACTTATGATGTTACTTCTCTGTGGGAAGTTTCCATTTGAAAATGTTCTTGCAGGCCCATGGTACAAACTTGATTACTGGGGGTGAGGGGTGGGGCATTGAAAAGGAGAGAGATCTGGTGGGGAGGGCTGCAGACAGAGAGAGAAGGGTAGGGAGATATTGGGAAAAGAGAGAGAATGGTGGGAACAGGATGGGGAGAAAGATACTGGTAGCTTAGCAGCTGAGAGGGGAGAGAGAGAGACTAGTGAAGGGAGTAGGAAAGGATCTGCATGGTTGACAGCCGGGGAGAGAGAAGCTAGTGAGAAGGAGCTTGTAATTGTAAGAAAAATATTTATGGGGAGTGCTTGGGGAGAGAGAGTAATGGGCAGGGGATGAAATGGAGGGATTGAGGGACAGAGTGATGGGGAAGGTCTAGGGGAAAAGATACTAGTGGGAAGAGGCTGGAGAGAATGGTGGGGAGAATCTGGGGGTTGAAAGACTGATGGAGTGAGGCAGGGCAAGAGTGGGGAGGCAGAGAAACTTGTGGGGAAATGGTGATGGGGAGAAGCAAGGGGAAGGAAGAGGACTGGGGGTCCCTAAAAAAAAATAAAAAATAAATATTTTAGATGTTGAAAAGAGGTCCACACACCCAAAAAGGCTGAGAACTCCTGAGTTATACACATCCAATCCACAAGTCCATAATAATGGATCAAAACCAGGAATAGCTTACCCTGGCCTTATAACATCACAAGGGACTAATAAGCCCAGATGATGGAGTCATCTATGTATGGCTGGCCAGGCCTTCCCATAAAGTGCCATAGGAATATTCCAGCAATGGGAGGTTCAAGTCTGAGTAATAGCAAGGGTCCATCCCCCAAAACGGTGGGTCAGTTCTGGAGTCTATATATGTGCTCAGTGAGTCACGAGAGGGAATTGTGTGGTAGTCTGAGTTGGAATTAGGAAGAGACATCGTCCAGGGAGTGAAGGAGAGGCAGCCATGGGGCTGTACCCTTCAGGCTCCAGGGAGGGAAAAGACAGCTGTCTGTCTGTCCTTCTCATCCGAACCGGAGAGGGGTGCTGTCTGCTGATATTGTGTGGAGTCAATCCAAGCAGGTTCTGGCCCCAGGTCTTGGGGAAAAGGAAACTGCCCTGGCTACATCCAATACCAAGGTATTTAAGATTCACTTCTGGGCAGAAGAAGAGGATTTCCTTGTTCCTTATTGGGGTTTTTAGAGGAGAGCCTTGTGGAAAAAGTAAGTGGAGGGTCTCAGCTTTTACCATTCTACTCAGTTTGTTTCAGAAGTTGATTGTTGTATTGATGGACTACTTATTTTTACTTTCAATAAAATGTATTTTGTTCTGGAACAATACCCTTGGCGTATGGCCTGTCTTTTGGAGTGACTGAGCCTTACAGATTGGCCTCTCTTCCATAGCAGAATCTGTTTTTCCAAACGCTGCATTGGCTTGGGAAGTAAATTTGCAGTCTCTGAAGTGTGCCCCCCCCCCTCCTCATGAAAGAGGGGTAGGGAGAACTTTTACGTGTAGAAACTCCAGCTAGAAATGGAGTATGAAAAAACCTAGATAAGGAATGATAAAAGTAGAAAAGCTGGAGAAGGGGATGAAGAAAGGAGTACAGGGATAAAATGGGTATAAAAGAGTAGTCTGGGATAAGGGACAACATTGGGAAAGAAAGTGGAAATGAATTAGGGGCAGTGGTCCCCAACCCTGTCCTGGGGTTTTCAGAAGATCCACAATGAATATGCATGAGAGAAAATTTGCATGCACTAGCATGAAAACCCGACTGGCTGGTGGGCCCCCTGGACAGGGTTGGGGACCACTGAATTAGGGGATGGGGATAAAGGCAAAGAGTTGGGCGATGAGTGGAGAGAGAGGAGGCACTCTCTGAAACTAGCACATAGATTTAAATCAAATTGAAGAAAGTATATTTTCATTCAATACATAATCAAGCTATGGAAGCTGTTATTTATTGATTCATTAAAACACTTATTAAGACCACCTTCCTGCCAAAATACGGAAGCCCAAATTGGTACACAATAAAATAACAAATTAAGGCATCTAGCGTAGCTGGGTTTAAAAGGACTCTGGACAAGGTCCTGGAGGAAAAGTCCACAAACAATTATTAGCCAGGTGGGCATGAGGAAAGCCCACTGCTTAAGCCTGGGAGTGAGCCACAACTAATTGAGTCTACTCTTTGGGATCCATGGACTGGCCACTGTCAGAGACAGGATGCTGGGCTCAGCGGACTTTGGTCTGACCCAGCACGGCACTTCTTCTGATCAGAGGGTAACAATCATAGGGCTCAAGTCACACAGAGATATGAGCCTTTACCTGGGGAACAGCAGTCAAATATTGGGGTTTACTAGATAGGCACTGCTATAAAAAGAGATACTTGGCTCTTATTCATGCGATTTTGGAACGTTCAAAAGATATTTGCAAGGGCCTTAAAAAAAAAAAAAGATATTCAAATCATGCAGGTGAAGCCAGCGTACACTCTTCCTAACCGGGCTCCGCTCCTGCCCTCAGGTTTCTATTCAGTTTCCCAGAGGCCTCTACCCAAACAGATGGACTCCTGCTTATAGCAGGAATTCATACCTTTGTTTTTTCTTCTGTTCCAGAAGCTGAATGCCCACTCAGAGAAGGGATGCTATGCCTGAAAAATAAAAGTAGGATATTCTGTTATTCACATGAACATGCACACAATTAACTCTCAAATAAAATACCTTTTTTTGGGGGGACAGGATTCTGAGAAGATTGCGTTACTGGAAATCACGGGGGTTCTTTTAACGTGTACTTTGTAGCTCCCGGATTACCCTTTGAAAATATGGCTCTCGTACAGTACGCGCACTAACAGCAGCTATGTACTTTGTTGGCAACCGAAAGGGGTAAATTGGCATGCACATTTCTGAAAATCCCATGCACACCCAGCTCCAGGTCGTGCCTTTTTAACCCAGCTGTGGAAGCCTGTGCATGCCTGCGAGGAGGGCAATGTTCAGCCGGACCAATTTATCCAGGCACGTGATTTTGAAAGTTGCCCTCTCTCTATGTTCGTCTTTCTTTACAAAATAGAAACATCACTTTCCTTAGGACCATTATAAACAATGGAAAGCTGTTCTTACCTAAAGTATACGTCTGCTAATTTTTATCTACAAGTTGCCAGCTATAAGAATTTCTAAGACTGCAAAAATGTCCCAAGACCCGACCACAAACTGTAGCATTTTACCCCAGTCTGAACACAACTGCTCCAGCCTGCACCGAAATGATTTATGCAGAGCAGAGTCAGGTCTCGCAAGAGAAAAGCCATAAGCATGATTCTACTGGTGTCCCTTTGCCAGCAGAGTTAAATTACTAAAGCGTACAAGCAATTCAGTGACTTGAAGCGAGGAAATGCATCTGGTAGCTCTTTTGGACAGTGCAATGGCTTAGGAAGGTGGTGTGAAAAAAGATCTCTTATAAAAATCACATCAGCACTCGGGATGTGCAGGGGAAAAAAATTGGGTTTTCGGGAGGGTTTTTTCCCCCACAAATTTCAGTTTGTGGAATGTTTAATTTGTTTCATTCTTGTGAAAAAAAAGAAATCAAACATTTAATAAAAAAAAAAAAAGCAAAACCTAAAAACGGTCAAAAAAATGAAAACAAGAGTCTTTCAAGGCCTCCCACCTACCCGGAAAAATGCCGGCGCCAGGACAACCCTTGGCCCCCACTTACCCGGTCCAGTGGGGATCCACCGGCGCGGCCTAGGCCCAGGCCAAAGCCTCACCTGGGGCAGGTCGCTGTGACCTCGGTCTTGTCCTACGCAAGGCCAACTCCTCAGCCTGGGCCAGAGCCCGGGCCCAGGCCCCACACAGCAGTCCAGCCCAGAAGCCGGATCCCAACGCTAGGGCCTCGACCCAGACTCAGGCCCAATGCCAGGGCTTGGCTCAGAAAGCTGGGTGCTGACCTTGTTATTTTCAATTACTTCAAGTCTACCTGGCTTTCCTACCACAGCACTGCTGTATATCACAATGGCGACATCCACTGGCATGAATGTGCTGGAGTTAATTAACTCTGGACTGACCCCAGTGGATGGCATCAGTTGAAGAAGAAAAGAAGAGGATGTCAGACACTCTGAGGCTTGGGCTCCGGACCTGGGCCTGATTCTAGGCCAAGGCACAGTGTCGGACCTGGGTCTGGGACAAGACCTTGGTGACGGAATTGGGCCTCTGAGCCAGGCTAAGGTATCTGGCTTTGGCCCAGACTCCGGCCTAGGCCAAGGACTAGGCGTCGGGACCTGGCTTCCAAGCTGGGTTGCAGATTCATGCCTGGGCCCAGGTATCTCATCAGGCCTGTGTCTAGGTCAAGGCCCTGGCATTGGGATTTAGCCTGACTGCTTCCATGGACATCCAACAGATCAGGTATGTTTGGTTGGGGGAGGGCTACCAAGGTGAGGCCCTGGCATCAGCCTGGGTCTAGACCAAGACCCTGGTATCGCGCATGGGCCGAGGCTGCAGCCCCAACTTTGGGCTTTGGCCTTTGCCTAGTTGAGGCCCTGACTTAGGGCCTAGGTCTAGGCTTAGGCAGTGGTGCCAGCATCACATTCTGACGTAGGCCGCAACCCCTGCATTGGGCCTTGGCCTGATACATTCATTTAAAATGAATGCAACGAATAAGGTTAGTTTCATTTGGGGGGCTGCCGATTCGTTGTGGGGGCCCCCCCAATTGAAATGAATCATCCTTATTTGTCTTGTTTTGTGCATTCCCCCTCTCTGTGGAGCAGAAATAAGATTTCCTCAAGCTATAACTTCAGCGAAAGTAGCCCTTCTATCACTTGATTTTCTAATCCCGAATGAGACATCATGCAAGGATTCTTGACATGACAAGGTGAGTCATGCCTCTGACAGATGCATACAACTCAGTAGGAGAAACACATGGGGAATTTCAATTATAATGAGATTTTATGTCAGGCCAAGTACAACGTGCCAAAAGTACTGTTGATTGTACTCAACATCCTGAAAAGGTTGGTTACTGTTGCATGAGATCAATAAATGAATCATAAAAAGAGAATAAAATATTTCTGGTAAGTACAAATATAAAACCTCTGCTTGATGACCTGTGCCGCTTTGAAAATGACAAGCTTGTAAAAAAGTGGTACCCTCAGTAGAAGATTTCAAAACTGTGTGCACCAAGATGTAATATTTGCCCTGTATATGTATCAGTTAAAGACATTACTATTCAATCATTCTCTTCTAAGTTATTTTCAGTGACCTCAACTCTACCTGGCTTGTCACTCTCCTGGCAGTAGTGCTCTGCTTTAAATTTCTCAGTCCATCAATAATCTCGCCATCTCAATATCTTTAATTCACTTCCTTCCCCTTTCTCCTCCAAGCTGCTCTGCCCCTACTCTTTTCCCTACAATTTCATAAACAATCAATCTAATTTGGTCTTCCATCCTAGCTGATGTTCTTGACTCTTCCCACAGCTGCTTCTTCCACCCTGTACAACCTTCCTGCATCCACCTAAACTACCTTCTGACCTCTTTTGAAGGACCACCTATTTCTAAAACCTCCTCCTTTCCTCAGTCATCCTCTGCATGCTCCGATTCTCTCGACTATCCTTGCCATGCTCCCTTGTATCCTGGTTATTTTCAACCTTTCCCTTTCTTCAGGTCTTGCTTCTCTTTGCCTTATCCTTCTCTCTCTGCCAACCAGCCTGGTTTCACTACCTCCATTCCTTTCTAAAATGCTGGAGCATGCTGTCTATCAGCAAACTTCAGACACTCATCCGCATTTCTACTTCTTGTCCTGCTTGCATCCCAGAGTTTGCTCTGTGCCATTTGCTGGACTAGCTTGAGCTTCCAAGATCCTCCTGGCTAGACTCTCCCGTGTAAATATTCTCCCTTTATCTTTCCTCAGCCTTTCAGTCTGCCAATCTTCTTTCCTCCTGCAAAGTCGCTACCTGTTCCTCTGATCCCATTCCCACCTAGGTCCTCAGCTCTCTGTCCACTGAGGTCATCGCGTCCATCTGTCACATCCTCACTGTTACCGTTCCTGCTGCCTTTGAACAAGCTGTGATCACACCTCACTGGATCATACCTGCCCTGAAAACTATCATCCCATCTCCCTCCTCCCTCCTCGAATATACTGTTCACTGTTGCTGTCTTGATTTTCTTACATCTGTAACCCCGCCCCAGGGTGCCTGTCCTGCACAGATGGGGGCCATAAACGTATTTGTAAGTTCTTTGGGGTAGGAGCTCTGACTAGCTCTTTTCTGCGCCCCTTTTCCCAGGGTTTGGATCCTTCGGCTTGGGGAGGAAGGGTTCCTTTTGGTCCTAGTGCGGGGATGGCTGACATTCCTTTCGTTATCCCTGGGAGGGGGGCGGGGATCTCTCTTCTCTGTGAGTGCTGTGTGCCTGAATAAAGATGCTGGATGCACTGGGCTGGCGTCCAAACACATTTACTGAATAAAATAGTTGCAGGTGGCACAATAAATATGCCTCCAGCACTACAGTCTTTACCTCTATACGTGCGGAAATCTTTCAACAGGCAAAGGATCCTACTGCCCTCCTGGGTTAGGTGAGATGGGGGCCCCAATGGACAGGGCACCCTTTCAACCTGGCAGGCAAATCCCTTCCATGGACGGCCAAAAATCCTGTCCTTGCACAGAGAGTAATCTCTTTCCTCTCCCCAGGGGCCGAAGACTCCTTATGGGCATCCTCTGAAATTCTCACGGCTCTGTTACTCACAGTTAGCAGGTTCTTCCACTTCTTTAGATTTATTCCAGTCTCTTACTCTTCTCTTACCCTGCTCCACTGCAGGTATGAACTGGCAGCCAAAAGTCTTCCTCCTGGATGTCTCAACGTAATATCCTTTTCCCTTAACTGGATATAACACCGGAGTTATTCCTCACAACAGGTCACCACCTCTGAAGGCAGGTCTTCCCTATACCTGAGCATCCCGGACACAGGGCTCCCCATGCACTGTATCCAAGAAAGGTCTAGGAGTCCAGTGAGGCTCTTACCACAAAAAGCTCTAAATCCCAAAAATAACTCAGATGGGAATCCAGACCAGTTAGGGAGTAGACTGGCAGGAACACCCTCCCGACCCTGCTCAGGAATCCCTGTCTGGGTTAGCCTGTTCCCTCTGACTGGGCCTGAAAATGCAACAAAAGGTAAGCACCTACCACCTCCTAACTCTCCAAAAATTATATACGACTGCCTCCAGACTCTCAGGAGAGAGCTGTTATAAAGCCTCCTAAGGGGACGGCCATTCCCAGACCCCTCAAAGGGAATTTGAATGGGTCTTCCCCCCATCCACTAACCTATTCTACCTAGTGCTTCCCTGGGTATACTAATAATCAAAGAATGGCTCTTGGTTACACATCTCAAGCCATTCTTGATCTACTCTAGTCTGGTTTTTGCCCTCTACATTCCACAGAAACAGCACTTGCTAAAGTCTCCAATGATCTGTTTATGGCTAAAACCAAAAGGCCTTTACTCATTCCTTATCCTCCTTTATCTATCTACTACCTTTGACACTGTTGATCACCACCAATTCCTTGATACTTTGCCTTCACTTGGATTTTGGGACTCTATTCTGTCTTGGTTCTCTTCTTACCTCTCCCGTCATGATTTCAGTATTTTTTTCTGGCAGATTCTCCCCTATTGCCATGCCACTATCAATTGGTATGCCTCAGGATTCTGTCCTGGGCCCTCTTTCTATATTAAATTTCCTTGGTGCTCTGATTTCCTCTTATGATTTTCAATATCATCTTTATGTTGATGATTCCCAGATTTACTTCTCTACACCAGAAAATTCATCAGGAATCCAGTCCCAGATCTCAGCCTGCTTTGTCTGACATTGTTGCTTGGATGTCCCACCATCACCTTAAGGAGCTCTGACTTGGCCATGTTGACTTTATCTCCTCCCCTCCCTTTCCCTCTTCCTCCTCTCTCTATTTATATGGATAACACTATAATCCTCCCAGTCCCCTCAGCTGTAACCTCTTTCTCTCCTTCTCTACACATATCCAAAACTCTGCTAAAATGTGCCATTTCTTTCTCTATAACCATCAAAATCCATCCCTTCCTTTCTCAATACACTACCAGAACCCTTATTCACTCTCTCTTCACATCCCACTTAGAATATTGCCATCTTCTCCTCTCAGGTCTCTCAGTGAGCCATCTCGCTCCACTACAATCTGTCGAAAATTCAGCTGCATGACTTATCTTCGCCAAAATCTCTACACCCATATAACCCCTCTTCTCAAGTTACTACATTGGCTCTGTAATCATTCCTGCATACAGTTCAAACTCCTCTTGCTCATCTATAAGAGTATTCATGCTGCTGCTTCTCACTACCTCTCCTCTCTCTACTCCTCTTCTCAGACAAGTCTCTGCTATCTATGCCCTTCTCCTCTACCGCCAATTCCCAGCTTTGAGCTTTCCACCTGGCTGCACCATATGCTTGGAATAGACTTCCTGAGCTGGTGCGTCATGTTCCTTCATGTGCCTTATTCAAATCCCATCAAAAACCCCTTTTTGAGGCTGATTTAAAATCTTCACCCAATTTTTCCTGTTTACGGTCTCATTAATTTTTAACCATTTTTTTAATAAGTGAAATTCCCAACGACTCTTTTGCCCTATATGTTTTTCCTAATTAGTTTGTATGCTCTATTGAGGAGGGACTGTCTTCTATATGTGTTTGTACAGTGCTAGTATGTCGAGTAGCACTATAGAAGTGCTAAGTAGTAGTAGTAGTATAAGCATAGCAGCTGTTTCAATAGCATCGAGGCTACTGATTGTAGGATTACTGAAAAGCTGTTCCGATTGACTCCTACCATACCAGAATTTCAGGAGCTAATCTTTTCATACAAGCATGTTTTCTATTTTTAGTGAAGTTCTATGCTCCTTTTGGCATATCAATGTATTCAAGTTGAACAGCAATTTTATGAACCAGCTACTTTTCATTTTTCCTCTTCCCTTTCGTGGGTGTTGAGTAACCTTTTCTTCGCAGAATACTGCAGAGATTTGTCATTGCCTTCCATAGCCCACAGTCCCTGAGGCTTCCCTGGTGGTTTCCCATCCAGGTGGTAGCCAGGCCTGACCCTGCTTTGCCTCTGAGATCCAGCACAGCCAAACTCTGCCAGGCCAGAGTTGCTGGGGGCCTTGATAGGTTAAAGTAAAACTTTCATTGTACTTCGGCAGATTTCTTATTAGCCATGCTTCTCCTTTCATCTGCAAATATAAACATTACATGAACAGCATACAATATTGCCATGGAAGGCCTGAGCTTCTCCACCCATCCTTTTATTTCCTTGACCAGATTCTTGACGCCACTAGTAAGGACTAGTATAGCATTTCTAGCCATAATAATGGCCCTTAGGCTCTGGCATTTCCTGTAATTACTGGATTTGGATTTAAATTACTTGTCTTTTCAAACCCACTCTCAAGGCGACTTACAATTCAGTTACAGTATGCCTTTAGTTTTCAGCTCTCCCATTATGGCTTAAAGTGCTGAGTCCAGGAAATACACTCCTTTTGCGTATTATTTTACTTGGGTTCAGTAAGCTGACAGATTTCATCAGCTGTAATTAGGGGATCGCATCTACTGAACTGGACTTGTACCACTCATGCACATGTCCTCTTAATAGCCCTGATGTAATAAGGTGCATTAGGGCTGTGCGCGTACATCAGCGCATGGTTCTGCGCACAGTGTGGTGCATAGAACGTCACTCCTGATGTAGCAAGGAGTGCATGCAGCCCTGACTAAATATGTGCAAACAGCTTAGCGCTCCTCCATGAAAACCCATAATAAGCAAGGCATTAGCTTTCCTTCCACTGCAGAGGTGGAGTACAGCGGGAGACGGCGAAACGCCTTTTTGTTGGGGGGGGGGGGCATGCAAATATCACCCAACTCTATCCCAAACGTTTATTAATTGTCATTCTTTATTACATACATTCTTCAGGTACATCAAATAAAGTCGAATTATTATAACAATGCTAATTGGTCCTCACCAGAAAAACAAAGGCTCAGCGGCCCCAACCTGAAACCTAATGCCTTTCCCCCATAAAAATTATGACCGGGCCTCTCTTCTCTCCTGTCAGCCCCCTCCTCGTTCTTCATGCCCTCCATCCTCTCTCTCTCCTCTGCCACCCTCTCATCTCTCCTTCCCTTTCAGCACCTCCCCTTTCCTCCATCCCCTCTTCTCCCTTCAGTCCCCCTTCTCTCCTCATCCCCATCCCTTCTTGCTCTCACCCGCTGCCCCATCTTCTCCCTTTAGCCCTTTTCCTCCCCACCTCTGCTCTCTTCTCCTGCCTCATCCCCTTTTCTCCCTACCCCTACGTTCTCCTCTCCTTTCAGCCTCTCCCTCCTGCCCCCTACTCCTGTCTCCTGCTCCCACTCCCTCTTGCTCTCTCTTCTCTTTGCTCCAACCCCCCTCCTCTTGTTCTCTTTCCATCCTGCCCCAGACTTTCCTCGTGGACTCCTCCAGGCAAGCCCCACCCCTTCCTCCCCAGCTGTCCCAGTACCCTCCCATCCGCTGTCCACCACCATCTACTCACCTGGTGGTGTGACACCTCCACCCAGGTCTCTCTGTTTAAAACGCTGCTGAGAGCAGCAGCATCCGAGGCAATGCAAGTCTAGCGGCAAGAAGGCAGATCAGGCAGCCACGGTGGCAGCAGCAAAGGAAGGCGAGTCCGGTGGCTGTGGGCGGTGGTGGCAGCGAGGCAAGGCAAGGCCTGTGGCAACTTCTAAGGTCAGTCCAATAGCAAAAAGGGGCTACATGTGTTGATGCTCCTTTTTAAGCTTGCTCACCGCGGAACGTATGTCTTTTAGATGTAACTTCCGCCACCAAAAGCTGCACAGAAGGGGGAGGCTCAGAGAGCACTTGGCAAATCAGATAGAAGGAGGGGGTCACCATGGCCTGACCAAGGCTTGTTAAAAAACAACCCAAAAACAAATAAGGATGCTGGCCCAAAGTTGGTGGGGCCATGGCCCTGCAGACTCTCATTCTGACGCCTATGGAGTGAAGTATCTAGGGTGAGGGCTAGTCTATGAGACTCAACCTGAAGTTCATGGTGCTGAGGTCCTGTACTCAAGACTTATGTACATAAAACATGATTTAGGGAGGTTTTCTGCGCACAATCTGCCAGCACAAAATGTTGCACTTTTTAACTCATGTTTTATGTGCACAACTTTTAGGAACATAACTTGTGCTCCTATCTCATGTTTTGTGCATACAACTTAGGGGCATACTTTGTGCTTCTAACATGTTTTGTGTGTGCAATTTTTAGGAGCACAACTTTCATAGTTATACATCCCAGAAAGTGTGGAGTAAAAATCACAAACCAAAAATCAGTATGCAAGCAAAGGAGTATGTGAAGCAAATTAAACTGATCAGTTTCAACAAGCAAGGAAAGCGTTCTCAATTTATGACAGGCACAATTCAAATGGTCTTTAACATCAGGAGAGCCCCTCAATCGGGTATCATCCAGGAGCTTCAATAGGGAAAAGACCAAAGGCAGGGTTTCAGCCCCTATGCCACAGAGTATCTGATCCAAGTTTTTATTTTTTTTATTTAAGTTTTTTTTTATATACCAACATTCAAGACGATAGTCCCATCATGCTGGTTCACAAGAAACAGGGGTGCAATTAAAATAAACTTTACAATTTGAACAATAGTGCAGAAAAGCAGTTACATGTAACAGGGACTCATCAATAACTTGGAGTAAGAAGGAAAATGAAGATCAGATAATTATAAATATATATAATAACATTATAAGGGGTGGCTATTAATGCTATTACTAGCGAAGTATGTTGATTGAAGGGAGTTAAGTAATGTTGGAGTTAGCAAAGGCCTGCGTGAACAGTTGGGTTTCAATACAAAGTTGGGTTTCAATACAAAGTTCAAAGTTGGGTTTCAATACAAAGGCAGGGGTAGGGACGAAGCACTCATGCCATGAAATGTCTGTCACAAGGATGATTTAGGAGAAGATTCCACAGAACTGCAGGCTGTTAAAGTCAGAGACGCGTGGCTGAGCCGCTGGGAACCTTAGCAATCTTTGAAAGAGCGTGTAGCCATCAGCAGTAACCTAACATGTTTTGAGCACATTAACCATGATTTATGCATGCAAAACATGGTTTGGGTGCAGAACCCCAAAGACAAGACGTACCACAGTGGGTGGGGAATATAAAGAGAAAACAGAGATTACAAACTAAACATTGTAACATGGGCCACCAAATATTAGAATCAAGAAAATGAGCCTGAAAATTAATGTAATCAGGACATAATGGACCTCTCAGGCTTCTACTGACATTCTCAAAACCAACAGACACTCAGTGCCCACTACAGCTCAACTGGGACATCAGCGGAAAGCAGCGATTAAAGCAGAGAGCTGTGAACCCATAAGAACATAAGATCTGCCATACTCGGTCAGAACAGTATGCTGTTTCCAACAGTGGCCAATCCAGGTCACAAGCACCTGGCAGGATCTCAAGGGGTAGATAGATTCCAGGCTGCTTATCCCAGGGATAAGAAATGGATTTCTGCAATTCCACCTTAATAATGGTTTATGGACTTTTCTTCTAGGATTTGTCCAAACCTTTTTTAAACGCAGATACACTAACATCTTTCACCATATCCTCTGGCAATGAACTCCAGAGCATAATTATGCATCGAGCAAAAAAAATATTTTCTCTTATTAGTTTTAAGCGTATCACCAATTAACTTCCTTGTGTTCCCTAGTCTTTGTACTTTTTGAAAGAGTAAACAACCAATTAGCATTTATTTGTTCCACTCCGCTCATTATTTTGTAGACATCTATCCTGTTTTTTTCTTTGACCAGACACAGCAAGTAACCTGCTGAGCTCCTAACTTACCTCTGCTGCTGAGACTGTGGCTTCCTGAAGGAGAACAGCGAGGTGAATGGAGAGCGGAATCCCAGAATGGAAGACGAGGAGGAGGCATTCTTGTGGGACTGCAGGGATTTCGTTCTTGACATTCTGAAATCCATTAAATCTAAAAAAAAAAAAAAAAATACAGAGTCACATGCAGATGCATTTGATTTAGTTGCCACTGCAAAGAAAGGGAAGAGAAAGCGCCAAAGACACTGGTTATTTTTTTTTTGCCAGGCTAGGAGGAAGATTGGCACCAAGCTGTCGCTGAAGGTTAAAGTCCGTAGAATTAATAGCGATGCTTGAAGCTGCCCGAATCTGGGCCTCTCTCCCCTTCACCCCTGGTGCTTAGCAGCTGCAGCGAGCACATTCCTTGCTTGCCCTGCTTCACTAACTACACAGGTGCAACACTTTCCTGAAAAAGGATTTGCCGCGGGTTGTGGGCCACAAGCTTGTTTCTGGGAGGTACGGATAAAGGGGCCGAGTGAAACCCCTGCAATCACAGCAAATAAGATCTGGAAAGGGAGGGAAGGCCCCAGTAAAGGTGACTCAGCCTCAGTCGCAGCAGGCACGGCGGATTTCAGGGATGGACAAATATTTCTGTACCGGCTGAAGTGGGGACCTGCTCATCAAACAGAATCCAGCCCTGGGTTGTTTAAACGTGTAACAAGCGCAGTGCTGCCACGCTAACTCCATGTCATCGGCACACTTAACACTTTTCTATCTTCTATCCCAAGGCAGCCTGTGTAGAGCAACAGGCAGTAGAGCGTTTTGGGGTACGATACAGGTTAGGGAAACCAAGACAATCCCACCCTTCTCTCTTACAATGTGACATATCGTAGCCACTGCCAGGTGGTACGTGCCTGTTTACAGTTTGTTCTTTTTGTGAGGTGAATTTTCAAAAGCCATTTACCCGCATTATGGGGTGGATTTTCCAAAAATTAAGGAGCGGACTTGGAGGGAACTTTCCAACTCCCTACCCTAACCTCCCTGCCCCTTCCCCTATCCTACCCTCCCCCTAATCCCTATCCTAGCCACCCCCCCCATTTTTTAAAATCACGTTTTGCTCCTGCAAAGGAGCAGGAGCAAGTTGCGCGTGCCGGCAAATGGCCGCTGTACTGGGCACCTCTAGCGCTGCCCTGCCCCCCCAGATTGCCCATTTGAAAATTGGCCCGGCGCGCGTAAGGCCCGGGATTTACGCACACCAGGGTTTTTAAATCCGGCCTTAAGTGCATTTAATGCAGGTAAAACCTATTGACAATTCAATGGCGTATACTGTAGCAATTTTCAAAAGCCCACTTACACGGGTAAAGGGCATTTAGACATAAAAACCCCAGTTTTAAGAGTGTAAATGCTTTTGAAAATCAGGCCCTATATGTAAACAAGTGCGGTTTTGGATCCTTGGCAAAACCCAGCCCCCTGGCATATCTGTTCCTCCTGTCGGGATTGAGATGTTAGTAAAGTCACAACAGAGAACCAGAAAATGTCATTCCCAGGGAGGAAGGCATATGCAAGTGAATAGTTTTTGCCTTTCCTGTTGGGCTGCCTGTAAGCAGCTTAGAGCATCAGAATCCCAAACTAACTCTTGGGCCTCTGGACAAGGATATCTCCAATGCAAGCCACAGGGGGGGAAAAAGAAGCAAAAAGGAAAATTTGACATTACCAAGATTTTGAATTTAACCCCAAATTGCATAAAATTAATGCTGAATAACAATAACTAAATTATGAACCTATTTTATCTAGATTGCCTTAGCTCTATAGCCTCTTCATTCTGGAGCTTCCAGCCCAGCTCTGCTTACTATTTTTTGTTGTTTTTTTTTTATAATGGACGTGGGATGGGGGAATCTGAAGCAGAGATAGGACAACCTTTATCTGTGGTCCCTGGGGCTTCATCTCTGATAAGTCCCCATCCTTCTGCATCTGAGTCACAGTCCATGACTCCCTTCAGAGCCAGGCATGTGTGCAAATTTATTTTATTAATTACAAATTGATCAAGTCAACTAACAGTTCTACTTTCCTTATGGAAGAAGCACAAATTTGGTGCACGCTTGCTGCATGCATTCCTGCTTGCAGACCTTGAGAATGCAAATCCTGCATTTTGGTGGTGGGCTAACATGGGACGGACACAGAACCCGATGCCATCTGCACAGTAAAATGAGCACTGGACAGATTAGGCTGTGTGTTATGTATTTGTTATACAGAAACAATTTCGGTTTTTATTTACTGGACAGTTGTGGAGGCTCTTGTTAATTCTAGAAAGAGATTTCAGGGAAAAAAATGTGACAGCATGTCAACCTGCTGTCTGAGTGAGATGTTTTCTTGCCCCACCCAGCCAGCATGACAGGAGAAGCTGGTTAGGAGCTCTCACTCTGACTCACCGTTTTGTGCTGGCTTCTTCAGTTTATAGGCTAGGGGTTGTTTTAACATGCTGCTTACATCCGGGTCGTTTCGAAATTTTTTCCTCTGTATTTCTTCAAACCACTCACCAGTCACTCCATGAAGCCACTTTATGTCTCGTTTTGCACTTTGAAGTTTGCTGGAATGAAATAACAAGACACTTTTATAATTTTCTTTTTCCCTGCCAGGTTTGATTAGCAAACTTTTTGAGCCGTGGCTCACCTTCCATCCATGCAGTTGGCTGAGGCACATCATTTTAGTTAACACACGCAAAAGGAAATAGACAGGTAGATATCCCTATCCCACCACCAGGCACAGAAGCAGATACAGAAAGGCAGGCAGAGGGACACTCCAGACCCACACTGAGAGAAACAGAGGCAGATAGACTAGACCAGTCAAACACAGACACACAAACTCCACACTCCGATAGACCCAGACAGAAATAGACAGAGAGCCCACATAGAGAGACAGACACCACACATAACACAGACAGAGGCAGACAGACACAGACCGATCATACCCAGACACAGAGAGAGAGAGACAGGCATAGAGTCCACAGCATACCAGACAAACACAGACACACAAACTCCACACTCCCATAGACCCAGACAGAAATAGACAGAGAGCCCACATAGCGAGAGAGACACAGACACCACACATAACACACACCGATCACACCCAGACACAGAGAGAGAGAGACAGGCATAGAGTCCACAGCATACCAGACAAACACAGACACACAAACTCCACACTCCAATAGACCCAGACAGAAATAGACAGAGATCCCACATAGAGAGAGAGACACAGACACCACACATAACACAGACAGAGGCAGACAGACACAGACTGATCACACCCAGGCACAGAGAGAGAGACAGGCATAGAGTCCACAGCATACCAGACAAACACAGACACACAAACTCCACACTCCAATAGACCCAGACAGAAATAGACAGAGATCCCACATAGAGAGAGAGACACAGACACCACACATAACACAGAAAGAGGCAGACAGACACAGACCGATCACACCAAGACACAGAGAGAGAGAGAGACAGGCATAGAGTCCACAGCATACCAGACAAACACAGACACACAAACTCCACACTCCGATAGACCCAGACAGAAATAGACAGAGAGCCCACATACAGGTTGATACAGAAAAATCTGTGGGAGGGCCGGCGAGCGCCCGCTCTTCCAGCGCGCGCCCAGGCCACTCTCCTGGGAGCACGGTACAGAAAAAAAAATATTTAAATGAGGGCCCGCAGTAAAAGGAGGCGCTAGGGACACTAGCGTGTCCCTAGCGCCTCCTTTTTGACAGAAGCGGCAGCTGTCAACAGGTTTGACAGCCGACGCTCAATTTTACCGGTGTCGGTTCTCAAACCCACTGACAGCTACGGGTTCGGAAAATGGACGCTGGCAAAATTGAGCGTCGTCTTCTAACCCACGGGCTGCAGGCAGATTTAAATTTATTTTTTTTTACTTTTGGGGCCTCCAACTTAATATCACTAGGATATTAAGTCAGAGGGTGTACAGAAAAGCAGTTTTTACTGCATTTCTGTACACTTTCCCGGTGCCGGCCTAAATTAACGCCTGCCTTTGGCGTTAATTTCTGACAGTAAAATGTGCGGCTTGGCTGCACATTTTACTTTCTGTATCGCGCGGGAATACCTAATAGGGCCATCAACATGCATTTGCATGTTGCAGGCACTATTAGTTTCGGAGGGGGGGGGGGGGGGGGGTTGGCCGTGCGTTTTGGGTGCACTATTACCCCTTACTGTATAAGGGGTAAAAATAGCGTGTCAAAAACGTGTGGCCAAATGCGGGCTGTATCGGCCTGAGTGAGAGAGAGATACAGACATCACACATAACACAGAGAGGCAGACAGACACAGACCGATCACACCCAGACAGAGAGAGAGAGAGAGACAGGCATAGAGACCACAGCATACCAGACAAACACAGACACACAAACTCCACACCCAGACAGACAAATGGTGAGGGAAGGAACATTTTGCTAAAAACTTGAATGCCTGCCAAAATTTTAGGAGCTGGAAAAAATACCGTCCTACCCTACCCAACATATTTGTGGGGGGGGTTTAACTTGTATTTTTCTTCTTAGTTTGCCAATTTTTTTTAGGGTTTGTTTTGCTTATTTAACTTGGCATTTCCCCCACATTTTGCCTTTATACCCCTACCCTCTCTCTAGCCTCTCTGCCTATTCCATTCCCCTATCTCACTACTTCTTTTCCCCCAGGCGGGCGGCAGATCTCTCCCTGGGTAGGGACCCAGCAGCAGCAGGAAATACTCCTGGGCTGAGGCCTGAAGGCGTCGGCTCTTCCTGGGTTCTGGAATACCGCAGCAGCTCCTCCCGTGTCCAGGACCATCACAGCAGAAGCGGCTTCTTTCCTGGGCCTGCCACAGAGGCTACGGTTCTCATCTAAGGTCCACTCAAAGATGCACCCCTAAGCTATGGCAGGATACAATGTCGTCACTGTGCTCCCTCCCCCCCTGAGCTTGCAGTGTCTCTGCAGCAAAAAGACTGGACGGCATTGCAATTTTTGTCTTCTTTCATCAGCCAGCTAAGTGCATCCCCCTTCAGGATCATTTGCCCACCCTTGTGTTAACACCATGGATTGCTGGCCTGCAATATACTTGCCAAACCTTTCCCTGACTCTGCAATGCACGACACTGCCATTATTAGAGGGAAAAGTAGCCCATGTAGAAGGTTTGTTGTGAATCTTTGTAAACAGCGGGGCACATGCGAGATACAGATATACAAGAGCTACTGTATTTCAGCCTTTCAGTTATCTGTATTCCAAGGATGGACTGTGGCCTGTATGTACAGGGCGTGATTAAAGACAAAGTATGCAAGACTCTACAACGATGACATCCAGTTCTTTTTTTCTACCAAGAGCATCTTGGTCAGATGCTGTCCAGTTGGCTTCTGTTTGTCTCACTGCAATATGTGATTGGTTGTACCACAATAAGCTTTCCTTAAATGTCACCATGGCCGTTGCAATTATTCTACGTCATTCACCATTCCACACATTTCCATCCACATATTGGCTATAATATCCCAGACGATGCGGAACCTGGGAATTATGGTGGACCCTATGCTATGAATGCAACCCCATGTAAAAGCAGCAGTAAAATCCTCATTTGCAAAATTATGCTTCCTACATCATCTGACGCCACTCCTTGAGCCAAATGACTTCCGAATGGTCTTGCAACACTAATACTGACCAAACTTGTTTACTGCAACACCCTCTATTCTAGCCTCCCCCTCAGTACCCTACAGCCCCTTCAAATTATCCAAAATGCAGTGGCTCATCTCTTAATATGTACCTTCTTGCGTGAACACATCACTTCAGTACTTCACTTGTTACCCTGGCTACCGGCAAGCTGAAGTATCCAGTACATGCTAGCAGTAATCGTACACAACTTACTCAATTAACATTAATTCCACTTGGATAACTTCAGTCTTAAAAATTTATACTCCCCTGTGCACTCTCCACTCCTCAAATTGGGGTCTTCTGGAAACTCCGACCTTAAAAACAACACATCAGACAGAAATATACAAAAGGGCTTTCTTGATAGCCAGTCCAATTTTTTGGAAATTCCCTGGTCGCTTTGCAACATGAAAAAACAGAAGCTGTTTAGAAAGGCCCTTAAAATATTTTTATTCAAAGAGGCCTTTAGCTCAGCAGTATAAACTGATCTCGAGCATGTAGTACAGGTGCTATATTCTGTTATTCATAGTCTCTTAATTCAGATAGAAACATCCTAACATCTCACTTGCAACCTATATACTGTACATTTGTCAAACCTTGTCTGTTTTAATTGTATGATTGATTTTATGAATTTTTATGTATGTTGCCTCTGTAACCTGCCCCGAACTTGTGGAGGATGCAAGCTACAAATATTTTAAATAAATAAATAAATAAATAAATAAAATAAATGGTTTAGGTTGCTGGCTTGGTGGCTGTCTAGGTTCCTGCCTGAGGGGGGTTTGTTATGTCAAAGTCTTGCTGAACAAACAGCTCAAGCACTAGACTGCTGCTCACACACTGACCGGCCAGTGAGACACCAGTGGGGCGGGCAAGGTGACAAACATTTAGCACCAGCCAAGAACAGACCGTGTGGACCCTCTCTCTCTCTCCATACCCCTGACTCCTTGCAGACACAAACATGTACACACTCAAACACAACACATGACATCTAGAAACATACATGTAAAAATATTCAAACATGCATGCGAAGAACGGATAAATCTACTAGTACACTTCATCTTCAGGATAAAAAATTATTAAAGTGACTGGACTGGATTCTTATTTTATATTTCTATATAACGTAAGATAACATAGTAATGATGGCAGATAAAGACTAAATGGTATATGAGTGTACAGCAGTTTTGGATACTTTTTTGTATGAAATATGCTATATAGAAATATAAAATAAGTATCCAGTTCAGTCACTTTATCCTGAAGATAATATATATATATATTAGTTCCTACAGTTTAGAATCATTTACCATCTGAGATTTGACATGAGCCGGATTATTTGAAATTTCATAAACAGTAAAATGGTTCAACAGCCAATCATTTTATTGACCATTGATTAGACTGAGTTGATGTCTTGTGATGTAGAAGAATGCTGTATTAAAAGAGAGCCTGGGACAGGTTTGTATCTAACATGAAATGGGGGATGATATTGGCTTTCTTCCTATTGCTTGTTAGTGGTAACGTACATTGCCTTGATTGGTTTTAGAACCAGAAGGCGGTATATACAAATTTTAAATAAATAAATAAATAAATAAGATGTGGCACCATGCCCCTTTACCAGATCAGGATAAGAATTAATACTCCTGCACAAGGGAGAGTGCTAATGACATGAAGAGAGATGCTAGTAGCTAAAAAAAAAAAAAAAGAGGGAATGGCACGAAAGAAACAGCTGTGATTTGTGGCTAAGTTAAGGGCTAGCAATGGGAATGGGGAGGAGAAGAAGCAGTAGAAAATAAGGTTATAAAGGTTAGCAGAATGAACTCCAAGAAGGGCAGAGAAAATAAGGAGGTAGGCATTAGAGTACAGGTGTGCGTAAAACAGAACCCTTGGTTGGAAATACCTACAGTACCTGAATGCAATCCACTTTGAAGTGCTGAGAAAAGTGCGAAAAGCAGAATATAAAAATCTAAGTAAATAAAAACTAAATAAATAAAATCTAAATAAAACATATTTAAAATAAAGTTGGAAAATAAAAGTGCATATTAAAACTATGCACCTTCATAAGCTTAAAAATGAGTAATTTTTAAATGCAGAAGATTTGCAGTATACAACCAATTGGCTAATACTCGAAAGGTCTATGGTTGCTCCATTAATGCCTGGAATGCAAGTCCCTAAAAAATATTCCAACTTTGAATGCTACTTATTTAGCTCTCTTTGCTCTAGATAAATTACTAAAAACTCGGTGGATTCCTAGCAAGCATTCTCCAATATGGTTTAACCCATATTTATTTATTTATTTATTTAGCGTTTTTCTATACTGGCATTCATGATTAGAAACCACATCAAGCCGGTTTACATGCAACAAGGGGTGAGAACAAAAAACGGAACATAAACAAGTGCAATGAGATCAAAAGTTACATTACAACAAGGGTCTTAAACTGGGAAGAGAATTAGAATAAGAGAGCCGAGCAGTAAGGATTACATTATTTACATTATAATGTGAAGTCTCTTGTATAATTTGCTATCTCTTATAAAATTGCTATCATTTAGTTTGGATCTGGGAAGGCTTGTTTAAATAGCCAAGTCTTAAGCCTTTTTCTAAAAGTCGGTAGGCATGGTTCTTGTCTCAGATCCGGAGGGATAGAATTCCATAATGAAGGACCGGCTGTGGAAAAGGCTCGGTCTCTGAAAGATAGGTAGTGAGTGGTTTTGGTTTGGGGAACGCGGAGTGATCCTCTGTAGGCTTCTCTGATGGGTCTAGTGGATGTGTGTTGTCTGAGTGGTATTTGTAAATCGAGCGTTGCTTGATGATGTATAGCCTTGTGGATAATAGTGATGGATTTGTGGATGATTCTAAAGTGTATAGGCAACCAGTGCAGGTTCTTGAGAGTGGGGGGAAATGTGATCTCTTCTCCTGGTGTTGGTCAGAATTCTCGCAGCTGTGTTCTGGAGCATCTGAAGGGGTTTGATGGAAGCGGAAGGGAGACCTAGTAAGATAGAATTGCAATAGTCTATCTTAGAAAAGATAACTGCTTGAAGGACCGTTCTGAAGTCTCGCACGTGAAGGAGCGGTTTGATTCTTTTAAGTACCTGGAGTTTGTAGAATCCGTCTTTAGTAGTTTGTTTGATGAAGGATTTTAAGTTAAGATGGTTGTCGATAATTATTCCTAAGTCCCTTGTTTGGGTGGTAGGTGGGTTGGTTGGAAGACACGGAGATGGGTTGCTATTTTCTGGTGAGATGATAAGAAGTTCCGTCTTAGCCGTATTTATTTATTTATTTATTTTTAGATTTTTATATACCGGTGTTCCTATATGAAATAAAGATCACATCGGTTTACATTGAAACAGAACATGAAAATTGCCAAAAGGCATTACATAGAACAAGGTTATGAAACTTGGAACAGGGTACATAAGTTCAAAATTTAACAATAACGTTGTAACATTGATGACCAAAAGATAAAGGAAAGAAAAGAAAAAGACTTAAACAATTAAGTTGACAGGTCTTATTGAGCATAAAAATTATAACGTATAAGTGAGAAAGTCTCAAGTGTCCTGCAGCAAGAGATTAGATACCGAAGTAGGTAGTGGTATGGAAAATGGGGGTTTGTGAAGAAGATATGCTCTTGCTGGTTGGAGGGGAAAAAAATGATGATCATGGTCCTGGAAAAGCTTGGCTAAAGAGCCAGGTTTTAAGTTTTTTTTTGAATGAAGAGTGGCAGAGCTCAAGCCGAATGTCTGGTGGGAGCGCATTCCATTGAATGGGGCCTGCTGTAGATATGGCACGTTTATGATGCGAGGATTTTGTTGAAGGTACATAGAGTGTGCCTTTATATGCTCCTCTGATGGGTCTAGAGGAGGAGTGAGGGCGTAGTTGGTTACATAAATGAAGAGGAGAGATATTGTGAATGGATTTATGAATTACGGTGAGTACTTTATATAGGATCCTTTGCTTTATAGGCAGCCAGTGGAGGAGCTTGAGAATGGGGGTGATGTGATCTCTTTTATTTGTATTGGTAAGGATTCTGGCTGCAGAGTTCTGTAATATCAAGTTTAAACTCGAGAGGAGGAGATTGATTTCTTTAAGACAGAGATTCATTCTTTTTATTTACTTAATAAAAAGGTAATTAACTGGGATGAGTGGCAGGTTAAGGGAATCTAGTTGCTTCAACAAATATTGGATGATAACTGCATATGATTCTTTGAAGAGCTGGTTCAAATACATCAAGTTGCCCCAGACCCAAGCAAAACAAGTGGATGCAGTTATATCATTGTATAACACGAACTGTTCCCGCACTTGTGTCCGGAGCTTTACTCGTGTCTCAGATTCACCTTTAGTGGTCATGTGGCATCCCAGTTTTACAAGGTCCTAGGACTGGAAGCAGTTTGGGAAAGGGAATTGTCATGAAAACATGGCCTTTTCAATTGGCAAAGATTCTGGGCACAGAATATGAGAATCTCATGTTCAGTCAACCTTACTCAGAACCTATTCTTTTTGCTTCACCGAGTTCCTTGGACTTTGGTGAAGTTGTTTGGGGTTGGTTTGCAGAATTCCAGTATTTGTTGGCATTGTGAATTAACTGACGGTACTTTACAGCATATGTCATACGACTGCATTAAGATACGATCCTTTTGGACTCAGGTTTTGGATTACATTATTAAAATCTTACTTTTGACCATACCGATAGCTTATAAAATAATTATTTTGTGTTCTCATGCTATAAATATGCTCACTATTAATCAGAAAATTTGTTGGACATTCCTATTGCACATGCTCTGCAAATATGCTCAGCAATTGGAAGAATAGTGGTCTTCTGAATGTCCCTTATTAGTGGACTACCATCTGTATGGTACATAAAATATGAGGTTGCTATAGCACTGAAAATGCAACAGAAAAAAAATATTTTATACTTCTTGGAAACCTCTGTCCGATTAACTTGATTCCTAAAGACGTTCTCGCTATTCTCAATCAAGATTTGTTGTATTTGAATATGATTATTTATACTCTCCTGTATTTTTGCTTCTCTTTTTGTCAAAAATTGATATTATTCAATGAAAAGATTGAAATAAACAAATGAGTAATCTTCTGCAATGCTTTGTTGTTATTATTTCAGCATGGATTTTTGTCACCAGTCTGCCTTCATATTTCCACATTTGGGAGGTACAAGGAAAACTACTCTGATATATTTTTATATGAATAGCAGTATATTAAATCTTTAAATATACATAAATAAAACCACAACTTAATATCATACAGTATTGGGAGTGAAATTCTTCTAAGCAATGGCAAAAGCCAGAAAGGTGCTTGGCTGCATAGGGAGAGAAATGGTCAGCAGAAAAAGGGTGATATTGCATCTGATGAGACTTCATTTGAAATATTGCGTACAATTCTGGAGACCGCACCTTCAAAAGGATATAAATTAGTTGGAGTCGGTCCAGAGAGTGGCTCCAAAATGGTCATTGGTCTTTATTTTAAAGCATATGGGGATAGCCAAAAATCTAAACATTTATACCCTAGAGGAAAAGCAAGATAGGGGAGATATGATAAAGACATTTCAATATCGCCAAGGTTTCTATGCACAGGAGGTGATTCTCTTTCAATGGAAGGGAGGCTCCAGAATGAGGGGTCATGGGATGAGGGTGAAAGATGGTAGACTCAGGAAATATTTTATCCAGATGGTACTGAATTAATTAAAATCCTTCCAGTAGAGGTGGTAGAGTCAAAAACAGTATCTGAATTCAATAACGCATGGAAGAAACATAGAGGATCTCAGAGAGAATAATGGAAATTGTAAAACTAAATTAGTTGGGTAGATGGGCAGACTAGATAGGTCATATGGTCTTTTTCGGCTGTTCTGTTTCTATGTTTCTGATCTGCGATTGTGGTAGTTATCATGGATTTTGCTCTCTGGATTGAAAGATTTCATTAAACTCTTTAATGTGGAAGACCGAAAGCAGGTGGTCATCTTTCAGTTTAGACAGCAAGGGGTTAACATTCCCCAGCTGTGTCACCCTGACCCACAGGCCGATACAGTACAATGCGCTCTGATGGAGCGCACTGTTAGCCTGCTCTTGGACGCGCTTTTTCCCTTACCCCTTATTCAGTAAGGGGAGGAAAATGCGCGTCCAACCCGCGGCACCTAATAGGGCCCTCAACATGCAAATGCATGTTGAGGGCCCTATTAGGTATGCACGCGGGATAAAGAAAGTAAAATGTGCAGCCAAGCCACACATTTTACTTTCAGAAATTAGCACCGACCCAAAGGTTGGTGCTAATTTCTTCCGGCACCAGGAAAGTGCATAGACAAGCAGTAAAAACTAGGGATGTGAATCGTTTTCCATATCGTCTTAACGATAGAAATCGTGTGGCAGGGCAAGAAAATCGTCTTAGGCACGATTTTTTAGTTAAAAAATCGTTAAAAATCGTTTTTTCCGATTAGTGCGCACTAACTCGAGTTAGTGCGCACTAACGGGAGTTAGTGCGCACTAACTGGGAGTTAGTGCGCACTAACTGAAAATGATACAATTTGACACTTTTCAGGTCAGTTAAGGTCAGTTTAGGAATGAATATGTATTCCTATTGGCTGCCCTCTTATTTATTCATGTTACCAAGTTTCCTACTGACAGTATATGGGGGATGGGAAATGGAAACAGTTGGTAGCTTGACAAAACAAGTAATGTGATCAGTCAATGTGACTAGAACTTGTGCCCTAACCCTGATACCAGGGGTATTGTGATCTTCCTGCACACAGTGCCCTATCCCTATTAATACCAGGAGTGTTGTGATCTTCCTGCACACAGTGCCCTATCCCTAATACCAGGGGTGTTGTGATCTTCCTGCACACAGTGCCCTATTCCTGATACTGGGGGTGTTGTGATCTTCCTGCACACAGTGCCCTATTCCTGATACCGGGGGTGTTGTGATCTTCTTGCACACATCCCGGTATCAGGGATAGGGCACTGCATGCAGGAAGATCACAACACTCCTGGTATTAATAGGGATAGGGCACTGCATGCAGGAAGATCACAACACTCCTGGTATTAATAGGGATAGGGCACTGCATGCAGGAAGATCACAACACCCCTGGTATCAGGGATAGGGCACTGTGTGCAGGAAGATCACAATACCCCGGAGGAGTGAGGGTCAGGCAGCTCCCCCCTGTCTGTGAAGCCAGCCTCTCACTAGTAATGCAGGGAGGGAGCTGTCTCAGACTTCACCATCCTCCCCCCCCCCCCCTTACCCACACACCATTCACTAGCTGGGACATGGGGGAAGTCAGGAGTGAGGGTCAGGCAGCTCCCCCCTGTCTGCGAAGCCAGCCTCTCACTAGTAATGCAGGGAGGGAGCTGTCTCAGACTTCACCATCCTCCCCCCCCCTCACCCACACACCATTCACTAGCTGGGACATGGGGGAAGTCAGGAGTGAGGGTCAGGCAGCTCCCCCCTGTCTGTGAAGCCAGCCTCTCACTAGTAATGCAGGGAGGGAGCTGTCTCAGACTTCACCATCCTCCCCCCCCCTCACCCACACACCATTCACTAGCTGGGACATGGGGGAAGTCAGGAGTGAGGGTCAGGCAGCTCCCCCCTGTCTGTGAAGCCAGCCTCTCACTAGTAATGCAGGGAGGGAGCTGTCTCAGACTTCACCATCCTCCCCCCCCCCTCACCCACACACCATTCACTAGCTGGGACATGGGGGAAGTCAGGAGTGAGGGTCAGGCAGCTCCCCCCTGTCTGTGAAGCCAGCCTCTCACTAGTAATGCAGGGAGGGAGCTGTCTCAGACTGGTATCAGGGTTAGGGCACTGTGTGCAGGAAGATCACAACACTCCTGGTATTAATAGGGATAGGGCACTGTAAGAGATGACTGTAGTAGATTGAATAAAGATCTGATGTTTCTGCTCTCCTCACACCAAACAAAAACAACACACAAGCAGAGAAGCCCTTCTTACAAAGCTGAGCTAGTGAGTTAAGTAGGAGGAAAAGTAAACATACTGGTGCCAGTGTGGCTACTTAAAAAATACACTTACCAACAATCAATTACATATATTTGAACTGTGTACAGTTCCAGCCAGGACCACCTTTCTAAAATGCACAGTGATTGGCAAATTCAACATGCACTAGCATTTCAGGTGCCTGCTAACAAAAATAATAAACAAACAAGTTCTAGTCAGGTGAGTGCTGATCATTACATTACTTTTTTTGTCAAGCTTCCAACTGTTTCCATTTCACATCCCCCCAACCATATTGGTAACATCAATAGATAAGAGCACAGCCAGCCAATAGGAATACATACATACATATTCATTCCTAAGTGACCTTTACTGACCTGGGAAGTGTGAACACTTTGTTTCATTTTCTGTTGGTGTTCGTTAGTTTCCAGTTCCATTTCCCATCCCCCCAACCATCACCTCAGTGGTAACATCAATAGATAAGAGGGCAGCCAGCCAATAGGAACACATATTCATTCCTAACTGACCTTCAGTGACCTGGAAAGTGTTTATTTGTATCATTTTCAGTTAGTGCGCACTAAATCGAGTTAGTGCGCACTAACGGGGAGTTAGTGCGCACTAACTCGAGTTAGTGCGCACTAACACGATTTAACGATTTTTAACGATAAATCGTTAGAATTTCTATTGTATCGTGTTCTATAACGATTTAAGACGATATAAACATTATCGGACGATAATTTTAATCGTTGAAAAACGATTCACATCCCTAGTAAAAACTGCTTTTTTGTGCACCCTCCGACTTAATATCATGACGATATTAAGTCGGAGGTCCCGAAGAGTAAAAAAAGTAAAA
The DNA here is from genome assembly GCF_901001135.1 of Rhinatrema bivittatum. Taxonomy (NCBI): domain Eukaryota; kingdom Metazoa; phylum Chordata; class Amphibia; order Gymnophiona; family Rhinatrematidae; genus Rhinatrema; species Rhinatrema bivittatum. The sequence continues at coordinate 75,144,497 of NC_042619.1, forward strand.
AAAAATAAAAAAATAAATTTTAATTCAGCCCGCGGCTGTTGGGCCGAAAACTGGATGCTCAATTTTGCCGGCGTCCGGTTTCCGAGCCCATGGCTGTCAGCGGGCTCGAGAACTGACGCCGGCAAAATTGAGCGTCGGCAGTCAAACCCACTGACAGCCGCCACTCCGGGCTAAAAGGAGGTGCTATGGACGTGCTAGTGTCCCTAGAGCCTCCTTTTGCCCGATTCTACCGCACCACCTCATTTGAATACTGTATTGCGCGCACCGGCGAGTGGCCGGTGTGCGTGCCGGGAGAGTGGGCATTCGTCTGCTCTCCCACGTTTTTACTGAATCGGCCTGCCAGTATGGGAAGGGCTGGAACTGCAAGGGCATCTAGATAGGGTGTAACCTGTACTAGTGAGTTGAATCTGTCTTTCTCCCTGTCTACTGTGCTGCTTAGGACAGCACAATCACCTGTTCATGTAACATTGTATAAAAGCCTGGATTTTCAAAGGCCCACGCGTGTAAAAACTGGGGTTTATGCACCTGGCTGGGCCTTGCGTGTGCCGGGCGCATTTGAAAATGGCCCTGACCATGCGTGTAAACCCTGGTACGTGCACAAGTGCCAGGCCCTGAAAATGGGGCGGGCCGGGAAGCAGGCCAGATGGGACAGCGGCCATTAGCCGCTGTCCCAGGGAAGCACGTATGGGCAGCCGGCTGGCACGCGGAAACAACTACTGCTCCGGAGGAGCAGTAAGTAATGAAATTAAAAAATTTGGGGTAGGTAAGAGGGGAAAGGGACGGAAGGTTAGGTGGGGGTAGGGAAGTTCTCTCCCAGTCCGCTTCTTAACTGGAGCGGACTGGAAGAGAACAGAGAGGCCCGATTGCATCGCCATGCGCATTTCCGAAAATTTGCCCCAATCAGATTTTATAACGTGCACGCCGACGCATGCATGATATTAAATCAGCACGTCCATGTGCGCTTCCCAGGAACCGCACGCACATGGACACGTGCTCCTTTTAAAATCGACCCCATAATGTTTATTATTTTCCTATCTCAGTTTCAAAAATAAAGCATCCTTGCATGCTACGCAGAAGAGTTCTGAATCATTTCTGCTTCACAGTAAGTGTTTCTCCTGGAGGCGCGGGATTCTCCACTGCACACACTCGGTTCTGACCCTGAACTGAGCCAGATGCCAGAGAAGGAGCAAAAAAAAATTCTAGCACTGCACAGTCTTCTCCTCCTACTAGAGACAAGAAATGTACAGGAGCCCAGGGAATTCCACTCCCTTCCTTCCATAAGGAGAAAGGGGCTCTGTCTCTCCTCTTCTTCCTAATACTCTCTCTCCTCCCTTTTTCCATATTTCCCCTCCAAAGGGATGGCTAGGGGGATTTCTTTTTAGCTTGTACATGAGCTCTCCCTCTTGCAAGAGGGAAGAGTATGGGAAATGTTGGTGGAAGTGTTCCTTGGGGGCCTGCATACTCTCCTTTTTCCCCTGTGGGGAGAGGCCTAGTCCTGTTCACACTCCTTTTTCCTGGCAGAAGACTTCCATAAGCATATAAAATGCTTCTTTCTTGGTGGGAAGGGGGAATTCTTCTCTGGGGCCTGCACATAAATGACACCACACTATTTTGGCATGAAATCAACTCCCAGCCCCCTCTCGTCACACTTTGTCACAAATCTCCAAACCCCCTTTCAATTATAGTATCACAAACTTATGTTAAGCTGCAACACTAAGCTGCAAACAATTATCATTTTGTGTTTTATTTGAGCAAAATAGCGTTAGCATTGTACACGGTTTAAGCATTCATCACATATAATTAAAGCTGTTCGATGTTGCAAAATCAAAACAACTAAGCTGAACTGTTTGGTTGCAAGAACTATTCCTCCTGCCATGGCGATGACGAGGAATCTGTCATTGTGCAAAGGGGATGCTGCTGACAGAAACATTGTTTTCTGGAACAAATAGTCCACGTAGATATACATTGTCTTCATCTTGCCACGCCACACTCTCGACATTCTCTGCATGTGCAGTGGTCACCATCAGCTCACGTTGTCAACAGGCAGCCACTCTTAGTGGTCTGACAGTTTTGGTTGGAACTCCCTGATGTTTGTATGTTGCTGTGTGGCTTTGAAGTATCACCATAAAAGCAAAATATGGATGAGACATCTTGCATATCATATCACTCTATATTCTATTTGTGCAATTAGCTGGGGGGCCCTCCCCAAAAGACAATTTGAAGGGGGCACAAATGCATTGGCCTTCGGGCATCGGAGCCCCTTGCTACGCCATTGCTGCTGTGATAGCAAAGTAACCTTCAACTTTGACTTTGTGATCTCACAAATCCCCTCTACGCCCTCGTTACAAAAGTGATAACCCCCTCCATATGTCGGAGTGTGACGTCATTTATGGACGGCCCCATAATCCTCTTTCCTGATGAGTGAAGAATTCTTACATTGGCCTGCACATACTTTTCTTTGGATAGAGTAGAATTATTCTACAAGGCCTGCGCCCTTCTCTTTCCTGAGTGGTAGGGATTTACTGTACTTCTCTGGGGCTGCATACTCTCTTATTTCCTGGGAGGTGGATATTTACTTCCTGGAGTCTGCGCACAGAATGCCCTGGTTCAGCACATACTCCTTTCCTCTCCTCCTGACTCCAAGAACCGAAGGGAGAATTCTACATTTTGCAGGAAATGCAAAAATCACAGCATTCCAATTTGTGATTTGCATTTCCTATAATTATAAAAAATCTGGACTGTTGCTGGATTGAATTAATCCAATCCCACTCGAATTGAAAGGGCCCAAAATAATCTGAGAAACTATTATACTCAGACTTTTCTCATTAAATTAACTCTTTACCAGCCCATCTTTTACATGTTTTGGATTGTCTAGAGATTACAGAGGGAACTTTAGGAAAAAATGATTTCAAAGACTTGTTATACTGCTGAAATACTGTAGTATCTGGCCAACGACTGCTTGACAAGCAAAGTTTTAATTCCTTTTCTAAATTTCATGTAATCTCTTTCAACATGGATTTCCAAAGGTAGTGCTTTCCACAACAAAAGAGCTTGATTGGAGAAATAAGTACATCTAGTAGTCTTCAGCCTAACTTCAGACAGAGATGGTAATCCAAACAAACCTAGCTGGGAAGACCTCAAAACTCTGGAAGGTGCACATGGAACAAGAAAATTAGCCAGGTAACTCGGCAGACCTCTTAACTAATGCTTTAAATGCCAGACATATCATCTTAAACTTAATCTTGGCTAAAACTGGAAGCCAGTGCAGCTTTTCCAGTGATGGAGAAGCATGATCATATCTTTTCAATCCAAAAACCAATTTGGTGGCCGTATTTTGTAGCACTTGCTTAAGTACTCTAAGAGATAGGCCCTGGTATAATACATTACAATTGCCAAACCTAGACAAGACTAGCACATGCACCACCCTAGAACAAATCATGGGGTTCATGACTATTCCTCCGGTGAAACAGTACAGATGGGTGCAAACTAGAGTAGAGCTTTTTCCCTTGGTTGCTGCCATTGAATGGAACAAGCTTCCGGTTGAGCTCAGACAGCAACAGGATTTAAAGATGTTCAAAAAGGCTTGGAAGGCAGTGTTCTTTAAAGAAGCTTTTGGGTGAGGCAGATTGACTCAGTCTTGTATTTGTCCTTGCATATGCTAATCTCAACTGCTCATGTAAGGATGTAAAGTTTGAATGTTTATGCAAGATTTCAATCCTTGTTTTATTGTTTGTGTTTTCATTTTATTATATTATGTTAATTTATGATTGTTTTAGTGCAATCCGCGCTGAACGGATTTTCAGAACTGGCGGAATATAAGTAATTTTTAAAATAAATAAATACAAAGAATGGTCTCATCCGATAAATAGAATGTAAGTAATATGTAAGTAAAAAAAAAAAAAAAAGGATGGAATTATTTATTTAAGTGATTTATAATCCGCACAATCCAAAGTACTTGCGGGTTACAATTATTGATTATATTCGATTAACCACTGTGAGGTCAATATTCAAAAGCCATTTAGATGGATAACTCAAAAGGTATCCAGCTACATGGCACATGTCGCATATTCAGCCACTTATCCGGCTAAATTATAGCCAAATAAAAGAAGGATGTTGCTGAGATGTTCCGGGGAGGATTTCAGTTATCCAGCTAAGTTATCCAGCCTTGTGTGACCAGATAACTTGATATTTACCCGGATATCTTCAAAAGATATCCAGGTAAGTAGCACTTTTGCCTCCAAAAACCCCCAAGAATTAAAGGGGCCTATGGTCCAAACCCCATCTACTATAAAAGTAGCCCTATTGGGCTTTATATCTTCCACCCCACATCTTAAAATTTTACAAAGCTATCATTCACTGCAACCCTCAAACCCCTTGATCAGATCAACCCGTGAGTCCAGGCCCTTCCTTCCCCTCACCAATCCTATTTAACACCCCGCTGCACTCCAATCCTCACCCCTGGTCTTCCCCCCCACCCCCCCACTTCCCAAGCTCAAAAATCCATGCCGGGAGCGGGGTCAGCACCTATCCGCTCCCGGCAAGGTCCAGCACAGCTTCTGTCAAAGGATGAATAAGGGAAAGAAAGAGGGTGCTGCGTGAGGGGAAAGGGGCTGTGATTAAAGGGAAAGAAGGGGAGTGAGAGTAAACGGATGTGAGTGGAGTGGAAGAGAGTGTGCAAAAATAGATACCAGACAGGCTTATTGGATAAATGTTCTGCTATGCTAATATACAAACATATAAATCCCAAAGGGAAAAAAGTGCTACAAAAGTTGTTATAAAATCAAAACTTCATCTTTATTCACAAAATATTTAAATAATGCCTAACTAAAAAACTAATATCCATAGAGATAGGCCTACTCTATATTGCACACAGTTGAGATTAAATAATTACAATTAAAAAAAAACCTCTTGGAAAAAATGTAAATAAATCAGAAAATTCTCACATAAAATATGCACACATACCACATTCATACTCCAACAATGTTAAGTTGAATATATGTCCATTAAACAAATCCAATGACATCAAAATAGAGTTGATCATACTTGCTCACTTGACATTGATTTTTATCACAAAACGTGTCTCTGAAATGGGTGTGTCCTTTTCCTTATTTGATTATTGAGAAATCAAGTTAAACAAAGTATGTGAATGATTTTGAGCTCTGTTTAGAAATACATTTATTTTTGCAGTAATGTAAAATACTTACCTTACAACAATTCCAATTATATATAGACTTATCTTAAGAACATAAGATGGCGGACCTGTTTTTTTTGTTTTTGTTTTTTTTAAATAGCCTTAGACCTCAATCAAACCATTGTACACTAGACCATATATTTGCTGGGTGACTAATCCAAGATGGAGCCTTATCATAGGGCTTTCTAAGCAGCAATTTCCACTCGGCTACTTGAGCATCAACAGATTGACTGAAAAATCCTGAGAGAAATCATATAATTCAGAAGCCAACAGATCTGAATTCAACTTACCACACTTCCTATAACTAATAGTGCTAATATTTATAGGAGAAAGAGGCAATACTATATCACAAAAGTTAACAAATGTTGATTGGACCGAAGAAGGAAAATGAATGGGTAACTTCCTTTACTAAGTCCTAAGTCAAAACTTTTAGGAATGAAATGCATGTCTAAAGTATGGCCCCCAGAATGTGAATAAAAACAGACCATAGTGTTGCGCATCTCCGCCGCGTTGGTGCCGCAACAGAGCCTGCTCACCTCGCGCTTCCTTCCACAAGCTCTGGCTCCTCTTCCCTTGCCGCGGCTGCCAGCTCCCGACGTCCCCAACGCTCACTTCGGGCCTCTCTGGCTTCCTACATGCTTCAGGCCTCTCAGCGGAGCTCCCGTAGGGGCTCTGCGTCTTCGGCCTCCTCAGCCCTGCCCCTAGGTGCATGCGCGGCCGACGTAAGAACATTTAAAGGGCCCAGGGCGGGAAGTTCGTCTCGGACGCCGCCCGATGACGTCAAATAAGGCTCCTAAGTAAGGCGAGGCTCTGTCCCCAGAACCTCGCCTCGGCAATCGGGTCGACACCTTCGGTTTAGCTAGTTTGCTGTTCCACGTTCCTGTGTTCTCCTGCTTCCTTGATCCAGTCTTGTTCCAGTGTTCCTGCGCTCTTGTCTTGTTCCAATGCTCCTGTGTTCCTGTCTTGTTCCAGTGCTCCTGCGTTCCTGTGTTCCCGTGGTCCTCTCTGGGTTCCAGCGTCTCTCCTGATTCCTGCACCACGTTCCTTCTCTTGTCGTACCTACTCGGACTGATTCACGGTACTGACCTCTGCTTGCCTGACTAGGCTGACCACTGTCTGGAACTGACCTTTGCTCGTCTTGACTACATACGGACTGATCTCGGAACTGACCTTTGCTTTGGCTTACCACCCTCTATGGATACTCTGGCTTTGACCCTTGCGCTACACTCGTATACTCTGTTCGCTCCTGTGACCACCAGACCAGCCTGCTCGGACGCTGCCCGCGGCCTACATCAGACTAGATCAGTAGGCGCTGCCTATCTCGCCCAGAGGACTTTCACTTCCTGTTTCCTCTCTGAGATCTCCGGTGATCCTGGTCATGGTCTAGTCCATCCTTTCTTCACCAGACGCGCACCTTTGCTCGTGGTGGGCACATCTCTCCGCTATCTCTCTGGGAGACCCTCGGATGCCCACCTAAGTCCAGGCGGTCCGGGTACCCAAGGGCTCAACCTGCGGAAACCCTGGATTGCTATTGGTGAAGCTCCAGCTAGCCTCTGTCTCCTTGTGTGCTCCGCCTCCTGGTGGCAGGTGCTCTCTGGGTCCGACTAGGGAGTTGTACCAATCCTGCATCAGGCCAAGGGTCCACCTCCAGCGCAGCACATAGAATCTCTAAACAAATAAATATCACCAGGACTATTGATGTGCACGTTAAAATCATCCAATATTATTTGGTGCTCGTATTCTAAATAACATTCTGTGATTAATTCCATAGTTTCTACTAAAGAGGTTTTATTTTCGCCAGCCAACAAAATTCCCCTTGGTCAAGGAAATTTAATTAATATCATTGGCAGAGGAGTTTTTCAGAGGAATCTCTCAACTAGAAAGTTCCCGTGACCCTTCAATGGTCCTGCAAAAGAATGGATCTTCATTTATTTCTGGAAGGAGAAGATACGAAGAAAAGAGCATTGTGGCTCCCATCCACCATTGGGATATTCTGGTAGGACAAGAAGTAAGAAGTCTATTCATGACATCTGAAACAAGGTTTGAGAAATGGGACTTAGAATTATGCCAGCTAGACTAATTTAAGTATCATGCCCCTGAAATTGGGATGAGATGTAGAAACAAAAGATGATATAATATTTCAGTACAGAGTTACATATTTATTGGAAAATGAGAATGTAATGGGCAATATTGAATAAGGACTTGTAAATTGTAATTCACTTCCATTTAAAATCAACTATCAGTAATCACATTCATCGTCCAACATGATTACTTTACATATTAGACCAGTAGTTCTCAACCTTTTTTCTATCAGGATACACCTGAGAGATGATGCTCACATGTGTGACACACTGAACACATGACCATCAGGGCATTAAATATAAGCATACAAGCCGTTAAGCCCGTTAAAACGGGCTACATTAAATTTTTTTTTCAGTCCATTTTTGAACACAGCACCCTTCTATACTTTTTCTCCCTCACTCCCCCTTCCCCTCGTTCACTCACCCCCTTCCCTCCACTCAGTCTTACTCACCCTCTGTCTCCCACTGCCTCCTTCCCCTCACTCTCACCTCCCTCCCCTTCCCTCAGTCACTCCCACCTCTCTCCCCTTCCCTCAGTCACTCCCCACCCTCTCTCAATCCCATCCTCTCTCCCTCAGCCCTCCTCCACTCCCTTTTTCTCTGCTCCACAACTTCTTACCCTTCCACTTACTCACATCCCTCTGTCTCTCACCTCCCCTTCATTCTCTCTCTCCCCTCACTCTTCCCCACCCCCTACCTCCCTCCCACACACTCCTCCCTCTCCCTCCCTCCCTCAGTTCCTCTCACTCCCTCACCCCTCCCTCTCACGCCCCCCTCCCACTCCCTCCCTCTCTCACTCCCTCACCCCTCCCTCTCATGCCCCCTCCCACTCAGTCCCTCCCTCTCTCTCTCCTCCCTCCCTCTCACTCAGTCTCTCTCTCTCTCTCTCCTCCCTCCCTCTCACTCAGTCCCTCCCTCTCTCTCTCCTCCCTCCCTCTCACTCAGTCTCTCTCTCTCTCTCTCCTCCCTCCCTCTCAGACTCTCTCTCCTCCCTCCCTCTCACTCAGTCCCTCCCTCTCTCTCCTCCCTCCCTCTCTCTCACTCAGTCTCTCTCTCCCTCCCTCTCACTCAGTCCCTCCCTCTCACTCAGTCCCTCCCTCTCTCCTCCCTCCCTCTCACTCAGTCCCTCCCTCTCTCTCTCCTCCCTCCCTCTCACTCGCTCCTCCTTCGCTCCTCCCTCGCTACTGGCCGTCGCCGCCGCCGCCCCTCGTCGCCGCCACCGCTGCTGCTCCTCCTTGTCATCGCCGCCGCTCCTCATCGCCGCCGCCACAGCCGCGGCCGCTCCTCACCGCCGCCGCCGCTGCCGCTCGACAACGCCGCCGCCGCTCCTCGTCGCCATCGCCGCCGCTGCTCGACGACGCCGCCGCCATGTTAGTAAATTCAGCTGACGCTCGCTGAGACCGACGTGCTTGCCCGCACATGCGCAGTAGAGCTGCTCTCTACTGCGCATTTGCGGCACGTCGGTCAACCTTCGTTTATTAGGTTGATTATTCTCTGCATCCACAGGAGTTCCGTGCTTCCGATACAGTAAAAATTGCGGGAGAGCGGGCGAGTGCTTGCTCTCCTGGCGCGCGCATAGGCCACTCTCCTATGAGCGATTCAGTTAATTAATTTATTTAAATTAGGGCCCGCGGTAAAAAGAGGCGTTAGGGACACCAGTGCATTCTTAGCGCCTCTTTTTGGACAGGAGCGGCGGCTGTCAGCGAGTTTGACAGCCACGCTCAATTTTGCCAGCGTCGGTTCTCAAACCCGCTGACAGCCATGGGTTTGGAAACCGATCGCGGCAAAATTGAGCATCCGGTTTTCAATCCGCGAGCCTAATTTACATTTTTTTTTTTACTTTTAACTATTTGTAACTTTTGGGACCTCCGACTTAATATCGCCATGATATTAAGTTGGAGAGTGTACAGAAAAGCAGTTTTTACTGCTTTTCTGTGCACTTCCCCGGTGCCGGCAGACATTAAAGCCTACCTTTGGGCAGGCGCTAATTTCTGAAAGTAAAATGTGCGGCTTGGCTGCACATTTTACTTTCTGAATCGCGCGGGCATAACTAATTGGGCCATTAACATGCATTTGCATCTTGCGAGCGTTATTAGTTTCGGGGGGGGGGGGGGGCTAGGGGGTTGGATGCACGTTTTTGACTCACTATTACCCCTTACTGAATAAGGGGTAAAGCTAGCGGGTCGAAAACGCTCGTTCAACCGCGGGTTAGTACTGTATCAGCCTGAATGAGTGTAGAGCAGAACTGCAACATTTCCCTGTACAACTCACCAATACAAAAAAGATATTCTGTTTCTGGTGCCATCTCAATAACAGCGTCACAAACTCCCTCTACTATCAGGTGCAATATAAAATAATACAAACAAATCCCACTCTGTACATGTCTATCAAATCTGCCTTACCTCAGCAGCACTAACTCCAAGAAATTAAACAGCAATAGCCCTACCCATGGAAAGGCAGCAGTTCACCACCAGTGCAATATATTAATTATTTATTTATTTATTTATTTATTTATTTATTATTGAGAAAACAAAACAAATAAGGCTGATACAAACCTCTAGTAAAGTACCTTATCTCAGTCACTTACCCACAGAACACAGACAGACCTGCCTTTACCAAATATAGAATAGAAAAACATAAATTACAAATATAGAAACAAAACCTGGAATGGAAACCCCAAGACCACTTTCTGCATGCAGTGCAATACGGGTGACTAGAAACAAAAATATTTCCTCCTGCACTAAGCAAAGTTCAAAGAGAGAAGAAATGCATATTCTCAAAACTGACATAGTATGGCCCTTGTACCCAGTCACTACCATCCATGCCCCATCATTCCTCACTTCTGCCAACTACTCAATCATCCCTTTACATGCTCGTATCCCTGTCCAACATTCCCCACATACCTCATCCCAGCATCCTCTTCTCCGTGCTCCATCTCTTCCCTGTTCAACTCTTTCTGTTCTTCCTTCTCCCCTTCCCTACCCAGAATACCTGTCCACCTCTTTCCTACCCCTTCCTGCTCAGCATCCCCCACTCCTCTCTCCCCCAACCCAGCAGCCCCACACACCTCATTACTCTCTCCACTTCCATCTCTCTTCCCTGCCCATCAGCCGCATTCCCTCCCTTCTCCACCTCTCCATACCTAACAACCCAAAATTCCTTTCCCCCACCCTTCCTATCCAGCACACTCCTGACTCCCTATCTTCCCAAGCCTTCCTGCCCAGTTCATTTCCCCCTCCTCCTGGCTCCCAGCCAGCAGAAAAGACTTCAGTCCAATCCAGAGTCTCCCTCCCTCTTTATCAGCAACAGATGAGGGCAAGAAGCATTGAGTAGAGGAAGATGAAGAGGCAGCAGCAGCAGCAGATCTATAGAGCACGCACCTTTCTCCCTTATGCTCCTGCTTTCAGATCCAGGCCCCATGGGGTGAAGAGAGCATCAGCAGCCTCACTGCCAGGTCAGGCAGAGGAAGATAAAGTTGGTGTCCTGCTGAGCCCATTGAACAGGAGTTGGTGATATCTCACTCTGAGGGTGAAGGAGGAGGGAACAAGCTCCTACTAGCCAGGAAGAGAAGAAGGAAGCAAGAGCAGCTTCCTATCATACCCAATAAAAGAGAAGTCAACCAACTTCTGCCTAGACTGATGAGGAAACATCGGTCTTCTGCTGGCTCTGCGACACCTCCCAGAACTTTGCGACACACTAGTGTGTCCCGACACACCTGTTGAGAACCACTGTGTTAGACTATTAAAATAATGTTCAGGGTCTTAGAGAATAATCTCCCTCCACCCCCACAGGTAGAGAATCCTGGAAAGTAGTGAGTTTATGAAAGGTATAAGAGGTGTCAACATCTTAAGCTCTGGAATTTGAAGTCTGCCCTTGAACTCCTTGAGGACCTTAGCCCATAGGTTACAAATATTTAGACACCAGAGAACATACATTTAAAAAATACCGCACATAAGGATTTCTTTCTTTATAACTTCACCAAAATCCATCCCTTCCCCCCCCCACCCCCCCCCCCCCCCCGAACACACTACCAGAACCCTTAGCGGACAAGGATCTACTCTCTCTCTCATCATCTCACACTTAGACTATTGCAACCTGCAATTCACAGGTCACGCAATGTGCCATCTCTCTCCATCACAATCCTTCAAAAATTCAGCTGCATGACTTATTTTTCACCAAATGTTGCTACACCCCTCTTCTCAAGGCAATACATTGGCCCAGCTACAGTTCAAACTGTTCTTACTCACCAACAAGAGCCTTCACTCTGCAGCTCCTCACTACCTTGCCTCTCTTATTTCTCTCTATACCCTTCCTCATGCATTCTCCTCATCAGGCAAGTTACTCCTATCCATGCCCTTCTCCTCTACTGCTAATTCCCAACTCCATGCTTTCCACCTGGCTGCACCATATGCTTGGAATAGTTTTCCTGACCTGGTGCTTCATGCTCCCTCTCTTACCTTATTTAAATCCAGACTAAAATCCCACCTTTTTGAGGCTGCTTTTAAAATCTTAACCCCTAACTGTCATGCATACAGCTTCAAATCATTTTTAACCATTTTCCTATTATCACACCCTCCCCCCCAAAAAAACAAGTTAGCCTAAGAACAGATACTTCAGCTCAACAATTTAACTGAGTAGTAGGCCAGGAGCAAACCATATTCATACCATTTCCATAACTACCTCAGCCAACCACCTCTATCAGTGAACAAGATACCATTATTTATTTATTTATTTATTTATTTATTAACTTTTATTTACCGACATTCGTGAAACACATCATGCCGGTTTACAAAAAACTCAAAGGAGGAGAGTTACAATAAAACAGTAAAACAAATAAAAACAATAGAACAATAGAGCAATAATACAGGGGAGGAGAGTGGGGAGGGAGGATACAGGAAGGGTGGGAGAGGGAGGGGCTAAGGGGATGGGCAAAGGCTGAACTGATAGTAGAAGTGAAGAAGTGAAGAATACAATAGAGGCAACTATATACAGTTATTACAAAGAACTTCTCCAAAACGTGCTAGTAAGTTCTTCTGTCTCCTACCTCCAAGGTCAGCCATGTGCAGCGTTTATCTTAGGAGTCATGTCACCAGCACAAATCTTCTGCTGGATCTACCTGTATATCAGTTCTAACACAATCCCCTTTTTAAAGTGATAGAATCCTTGGTTCTCAGTCTGGCAATGATTGAAAGGAGGTTACTATATCTATAACTAGCCATCTCTGCAACCAAATTTGCTGCTGCAAATGACATAGGAACAAACTAAAATGGTAAAGCCAAGCACTCCAAGATGTATGTATTAAACCCTTCATATCAAATAGTCTCCGTTAGCCAAAATGGACCACCTTGAAGTGCTGACTAAAAGTACAGTCATACACACATGCTAAGGGCCTTCCTCCCTATTTGTGTTTATGAAAGAAATATTTGCAGGCAGCCCAAATCTCCTGGAACCTCCGAATGACTCCCAGCAGTTATGGGACGAACATGGAGCAGCAGGAGCAGTGCAATGCAGAACACTCAAGAAGGAAAGAGCATCACGGGGGGGGGGGGGCAGAAAAAGAGCTGCACTCGATGCCCCAACTGCCGCTATTCCTCTTCTCCCCACAGTGGCGTAGCGAGGGGTGGGCGGCCGCCCCGGGCGCCGGGTCTAAGGGGGCGCCAAAACGCGTGAGGGATACGCTCTAGGAATCACAAAGCTCCTGTTACGCTCTCCGACCAACTTTTTCCATTCCCACGCGCACCGCCTCGTGGCAGCAGTTTACCATAGCTCGTCGCGCACAACTGGAAGGAACCCCAATCGTTCCCATCGCCGGCACGCGCAGACTGTAGCCTAGAAAAACTGTCCGCGAAGCCTCCCCAACCTCGCTCGCACGTATCCCCTATTGGCGGCAGTCTCTCATCTGTCTTCGCTGCTGCTGCCCTCTGATTGGCGGAGCCGGCCAGCAGTCAGAGGTATTTCCCGGGAGACGGCGAGTGGACTTGCTTGGAGTAGACCGCCGCGGGCGGAAGCTCATTTGAGCTTGGTTTCTGTTTTGACTGAGGCGGTGGTGGCGCTGCCTTTCTTTTGGGAGCTTTCCCTGTTAATCAAACGAGAGGAGTCCAGCAGCGTTGTTGCAGAACTGTACTCCTCTTTGTAGCGGCCAAAAGGAAAGGGGGGTGGTACAGGAAGAAGGCGTGTGGCTGTGGAGGGCCCCTGCAGCACCGCTTACTGAGTGCAGGTCAGAAACTGAATGTTGTGTGTTAGCCGCCGGCAGCGGGGAAATCAGTATATCTGTGAACTGAGCTGGACTGGGATCTTGGAGACTTCCACGGTGATCACATGCGCCACTATCGTGTTTCTCTTATCTTTCAGAAGGTCTAATGGGGGCGGGTTGATGCTGCTATCTGACAGGCCAATGTAATAAGACTGCTGATTTTTCTGCGTGGATTTTTTTTGTGCGCATCCTGCAAAAACTTGTGGAAGTACGGGATGTAATAACAGCCATGTATGCTAATTAGACACTGTATAAACTCCATGCACACTGAGCATATGTGCCGGGTCTAAGGGGGCGCCAAAACGCCTGGCTCTGCAGAAAAATAGCACCGATTTCAATGCAAATCATTGATGGAGGGAGGGGGCGCCGAAGAAGTCTCTTGCCCCGGGCGCCAAATTGTCTAGCTACGCCACTGTCTCCCCAAGGCCCATGCAGAAAGGGCCTGCCACACAGAGAAGAGCAGTGAGGGAAGAGCAGTGGCAGTTGTATGGACAGCAAGTTCAACCTCTCTGCTCTCCTCTGCACCATTGTCATGGCCATTTTTAGTCTTCTGGGTTGGGGGAGCTGCTGCCATTTTGGATTTGTCCCATCCTGCAGTAGCTGCTGAGCTCCAGGGCTGTTGCTACCAGAAGAGGAAGTGAGAGAGGAGGGCTGAGGGGTGCTGGGAACATAGAGAAGGAAGGAAGCAGAAGAGGGACAGAAATGTGATTTTAAAAAAGTGCGGGAAGCAGGCATAGAGAGGGTGAAACATGATAAGGTGCTGGGATGGGATGGGGATGCAGAGAGAGAGAAAGTGATGGGGCAGCAAAGAGGAGACGGGATGCTTAGAAAACAGTAATAAGCAAACGTCAGTTTTAATGTGTGTCCTTTCCAGTCATGTGCTGGAGCCTGGAGGGAGCTGGCAGGGGTTCCCAAGAGCCCCTTGTTAAATGATTTTATAATAGAAAGGGTCTTACCTGGTGGAGCAGAGCTGGTGCACCCTCCTTGATAAGATAATGGCAGCACAATGCTGGATCTTTTTGCTTAAAAAAAATATTCAGCAAAGTCATTCCTGGATATGTATGTATGATATTTACTGTTGGTGTGGTTGTGTTAAACCAGTGTTTGTTAGCCAAGGCGTGTCTGCAAAAGGACTGCGAGTTTGGAGGGAAGTGGCAATTAATCTTTCAGGTCTGTTTCAAGTTTCCACACAGCCTCATATAAAAGAGGCTTGCCTTGCACTAGGAGAGCAGGAAGGTCAGACACAGAGTCACAGTATGGCCCAGTAAAGAAAGCAACCTCCAAAGCAATATCTTTGAAATAACCACCACTTTTTGTTTTTCAAAATACAGAATAAAGGTCAACAAACAAGTTGTAGGCAATAGCTTTTCATTGGACTAACTTAATACAGCTGTGACGAGCTTTTAAGAGTTATTCTGTCTTCATCAGGTCACTTAGGAACCAGTGCAGTCGCACAGTAGTACAGAATCATCCAAGGTATTACAGTTTAGAAAGAGGAAGGCTGGAGAAGTTCGATAGAGGTAATGAGACAGTGAAACTTTTTAAATTTAAAACACCTATATCTGATAATAGTAAAGAAAGCTTATTGTATTTGCTTCAAAAAAATTTTACCTCGTAATTTCAAATGGTTTTCTTGTCTACTCCTACATTTCCCTTTACCAATTTTAAAATACAAGTTGTGCACAATCCGCCTATATACTCTTGTATATGGGCCTTTTTTAAGGAGCAACTCCAATCATTCACCTCTAAGCCTTTTCTTTACACACATTTTATGATTTGTGGACATTTTAACTCCAGTGCATTAGCATACCATAAGCTTACTGCATCGAAGGGGCCGATGCAATAATTTAATTTAATTTAAAAACTACCGTTGCTAAGTTAAATACCGTCGCAACGGTTTACATGTAGGCACATATTTAATGTAGGTAAAAGTATACTATAGTACATTCTAACAGGTGCCGTCAAAGGTTCGGTTACAATATATCATTAGACATAATAAGAAGCGCATTAAAATGGGTACTCGTACTGAGCGCCTGTTTTCCTAAACCGCACATAGCCACCTCTCCTGGGTGCCAGATATAATATTAAAATGACCTGCTACGTTAAAAAGGACGCACTAGGGAAAAATTGTGCAT
Organism: Rhinatrema bivittatum; assembly: GCF_901001135.1. Lineage (NCBI taxonomy): Eukaryota > Metazoa > Chordata > Amphibia > Gymnophiona > Rhinatrematidae > Rhinatrema > Rhinatrema bivittatum. Next base: position 75,160,157 of record NC_042619.1, read on the forward strand.
CCCCAGCGCTCAAATGCATTGGGTGCCCTGGAGACGTGGCTGTGCATCGGCCCCTGAGCTGGGCGCTTCCTTCTCCTCTTCCCGGCTCATTCATGCATGCTGCAGCTGGTTGCCTCCACCTGGAGACTTGGATTAATAAGCGTCTCGTAGCTGACTGTCACTTTAACGTTGGTTATTTATTAAATGGTGAAGAATGCGGTTTAAAAGCCTGCACAAACTGTTAGCTTGTAGGGTTTATGTTCCTTTACTTTTTACTCCCCCCCGCTCCCAACATCATTTTTTTTTGTTTTGTGACCAGCATGAGGGGCTGGCTGAATACTTTTTTTTTTTTTTAATCTAAATCCTGTTAGAGCTCCCCCCACCCCCCTCTTTCTCTCTCTTTCCAGGCTGTAAGAAGAGCTGCTTGGTGCAGCCCTTTATAAATTTCTCTCTCTCGGGGGCCCAGCTTTCACCAGGATGTGCTGCTCTGCCCGGAACCAATAAGTGCGAGATGTCATTGCTGGACGGGCAAAGTTTGTGTGCACAGAAGAATCACAGAATTCCTGCAACCATTCAAGAGCACAGAAACATAAGCAGCACAAGGCTGAATGGCTGGCTGGCATCAGGCTGCTGAAATGACCTAAAAAAACTAAAAACAAATCTTTTGCGTGCTCCAGCACCTTTTCTCTAACTTTTTATGGGTGCAGTGTAAAGGGTCAGTAGGTTATCTTCTTGTAAATCAGTTGCTGCCATGAGTTCTTGACTCGCAGAATGACTTAATGCCAACTCTGGGACTGGAGTCAAGTTTACCATATTAACAAGTGTGCATTGGGCGCTGGGGGATTTTCGGCATTGGGGGGGGGGGGGGTAATAGCTAATAGCCTCATCTACATGTAATTTATTGGCTAAGCTGTTTTTTGGGCATACATTTTAGACACACTAATCCCCTTATTACATTGTTGCTAGTCTGGCACGTCCAAAACGCGTGTCCAACCGTGCATAAACCTATGCTCTAGGCTGGGTACACTTTATTGCATCGGCCTGTGAGAGATAAATAAAAATTAGTCTGAGTTAGGAAACTGTGCACTGAATTTCAGTGCACAGTTTTAATGCTCATCTTTTTACATCACCTGCAAATACGCAGAAATCCAAAGAAAATGGCCCAAAACTATGCAAGATGCCACGATACAATTTGTGCCAGTTCATATTACAGTATCCTACAGCCACCCACATGAGAATGCTATTCAGAATAAAAATGTTCAAGTTCATACTTCTGTGATTGTTGTGTGCATGATCCAATGCAAAAAATGCGACCAAAGATGCTGCATTGGTGAAACACCACAAACAAACATTGAGGACAGGAATCTTCATAGACATAACATAAAACAGAGTAACAGCTCAGGAGATGAATGCTTCTCAAAGGAAAATCATTCTCTTAATCACTTCACAATCAGCGTACTTAAAAGGAATTTGAGGAGTACACAAGAAAGGAAATATTTGAAATTACAAGGGTCAAATGCTTTGGACAAAAAGAGCAAGAAATCAATGCCATAAAAATGCTTGATTGAAAAATAGTCTCAAAATAATAAAGTGACATATAAGAACAATTTATAATTTTCACTTTCGTTTATCCAAATTACAAAAATCTCATAAAAATCTTTCAACTAACAAGATACACATAGAAAATAGTGCAGGAACAATTCACAGTTCACCTAATGACATAAAAACACACATCCATACAACCATTCATACAAATTAAAAAAAAACAAAAACACAGTTCAATTTTTTCTAAATATCTCCCAACACGTTTCCCTATACAAAGCTTCTTCAGGGAAGTTCACTCTAGTCACATCATCGAGCAACTAATGTTCCTGGGCATTTAGAAAGAAACGTTCATATACGTCTTCGTCTCAATCGTCAATGTATCTCTTCAAGCGACAAATCATATACGTGTATCTTTCCAAATCTGTTTTTCACATAAAGTATACAATCAATTTATCTAAACAATATTAATACAAAACAAATTTTCAAAAAACAAAACCTCAAATCTCGATCATATAGGCTCATAGCAAAAACAGCCTTCCTTCAGTTTTTCACATGATTCGCATCTATAACAATTAAATCTATATTAGAAAAAATCTTCCAAAAATTTAAACATAAAAGAGGGAGAAGTTGAAACTCACCAAAATCCACAAAAAAGCCAACATCTCTTTCAACGTGTACCGCGTCAGTATCACAGATGACCAACGCCATCCAATCCAATTATATAGTGTGGAGGGGCCAATCATGGATCGAAAATTAAAAAACATGCCACCCAATCAATCGTTCAGGCCAATCGGGGCCAAAGTTTAAAAAAAAAAGAAGATCCAATGCTGTTCAGCTTGTAACAAGACCTTATTAATAAGTAGAAGGGGTGGGGATATTATCTGTTAAAGAACAAAAAAATGAAGATCATCCACAGAATATCAATTTTGTTGCCAATGTTCCACCAAAGGAGCATTGGCCACTGCATTACGAATCCTACTACAATGTTCTGCAATACGTGTCTTAATCTTTCTAGTGGTTTTACCCACATAAAAATGATTACACGGACACCGGACAATATAAATAACTAATGCTGATTGACACGTTGTCCTTGACTTCAAAAGAATCTCCTTTACCAACACAGGATGGATAAAGGACTGAATTGATAAAGATAGCCTACATACCCCACAACTCATACAGGGATCATGTCCCATCAATGATCTATCAATTATATTGATTTCATATCTAAATACACCAAAATATCTCTCAAATTTCTTGGATTACGGAAAGAGAAAATTGGTAAATCTTTTAAACCTGAAAAACCTTGCACTAAATGCCAATGTTTTTTAAATGATCTGAATCAGGTCCCCAACTCTATTAGAAAATGGCAAAACTCAAACTAATGAAGGAGGATCTGGAGACTTCCGCAGGGTCAAGAGAAGATCCCGATTAATAAATCGTGCTCTCTTATAAGCCTGATGCACCACATGATTAGGGTATCCTCTCACTAAAAATCCTTTGCGGAGGTCTCCAGCATATTTCTTAAAGTCCTCCATTTTTGAGCAAATTCTTCTCACTCGAAAAAACTGATCGGGATGTTTTCCCTAATATGTTTGGGATAAAAACTATTAAAATGTAGAAAACCATTCTTATCTGTTACTTTTCTATGTAATTCAGTAGTAACCCCCCCCCCACCCCGTTAATATGTATCCTCATATCCAAAAAAGAAATATAATGGGTATGTATATTATATGTAAACCTCAAATTGGCATCACATTGATTTAACTGTTCAAAATTTTTTCAAAACTCATACGTGACCCTGACCAAATAATAAAAATGTTGTCAATATAGCAACACCACACTTTAACAAACTTATACAAAGATGATGTGTATACTTATTGTTCTTCAAAAGAAGTGACGTATAAGCATGCCAAGTCAGGGGCCATAGTGGCTCCCATCGCAGTTCCATGGATTTGTTGAAAAAACTCATCTTTAAACAAAAAATAATTCCTAGTTAAAGCAATTGATGCCAACTGTACAAAAAAGTGAGTGGGAACTCTTTTCTCAAATACGTCTCCAAGATCTGTTCAATCAATTGAATAATAGCCTTCTGCGGAATACTAGCATATAATGACTCAATATCCACAGATATCAAAAAAACTGGTTCAGTCATACTAGGGAGGGCATCTAGCACTTTGATGAAATGAGATGAATCTCTAAAGTAAGAACATCCAAATGGCAGATGAAATTTAATGTGGATAAGTGCAAGGTGATGCATATAGGGAAAATTAACTCATGCTATAGTTACACAATGTTAAGTTCTATATTAGGAGCTACCACCCAGGAAAGAGATCTAGGCGTCATAGTGGATAATAGGGATGTGAATCGTTTTTTGATGATTTAAAATATCGTCCGATATATTTTAAATCGTCAAAAATCGTTAGGGCCACAATACAATACCAATTCCCCCGATTTATCGTCAAAAAATCGTAAATCGGGGGAAGGGGGAGGGCAGGAAAACCGGCACACTAAAACCCCCTAAAACCCACCCCGACCCTTTAAATTAAATCCCCCACCCTCCCGAACCCCCCCCAAATGCCTTAAATTACCTGGGGGTCCAGCGGTGGTCCGGAACGGTCTCCTGCAATTGAATCGTGTTGTCTTCAGCCGGCGCCATTCTGCGCCGCCATTTTGCAAAATGGCGGCGGCCATAGACCAACACGATTCGACTGCAGGAGGTCATTCCGGACCCCCGCTGGACTTTTGGCAAGTCTTGTGGGGGTCAGGAGGCCCCCCCAAGCTGGCCAAAAGTCCCTGGGGGTCCAGCGGGGGTCCGGGAGCGATTTCCTGCCGCGAATTGTTTTCCGTACGGAAAATGGCGCCGGCAGGAGATCAACTGCAGGAGGTCGTTCAGCGGGGGTTCCGGACCGCCGCCATTTTGCAAAATGGCGGCGCAGAATGGCGCCGGCTGAAGACAACATGATTCAATTGCAGGAGGCCGTTCCGGACCGCCGCTGGACCCCCAGGTAATTTAAGGCATTTGGGGGGGGTTCGGGAGGGTGGGGGATTTAATTTAAAGGGTCGGGGGTGGGTTTTAGGGGGTTTTAGTGTGCCGGTTCACGATTTTAACGATTTTCACGATACTCTAAACACCCAAACGGCGACGATACGATTCCCTCCCCCTCCCAGCCGAAATCGATCGTTAAGACGATCGAGGACACGATTCACATCTCTAGTGGATAATACATTGAAATCATCAGTTCAGTGTGCTGCAGCAGTCAAAAAAGCAAACAGAATGTTAGGAATTATTAGAAAGGGAATGGTGAATAAAATGGAAAATGTCATAATGCCTCTGTATCGCTCCATGGTGAGACCGCACCTTGAATACTGTGTACAATTCTGATCGCCGCTTCTCAAAAAAAGATATAATTGCACTGGAGAAGGTACAGAGAAGGGTGACCAAAATGATAAAGAGGATGGAACAGCTCCCCTATGAGGAAAGACTAAAGATGTTAGGACTTTTCAGCTTGGAGAAGAGATGGCTGAGGGGGGATATGATAGAGGTGTTTAAAAGCTTGAAAAATTTGAATTGGTTATTTACTCTTTCGGATAACAAAAGGACTAGGGGGCACTCCATGAAGTTAGAATGTGGCACATTTAAAACTAATCGGAGACAGTTCTTTTTCACTCAACGCACAATTAAACTCTGGAATTTGTTGCCAGAGGATGTGGTTAGTGCAGTTAGTGTAGGTGGGTTTAAAAAAGGATTGGATAAGTTCTTGAGGATAAGACCATTACCTGCTATTAATTAAGCTGGCTTAGAAAATAGCCACTGCTATTACTAGCAACAGTAACATGGGATAGACTTAGTTTTTGGGAACTTGCCAGGTTCTTATGGCTTGGACTGGCCACTGGTGGAGACAGGATGCTGGGCTTGATGCACCCTTGGTCTGACACAGTATGGCATGTTCTTATGAGTCTTGATTTACCAAATGGACTGACATGGCAACTACAATGCTTGGCTATTTATACAAAGCTTTTTTTTTTTAAGGCATATGAGCCAGAATAATGATAGGGTACACAGTGACAGTTGTTACCAGTAAAAAACATGTTGGAAAGTGCATGTTACATGCATTGCAAAGACGTATTTCCCTTCTTCAGCACAGGGGATCAACAGTGAAAATTATCATATGATTATAATTTTGTACCATTTCTAAACCAAATTACAATTCCCAATAGTTTTTCCTTCTGATTCTCTATGACATATGTCAGCCACATCCATTCAGCAATTTTTGACTTCCACCATGTGTACAGATAGGCAGATGGATAAATCTTTCACAATAGGCACTCTTGCTCCAGCGAAATGCTCCTAAAAAAAGATAGCAATAATGTCTGTGTACAAATCATTGTTGAGATGTCATTTGGAAGAGTGTCCAGTCCTGGAGGCTGTACCTCTGAAAGACCATAGACAGAACAGAGGCAGTCTGGGGAAGGGTTGCCAAAATAGTGCAAGGCCTGGTTTCTGAGCCCTTTGAAATTTGATTTAAAGACATATATATGATAGAGACATTCAAACACCTTAAAGGCATAACAATACACAAGTAAACCTTTTTCAGTGGAGAAGACGTTTTAAAACAAGAGATCACAGTATGAGGCTCCAAGGGAATAGACTTAGGAGGAATATCAGACAATATTTCTTCACGAAAAGGGTGGTAGATGCATGGACCAGCCTCCCAGGGGAGGTGATGAGAGCAAAACTGGTATCAGAATTTACGAAGTGCAGAACATCTTTAGTTGCGAGGATCTGAAGATAAAGCCAGAGGTTGACTAGGCAGGAAGGAAAAATGAGCAGACGAGATGAGGTTTGTGCTCATAGTAGTTACTCATCTAATTGGCTCACCTGGCTATATTTAGCCCTTATTCAGCCAGATAAGAAGGTGGGCATTATGGGACGTTTTCTAGCAGGAGCAGTACAGGGTCTTCTGCCTGTCTATCCATCTCCCCCTTGGGCCATCAGGTTCTGGTGACTGGCAAGACTTCTCTAGCAGAGTATGCAGCAGTCAGGGGAAGTCTGAGTCCAGGCAGAGGTCGGGGCAGGCAAAAACCAAACAGAGGCAAGAGCCAGAGAGACAGTCCAAATCAGCAACAAAAGATCAGTCCAAGGAAGACTGGCTGGGAGGGCAAGGCAAAAGCAGGACAGGTGAACAAGGCTGGATGGAGAGGCACGGCTGGGCAGAGCAGGAACATGGAGAGGCAAAGCAGGAACATGGTAAAACACACAGGCAGAAGCACTAAATGAGCAGGCGGGAGAGCCAACCAGAGTAAGGACAAGGTATGAGATATACAGACAGACTAGGCCACCTGGAGACCTAGTGAAGATACAGGAGGGCCACTGGGAGGTCCACAAGAAACCAGACAAACAAACAGACAGGCAAGAAACACAGGGGGCAAACAGAATAAGACAAGAAGGCCTAAACAGGCCACACTGGGAATATGGACAAAGCAAGCACAAGGCTGGCCAAAGCAAGGAGCAGAGGTGTCTTGATGAGGCCCCAAGCAGACTGCGAGGGAGGGTTTTATGGAGATGGCCTTGCTCCATCATGCTGCCTTCAAGGTGGAGGCTAGAGCAGGATTGAGTGTGGCCCACTGAGGGCCTCTGCTGGTAAGGGGGGCCGCCTAGCAGCCAAAATTGTAACACTCTGCACCCTTAAGAGGACAGGTTGGATGAGGTGCTGTAGTCCAACTCAAATCTTAAAGTTGAAGGGGTCCATGGGCTCACTTGGAGGTTGTGTGCTGCAGTGGCAAGAGCAGCTGCATCGTGGAGGAAGATGTCTCTGTATGAGACAAGAACAAAGGACCTTTAGCAGAGGAGAAGTAAAGGGGAAGATGGAGATTACAAAAGGTCTATAGTAATACAGTAGCATGGGAAAATGGGCAGTCTAGATGGGCCTTGCAGTCTTTACAAACCATTGTACCTTTTACTTCTGTGACTGTATGTTAAGTCAATGTACATCAACTTCAAAATAAGCCCAAACCACTTAATGCAACAACTGGTTCTACGGCTTACACCACATTATAAAACCATGCAGCACTAAGAATTGCATCTATCCCACTGTGCAAACAAAAGTGAGATTAAGATCTGTAAACATTTCTCTAATGCACTTTCTAGGTTGACTAGCCTGAGCAGGTTCATCAAGTGAATGATTACAACTTCCTTGGAGGTATTTGGTAATCCACAAGCCAGAGCTACTAAACCTCTATCCCACAAAGAGTGAATGGGAGGATCACTTAGTACATCTGGATTCAGTCCAAGCTATATTTTAAAGGGTCCACCTCCTGCAGCCTTCACAATGCAATGGGCATGACCGACAAATTGGGGGTGGGAAAAGGGAGCCTATATAGAGCTGGGCGAGCCACTGAAGCCTAGTTATCTGACTGGCTTTTCAGTGGCATAGGCAATGGCCCCTGAATAAGGAGACAGTAGGATGATGTGTGGTCTAGCTCGAGGGACCATATAAATCCTTCAATGCTATTGGTTTTAACATTTTAAAAAATATAGCTATGATTTTGTATTCCATAATATGCCTTTTTCTCTTTCTGTTGTGGTCTGAAATAAGATCCTGTAGTGTGTGCATTATGAAATCAGCAGTCTTACATCATTACATAACTGGTTAGGCTGAAAGACATTCACAAAGCCTTTAAACATTCAACCCTTCCCTGTTTGCCTTTATGTGGTAAACCAGACAGAAGTAAAGTATTTCACATTTGTAGTCAATTCTGCAGTACAATGAAAAATAATTCCTTCTCTATAATAATCTGGTGTTTAAGTTTAAATTTCTAGATAAGTTCTTTCCCCTAAATCACATTATAAATTATGGAGATAGTATGTTACATTTATAACTCCTTTGACAATTATCGCAGCAATTTTCAAAAGCCCATTTATTCACTTAAAGTGCATTTACACATGTAAAACCCAGTTTTAAGCGTTAAAATGCTTTTGAAAAGAATCCCCTATCATTACCCTCTATCTTTGTTCTTCAAATCAGCTTCAAAACACTTTTCCAGAAATCTGGATTCCTGAGAGATGATTTTTAAGTAAGTAGGAATAAACAACATAGCCAAATGGAATCCGTATGAGTGAGCCCTGAGAAGTCCAGGCCATCACAGAACGGATGCATTTTCCAGGTTTAGGAGGTGGGAATGATTGTGGATTGGTCACTGTAGGGATGACTCCTACTGACTTCCAGGTGAAAATAAAGATCCAGCCTCAGAGCAGGAAGCTTCTCTTCCATCTTGTGTCCACAGGGTATCTAAATCACCCTTTACTATGATTACAATTATGCAGCATTCAGTACGGGCAGCAATGCATAGTGGGCTTCAGTTCATGTCTCAGATTATTGGAAGCACCTTGTGAATGACCTTATGGTTCACCCAAAGCAATACTCTGCTTGCTCTCTCTCTTATTGTTGGGATTATAATGTTCAGTTTTAGGTGACATCATTACAGGAACCAAGCAGAATTCAAATCCTGGAGATACTGGTTAACCTACAATATTTTACTTCTGAATGCTGTAGGTTAACACTTAGGGATGTTTAGTCCACAAAGTAATAGAGGCAGTGCTTGATCAGTATGTGCTCTTGCTTTGGGAAGGAATAGAGAATAAAACTGCTAATATCATAATGCCTCTGTATACATCCATGGTGCAAGCCTACCCTGAGTACTGTGTGCAATGATGAGCAAAACAGCTCAAAAAGATATAAGAGAACTAGAGAAGGCACAGGGAAGAGCAATAAAAATGATAAAAGGTATAGAACAGCTCCCAGGTTATGGCTCTTCCGCTTGGTGAAGCGACAACTGAGTGGGATATGATAAACATTTATAAAATGATGAGGGGTGTGGAAACAGTAAATAGGGAATAGATATTTACCTTTTCAATGTCCCTTAATTCTAGAATTAAGGGACACTGTATGAAACTGAGAAATGAAATTGCAGACCTGCTATTGAAAATTTTTAAACTATCAATATCATCATCATATATAGTACCTAAAGACTGGAGGGTTGCCAATGTAATGCCAACTTTTAAAAAGGGATCAAGGGGTGATCCAGGAACCTACAGACCAGTGACGTCTGTACCGGGCAAAATGGTAGAAACTATCATAAAGAACAAACTTGCTGAACATATGGATAAGAATAGTTTAATGGGATAAAGCCAACATGGATTTAGCCAAGGGAAGTCTTGCCTCACAAATTTGCTACATTTTTTTGAGGACATAAAGATGTGGATAAAAGTGAGCCAGTTGATATACGTATCTAGATTTCCAGAAAGCATATGACAAAGTCCCTCATGAGAGGCTTCTTAGGAAATTAAGAAGTCACAGGATAGGGGGAAGTGTCCTACTGGGGATTGCCAGCTGGTTAAAAGATAGAAAACTGAGAGTAGGGCTAAATGGTAAATTTTCCCAAAGGAAAAAGGAGAATAGTGGAGTTCCCCAGGGATCTGTTCTGAGACCACTGCTTTTTAATATACTTATAAACGACCTGAAAATGGGAACAAGTGAGGTGATCAAATTTGCTGAGGACACTAAATTAATCAAAGTTGTTAAATCACACGAGGATTGAAAGAAATTGCAAAAGGACATTGCAAAACTGGGAGACTGGGCATATAAATAGCAAATTAAATTTAATGTGGACAAGTGCAAAGTGATGCAATTAGGGAAGAGTAACCCAAATTATGGTTACACAATGCAAGGAGTCACCACTCAGGAAAAGGATCTAGGTGTCATCATTGAAAAAAGTTAACATCTTCTGCTCAGTGTGCAGCAGCAGCCAAGAAAGCAAATAAAATGCTAGGAATTATTAGGAAAGGAATTGAGAATTAAACAGAGAATATCATAATACTTCTGTATTGCTCCATAGTACAACCTCTTCTTGAGTATTGTGTGCAGTTCTGGTCACCATATCTCTATAAAGATATAGCAGAATTAGAAAAGGTACAAAGAAGGGCGACCAAAATGATAAAGGGGATGGAACAATTCCCCTATCAAAAAAGGCTAAAGAGGTTAGGACTCTTCAGCTTGGAGGGAAGATATGAAAGAGGTCTATAAAATAATGAATGGAATGGCATGAGTAAATGTTAACAAGTTGTTTACTCTTTTGAAAAGTACAAAGACCAGGGGACACACAATGAAGTTACTGGGTAATACATTTAAAACTAATAAAAGAAAATATTTTTTTTACTCAACACAATTACAATTTGGAATTTGTTGTCAGAGGATGTGGTGAAAGCGATTAGTGTAGCTGCGTTTAAAAAAGGTTTGGACAAGTTCCTGAAGTTGCAGAAATCCACTGCTTATTCTTGGGATAAACAGCTTGGAATCTGTCTACTCCTTGGGATCCTGCCAGGTGCTTATGACGTGGCTTGGCCATGGGATACTGGGCTTCATGGACCTTTGGTCTGACCCAGTATGGCAAGTCTAATGTTATGTTACTAAGCATACAAAACTACACTGAAAGGACCTTAAATGATGGCATTGCCTTTTTCTGTCTGTATATGCATTATGCATTAAATATCTTGCATACTACCATTTAGATATTTTGATACTAAACATTTCCAAGCTGCTAGTGACTGACATCCTCAACCTTGTGTGCCTAACATGCCTGGACCACACCTAGAACATAACACACACCCTGCCATGTGTTAGTTCTTAAATAAGCTCTGGAAAGAAATTAGTCACTGCTAGTCCAGCAAGACAATCCAGTTCATTTGGTTATCCAGACATTGTCTCCACACATCTAAAAGTTACTTTGTTTATATGGGACACCAATTCCATGGCATGGCATTTCTGTTTTCTGAGAGTAGCAGGTCAGAGATAACATTTTATTTTCATTAAAATCATGTTCCTACCATCTCGGTGCTGCTCACTGATAATGGATTGCTCCACTCAGGCTTGCGTTCTTCAAATAATCAGTCAACCCACTGCATGCATATGGACAGCAAGGCTGGAGCTGCACTATTCATTTCCCCCCAACAATAAAGGCGACAGTGACATGGTGATTCCAACTGGGAAACTGCACACTGTAAGCCACACAGCAGGGGTGAGCCTTGGACCCAAGCATCTGTGCTTAAGTGCACAGTAACAATGCTGATAACCAAGTATGAAAGAATAAAGAAGGAATTGGAAAAGTTTAATGCGGTGAGACTGCAGTAATTATTTGCTTAGCCTAAGTATTATTTTCTTTCCAGATGCTTAAGAGCATAAGAACATAAGACATGCCATGCTGGGTCTGACCAAAGGTGCATTAAGCTCAGCATCCTGTTTCCAACAGTAGCCAATCCAAGTCAGAAGTACCTGGCAAGTACCCAAACATTAAATAGATCCCAAGCTACTTAATCATTAATAGCAGTTTATGGATTTTTCCTCCAGGAACTTATCCAAACCTTTTTTTAAACCCAGTTATACTAACTCTGTAACCACAAGCTCTGGCAATGGATTCCAGAGCTTAATTATGCGTTGAGTGAAACAAGAATTTTCTCTAATTTGTTTTAAATGTGCTACTTGCTAGCTTCATGGCGTGCCCTCTAGTCCTTTTATTGTCTGAGAGAATAAATAACTGATTTATATTTACCTGTTCAAGACCTTTCATGATTTTGTAGACCTCTATCATATCCCCCCTCAGCCGTCTCTTCTTCAAGCTGAATAGCCCTAATCTCTTAGCCTTTCCTCATAGGGGAGCAGTTCCATGCTCTTTAATCATTCTGGTCGCCCTTCTCTGTACTTTCTCCAGTGCAACTATATCTTTGGAGATGCGGTGACCAGAATTGCACCATGGAGTAATACAGAGGCATTAAGACATCCACTGATTTATTTGCCATTCCTTTCCTCATAATTCCTAACAATCTGTTTGCTTTGTTGACCGCCATAGCACACTGAGCTGATGATTTCAATGTATTATCCACTATGATGCCTTGATCTTTTTCCTGGGTGGTAACTCCTAATATGGAACCTAACATCGTGGAACTATAGCAAGGGTTATTTTTCCCTATATGCAACACCTTGCACTTGTCCACATTAAATTTCATCTGCCATTTGGATGCCCAATCTTCCAGCCTCACGAGGACCTCCTGCAGTTTATCACAATCTGCTTGAGATTTAACTATTTTACATAACTTTGTGTCATCCGCAAATTTGATCACCTCACTAGTCGTACCTCTTTCCAGATCATTTATAAATAAATTAAAAAGCACCGGACCAAGTACAGATTCCTGAGGCACTCCACTGTTTACCTTTTTCCACTGTGAAAACAGACCATTTAATCTTGCTCTCTTTCCTGTCTTTTAACCAGGATGCAATCTACAAAAGGACATTGCCTCGTATCCCATTACTTTTTAATTTTCTTAGAAACCTCTCATGAGGGACTTTGTCGAATGCCTTCTAAAAATCCAAACCACATCTACTGGTTCACCTTTGTCCACATGTTTATTTACCCCTTCAAAAAATGTAGGAGATTTGTGAGGCAAGACTTCCCTTTAGTAAATCCATGCTGTGTCCCATTTAATCATGTCTATCTAAATGTTTTGCGATTGTATTCTTTATAACAGTTTCCATGACTTTTCCTGGCACTGAAGTCAGGCTCACCGGTCTACAGTTTCCTGGATCACCCCTGGAGGCCTTTTTAAATATCAGGGTTACATTGTCCACTTTCCATTCTTCAGGAACAACAGTTGTTTGGGCCTCTTGGCGGCGTTCTTGATGGCGCCTATCAATACGCCCTGCCAGGTAGATAAGGGTGTTCAAGGACCTAGGTATTTCCTGGCCCGCGAGCTCGTCCTTGATTCAGGGGCTAAGCCCCTGAAGGAAGATGGTTCGTAGGCAGTCGGGGCCCCAACGAGCTCCGAAGAAAGGGTCCAGAAATCAATGGCGAATTCGGCCAATGTCCTTGAACCTTGGCGTAATTGAAGCAGTTTGGGCCCAGCAGAAACCTCCTGAGTGGGATCACCAAAGCTCATCCGGAAGAGCTCCCAAAACTCTCTCAAATTACTCAGAACGGGGTCATCCCATTCCCACAGGGGGGAAGCCCACTCTAGGGCCTTCCCTTTGAGGAGAGAGAGAATGAAGGTGGTCTTGGTAGCGTCATCAGGAAAAAGGGCTGACTGCAGGCGGAAGTGCATGTTACACTGGTTAATGAAACCCCTACAGGCCCGGGGTTCCCCATAGAAACGTGGTGGTGTATGCAGGCGGATTATTGAGCTGCCCCCGGAAGCCACAGGCGGGGACGGAAAAGTGGGGTTCATGGGCCCTAATGCCTCGAAGCGTTGGCTCAGGCCCTCCACTGCAGAGACAAGGGCATCCAGGGTCTTTTGCTGGTCCATCATACGCTGGGCCATTCCAGGAATGGCCTGGCGGGTAGATGCCTCCGCCGGGTTCATGGACTTGGCAATCTGTTATGATCAGGCTTGTGAACCCTTGGACCGACGGGAGGATGGTATACCTTAGGAGCTGGATCCTGAGGTTCCCCCCGTCGGGAGGCGAGGCGGAACAGAAGATGTGACCGGCTGACCCTCGGCACTGAAGACTGAGGCGACTGTGGAGAAGGCGAAGAGTAGGGACGTCAGAGAAGCCAACTGGGTCTTCGCCACTGAAAGCCCACGGTCCCCCCGGGAGGAGCCCATAGGGACCCGGGCCGCTGGGGCTTAGGTGGACCTTTGAGAGGTTGAGGAGTCGTGAGGTCGGTGTAAGGACTAACTGGAGCTTCACCACTGGAAGCCCGCGGTCCCCCCGGGAGGAGCCCGTAGGGACCCGGACCACTGGGACTTAGGTGGGCCCTTGGGAGGCGATGGTCACTTACCAGTCCAAGGTCACACACCGAGGGATCGCCGCTTGCCAGTCCGAAGTCACACACCAGGAATCACCACTTGCCAATCTGAAGTCACACACCAGGAATCACAGAGATGAAACAGGAACCAGGAAACAAGGATCCGAAGCAGAAGAAGACTCACCGAAGCAAGCAGACTCGAACAACCACAGAAGTTGCCAAGTCAAGGAATGAGCAGAGGAAGTTTCCTTATATACTTCCCCTGGTCTGATTCTTAGGAAATAGGTGCAGGCAATTAAAGGGGTGAGGTCCCTTTAAATTCAGAAAGGAGATGCGGCCTCGCAACTAAGATGGCGGTGGCCATCTTGGATTCCCGGCCACAGAGGAAGGCTGCCCGATGCCGCAAGGGAGGAGCAGGGATGGCTCCCAACCCAGCGGCCACCCTGGAGGCCCGCGCCAGCGCGCGGGAACAACAGGCTCCAGACTCTAGCAGCTTCCCCCCGATACTGCTGCAGTGGCCCGCCGTCAGGGTTCAGGTAGGGGACCGTGGCTGTGGAACACAACACTCTCATAGCTCAGTCAGTACTGCAGAACTACCAGTCAGCTAATCTCCTCTGTCAGAAACAGGAACATATGCACAAAGCCTTAAGAAATGGGAAACTGAAGGGGCATCCTGAAATGATGGGACCTTTTGCTTGTTGCCCTAGCCTGTTTCCCCTCAATCCAGGCCTGTTCTCTTTTGGTAGAAACATGAAACATCGCAATGCACAGCTAAAATGAAATTACCATATCGTTGACCTACTCTGTTGCATAGCTCTTACAAAGCAAAGTGTTACAGTTTGGATAACCCCTGAGTCTAGGACAGCGTCAGAGATGCAATCCAACTGGACGAATAACAGCATGAAGATGATGCCAGGAACTTCCAGGAATCACAGGAGGATGAATCTTCCTTCTTTAAGAACGGTGTAACAAGCTGGGAACCGGCCAGCTTGAAATTCTTTGTATTTTAACAGGCCGTTTCCTTCCCGTTTCTCTAGACGACCGGCTCAGTCAGAACTGGGGTTGGGAACTGGCACCACAGGTCTTCATTTGCAACTACACAGGGATTTTTCCCTCTTGTTTTATATCCCCTCCCAACTCACTGAGCCCAATCATTGTGACAACAGTCCTGGCCTGGGCACCATACAAAGACTCATTCCTGAACCTTGCAATCAAAACTCTATGTCCGGCCACCAAGGGGGTCACTGTTATGCAATGCCTGGGACTCCCTCCCCTTAGGGGGCTGTGAACACTGCTTCTGCAGCATGTCCAGCCGACTCAGGGGACGGAGGACCTGACCCAGTACTACCACAGAATGACTGAGGTAGCACAGCTTGATTTTAAAAGCACAGAGCTGTGAGAATCAGGGAAGCCTGGGTTCAAATCCCACTTCTCCCAGACTCTCCTTGTGACCTTGGGCAAGTCACTTCATACCTTCACTGTCTCAGGTGCAAACTTATCATCGCGTAAAAAACGTGCATTCAAACTGAGCGCATATGTTCTGAACACGCGCACATCCACCTCTCCTGGGTGCTTGATGCAATAGGCACACGAGCTGCTGCGTTAAAAGGGACGCGCAATGGATAATTTGCTCGTCCCTAGCGCTCTGCATCAGGCACCCAGGAGACATGGCTGTGCACCCCCTCCAACAGCCTGGCCTGAGCTTCCTCCCCACCCCCGGCAGGGCTGCTCCCGACTGCTCCTTTTCACTGACACTTGTCAGTGAATGGACCAATCGACAATAAGCGAAGGAGTGAATAAATGAATATTAAGTGTCGGGCACTTAATATTCATTTATTCACTGCTTCACTTACTGCCAGCAGGGGTTCCTGGGCTGGGGGGGGGGGAGGGGGATTTGGAGTCTTGAAAGTGCTATTTTCCCACAGGGACCTCAGATGCGCCATTTCAGGTACAGGACACCGGGGTCCAACCTGGACCACTTGGCCAATCGGGCCAGATCTTGGGGATGCTTCTTTCTGAGGTTCCTCATAGGGGGAAACCACAGAAAGCAGCTTTTTTTAAATTTTTTTTGTTGAGCCCTTGAGTACAGCATGATTCTGCTTTCTGTACTTCCTCCTACTTATATACTAATAGCAGGAATCACAGAAAGTAGTGTTTTTTGTTTTTTTTCAGTGAGCCCTTGAGCGGAGCATGCTTTAACGTTGGCTCCCGGGCAGGCGTTAAATTTGTTGTGTTAAAAGGGGCACCTTGGCAGCATGGCAATTTTTGGCATTGTGGGGTAATAGCTAATAGCCTCATCTACGTGGAATTTGCATGTGATAAGCGCCATTAGCTACACACTCAATTGGATGGGTTAATCCCCATATTGCATCAGGAGTTATTTTAGCGCATCCAAATCGAGCATCCAATACCCGGTGAACTAGCCGGACCGCACTATATTGCATCAGCCTGAGACTATAAGCCGACTGGGACAGGGAAATATAATACTATACCTGAATGTAACTTGCCTTGAACTCAGATTTGGAAAGGCGAGTAATTAAATACAAATCCAAACCTAACTTTTACAGATAGGATTTCCCTAGCCAAATGGTTACACAGGAGGAGAGAGAAGCTATCGCATTCCTTAAGGTAACAGTAACAGGACTTCCCCAGTCTCTCTCCCAATATACTGGGGGGGGGGGGGGGGGGGAATATAAAATAAATAAAATAAAAATAAACATTCTCCTCAATGAAGAGAAAAATGAAGGTGGCACACCAAGAAACACAGGGTGAGACTTTAAAAAACAGACAGAAATTAGCATGGGGCACATTTAAAACTAATCGGAGAAAGTTCTTTTTCACTCAACGCACAATTAAACTCTGGAATTTGTTGCCAGAGGATGTGGTTAGTGCAGTTAGTGTAGCTGGGTTTAAAAAAGGATTGGATAAGTTCTTGGAGGAGAAGTCCATTAACTGCTATTAATTAAGTTGACTTAGAAAATGCATCAGTAGCATGGGATAGACTTAGTTTTTGGGTACTTGCCAGGTTCTTATGGCCTGGATTGGCCACTGTTGGAAACAGGATGCTGGGCTTGATGGACCCCTGGTCTGACCCAGTATGGCAATTTCTTATGTTCTTAAGTTATAAATTAGCCGTGTTTCTGTGTGCGGGCTGGTGCATGTGCGCAAATGTGTGCTGGTCTGGAAGTTACTGGCTTTTTGTGCACAAAACCACTTTCTACACTGGGATAAAGTGTAGAAAAACATGCGCTCAACAGTGGGTAAAACTGGGCACTCTGCTGAGCACACTTTATCATAATCAGGCCCTTACGAGCCTAAACCTGGCCCAAATTTAGCCACCTAAGTTTTACATTCTTAAAATTTAGGTGAATTTTTAGCCAAAAAGGTAAGCACCTAAGTTCTACTGAAAATTGGTGCCTACATTTACACACACATTATTATTATTTTTTATATTGGTCTCTTAGGGCCTGATTTATTAAACTTCCTCTCCCCCTCTGATCGACACAGAATGGGAAAAAAGTCTTAGTGAGTCGGGTCCAAAATCCATTCTAAGTAAATTGATCTGGCATTAAAAGACTTGGGAAAGGTGCTTATTCAATAGTTCTCAGATGATTGCCACTCATGGGGGAGGGGAGAAATTTTGTGAAATGCAAAGATGACTTATAAGAACATTGAATGACATAAAAATATATAAAGAGGTTATGCGCTGCTTTGTCAGAATAAAATATGTCTAAAAAATCAATAAAATCAACATATTGAATTTAAAATGGTATGCACAAAAATAGTTATTGGCTTCAGCTATTGGTGAAGTAACACGCCCGATTTAATTTTTATTAGATGCATTGTTTAGGCGTTCTTGTTCTTAAGTTCAATGTTGTGTAGTTATCTTTCTTGCACATTTTACAGATTTTCTGATAATCTCTATGGTATGAGATCACAGTTATACATATTCAAGAGATATTACACACAGGTAAAATCATACAATTTTTGTACACACCTATACCACTTTGTTCTGGTTGTCATGTCTCAATCAGTTTTCCATTTTATATGTTACCATTTATATGTGCATATGATTTTATAATTGATTTATGTATGTCCTGTATTGTTAAGTTATATTGTTAAGTTATATTTGATATTTGTGTATTGTAGCCCCTGAGGCAGCCCCATTGTGGGGGCGAAACTCGGCCTGAGTCGGGCTTCACATTGGATGAACGAGTCTCCATAATAAAGATTCTAAGCGGACATTTCTTGGCATCTAATCCATTTTGTTGCCCTCACGGCTTTTTTAGATCACCTACCCTCTTGTTTTATCGGTCCATCACTGTTGAGGACAATGTCCTATTCACCCTGGAAGGACATATTGAGCTTTAACAACGGGCATTTAAATGAATTGTTACCTGATGAACCATTCTTTAAAGATGATGATAATAATGGATTTGAGGACTTTCTCAAGAAATGGGAAGATACTATCAACATAAGCAAAAGCCCTGTAAGAAGCAATCATCATGCATCAACACTACTGGATTACTGCAGATATAAAAGAATACCAAGAGGTCTATGTGTTAATAAACTGCCTAACATGTTCAAAGAGGACACAGAATTCATGATTGCATGTGTAGCAATTTTAAATAAATTCTCATTAGACTTGATGATTCTAATTATCAAGACTTCGAGAAAGAGAGAGAAAACTTTGAAGAGTATACTAGATGAACAACTTGAATATTTGGAAAAGAATGACTTATGTTTTAACATAATTCACGAGGACTATAAGAAAAATTTAGATAATTTTACACATGAATTAAAAAATGTTAAATTTGAAAAATTCAAATGAGATGAAAATGATTACAAAAATCATGGAGTATATAATTGGCATTGGCAAAATAAAACCTCATATAACGCTAATAAGTTCTATCAACTTACAAAAGAAAATAACGAAGTGTTTAATGATAATCCAACAATGAATGAGAATAAGAAAGACAAAAGAATACATGAAAGTCCAGAGCTAGGCAGGAATGCTAAAAGGACACGTAGCAACACAGAGGAAGAGATAGACCCTTCTGCATCCTTATTTTCTGATACTTGTGCACCTTGCATGCGCCAAGCCCTAGATGAGGCCCGATGGCTTTCCCCGTTCCCTCCAAGGCCACTCTGAAATCGGCCATGCCCCCGGACCACCCATTTTTTAAAGCCCTGGGATATACGCATGTCCCAGGGCTTGCGTGCGCCGCCGAGCCTATGCAAAATAGGCTCAGCACGTGCAGGGGTAGGTTTTCGGGGGTTACGCGCGTATCTTACGCGCGTAACCCTTTGAAAATCTACCCCAAAGGATGCAAGCATTGTGGCTCTATTTAATTCGTCTCCATCCGTTATCTCCAAAATTTCCATCGAGTTCTGATTATCTCCCACTGTACTAGTCACAGCATTCTATACGCTTCTTAAAAGCAGATAGGCTGTCCCACCACTAAATAAGGTATTCTAAGTAGGTGTAGCAAGAACGCCAAAACAATATTTCTTAAGAATTTCCAGTGGAGATAGCTAAGAAACCTTAGGAAAATTCACAAAACGAAAATTAAAGATTATAAAGTCGAATATCAAGGGTAATAAGAAGTTCTGAAGAAGCGATCCTAGGGTCCTGAAGAGGCAGGTCCACAGCCTCTGGTGGGAGGAAAGGAGACTCCGCTGTTGTGCAAGAGCTACAGGCCAGACTCAGAATATACAATCACCACATTCCAGAGGGAGTCCAACACAGGCCTGCCACTGCCACAACTCAGCTACATGGGAGAGGATTAAAAATGGGGGAAGCCCCTGGTAGCTGTGAATGAAGGCTCATGGTGTCAGTCTAAGAGTGAGCAGGTTCCAACTGAGCTATGGAATCCCAAAGAAGCAAAGGGCAAAAAACCCAAACAAACAAAGAAAACAAAGTTAGTTGGAAACTTTAATGTGGTATAAACTCCCTCTGTTGCTATGTGTATATTCTTGATTGTTGTAAATCACTTCATTGGGTACGGATTAGGTGATTCATACATTTAAAAAGAAATATTTGTATATAGCCCAGGTTTTGTCTAGAAACACCGATTTAGAACAAGGCTTCCTTGTGTCACTGCTGTCCTGTACTACAGGTACCAGAATGTGGAGCTACAGATCCAGCGCTCACCATGACTCGTCACCTATGATAGAAAATGCTAATGTACTATTCAGGTGTTTGTGTTTACAATTAGCAGGTGATTTATCAGCTTCCAATTGCTGACATCAACAACATCTAAATCAGAACATTTTATATCAGCAATCCAGCCAGGAGCTTCTTGTCCACGAATATAAACCAAAAATAAAGAAAACCGATTGAAACCAAATAGATTCATGCTGCATTTGAGGTACCCGTTTCACAACCGGCCACAAAGCAGCAAGTGTTATACCCTCATTAGCCGCTCCGGGGTCCTGTAGTTTCCCATTTTGCAATTCTAGGCACAAGGCACTTCTCAGTTCACTGCTTTATTTCCTCACCCCCTGGGGATAGGAGGACATTCCAAGGCAGGTCTGTGAAATATTAGACCGGCTAAGTCTAGGGCAGGATGGAACAATGCACCACATCACCATGGCGATGGCACAAATCACCTCGGTGCCAGTAAAGGGGCGGGGCCCAAAGTGTGCCTCCCAAGCTGCTTTTCGGACACACTGTCCTGGATGTTTTGGTAACTCCTTTTTAGGAAAAAAATATCACTCTAGGCTATACAAAACAATCCCACCAGACACTTCTAAGACAAGAAATTGTAAGCAGCTTTCATGGTTTTTCCAACATCTCCACTTTACTCTTAGGGGGTAGTCTCATTCCATTCATTTTATTTATATCCAGTGGCAGATGTCTAACGACTGGCAGCTCCTAGGCATGTGGACAACTGGCCGCTCTCTCCCCCCAGGTCCTTCTCCGAAGGAGCAACAGTGGTCCTCCCTCTGTGATGAACTTACTTCCATCCACTTGGGTGACAGGCTATAGACACTTGACTAATCTGCCAATCGGTAAATCCGCCCCTTGCCATGTCATCTACAGGTGCATGAACTAAAATGAGATTTTCTCTGTTTGCATCTTGAATTTGGATCTCTTCATCCAACTGTACATTGAGTACAGACATACCCACAGATACGCTGCATAGCTGCAAACGGACACACTGTCTACCTGTTTTTGCAAGGGGTGTGGCATTCTGACCTGCCCTCTTCCCAGAATTCCACCCCAGGGACCTGTTCAGGCAACAGGACTTAGTCTGCTTCAGTATTAAGCTCTTGCCTTGGGGTGGCTTTCTATTTCCCTGCTCAGATGCCTGTTTTAATCCTGTCCTAATTTTTGTTTTGCCTGCACACTTCCACACCACAGCCAGGTTCTAATGGCCAGAGCTTCATCTCAGAAGCCGAGCAAAGGCAAAGAATCCCGAGTGGTGGCTTCATGACTCATGTTAGCTGGCAGTCTTGCCTTGTCTACAACTGGTACCCAGCAAAAGAAAGCGCCATGACAAACACAACATGCCACTTAAAGATGAAAACAGTATTCCCCCAAGACATTTTTACTCTGTACAGATAGCATGCAATAAGGTCCTAAAATCACAAGGACAGGGATTTGTAAGCTTTTAAGAGCCTTTGTAAAAGCTGAGACAGGAGCAGAGCAGAAGAGGAGAATTCATAAACAAAACAATAAAAACAAACAAATAAAACGGTTTGAAGTATAGTGAGAACTCCAGTTACTGCAATAAACATGATCCCAGGGGATAGTGGCTGTCCAGAGACAAGGGTGCTTGAACTGCTCTAAAAGTGGAGAGGTCATGGCTGGAGTGTCTGAGCAGGGGCCGACATCATGCCTTTCCCATTGGGGTTTTTTTTTTTCTTTTCCACTCCACCATGATTTCCTATTTCCCCCCCCCCCCCCCACCTCCACACTTTATGGCTTCTACTCTGTACCTTAACCTCATGGCTTGTGCTCTCCACACAACCCACTCCCAACCTCATAGTTCCCGCTCCCCCCCCCCCCCCAGGCTCTCACTCTTTCCCCCTGGACCACCTCATTGCTCCCTTCCTCTAACCCTCACCCCAAACTCATTCTTCCTCCACCTGGCTATGCACCTTACTTCGTATCTACAAACCCACCCGACATCTAAGATCACTTACTCAAAATCTCCTAGACATTCCATCCCCACGACAGGCCAGATTAGACATAACCAGAAAAAGAGCATTTTCAGTTGCAGGACCTTCTCTTTGGAACTCTTTACCCAACCCTCTCCGTCTAATATCAAACCCTCATCAATTCAAAAAAGCTCTGAAAACTTACTTTTTTCAACATGCATTTAATAACTCCTCTAAGTATACTGTCAACAAATCTGAAGTGCCCACCTCTTCAACCTCATCCATCTGACTCATATTACTCCAATTCTGTTCACTTGACACATATTACCTCAATTTTTCACTCAATCTTTTTTTTCACTCCCTCATTTTCTGGGATATATTTATCTGATAACTCACCACTTCTTCCCTCCCCCCCTTTCGCCTTTTTGCTTCTCCTATTCTGTTTACCATGGCACGCTTCTATTATTATTATTATTGTTTCATTTTTAATTAACAATTTTATTTTAAGCTAGTAATTACCTAGCTATTTAACTAAATTTATGTATTTTTATTTTATTTAACTTGCATTTTATTTTTCATTTTATTTTAAACTATTGTAAACCGTTTTGATAAAATTTTATTTTAAAAAGCGGTATATAAATACCTTTAAATAAATAAATAAATAAAATGGTGCCCAAAGGCTGGCAGCAGGCAGCTAGCATGGGGACTCACTGAGCCAATGCGCACTTGGGACCCCCGTTCCCTTCTAGCTTCCATATGGGAGATAAGGCCTGCAAGTATACACCGGCATAAGGAGTCCCTAGGCTAACTGCCACCATACCTGCCGCTATAGCGATCAAGAGAGGTAGATCGTCATGTGGCAGAGACAGCCAGCATTTTGAACAACAGCTGAGAGAAGAGCCGCAGACCCCGTGAAGTTGGTTTTAGGATTCATCGAGGCCCCTGAGGAAAGGCTTTTACGTCTGAAACGTGCATGTCGGGATCATCATGGAAGGACAGACACACCAACAATAATCGGGGAAGTCTGCTTTTTTACTCTTCTTTTATTATTCTCAGTTTCACAGAGTTCATGCAGAGTACGCATACAACAACACTCTAACGCCACGGAAGAGTCCTTCAGGTTTATTGGGACAAATATAAATATTAAAAAAATTCCAAAAAAGAACTTCAAGGAGGAGGAGGAAGGTTAATGATTATAACACCACCTAACAGTGGTGCTGGGCACCTACACTATATGTATGAAACCTTTCTCTAACTCCATATATTATTTAAAAGAACAAATTTTAATATATTCTAAACAAAACACTTGCCACAGGTTGTGTAGGGATATATCTTACATTTAACATATTTAAAATTAATACAATCTACATTTTGAAGTTGATACTGTTGACAGCGATTGAGCATTGCTCAAGATTGTTTTGTTTCGTTCTTAAGTTCGCTGTATTTTGTGGTGTACATTTTACTATAGCATTTAAGCCAGGGCTTCCCAAATCTGTCCTAGTGAGCCCACATCTAATCAGGTTTTCAGAAACATTTGCACATACTGAGTTTCCAGTGCATGGACATTTATCTCATGCATATTCATTGTGAATATCCTGAAAAGCACGCTGGCTGTGGAGTCTTAGGACAGGTTTGGGAAAGCTGGTTTAGGATGCAATGAAGTCCATGGGACCCATGGCCTCTGGTCCCCCACCCCCTCCCAGTACCATTGGCCAAACATTTTTTAAGGGGATATCAGCATTAAATTCTTGCTATGTGTACAAAAAAAAACCCTCTTCACTTCGTATGGACTTTTTCTATTTACTATTATTCATTCACTGTAATGTTTTTTGGTGAGTTACTAACACTGCAGTGACAGGGGGACATAGTATTAAGCAGTTTGGCTTTGTGGAGTATTGAAAGCCAACCTCTCTCAAGCCTTTCTCCTCCCACCTGTGACATTCTGATTACTCTTAGTATAAAACTTCTTGCGCTTGAGAACAGAAGTTCCATATCCTCCCTGGATTACGCAAGGTAAGGGAAGTATTCACGTCACAGTACACATGATATTGCAACACTAGTCTGTCTCTACATTGGCATTAATCCAGCAGGTCTTCATGGATTTCTTTTTTGGGGGTTGGAAACCATGCTGCTTTGCTTTTAATTCTGTTGTGTATTTACCAGTAAATATTATTTGGCATTCTGCATGCAGGATGAATACATAATCAGCTGCACATAGGGCACCCAAAGGATCCACTTAAAGGAGCTGCAGACTGCCATCCCACTCAGGTCGGCCACCAATGGGACATTGCTCTGACATTCAGCTTCTGAACAAGACAGCAAACTTTTCCCATGCCAACATTTTTTTAATGGACTCACATTTCAACCTTTAACCTTTATTATTTTTTTAAAAGTTTTCTGCTCAGAGACAGAAAGGATTAAAGACCCCTTTGAAAACAGAATCCTTTATCATCTTATGTTACTGTGGTTACACGAATAAACTCTAAAGTGGTTTTGGATGGATAATTTTCAAAGCAGTACCTTGCTGCCTCTACAAAGGAAGTAACCCTGTACATCTTTATCAATATATGTGTTGATCTTTAAAATCTTTGCTATATGATTACTTCAAGTCAATGTACATGTTGCTCTATAATATATATGTCATGTTGTAAACCGTTGTGATCTTCATTTGGAACAACAATATATAAAATTGCTAAATAAATAAATATTTTTGCTGTCTCACTGAACATACATCTGCCCCTCCTCTAGACTTATGTTTGAAAATTTGACTGCTAGCTGTTAACAAGAAATATTCCGCTCAAAGTGATCCAGAACAGTAGAGCTTTAACCAGGGGGAGCCCTGAATGAGGGAATCCTCTCCCCGACAGATGATTGCATTTAATGCTCAACTAAATTATAGTTAAATAACTGGTATCAAATATGCATTGTTTTTTTAAATAGTGACCCCTCTATATAAATATAAACTATGCAATATAATATGTGCACTGCCAGCATTAAATTTAAAACAAATATATTAAGTAATTGATATTCTGCCTTTTCTTAAAAGCTAGGCCCAAGGTGTATTATATAAATATTATGTATTAACATTATTGAATTCATGAAGGTCTTCAGTCAGTGCATCTGGCCTTTTTTGTTTTCTCTCTGTATTTGCATTCCTAATGAACATGATTATATTTTCTCTTCATCACTGCCGATATTGACAGATAAACTCCCAGCTGTGAACTGTAACTTATACTTACATGTCTGCCTCTAGAAGATTTAAACTATAAACTGTAACCTGTTGAATTTCTTTTGATCAATGTACCCTTTACCTATTGTAAAGTTCAATTTTGCCATCACATGCTTTGAACTCTGTTGCAGGAAAAGCCTGGTATGTGTCACCGCCTCCACCTGTTAAAGAAGGTAATGATATGACAAGCAAAGTGTGTCCTAAGACACTGTCTGCAGAATCCCCTGTGCCTTTTACAATTCTGTCACTGTAGCACTAACAATGACCTTGGAGAGTAGGTTTTCAAAAGGGTACACAGGAGATCAAGCATTCCGCTTCCGAAATGATACCACAACTTGCATGCCAGATTTCCCTGGCAGTGTTCTAAATAACTAACTAACTATCTCAAAAGTCTCTGCCGAGACACTCCATTCTGTACTCAATCAGAATGCAGTAAAATATGTACGGCTGACCTTCAAAACCCAAAATGAAATACGAATGTGTACTTCATATCTCTTATACACATGCTTAGCCAAATATTTGCAACAATATGTTAAGCCTTAATTACTACGCAGACCGTTATATTAGATGAGAAACTGGAACGGGGTGAAAGATCTAAATCCCTGCTATCACGCCAATGATGCACTCTTGCTTTTCCAGATATAAATAAAATAATACAGATACAGTGCAGCCGCTGGGATGGGACATGGTCTAGCAATGCATTGGATTAAGATGCAAATCACAACATAATAGATTCAGCTGTATGAAGAATTCTATGTAAAAGTGTATTTTGCAACCGTCATATATTGCCACAGTATGCTTGTTGGCTTATATAAGCCCGTAGAGCGCTGGGCTTGTCTAATCATAGGTTGCTAAAACACTTAATATGCATCATCTAGGGCTATATTGTAAGTGCAGACACTGTATAATGTGAAATGACTAATGAATGCACTTATCTTGATCCACACGACAGTAGATAGTGTGTACAGTCCTGAAGTGTATCCTCTGACACCACAGTCTTTCGGAGTCTATAACTCCTTCTTCAGGGAACTCCAGGGGACAACGAACTGTCAGAGTGATTTGTATGGCTGTGTTTGATCAGTCCATTGACTAGAAACAGCATCCGCTTATGCAGTGCACTATCGGAGTGCAGCCTGCCAGTGATCCGTTCTGCGACTGACCATCTTGGATCTTGCATCTTGGATTAAGATGCAGCAGAAACACTAGGACACGACATCAACTTTCCCCCTCTACCAAGGACTCTATGTTTTACTTTGGGCAAGTCATCACCTTCCTGTACTTCTAGAAGTACAGGAAGGTGATGACTTGCCCAAAGTCATCACCTTCCTGTAAAGAGGCGTGGTTTGAAAACAAACCACGCCTCTTTACCCGGCTCTCTTGACCAACCAATGTAATCTAACAAGGAACTCACCATGTTTGTGCAGACACAATATTAGGGAAGTCCCTGTTCTACCCGCAGCATTGTGGTGTTCTTTTAAAGAACAGTCAGTCAAAGTTTTGCTGAAATAGGGTGGGTTTTATTAAAAATGTGACACATGGTCCACAAAAGAAGGAAAAAAAATGTATAATATGTTCAACAACTAAACTTCTGCTACACAGGATAATTCAATCACTACTTAACTCCTGAAAAGCCCTACCCACATTATAATATACCTCAGGAAGATATCTAGCAGTTACTAAGATGTAATATAATAATAATAATGATTATTATGGTGATTATGATACCAATTTCAAGAATCTAAATTCTCCACTAGCTCTCTTTTCTTTGTTATGTTCAATATTGAGCTAAGTGTTATAGGGTATCCATTTGTTACTGATGAGGTCAATATTCAAAAGCCAATTAGATGGATAACTCACAAATTATCCGTCTAAATGGCTAATGCAGCATATTCAGCCGCTTATCCTGCTAAATTATAGCCGGTTAACTACTCATCCTGCTATAATTTAGCCATATAAAAAAGGGGCATTCCAGAGAGGGCTGAGATATCCGGCTAACCAGGCTGATTATCGTTATATCCAGCTAGGTTAGCCGGATAACTTTAAACATCCTAGCACTGTAAGCATAAATCATGTGTAGTTTACGCTTCCAGCGTAGCTGTGACAGAGAGTACTCTGGAGCGCGCTGGGAGCGGGTAAGGGCTTACCTTGCTCCCGCTAGCGATTTCCATGGCTCAGGGGAGTGGAAGGAGGGTCAGACATGACGCAACCATATCTTACGAGTGTGGGGGGGGGAGGGACAAGAGGTAAAAAGTTTTCTTTTTTGATTACTTCGAGGAAGGGGGAACACCTGCCAACCACCCACAATTTTAATAAATTTGAAAGGGGGTTGGGGTGAATGGCCCCAAAACGGCTTTATTGAGAGTTTGTGAAGAAAGTTCTAAAGCAGCCGTAGGCCTATTACAACTTCTTAAATCTTAAAATTCACAGCACTACTTACCTGGATATCTTTTGCAGAAATCTGGAAAAGTAACACAGAAACAGAGAAACAGAGAAACACAAAAATGACAGCAGAAAAGGACCAAATGGTCCATCCAGTCTTCCCAGAAAGCTTATAGCAGCATCTGTCACCCCATACAGGTCCCCCCATACTTAGTTTCCCACACCGTCAAAGTCATGGCCCTTATAGCAAGTTATCTGGCCACACAAGGTCCTAACCTCTTTAGTCTTTCCTCATAGGGGAGCCGATCCATGCCCCTTATCATTTTGGTCACCCTTCTCGGTACTTTCTCCAGTGCTACTATATCTTTTTTTTTTGAGATGTGGCGACCAGAAATACACACAGCATTCAAAGTGCGGTCTCACCATGGAGTGCTACAGAGGCATTATGACATTTTCCGTTTTATTTACTCAAAACATGGCTGTTTAAGCAGGCCTACATAAACTACACCTAACCTCAGCACCCTTCCCCTCCTCTAAACCATCTCTCCCTCCCTCCCTCCTACTCCCCTCTCTCGTCCCCTTGCCGTTTGACAGTGCCTGCAATCTTCCTCTACCCCTTCCTCTCCTCTCGATCCTCCTCCCCTGCCACCCTAGGCTGCGATTTGCTTCTCTTCCCAGCATACGGCCGCCCTCGGCTGCTCTACCTCCCCTCCTGATCTCGCTGCCTTCCCCATACCCTCTCGGCACTTCCTCTGTTTTCCCTCTTCCCGCCTGTACCTCCTTCTCGTACCTTTACCCCTATCCTATCCTCACCCCTACTTTGACTCGCTTTAGTGTTACTTCACAATTGCATTCCCTTTCCTGTGTCAACCCCTTTCTCCCCTTCCCCCTCTCTAGGGTTAAAACTTCATTGTATCCCCTTTTCCTGTGACAATCCTACTTTTCCCTCCCCCCCTTTTCTTCTGGGATCCCCTCCCATCAACTTTGTAAAACACCTAACCTCATCCTTTCTTCCCCTCCCTGCTCGCCCCCCTCTATCTTATTTCTTGGCCTCCCCGGTCTGACTCATTGAATTGTTTTCGAATCGCATCGACCCCTGTCTTACTGATTGCAATTTATAGTTTTAATACTCCCCCCTTCCTAGTTTGAATTGCACTGATCCCGGATCCGCAATCTGTCTGTTATAGTTTTAATGCACCTCCTCCCCCTAGTGTGAATTTAATGTTTATTCTAAAGTCTCGTTACGCTGCGTTATTTGTTATCCGGAAACCGATGTGATGTTCCCAACGAAAGTCGGTATATAAAAACAACAAATAAATAAATAAATAAATAAATAAATTTGCCATTCCCTTCCTAATAATCCCTAACATTCTGCTTGCTTTTTTTGACTGCCACAGCACACTGAGCCGATGATTTCAATGTATTATCCACCATGATGCCTAGATCTCTTTCTTGGGTGGTTGCACCTAATATGGAACCTAACGTTGTGTAACTACAGCAAGGGTTATTTTTCCTATATGCATCAACTTGCACTTGTCCACATTAAATGTCATCTGCCATTTGGAATCCCAATCTTCCAGCCTCACAAGGATCTCCTGCAGTTTATCACAATCCGCTTGAGATTTAACTATTCTGCATAATTTTGAGTCATCCGCAATGTTTATCACCTCACTCGTCGTACCCTTTTCCAGATCATTTATAAATATATTAAAAAGCACCAATCCAAATACAGATCTTTAAGGCACTCCACTGTTTAACTTTTTCCACTGTGAAAACAGACAAATTAATCCTACTCTGTTTCCTGTCTTTTAACCAGTTTGCAATTCACAAAAGGACATTGCCTCCTATCCCATGATTTTTTAGTTTTCTTAGAAGCCTCTCATGAGGGACTTTGTCAAACGCCTTCTGAAAATCCAGATACACCACATCTACCAATTCACCTTTTTCCATATGTTATTCAGCCCTTCAAAAAAGTGTAGGAGATTTGTGAGGCAAGACTTCCCTTGGGTAAATCCATGCTGGCTGTGTCCCATCAAACCATGTCTATATAAATGTTTTGTGATTTTATTCTTTAAAACAGTTTCCACGATTTTTCCCGGCACTGAAGTCAGGTTCACCGGGCTATAGTTTCCCGGATCACCCCTGGAGCCCTTTTTAAATATCGGCGTTACATTGGCCATCTTCCAATCTTCAGATACATTGGATGTTTTTAATGATAGTTTCCAATTTAATTGAAACAGGTCTGAAATTTCATTTTTTAGTTCTTTCAAAACCCTGGGGTGTATAAGAACATAAGAACATGCTATACTGGGTCAGACCAAGGATCCATCAAGCCCAGCATCCTGTTTCCAACAGTGGCCAATCCAGGCCATAAGAACCTGGCAAGTACCCAAAATCTAAGTCTATTCAATGTTACTGTTGCTAGTAATAGCAATATTTTCTAGGTCAACTTAATTAATAGCAGGTAATGGACTTCTCCAAGAACTTATCCAATCATTTTTTAAGCACAGCTATACTAACTGCACTAACCACATCCTCTGGCAACAAATTCCAGAGTTTAATTGTGCGTTGAGTGAAAAGTAACTTTCTCCGATTACTTTTAAATGAGCCACATGCTAACTTCAAGGAGTGCCCCCTAGTCTTTATATTATCTGAAAGAGTAAATAACCGATTCACATCTACCTGTTCTAGACCTCTCATGATTAAAAACACCTCTATCATATCCCCCCTCAGCCGTCTCTTCTCCAAGCTGAAAAGTCATAACCTCTTTAGTCTTTCCTCATAGGGGAGCTGTTCCATTCCCCTTATCATTTTGGTCGCCCTTCTCCATCGCAATTATATCTTTTCTGAGATGTGGCGACCAAAATTGTAGACAGTATTCAAGGTGCGGTCTCATCATGGAGCAATACAGAGGAATTATGACATTTTCAGTTTTATTCACCATTCCCTTTCTAATAATTCTTAACATTCTATTTGCTTTTTTGACTGCCGCAGCACACTGAACCAACGATTTCAATGTGTTATCCACTATGACGCCTAGATCTCTTTCTTGCGTCGTAGCACCTAATATGGAACCTAACATTGTGTAACTATAGCATGGGTTATTTTTCCCTAAATGCATCACCTTGCACTTATCCACATTAAATTTCATCTGCCATTTTGATGCCCAATTTTCCAGTCTCACAAGGTCTTCCTGCAATTTTTCACAATCTGCTTGTGATTTAACTACTCTGAACAATTTTGTATCATCTGCAAATTTGATTACCTCACTCGTCATATTTCTTTCCAGATCATTTATAAATATATTGAAAAGTAAGGGTCCCAATACAGATCCCTGAGGCACTCCACTGCCCACTCCCTTCCACTGAGAAAATTGTCCATTTAATCCTACTCTCTGTTTCCTGTCATTTAGCCAGTTTCTAATCCATGAAAGGACATCGCCACTTATCCCATAACTTTTTACTTTTCCTAGAAGCCTCTCATGAGGAACTTTGTCAAACACCTTCTGAAAATCCAAGTACACTACATCTACCAGTTCACCTTTATCCACATGTTTATTAACTCCTTCAAAAAAGTGAAGCAGATTTGTCAGGCAAGACTTGCCTTGGGTAAAGCCATGCTGACTTTGTTCCATTAAACCATGTCTTTCTATATGTTCTGTGATTTTGATGTTTAGAACACTTTCCACTATTTTTCCTGGCACTAACCGGTCTGTAGTTTCCTGGATCACCCCTGGAACCCTTTTTAAATATTGGGTTTACATTAGCTATCTTCCAGTCTTCAGATACAATGGATGATTTTAATAATAGGTTACAAAATTTTACTAATAGGTCTGAAATTTCATTTTTTAGTTCCTTCAGAACCCTGGGGTGTATACCATCCGGCCCAGGTGATTTACTACTCTTCAGTTTGTCAATCAGGTCTACCACATCTTCTAGGTTCACCGTGATTTGGTTCAGTCCATCTGAATCATTACCCATGAAAACCTTCTCTAGTACGGGTACCTCCCCAACATCCTCTTCAGTAAACACCGAAGCAAAGAAATCATTTAATCTTTCCGTGATGGGCTTATCTTCTCTAAGTACCCCTTTAACCCTTCGATCATCTAATGGTTCAATTGACTCCCTCGCAGGCTTTCTGCTTCGAATATATTTTTTAAAGTTTTTACTATGAGTTTTTGCCTTTATGGCCAACTTCTTTTCAAATGCTCTCTTAGCCTGTCTTATCAATGTCTTACATTTAACTTGCCAACGTTTATGCATTATCCTATTTTCTTCTGTTGGATCCTTCTTCCAATTTTTGAATGAAGATCTTTTGGCTAAAACAGCTTCTTTCACCTCCCCTTTTAACCATGCCTGTAAGCGTTTTGCCTTCTTTCCACCTTTTTTAATGTGTGGAATACATGTGGACTGTGCTTCTAGGATGGTATTTTTTTAACAATGACCACACCTCTTGCACACTTTTTACCTTTGTAGCTGCTCCTTTCAGTATTTTTCTAAACTATTTTTCTCATTTTATCAAAGGTTCCCTTTTAAAAGTTTAGCACAAGAGCTGTGGATTTGCTTACTGTCCCCCTTCCAGTCATTAGTTCAAATTTGATCATATTATGATCACTATTGCCAAGTGGCCCCATCACCGTTACCTCTCTCAACAAAATGCTGTGCTCCACTGAGAATTAGATCTAAAATTGCTCCCTCTCTTGTCGATTCCTGAACCAATTGCTCCATAAAAATGTCATTTATTCCATCCATGAACTTTATATCTCTAGCATGTACCGATGATACATTTACCCAATCAATATTGGGTAATTGAAGTCTCCCATTATTGCCACACTACCAATTTGATTAGCTTCCCTAATTTCTCTTAGCATTTCACTGTCCATCTCACTATCTTGACCAGGTGGATGGTAGTATACTCCTATCACTATAGTCTTCCCCGACACACAAGGGGTTTCTACCTATAAAGATTCAATTGTGCATTTAGTCTCATACAGGATGTTTATCCTGTTGGACTCTATACCATCCCGGACATAAAGCGCCACACCGCCTCCCGGGTGCTCCTCTCTGTCATTGTGATATAATTTGTACCCCGGTGTAGCACTGTCCCATTGGTTGTCCTCCTTCCACCATGTCTCGGAGATGCCAATTAAGTCTATGACATCATTCACTGCTATACATTCTAATTCTCCCATCTTACTTCTTAGACTTCTGGAAATAGCATACAAACATTTAAAAGTTTGCTTTTTCATTCTGCTTTTTAATTGATAGTGATAAGTTAGAACTGTTTAGCTCAGGTGAGTTTTTAGTTACAGGCACTTGGACTACTTTTCTTATTATTGGAACCTCACTGTTGGGATGCCCTAATTCTAATGCATCATTAGTATCCTTTGAAGATACCTCTCTCCGAACCATGTGCTGCTGAGCGACTGTTGGCTTTTCCCTTTGTTCTAGTTTAAAAGCTGCTCTATCTCCTTTTTAAAGGTTAGCTCCAGCAGTCTGGTTCCACCATTGTTAAGGTGGAGCCCATCCCTTTGGAAAGGACTCCCCCTTCCCCAAAAGGTTCTCCAGTTCCTAACAAAACTGAATCCCTCTTCCGTGCACCATCGTCTCATCCACGCATTGAGACTCCGGAGCTCTGCCTGCCTCTGGTGATCTGCGCATGGAACAGGGAGCAATTCAGAGAATGCTACCCTGGAGGTTCTGGATTTAAGCTTTCTACCTAAGAGCCTAAATTTGGCTTCCAGAACCTCCCTCCCACATTTTCCTATGTCGTTGGTGCCCACATGTACCACGACATGTACCCCAGCACTGTCTAAAATCCTTTCTAGGTGACGCGTGAGGTCTGCCACCTTCGCACCAGGTAGGCATGTTACCAGGCGTTCCTCACGCCCACCAGCCACCCAGCTGTCTACATTCCTAATAATCGAATCACCAACTATGTCGGCCGACCTAACCCTTCCCTCCTGCGCAGGAGACCTTGGGGAGATATCCTCGGTGTGAAAGGACAATGCATCACCTGGAGAACAGGTCCTTGCTACAGGATCCTTTCCTGCTGCACCAGGTTGATGATCTCCAATCAAGAGACCTTCTTCCTCCAAAGCAACACCAGGGCTGCCAGTCTGAAGTTGGGACTTGACTACTATGTCCCTGAAGGTCTCATCTATATACTTCTCTGTCTGCCTCAGCTCCTCCAGGTCTGCCACTCTAGCCTCCAGAGATCGGACCCATTCTCAGAGAGCCAGGAGCTCTTTGCATCACGTGCACATGTACAATTTCTCACTGGCGGGTAAGAAAAATCATACGTAAGAACATAAGATATGCCATACTGGGTCAGACCAAGGTTCCATCAAGCCCAGTATCCTGTTTCCAACTGTGGCCAATGCAAGTCACAAGTACCTGGCACGTACCCAAACATTAAATAAATCTCAAGCTGCTGTTACTTATTGATTAATAGCAGTTTATGGATTTTTCCTCTAGGAACTTATACAAACCTTTTTTAAACCCACTTACACGAACTGCCTTAACCACATCCTCTGGCAATGAATTCCAGAGTTAACTATACTCTGAGTTAAAAAGAATTTTCTTTGATGTATTTAAAATGAGCTTCTTGCTAATTTCATGGAGTGCCCTCTAGTTCTATTATCTGAGAGATTAAATAACCAATTTACATTAACTTGTTCAAGTCCTTTCATGATTTTGTAGATCTCTATCATATCCCCCCTCGGTTGTCTCTTCTCCAAACTGAACAGCCCTAACTTCCTTAACCTTTCCTCATAGGGCAGCCTTTCCATGACCCTTATCATTTTGGTTACCCTTCTCTGCACTTTCTCCAGTGCAACTATATATTTTTTTTAGATGCGGTGACCAGAATTGTGCACAGTATTCAAGATGTGGTCTCGCCATGGAGCGATACAGAGGCATTGTGACATCCATAGTTTTATTTGCATTCGCTTCCTAATTATTCCTAAAATTCTGTTTGCTTTTTTGATCACCACAGCACACTGAGCTGACAAATTCAATGAATTATCCACCATGAAGCCTAGATCTCTTTCTTGGATGGCAACTCCTAAGATAC
The DNA here is from genome assembly GCF_901001135.1 of Rhinatrema bivittatum. Lineage (NCBI taxonomy): Eukaryota > Metazoa > Chordata > Amphibia > Gymnophiona > Rhinatrematidae > Rhinatrema > Rhinatrema bivittatum. The sequence goes on from NC_042619.1 coordinate 75,195,261, forward strand.
AACCTAAACATCGTGTAACTACAGCAAGGGTTATTTTTCCTTATATGCATCACTTTGCACTTGTCCACGTTAAATTTCATCTGCCATTTGGAAGCCCAATCTTCCAGTCTTGCAAGGTCCTCCTGCAATTTATCACAACCTGCTTGAGATTTAACTACTCTACATAAATTTGTGTCATCCGCAAATTTGATCACCTCACTCATGGTACCCCTTTCCAGATCATTTATAAATATATTAAAAAGCGCCAGTCCAAGTACAGATCCCTAAGGCACTCCACTGTTTACCTTTTTCCCAGTGTTAAAACTGACCATTTAATCCTATTCTCTGTTTCCTGTCTTTTAAACAGCTGGCAATCCACAAAAGGACATTACCTCCTATCCCATAACTTTTTAGTTTTCTTAGAAGCCTCTCATATAGGATTTTGTCAAACATGTGACACTCATTGTAAAAGACTGGGAAGCCCCCCTCTTGCTGCTGGACTGCTGCCTTCATCTCAAATTTGTTCAGTTCCTACTTAAGTTTTAGGTTGCTATGAGAGTAGGAATGTGTCTAATTAATGTCCTTTAAATGTATTAGTGAATTCACTATATGTCTAGTAGTGGCCTACAGGGGAATGATCAAACTCTTAATAAGGTTTTGGGTTTTTTTGTTTTTGTTTTTTTTTTTAGAGTGGCACCTGCCTATAAATTAAATGATGAGCTAGGGGTGGCGTCCTTCTGTTCCAGCGTCTGTCTGTCCTGTCTCCCCAGGTAGTACCTTCAGACTGTCTCTCTGGTACTGACCTTAGCCTGCTCCTTGACCATTCTGTTCGCTGCCTGGATCCTGACCTCTGCCTGCCTTGTGATCTCGTCAGACCTCTAGAACCTGGGTCCTGCTTCGTTGACTACTCCTCGGACTGATCCTCTGATTCTGACCCCGGCTGCCATTGACCACGTCTCCTGATTCTGGCTTTGTCCCTTGCCTTGTCATTGCCTACGCTGTACTGGCCTTCCTTGCTCCTCCAGACCTACAGCCTAGTGTCCGACCGTGCTCCCTTGCTGCTTGTGGGCACGCCTCTCTACTACCTCTCCGGGAGACCCTGCGAGGCCCACCTAAGTCTAAGCGGCCCGGGCCCTAGGGGCTCATCCTAGCCTCCGTCTCCTCCTGTGTTCCGTCCCCTGGGTGCAGGTACTTCATGGTTCCTATTAGGGAGCCGTTCTCCACTGCTCCAGGACAAGGGTCCATCTCCAAGCACAACAACAAACAGATAAGAAAATAACTTTTATTTATTTTTTAAAAGCAGAATAAAAGTCTCTCATAAGAAACATCATTTAACAACTTAAGAAAATATCCCTGCTGTATGAATCCTTGCCTCCCTCCCCCATGGCTGACCCTGCTGTTTGAATCCTTTTATTCAAATCCTTCCAAGACTGATTCTTCATCGTCAGAAGGTCCAAATAATTCGTGGAACTGTCCTTCTGTGATGCCATCAGCGTAAATGTTGTCTTCGCTGTCTCCATCTGTTGAATCATCAGCCGATGTCGATTTGTCTTTGTCTTCACAGATGGCATCATCTTCTGATCCATCCATAGCATTGCTAATGCTGCATTTCAGGAATGACTTCTTGACCATTTCTGGTGGAACTGACTCCCAGGCATCCTTTACCTATTTCACTACCAAATCAATGTCTGCTTTCATCACATTCCCTCCTTCATTAACTTTGCTTGACCAGAACACATCCATTGTTGCCATATATGCCACAATTGGTCCTTGAAAGGTTTGTTGAGACAGACATCTAACGGCTGGAGTACTGATGTCAGACCTCCTGGAATCACTGCTAATGTGATCCCCATTTGCTTTGCATCATCCTTCACATCCTCCGTTATATATGCACGGAACATATCCCACATCAATAGTGTTGGTCATTTTCTTAGCCCCATACCTGGTCGCCTACCCCACACATCGCACAGCCACCATTTCGTTACCTGCTCATCCATCAGCTTTAGGATGAACTCAAACTGTGACGCCTGCTGGAAGTTTTAGGTTCTTTGGAATCATTTTCCTCTTGAATATTACTACTGGATGCAGTTTTGTGCCATCTGCCAGACAAGACAGGCCCACCATGAAATGGGACTTTTCATGACCAGTTATTGTTACAAGTATGGTCTTCTCATCAATGCCAACTACGGTGCAATTGCCAGGCATATCAAATGTCATAGGCGTTTCATCCTTATTACCAATGTTATTCATATAAAAAAGTGATTATTCTCTGTTGCCTAATGAATTTATGGAACAAACAGATCTTTTCATCAAGTGCTTTAGGCAGTTTCTGTGAAATCTGTGTGTGCTGACGAAGACACAATCCACATCAGTTCATGAACCACGAACACCAACCAGACGATGCTGTGAATATTTTTCTTCTTTTGCCATTTGAAGAGCACGAATCCTAATGCTTGAGTGAGTCACAATGTAGCCATTACCCAGTCATTCAAATCCTTTTCCATTCATTCAAAAGGCGCAATTTTGAAACATAAGGCTTTCTTTGACTTTGGCATTTCTAGCAGCTTTTCTTCATTTTTTCACCAATCTCTGACGAGTTTTTCACTAATGTCAAATTCTCTTGCAGCTACACAATTATTGGCCTCCTTTGCATGTTCTATAATCTTCAGTTTCAGCGATGCGGTGTAAGATGCTCTCTTTTTCTTCTCAGCACTCATTTTCCTGAGGGTAAGATGTCATTATTCTAATAGTGGTCCCTGCTGTCTGAATCCTTCCCTCCCTCCCCCATGGCTGCCCCTCCTGTTTGAATGCTTCCCTCCCTCCCCCATGGCTACCCCTCCTGTCTGAATCCTTCCTCCCTCCCGATTCCTTAACTCACCCACTACTGTCTGGACAACAACGGCACTTGCTTAGAACTTCTTTCCTCCCCCACCACGGTCTCCCAGTGTAGCGGTAGGACAGCTTCTCCCCCACAACTCCTCCAGATCCCTCACTGCTGCTATGAGGATGATGACAAACTTGCGGTAGTTCAGGCACGTCCTCCCTCCTCCCCCGCCAGGTCCCAGTGCCGCGCTATGAACCACATGGTTCTAAGTGCGCCAATCAAACCCTGGCTTGGTAGGGGGGAGGAAGTGCCTGCGCAACTGCAAGTGCCATCATACCAGCACTATGTAGATTGACCCGTGGATAAGACGACTGCGATTTTAAGGACAGATTTTGAGGGTAAAATGTTTCGACTTGTACACAAGTATATATGGTACTTCAAATTCTGCTTTTTAGCCATTAGAAATTCTAATGGCTAAGATTTAACCTGATTTAAAATACCACATTACAAAGAACGGCTATATACCAGAATGCGAAAGTCTTTGACACAGTGCAAAAAAAATGTATCCAATAATGCAGTACGCTGCAGCAGTCAAAAAAGCAAACAAAATGTTAGGAATTATTAGGAAGGGAATGGTTAATAAAACGGAAAATGTCATAATGCCTCTATAAATCACTCCATGGTGAGACCGCACCTGGAATACTGTGTACAATTCTGGTCACTGCATCTCAAAAAAGATATAGTTGCGATGGAGAAGATACAGAGAAGGGCAACCAAAATGATAAAGGGGATGGAACAGCTCCCCTATGAGGAAAGGCTGAAGAGGTTAGGGCTGTTCAGCTTGGAGAAGAGATGGCTGAGGGGGGATATGATAGAGGTCTTTAAGATCATGAGAGGTCTAGAACGGGTAGATGTGAATCGGTTATTTACACTTTCGAATAATAGAAGGACTAGGGGGCATTCCATGAAGTTAGCAAGTAGCACATTTAAGATTAATTGGAGAAAATTATTTTTCACTCAACACACAATAAAGCTCTGGAATTTGTTGCCAGAGGATGTGGTTAGTGCAGTTAGTGTAGCTGGGTTCAAAAAAGGTTTGGATAAGTTCTTGGAGGAGAAGTCCATTAACTGCTATTAATCAAGTTTATTTAGTGAATAGCCACTGCTATTAATTGCATCAGTAGCATGGGATCTTCTTAGTGTTTGGGTAATTGCCAGGTTTTGTGGTCTGGTTTGGCCTCTGTTGGAAACAGGATGCTGGGCTTGATGGACCCTTGATCTGACCCAGCATGGCAATTTCTTATGTTCAACAACTACTGCTAAAATAGCATGATATGATCAAACTGTCTGATTTACTTAGGGCCAAATGTTATTGCATCATACGTAATCAAGGATTATGTCCCTATCTCAGTATTATTTTCTAACCTCAAATGTTATTAGTAAGAACTAAAGTTGCTTCCAAGTCCTCAGATATTATTTACATAAACAGATTATTGAAATCTGTCAGCACTGCAAACATTAAAACGCATTTCATGATACTTTAAGCTACAGTTTGTAAGCAAGTTTCATTGGTTTGTGGCTGTGCCTGTTGTATGTGGGAGCCATGGGCACAGAACAAATACAGACCAAATCTGCAAGCAGAAAAAATTCTGTTCCATCTTCCTGGAACTGCAGCTATACATACTTCAGAGTCTACATGAACTTTACAAACAATTAAAAAAAAAATAAATATATATATATATATATATATATATCTCACCATACAGCATTATAGTGGGGGTTGTGAATAACAGGACAAAGGAAAGGGGAGAGAGATTAAATCAGCTATATACAAACTGTCTTGGTGAGTTTCACTAAAACTAGACAATTGGTAAATTACATTAATATAGCACAGAACAGTGTGATAACCAACTATAGTACAACAGGGTATAATATTTGTACTAACATATCATTACGGGATTTATAAGTAAGAGATTTCCCAGCCCCAAGGAGATTCTAGTCAGCCTGTGAGGCATGAGGGACAACATACACTAAATATGAGGGGGTAGGTAGCAAGCAGAGCAGTGGAGTGGTACAGAAAAAAGGAATGCTCAAGGACAGAGGGAGAGGTAGTAGTAATTTTTGTAAGAAAAAAAAAAAAAGATACCTATTTGTGTCTAACAGCAGCCTACACCTTCTACTTTTTTCCAAAAAAGGTAACAAGTTCAAAAGGTTTTAGGTTCATGACCTGGCAGAAAAATCGCCACTAGGGAGGGGGAGATGAGAAGCAGTCAGTCATGCAAAGGTCAGAAGTGATACATTTCCAATCCACCAGGCTTTTGTGTATCACTGAAGAAGGGAGTCTGGTCCATATACGAAGATGGTCAGGAGGCAAGTGGCCCAGTTCAAGGATAAGGGAGTATGGGAATATGAGAGAAAAGGCTTGGAGGTGAAAGTGAGAGAGAGAGGAGAGGTCTGTGCTCAGTGCAGGAGGCAGGGGAAGGTATCATGAGAAAGGAGGGCTGAGGGGCGGGAGTGAGGCAGAGGGAGAAGGAGAGGCTTGGATTTCATGTGGACGCTGATGGGGGGACTCAAAAGGGAAAGCTGAGATAGATATGCAGGAAAAGACCAATCTTGCTGCTTTGGTCAGGATGAATTGACAAGAGGGCTAGGCGGAATCTTTACAGACTGTGATACTTGTTATTGGACGAACAAAAACAGACGCTGTTGTATGTGTGCGTGCGTTTCCAGTCCATCTGGTCTAAAAGCTCAGGTACGAAAACATCTTTTTCTGTTGTTCCAGTGAAATGTATCACAATCTACAGAGATTCCATTTTCTCCAGGACCAAAATGGCTACTAGAACTTTGCCTTGCAAGAATGCTAGGTGGGAGCTGAGGAAGCCAAAGGCAAAGAGGCTCAAATCATAAATTATATTTATAGCCCGTTTGTCCTAAAAGGTGGGGAACAGTGGCAATAAAAATATAAAACAATTAAAAAAATAAAAGGCTACACTACAGACCCAAAGAACAATTTACTGCATGGCAGGTGCGAGTCACTTATTGTATCTTGTTTTAACTTATCTGTGTTTACACTGCATAACACTAATGCACTTTCAACATTATCTATATAATAAAACAATAGGAGATAATAAGTACCCTGTGTGCCGTATACAATAAAATCTTTAGCTTGCTGAAGAAATGCAGTTTGAAATGACAGTTTTTAAGCTAGTGATGTACTTATGTTACATATTCACAGAAATCCATCTTTGTTATCGTATGTACTGTCATATTTTGAAAAGAAATATTAAACTCTACATGTAAGCAAATGCCACATTACAGGTCTCTATCTGTGGCTTCAGGTAACCTGAATTGAGAGGGGTTATTTCCCCCCCAATAATCTCCAAAAAGAAGACTACAGATAAACTTCTAAAAGTTTCCAAATTTTAGATGAAGAACAAATTGATAAAATTATTAATTTTTCAGTACTACATAAATATATGCCTATATCTTATCCTGACTTCAGGTACCAGCACATTCAAACTCCATTTTGAAATCAACAGAGTATCTTGCTGTCTTACAGTATGTTGCACCTTTGATTTAGTTGAATGGCCACATTTGGAACTTTTTGTCATGACCCCCTGGGAGTCTTCTGGGACCCACAGTTTGGGATCATTGGGATTAGAGGGTCCAGGGTGGTGCTGAGTGACTTGGGTTCTTCAGAAATAGAAAAAACTTCTTCAAATCCCTCTCAATTTAAGTTCATGATGTGCATTTCAGTTTGTAGAAGATAAAACATTTTATTATAACCAAATTGAGCAATAATATGCATTTCTCAAAACGTATTATTTGCTTCCCACTATGAGCTCAAAGCAAGATGCATCAACACTGAATATAAAACACTATTTATTTATTTATTTTTAATTTTTCTATACCGAAGTTCCTGTACGAATACAGATCACACCGGTTTACATGATAACAACAAAATTCGCTTAGGAGCGTTACATATAACAAATAACAAAGAACAACATAACAATATTTAGAAACAAAGTAATCAAATAACAATGCTCCATAAAATCCAGACCAAACAGTACTCCACACAGTCAAAACCTCAAAACAAAATAATCAAGAGTAAAATTAAAAAGGACACTAAAAATAGCATATAAACATTCCAAAGAATATATAAATCAAGACCCCCCCAAATTATCAAAATGAATAACTCAAAAGCACAGCAAGCTGCATCTTAATTATCTCAACCAATAATAATACCCCCATCATTACAAATGTCTAAATTTAAGCCACCCATAACAATCAGAAAAGCTCAGGATTAATAGATAAGCTTGAAAGCCAATAAATTATTCATATACAAAACGTAAGCCAAAGCAAAGAGAGTAAGCCTTCACTATTCTCCTAAAGCACAGCAATCTCCTATCACATGAACAGAATTCGTTCAAGAGTTCCACAGTGTTGAGATACAAGAGTTAGCTCTTCTTCCTTTCCTCTTTATCTCAGCAGGTGAAGGAATTCATAAAAGACTTTCACCCGCAGATCTAAATATCTGACTGGGATATATTGTTGTAAATGTTTTCTTAAAATATTGAGGTCTTCTATTATTTAATACATTAAAAGTCACAAATTGAATCATGGAGCCAATTTAAAATTCAAATGGAGAGCATTCCGCAATGGGGGAGATATGATCCAAAAGGCATAAGTCACAACGCAATCATTTTGCTGCTGCTGCTGCAGAATTGTGAATCCTGTGAAGTTTCTGCAAGGTTGCTTTTTTCCCCTAAGGCTTCAAACAAAGAATTACAATAGTCTAACCTGTTGGTAATTAAGGTGTAAATCAGAATGGCCAGATTGTTTTTCTTTTTAAAAAATTAATATAATTATCAGATTTGACAAAGTTGCTAAAAGCATGTCTTAGCAACCACTGCAATATGAGGGTCCATGGAATTCACAAGCAGCTCTAAAATATGGGCATATGCTGTACTTTTCAGCTGTTTTTAGATCATTTTTTATGCTTTTTCTTGATGCTCTTATATTTTAGTCCTGCAGTTATTAGTATTATTTTATGTTTTATTTTATGATGAATGTTTATGTTTCTGTATGCTGCTTAGGGCCGTGTATAAGTAGCATATAAGAAATTTTAAATAAATACATCAGGCTTGCCCAAGACCTCCTCACATTTACTTAATGACTGAAAACCTGATTATTGGTAGCAGCGTGTGATTCACAGCCTGATCCCTGAACTCCTGATCACATTCCCAATGCTCTACTTTAGCCCAAAGGAAGCATATAACTGCTCACATATGCATCCAGGCTTTTCCACGCTATCTTACTGGAAAATCTTAGCCCACAGGAAATCATTTCTATTATGCTATATTTGCATTTTATAATTCTCTGTTGTATTGCGACCTATTCCCTCATTTGTAATCTGACCAGATCTTGCTATTTTGTCTGTTCATTGTACACTGTAACTCGTTGCTGGATTGATGTCTTACTATTATAATTATAATGTAACACGTTTTGAACTCTTATGGTGGAAAAGCGTGACAAAAAAACCCTCAAAATGCTGATGAGGGTATCATCTGCATGTAATTGATAATTTCCTCTGCCCTAATCAGATTTCCTAATAGTCTTCCTTATAGGTGAAAGAGTGGGTGAGAGGATGGAGCCGTAAAGGACCTCACAACAAAACTTTGCAGTAAGAACAGGCATCCACATAACAATGTCAACGATCAGTTGGGAAACAAAAAAGAGTGACACCACTTCAGTGCTAAACCTTCCACACCATAAGCATCTAATAAGATTTTATGTAATAATAATTTTTTGGTTAAAAAAAAAAAGGGTATATATTGAGGCCAGCGGTGGTTTCAATGTTCCACTCTAATAACAATGGGGAAAAGAAAGCAAGTTCAAATAGGTTCAACGACTTGGCAGAAATCACCACTGATCTCACGGTCCACTTGCCAAGAAGTACACGCACATCTGGTAAACGTGCACTACAATGATCATTAATCGGGCAGCAGCAGGTCTGCCTGCATTCCACTGTCCCTTGGCTTTAGTGACATTCACAAGTCGTCAAGATGACTTCCCCTGTGGTATTCTGTACTGAGATAATCAATTATAGGAGAACACTACAGCCAGCCACACATACATGAAGTACACGTGTATGTATAAGGAAACACATATACACACATACACAACACCCAAAGAAATAAATAGTGCACTCACAGAGCAGGCACAGCTCGGGGTCCAGAGACAGACACGGATTGTGAGAGAAAAGATAATAGAAAAGTTATCCGCAATTCCTTCCAAACGCTTTCTTTACAGCAAGACGTGACCGTGGATAGGGGGAGAGGTCACGATCTGCCCAGGCGCGGTCCTAAGCAGTACCCGCGGCTATGGGACTGTCCGCCGCTCGGGCTTTGCCTACCTGACTCGGTCTCTCTCCGCCCGCTTCAGTCGCTCGTCCCGCTCCAGCACTGCCAAGATCTTGCTCGCTTCTTCCTCATTTAGGAAACTGAGATCCAGCCGGCCTGTTGCAACTTTCGTCATTTTCCTGGCGGCGATAAATATAACCTTCGGGATTCCCGCGATCACGTCGGCATTACTAAGAGATCAACAATGCAAGCAAGAAAACAGCGCTCAGCCCTCGCGGCCAATGGCGAGCGCACGGCTGAGAGAAATGTGACAGAATAACATGGAGGCGGCACCGCCCACACCTGCGGCTCCCCCCGCCACCCACAGCACCTGGCAGGGCCCGCCCCCGCTGGGAGGAGCCGTCTGAGGGGAGACGTGGCTCAGACCACAGACCCCACCCCCGACTAGGCGGTGTCCCACGCAGAGAATCAGCCCTCCTGTGAAGAGGGGGGCAATATGACAGAATAGTTTCTAAGACAAGAAGGGTGCTATACCAGCTCTCTGTTTGTATAATTATACTATTTATTCCATCTGTGAGAGTCCAGGTTTTTTCTTTTTTATCAGTGCTATATACAATGCTAGAAACTGAAGAGCAATGGGTTCTGAATGAATGCCTGTAATTGTAGAGGCAATGCTTATTATAAAGCAGACAGGTACTCTGTATGAAGCTTGAACCTGTCCTATTCCTTCCCTGAGATGAGGGCTCTTCGAGCACCTTATATAAGGCTAGATCAGGTAGCTTTTCTGTAAAGCAGAGAGGGCTCTAACTTATCAGGGGTCCCCCAAACTCGGTCCTTCAGAGCTGCAACCCAAAGGAGTTTTGGGGATTTCCACAATGAATAGGTATGAGATTTATTCACATACAATGAAGGCAGTGATTGCAACCCTATTTCATTCATATTCATTATAGAAATCCTAAAATCCTGACTGGTTTGCATACCTTGAGGCTGAATTTTGGGATCTTTGCCATAAATTATGATAAAATTAGTCTTGTTGTAAAGGGGAGGCTTATCTCAGTTCTATAAATAATGATAGAAACAGTACTACTACCTTCTGTAAAAGGAGGGCACTGACTAATGACAAAGCAAGGACCAGTTTTTGCTTGTGCTCCCTTTCCATTGAAGTTCTCAAAACAGATTACAAAGATATAACATAAAATTAAATAATTTAAATAAAGCAAATTTAAAAAAATGCATAACTAATAAACAATAAAACACAATTACAGACATCATAAAAAAGAATGGGAAATTAAGGATCAATTAACAAGTTGTAGGTGATACCTATTTAATGGACTAAATATATTTGTGACAAACTTTCAAGTTATCCTCTCTTCAGGGCCAGATTTAGGGGTGAGCCAACTTGGCAATCACTTGAGGGCCGATTCAGTAAAGTCCGCGGGAGAGTGGGCGAACGCCCGCTCTCCCGGCACGCGCACAGGCCACTCTCCTGTGTGCGCGATTCTCTATTTAAATGAGACCCGGCGGTAGAAACAGGCAAAAGGAGACGCTAGGGACACTAGCGCGTCCCTAGCGCCTCCTTTTGGCCCGGAGCGGCGGCTGTCAGCGGGTTTGACAGCCGACACTCAATTTTGCCGGCGTCGGTTCTCGAGCCCGCTGACAGCCACGGGCTCGGAAACCGGACGCCGGCAAAATTGAGCGTCCGGTTTTCGACCCGACAGCTGCGGGCCGGCTTCAAATTTTTTTTCTTTTTTTCTTTTTACTTTTTTACCCTTCGGGACCTCCGACTTAATATCGCCACGATATTAAGTCGGAGGGTACACAGAAAAGCAGTTTTTACTGCTTTTCTGTGCACTTTCCCGGTGCCTGAAGAAATTAACGCCTCCCTTTGGGTAGGCGCTAATTTCTGAAAGTAAAATGTGCGGCTTGGCTGCATATTTTACTTACTGTATCGCTCAGGCATACCTAATAGGGCCATCAACATGCATTTGCATGTTGATGGCGCTATTAGGTTCGGCGGGTTGGATGTGCGTTTTCTGCCCCTTACTGAATAAGGGGTAAGGGAAAATGCGTGTCCAATGGCAGGTTAACAGTGCGCTCTGTCAGAGCGCACTGTACTGTATCGGCCCGTTGGGGTGCCTACTAAAAGGATACATAAGAAATTAAGAATATAAAATATGCCATACTGGGTCAGCCCAAGGGTACACCTAGCCCATCATCCTGTTTCTAACAGTATCCAGTCCAAGTCACAAGTACCTGGCAAATACCCAAAAGTTAAATAGATCCTAAAGTACTAATGCTGGTAACAAGCAGTGGCTATTCCTTATTGTTGCCAGAGGATGTGGTTAGTGCAGTTAGTGTAGCTGTGTTTAAAAAAGGATTGGCTAAGTTCTTGGAGGAGAAGTCCATTTCCTGCTATTAATTAAGTTGACTTAGAAAATAGCCACTGCTATTACTAGCAATGGTAACATGGAATAGACTTAGTTTTTGGGTACTTGCCAGGTTCTTATGGCCTGGATTGGCCACTGTTGGAAACAGGATGCTGGGCTTGATGGACCCTTGGTCTGACCCAGTATGGCATGTTCTTATGATTAATAGCAGTTTATAGACTTCTCCTCCAGGAATGTATCCAAACATTTTTTAAATATAGCTACACTAACTGCCTTAACCAAATCCTCTGGCAATGAATTCCAGAAATTAATTGTGCACTGAGTGAAAAAGAATTTGTTTTAAATGTGCTACTCGCAAACTTCATGGAGTGCCCCCTGGTCTTCCTATTATCTGAAAGAGTAAATAACCGATTCACATTTACCCATTCAAGTCCTTTCATGATTTTGTAGAGCTCTATCATATCCCCTCTCAACAGTCTCTTCTCCAGGCTGAACAGCCCTAACCTCTTTAGCCTTTCCTCATAGGGGAGCCATTCCATGCCCTTTATCATTTTGATCACCCTTCTCAGTACTTTCTCTTTTTTGAGATGTGGCGACCAGAAATGCACACAGTATTCAAGGTGTGGTCTCACCATAAAGAGGCATTATGACATCCACCATTTTATTTGCCATTCCCTTCCTAATAATTCCTAACATTCTGTTTGTTTTTCTCTACCAACTGCTTAAAGTCAGCTGTCTTATTTGGTGGACAGCTCTTCTCCGAAGGATACTCGGGCTTGGTCTAGTTTTGGCCCAAACTCTGGGACAAATTCTCCTTCCTGAACCAGGCCACACACTTGCAGCAGCCATTTATTTAGGAGGTTTATGTGGTAGATTTGGGTCTTCTTTTGCTTATCTGGATGAGCCAACTTGTAGTCCATGGGTCCTGTTTTCTCCAGGACTTCATAGGGTTCTTGCCAACAGGCTAATAGCTTGCTTTCTGCTGATGGTGGGGGGACAAGGACCCGGTCCCCTGGTTGGAATACTTGCTGGACTGTGGGGCGATTATAAGCTTGAACTTGAGAATTCTGAGCCTTTTCCAGACACAGGTGAGCTGCCTCACCAGCCTTCTTTAGGTGATCTTGTACTCTGAGTTCATAGTCCACTATGTTCTGCCCTGGATTTTCTTCCTCTTCCCAGGACTTGGTTTCCTTCCATGTAATATCTCAAACAGGGAGAACCCCTTTGAGCTTTGTGGTACTTTGCGGATAGCAAACAGCATGTAGGGTAGAAGTATGTCCCAATTCTTCCCATTTTCATTCGCTGATCCTTATGAAGGGACCGCGGCGGAAACCTAGCTGCGGCCCCAGATGATGATGTCAAACTATTCATAGTATTTAAGCTCAGGCTTCGCTCCCTAGTGTTGCCTTTGCAACAGGTCTCCTCACTGGTCGAATACTTGTTGCTACTCAGAGATTCGTCTCTTCCCTGTGTTCCTGTTCCTTGTTGTTCCTGGTTCCTGTTTCCTTGTTCCTGTTCTGCTTATGCTTCAGACTGACTACACGGACTTTGACTTTGCTTTGCCTGACTAAGCTACAGCCTATCTCCAGTCCCAGACCTCTGCTTCGCCTGAATACATTCCAGCCTATCTCCAGACCCAGACCTCCGCATCGCCTGACCATGCTCCAGCCTATCTCCGGACCCAGACCTTTGCTTCACCTGACCACGCTATAGCCTATCTCCGGACCCAGACTTCTGCTTCACCTGACTACGATAAAGCCTATCTCCAGCCCAGACCTTTGCTTCATCCGACTACGCTATTGACCATCTCCGTGATCAGACCTCAGCTTTGCTTAACTACGCTATTGACTATCTCCATGATCAGACCTCAGCTTTGCTTGACTACGCGATTGACTATCTCTGTGATCAGACCTCAACCTTGCTTGCCATTGCCTCTGGATTGCCACAAGCCCTGACTCAAGCCTACCATTGGATGCCTCTTCTGTTTACTTCCTAGATGTGGATTCATCAGGCTTCGGCCTACCTTTGCTCAAGCGCCCTCTATCTGCCTTTGTTCCATTGGCGCCTGAGTTTCCAAGACATTATCCAGTCCAGAGTAGAACTGTACCATCCCTCGCCTGCTGTCTCTGGGCTGAAACCACTTCTCCTGCAACTATACACAGAGGCCCACCTAAGTTCTGCCGGCCCCGGCACCCAAAGGCTCAACCTGCGTGGAATGAGTCCTGGTATAGGTGAAGTTCCAGCGGCCTCTGCCTTTCAGCCCACTCCACCTGCCGATGGTGGGGACCCGTAGGTCCTTACAGGTTGTGTCAACTCCACCTCGGCCCAAGGGTCCACCTCTGATGCAAAAATCCAAGAGACCACGTGATCCGATGAGTGAATAATGTTGCGTCCATCGGTCTCAGATGGCTTCGCCTGACATGCCTCACCTCTATTTCAGCCTTCTCCACCAGCCTTGGGAGAATGGCATCCATAGCATCTCCTTGCCACACCCTCCGGCATCCCTGGAGCGGCTTTGGTGCGGCGTCCCGCCATGTTGACCCAAGGCCTCTTAAGGCACGCGGGCGCTCACGCCTCACATCTTGTAGCAGTGTTGGCGTGAACCTCGGGGGCGTCCCCCTCGAGTGACATCACTGCTTCCTACTACAAAAGATTGCCCATTTGCTGACTCTTGCTGAGTTAGCAACGGATTGGATTTGTTCCGGTCTGAAGCTGCTCTGCCTGCTTCTGTTGCTGCTAGAAGCTATCTACACCCTCTGGGTTTCTACTAAAATGAGTACCCGCTCCTTGGAGGCCCTTTGCTTATTTCCAGGTGCCTATCCTGAATCCAGATACTCGCTCCTCGAGGGCCTGTGTGTCTATCCTGGTGCCTGTTACCAATTCTTCTACCTGCTGGAACTCCACCTATCAACTACAGAGAGTGAGTACAATTTCTCCCAGTCTGTTCATCTACATCGGGCCCTACACCACCATTGTGGAACAGGTCTCCTCTGCAGAGGATCACAGACTGTTGCTACCTATCCTCTCTCTACTGCTCATTGGGAACTCTATCTACTCAGCTACAAGGGAGTGTGTTCTAACATCTGCCAGTCTGTTTCTCCTACAGTGCCTCATTGGATATCTGCATCGGGGCCTTATACCACCATTGTGGGATGGGTTTCCACCGCCGAGGATTACAGACTGTTGCTATCTAATCCACTCTCTACTGCCACCTCTAGTGAACTGTACAAGCTGCATAATAAAGATATATTCTCTGTATTTGTGCATCTGAGTCTAGCCTGGTGCTACAGTTTCCTACGGGGCTCCTTCCCATGGGAGACACTATCACTGTTGCCCCTAAGAATCCACCAAACACCTATATATTATAACAAGTAGGATGTGTGTAGGCTCGCTCCGAGTGCCCTCCCTATTCAAAAGGAAACTCCGTGGAAATATACCATTTTGCGAGCCTTAAAACCTACCCTGTGGAGAATTGCACGGGTTTATGAACAATTTTGTGATAAGGGGTGGTGGCGATATATCCGTGAAACTGCAAAGTAAAGAAAAGATTGTTGGAAGGCAACAGGAGACCAAAATGGCCGCCGGGCCGCCAAGTCAATGCTCAGTGACAGAAAACGGAGCTCTTGTGTGCAGGGTACAATGGTAATGGTATCAGCATTGGAAGTCAAGTTTGAGGCAATCTCACAACAGATTGCAAATGGCAACAAAACTTTAATTGGGATTAAATAGCAAGTGATCAACACACAAAAGAGAGTTTTGGAGGTCGAAACAGACATGCAAGCACTGACGCAGTTACAGGAAGCCCTAAAAATGCAAGTATTGCAACTCAAATCTAAAATAGAAGATTTAGAAAATCACTCAAGGTGAAATAACTTAAGATTTGTAGGCTTCCCAGAAATCATATCAGACCATGAAGTCCACAAATTACTGGAGAGGTAGCTGGTAAAAGAACTAGGCCTACCAAATCTGGATGGCAAGAGCCACGTGGAACGCGCACACAGGCTCCACTTACGTTCCCATGAATCATCAAGACCCAGAATAGTTATTGCAAGATTTCTAAATTTTGCATGTAAGATGGAACTTCTGCAAGCTTACAGGAAGAGAGTGGAATTAAGTTATGAAGGACAACAGATTTTAATATTCCAAGATTACTCTGCTGAGGTGTCCCAGAAAAGGAAGGAATTCTCTCCCATATGTACTGAAATGTTCAGGAGACATATTAAATTCACACTTCAATACCCGGCACAATTTAGAGTGGTAGACAATGGAACCCGGCGCACGCTGGATTCAGTGGTGGAAGCAAAACATTTCTTGGCGAAACAAATAGAAAATGAGACTGCATTGTTGTGATCAATAAATAACCTTTGCTAATGTTAACATACTATATGACCTCAGGTTTTACCCAAATTACAGGGAGCTGTAAATGTTAATTTCTGGATAGTGTTAAATTGCTTAAGGGCACTTATTATCAGAAATTTAGGAAGGTATGAATGATTTTTAATATAGATCTGGAGAGTTGGTTTGATTAAAATTTGCAAGGAGGAGGGCACTCACGGAGGAGTATGTTGTCTCTAATGCTCCTTTTGGAGGTTTTTGTATAGTTTTGGGGTACTGGAGATTGATGAGGGGATAGAACTGGGGAGAGGGACATGGCTTAGGAGGTGGGGGAGGGATCAAAACCTGTAAGTACTACAGACAGTGACATGGCAATGCTCACATGAAAAAAACTCTCATTAATCAATGGTTCAATGAAGTCTTGTGATGGAGCTCTAGGATGGGGAGAGCTAGCACAGATGGCAAATTTTGGAATGTATTCTATACAATAGGGGTTTTTTCTAGATTAAGTATGGGTGAAACCATATGTTTGTTTATTGTATTTATTTATAACTTTTTTTTTAATGGAACGAAGCAGGTCTAGGTTCATTAATAAAGAGAACAAAAAGGTTACAGTCATTGCATAGGCAGAAGGCTAAAATAGTCCTTTTGCAGGAAATTCATTTAACAACCATTCGGGCCGATATAGTAAAGCGCGGCCGTGGTTACCCGGTTTTTAACCCGCTTTGGACACACGTTTTGGACACGTAAGGCGTACCCACGATTCAGTATCGGCTTTTACGCGTCCTTACCGCTTGCCGAAAAGGATGTGTATCCCTTTCCGCCCGCCGCATGTATATGACATGTTAATGATCGGATTAGCTATTCCCTCCGATACAGTAAGGTACGCCCAAATTATCGCCCTGTTAACCAGCTCATTTACCGCATCTTTAACCTGAATATTTACCGCGTACCCTGTCCCTGGCATTAGTGTGGTGTTCAGTCAGCTTCGTACCGGACAGCGGTTGAAAAATGCTCGAAATGCGTGTGTGTAGTAGTGCGTGAGCATGCTGACATGATCGCTCAGCATCCCTAATACTTTTATAATATAGAGAGACTAGCGGATTCGCTCGCCAGCCCTCGGCTTGGATGTCCGAGGTCGGGCGCTCAAGGCAGCGGTGCCTACAGCTGCCTACAGCGGCTTGGACATCCGCTGCCTTGAGCGCCCGGCCGGACATCCAAGCCGCGACCTCGGATGTCCAAGGTCGTGGCGTCCATGATCGGAGGCACCGCTGCCTTGAGCACCCGGCCGGACGTCCAAGGTCACGGCTTGGACGTCTGGCCAGGCGCTCAAGGCAGCAGTGTCTACAGGCAGGAAGGTCCATGAATGGAAGCCGCGACCTCGGACATCCAAGGTCATGGCATCCGTTCATGGACCTTCCCGCCAGTTCTACCATAAAGGGTTTCAGCCTCCTTTGCTTTCAGATTATTCTCACCTCAGTATTCGGGGAAGGAACCCAGAACAGAAATTACACAAACTCTCACCTCTGTTGTAGAGGAGCTTACATCCCAGATATAAAGCCCCGTCTCCTTTGATCGACACCTCTCCCAAACCAATCAGGATTCGGGAAAGGCTTCGACCCAAAGGCAGCAGCAGCCAATCAGAGTTAAGGGGTGGGTTTGGCTGCTGGAGTGAAGCACGTGGGTAGTATGGCGGCCGGAGGTACTGCTGTGTTTGCGGGCATTCAGCACGCAGTATGAAGAAATGTGTAGCAGCTTTAGCGCCGTGGGAATGCTGGAGTTATAGAAACGTGTTTTAAATACAGAGTAGCCGACCAGGTAACGCTTGAGGGGAAATGTTTTTTTGATGAACCGGGGCGGCTAGTGTGGCCTTCTAACCTGTAATCAGTCACATCCCGAGGACCTCTTTATCAGGCGAATACATCCGGGCTTCCATGATCGGAGGCACCACTGCCTTGAGCGCCCGGCCGGACGTCCAAGGTCATGACTTGGACGTCCGGCCGGGTGCTCAAGGCAGCAGTGCCTACAGGCGGGAAAGGTCCATGAACGGAAGCCGTGATGTCGGACGTCCAAGGTCGCGGCGTCGGTTCATGGACCTTCCCGCCTGCATCCGGGCGTCCATGATCGGAGGCACCGCTGCCTTGAGCGCCCGGCCGGATGTCCAAGGTTGCGGCTTGGACATCCGGCCGGGCGCTCAAGGCAGGGGGGTCTGTAGAAAAGAACCATCCACTTACCTGGTGGAATGACATTTCAAATGACATTTCAAAGGACAGGTACCAGCGCACCCTGGATACTGTATAGGCACTGCATACCGCTTTATACAGTAAAATGGATTGCGAGCGCCTACCGCTTCATTGACGCACTTTGGATGCCGCTTGGATTTGTGTCTAATTTGAATACTGAATCGAGTGGTATGTGAACCAAAATATGCGCGCGGCAAATGAGCGGGCGCCCAGCACTGCCGCACTGTTTCTTAGCGTCCTTACTGTATCGGCCCGATTATTAGTGAAAAACTGGTTAAAGATTGGGTGGTGCAAAATTACTATTTGCCAGTCTTCATAAAAAAGGAGGAATAGTAATTTTGATATCAAAACAGGTCAGTTTCAAAAGATTTTCACCTATGTCATAGTGGTAGGGAAATTATATGGCAATGAGATCACACTTTGCAGCGTTTATGCACCAAATGTGTATTCCAACAGTTCTTCTAAGGAACTAGTTACTAATCTCTTACAAGTAAATTTTAAAACACCAGCGCACACCAATACTGTTACGTAGCGGGGGGTGTTTAATGTGCCCTTGGGCCTCAGCCCGACCCCAGATGGATCCAGGACCGAACTGAGGGTTGACGGCGTGTTCCAGCATGGCAGACGGTCTTACCCTCTGCCAGGCCTGCAAGCTCCCAAGACCAACAACATGATGTTGGAAGTTGAATGGTCCTCCGACCATTCCAAGCCCTTTTGGACCTGCTTGGACCCACTTGGATCGGCATGGAGCAGCAGGCCTGGCCTGAGGACGAGGGCAGATGGACCTTGACACGAAGACATGACACCCAGGTTGATGCAACGATATCACAGACGAGAGTTGTAGAAGACATGACACCAGGGCTATTGAAGACATGACACCAGGGCTGATGCAAAGACATCACGGACCAGGGTCAATGCGACGGCATCCCGGACCAGGGTCGATGCGATGACATCAGGAACAAGACGTTGAAGTGAAGACGTGACACCAAGACTGATGCACGGCATCCAGGACGAGACGAGAAATTGGGCGGAAGGACATTGGTACTGTCTCTCAGGGTGCCCTACTCAGCCCACCTTCACGGGTGGACCCAATGGGCTGGTCGCGGACCACCCTGTCCCACTGCACGCCCTACACAGCCCGAGGAGGCTGGTCACGGACCACGTGGAGAGCGGGACAAGCGCAGGAAGAGTCCAGTCGAGGTGGGACTCCGACGACGGAGCAGATGTCGTCCGAAGCACCACGAAGGCTGGCAGGACATGACGGCTCAGGAGCACAGGACACCAGTCCACCTGCAGGCCACTCCAACTCGGGAAAGACATCGTCCGAGGGACCAAGGTCGGCAGGACCAGAAGGCTCAGGAGTGCTGAAGACACAGGAACAAGACACCAAGGAACCTGGAACATCAGGAAGTGGAAGATCAAGACGAGACACAAGGACACCTGGACGAGGACCTCAGGCAATCAAGACGTGATGTGACGTGACATGACATGACGAGAAGACGATGAGGAGCTCCACGAAGAAGACCTGATGGAGCTCTGGCAGACAGGAGCCTCCAGAGTGAAGTAACTCCGATGCAAGGCGAAGACTGAAGTGACGGAGCAGCCCTTTTATAGGGCTCAAGCAGGAAATCAGTCCATAGGTGGGGCCAGCACACTTCCTGTGTCTGGCCCTTTAAATTCTGAAGAGAGGCGCGGCCGCGTGCCTATGAGGAAGGAAGCAGGCACTGTGCAGGACCGTGGACAGCGGTCCTGCACTGATGTCCTCGCGTAAGAGCAGGACTGGGCCTGAAGGCAGGCCCCGATGACGGCAGCGGCTCCAGCCGCTGCAGGAGACCCCGGGGGCGGCTCCAGCTGCCAATCGAGCCCGGGGCTTGTGGCCTCCGTGCCGCGAAGATGACGTGGACTTTGGGGGAGGCTCTGGCTGTGAAGAGGAACATGAAGCGTGGCTTCTGGGCTGTGAGGGGAAATAGAGTCCGCGGCTTTGGCCGCGAAGAAGAGCAGGCACAAGGGGCGGCCTCCGGGCAGCAGAAGCAGGACAGTCCGTGGCTCTGGCTGCACCGGAAGGCCCAACTTCAGCAGCTCCGTGCCGCATCAGGAAGGCAGCAGAAGCAGTGAGCGGAGCCTGCTCGCAGGGACTAGCTCCGCGGGCAGGGTACATAACAAATACCGGGAAATATGCGCATGGCTGGGCATATCTCCCAGTATGAGCGGAACAGACTGGGAAGGAATTGGAGAAATGGCCTATCGCGTTGTTGCACATTTCTAAGAAAATTCCTTTCCTTTGCGTGCGAGTTGGCACTTGTGTGCATATGCATGCGGCAATATAAAATCGGGCATGCACATGCGCACAGGTAGCCAATTTTATAACATGCGCCACTTACTTTTCTCGAGTGGTAAAAGCTGAAATTGGGGCAGCAGAATTCTTTGATTATGCAAAAATCTAGTTAATCTGAAAATATTTGGTAGAGGATAAGAATTTTAGAGAATATTTAAAGACTAAATGGCAGGAGTTTGAATGTAATGCCCCACATCAAGACAATCCCTTATTGTTATGGGAGACCAGGAAGGCAGTGATGTGGGGACAGATTATTGCCTATACAATTAAGAAGTTGAAGATTCTCAATAGACAGATGGTTGATTTGGGGAATAAGTTGAGAAAGGCAAAGGCCAGATTGGTATCCCATCCTAATATACAAAATAAAAAGATATATAGAGAAACTCTATGTTCTTTAAACACACACATTAAAGAGCACAAAAACGTTTAATGCACTTCTCACATAAATTGTTCAAATATGGCAAAGTGGGGAGTGGGGGGGGGGGGGAAATTAATGGCTAACATGGTGAAAATATGGAAAGGGAAAACTCACATTGAGGCACTCAAAGATGAGCTTGGGGAATGAAAACCACAACACAAGAGATATGCCAAATATTTGGGCATTCTATGAAAACTTATATAAAGCTGATACAGTGGATAAAGGGGAAACGGAAAATGCCTTTTTTAAGGGGCTCGAACTACCAAGGGTAGATGAACATACATTAGACTATTTGAATAAACCTATATAGATTCAAGAAATCGCAGAAGGTATAAAAACTAGTCAGCCTCATAAAGCTCCAGGCCTGGATGGGCTAAATGCGTATTATTTCTCTCTCTCTCTCTCTCTCTCATATAGTAAACATGGTCCCCACAGTGGTTGTATGTAGGAAAAACCACAATTCTGGCACTTATCTCAAAATGCGAAAAAGTCATCGCAATTTGCGGTAACTTAGCTCTTTGCATAGGTATAAGTGCAAATTGTGATAAACTGCCTATTACCATAAAACATACCCCTTTTTCTATCACATGTGATATTTAGTGCATTTTGATAAATCCAGGCCTAAGTTTGTACCTGAGACAATGGAAGGTAAAGTGACTTGCCCAAGGTCACAAGGAGCAAACAGCAGGACTCAAACGCTGGTCTCCTGGTTCATAAGCCCACTGCTATAACCACTAGGCTACTCTATCTCTCTCTTAAATTCAGTTTTAAAATTATTTGCCAAAGCACTAACCAAAGGACTTAACCACATTCTACTTTCATTAATATTTGACAATTAGGTGGGATATGTGAAAGAGAGAACAGCATATAGGCATATAGTACGCCTGATAACTGCCATGACACATTGTAAGCATCAGAATATTGAATCATTAGTAGATGGGTTTGACGCCAAAAAGGAATTGATCAAGTGGAGTGACCCTACATCTTCTCAGTACTATCAAGGTATGATTTTGCAGGGAATATACTGAAATATATATCTATACTGTATCAACATCCCATCTCCAGCATTTTGGTAAAAGGTCATATGTCAAATGACTACGTTACAAAGGGGTACTAGGCAAGGGTGCCCATTGTTGCCCTTATTGTATATATTAACAATGGATCCATTATTGCGAAAAGTAGATCAATGCAAAGAGATCTCCGGTTTTACAGTAGAGAAAGAAATATTTAAAATTACAGCATTTGCTGATGACATCTGTAAAGTCTGATGACATCCAGTAAAGTCTTTATGTAAAGTTATGGAATTCCAGAAAGATTTTGGGAGTTTTTCTGGATTAAAGATAAATCTGAATAAATCAGAAGCGCTAGATGTTTTGGGTATGTTAAGATAGAAATGGAGACCGGAGTTCCCATTGAAATAGGTGGGGTCCAAGATTAAATATTTGGGAGTAAAAGTTCCAATGGATCTAAAAAATATATATAAAAGCAATATACCACCATTGTTATAAAGAATGAAGCATAAATTAACTGAATGGAAATCCTTGCCCCTATCTTTATATGGTAAGATATGCCTATTCAAAATGATGCAGCTGCCAAAATGACTATATCTTTTGCAAATGTTACCTATTTGGATAAATAGAAAAGACATGTCAGAGGTTTATCGATTTACATGGCTATTTTTTTGGAGGAAAGAAAAATGTGAGCTAAGACTTGAATAAGATGATGCTCTCAGACAGAAGGTGGGATAGGATGCCCTAACCTATAGACTTATAATCTGGCCTGCTTTTGCAGCATGTTAAAGATTGGTTGTATGCCACAGAACAATGCTCGCTGACAACGTTTATTCAGGCTTGGGGTCACTCAATCCATTTAAGTAATTAATGTCTTGCATTTGAAACAACATGAGCTGCCAGACTGTCAAAAATAATATTGTCATTCAAGCATGCAGAAAAGCTTGGAAAGTACATTGTGAAAAGTTGTGGATCTCAAATGGACTGTATTCATTTGAAGAGCTCTGTAATACCTTTGATTTGTCCAATAAAGACTTCTACGCCTATTTACAGGTTCGACATTTTGTGACAACTGATTTGTCACTAGCAGCTTGGAATGGAGATTTGGAAATTTATGACAGAATATTTCTTGCAAGAACGGACAAAAATGTTTCCTGCGCTTCTTTGATGAAAGTGTTAATAATGATTAAATCCTTAGATGCCATTCAGGAACTGGAAAATAAATGGAACCAGGAAATGGACATACGATTAACAACAGCAGAATTGAAAGTATGTTCCACTAATATTAACCTGATCTCGGACAATATGATCTTAAGAGAAACGCAGTTTAAGTTCCTTCACTGCATGTATGTCTCATGAAGTTGGGCCTATAGAGCGAAACTGTGTGTCTCAGACATATGTATTAAGTGTGAAAAAGTTAAAGCACTCTTTACCATTGTTTTAGGGATTGCTCCCTCATGCAAATATTTTGGAAAGAGCTACTGAGATATTTGGACACTCTTCTATAGCGCTCATTGCCAATTTCACCTTGGTTATGCCTCTTTGACTTAATGGAAGGAATTAGTCCCAAACCTAAGGAAGGACAAGCTTTATTCCTAAGGAAAGCCTTCATAATAGCTTAGAAGATAATCCTACAGAAATGGATTACAGCAGAAAGATCCACACGTATGCACTGGAAACTAAGAAAACACAAGCTAATACAGGGTGGCCCATGGAAAAGTAGCCTGCCTGCGTGGCACTGGTATTGGAGGCGGGCTACTTTTCCATGGGCCACTCTGTACTTAATGAACATATCTCACTGGTAAATTCAACATCTAGGAAATATGATCTGTTTCTCAATATATGGGAGAAGTATATTCAAGCTTTAAATTCAAGAGCCCGCAGCATGAAATGTAATGCAACTTAGATCTGCCATAAGAAATGTTTATATATAATGAAATTCAAGTAAAGGTACCATGCAATCTAGATTAGCCATTGATGTTGAGAATTCTGTTGAGCCAATATATGTAAAAAATGCCATGCTATTGTGAAAAGGTATTGGGAGAGGGAAAGGGAGGGAGGGGGATGATATGCCTTTGTTATTAGTCTAATATACCTTCTCATTTTTCAAGATGTTTTCAGATACATTTTGTACTTGTCAATTGTGAAAATTAAAATAAAAATATTGAAAAAAATGAAAGCTATCCAAAAATAATAAAATAACATATTAGAACTAATGCACCACACCGTGCCTTCATTAAAGTATGAAATATTGCAAGGACTTCTATCTAACAAACTTCTTTATAGAATCCAGATATCAAACCAACAATCAAATTTACAAAGCAACAAATAAAACCAAAACAACCAAATAAAATAGCCATTATAAAATGGGAGACCAATACAATAAATAGAATAAACATCAAAGTGGCAAAATGTAAATAGCCACATTTCAAGTAATCATCTGTCAGACATTTCTAGGAAGGGCATTCCATAACCTGGGGGTGACACACGAGAAAGCTTTCCTTTGTATTCCTGTCAATCTGATGTCAGCTGGAAGAGGCACAGGCTCCTGAGATGATCTTAGCAGGGGCAGGAAATTATTTTGAGACAATTATTTGCTTTGGTTGCCCACAATTTACTATCAGAGGAATTACATATTTGACCATAGGAATGTTTTTATTGAGCACCTTAAGCTCAAAGCATACAGATTATCTTATTTTATAAAATGTTTTCTATCACAATAAAAATCATAATTTGTGTCAAATATTTTCTCCTGATGTATTTTGTAGAATACAAAGGGTGTATTTTACGTTTTGGGCGAAAGTGGGGCAGAAAACAAAATGCAAAGAGTGTGCAAGTCTCTTTGCTTGTTAAAATTTGAAATAATGCAGCTTTGGCCATGGAATTAGTTTCCAAAAGAAAAAATATCGTACAAACAAAAATCTGCAAACGCAATAGTGGAACTTTTATTTTAAAATTCAATACTTTGGGGTAAAACTCCTACTCTGTTTTTTACAAAATAGTTTTGTTGTACAATTTTTTTGTATTCTTTTCTCTACCCAGATTTATAAGAAATTCAATTCATGCACAAAAGCTGTAAGTAAAGGGCTTGGTTCATTCAATTTAAGGCCAGAAAGGAGGCCAACGCAAATGGGTATTTCGGAAGGTCAATGAGTTACAAAATGCACTATTCAAAGCTTGAGCAGAGGCTGTCTGGGAGGCCCAAATAGTGGCAAACTGGGTAATAAGCACAGAATGAGGCATTTGGGGGTCCATTCAGCTCTGAACCATGGACAACCTGGTTATAATATTTGTGTACCTCCTTATCCCTTTTAAGGATGTGCTTCCATGTGCAAGCGACATGAAAATATCAACGGTATAGTCAGCGTCAGAGCTGCTGCCCGCTCTGACACTGACACTGACTACACTGGCACTGTGAATATAATCAAAACTCGCCGACTGGCACTTCCTCCCTGCTGATCTCGCAATGCACAAGATCAGCAGTGAGGGGAGACAGTCAGAGTGGGTGGCACCAACAGAATGTATTCCCACCGCTCCTCCCGCTTCTGCTGCAGGGCCAAATGTTGGGGAAGTTGGGGGAGGGGAGGGGGGGGGCAGAGACAGGGGTATATACTGGAGAAGGGAGGGAGGCAGGGGTTAGATCCTGGAGTCCCCAGGGCTTGGCAGAGTTACCAACTTCCAAGAAATATTAAAAAAAAATTACTATTCAAACTCTATCTGCCACACCTCCAGGAACCTGCCCCCTGCCTCCCAGCAGTTAGACCTCTGATTGCATCATGAAGTGGTCTATGTAAGTGACACCAAATAAATGTATCCAGAGCACACAATGAATAGAGAGTAGCTACCAAAGTGCACACTGCATTGTATAATTGCTGGGGAGGATCAGATGCTAATCTGTAGCTGGAGGGCTAAAATCTGGACATTTCCAAACATTTTAGACCTCCTTTTTTCCGTAAGGTATCCCAAAAATCTGTACAGTCCAGAAAAAAAATCTGCACATTTGGCAACCCCACAGTACAGGGACCAAGGAGGAAGAGTGAGGAGAATTAGGATCGAGGTCATGCTTTCACAGAGACCACACTAGGAAAGCGGGCTGTACAGAGGTTCAGTCATGGTGGCAGGTTCATATGGCCTAACAATTGCTCCGGTCCCATCAGTGCCAAACTCAAAAATGGTAACAACTGACCTGCTGCCATTTTGGAGTATGATCTGTACTCCCAAATGGTGTCAGATTTGAGACAGGCAGTGAGATTTTGGAGAACAGCAGTGGGTAAGATGTGGAGAAGGGGAAGAGACGGTCGGGGGTGGGTGGGTGGGGGGGGGTAGGGATGGGGCATGCCTGAGAATGGAACTTTTTTTAAAGAATTTGGCGGTTGGCTTAATAAGGGGAGGAGGGAGAAGGGCAGGGCTGGCAGCTATTGTATACAAAAAATGAAATAAAAGTGAACAACATTTTGTTAGGCTTGTTTTGCATTGTTTAGGAACTGAAACAAAATGATATAAGAAATATCACTGGCATTTCATATTGTATTTTAATCGAGAGCACATCTCTGAAGAGCAGCTGAATCAATTCTTGCTTCTGAACGTGGTCACATAGGGGTTGATATTCAAAAGATTTACCCAGTTAAAGTCAGCTTTTATTGAGGTAAGTCTACCCATCCAGAAATTTAGCCCTTTAATTGGATACATTTGTGCAGTTAAAATCACAAGCTGTGTCTAGATAAATAAAAGATGCTCTTGGCTCAACAACTCATACATGTGGTGCTTTTCGGTAGTGATCAGATGGAAATCAGCCCCTACTCTTGAGCATTGGAGGGGGCAGGTACATGCAATCGCATTGATTTGAAAAGTTGACTTACATGTTGAGGAACAACACTGCAACGTACGACAACATTTGGGGCAACACTGGAAGTTTTATAACTCTGTCAGTGCTGCATAGCCATGTGTAAATGCCTGTTCTGATGTTCTTGAGCGTCTACTGTGGTTTATGTTTGATAACTTTTTTGTATTTGGTTGGCTGTGTTGTCCGCCTGAATTCATAAATAAGAAGTTATAAAAAATAAAAAAATCACAAACTGCACATATTTTGCCAGGTCAAAAAGGAATGAGTTGGAGGTGTTCCTGGGTGAGCTCAGTATTCTGCACTAACCAGCTACGTTGCTCCCAAAACACGGCAGGTCTAAATCTAACTGCTCATATTTTGAGCGGGTAGACGCAGCCAGATATTCTGTATAAATCTTACCTGCTTAGGGTTTCTTTGACTATAGACCCTACAGGATATAGAATGCATTAATTCCTCTTAAAACATTTCTACCTAGAACCTAACTGAAAATCATTAGAATGGGAGATGAATGAAAATCCAGTGTCAGCTCACCTTGTCTGGGAAAGGTTCTGTATATTCAGAAGTAACAGAGGGAAACAGGGCATGCAAGATGTATCCTCCCAATCAGGCCGATAAAGTAAAGTTCCCGGGAGAGCGGGCGAGCGCCAGCTCTCCCGGCGCGCGCACAGGCCAGTGTCCTGTGCGTGCGATTCAGTAAACAAAAATATTTAAATTAGGGCCCGAGGTAAAAAGTGGCGCTAGGGACACTAGCGCGTCCCTAGCGCCTCTTTTTGGACAGGAGCGGCGGCTGTCAGCGGGTTTGTCAGCCGACGCTCAATTTTGCTGGCCTCGGTTCTCGAGCCCGCTGACAGCCACGTGTTCGGAAACTGGATGCCGGCAAAATTGAACATCCGGTTTTCAACCCGCGAGCCGTGGGCTGCTTTTAAATTTTTTTTTTTTTACTTTTTTTTAACTTTTGGGACCTTCGACTTAATATCGCCATGATATTAAGTCGGAGGGTGCACAGAAAGCAGTTTTTACTTCTTTCTGTGCACTTCCCCGGTGCCGGCAGAAATTAACGACTACCTTTGGGTAGGCGCTAATTTCTTGAAGTAAAATGTGCGGCTTGGCTGCACATTTTACTTACTGTATTGCGCGGGAATGACTAATAGGGCCATCAACATGTATTTGCATGTTGCAGGCGCTATTAGTCTCGGGTGGGGGGAGGGGGTTTGGACGAGCGTTTTCAACGCGTTTTCGACACGCTATTACCCCGTACTGAATAAGGGGTAAAGCTAGCGCATCAAAAACGCGCGTCCAAATGCCGGTTAACAGTGCGCTCCACCGTATCGGCCTGAATGTAAGCAGTATTCAAGGATGCATGGAGTCCTGGAGGATCCTTGGTGGTGGAGAAATGGGGTGAAGTCAGACTTGGTATTCTAGCAGTACTCTAGCAGGAAGTGTACAGGGGCAGACTAGATGGACCTTATGGACCTTTTCTGCCATTATGGTCTTTGTATTTGTGTTATCACCTAGAAAGTAGGCAGGTACTCTACAGTTGAGGGATTCTGGTACTGGTTGTGCATGTGATTTACAGTGTGATTAACTTTCTGTGTTTATGAACGAAACTAAAAAAAACAACTATGTTTTACCACATACAGCTCTGGATTTCTATGGAAGTTTATCATAATCAGCAACACTGATGTCCAATGCTGCTAGGTAGGAGGTTTTCAAAACAGGTGCTGATATTCTTTATTTTGAAAAGCTGAAAAGATTTAAACACTAGAAGAAAATGTGCTCTACTCTTTTGTTTTGATTTCTTCCACATGTCGTCAGATGTTCTTGCTGTAAGATTACTCCTTTTCGCCCCTATCCTCCTCACTGTGCCACAGATACTGCCATTGCGCAGTGATGATGGGGAGGCTGTGTTACTGCTCCAGGGGATAATACACAAAGCTGAGCATTAAAACTGTGAGGAAATTCAGTGCAGTTTCATATTGTACAAGCACTTTTTTTTTTTAACTTCAGATGCAGTAAGCTAATGGGTATGCGAATGCATCGGGAGTTAAAAAATGCACACAAACCAGAAAATGTGTGCACAGCAAAACAAGTTTATTCCCAGAAAACATGGTTTATGCATTCAAATCACGTTTTCATGTATAAAATAAGATTTGCACAGAAATGCTTTCTGCATAGAAAATATATTTTGTGTGTGCATCAGTCATATTTATGCATAGAAAATGATTTGTGCACATAAGCCATGTTTTCTGTACATAAAGTATGATTTATGTGCACAAAATGTTCCTGGTGCAGAAAGCATTTTTTTGTGCACATAAATCTTATTTTATGCATGGAAAACATGCTTTTTCTGCACAGAGCACGTTTTTTACACATAAAATCCCAGCATTTTAACTCCAGCTTCTGCCCACAGACTGACACTAGCGCTGGAAACTTTACTCCACCTTGGACTAGGAGTTCAGTTTCCAGTGCTAAGAAAACAGGAGGTAAGCCTGTGCACCTTTCTGCAGTGGGAAGTGATACCTAATGCTATCGTTGGTATGGGGTTTCCATGCAAGGGCTCTAACTTAAAATGCACAGAGTTATATACCGTATATATTTTTTGTTTACATAACTCCTTGCGCATAAAAAACTGCGCACGACTGAGGGTTAAACTGTGCACTGTGCTGAGTGCACCTTTTCACATCATTCCCCCAAAGAGTAAAAGAATGCTTCACAGACCTTGTTTCATCTTGTTGCAGACCTCAGGCTTCTAGTGCTGAAGAATTAAGAGTAGCTTCTTGTTTATACTTGTTTAAGTTAATTACTGGCAGTTATAGGAGTCTACCCTTGAAGCTTGACCCAATTTAATTAACCTTATATTTTAAAAGCCTAGTGAACAATGTTTGGCAACATCAAGATTGAGCTGGTTGTAGGCACAAACCTGCAGCTAGGGATGGGTTCCTGAGTTTCTTGGGTTTGTCTGCTTTTCTACCTTCCCCTGTGAGTGTTTGTTTCTCTCTCACTCTCTCTCAAATTCAGATTAAGGAAACTTTATTGGTATGCCAGTTTGTCCATATGTTGCTCCCCCCAAAAAACTTAAAGGGTGCAAATGAAAAATCCAAGAGAGGGGCAAAGGGCATCAACAATAGTGACCTGAAAACACAAAATCACCAAAAGGGAGACAACGAGAATCAAAACCAAGCAAGTTTAAAAGCAGTTTAAAAAAGATATAAAGGCATGATAATTCAGATTAACATAAGATGATTAAGATAAACACAAAATGCCAGGTGGTCAAAAAACAAACGATATATTTTATTGTGTACATACTGTTTTGAAATGTGATTGATTTATTCTGGTTTTAAATGTAATTGATTTTATGTTTTAAATAGTGTTTTTATTGTAAACTGCCATGATTGTAAATCCAGAATTTAGGCACATAAGTCTTCTATGAAAATCTGTTTTATTAAATTTTATGAGTAAGATAACAGACAAACATATAGCATACAATTGATTTTGTTGTACACCATACACATAGCAGGTAAAACAAGCCAAAACACATACCTGGCCCTAACAACTCCCTCCAACACCCCAATCCTTATCCCAACCATAGCTACACAAAGAGAAACAACCTGCAACTAAAAGTCATTCAGAATCTGGCTCCAAGCCTTATGAGGAAGCTTTGAAATATAAGGTAACCATAAGTCCAAAACTATTTTCTTCTTCCTTGGGTGCAACAATTTAATAGACAATTGTTCTGCTTGATTCTTTTAATATGCCAGTTTTGCCATTTAGACGGATCCGTCTAAATAGCTTTTGAATATCGACCTCATATATGTTGTGATTATTTTTTTTTATATATCTTATTTAAAATTTTCATGAAAAGAACATAGTCAGAAATGTTATGCACATCATCATAAGCAGGAAACACTAGGTATGACCAAATGTTCTCAGTACTCCACTGAATGTGACAAGGAATATTTAGATTTGGTCATATATTAAAAAACCACCTTATAAACACAGAATGTTAATGAAGGAGAGATAATAGCAACTGGCTCCTAATATTGCCTTCTTTACATTAAGGCAAATAGCACACTTCATGCGTTCACATGAAAAGACAAAATGTATGCTTGTCATATTTCCATGAAGAGATCATACTTTGCCAGTGATGAACGACAGGCAGTGAGATGTTCAAAAACTGCCGTCTTATGCAATTTCTAGTTCCAATGCGTGAAGGACGGTTTCTCGACTGTTGTCCAATGTTCCAGAATCGATTTTTTGGCCAATAAAAATGCTTTCTGCAAAAACAGCCATTGTAGCTTTGTGGTTGTAGAATAAATTGCATCCATGCCATCAAACAACCAAAAGTGGGAAGACACCGGTATAGGACAGCTGAGCAGTCTACCCAGATAACACAATATAGCTTTCCAAAAGATTCTTATTACTGCCCAGCCCCAGAAGCAATGAAATAAAGTACCTGGAGCAATGGAACACTTTTTACATTTATCTCTTACTGTCAATTTAGTTTTAAAAGCCCAAACAGCAGATACAAACGTATGTTGAAAGAATTTGAAATGTGTCTCCTGAAGTATCACATTTTCTGATATATTATTTATGTTCACAAAACAAGTTTTTAACATTTTATAAGACATAGAAACATCTAATTCCAGATTCCAGCGGGAGACCAATTCCTCACATTATCTTGCAATTTAATAACCTTAATGAGTTTTATCAAAGAGGCATAAGATGTCTTTTGTCCATGTGGTACATGAAAAAAAACGGTCAAACTGTTGCATATTGACTGATTGAGTCCTTTTGTAAAGATCATGTTCAATAAAATGTCTAACTTGCAAATATGTGTAGAACTCTTTGTGAGAGAGAGCAAACTCTAATCTAAGCTCATTGAATGGGCGAACTGCTTCAGTATAAGCCTGGATAAATTGGCATAAAGCAGTCAGCCCTTTACTCGCCCAATTTAAAATAACAAATTCTCCAAGCCCGGAGGGAACCTCAGATGACCAGCAATAGAGAGGAATGGTGAAACTTCCCAGTGTACCTGAAGCCTTGCACAAAGCATTTTTCATGCTTGCTTACAGGTCATGACAATTCGGTTGGACTGAATATAAGCAGGCAGCACATGTCCAGGGACATGTAGCAAGTTTCCTACCTGAAGCATTTTACACCCAGCCTATAAAAAGCTAAGAGATGTAAACATGTCTGACCCATATAGGCAATCTTTCACATGGTGGAGTAGACGAGCTAAATTGTAATTCTGTAAATCTGGATAGTCCATCCTGCCTTTCCCCCAAGTTAACTGCATCTTACTTAATGCTAGATGAGCCCTTTTATTCCCCCATAACAATGTTCTTAGGGTCTTATCCAATTCCACTATGTTTTTGCTTAATCCAGACAGGTAACATTTGTAGTGTATACATCCACCTGGGTAGCTCCATCATCTTAAACAAATTAATCTTGCATTCCCCCAATTTTCTCTTGGTCTTTGAAAGTAGAGGCAGAATATTACAATTGTAGAAATTAGAAATATCAACTGGGATTTTAATCCCTAAATATTTCATCTTTGATTCTACCCATCGCAGAGGAAAGGGGCCTGGCCATTGAGTCTTCATGGACCCAATGACATCCAAGGCTTTTGACTTGTCCAGATTTATTTTGAGGCTTGAAAAAAGACCAAACTGTTTCTGCAGATCCATTACCAACTGCAATGAGTGAACCGGATCCATCAAGAAAACTAAGACATTGTTCGCAAAAGCTGCTATCGTAAATTTCTCTCTGCCCATCTTGAATCCCTGAATAACTGGGGATTCAGCTATTTTCCACAATAATGGGTCTAAGGAAAGAATGTATAATAGCGACGAACGTGGGCACCCCTGCCTCGTACCCCTTTTTAATTCAAATTCCTGTGATAAACAATCATTTGCAAAGATAATGGAGGAAGGCTCTTGTTATAACAAGGAGATGTTACACACAATATTGCCCTCAAATCCATATTTATGTAGGATAGAGAGCAAATATTGCAGTCCACTCAGTCACATGCCTTTTCGGCATCAAAGCCTACCACCAACACCTGTGTAAAGGAATGTTTACTCTGAACCATAGTCGTCCATAACCTCAAAATATGTTTACTCACTGTCCTTCCTTTCACAAAGCCCACTTGATTCTGGGAAATAAATGAAGGTAACGCATTTAATCAGTTGGCAATCATTTTAGCAAAAAGCTTTAAATCAAAATTAAAGAGGGATATAGGCCTATATGAAGCCGGTTGAATTGTGATATAAGCCCATTTAGCTTCTCCTGGAAAGGTATCCTTAAGTAAAGCCTCAGAAAAAAAATCTTTAAGAGTAACCCCTAGGTCTCCACTCAAAATCTTATAGAAATCAGCATTGAACCCGTTGGGGCCTGGGGTCTTATGTGAAGGACTAGTTTTTATTCCTTCCAGAATTTCTTGAAGATTAAACTGTGTATTCAGCCAGGACAATTGGTGTTCTGTTACCCTTGGTAGGGTTAGCCCTTGAAAAGAAGATCCTCTGCCTTGCTACCCCTTCATCTGCATCATTATGATACAGCTGTTCATAAAAGGACTGAAAAATCTTACAGATCTCCTCAGCAGAAGTCTGTCTTACCCTGTAGTGATCTTTCAATGCCTCAATGTAATTATGTCCCCTCTGAAATTTCACTAAATTAGCCAGTAACTTGCCAGCTTTATTTCCAAAGCAGCACAATTTATGAGAAGTATATAATAAATTCCTCAGTTTTTTGGTATAAACAACAATTCAAGGAATATAGCGACTCTCTATAATGGTTTTGTTGTCCACTGAGGGAAACACAGCATAATGTGCTTTAGCCTTTTGAAACTCTCTTTTTATTTTATTTATTTAATAATAGTTTTTATATACCGATAGCCGTTTTCACATCGTATCGGTTTACAGGAAACAAGGAACAAAGCGGCTAAATAAATGGCATGACAATTACATGGAACGCATAGGAAACAAGGAACTATACGCTTGTTAAGCAGTTTTGTTTTCCTAATCATATAAGCTGTAACCTCCCCTCGCATTACTGCCTTCCCAGCTTCCCAAAATAATATGGGATTCAGCTTATCATGAGAATTATGATCCTCATATTCCTTCCATTTAACTTTTAAAATATGCCTGAAATTCATCATCACCTGTAAGGTGAGTAGGAAATTTCCGTCTACGCTGTCCCACCCTCAGGTCATCCAACTTGACATTTACCCATAACATAGAATGATCTGAGAATTCTATGGGCCCTATTTCAGCCCTGACAACCTTGGAAAAGCTATATGTGGAAACTAGTAAATAGTCTATATGAGGAATATAAAACAGAGAAGCCGAAGTCGTCAAAAGTATTTATTAGAAAAACAGTATTCCAGTAAGTGCCCAACTCAAGGCCTGAGTTTTGCCCAATCAGGGGCTGCTTCAGGGGCTGTTCATGACAGATTTTGTCATATGACAGAAAACAATGTAGTTATCTCATACCTCATTCAGACTGACACTTATTAGAGTCCAAAAACATTGGTAGCAGGTCTGTAAATAATTTTGTGTACCGGTATCTCTACACTTGAGACATAATTTCTATAATCCTCAGATTCCAAGCCATTAACCCAAAACACTGTGTGATCTGGAGCAAGTCATTCTTGAATTAACCTGTATTATGCACACTGTTGCAAGTTTAAAACATCTTCGTAAACAAATTGGAATGAGCACATCAATACGATATTTACAGACCTGCTACCAATGTTTTTGGATTCTAATTGGTGTCAGTCTGAATGAGGTATGAGATAACTACATTGTTTCCTGTCATATGACAAAATCTGTCATGAACAGCCCCTGAAGCAGCCCCCGATTGGGCGAAACTCAGGCCTTGAGTCGGGCACTTACTGGAATACTGTTTTTCTAATAAATACTTTTGAAGACGTCAGCTTCTCTGTTTTAATATTCCTCACGGCTTTCCTAGACCGACTTCCTTCTTGTTTTTTGGTATATTCTATATTAGACATAGTCATATGTGTCCTAGAGATGAGGGTAAAATCTTTTTCTTCCAGGTGCATAATCCGCCATACATCTAGTAACTGAGTGTTTACAAAGAAAAGGAATTCCTTTTTACAGCACAATTTAGGGATATACACCTGAGATTGTCTATCCAGGGTGGGATCTACCACACAATTGAAATCTCCAGCTAGTATTAAGGTGCCCTTAGTGTGAACTATCCAAGCTCTCACTAGCTCCTCAAAGAAGGTATGAGTATATGTATTTGGGGCATATACACTGCACAAAGTAATGGTCTGACCATACAGTTTCCCTATTATGAAAACATAGTGGCTGTCACTTTATTTATGAGTGGAGATATGCTCAAAAGCCACCTGTTTACCCAGCAGGATCGCAACTCCTCCTTTTCTGTTCACTGCAGAAGAATAGAAAACTTTGCCCACCCAATCTCTGAGTAGTTTATCATGCTCCCGATCATTTATATGCGTCTCCTGCAAATAAGCAATCTGGGTCTTGTGTCTGTGAAGTGATGTTAACAGTTTGGCCTGCTTCAGGGGATCCCAAGGATGCTGGGCTTGATGGACCCTTGGTCTGACCCAAAAAGGAGATACCATCTATTGTAGAACCACATCTTTATTACATTGACACTAATTCTCCCCCCCCCTCCCATCTAGGGAATCAGCACCAATGAGGGTTTTGCCCAATCTCCCCTGAGAACTCAGTTTCGGACGTTCCTGCCAGGATAGATCCATCTTAGTATCTGCAAAAGCTACAGCATCACCCCTCCCCCTCCCCCTTCCCCTCCCACCCAACCTGTTTCCCCTCTCTCTCCATCCCTCCACACCTTATCCAAAAGACCTCCAAAAAAAGGAGGCTCTGAAACTACATATAGTATCCGTACCGGTGCCCCCTGTTACGAACCAGGAGGTGGACCCTTAATCCGAAGTAGGCTTAGCATTACCTATGAGAGAGAACTCTCTAGGTTCCTACCGTCAGAAGGCGAGGCTTCGTAGTCTGGCAGTTGCACTGGTACTTCGCCACTGGAAGCCTGCGGTTCCCCCAGGAGAAGCCTGTAGGAACCCGGCCACTTGGACTTAGGTGATTCGAAGAAGACAGAGGTTAGTCTGGATGCAGGCGCCTCCTGCAGGTCGAAGAATCCAGATGGCTGGCGCCTCCAGCAGGTTGGTAGTCCAGTCCAGTAATCCAAACCTGAAGAATGGTCGGAAACCGGTCCAACAGTGAATCCAGGAGAATGGTCGGAAGCCAGTCCATAGGTGAATCCAGGAGAATGGTCAGAAGCGGTCTAACGTCAAGCCAGGGAAATGTTTGGAAGCCAATCCAAGAGTCAGTTCCAGAGAATCCGTCCAACGAGAGAGAGAAGAAGAACCAGAAGAACCGGAACAGGAACCAGAAGTCCACAGGATCAGGAACACCGGAACCAAGCAGGTCTGAAGACATGATACCAAGGCAAGGTCTGAGGAGCAGACCTTGCCTTAAATACAAAAACTAGGGGAAGAGTCCTCAGGAGGAGCCACGACAACTTCCTGTCGTGGCCCCTTTAAATAATAACTTCAGCCACGCTCGTGGCTCTAAGCAGAGCCAGAGGGGGAGTAATCAACCCGGCCGAGAAGGAAGCCATGTGGCCGGGCCCGGCAGCGGCCGCGAAGACAACGTTAGAGAGGCCTGCCTGCCTCTGTGGGATCCCTAGAGGCGGCCCGACGCCTCAGGTGAGTCTTCAGCCCTGGTTGCAGACCACCGCGGCCGGCGGCCATGACACTTGGTCCCGGTCATGGCCCGTTGCGGCTGGCGGCCATAACACCCCCTCCATAATGTCTAGGCCCTTATATACCAGCCTGACTGCCTATCCAGTATTGCCAAGTACTGCATGCAATATTTTAAAATTAACTTCCTGATAATATAGGAAATAACAAGTAAACTGCAGGAAAAAACACATAACATTTACAAACGGCCTTCACTTCTCAGTTATTGATTCCAGAAGTTGTTGGGCATTGACTGCAGAATCAAAAACTCTCCAAGATCCCTTATGTTCCAGTCGTAGCCTCACTGGATATTGTAGAGTGAATTGTATATGTCAATTAAAGAGATCTGCACAAATTTGGGAGAACTCCTTTCTTTTCTGAGAGACCACAGTAGAATAATCTTGAAATACCAAAAGTTTACATCTGTCATGTAGCAACGCTGGTTTCTTCCGATAAGCTTGTAGGATTGCAATTTTGTGTGCAAAGTTCAAGAAACGTGCGATCACAATTTGGGGCCTGGAGGATCCCTGAGCACAGGCCCCCAATTGGTGTGCATGCTTCACATGGCAGTGGTCTTTAAGATTTTCCAAGCCCAGTTTCATCAGCAACCATCCCTCCAGTAAAGAATGGATCCCATGGTCTGAAAGAGTCTCCGGGAACCCTACAAAGATTGTTTTTCCGGATCCTACTTTCCAAATCATCAATCTTGGGGCCAGATTCATCAAAATGTTGCATGTGATAGGAAGAGGGGCATGTTTTATGGTAATAGCCTATTTATCACAATGTGTATTATCTTAGGGCTTTGCATAGGTATTGCTGCAAAGTGCATTAACATTTTGGTAATACCACACTTATTGCATTTCCTACCTATAACCTCTGGGGTGGGGGTTGGGGGATGAGAGAGAGAGACTATCTATAAGGCCCGTCTAGTAGTTAGCTATTTATATTACTATAGAAGGCCCACCTAGTAACTTGAGGTGAGGTTTAGGTAGTAGTGTAGGGATTAGGGACCACTTTGACATGCTGCGTAAGATGTTCGAACAGAACAGTGTACTCTTGTGAAGATTTGATTTCTTTCAGAGTGAGGAAACTCACACAACGATGAGCTTTGTACAATGTTCTCACAACCTAGTGTACTTGGTTTTTCAGAAGGCGTTTGACAAAGTTCCTCATGAGAGGCTTCTAGGAAAAGTAAAGAGTCATGGGATAGGTGGCGATGTCCTTTCGTGGATTGCAAACTGGCTAAAAGACAAGAAACAGAGAGTAGGATTAAATGGACAATTTTCTCAGTGGAAGGGAGTGGGCAGTGGAGTGCCTCAGGGATCTGTATTGGGACCCTTACTTTTCAATATATTTATAAATGATCTAGAAAGAAATACAACGAGTGAGATAATCAAATTTGCAGATGATACAAAATTGTTCAGAGTAGTTAAATCACAAGCAGATTGTGATAAATTGCAGGAAGACCTTGTGAGACTGGGAAATTGGGCATCAAAATGGCAGATGAGATTTAATGTGCAAGGTGATGCATATAGGGAAAAATAACCCATGCTATGACTGTTGCGGTCTGCACCGCTTCCCCGTGACCAGCGCCTACCTCCGCGTCTGGGGACGCCGCACTCCGCGGTCTCCAGGACCCAAAAACGCGCTCAGTTCCATGTGGCATCCGCCATTTGCCTGTCTCTCTCACCGCGGCCTCGCGCGCGTGCGAGTACGGCCACTTTGAGCGCCCAGAACCCGGAAGACAAGCCCCACCTGCACTGATGACGTCACGCTCTGAGACAGATATAACCGGCGTCCGGACGTTCCCTCATTGCCTTGCAACGAGGTTCACTACAGTCTTGTAGTTCTGAGTTGCGCTTCGTCTTGCTGTGTTCCTGCCGTTGACCTTGGAGTTCCTGACTACGTTCTGCCTGCTGCCTGCCTCGACCCGGTTTTTCCCTGACTACGCTCTGCCTGCTGCCTGCCTCGACCCCGGTTCGTCCCTGACCACACTCTGTTGCCGCCTGCCTTTGATCTCGACTCGTCTCTGTTCCTGCTTCAGCCTTCAGCCTTGCCTTCACCTGCTGGCTGCGGACCCCGCTCCAGGTTTCTACTTGCTCCTACTCACATCTGCTCATTTAGAGACTCTATTGGACTTCCTGGTTCTCTATTGCTAGACTCTCTCTCTAGTACCCAAGTCCCAAGGTGCCAGAACCCTACGGGCCCCTCCTGGGGGGTTCTGGGTACCTGGGTGAAGATCTTGTGCTAGACTCAATTATCATTGGACTTCCTGGTTCTCTGTTACTGGACTCTCTTTCTGGTACCTAAGTCCCAAGGGGCCAGGACCCTACGGGCTCCTCCTGGGGGGTTCCTGGTTCCCGGGCAGTCACCTGGTGAACACTTTGAGCCTTGGCTCCGCCTCCCGGCCTACCCCGCCTCTCGTGGTAGGTCGGCCCAAAGGTCCACTATTCCACAGCAGTACCCAACTGCAACAATGAGTTACACAATGTTGGGTTCCATATTAGGTGCTACAACCCAAGAAAGAGATCTAGGCGTCATAGTGGATAGCACATTGAAATCGTCGGTTCAGTGTGCTGCAGCAGTCAAAAAAGCAAACAGAATGTTGGGAATTATTAGAAAGGGAATGGTGAATAAAACGGAAAATGTCATAATGCCTCTGTATCGCTCCATGGTGAGACCGCACCTTGAATACTGTGTACAATTCTGGTCGCCGCATCTCAAAAAAGATATAATTGCGATGGAGAAGGTACAGAGAAGGGCTACCAAAATGATAAGGGGAATGGAACAGCTCCCCTATGAGGAAAGACTAAAGAGGTTAGGATTTTTCAGCTTGGAGAAGAGACAGCTGAGGAGGGATATGATAGAGGTGTTTAAAATCATGAGAGGTCTAGAACAGGTAGATGTGAATTGGTTATTTACTCTTTCGGATAATAGAAAGACTAGGGGGCACTCCATGAAGTTAGCATGTGGCACATTTAAAACTAATTGGAGAAAGTTCTTTTTTACACAACGCACAATTAAACCCTGGAATTTGTTGCCAGAGGATGTGGTTAGTGCAGTTAGTATAGCTGTGTTTTAAAAAGGATTGGATAAGTTCTTGAAGGAGAGGTCCATTGCCTGCTATTAATTAAGTTGACTTAGAAAATAGCCACTGCTATTACTAGCAACGGTAACATGGAATAGACTTAGTTTTTGGGTACTTGCCAGGTTTTTATGGCCTGGATTGGCCACTGTTGGAAACAGGATGCTGGGCTTGATGGACCCTTGGTCTGACCCAGTATGGCATGTTCTTATGTTCTTATGATGTTACCCAGGTAAAGAGTCCATCAAGCTAGGTTGAGAGAACATTATACAAATCTCATCGTTGTGTGAGTTTCCACACTCCGAAAGACATCAAATCTTCACAAGAGTGCACTGTTCTGTTCATATGTCTCACTCTGCATGTCAAAGTGGCCCCTAACCCCTACACTACTACCTAAACCTCACCTCGAGTTACTAGGTGGGCCTCCTATAGTAGCATAAATAGCTGCTTACTATGTTGTAACCTCCAAAGGTTCATTCTCTCTCTCCCCCACATCTCAGGCCCTTCCCCAACCTAAAAATGCCCAAAACAGAATTTGCAAAAAAATCACAATTTGTGTTATAAGCACATTGCACAACTTAACGCTAATGAAAAAGGTGTAGTAATTTTTGGCGTTAAAACTATGAGATATCATGTGTCATGGCTTCGCACTTTGCGAAGCCAGCCCATTTTTATAAAATTCCCACCCCCGACTCCACCCCAATCTCTCCCCTTTTAAAAATTAGCATCGCACCATGTGTTATGGTGCTTTCGCATGCGTTAAGGTGTTTTTCGCATGCAAAAACGCCTTAACACATGTAAAAACACCATAACGCAAGTTGGAAAATGACTCTATTGGTTTCCAGAGTCGAAATGTACTTTTCCATGGCTCCCTGCTTCTACCAAATTGCCTGCAAATCTTCGTTGCGGGTCACTTCCTCTACCAAAGCCCTATTTCCTGATGCTGGGCATGGGCTCAGAAGACTGTCAGCCATTTGTTTTCGGTCAGCTTACCCAGAGGTTTCTTCCCCTACTGCAGTTTGCTGGACATTTCACTGTCTCTCCGGAGTAGAAAGTTGTTGATGAATTTCTGGGAAGCCACAGGTGATTGATTTGTCAACCACAATCAGTAAAAATTCAAAGAAATAGGGCTTGCAATGGGGGGGGGGGGGGGGGTGAGAGAGCATCGGGAGTGAGTCAGCCTCACGTCTCATCCATGCATCAGATCACGGGGTCATGTTGTGATTATTTTTATCTGAAAATGTCCTTTTTCATGTAAAAACTACTGTAAATGTATAATTTTTAATTATGTATGGCGAAGCATGGGGAGAAGGAGGCATAAGGCTGAAAGGTTCGCCTATAATGTCTATATCTTTGAACTGGCCCTGGGCAAACTGGACAAGTGCTTGTGCTGGGACACCAGTTGCCCACTGGATATGTTTCAAGGCATATGAAATTATAATACTCTTTTAGTATTTGGGATGGGGATAAGTTCATTGCTTGGAATGTTGTGGGTTTGGATACGCCTATCAAGAAAGAAAAGGTGTTGAGTCATCTCAAAAGACTGAGATGTAATATGGCCTTTTTACAGGAATCTCATTTATCAGAAAGTGAACACTCTTAAGTTGAAGCAAAGCTGGGTGTCACAGGCATACTGTGTATCAGGTTCTACAGAGAGGTGTGGGGTTGCAATATTGATTAATAAAAATGTTAGTTTTAAGTTAAACACTTTAGTCAAAGACCCCCAAAGAGAGATATGTTATTGTCCTGGGGGAATTATTTGGCATCTAAACCATTTTAACTTTGGTTTATGCACAGACCATTGTTAAGGACTTCACCTATCATGCCAGAACACATGAGACGCCCAGTCATATTGACTATATGCTTTTATCAGAAAATTTGTTTTCAAAATTGTGCTTGGCTAACATTAATACTTTAGTGATATCAGATCACTGCCCTGTATTTTGTTTGTTGAATATAAAAGGTGATGCTTCTATAAGGCAAAGTTGGAGGATGCCAAATGGACTCCCGCAGGACATAGATTTTTGACAATTTTTGATTGATAAATAAAAACACAACAAATTTCATAATAGGATTCATAAAGAAAGCCCCATATTATACAGGGAGATAGAGGAAGCTATCTTATGGGGAAATATTATTGGTTATGATAGTTCTATACGAAAATTAAGTAAGAATATCATAGAGACAAAGAAATTACTAAAGAGGTATAAGTGACAGTCATTAAATAATGACTTGAGAAAGGCAAAAGAGAAATATGTTCAAACACAACAGCACTTAAATGATATGTAACATAAAATGGCAGGAGTGGCCTTACAAACTTTAAGACTTAAATTTTATTGGTATGGAA
This sequence comes from Rhinatrema bivittatum, assembly GCF_901001135.1. Taxonomy (NCBI): domain Eukaryota; kingdom Metazoa; phylum Chordata; class Amphibia; order Gymnophiona; family Rhinatrematidae; genus Rhinatrema; species Rhinatrema bivittatum. The sequence continues at coordinate 75,237,192 of NC_042619.1, forward strand.
ATAAATCAAATAGAATGTTAGCCAGTCTAGTAAGAGTGTGGTCTGGGTCCAACTTTGTACCTTTGCTTAAAGAGAAGTCTGGTAAGAATTATATTTCTACTTCAGATATCTGTACGGTGTTTTGCAGGTTTTACAAAGATTTATATATAGCAGAGGCAGAAAACATGGCAGTTAGAGACCAACTAATGGCAAATTAAGATTATCCTGTTCTGAAACTGAAGATTTACAAAGATGTGCCTCTCTGAAAAGAGGTCATTTTTATGGTAATTAAAGAACTACCAAATTTCAAAGTCGATGGGTTAGAAGCAAATTTTAACAAAGTATTAAATGAATATGTAGGAGAAATTCTACAGAATCTGTGTGTTCAGATGGCGGAGAAAGGAAGTATGCCAGAAAGTCTGAGTAATGTCATTATCTTGGTCATTCTTTCCTAGGCAGGGCAGAGATCCAACAAATGTGGGCTCTTATTGAGCAATTTCATTGCTGAATCTGGACATTAAAATCTTTGGGAAGGTTTTGGTGAATAGGCAAAAATATGTCAGCCTTAAATTGATCACAAAAACCAGCAGTCAGTCACCCAGTTGCACTTTAACCCGTTGTATATGTGCACCAGTGAAATTATTATTTTATTATATTGTTTTCTATTTTTTAAATTACAAATTTGTAGGACCTCCAAGTCCACAGAGTATATAGATCACACGCTGTTTCTCCTTATAAGTCCAACTTTATTTTATTATATTGTATTTATCTTTAAAACTATACCCCAACTTTAGGGATTTCTCACTTCCTTATTTAAAATGTCTTATTCAAATCTTCTATATTGTTGGAGGTTACTTTATCAGAGCAGTCTCAATCAAAACACAGTCCCAGTCACAAGAGCATAAATTTCCCACTTATCTTAATGTTAACATCATTGCCCCGACATGGATCCACGTTTCAAATTCTGCATCAGGGGGTCTTCTTTTTATCTTTGAAAAATCTTCTCCTCTGCAGTCAGACTGCTCTCAAAAACGAACTCTTCGCACTACTATCTTCTTTTGAAACCTTTGGGTGCTGGGGCCTGCAGGACTTAAGCGAGAGCCTATGTAGATGACTGGAGACGTGGTCCAAGGCCAGACTAGGGTAGTAGGCAGGCAGTAATCAGGCATGTTCGGGGTCCAGGCAAGGGTCAAGGCACTCAGTGATCAGGCATATCCAGAGTCCAGGTAAGGGTCAAAACCAGGTATCCGCCCGAGGGACAGAAAGAGGGACGGATAGGCAGAGGCAGGCAGGCAAGACAGGAACAGACTGGGCAAATGAAGACTGGAACAGGCTTGGAAGCAACACACTCTACTCAAGGTAGCTGGACCTGTTGCATCAATGGAACTGCCCTCATATGGAGCAGTGCGGGTGACATCTTTACTAGGGACTGTGGGTACTTTTCTGCCATGGTCCCTTTAAATAGGCCGATGGGTATGCGGGGGGGGTGGGGGGGGGGAATAGAGAGGGAGCTGGGGATGGGAAGAAAAAGAGATGGGTATAAGTGAGGAAGAGGGGGAAAGATAAGAAAGGGAGGTTCAGACTCTGGAATGGAGGAGAGAATGGAGAAAGTGGTAGGGGAAGAGGGAGGATCTGGGATTAAGTGTTGGAGTCAGTATTCCAGGAACTGGGAGAAGGGAGAGGTAGGAAAGAAAGGAGTTTCCAGAATCTGGGAAATAGAATATGAGATCAAGGGAAGGAGGATGTGTAACCTTCCACTGAATCTGGCATACATATTCACACTTGACACCAATAATTTTTCTCTCTCGTACACACATTGTTCTTTTCTACCACCACTTTCCCCCTCCAGATTTACCCTTTCTCTCATACATAGACACATACCTCCCAGTCAATCCCTTCTCATCTTCCAGCTCCTCTCCACACTCCCAAATGTTCCCCCACTTGGTTTCTCCTAACCTTTCGAATATTATCCCCTTTTGCTCTGTCTACCTCCCCTCCTTTTCCCTGCAGTTGAATCAGGAAGTAAAAGGGTATTGCATTCGGTGGTCCACAGGGCAGGCCCATGGACTACCACGACTGATGCTGGGGTAGGCCCCCAGATAAATGCACGGCAGGCCACTGCGTTCTGATTACCTCTACAGCTACTCCTGCTGACACAACAAAGGCTCAGGATTGAATGCATGGCAAGACCCTGCATTCGGCCTGCTCCAATGCCGCTACCTCCCCGGGCTTTCCTAAGGCACGCAGGTGCCCAACTTCACTTCTCTTAAAAGGTCCATGGCGGGAAAAGCCCAGTGGCACCACATGATGACATCACTCCTATGGGCCTATAAAAAAGCCACTTCAGCTATCTCTCCTTGCCTCGGCAATAGATCAACTACCTCCAGAAAAGCGAATTGCCTCAACGTGTTCCTGGTCTTCGTTCCTAAGTTCCTGGTTTTCATCCCTGCATCCTGGTTCTTGTCTTGGTAGTCCTTGGTCTTCTTTACTGAGTTCTTCGTCTTCGTCCTAAGGTCAGTTTTCAGTTCTTCAGTATCTTCTCCTGTCCACCTGTGCTGTTCCTCATCTCCCTGCCTGCCTATCCATCCCATCTTCCCTTGGACGGATCTCTGGTTCTGACTTCGGCTTGATACTGGACCATGATTAAACTCCACCTGCCACTGACCACTGCCTGACTCTTGTCCACAATTGAACTCCAACTGACACTGACCACTGCCTGATTCTCATCCATGCTTGAACTCTGCCTACCTCTGACCTTTGCCTGACTCTTGACCTCACCTGAACGCCACCTGCCCTAACCACTGCTTGCCTCAGATTTTGCCTGTATCCCGCCTGCCCTGGTCCCTGGTCTATGCACTTACCACCTCCACGGATCTGCACCTCAGCAACGGAGCCCTGTGCCCAAGTCCTGCTGGCCCCTAAGGGGAACGAGGGCTAATATAGGTAAAGCTCCAGATGGGCCTCTGCCACAGCCAGCTCCGCCAGTTGATGGTGGAGACCTGCAGGGCTCCTCCCTCAGGCTGCGCCAAAACCACCTTGGTCCAAGGGTTCACACCCACAATAAAGGGCTATTCTCTGCTGAGAGAGATTTGGCATAGTTGAAAGGCAGCAATTTTTTCAGCTAGCCTGCTACCCTAGGCACAGGCTCAGTCTAGGCCTGCTCCCTTCCCCCAAATGATCCCTGCTCTTCGAGGGCAAAGGGTAAGGAAGACAGACTGGAGGAATAGGGAGAAAGGTAACCCCCCCACGCTTAACATGGATTAGTGGCAGTGGGCATACTATCTCTCTCTTCCTAACCTGAGCCCTCTCCCTCTCCCCACCCTCCACCAGTGCTGGCCTTAGAAATATAGAAATACACATTCTTTAGACATAGAAATGCTGCATCTACAGAATAAAAAGAGAAAAACTTTTCTATCAATCATGTATCCCTGCATCACCAGCAGAACTGAGCCAAAAAATCTTCAACACAAATTTCAAATAGTCTAAAAAAGCAAGAAATAGTGCACACCCCTAAACTATGCATACCTTGGCCTGACATTAACTTAATCTAGTAACTTGGCTTTAAGACATTACAAGAAAATCTCCTAAGGGCCCTATATGCACTGGGTAACCTCTGCCCCCAAAACAAAACACTAATATATATATCAATCAGTACTTCGTGGCTAAAGGAACTGTTGCATGCTCTGCTGTGTATCAGTGCCTCTATTGCCCTTCCCTTCGATAAAGAACCCATTTCTAAAAATAAATGTTAAAGGAGCAGTTGTACGGTTGTGTGGTTTTCTTTCATTTTCTGTCTCTAGAAAACATCCGTAGTACATATGGTTCAAAATGAGAGAAACCCTTTAATACATCAGGCCCAAAGTGTGATGACAGAAAGTAGATCGATTATTTTATTTTAATTATAAAAAATTCAGAACAGCTTGGTTGGTGGTGTTCCATCAAGGAAAAGAAAAAAATATTTCCTGACAGTGCCATTTCATGCTGCATTGCTTAATATGGGATCTCTAGTGTTGTGCAGTCTAATCCTTAAACATTATTGTCAATCATTATTAAAAGCAAAGTAATCCAAGTTAATACTAGCAAACCTTCGCTATTCAATCAACATACCGCAACCTTGAACCCATATTAATGAACCATCCCATCTAGTAATCCAAAACTATGAAAAAATCCACACAAATTATATTGAAAGTTCCCCACCAAAATATTTTTTAAAAAGCTATTAAAAGAGTCTTAAGAGTGGCGAGTTGCTACTTGGAGCAACGGATTCAAGGTTTCTTGGAACAAGAGTTAATTGAATTGGAAAACTGTAGAGTCTTCCCTGGGGAGGTATGAAGGCTGAGCAGGGTTTTCAGCTTAAGTGATGCAGTGATGGATGTTGACTGAGAGTTGTGCCGAATGGCTGAGTGCAAGCAATGAGGGAGAGGGCAGTAGTAGAGCTGTGGAAGGATGTACGAAGCTGGACAGTTCTACAGAAGTTACAGAGGTCGCCTGACAACTGCATTGACCTGTCCTTGCAGCGGCTTAGTGTTGATCAATAGTAGCATGGCTGAACTTCAGCAAATCATCCTTGAGGAGACTATAAGACGTTTATATTTATTATTACTTGGATTTATATCCCATTTTTTTTATGTTTAACGATTTTTAATGCTTTTCAAACACAACAGATAAATGAATACAACAAGCTGGGCACCGGTATCCTTCAGCGCCCAACATCATAGAGCAAACAAAATCTCCAAGACAAAAGACTGTATTACATAGTAACTCCCCCCTACCACCCCCCACCCTTTCCGCCCACATCTAATCAGAAAAAGAGTCATACTGTGACAAGGGCCAAGACGTATCCTGAAAGGTCCAGAGAGAGGAAAGAGTGTTCATCAGTCATTCAAGATCCAACTGCGTGCTTTAGGTGGTAGCACCTGGATGTGGGGGTCCTAAATCTGTAGAAACTTGCGCCGGTGCTTGGGGGATATACGTGCCATCAGTCGTTCCATCTGCATCAGACGGTGCAGGTGATTTCGCCAGGCCCTAAAAGAGGGCACGGACTGCTCTCTCCAGTGCAGAAGTATCAATTTTTTCCCTACAAAGCAAGCTTTCATAAACAACATACGGGGACCCATGTCTCGAATACGCAAAGGAGGAATACATTCAAAAAGTAACAAAAGAGGGGAGACTCATATTGGAATGTCCAACAAACCCGCCAAGTAAGATACAATGCACTTCCAAAACTGTTGAATAAGGGGGCAGTCCCAAAACAAGTGAGAGAGGGTGCCCGCCACCTTGTTACAATTCCCACAGGTTGCCACTGGTACCAGAGTAAAATGAAAAGCTACCTGTGTAGACACGTAAACTCTCCAGAGAAACTTGTATTGCATTTCGCGATAGTAAGAGTTGGGAGAGACCCGTGCAATGCGCCTGAAGCAGGCTCCCACTTGAACATCTGTGACTCGGAATACCGCCTCCCTATTCCACCTCTCCGCTACAATCGAGCATGGGTTAGGATATACCAAGTTGCGCAATTTTTTGTAATAATGTGACAGGGATGGCACCTGCGACCGTTCGAGCCAGAAACAGTCCGCTATAGTATGGAAGCCCTCAGACGAGAAACTAGACTTTGGTAGTGAATGAACATAGTGGGCTATTTGTGCATAAGAAAACATAGGTACATTCCCCAGACCATAAAGGGTAGACATCTCTTGGGGGGTAATTAAATCCCATTTTTTTAAATATGCAATTCTCTCAAAGTGGGTTAAGGTATATTAGAAAATTTAGCTTACAAATAAATCATTTATAACTTCACATTACAAGGGAGTAAATAATTTGAAAAAGCAGCAATCGACAGGCGTGGATAAAATGCACCTCAAGGCCTAACTCTAATAAATCTACAAACAAGACTAACAGAAATATAGTACTCATGATTTACTAACTATTAGCAGCTGTTTAAGACATTTAAGATGCATGCAGGTAGCTCTCATAGTCAATTTTGAGTCAGCATTTAACAGCTTAATAAAAAGCCAGATCTTTATTTGCCTCCTGAAATGAGAATAGTTCTGTGTTTGTTGGAACTTTTCTGGGAGGCAGTTCCATAAGGCAGGAGTTGTTTCTGTGAAGGATCTATTGTGGGGGCCTATTCTTTATAAAGAACTTCATAACTATCTCTGGGCTAATGTTCATAATAGTTTGATTCATTTTAAATTATTACTTTTTAATAATTAAAATAGTAGTATGTGAGATTTGCTAAGTCAGGGTTTCCACTAGCTTATTTAGGGCTTGATTTTCTAAAGCATTTACACACTTAATACTGGGTTTAACACATGTAAATGTACTTTACCTGTGTAAGTGGGCTTTTGAAAATTGCTATAGTATATGCTATTGAATTGTCAATAGGTTTTACCTGCATTAAGTGCGTGTAAATGGCTTTTGAAAATTGCCATGAAAATATAATACATTTGTATGCGTAACTCCTTTGAAAATTCACCTGTAAGCTTTTTTTCTCCATAAAACGAAGAATGAGAGAAAAATCATGGTGAATCAAGTCCTAACTATTAGAAATAATAGTAAGAAACATCCAACCACCTATTTATGTGCATCAAGATTTATTTGAATGAATCATACTAATGCATATAAAACATGAGTAAAGCACAACCTGAACTCAGAGAAGGAGGTTTTTAAAAACAAGGGTCTGCTCACAGTTAAAAGGTGTGCACTTTTTAATTCATAAATTCTATAAATTTGAAAAATAAAAACACATTAAGGAAAAAATGAAAGAACACAAGGAATATGATTAACAGAGAAATCAATACAGTCAATGATTAGGCAAGTTCAGATTTTGGAAATTCTAGTTAGCATCATTGTGAAATTCACTCCTTGTGTTTTTGATTAAATTGAATGCCAAACTGAAATCAAATATCAATCATTAAACAGAAATACTGAATGTTGCTATGTAAATAACAATTGTAAAGCACATTGCTTAAAATGTGATAACAGCTGGGCTTTGCTGAATGGCCGCCGGCTGTGGCGGGCCGCGACCGGGACCAGGTGTCATGGCCGCCGGTTGCGGCGGCCCTCGACCGGGGCCGAGGAACTCACCTGAGGCGTCGGGCCACCTCCGGGGATCCCACAGAGGCAGGCAGGTCTCTGTTCTGGTGTTTTTGCGGCTGCTGCCGCTGCAGGACCCGGCCACTTGTGTTTCCTCTCGGCCGGGCTGACTCCTCCCCCTCGGGTCTCCTTAGAGCCGTGCGCGCGGCAGAGAACTTGTATTTAAAGGGGCCATGACAGGAAATTGTCGTGGCTCCTCCCAGTGCATTCCACCTTCCGGGTTGCTATTTAAGGCAAGGTCTGCTCCTCAGACCTTGCCTTGGCTTCTTGGCTGCTTGGCTAGTAGTTGGAGGTTCTGGTATTCCGAGTTCCTTTCTTCTCTGTTCCTGGTTCCGCTTCTCGTCCAGTTGGTTGGATTTCTTCTGGATTTGACCCTTGGACTGGCTTCCGACCATTCTTCAGGCTTTGACCTTTGGACCGGCTTCCAACCATTCTTCAGGTTTTGACCCTTGGGCCGGCTGCCGACCATTCTTCAGGTTTTGACCCTTGGACTGGCTGCCGACCATTCTTCAGGCTTTAACCCTTGGACCGGCTTCCGACCTTTCTTCAAGCTTCGGCTCCTGGACTGACTTTCGACCTGCTGGAGGCGCCAGCTATCTGGACTATACAACCTGCAGGAGGCGCCTGCATCCAGATCTCTTCTCTGTCTTCAAGGGTCCACCTGAGTCCAGCCTCGCCTTCCGACGGTAGGGACCCAAGAGGGGTTACCCTCTTGGGTAGTGTTAACTCTACCTCGGACCAAGGTCCACCTTCAGAATCATAACATTTGCTCATTTTTTCAGACAGCATTTCAAGTTAAGAGGCCTTGATTGCATTCATCCCTCCAGAAATTTGAAAATACAACAGGTAAATCCCATGAGTCATATGACTGGGGTGGTCTTTCTAATTTGTAAAGTTCAACCTACAGCAGTCAAGGATGAGTTGCCCATAGGACCAGCCATATATCTACTGTGTTGGCTTAGGGGAATGGTAGACTGACATCAAGTCTCAATCAATACATATAAATATTTATTTATTTGAACTATAGTATCTTGTGGTAACTCAATCAATAGTGGCTTTGAGACAGCCAGAGGAAAACAGGAGGCAGACTCTTGCTGATCCTTAAGTGCAGTTTATTTACAGTGAAAATTTAGGAAAGTACAGTGCATAACCAAACAAAACTTAGGCAGCTCATCTTAGCTTCAGGTATTTCACAAATAACAATAGTGCAAAGCAAAAACAATCACTTTGACTTCAGGCAAGTCCCAAACTGAAACCTAGCAGGTCTTAACAATTGACAGTGTCAAACCTTAAACATAGCAGGTCTTCTCAGATGGTGGGACTCTCTCTCTCTTCCCCATGGCCTGCTTAACCCTTCTAGGCTCTGAGGTCTTATACTCTGGTGAAGGGCTCCTCCCTTCAAACTGGATTCCCTATGGGTCTTAATCTTAAGGAGGACCAGGCAAGACTGCTGTACCTGGTTCCTTAACGTGGTCTGAGGGAGTTTTTTTGTATTATGATGTTATTTTAATTATATCAGTTACAATCTCAAGACTTTTATGAAGGTAAAAAAAAAACCCAGTGACTAGAGATTTAATCTGCTGGCATTCATCAACAATGTTAAATGTATATATTTATATGAGTATTATTTCATATGTTGCCATGATTTTCATCAATCGTCACCTGAATATTAAATTGCATAGTGGCCCATCTCTTTAAAAAGCAATATAAAGTTGTCCATGACTAAATGTTGGCAGATTCCAAAGTGGTCAAATGTTTGCCCCAGATATTTATTGATGGTCATCTCAAAAGCAACACACGTGGGAAACTGACTTTGCTTTTAATGTGAATGGCAGGCTGGTGTCAGAGGGAGCCAGATTTTGTTTACATTTTGCCTTGCCAGTTAGCATCTTTGCTTCAATCATGTTTAGCCTCAGCATCTTGACAAACAACCTTGTCCCATAGGACAGTCCTTGTTAGCAATCCAACAGATGTTCAATATGCAGGTGACAGAGTCCTTTTCCCCATTAGAGTGTATGTGCAGAGGGTATGTTCAGTTTTATGGCCAATTCAAAAAGTGAGATGTGACAGTAAATATGATTCTATAAATCTACATGTCAAATTTTTTAATTTGGTACCTCATATGTCTATGAAAGCTTTATTGTCAGTAAGTTTGAGGATAAAAAAGCCATTTTGACTTGTGATTTATTATATAGATAGATATTGAAGGCCTGGAGGATAGAGTAAGAGGCAGTATGAAAAATGACTGCCTAATGGTTCAGGACAAGAAGGAGAAAATGTTGTATTAACTGTTTTCTAAGGGGTAGATTTTCAAAAAACGCGAATAGGCGTACTTTTGCTGGCGCATCAGGCGCAAGCAAAAGTACGCTGGATTTTAGTAGATACGTGCGGAGCCGCGCGTATCTACTAAAATCCTGGATCGGCGCGCGCAAGGCTATGAATTCTGTATAGCCGGCGCGCGCCAAGCCGCGCAGCCTACCCCCATTCCCTCCAAGGCCGCTCCGAAATCGGAGCGGCCTTGGAGGGAATCCTCTAACGCCCTCCCCTCACCTTCCCCTCCCTTCCTCTACCTAACCCACCCGCCCGGCCCTGTCTACACCCCCCCTTACCTTTCTCCGGGGATTTACGCCTCCTGGAGGGAGAAGTAAATCCCCGCATGCCAGTGGGCCTGTTGCGCGCCGGGACGCGACCTGGGGGCGGGTACAGAGGGCGCGGCCACGCCCCCGGACTGCCCCGGGCCGTAGCCACGCCCCCATACCCGCCCCCAAAACGCTGCCGACACGCCCCCTAAACGCCGCGACGACCGGGCCTGCCCCCGACATGCCCCCGACACGCCCCCCTCGGAGAACCCCGGGACTTACACGAGTCCCGGGGCTCTGCGCGCGCCGGTAGGCCTATGTAAAATAGGCTCACCAGCGCGCAGGGCCCTGCTCGCCTAAATCCGCCCGGTTTTGGGCGGATTTAGGCGAGCAGGGCTCGGAAAATCCACCCCTAAATGAACACTGTAGTGTCCTCGGTGTTAACTATCTATCTATCTATCTATCTATCTATCTATTTATTTATTTATTTATTTATTTAAACATTACAATTTAAAATTAACGAAAGTAAACACAACAGGAGAATGTATAACAAGATAACACAGGATAGAACCCTGAATAGATGTACATATAACTTATCAAGCATTGAAGGGCATCTGTATCATTGTAACAGGGAGATTGAAAAATGGCAGAATATAAAGAATTTTTAAAGTCATTGAGTGCTATCTTTAAAAGATTGGCTGAGAAGCCAGGGTTTTAAGTCTTTTTTGAAGGATTTTAAGTTATCTTGATTGGTGAGGCAATGAGGAAGCGAGTTCCAGAGCTTTGGGCCGATGATGGAAAAGGCTCTGTTTCTGGTGGAGGATAATTTAGCCTGTGGAAGTGAGGGAATCACTAGATTAATTTTGCTGGCGGTTCGTGTAGTACGTTGGGAGCAATGGATGTGAATGATGTCACAGTTATCTTTATGTGAATTTTCTGTTGAGAAGGCTCCTCAGTTTTGCTTGACTAGATTTATCAAACTTAGGGACCCTATTTACTAAAGGTTTTCTTCCATTGTGGGTCTGTGGAAAAAAAATGCTCAGTAAGCAGGGCCCTTAGGTAGAAAGTGCTGAAACCCAGCACTAACTGGCTGAAGTGCTCTAAACCCCAACTGATTGTACTTTAAAAACAGAAAAAAAAAATGTCCCTGCGGTTCTTCCTTCCCTCCTTCTGCCTACCTGACTGCATTTCATTTTTTAAAGAAATGTCCTCCCAGTTTCTCTTCCCTCTCTCCCACCATCCCTGCTTAAAAAACAAAAGTCCTCTCTCTCCCTTCCTGCTATGCAAATGAGAACAGAGGTGGCACTGGGTATCTGCCTTCCCCTCCAATCAAACGTCCTTTCTTGGACAGAAGAAAGGGGGGGGGGGACCTCTGACCCCACTTCTATCCTACAGCAGGAAAGAGGGAGGAGATCCCCCCAGGCAATATTTTTTTTTTACAGCAGGAAGGTGGGGATGGACAGAAGAAATGCTTTAGGGGCATTTTTTAAAGAATAGTGTCAGGTGGGTGGGAGAGAGAGGAGGAAAGGGAAGCTGGGAGGGCATTTGTTTTAAAAATAAAATACAGTTGGCTGAGTAGGAGGGACAGAGACCTATTCTCTATTAGTTGGGATTTTTTTAAAATTACATTCAGAGAGAGAGGGTGACCGGCCAGGTTTAGGCACCTAGATTTGGTCAGCCAAATTAGGCAGCTAGCACTGAAAATGAGCACCGGCTGCCTAACTTTTTTCCCCTGTGTAATGAAATTTAAGGGACTGACTTTAATTGCTAAGTGTTGCGTAGGTGGGCCCTTGGCCTGAGGTGGGGTTGGCGCCACCCATGGGGGAAGCCCCCAAGGGTTCCCATCGTTGGGAGTTCAGGCCAAACGGGAAGCGGAGGCCGACTGGAGCTTCGCCAATACCAGCCCTCGTTCCCCGCAGGTTGAGCCCTTGGGTACTGGGGTCAGCTGGACTTACGTGGGCCTCCGCATGGTTGATCCCAGAGAGAGTGCCCAAGGCGGGGTGCCAGGAAGCAGAGGAGAGGCAGGATTCAAAGGCCGGACTGACTGGAGCAGAGGCCATGTGGCTGAAGACAGAAGCAAGTCCGGCCTGCAAGTCAGGCAGAGCTGAAGACGAGACCGGGTTCCAAAGTCTGGACAGACTGAAGCAGGTAGCACGGTTAGGAACAAGGTTAAGTCCGTACTGTAAGTTAGGCAGAAGCCTAAGACAGGGCCAGGTCCAAGCAAGGATCAGGACAGGCGGCTGAATACAAAGTCAGGTTCAAGCAGAAGTCAGGGCAGGCGGCTGGAGACAAGGTCAGGTTCAAGCAGAAGTCAAGGAGGCGGCTGGAGACAAGGTCAGGTTCAAGCTGAAGTCAGGGCAGGTGGCTGGAGACAAGGTCATTTACAAGCTGAAGTCAGGGTAGGCGGCTGGAGACAAGGTCATGTTCAAGCTGAAGTCAGGGCAGGTGGCTGAAGACAAGGTCAGGTACAAGCTGAAGTCAGGGCAGGCGGCTGGAGACAAGGTCAGGTACAAGCTGAAGTCAGGGCAGGCGGCTGGAGACAAGGTCAGGTCTGAGCAAGGGTCAAAGCCAGGGAGATCTGTCCGAAGGGTAGAAGGAACTGGAACAGGTACTGGAGCAAGGAAAAGGTACTGGATCAGGAACTGGAACAGGAACAGGTACTGGAACAAACAGCAATGAAGCACATGACAGGAAGCATGGACACTGTTGCCAAGGCAAAGTCTAAGTGGCAGGGACCGCCTTATATACAAAGGCTGAGTGACGTCATCATCCGGGGCTGCAGGAGGCTTTCCTGCCACGGTCCCTTTAAAGCCAGGGAAGGCGTGCATGTGCACCTAAGGTGGACAGGCCGGAAACTAAGAGGTGGCGGCATCTCCCCGCGACGCACGTGGGGAGATCCGGCTGGGACCGGAGGAGACCGCAGCAACACCGGAGGAGCCTGGGAGTACAGGCGGAGCACGAGCGCATAGGCAGCTGCCTACCGCTGCCAGGGAAGACGGGCCAGGTCCAGGACCCGGGCGTCAGGGGTGAGTGAAGCCAGTTGCGGGCCTGCCACGGCCGGGAAACGCAACACTAAGCAGGGGAGGCTTTTCAGATGCTTTGATTTAGCCAGCTAAAGGGGGTCATTTTTCAAATCGTTATGGGCTGTTATCACATGCGATAGGGCATTATCGCACATGATAACGTCCTAACGCATGCGATAACTACTGCATCGGAAGTTGAAAATGCAAGTTAGGGAAAGGGGAGGAGTTTGGGTGGGGTTTATGCAGGGCTAAGGAAATGTTGGGGCCTGTAGCGCTGTGGGTGATAATGCATCGCACATTATCGCCCACATTAGTGCTGGACATGGGTACAGATATTTTATTGGCACTATAGGGGCGATAGTGTGCAGTGTGCCTGCAACTGCGGTAGGAGAAAACGCATCGCGATGATGAGACCGCCTGCTCACTGTCACCTCCCGCCCCTTTTTTACCCGTGATGGATCATTATGCTATAATTATGGTGAAATGATAAATCCTCCAGTAAGTCCTTCCTCAGCCAGCTAGATCCCTTTGAAAATTGACCCCATTGAAGACAGGAAGATAATATGAATCAAACGTTCTCAACTCTGGACCTTAAGGGCCGCAAACAGATTTAATTTTTAAGGTACCCAAAATATGCAAACTAGATTTATTACAAAACCATATGTATGCAAATACATCTTGTGACTATTCATTGTGGATATCCTGAAAATTAGACTGATTTGTAGTTTTTGCTCAGAACTCCTGATATAGCTCCATGTTAAAAGGAAGAGGCTGAGCCAGCCCCAGTTTTGCTCACCCTCTCTCCTCCCGTTGCATGTAAATGTCATTGTAAATTCCCTGAGAAAAGTTGGACATATCCACGCACGCAATGCAGTAAAACCAGGTTCAGCCCTATCCCTTGTGATATATGGTCACACCCCAATTAAAGAAGAAATTATTGTGAATAAATCATAGTTCTCACCGATATTTGACTGAACTTGAGAGCAGATGAGGGTATGTGATGGGCACTGCAGCAAAATGTAAGTTACATAGAATGGAAGATAGGCCACACTGTCTAGGCTGCTGATACAATGTAAGGAAAGAAGAGATCCAGGCTGGAACCTTTTGACGTCCTGTTACTCTCAGCTGCATCCTCCCAAGGTAGCTACCAGGAGCAGTTGGTGGTTTTCCGTGTCACAAGCATTAGCAATGTACTGACATACACGTATGTCATGTCACTTGGGTATGTTTTTAAATCAAAAACTTTATTGATAAAAAGTTGAAGTATTATAATAGTGATCAATATCACCGTAATGGTTTACACTGCAATTGCAAAATGACAGATTTATATAAGGCCTTTGCATGCTGAACATTTAAAGCTATAATTTTAACAAATGTTTTTGAAGAAGGAGGAACACCAGTAATATCAGAGGATCAGATACATTGCAATGAAAGAATAATTACATTCCATAATTTCTATTCCTGTCCGATTTTAGAAAATATTTGCATGTTGTAAATTAAACAACTTATTTGGGAAATGTTCAGTCCTGCCCTTCCTCCTCAGGTCCGATGACAGTGCTATTTGAGATACTGAGAGGGCAAAATGCAATGGCATTCTTGTGCTTGCTTGTTTTTAGGGTGCTTTTAAGTTACATTTATAAACAAATAGCTTCAATAACTTGTTTTGTTTTGGGGGGCTTCTTTGGGGGAAAGGGGGCAGCAGCTTCCTCCTGCTCATTTGGGCTTCCAGCTCAACTGAAACTGGGGCTGGGATTCAGTGGTATGAGCCTTCATTTGCAACTACCCATGGTTATTCCCTTATTTTATATTCCCTCCCAAGTCACCACGCTGACAGTCCTGCAATCATGGGTCCTATAACTGGCTGCTAGGTGTCCTTGCACGATGACTGGGACTTCCTCTGCCAGGGGCTGTGAACGCTGCCTCTGCAGCCTCCTTACCCCCGGCTGGCCAGGGGATCAGAAGCTCTGATCCAGGAATCAAGCCCAGGTCCTCTGCATGGCAGTGCACAGCCTTTCAACTGTCACTGGGTCGGCCCCCAACTCCAACAACTCTTGAATTAACTTATAAAGTTCTGATATTTTTAAACAATATTTTCTGCAAGTTTAATAGTGATTTTTAAACACTGAGCAATGCAGGAAATGCTACTGTGTAGATATATACTGATGCAAATATATAAATATCCATTTCCAAAAATAAGAGTCAATAAGATGCAGCTGCAGGTGCAGACCCTAAATGCTACATTAATCAAGAACACCTTATAGAGGCTACACTGTGAAATGCCAAAGCACCATGTTGACCAGGAACTAGAGCGTAATGCAGAGAAATGTCCAAGGAAACAGGATTAATGAAATACCTAAAGTTTACATTTTCATCTTAATTAGCTACAAAGATTGTTGACTCTGTACTTTTTGGAGTGAATTTTTAAAAGACTACCACATGTCCTTAGCATGTATGCTCGCATATGCTATTTTATAAACATTGAGAGTACACGTGTGTTTTCCATTCTGTGTATACTTTTTACTGGAGGCAAAACAGAGGTGGCAGATAGGATGTTCCAGAGAGGAGTTCAGAAGTAGGCAGAGTAGTTGCTATTTTGTAAGAGATATTACCTAACTTATTAGTACATATTAGCACCTGCTATTTGACTTGTGCAAGTGAAATCAGACTTGTTTGTTGTCGGCAGTGTTTGGGTGGAAAGTCTAGGTAACCTGGTCAGGATTCAGGGTGAAGTGCTAGAGGGTCTAGGTGACGTGGTGGAGGCATAAGGAAGCTTATGATTCCAACTAGGCATGCAAGTATTTTCAAAAGAATATAAGCGTGTACTTTATAAAACACCCATCTCCGTGTTTAACTCTGGGTTAATTTGCAGAGAGTCACAATTATTTTCTGTGTAGAATATACACAGGGATGTTTATAAAATGGGAAGAGAAAGTATGGGTTTTCTTGCATTGGAAATATTTCCGTGTACTGAAATGTAAGCCCATACTTTTGGAGCAGAAATATGTGGCATTTTATAAACTGTGCAGCTTCCGCCTCACAGTTCATAAAATACTAGAATTAATCGCCATGCATCCACTTACACATGCAAATGTTGTACCGCAGATAGGTTTGAAAGTTGGGTTCCCTGTAGGCCCTTGTTAATGCACAGTAGGCCTACTACTATGACTTAAACAATGTATTGTAAGACTTTGACAGGTCAGAAGTAGAAGAAGTAGAACTATGAAATATCTTCCACGTAAGAGAACAGCACAAAGTCTTGGATATAATTTTACATATGAGCACTTTGTACAGACATGGTCCTAAACAATTCTTTGAATCGTTTTCACAATTTGTGAATAATGCTGCAGATGGGTCGGGGTGACAGTAAAAATAAAAGTGTCACACCATCCCAGATTAGGTGTTTGAAAATTTTCCAGCTAAGGGTATTCACTAGCTCCAATGAATACAAATATTTGTACTCGATCTTAAATAATTTTGTTACTGTAAAATAAAAAATGCTTTAGCAGTCACTTTTCAACTGGAAGTCCTCAGACGTAAGACACAATTGGTTCCTGAAAGCCATGTCTTAAGTCAAAACGTTGTACGTCAAAACCAATCATTTCATAAGAACAATGCTACAAATGGGAAATTGGTTCCAACACTTGGGTATAATATCCTATTTTCAGCAAAATAACCTGGAATTTAATCATGTATAGTACTGTAAAAAGCAGTGACACATTAAAGCATTACTTTATTTCTGTCTGAAAAGGGACGTGCTATAGCATACCTATGGGACATTGCACTGACACTGTTTGAGGAGAGGAAGTCCCTTGTACTTTTCCTACTGATGTCACTTCACCAAGCCTCATGGACATCTGCACACCAATTTGTGCGTATTGGGAGATGCTCAGGTGTCTTAAAGTCAAAACAAGTGCTATAACGTGGATAATGGGTATCAATTTAGAAACATTTTAACTCTAAATCGTGTAATGTGTTAAGTCGAGGACTTCCTGCCTTAAAATAACGTTTTACGTTCCAGTTTGCATTAGTTGATTATTCACTGGGCATCTCCCAACCAACCAATCTGCATGCTGACAATACATTTGGCTTAATTTTCCATTTCACAAACTATGTTTATAAATGGTCTCATAAAACTCCTCACTCACCGGGACCCATACCTTGGAAAGTAAATGGTAGCAGAACTCTGCCTGAACAGCAGATTGCAGAGCCTCCAAGAACTATTGGGTTTAGGTGCTGGGTAGGGCTGCCAACCAGCTGATATTTGACTAGCCTAACTGGTTTCTATTAAAGAACACAGTCAGCCAAGACCTTTAAACTAGCATTATAATTTCTGGCAAACTGCCAGCTGCCTGTCTCCCCCCAGCTCATTCCACTTCCTCTCCTTTCTTATCCTTTCATTCTCATCTGGGACCAGCAGCTGGCACACGGTCTCCACAACTCTTTACCTCCCTTTTCTCATGGGCTTCCTATTTGAAAAGGAGCTGGAAGGCAGAGTTGCCATAGGGTCTGCAAGTACTCACTGGCTCAGTCTCCAAGCTCTGTGACTGCAGCCGCCGTTCCGAATAATTGCAGGCTCCCAGGGCTGCCTTCCAATACAACTGAGCTCATAGGGTAGGAAAGGAGGGAAGTTGCATTTCTGGAGGTAAGATGGAGGCCTGTGTGGCCGGAGAGTAGAGGTTTGAGACCAACATGGCAGAGGGGTTGGAGTTGGCCATACTTTGAGGAATACTAAATCAAGAATCCTAGTGTTCTGTGCCACCGCTTCTCTGTAACTATTTCACTTGTTGGTCCACAGCATTCTTCCAGGTCATATCATGCTAGTATTTTTTGATTTACTGTATGTTGGTTGACTGTTTCCTACAGAATCCAGTATAAGATCTGTTTGATGATTCATAAACTGATTAGTACCAGTTCTGTGCCATGGGCTAACATATTGCTGAGACTTTATCAATCCATGTGCATGCTGAGGACATCGCAGAGGCATCTCTTGTATGCTCCCTCCATTAAGCAGGCCCGGCTACCTGTTGCTGGAGATGGTACATTCTCCATAGCTGCGCCACATTTTTGGAACTCTTTGCCTGAGACCGTTCATCGCATTGAATGTCTAAAAACTTTAAAAATAGAGCTCAAAACCATTTTATTTTGGTTGACATTCAATTTATAACCGCAGGGTTGGCGGGAGCATTAGGCTGACTAGGCAGCCCCCTAAGGCACTGGAAGTGATTGCTTTTCCTTGTGTGCTTCACTTAGTGTTTTCTCACATTTTCCAATGCTGGTCTCTGTATTGGGAATCAACACCCAGGAAAAGGACCAGTGTGGCGGTGGTCAAAAAAGCAAATAGAATATTAGGAATGATTAGAAAATAAATGGAGAATAAAATGGAAAATATCATATTGTTTCTCTACCTTGAGTATTAGGTGCAGTTCTGGTCATCCCATCTCAATAAAGACATAGCAGAACTGGAAAAAACACAGAGGAGGGTGATAAAAATGATAAAAGGGATGGAATGGCTCCCCTATGGTGAAAGGCCATGCAGGTTAGAGCTCTTCAGCTTGGAAAAGAGACAGCCTAGAGTTGACATGATAGAAGCTTAGAAAATTATAAATGGGGTGAAAGAGGTAAATAAAGGACAGATATTTACCCTTTCAAATAATACTACAACAAGAGGACACTCCATGAAACTAACAACCAACAGATTTAAAACAAATCATAAAGCGCACGATCAAGCTGTGGAATTCGTTGCCAGAGGACTTGGGCCAGGTGACTAGCAGAGTGGGGTTTGAAAAAGATTTGGACACACTCCTGAAAGAGTAGAGGAATAGCCCAGTGGTTAGAGCAGCAGGCTATGACCATATCGATCTTCCTCTATCGATCTGGCGATCGATAGAGGAAGATCGCTACGTGGCAGAGACAGACAGCACTCAAAGAACTGCTGAGAGGAGAGTCACAGACCCCGTGAAGTTGGTTTTTCAGCATTCATCCAGGCCCCTGAGGAAAGGCTTTACGTCTGAAACATGAAACGTTCATGTCGGGATCATCGTTAAAGGACGGACATACCAACAACAACCGGAGAAGTCTGTTTTTCTCTCTTTTTTCAACATCATCTTTAGTCTCATAGAGTTAACGGCGTAGAACACGCACATAATAATATACCATCGCCACGGAAGAGTCTTCAGGTTCATTGGGACAATATGTAATACTAAAAATTTTTTTTCAAAAAAAGAACTTAAGGAGGAGGAGGAAGGTTAATGATTATAAACCACTAAATAGTGGTGCTGGGCACCTACACTATATATGAAACCCTCCTCTAACTCCATATATATTATTTAAAGGAACAATTTAAACACACACTAAAAAACACACACCACTTGTTGTGTAGGGGTTTAATCACATTTAAAACATCCAGAAAACAGTATTATTCATTCTTAAGCTGATACTGTTGACAGCGACAGAGCATTGCTCCAGGATTGTTATGACCCAGAGAAGCCAGGGTTCAAATCCCACTGCCAATTTTTGTGATCTTGGGCAAGTCCCTTTAATCTCCAGTGCCCCAGGTACAAGCTTAGGCTTAGATGCTCGGGGGGGGGGGGGGGGGAGGTCCCAATATAGTGGGACCCCTCCCCCCCCAAAAAAGATCTATAGTGCATTCTTTTATCTCATGGCCAAACACCATGGGGCAAAAGAATGCACCTAGTGGCCCTTTAACGCAATGGCAGCCCCAATCTCCAGGGACTGCCACCGCCTTAAAGGGCTGCCAGAAAAAAAAAAAGTTGCATGGCAAAAAAGGGAGGTTGAGCAGGTGTCAGAGCTGACCCCCATCTCAACACGGGGCCACCAGTTGAGGCGGCTCCAACTCCCCCAAAGTAAAAAATATTTTAAATGTAGTTGCACGATGATGGTCCCAGCCCCCCACCCTTTCTCTCCCTCAAATGGCAGGAGTAATAGGTAGCCCCTTCACCCCTTCCCCCCAAATGGTAGGAAAAATAGCCAGGCAGGCCACCCGCAACCCCCCTCCCACATCCCAAAACCTTTAAAATTAATAGAGGGTCCCACATCAGGGCCGGGTTGCACCCTTGCACCTGGCCTGGTTGGCGCACCTCGGCCACATGGCCCGAGTCCGATCCCCGGACATTGCCCCAGACACATGGCAGGAGCAAGGTCAGGTCGGCCCTGGGTTGAGTTGGGAGTCAGCCTTGACTTCTTTTCGCTGTGCAACTTTTTTTTTCGGTCAGCTCTTTAAATGTGAGGCAGAAGACTCAAGACACATGTTAGGGTCCCAGGCCTCCCTTCTCACATTTACTGCACTTAAAATAGATGCTATTTTATCGCAGCTGACCACTTGATTGGTTGGCCGTGATAAAATATTTGCATCAAATTGCCTATAAATGACCTTCTTTGCATGCATCTGCATTATTCATGCATGCATTTTGCTTGCAAAAAGGTCATTGTAATAGGGGAGGATGTCAGGGTAGGAACATGCAAAATATTGCATTTATCGCGAGATATCGCTGCATAGTGCTCTATTGCACGATATAAACTGTTTAACGCATGTTAGAGCACTACTGCAGCTTGATGCATCTCCCAGTTAGATTGTGAGCCCTCTGAGGACAGGGAAATACCTACAATATCTGAATATAATCTGCTTTGAAGTGCTGAAAAGAAGAATATAAATCAAATAAATAAGAAATATCCATAAAACATTATTTGCCAGGTAGATGAAAGAAAGCTATTGCTATCCCTGGGAATAACAGGAATTAGATCTATTTTGAGATCTACTGAGTTCTTGTGACCTGGACTGACCACAGGCTGCTGGAGACAGGATCCTGGGCTTGATGGTCCAGCCTGGCATGTTTAATGTTCTAAGGCAGCGATTCTCAACCAGTGTGTCGCCAAGCACCGGCAGGTATGTCGTGTGCTACCAGTCGCCCACTGCTCTTCCTTCACCAAGCGAGAGGCAGACGATCTTCCACTGCTGCTGTAGCTGCCCGGGCTATCAGCACGTTCAAGCCCAATGGGAATAGCAGAAGTGTTAGTGGAGGCTGGCAATTGCGGCTGGCCTTTTCTTCTTTCCGCACCTGTCTCTGTGGCCTGGAACAGGAAGTGATGCGTAGTGGGGTGCGCGGGAAGACGAAAGAGCCATGCTGCATGGAAAAGTAGCGGCGGCAGCATCGGTCCCGAGCAGTAGCGTGGGCCTGGAGCAAAATCAGAAGTAGCCGGCAATCGGCAAAGGAGACTGCAGCATTAGCCTCCTGTGGCCCATGGGATTCTTCTTTCTTGGCCTGCAGGGGCTGAAGGAGGAGTCTGCTGCTGGGGAGGGGGGCAGGAAGTGAGAGATAGAGACAGCCAGCCAGCCTGTGTGTAAGTGAGAGAAGGTGTGTGTGATAGAGAATGTGTATGTATAACTGTGATTGAGAGCCTGTGTGTAATTGAGAGCATATATTTGATTGAGAGCATGTGTATAAGTGTGTGAGTGATGTGGTCATGCCTGTTCTCGCCCTCGCTCCACCCTCTCTACCTTTGTGGCGACTCCCTTCGGGTCTGACGGGCAGATGCTGCCGCGGCTTCTCCTCGCTGCTTCTCCCCGGAATCCCCGGGCTGGCCTGACGCTGCGGATCCGCCATGTTCTTGATGATGTAAAGGCGCGTGCGAGCTCCAGAGTTTGTACCGGCAAGGGCGCGAACCTCGGGAGCATGCCCCCATAGTGACTTCATCCGCTTCCACCTTAAAAGGTCTTTGCTTGTTACTAAGAATCGAGTTAGCAAGGGGAATTCTTTCTCCGCTGCTCTGCCTCCACCACCTTACCCAGGGGTACCCTCTCCTCGGGGGCCCCGCTCTCTCTTCTTGATTTCAGACTGCTAAGATGGGTTCCGGTACTCGCTCCTTGAGGGCCTATGTCCCTGAATGCTCAGAAGACTCCTTAATGCCTGGAAGCGATCGCAGACGTGAACACTGTGAGTTCTATTACAGATAGGAATCGGTAATCACTCCACGAGGTCCTATGTTCCTAATCTCTGAAGACTCCCTTCTGTCTAAGGTGTTATCGAAGGTATGGAGATCGTGAGTTGTCATTGCAGATTGCAGATAGGAACCAGTACTCGCTCCACGAGGGCCCATGTTCTTAGAACCCTTCACAGACTCTCTTCTATCTCAGAAGCTATTGTATACCTATATCTGGTATATTACTATTTCATATTGCAGATAGGAACTGGTACTCCTCCACGAGGGCCTATGTTCCTAAAACCCTTCAAAGACTCTCTTCTATTACAGAAGCCACCTCATACACAGATATTGTGAGTTCTTATTCCAGACTGCATATAGGAACCAGTACTCGCCTACGGCTCCTGTTCCTGAATATACTGAAGACTCTGTTGCACTGAAGCCATTACAAGATATCTACAATTGTGAGTGTATCATTTACTACTGGTTATGTATCCAGCATACCCTGTCTACTCACTATCAATAATCTCTCTCTACAGTTCAGCAACCCAGAGATCACAGTTCCAGTATCTGAGGGACCTCAGCCCTGCTGGGCACATCAACTCACTACTGCCACCTCTGGTGGTTCTACTTTCTGTCTAATAAAGAACTATCTGTGTTTGTCTCCATACTCCAGCCTAGCTGGTGGTCCCTCTCAGGATATCCTCCTGGGGGCGCTGTCATCTGCCATCGGCCCAAGGATTCACCAATTTCCATTCAGTGTTTATTCCTTACACTACTAGAGTGGTATCATACAGACTGCCACTCTGTGGGAGCCAACCCACAGCAGATCATTAACTCCATCTACTCCATCACTCTGCTGACTACTCCCCTCTGGGGAAGCAGATCCATATCAGACTGCTAGCTCCGCCTCCCTGGCGGGGTGATCTACATCAGATTGCCAGCTCCTCCCCTCTGGGGGAGCTGATCAATAACAGATTACTAACTCCGCCCCCCTTGGCGGGGTGAACGCTAACAGATTGCTAACTCCTTAGCAGATATATAACAGTGAGAGAGAGCATGTGTGTGATTGAGAGAAACTGGTCAGAGAGGTGATGTGTGTATTTGTGAGAGACAGTAAAAGTGACTGGTCAGGGAGATGACTGGAGTGTGTGTGTGTGTGTGAGAGAAAGAGAGACTGGTCAGGGAGGTGACTGATGTGTGTATGTGTGTGTGTGTGTGTGAGAGAGAGAGAAAGCATGGAAGTGAGGAACCTGGGTATGTGACAAAGCATGGAAGTAAGAAGCCTGGTGTGTAGGGGTGTGTGTGAAAGAAAGCATGGGAGTGAGAATCCTGTGTGTGTGGTACATGCATGAGAGAGAGAGACTGGTTGGTAAAGTGACTGGTGTGTATGAGAGAGAGACTGGTTTGTGTGTATATGAGAGAAAGAAAATGATTAAGGAAATGAGAAGTCTGTGCATGTGGAGAGAGTGAGAATGGGAGTGAGAAACCTGGGTGTGGGTGAGACACAGCATGGGAGTGAGAAGCACGTATATATAACGTAGAACACAGGTGTGGGAAGCCTGTGTGTGTGTGGCATGAGAGATAGAGACTGTTCAGGAAGGGACTGGTGTGTGTGTCAAAGACTGGTCGGAAGATGATTGATGTGTGAGAGACAGAAACTGGTCATTGGAGTGTGACTGGTATGTGTGTTATGTGAGAGGCAGAGAGACTGGTCATGGGCCCTAAGGAAGAGGACCATGAGTACAGAGCTTAGCCACTACTGCTGCTTCTGGTGTATGCTACGGCCTGCATGGAAGAGGAGTAGGAGAGCCGCTGGAGGGGGTAAGTAAAGGTGGCTTTTTAAGTTTATTTTTCTTGATTGACTGCCATTTTAATTATTTAATATTATGTGATGTGTCTGCTGTTTTGAAATATTTTATTGGTGTTTGGAGAATTTTTAATAGTTTTTATGAGTTTTTAATTGTCGGATGTTATTCTGCTCATAGCTGTTTTGAAACATTTATTCTGCTTATTAGTATAGTTTTATAATTATTTCTGTGTGGGGATCTATAGCTGTTTGGCTAGTTCTGTTTTCCTACTAGGAGGTGTATTAGTGTTATGGCCTGATTTAATATTTGTAGTGTTACTACTGTTTGAGTGCATTCCAAAATACAGGTGAAACTGTGTGCGTATTAGTTTATGTGCATTACTGCAGATCCTGGGAGTATGTTAGGTCTGTTCTGTGTGTGTTACCGAGGTGAGGTATTTTACTAGCATGTAAGCGATTTGTATCAGTCTTATTTGTTGTGTTTTCTCAAGAGGACATGCATTGGTGGTAAATTGCTGTCTTTTGATAAGTAGGGCTATTGAGCCTGACAGTAAAAGGAGTTGGTGTTGCTGTTACTGAGATGACACCAAAACCAGAATATCTTTTTTGTAGGGTGAGTCGTATGGGGAAAGTCGTAATTCTGCTTTACATCCATTATTGTGGGTCGGGGTGGTTCCTGTGGATGCAAACTGTACTTTTACATCTAGCCCCATGACGATCATGTGTTCAGTGTGTCATGCATGTGAGAACCATCTGTCAGGTGTGTTCCGACAGAAAAAAGGTTGAGAACCACTGTTCTAAGGGACAAACACAGTCAATAAATGAGACACAAATTTTACTTATAGGATTTAACACAGAGCTTCTAGACTTTTACATTGCATAACATTGGTATACACTGCATTAAGAGCTTATGAGTCTCACACTGGGTTCCCACACTATCACTAGGCCTCCTAGCTGACTAAATGTTAGGAACACTTTTCAGGTGTCCCAGCATTCCTTTTGAATCCCTTGAGGACCAATCCAGATGCTCAGAGGCAGAGCCATATACCAGGATATCAATAATCTGAGCCTGGATTCTTCAAAGCCAGTCCATAGCTCTACACCCAACTTACTAACCTCGAAATGAGCAGACCCTGGCTGTAACACAGTTTGCCTTAATAAGTATCTCAGCTGCTGGTAAACATACCTTGCAATGAGTTCTGCATAATTGCACATGGGATAGTACATTATATAACACTGTGCCACTTAGATATACAGCTTGTTATTACAGACATAACCTGATTATTTATTATATGACAGAGAAATCTAGCATAGTTCACTCTAGTTTGGCCTTGCAAAATGGGAGGAGGCCCATGAAAAAAACACAAAGAGAAACAGCAACACTGCTTTAGGGGTTCTGTTACAAAACAGCACACCCTGTTCCGAACACGTACCAGGGACCTGTGGGCTGAATGTGATATTCAATATGCAGTACATGTTTACTTTTGGTAAATTGACAGAAATAGATTGGAAAGCAGAGCAGGGATAGTGGCAGCACATGATTCCCCACCTGTGCACCCGCCCTGCTCCGGAGGGCTCGCCTAGGGCTGGAGAGTAATTCCATCTCTATGCATGTTCAGTCTTTGGCCTCTGCTGAGACCATTTTAAAATGATTAGTTATTGAATTATTTGCAAACAATAAGGGAGACAAGACAATAACAATAATAAACTATTTACAATACTCAAACATTACTACACACAAAGAAAATAGAAGAGAACACGCTCGGACAGAATCTATCAAGCAGGGCGGCAGAGGTACAAAAAGTAGCTGGCACTTCATTTTCAGCTGAGTAAATTCTTATATAATTAAGAGAAATTATAAAAAGAAATGCAGATACATCTTAGCTAGGTATAATAGGTTTTCATCATTCCTGTACAACTTAGCTTTTATAGCACTCCTTTTCCTTTCACCTTCCTCCTGAGACAGGATTCATCTGACCATATTAATCAATCCATCTTCTGCCAAGTGAATTCTTTGCAAGAAAAGGCAGCAATTCACTGATCCTCTGCCCCCACCAACAAGAACACATCCTGCTTTTTTTTTAAGTTTGTATTTAGTCAGCCAACTTCAGATGTACATATCAAGTAAGAACAGCAAAGTGAACAGGCAACTGTCACAAACATAATAGTAAAGCCAATAATTTAAAAAGGCCGAGTAATCCCCAATTTTTTGTTTTATTCCCCAAACCCCTCCCACATACAAACACTCATCCAATCATACCAACTACATAATCTCCATACTAAGCCACTCATAGTCCAGCACAAAGTTAAAGGATCATCTGAAACCAACGAGGGAGGAGAAGTCAACAGATTGAACCTTTGCACAAAAGGGAAAATAGGGTAATTGATAGCACATTCGTCTAAACCTAGACAATTTACGATGCTTGATTGTTTCCAAAGAAGCAAATTGTTCCATCTCCAATTTCCATTGCATAAATGCCACAAGGACATCTCCCTTCCAACTAAGTAAGATTATTTTTTTTAGCCAAAAGAAAAGATACAATTAAAAACTTTTTGGCCCCTAGAGGGAGAAGATCAACACAAAGAAATACATTTAAAAAGATGATAAAGTCAGACCAGATTACCATACAATTTAAAACCTTCTCCAAATACACATATTTGTCTCCAGTGGGAAGAAAGTTTATGAAAGCCAAGAAACATGGTATGGAATTCCAGTAGGGTAATTACATTTAGTACACAGATCAGTCCCAAAGCTTCATTTTTGCCCCCCAGCACTCTAGTAAGGTGTATGTGGTATATAATTTTAAATTGCATTTCTCTCTTATTGGCTAAGAAGAGATGATTATAGGCCATAGTAAAAGCATAGATAATATCAGTATCCTCCAGCCTAATCCCCAGATCCATACTCCATAATGAAGCCAATGAATGTAAATACACACTCTTCGTATTATCCTATTACTATATAGAAATGTTCTTATATTTAGGGACAGTCTCAGAAAAGGTCTCCTCCATCTCAGTAAAAGAAACCCCCTGAATATCCCCCTTATAGAGTGAGGTACAATAGTGATGTGCTTGCAACTAAGCAAAAAAAAAAAAAAATTATTGACAGGTAAGGTCCACTGGTCTCTCAACTGCTGAAAGGAATACCAACTATTGAGGTCAGGGTGAATCACTAACCCCAAACACGTAATGCCACCATTGTCCCAAATGTGAAACGACGATGAATTCAATACGGACCAAAATAATGGATTCCCAACCAAAGACAATAAAGGGGAAATTTCAACACATCTATCCATGCTGTTTCCAATATTTCCAGGTTGTCTTCTTGGCCCCCATCCAAAGAGCAACCCTAAAAAGAGGGTAATCGAGAGCTCTTTAAATGTAAGAGATTAATAGGTCTAAATGGAGAGACCAGTGCACTCATCAAGCCATCTACATCATATTTGCCTTTATGTGAAACCCACTCCTGCACAAAACGGAGTAAAGAGGCCACAAGACCACCCCTCAATTTATCTTGCACAAGAATATCATAACGCAAACATGGTTTCCTGCCCTGCCATAGAAAGATAGAAATTATTGCTCAAAGTGCTTCTGTTTCAGTATTTTTTAGCCACACTGGTATCATATGAAAATTTGGGTAGAACACATTGCTCTCTTGTTCATAGTTTAAAAGCATTTTTTATTTTTCTCTACTTCATGTAACAGATGATTAGATTGCACCACTGAAATACAGTAGGGGCTACAGCTGGGACCCAATTACAAAGTATTCATTTTTGTCTCAGCTAACATTATCAAATTTGTAAAGCGCCTTTGCACATTTGTAGATTTAAGAGTTGTATATCTGATTCTTCCAAAAGAATAGTCTTGGGGAGATGTAAGGGTTTAATTTGAATTGCTTGATTCATTTGTCCCATATGGAGATTCAAAATTTTCTGATGTTCCAACATTCTTTCAGGAAAAAGCAAGTTTGCTTACCGTAAACGGTGTTTCCGTAGATAGCAGGATGAATTAGCCATGCTGTCATGGGATCTATCAATCAGGTCTGGGAGGCGGAGCTTGTCAAAGCAGAGATTAGAGTTTTGCTCTCTGCGGCTGTGCGTGTGTTCCCGCGCAGGAAAGTAACGGAACGGAATCTCCTCAGTCTGTGATTAAGCTGTAGTGTAGTCGAAGACTAGGTGACTGCCAGGGAGGAGGGTGTGTCAACATGGCTAATTCATCCTGTTATCTACGGAAACATCTTTTACGGTAAGCAAACTTGCTTTTTCCCGTCGATAGCAGGGCTGAATTAGCCATGCTGTCATGGGGGTCCCAAGCTCCCGATCACGTGATCTTTGACAGTGTGGCGGTCACCGTGGATATGAGGATAGAGATTGCAGGATTGCTTGCCCTATCTTCGCATCAGTGGCTGCCTGTTGATCAAGGCAATAATGAGATGTGAAGGTATGAAGCGATGACCATGTAGCTGCCTTGCAAATGTCTATGGGTTGCACATTCTTTAGGTGAGCCAATGAGGCTGCTACTGCTCTGACTTGGTGAGCTTTAGGCTCTGAATGTAGTTGTAGTTTCTGTTTCTAGTAACAGAATTTGATGCACTGCGCTATCCAGCTGGAGATGGTGCGTTTAGCCACTGGTAATCCAGGTGCCTTTGGGTCAAAGGAGACAAAGAGTTGAGAAACACGGGAGTCCGAGTTTGTTCTCTCTTTGTAGTATGCTAAGGCTCTTTTGCAATCCAGTGTATGCAGTAGTTTTTCCCTATCATTTGCATGAGGTTTAGGGAAAAAAGTGGGTAATTCCATGGTCTGATTAAGATGGAATTGAGAAACCACTTTTGGTAGGAAGGATGGGTGAGTTCGGAGAACTACCTTTTGGTGATGAAATTGCAAATATGGAGAATAATGGACCAAGGCCTGTAATTCACTAACTCTTCGTGCTGATGTTACTGCAACCAGGAATACAACTTTCCATGTGAGATATTTAATATGTGCCAAGTCCATGGGTTCAAACGGGAAAAGCATGAGCTGTTCCAAAACTATGTTGAGGTTCCATGGAACCGGAGGCTTAGAGATCAGAGGACGAAGATGAGTTAACCCCTTGATGAAACGAGATAGTAAGGGATGATTGGATATAGGA
This sequence comes from Rhinatrema bivittatum, assembly GCF_901001135.1. Lineage (NCBI taxonomy): Eukaryota > Metazoa > Chordata > Amphibia > Gymnophiona > Rhinatrematidae > Rhinatrema > Rhinatrema bivittatum. The sequence continues at coordinate 75,265,745 of NC_042619.1, forward strand.
ATATTGTTAACTGGCCTATGATATGCCCCTATGGCGCTGAGATGAACTCTGATGGATGATGTTGCTAGACCAGCTGCATATAGTGTATGAAGATAATCAATGAGCAATTCAGGTGAGCAGTCCAATGATGGTACACCTTTGGAAGTGCACCAGGTAGAGTAACGTTTCCATTTATAGCTATAATTTTTCCTCGTTGAGAGTTTCCTGGATTCTAACAAAATGAATTGTGCCGAAGTGGAAACTCCCTGTTCTGTTAAAAGGAGCCTCTTAATCTTCACGCTGTCAAGTAGAGAGATGAGTGTAGCGGATGTAGAAGCATCCCTAGATCTTAGCAGAGAGGATCTTGGTGATTCGGTAACCGAATTGGATCCATGATGGATAGTCGGAGAAGGAAACTGTACCATGGTTGCCTCAGCGAGGCCAGGGCGATGAGTATCAGTTGAGCTTTGTCTGCTATGCACTTTTGAATTGTCCTTGTTATGAGTGGTATGGGAGGAAAGGCGTACAGGAGGCCTGTCATCCATGGAATGAGGAAGGCATCTTGAGCGATCCTGAATTGGCTTGGTCTTATCGAGCAGAATTTGGGAACTTGAGCATTGATCTCCGTTGCAAAGAGATCTATCGAAGGTGTCCCCCACTGCATGAATATGTCTTGGGCTATTTCTGTATTGAGTGCCCATTTGTGAGGATGAAAGATGCGACTTAGCCTGTCCACTCTTGTATTTGCCACGCCTGGTAGGTAAGTTGCTTGCAGAGATATGCAATTTCTGTGAGCGTGTTCGAAGATTGTCAGGGTCTCCTTGCAAAGGGACCATGAACTGGACCCTCCTTGTTTGTTGATGTAAAACATTGCTACTTGATTGTCCATATAGATCATGACCCTGCGCCCCTTCAGTTGGTCTTGGAACACTTGTAATGCATTCCGAATCGCTCTGAGTTCCATTAAATTTATTTGCAGGTTCTGTTCCGAGATTGTCCATAACCCTTGTGTTTTGTAAATCTTGAGGTGTGCACCCCAGCCCTTGCGAGACGCATCTGTGGTTAAGACTGCGTTGTGAGGAGGGGAACTGAACAATGCTCCCTTGGACAGGGTGGAGTCTAGGAGCTACCATGTTATGTCCTTTCTCATCTCGGAGGTCAACGATAACTTCTGTGTCAATGGTTGCGAGTGTTGTTTCCATTGACGTTTCAAGCCCCATTGCAGGCGTGTCATGTGTAGCCTGGTGTTGGGAACCGTGAAAATAGCCGCTGCCATGTGACCTAGGACTACTAAAACTTGTCTCGCCGAAGGTCTCTGAGTTTGGTTCAATCCATGTAGAAGGTGACAGAAGTGTGATATTCTGTCGTTTGTTAGGTATGCCCGGTTGCAAGTGGTGTCCAGGCATGCTCCTATGAATTGTAGCTGTTGTGTCGGTTGTAGGTGTGATTTCTGAAAATTGATCACCAATCCTAATTCCTGCAAGCATTGTATCACCCAATGAAGGTGATCGAGTAAGATGTTTGGAGCTGGGGCAATTATGAGCCAATCGTCCAGATATGGAAAGATGGTTATACCTTGTTGTCTGAGATGAGCCACCACCACAACCATGCATTTGGTGAAAACCCTGGGTGCAGCCGATAGTCCAAAAGGGAGAACTTTGTACTGGTAGTGTTGATGCCTGTAGCGAAAGCATAGGTAACGCCACGAGGATGGATGGATTGGAATGTGTGTGTAAGCATCCTTCAGATCGATGGAACACATCCAATCGTTGGTTTGAATCAGAGGAAGGATTTATTTCAACGATACCATTTTGAATTTCTCTTTGGTGAGAAATGTGTTTAATTCCCTTAGGTCTAGTATGGGACGAAGGCCACCCGACTTCTTGGGTATGAGGAAGTATGGGGAATAAAATCCTACTGATTGGATCCCCAGGGAAATTTGTCGAATTGCTTGTTTGCGAAGCAAAGCAATTTCCTCCCTCAGTTGTGTTGGAAGCTGTGAATCTTGAGAGTAGAAAGATGAGGTAATATGGGTTTTGTGACAAACTGGAGTTGGTAACCGTGCCGTACTATCTCCAAAACCCATTGATCGGATGTTATCCTCTCCCAGGCTGCCAGGCAAGAATGAATCCTGCCGGGTGGTGCTTGATGCTGTGATGGTGGCTGGGTAACTAAAAAGATGGAGTCGATTTTACTGCAGTAGTCGGCTGTTGTGCCTGCTGTCTCTGGTTACGTGCTTTACCTCTATGTTGGTTGGAGGTATTCTGTTGTGGAGCAGGATGCTGGTAAGAAGGGTATGTCTGTGTATGAAAGGACTGGTAAGACCTATAAGGTCTCCTAGCATATGATTGCCGATGAGTAGATCCCATATAACGACATGTGGTTGAATAGTGAGGTTGTGATGTTAATGATTGTACTGCTAGAGCTTCCTCCTTCAGTTTACCTACTGTGTCCTGGAATCGTTCTCCGAACAGGTTATCTCCTGTACATGGGAGGTTGTTAGTTTCTCATGTAAATCTTCACGTATCGAACTTGAGCGTAACCATGCTGGTCTTTGGGCTGCAATGGCTGTTGCAGATGCCCTGGAAGATGTTTCATATGCTTCATAGATTGACCTCAAAAGGTGTTGAGAACACTCTTCCATGTCATGAAGAGGTGGAGGTATCTGATCCGCAGTCGAAGACATCATACCTTTTATAGCTTGTATGCACTCATATAGGTATTGTACCATGTAGAATTGATGGTGCATAATTCGGGCTTTCAACATTGAGTTATGGTATATTTTTCTGCCAAACTCATCCAAATATTTGTTGTCTTTGCCTGGTGGGTATGAGAAATGCGACTTCGTTTTCTTAAATCTTTGCATCGCTGATTATACCACAATTGAAGCATGAGGTAATTGTGGTATAGAGTAAGGTGATGTTTTCCTCAAACAGAATTTTATGACCATCTTCCTGGAAACCGCTGAGATTGCGTAAGGTGTTTTCCAGGATTTCTGTAAGACGGAATGCAGGAATTCTTGTAGTGGAAGAGATGTTGGTTCTCCTGGAATATCGAAAATCTTTAGAGACCAAGGGTTTCTGATCTAGGGTCTGTCTCTTTTTGGACCTCTAGATGCAATATTGTACCCAATTTTTCCAGAAATTTTGGGTATGTAAGGTCTTCTGGAGGGGAATACGGCTCCTGAGGTTGTTTCTGCGGATCCGATGGGAATCCCGTAGATGATGATGGGGATGTTTGCGGTGAAGGAGAATCAAAAGATGTATCCTGTTTATAATTCGGTGAAGTTGGTCAGTTGACTATGGGAGATGTTGGAGGCTCCACCGACGGTTCTCTAGCAGTGTGTGTCTTATGTTCCGGAGAACTGACAGAGGCAAGATTAGACATTTTGAATGATGACTGAAGTGTTTCATAAAATCCTGCTAAGGATTGGGACAATTGATAAAATGCCTCTTTTGTACGAAGGGGAATTATTGTACGATCATCTGGTTCTTGTGACTCACATGCTTTAGGTTGCATTGGAGTGGTTTGAGGTAAAGTACTAGATACTTTATGGTCTTTCTGTTTCTTTTCATATATTAAGTCCATCGAATCCTCTGAAGCTGTAGAAGCGTTAGAGGAAGCAACTTGTATTACCTCTCTGTGGGAAAAGGTATTTGAAGTTGGTACATGAGATGATTTAGAAGTCGAAGGGCTTACTTCCCATGTTGCACTCCTCTTTGCCGACTTTTTGTGGTGGGAGTGCCGTGAGTGCTTATGATAATAGTGTGACGATGAGTCTGTATGACTTCTACGTGAAGACGGTGATCGCTTTCTATGTTTTATTGTAAACTCTGAAGTAGCTCTCGAAGAAAGGGAAGTACCCGAACAAGGTGGGGTTATCGACGGAAAGGTGGAGTAAGACATCTGTGAGTGTCCACATTGTCGTTTTAACCCATGTTCCAGTGTTTTGTGCGCCGATTTGGAGTTGTGCACAGATCTAGATTAGTGCGCATATCTTTTTGATTCCATGCGCCCCAGAGTTATTGGCGCAGATGTCTCCGGCGCCATGGGGACAGATATGTCTGGTGCCGGGCACGCAGATGTCGTCGGTGCCATGTGCGTGTCCTCAGCACCGTGCGCGCAGATGTTTCCCCCGTCGCACGCACAGACGTGTTTGGCGCCTTGCGCGGAGATGTTTTCGGCGCCTTGCGCGCAGAAGTCTTCTGTGCCGTGCATGCAGGGTTCTTCGGCGCCATGTGCACAAGTGTCTTCAGTGCCATGTGTGCAGCAATCTTGTGTGCCGATACTTCTTCAGGCGTGGAAGTGTTATGCGCCGTCATTGTTTTATGCGCCTAAGGCATCTTAGGCACAGAAGTTTTAGGCGCCGGGATTTTTATTGCCAATGTCTCGTGCGTCACCGATTCTGGCTCTATAGATTGTTTAAAATCCGATGGCCTTTGCCAGTTCGCCAAGTCCTTACCTCCAAGATTGGAGGACTGAGGATCCCACGATGATGCCCTCTTTTTTGAGGGAGCCAGTAAGATAGCGGGGCCAGGTGACGAATGAGCCTCCGATGGCTCCGGTGAAGCAAAAAGTTCCTGAAGCCTGTAGGCCCGTTGTTTCAGGGCTCTCGGAGACATCCTTGAACAAAATTCACAGTCCTCACGATTATGATCTGGCCCGAGGCATCGGTAACATCGGTCATGGCCATCCGTGACCGACATTACCTTGCCGCAATTACAGGGTTTAAACCCCGATTTTGACATATTTAATTTATTAATGCTGAGGAGAAGAACAGCACCGCATGCGATCCCGCGCACGGAAAGAACAGACTGAGGAGATTCCGTTACTTTCCTGCGCGGAAACACACGCGCAGCCGCAGAGAGCAAAACTCTAATCTCTGCTTTGACAAGCTCTGCCTCCATGACCTGATTGACATATCCCATGACAGCATGGCTAATTCAGCCCTGCTATCGACAGGAACATTTCTTTTCTTACCCTGTCATTATTTCTTTCCTTTCACCATTTAACTTTTCTGTTTCTGTTTTCTCTTACTTTTTACTCCATTCTTCTCCCTCTCTCTCTACTGTCTGTCTTCTACCTGTCTCTCTGCTTTCCAAAAGTGCTTCTTTTTTCTTCCTTTTCCTCTTCCTCTCCCTCGCTCCTCTCCAGAGAGTGGTAATGGCTGAAAGGGTGTAGGAGGGAAAGAGCTGCAGCAGAGGAGGTGGGGGAAGAGCGTATCTACCACTTCAGGAGGTTGGGGAGAGATTAGGCAAGGATGTAGGGAGAGAGTGGTGATGGGTGCAAGGTGTGGGGAAAGACTGAGAGCAGCAGAAGGGGGGAGGGGAGAGAGTGGGGTGAGTGAGCACGTGGCAGTTGTCTGAGGTGGGAGTGGGGAGAGAACAACTGCAGGGCAGCAAGGAATAAAGAAGGGAGATAGTATGGGGGAGTCTGAAAACAAAAAACAAACCCCAAAGGTCCTGTGGCGGGCACTTTATGCAATTCACTTGCACTATTTTTTTCTGTAGAGTTTTTGTTTTAGGCTTTTTGAAGCTGCAGGCCCTGGGTTCAAGGAAGACTGTTCCAAAACTGTAAAAGCAAACCGACCTGCAGGCTTTTGGCACTTTTCTGCCCTACTTTTGCCCCAGACTTAATTAAATCTAATTTTAAAATATCAATATGTCTAGAAATAAAGTGAACATAAAAACAAAATAGGGTTCATAAATGATTTTGTGTGTTTTAACTCACTGATGAGCTAGAAGGGACTTCTGGGCCCTTGGGTTAAACTATTTTACAAAAACAAAGTGTCTCACTTAGGGCGGCAGAGCTGGCGAGAGCTCCTTTATGAGGGTCTGTTCTTGGAAAATACGCTTTGTCATGCTTTTTCTTCTCTTCCACACACGTCTTTCTTTTCCTGTCTTCTTCTGACACTTAAACAAAGCACATCAAGGACTCTGCTGCCTAAAAATACCTCACGAGAATCTTCTTTGCCCTGCCTACAGACTTAAAACTTTCTCATGAGTCCGAACATTTTCACTAAATTACAAAGCCAGTCAGCAATTTTAAAACCCCACGGAGAGCATGCAGGTCCACAAATACTTTCAAACCCACAGACCTGCAAACTAACTTTCAAAAGAAAACTCCCCATGGAGATTCCCTTTGAAACTTTGGGACAGTCGGAGGCTGCAGGTGCTTTATAGCTGGTACAAAGTACAACATGTACAGTAAAGTATGTGTGGGGATCTAAAAATAAAATCCCCAGCCTCCACCCCTCCCCTGGCCTTGCCCCTTTTTGTGGCAGCAAATTCCTTTGAAAATGGTCCATGAAATAAATACCAGAACAACTTTTAGAAACAGTGACAAACAAAAATGATTTCAGTGGTGTCCTTGGACATTGCCTGCACTGTCAGTTTTGAATGCAGAACAATTGACCTTCAGGTTTACCTGACAGTTATAAACTGACTTCTTACCATTGAAGATGTGTTTCCCTTGACCTTGGCTGCTGCCAGGAACCAACAAGAGACTCAACGGAATGAATAATTTGTCCTTCAATATATGCAGGTAGTGATTTAAAAAAATAAATACATAAAAAAAGATTGTGAACTAGTTTAATGAATCAGCAAAATTTTGTAGATTCGTCCAATTAGTTTGTTGAACTAAAAAGAAAAATCCAATGCAGGATCCTTGAATCTGCATTGGAGTTTCAGTAATCACCTGGTTTTTGGGGGGGTCTGTATGGGAATCAGCAAATCCATGGGAATTCTGCATTGAATCTGGTTGGATTTTTCCCCAGAACTACTGGGGAAGGTTTGACAAATTTAAAAAAGTGTCAAATTTGAACCAGGTTGAAATTTGCCTATTTTGAATTTGACCTTGAATTTCCTGCATATCTCTACTGGAAAACCACTTCTCACAAACAGGATGAGGCATTCTTTAATTAAAGATACTTTTTGTTAATGAAGTCAGAGGATCCGAGGCATCTTTGTTCATGTTCATGGTCATAACTTCCACTGAGACAACAAAAAACATTTGTCTTGGAAAACTGGCTCATGAAGTAAACTGTGATTTGCGTGAGAGAAATAAAAAACTGAGTGCTGATCTTGCTTCGGTAAAAATAATTCCTGGTTACACCCTTCATTAATGCTTCTGAGGCGATGGGCAAACTCTTCACTTTGGCATCTTTCTAGATGTTTATATACCATGTGATAATTACTTGGCTGCATCTCTTCACCTCCCTTCAGTCCATGACAGATGCACAACCTTCTTGAGAATAACTTCCTGGTTTCTTGACATCATTGATGCATTCTTCATCACTTGTAACTACCCAAAAAAATAGTTCTCCAGGTTACTTTGTTGGGCTGCTGTTGCACATAGATAAGGATGTGGTATTAAAGTATCCAAGCCTTTATCCCGTCTCCTCCTGATACTTCTTATCTTTTTTCTTAGTCCAATAAAGGAATCACAACCTACAAAGCTTTCTCCAGGACCAATACAGCTACTAAAACTCTTCCTGATGCAGACACAGTAACACTTATTGTACAGGTCTGAATGGTTTGAATGTGCTTTTGAAAATATTTTCCTGCCTCCTGTACTTGAAATGTTCTGAGATCTTCCTCTGCTATGTTCACAGGACTATAGATTGATGGATCAAGTAGGTCTGCTCAATTCAACATTTGTCATAGGGTGGTAGGCCATTGTGCAATGAATGTTGTTTTTATAATGCAACAAGTAATATATCAAAGATGCATGCTGCGTTACATTCCACATTCTTTACCAATACATGTTTGGCTTCTAGTATCTACACACCATCAAGCTATGTTTTCCAAAGGATATACTACGTAAAGCAAACATTTATACTTTCAAATGTATGCACTACCTCTTAATTTAGGGAACGCCTAGGTACAGTTTTAAATCTGCATCTCTGCATTAGTGCCTAACTGCTCACACGCAGTGCTTATAAATATGAGAGTAGAGATGCCTTGAACTTTCTCAGGTGTTATTTATGAGACCCAGTAAAGTTATTACTTATTTGTTGCGCTCAGCAGCTCGCAGGCTCCTCCTGTGACTTACCGCACTTACCTCCTCTGCCAGAACCCCCTGGAACTGCCCCGATACTGGCCTCCTTCACCAAATGCAGCAGCAGGCCACGCTGCGGCGTAACCGCATGCCGCTCTGCACACACGGCAGGGTGCCGACCCTGGGTCCTTTCCTCCTTATGGTGCGCGTGCCTATCGCACTGAATTTAAAGGGCCAATGGCGAGAATTGGGGAGAGGAACCTCTTGATGACATCACTCCCTCTGCATTATAAAAGGCTGCATTGGATGCCACTCCATCACCTCGGCAATAGGTCGCCTTCCTTGAAGTAGTGCATTGCCTTAGCATGGTCCTGTTCCTGGCTTCATGTTCCTGGTCCGTGTTCCTGAGTTCCCGATTTCTGTTTCTGGTTCCTGTGTTTGCAGTCTGGTCTGTGTTCTTGTCTTCTTCGTGGACAGTTCTCAGTGTCTCTACTCCTGCTTGTGCTGCTCCTCGCTTCCCTATCTTCTCTCTGCTCCTCATTGCCCTTCGGATGGATTTCTGGTGATGACATTGGCCTGGACTCTGACTTTGATTGCACTCTGCCTGCCACTGACCAGTGCCTGGACTCCGACTCTGATTCTACTCCGCCTGCTTCTGACAGCTGTTTGCCTGCTTCTGACTGCTGCTTGCCTTTTCTGTGCGCTAGACCCTGGCCTGCAACACTATCGACTCAACAGATCTTCACCTCATCAGCAGAGGTCCACGCCTAAGACTTGCTGGCCCTGGCACCCGAGGGCTCAACCTAAAGGGAAAGATGGCTGGTATAGGTGAAGCTCCAGTTGGGCCTCAGCCTCTCAGCTAACATCGCCAGCTGATGGTGGGGACCTGTAGGGCTCCTCCCTGCAGGCTGTGTCAAATCCACCTCAGTCAAGGGTCTAAGCCTGCAACATTATTAGAATTATTATTATAAGAAGATTGGACTTGATGGAATCTGGTCTTCCTGCAATTCAACTATGTAATTTATATTCGTAGATACTTTGTGGTGTGTATGGCTGAGGTAATTGATATTCTTCTCAGTCTCCATATGTCTTTAGGCACAATAAGTTATTAATACCCTAGACCTAAAACTGAACTCTAGGTGTCAGAAGCAAAATGACATCTATTGGTAAAACCAAATAAAAATTTGCTGAAAATAAAATTAATCTAATCTGAGTTTGGTAGGGCAATTGGTCAAGTAATTATCAAATTTTTAGGAGACATACCCAGTACCATCCTTGGGGATGGGGAAGGGTGAATAGGGGTGGCTGCCCTAGGCCCTGCACTTTTGGGGGGAGGGGACCCTCACTGCCATGATATCCCCTTCCGCAGCATTATAATATTCTAACAGCTTGGGGTGGTGTTAAGCCCCTCACCTCAGATCCAAAGTGACTACGGAATAGCCTCCAGCAGCATGATGTTCTAAGGACCTGGGATAGAACTTCCTCAACTCTGGACTGTCTTTATAGGTCCCCCAGAAGGGTCTTCCTGTGGTGCCATATGCTGCCAGAACCCAAGGGCAGAACCTGTGTGTGAGGCGGCTGTTTCATAGGTGGTGGACCCTTGGCCTGAGGTGGGGTTGATGCTACCCATAGGGCAAGCCCCACGGGTCCCCACCGTTGGGAGAGGGAGCAGACTGGGAGACAGAGGCCGACTAGAGCTTCACCAATACCAGCCCTCATTCCCCACAGGTTGAGCCCTTGGGTGCCGGAGCCGGCTGGTCTTAGGCGGGCCTCCGTCAGATGACTCCCAGTGGAAGATGTAGCAGGTAGCCAGGGACCAGCAGAGGTATTGCAGGGACCAATGGAGGTCCGGACAAGGCAGGGATCCAGAGGCCCAGGCAGCAAGGAAGGAACAGAGAGTGAAGCTAGGTGATGCCCAGGCAGCAGAAGGCCAAAGCCTAACATGGCCAAGACCAAGGAGATACAAGGCGAGGTCAAGAACAGGCTGGAGTCATGGCAGGTGACAAAGCTAGGCGATGTGAAGCGGAGCAAAGAGTCAAAGCCAGAAATCAGTCCAGAGCGTATTCCAATGAAGCAAGGGTCAAAGCCAGTAGTCAGTCCTGAGCATGGTGCAATGTAGCAAGGGTCAAAGCCAGTAATCAGTCCAAGCAAGGCTAGGTAGGAACCAGGAACGGAGTCAGGAACAGGAACCAGGAACAAAGTCAGGAACAGGAACCAAGAATGAAGCACATGACTAGCGTGGAGACCTGTTGCCAAGGCAAGGAATGAGTGGCGGGCCCTGCTTTAAGTAGCAGGATCCAATGATGTCATCATCCATGGTAGCGGGGTGGTTTTCCATTGCGACCTCTTTACAGGCCAGCAAAGCGCGTACGCATCTAGAAAGAGGCAGGACGCTGAACAGCGATAAGTAGTATAAGTATATACTCCTATACCCCTACCCCCTCCTCTCCTTTCCCCTCCTTGCTACCCCCTTCCCCTTCTCCCTGCCCCTACATTTAATATTATTATTGTAAATAATTTCATATGTTAAGTTCTTAAGGGTACATGCATCCTTTACATCCTGATGCATACCTACTCTTAACATGCATAATCATCATCCAGTTTGTTTTACAAAGTTGTATCCTTGCTCGTTGACTCTCTCTATCCTTGTTCCTAGTTCATTGTAATATCGTTGACTCTCTCTATCCTCGTTCATTGTAATTTCCTTTCTCAGTTAAATGTGAACCGACATGATGTGTCCTACGAATGCCGGTATATAAAAATTGTTAAATAAATAAATAAATAAAATAGTATCGGCCTCAGAGGCAACCTGGGAAGGTTTGGAAATCTTGCGTGAAGGCCAAGAGTGTACCAGTGGTTTGAGCAGAGAAACATGGAACACATTATGAATTCCCAGGGTCGATGGTAGACGAAGCTGGTCCGTCACTGGTCCAATGCGTCGGGTGTCCAGAAAGGGTCCAATGTATCTGGGAGTGAACCTCTGTGACGGGAGTTTGAGCTGGATGTAGCAGGTACTCAGCCAGACCTTCTGGCCTGGCTGGAACTCTGGAGCCAATTGGCGACAAGCATCAGTGGACTTTTTAGCTCGTGCGGTGGCCTAGTGCAGACGGAGATTGGTACGAGTCCACAAGGCCTGGAGAGCGTCTGCTGTGGCCAGGGCCACAGGTGAGGGTACCAAGAGAGGAATTGGCAAAGGAAGCCGAGGTTATCTGCCATACACAAGCAAAAAGGGAGAGACTCCAGTGGCTGCTGCAATGTGGGAGTTATGGAAGAATTTGGCCCAAGGAAGCAATTCCGCCCAGTTGTCTTGTTGGTCATTAGAATAGGCACGGAGGAAACGTTTGAGGGAGTGGTTCATCCACTCTGCTTGGCCGATGGCTTGAGGGTGGTACACGGTAGTCAAGCTGATGGTGATCCCAAACTTCTTACATAAGGAGCGCCAATAGCGGGCGACGAATTGAGGGTCTCTATCAGAGGTGATGTCCATGGACAGGCCGTGCAGGCGAAAAACATGCTGAAAGAAGAGGCATGCTAGCTCCGAGGCTGATGGTAAGGTGGGCAACAAAATGAGCCATTTTGGAGAATCGGTCCACGATGACCCAGATGACTATATTCTCCTTGGATGCTGGAAGGTCCACCACAAAATCCGTGGACAAGTGGGTCCAAGGCTCTTCGGGTGCTGGCAGAGGTTGGAGAAGTCTCCAAGGTCGACCTACTGGTGGCTTTTGTTGGGTGCATGTTGGACAGGAGTTCACGTAGGCATGGGTATCAGAGGACATGGTTGGCCACCAGTAGTAGTAGCACTGGAGGAGTGACAGAGTCCGGGCACGTCCCAGATGGCCAACTAGTTTGGAGTCGTGTGCCCAGTGCAAGACCTTGTCTCAGAGCCGGCAAGGTACCACAGTCTTCCCGGCTGGAATTGTCATGGTAGCAGACAGACAGATGTGAGCAGGATCTATGACGTGACATGGCTCGTCTTGGGTGTCTTCAGGCTCGAAGGAATGAGATAAGGCGTCCGCATGGAGGTTCTTCTCCGCTGGACGGTAGCAGAGGTCGAAGTTTAATTGGGAGAAGAATAATGCCCAGCGGGCCTGACTAGCGTTGAAACACTGGGCATGTCGGAGATGCTCAAGATTTTTATGATCGGTGAAGATCGTAAACTTGAACTGGGCGCCCTCCAACCAGGGACGCCACTCTTCAAGGGCGAGCTTGATAGTGAGCAGTTCTTGATCCCCTATACTGTAATTTTGATCGGTGGGGAAGACTGTAAAAAATCAAAGACCCGTCATCTTCCATTTCAAGAAACTTCAACTTCACAAGGACCTTGTGCAATGAATTTGCCCTGTTGCTGCCAGCGTTGTGAGCATGTTCAAAACTTGCTGGCTGGAACAGATGGGAAGGAATACTCACAGACTGGCACTTCTGTATGCTGACTGAAATGCATGACACCAGCATACAGGAAGTGCCGGCCTATGAGTTTTGGACATGCTTACAGAGCCAGCATAAACGGGAAGGAATGGTGGCATCAGTGACATGGGCTCCCACTCTCCAGCGGGGCCAGGTCTGGGTCTACATAGAATGAAGTGCAGCATGAGCGGCTGCTTAAAGAATCCTACTGGGCTGCATATGTCCACACTGCAGGGAACAGAGTTGGTGCAGAGCTACCAAGGGGAAGCAATTTTTAAAAGAGATTTTCAGCACATGAATTTCCCTCACCCTACTGCCCTGCCTCCCCTCCCTCACACCCTTCTTAAGATAAAATTTAAGAAGTTATTTCAACTATAGTTATATGCACAGCAACAACAACCCTTCCCTCTCCCTCTCCTATGCTCTCCTCTACCTTCCCACATGCTTTCTTATTTCTCTTCCCTCTCCCTATCCTATGCCACTTATTCTATTTTTCCTTTCGCTCTCTTCCTTTCATGCCTCACTGTCTCTACCCTTTCCCCCTCATGTGTTTATCTTTCTGCTCCTTCCCCTTTTCCACTTCATGTCTCGCTCTCATCTTCCCCTTATTTTCTAGTCTCTCTTCTTTCCCTCCCAGTTTCCACTTCTGTGTATCTCTCCACAATTCTCCTGTACCCTCTGTCTTTCTCTCCCTTTCTTCCTCCCTCTGTGCTGCCTCACTTCAGAAACTCTCTAGCAGACTCCTGGCCAAACAGTCAAAAGGCAGGACCAACAGTGATGTTGCTTCTGGATTTGTTGAGAACTATATCAGACGCTTTGCTGTGTCCCACCTCCTCTCCCCATGGCTTCCAATCACAGCACAGGAAAAGAGGCAGGGATGCAGCACAGCTCTCTGCTGTCCTTCCCTCTCTCAAACCAGGAAACCCTGCAGGGGGGGGGGGGGGGAAGTTGCCACCTAATGCTGGAGCCCAGCCTCAAATGCATTTTTTAAATATAGGCTCAGTAAAGTTTTGGCTACCTGGGCAAGAATGTGGGAGATGGCCCATGAAAGTGAGAATCTCTAGACAAATGCAGGAGACCTGACAGCCCCAGTTGGCAGTGTCTCTAGCTACAGGCGCCCCTTGTTGCATGGTTTCTTATGCAACTGTCTTGCTCACCCTACCCAAAAGCCAGCAGCTGGAACTGGAAGCCTAAATGAGATGGAAGAGGAGGACTTACTAATCTCAAGCCTTGGAAAAGAGAGAGAGAGAGAGAGATACTATTCCAACAGTTAATGGATGAATGTATGTGTCTTTAGTTGCGCTAAGGACAACAGTGAAAACAATATGGTGTAGTAATCCTCCTGCATAAAAAAATCTTCCTAGCAACTAATACAAAATTGGATCGTTGATGTGAGATTCTTTATTAATGCAAATTAAAAAACTCAAATGCCTGACAGTTTCGCCCATGCAAGGTGGGCTGCTTCAGAGCCTACAAAAATGAAAGTAAAAATAAAATAAAATTCCATAAATAAATCTAAAATCAATCAATTTAAAATGATAAAATCTAGGATTACAAAAACATACATAAATATATTGAACATGTGAAATGAAGAGGTACACAAACATTAAGTAAATAATAACAATTGGATAAAAAAACATATGGAAAGAAACTGAACAACCTCAAAGATTAGATTAGTGATTTCTATATTGATAAGACTCTAAAAGCAGAAGAGAATAATGTAAATTAAAGGTTTTATGATTACAAATGTTCTTATGGCAGGCACACCAAAAACGTACACTGTGCTCTACAGGAAGGATTCCGTCCAGCGTATTAGTGCACAACTTCAGATTTATGCTGAACTCAACTGCCTTATTTACGATGACACCAGGTGCTAAATGATCTAAACAATATATGTTCCACAATGAACGGCATAAAAAATATGCTTATTACAATGGACAATGGTTCAAATAATAATTAAATGCCTGTAAGTAGAGTGTAATATTGATCCAATTTAAAATATATGATTCATGCAAAGGAGTTTAAAGGTATTTGACACTCAAAAATATATTCTCATGTGAAAATAAATATTTTATAATAAATATGTATTATTAATATGTATGTTTTAATTTCTCAGTGGGTGTGATCAAGCTAGGAATATTAAAGTGCTTAAATTGATATTGCATTTATATTCTGCAAATTCCATGGATCATGCCCAATGCTCTAGAATGGCTTCTAGATACACGTTCAACAACACCTACTCAGATAAGGTTGAACTAGCAACGTGAGGAAGATCTTGGAGAGAATATAATGGAAAGCTAAAGGGAGAACAAGATCTAAAATTCCATACAAGAAATTAAAGAAATACAAATTAACAGGTGGTATTGGGCTTGGGAAAAGCTTTTTACCCCCTGTGGACCAGAATCAGTATTCTACATGGGGGCAAAAAGCTCCTGCATCATATTACAATTATAGAAATTGCAAGTGGAACCATCAGCTAACAATTGGCTTTGAGAAATGACTTTTAACAGCATCTTATGGAAAAGTTATATAAGGGATCAGTGATGGGCTTCTTGCTTTTGAGGAGATCTGAGGACCCTTTGCTCATGGGATATAAGGAGATTTTGGTGATTCAGGTGCAACCTTCCACCTCCTTCCTCTGCCATCCATTCTTTTTTGTCTTGCTTTTGTCATGAGCATCATTATAATATTACTTTCATCAGGTTGGGTCTGATTTGTATTGGGCCCAGCAGAATGAATGGTTGTGTTAAGTTCCCTACTTATGTTATGAGAAGCAGGTACAGCAACCAGGTAGGGCAGGATTGGAATACGTTCTGAAGTTGGTGCAGGTTGAAGTAGACTGGGGTGGAGCGCTGGGCAAGGCCTACTGCAGGCCGGAACCAGACAGGGGTGGAGCACAGAGCTGGAGCTGGAGCAAGGCAAGCAGTAGCGGCGCACTGGGTCAGAACAGATTTCCACATTAAGGTGAAGTCACCAAAAGCAAACTCTGAGGACTCTCTAAACCAAGGCTGTGTAGATTTCTAGTTGCCAGGAACACTTCATGTGTACCATCAGCTTCTTTTACTTGGCCGCTGACCAATCCCCTTGCCTCAAGGGCAGGGTCATTTGCATATCTGGCTGAGTCTTTATCCTTGTGGATCCAAAGTTGTTAGTATAGCCAGCTGATTTGGTGGTTAAAGCTGCTACCCTTCCTTCCCAGCTGATCCTGGTTCAAATGCCTTACCCTGACATATTTGTATTATGAGTTGTTTTCTATGTTTGATTGTGTGAAATTAGTACAAAATAATATTCAATAAAAAAGAAGAGGGAGGGAGAAGAGTAAAGAGATGGTGATATCATGGATGTTGGATACATTTAAGTGAGAAAAAGTGACAAGTCCCTCACATGTCTTTGTAGAAAGGAGTTTTGGTAGGTAAAAGCAGAAGGATGGTGAAAGAAGTGTGTAGTTTATCACAAACCCACATATTCACAGTAAGGGATAATTTGCATTTTAAACGTTTGAGAGCACCCCTGTCGTGAATTTGATGAAGTCCTCAGATCTTGTAGATCACTATGTTATATTCTGGTGTGGTTGGGGACCCTGGATCGTAGGAGAGCTGGCTCCACCCACAGGGAGGAGCCCTGTGGGGGACTCACTACGATAGGCGGGGCCTCAGCAGAGATGGACACAGTAGTAAGAGACTTTATTAGACTGGAACGTGGGTAATATCCACAGCGTGGAGAGAGAACACAGTCCAGAGCAGTAAGCTTGCTCAACAATGATATTCCTGGTAGTGGCCTGCAGAGCGGGGTACGCCAGGAAACTTCTCTTCAGGTGGCATACCTTTCAGAGTAGATCCGGTAGTGGCCCGCAGCACGGGGTATGCCAAGGATCAGCGAGTAGTAGTTCAGAGAGGTGCAGGAGGTCAGCAGAGCAAAGTAGATGATGGTACTCACTCCGTAGTTTAGAGGAAGGTAGCTGGGATAAGAACATAAGAACATAAGAAAATGCCATACTGGGTCAGACCAAGGGTCCATCAAGCCCAGCATCCTGTTTCCAACAGTGGCCAATCCAGGCCATAAGAACCTGGCAAGTACCCAAAAACTAAGTCCATTCCATGTAACCATTGCTAATGGCAGTGGCTATTCTCTAAGTGAACTTAATAGCAGGTAATGGACTTCTCCTCCAAGAACTTATCCAATCCTTTTTTAAACACAGCTATACTAACTGCACTAACCACATTCGCTGGCAACAAAGTCCAGAGTTTAATTGTGCGTTGAGTAAAAAAGAACTTTCTCAGATTAGTTTTAAATGTGCCCCATGCTAACTTCATGGAGTGCCCCCTAGTCTTTCTACTATCCGAAAGTAAATATCCGATTCACATCTACCCGTTCTAGACCTCTCATGATTTTAAACACCTCTATCATATCTCCCCTCAGTCGTCTCTTCTCCAAGCTGAAAAGTCCTAACCTCTTTAGTCTTTCCTCATAGGGGAGTTGTTCCATCCCATTTATCATTTTTGTCGCCCTTCTCTGTATCTTCTCCATCGCAATTATATCTTTTTTGAGATGCGGAGACCAGAACTGTACACAGTATTCAAGGTGCGGTCTCACCATGGAGCGATACAGAGGCATTATGACATTTTCCGTTTTATTCACCATTCCCTTTCTAATAATTCCCAACATTCTGTTTGCTTTTTTGACTGCTGCAGCACACTGAACCGACGATTTCAATGTGTTATCCACTATGACACCTAGATCTCTTTCTTGGGTTGTAGCACCTAATATGGTTGTGGCCCGAGGGTCAGGGTACACCGGCGGTTCCATCAGCACAGTGGTAGAAATGAAAGAAGCCCTCACAAGGTTAAACAGGCAGGGTCCCAAACAAGGATAGATGGATTCTCCAGGCAGGAAGGCCCTCCGAGGAGCGGATAGCCAGAACGTAACAAGGCCCCCGAGGAGCGGGTACCTAAAGTGTTCTAAGTCCAGGGGTTCAGGAACCAGTTCAGTGTGGTGAAGCAAAGCATCTCTGAAGGAGTGGAATAAGCAGGAAGGAAGTCCTTGCTAACTTGTAGGAAGCATAGGCTGGATGGTATAAATACGCTTGGTGGGTGACGTCATGCGGAGGGGATGCCCCCGAGATTCCCGCCATGACGTGAATAAGAGAGGTCCTGGCGCGCGCACCCTAGGTAATCCCTGATTCAAGATGGTGGTCGGGATCGCCCACGCCATCCCGGGGACGCCGGGGGAAGGCGGCGTTTGCAGGCTGAGGCCGCCATGGCTCTGAGAATCCCTGGTGCAGGGAAAAGAGAGGTGAGCAGCAAAGGTCGCAGCCGTCTGCGACCGACGGGCACAACACACTGTGGGGTGGGAAAGCATCTACAGGTCCCCAGCACTTCCAGATATTGGCACTGCCCATGACAAATAGTTAAAAAAAAAAGAAACAGAAAGGAAAGAAAAAGAGGAAAGGAGATGAGAAGGTCATCATTTAAAAATGTCTGAAAGTTTTACAGTGATAGATCCCAGGCAAACTTCATAAAATTCTAAACCTTTGTAACACCCATTTTTACACTGCTCAGAGTACATACAGACATATACATAATAAAGGTGGTCAGGAGTTCAGTGTATCAGAGACAGTAATTGGGAAAGATAGAAAGGTGAACAGATACTCATAAAGGGAGAGATGGGAAATTACTGAAAGAAAGAAAACTGGAGAGATCAAGGGTCATTGAAAGGGAGAGATGATATTGATAGAATAAGAAATGGGAGGGAACACTGAGAGAAACAGATGAAAAGGGGAGCGATGAAGAGGTGAAAAAAATCAAGGAGATGGGGAAGAGACAGAGACAAGGGTTCACTGAAAGAAGGTAACATAAGAAATAAAGGGTCATCCAGAAGGTTAGGAGGTAAGGAACTATTTAAAGAAGGGAAGATAGAGAATTAAACATTTCTAAATTAAAAGGAAAAAATAAAAAAGTGATAGTAAAAGTACTACTGCCACCACATGGCCCTAAGAAGAGCTACACAGACAAAAGCAACAGTAGTTGCAGCCCAGTGAAAGACAATAGCAGCTGGTTTGGGAAGTGGGGAGAGAGAGCTAGCTGCAGTAGGGAAGGGGTACCAGGAGAAATGGCGAGAAGGAAGGACTGGAGGGATGTGACACTGGAGGAGGCCATTGGACTCTCCTTCCCCAAGAGTTTGATAATTAAATTCAACAATCATGATGACCCCCATCACCATCACTCCCAGAATAATCCTATAAAAACAGAGTAGATATTAGAATATAAGATACTAGCCAGAGGGGCCTGTCACAAAATGATGGGTGGACATGATTACCTCAGCCCCAACTCCTGACAAGCGAAGTTGAAAAATTCACGGACAATACCAAACCATGCAGAGTAGTTAAAACACAAGCTAATTGTGTAAAACTGCAGGAGGATCTAGAAAGACTGAGAAGTTGGGCATCCAATCACAAACAGAATTTAATACAGATAAGTGCAAAGTGATGCACATTGGAAGGAAAAATCCAAATTACCAGTAAACACTGTTCAGATCCACTCTGGGAAACTGCTATCAGAGAGAGACCTTGGAATTATTGTAGATTTTATGCAGAAACCATCAGCACAGTGTGCAACAGCAGCCCACAAAGCCAATTGTATGTTAGGGATAATTTGGAAAAGCATCAATGACAAATCTAAAGATATTATCATACCTCTGTAGAGAGCTCCAGTGCAACCACACCTGAAGCACTGCATGCACTGCTGGTCACTCTATCTAAAAAAATATATGGCAGAGTTTGAAGATACAGAAATATAGAGAAGGGTAACCAGAATGGTGAGAGGATTAAAGCATCTCTCATATGAAGAAAGGCTGAAAAAGTTAGGGCTTTTTAGCTTGGAAAAGAGAAGCTTGAGGGGGGGGGGGGGGATAAGATCAAACCACAAACAAGCGATTGTTTACCTCGTCTAAAAATACTAAGACTAGAGGGCATCCAATGACGTGTATGCTAGCAGTTTCAAGACCAACACAAGAAAATATAAACTGTGAAATCTGCTGCCGCTAGATGTAGTCACAGAAAGCAAAATAGCAGGGTTCAAGAGGGGTCTAAAGGGATTCCTGGACAATAAGGACATAAACAGGGTTTGGGTGGAGGCCAAGTTGCTTCACACTCTTATATACCTACAGGGAGTGCTTATAGTTTCATCTGTAAGGTCTGGTTTTCAGGATATCCAGAATGAATATGCATGAGGTATCTTTGAATCCACTGAAAAGGCTTGGTAAATTGATTGAGAGATTGAAGAGTAAGAAAATACAAAAAAAAAAAAAAAAAAGAAAAGAAGGTGGGAGCTAATGGTGGAGGGAGAGAAGAGATTATTGAGGGAAAGATAGAAAAATGAAAAGTTACTGAAAAGGGAAAGATAGGAATTTGAGAAGTTATTAAGAGCAGATGAGATGGAAAGGTGAAGGAATCATGGAGGAATCTAGTTGCCTCTCTCACCATCTCCTGCACCCTTTCCTCAATCTTTCTGTATGATCAGAGTAGTATGAAGCCATCTGGAGTCACCATGCTCCTGCCTCTTTCCTAGATCAACACAAAATATTGATACACCTTTGGGTTTCTCTCCCCTCTCTGCCCCTGAGGTGGTGGTGATATGTAACAAGGGAGGGTTCAAGCAGAAAAGGTCCAACAAATTTAATTTAATATGCATAATTCACAAGAAGCAGGAATGCTGCAGGTGAGGCCTACTAGTCGGTTCCAGTTCTGTGTCTCCTTAAAAACACAGCACACTGATTCACTTGTGGTGGTCCTCAGGCATGGGCTTTGACAAGCACAGGTGATATAACTGATTTTTCTGGATACAGCTGTCTTTCCTTGCCTTGTTACTTGCTTATTCTCTAGCCTTTTCACCGGGGTTTCCCTATCTAGGTGCATTTGAGAGTCCCAGTCACCCACCTGCTGAGCTTCAAGGTCTCCTGCCTCTAGTCAGTTCTTAACTGCCTCTAAATAAACTATTAACACAACACTTAACAGGCCAATGCAATACTGTGCGCTCAGGCTAGCGCATAGATTAACCCGCAGGTGGATATGTGTTTTGGACGTGTGTCCTTAACCTCTTATGCAATAATGCCATGTTGATGAGGCTATTAGCTAATGTAAATGCCATGTTGATGAGGCTATTAGCTATTACCCCGTTATGTAAAAAATAAATGTGTGCCCAACACGCATATTTTTACCCTCAAAAATTAATGCCAACCCCAGAACTGGCGTTAAATCTTGAGGAACCCCAAAAGTTAACAGACAAGCAGAAAATACTGCTTTTCTGTAGTTCCTCCGATTTAATATTATAGCGATATTAAGTCAGAGGAACTGAAAAATGGGGTAATGTAAAAAAAATAAATAAATGTCAGTGGTCAAGTTAGGAAAACAGATGCTCGTAAAATTGAGTGTCCGTTTCCTAACCCGCGCACAGCCATTTCTCCTGGGCGCCTGATTTAATGGACGCACTAGGGACGCACAATTTATCCCTACCATGTTCTTTATAGTGCTAAGGCTCATTTGCCTATTGCATTGAGTGCCCAGTTGGGGTGATTGTGTGCGCGTTAAAAAAAAAATGCGTCCAGTTTGAACACACGTTTTTAGCGTGTTGATATTGTATCGGCCTGAAAGTCAGCTCACTTACAGTTCAGAACTGTCAGTCTTAGTCTCTGAGGTTCCTGTGGCGTTCTTTATATAATACCGCCCCTTCCTCCTCCAGCAAGTCCTCCTCTCATCTCATTAGCTGTCCCCTCTCCTTGCATACACAAGCTCACCTTAAAGTATCTCGAAATATATTTATATTATGAAAACTAAACACATTAGTTGTCCTTTTGAGCTCATGTAGCAACCATCAGAGTCTCTGTGGATTTCTTAAGCTGCTTTCTCAAGTCGGTCTTTCATTTGGGGAAACCACCGTACCTATGATCAGACTGTGCCTTAGAGTTCCGAGCGGCCACATTTGTCCCCAGACCGATTGAAAAGTTTAAGATAAGTTCAGCCTGTGTTTTAATGTACTTTTTATATACAAAAGAAAATATACTTTAAAAAATAGGAACTGTTGGCTCATGATATGTTCATTGAGACATTTTTCATTGACCAATGATTACAACTTTGCACGTTGAGGGTTGTCAGAAACTTGAAATTGTTCGTGTCTGACTTGTGCAATATGAAGGTCATTAACATTTAGTAACATGAGTTTCATTTACATATCCTGTTATTTTATCACGAGTGACATTTATTCCAGTTTGTATAATGAAAATCAGCCAGTCCCACGTTTTAAAAAATGATTGTGAAGAGCTAGCCTAAGGAATCAGGCAGTGTATGGGTTAAGGCTGGGGATACTGTGAGGGCAGCATTCAGAGCCCTTAAGGGAGGAGTCCCACTCACTGTACAACACTGTCACCTACAGGCTGGCTCGGGTGTGCACTTCTGCTGTCTTCAAGAAGGAACTGTGCTCAATGTTTGCAGACAATTGTTGCTGCCATGGCCGAGCTAGATAGGATGGGGGACAATGTGGGGTTGTTGCAAAAAGGAGGTTCATACTGCTGTAGCCCCGGAAAAAATTGATTTATATTATGTTAAAAGTAGGACTGCCAGTTGCTACCTCACCTCAGACCAACCTGCTAATTCAGTCCTAGTTTTATCCCAGGCCATACATTAATTTGTAGCTCAGATTTTAGGGACCTCAACGGGAGAATGAGAACTACATGTTCAAACATGCAATGGAACAAAACTAAGAGTGGATCAGCCAGTTCGGTTGACCTGGAGTGAGGTGGCAACCCTAGAAAACCAAAAAAGCAGGAGGAAAGTGTCAAGCAAAACAATGAAAATAAAAGTTAAATAGCAGAGCTTGCACCAGAGCCACAGGATGGGCTCCTGCCGAACGGATTATAGGGCCAAAAAGGTGCGGTTAAGGCAAGCAGAAAATCCACAGGCAAAAAGAAGAGGGCGGGGACAGAAGCTGTGTTGTATAGCATTTGCAAAGGGGCCTCAAGTAATACTCACAGAAGAATCTCAGAAGTCTTCAGTGAAATTACTTCATGAAAACAAAATACGTACTACTGAGAGAGGACAGCTGGCCAGAGCCTCACTGCCCACACCGAGGTCTTTCTTTTGGATTATAAACGGATCTCGTTGAGTCTTGCCCACCCAAAGCTCTCACAGTCCTTCGCGGACGTTATAGTAGGGTACAGGGGCTGAGCCCCTTCCCCTCTGTACGACTCAGTAATCAGTTCGAAAAAAAAAAAAAACAAACCATGCAGAAAATCGATTTCCCTTTACTTTGTTTGATTTTATTCAACAGCAGGCGGAATAAAGTTGTTGACATTTGAAGGACGTCATATCCATGCGCCGTGTGCTGGTGATCGCGGCGTGCTGAGCAACTACTGGTGTTCGGTTTGTACTCGGAGTAGGTATGGGGTTGCCGGAGCGTCGCACGGACCCAGTACAGAGCTTTAATAGGTGGAAGAAGAAATATACCAATAAGAAAGAGAAGTTTAAGCAGCAGAGGAAACAAAAGAAGAAGCCGGATTGGCAAGTAGAGAGGGAGAACATCAGTCGCCTGGTGCAAAAGTACTCTGCGGTAAGAAAAAAAAACCAAACCAGGATTAAGCGCTTAATGCAGCGTTGTTCCCCAAGATGAGGGAGGGGAGAGGATTAAGCGCCTAGTGCTGTGGTGTATCCTGAGGTAAGGGGTGTGTGTGTCAGTTTTGTGTAGATTCTTTTTTTGATCATCAATCATACATTCTCTCTTCTTGAAGGGTCGGATGGCAGGGTATGTACATTCCACCCCCACAATATTGCACAGGTTCTCCATCACAGCTAAAAGGCAAAGAAAGGACCATCCAACGCATAGCTCAGATCGTACATTTGAGTCTAAGCCAAAAGGAGGTTGAAAATGGTACTCCAGTTTTTTCGGTCCCTGGTCATTTGTTTCTGTGGAACAGTCTTGGAGACTGTGAGATAATTATGCCATGTTTTTGCCTTGTACAAATGTAACTCTCTGTTCTTTCAGATCAACATTAATGAAGTCATAAAGTTCTCAGATTTTCCTTTGTCGAAAAAGACATTGAAAGGTTAGTATATTTGATTTCTTTGTGAAATAAAATGCCCAGTGTGCTGTACGGTGCTATAAAGGTACCTTTAACAAGAAATAATGCTCACTTTTTACTGATTAAAAGCAACCACAGTGAAAAGTCTCAAAATTCTCCCCCAGAGGCATTGGATTTATTTATTTAAATCATGCAGTATGTTTCTGCTGTTGGTAGCATCTCAGTCAGTCAGTCAGTAAGGGACTGCTGGATTCTGTGTGTGCGTGTGAGATAAGTTGTGACACTAACTAGCATGGCTGCTTTGACAGAGTGTGGGAGAATTACAGGAGAATCTCTTAAAAAATTTTCAGGAGTAATAACTTAATGAAATGTTTAATTGATGTGTAATATTTCATAGAAAGTGATGGTAGATGAGGTTCCTGATGTAGTCTGTACATTCTTGATTCGTTACCTCAGAGCCTACCTAAGCTTTATCCTCACATCCAAGGTTCCTCTGTGCTTATTTCAGGCTTTCTTATATTCTGTTACTGTTTTTGACCTCCACTTGGAAGTTTGTTGCATGCATCTATCACCCTTCTGTGAAGAAATATTTCCTAATATTACTCTTGAACCTGCCTGCTTTTAAGTCTCGTATCTTTCTTTCTACTGGACAATGCTTGCTTTTGTACACTGCTTATGTCTTTGAGGTATTAGAATGTTGCTATTATATCCTGTCTGCCCCTTGTTTCTTTTAGGATATACATATTTAGATCCATAAGGAATCAATTAAAAAAAAAAAAAAAAGCTGAGCTCTGAACCCATGCACCTAGAATTTTAGCTGAAAGCTTGCCCAAAATGTGCCCATCTAGATTTTTTTTTTTTGTTGAAAATTAATACATAAACTTAGCAAGCTAGCACTGAAAATTGCCACGAGCGAACTCATTCATCTCCTTTTTAGAAACCTACCTGCTTGATGTCAAATTTAAAGAAAGCTCTACCCTCTGGTTTAATCCCAAATGTTCCCATATCTGAGTCTGTAGGAAGACTTGCATTTTTCCCTCCCACCAGTCTAATATCTAATGGTGCTCGGACTCTATACATTGGCAGAGCAACTCAGGATGTCAGGTTGGTGGGAGGTGAGGGTGATTTTTCCTGCTTACTTGGATTTGGGGATGTATGGTGGGGGAGACAAGATTTCAGGGCTGCCGGGGAAGCTTATCTTTTTCTAATCCAGCAGGACGGTGGATTGCTTGGTTCTATTAAACTG
This sequence comes from Rhinatrema bivittatum, assembly GCF_901001135.1. Taxonomy (NCBI): domain Eukaryota; kingdom Metazoa; phylum Chordata; class Amphibia; order Gymnophiona; family Rhinatrematidae; genus Rhinatrema; species Rhinatrema bivittatum. Next base: position 75,290,442 of record NC_042619.1, read on the forward strand.
AGATAACATATAGATTGAGGTTAGTTATCGATCTGCTCAGTTTTGGCTGCCTAGATTAGGTACTTAGTGTTGAAAATTAGCCCTAGGCACCTTTTACCTTCACCTTGGGGGTGCCCAGCTTTATTTTCACCTGGTACTTCATTTAAGAATCTAAATCACCTAAAATTTAGGTACTCAGCCCTAGTTAGTTTTCAAAAATGCCATTTGGGTGCCTGTCTTCTTAAGGCTCCTATTTTCTAAGCATTTTCCCATAGATGCAAAATGGGTGAAAATTTCTAGTTAATAGGCAGTGGTTCCCAAATCTGTCCTAGTGGGTGCCCAGCTAGTCATGTTTTCAGGATATCCATGAGATACAATTTGCTTGCAGTGCATGCAAATCTATCTCATCCATATTCATTGTGGATATGTTGAAAACATAACTGATTAGGGGTATCCCAGAATAGGTTTGTGAGCCACTGCTCTAGAGCCTTGAAAATTGACTCCATAGTTTTATTTCATGGGGCTTATTACTTGTTTTGTTTATTTCATGGGGCTTATTACTTGTTTAGTTTTGTAACACTGCATTGGGCATCATGGGGTCCACGTCTCCTTAATTAGGTGCTCTAACAGATTATGCAGTAAGTACTGCTGCTATGCATAGGAGATTCTCAGAGTCCTCGAAGACTTTACAGTGGCTTCTAAAATGAAGATCCACTGGGGACACTTGTGCAAGAAATTTATGAGTGAAATACAGAAGTGCAAGACTTCTGATGCCTCACTTTTTACCTTGCTGCGCTGTATGCCTGGATTACCCTTCTTGAGTGTGTCATGGTCCTTCTCTGACCATATTCAAATCCAGTTTAAAATCTCACCTTTTTCAGGCTGCTTTTCAATTCTAAGCACTTCTCTACAATAAAAAGACTCTTCCCATAGACTGTCTTGTTGGTCCTGTATGTTTATCTTGACTAGATTGTAAGCTCCGTGGCTCATGCACTGTTTCTGTGTACATCTATACAGTGCTGCATATGTCTAGAAGTAACAATTTGTAAAGGATTTCAGAGACTTTAAAACTGTAACCCCCCCCCCCCCAAAAAAAAAAAACAACACTATTTTGGTTTGGAATTTGAAGTCCTTTTATTTTGGGGTAGGCCTTGTAATTTTGTTATAACTCAGAAGTGGAACTGTTTTAAGATGCTTATCGACATGTAGAGAAGACCAGGAATAGCTCCCAAGGCTTCTGAATTGCATCACATTAGAAACCTTGCCTCAGAGTAGTTTTTTGTAAAAATGATTCCTTCATATGTTTGTGGGTGGGTTTTTCCACCTGTAGGAGGTTTCAGTGTGATCACTTGTAGCATTGCTGATGGGGTGAACGAGCTTGCCTTTTCCTCCATTCTCTAGGTTTGCTGGAGGCACAGTACCGCATGCCAACGGAGATCCAGAAGCAGACAATAGGTTCGGCTTTACAAGGAAAAGATGTGCTCGGGGCTGCCAAGACCGGCTCTGGCAAAACCCTGGCTTTCCTCATTCCTGTAAGTAATGACTGGACTGTGTCACCTCAACTCAGAGAGTCAGTAACTCAGGGCATGAAATTTCAGGTCCAAGAAGGCTACACATATGCTTATAAACAGCCCAATAAGACTTACTCATGCAATGTCATATGGCTCCCGCACCCATGTGAAACACATCTAGAAAACAATGAATACTTAACTTACAACCCACATCCCCTGGTGTAGGTAACATCTTAGTTATAAAAGAAATGTTACCGACACTTTCTGAAAAGTAACGGTGAAATTTGGCCAGATGGTTGTCTGGAGGGATGTTGCGGTTTCACTGCCTTGAACTTCAGCTAGGATTTACTGCATATTTTTTTTTTTTAATTGGTTTAATTTGGGCTGGACTTTTACTTGGTAGTTGTAAGAATGTTTTGTTTTCTAGTTTCAGAAAGTTAGTGTGGAGTAAATATGAATCACAAAAGAGAGCACATAGCAGGGAGAAAAGTGTGAAACCAGTCACTAGTGCTGTTCCAAGTAAGATGAAGTATCAACAATGTAGAGGTTTTCTCAGGACAACAACTTTTATATGATAAACTTCAAAGGAGTATCCAAAAGTACAGTCCCCCAACACAGCCATGTTTCGCTGTAGGGGCTGCATTGGGAGGAACCCACAAAGAACAGTTTCCAAAGGTGGTTATTTATACAAAAGACAAAAATCTAAATAAGAACAGCGGCATATATTACAGCTAAAAATAGAAAATGTTTGATATCAAGCACATGCGCAAATGAAAGTTGTTCAGTTTATACATTTTTTTCCAAAATGGGAGGCATCCTGTAGAAAAAATGGTAAAAAAAACCCCCAGACTATAATAATAAAAAAAAAATAAATTCTGTGGTATCAAGTATAAGCCTTAAACCACGTGTAGCTTATAAATTCGCAAATTCAAAGGTGTGCTGTAAAAAAATAATAGTAGAACAAATTATCAGAAAAATGTAAACAAGGGACATAATGAACCTCATGGAAAGTAAAGAGCCTACTGTAAACGAAGTACAGGATTTCAAAAAGTATCTGGTAAATAATACGGTTTAACCTATTAAAAGACAGTCACTTGGATAAGAAGATGCACCAAGGAAAGGATGTGAAAGGAAAAAAGAAAATAAAGAAGACTAAAACACTCAGGCACGTGACATTTTGTAACGTTCCTAGATTTGCTTTGTGTAGGGTCCGAAATCTCCATGATCGGTCAGTCCATTCCGAATTACCATACTCTCTCCAACTCTCTCCTCCAGTGTTCGGTCACCATCTGTTCTTACAATGCTCAACTTGCCCTTTGAATTTAACAAGTGAAAGTGACACACATCCCATTACTGGTAAATCGGGCCCCTTGAATCGCACCTCTAATTGTACTACAAGAAGTGTCATGTATGTCATTATGCCCTTGCCCCCCTTGATTTATGCAGGCAAAATGTTTTGCCCATTAAGGACTAGGATAATTGAACATAGATCCTGTCTTTGGCCAGGCCGTGGGGAGGCTCTGCTTGTTGCCCCTTGGCTGTCTTTTTCTCTCATTCAACTGCTGATCTGAGGTATTTTTGCGATTGAATATATTGTCCTCCGATGAGTCGTGGAGGTGATTTTTCAAACTCACTAATCCGTCGTGAACAACACTGGATTTTTGAACTCAGCTCCTTAATACCAGTGGGCCTTAAAGAAATAGAGCGGTTCATTTATATGCATAATTTTCCCTTGTTGCCTGTTGGTAATCTCCTGGCTTTTCTCTCCTTTCTTTCCCTTCCGTGAAATCTCATTTATGAATTCCTTTTTTAAAATTATCTTCTTATTCCAGCAGCTTCATTATACAACCATAGGAGCTAGTTTTGACTTTAGCTCTCTTCTTGGTCGTGTTTATACTTTAAACTTTGGGCAGTTCAGTTCTTTCAGGTATTCCTTATAGTTACCTTTCAACATTAGTTCTCTTTCACGTCCTGTCCCCCCCCACACCCTTTTTACTTTGCCTTTTGAATGCTGACTTACCCTCTCATGTGACTCCATTATCCCACCCGTGATTGGCCTTTTTTTAATTTTTTAAAATGTTTAGGCATTTCCTTTACAGTAGGCGGCCTGCTACTTTACATTTGGCAGGTTCAGATATTTAACTTCGTGGGTATGTACAGTTTATGGTGTCTCTTTGAATGTTTTAGTTTTTTTTTTTTTCTTCTTTTCTTTCTATTTTCTTTTCACATTGTTTCCTCAGCTCATCTTCTTATCCGTGTGACTGTCTTTTTTTTATAGGTTAAATTGGATTCTTTACCCGATACGTTTTGAAATCCTGTACTTCGTTTACGGTAGACTCTTTACTTTCCATGAGGTTCATTATGTCCATTGTTTTACATTTTTTCTGATGATTTTTTCTTATTATTTTTTACAGCATGCCTTTGAATTTGTGAATGTATAAGCTATATGTGGAATGTTTAAGGCTTATACTTGTTACCACAGAATTTTTCTTATTATAGTCTGTTTTTCACTTTGCTTTTTTTTTTTACCGTTTTTTTTTTTTTACAGGAAGCCTCCCATTCTAGAAAACTTACAAATTAAACACCTTTGATTTGTGCTTGATATCTGACGTTGTCTATTTTTAGCTGTAATATATGCCGCTGTTCTTATTTAGATTTTTGTCTTTTGTTTTATTTATTTTATTTATTTATTCATTTTTATATACCGTCATTCGGTTCAGCCATCACAATGGTTTACAGAAAATTAAACAATATCAGGTAACTTAAACATAGATTCAGTACAATAACAATGGGAAGGAGGGGGAAATGGAGAGAACAGGAGCTGGTGGGGTAAATAATAGAGGGGAGGGAGAAGGTGGAAGAAAGGGAAGGGAAAAAGTATTAGTGTAAAGTCATTTTAAAAGAGGGCTTCCATCATTAATTCTTATACTTTGCAAATTACAGTAATTGTGGCTGTGTTTGGTTGTGGTTACTGTATCTTTCTTGCATGGAAATTGTTGCTTGTGTTCATTGTAGTTGGAATGTTGATTTAGTTGATCATTAATGTAGATTTTATGAAAGAGGAAAGTTTTTTTTTTTGTTTTTGTTTTTTTTTTTTTAGATCCTTCTTGAACTTCTTGATATTCGTTTGAGTTCTCAAATAAGGCTGTAGAGAGTTCCATTTTTTTGGGCCAGCAATGGAGAATGCTCTATTTCTAGTGGATGATAGACGAGCATCTTTAATGGGAGGAATTTTTACACAAGATGAGTAGTTAGATCGAAGATTAATTGTGGTAATTTTAGGAGAGACTTTTAAACTAGTTTGTTTATGATGATCAGTATTTATTAATTTGTGCATGATTGTTAGGATCTTATATTCTATTCGGGATTTAATAGTAAGCCAGTGGAGCGACATAAGTATTGGGGTAATGTGGGTAATGTGAACATATTTTTTTGTTCCAGTTAGAATTCTCGCTGCTGAATTCTGAAGAATTTGAAGAGGTTTGATGCTGATGAAAGGAAGACCAATTAGAAGGGAATTACAATAATCTATTGTAGAAAAAATTAAGAGTTGTAAAACAGTTCTGAAATCCAAGGAATTTAGGAAAGGTTTTAGATGTCTGAGGACTAGGAGCTTGTGATATCCTTCTTTGATTTTAGTTGTTATGTGTATATTGTAAGAGAGGTTTTTGTCCATGATGACTCCAAGGTTTCTGGTGTGATTGACAGGGGATATAAGATTATTTGTGGCAAGTTGAGGTGGTGGAGTAATGCTAGGTTTTTTGTCCATGATAATTATTTCAGTTTTATCAATATTGATTATTAGTTTTAATTTTGAAAGGAGTTGTTTTATTGAATCAAGTATCATGGAAAATTCTTTGTATGTTTTGTCAATGCAATATTTTACGGGTATAAGAATTTGTATATCATCTGCATAGAGATAGTATGTTAATTGAAGATTATCAAGTAGTTGGCAGACTGGTAAAAGGTAAATATTTAAAGAGGGTGGCAGACAATGCAGAGCCTTGTGGAACTCCAGTTTTAGGTCGATTTTCTCAGATATGTTGTTTTTGAATGAGACTTGGTAGCTTCTGTTGGTGAGAAATGATGTAAACCATTGTAGAGTGTTTTCAGCTAGACCAATTTCCGATAATCGATCTAGAAGTATTTGATGATTTATTGTATCAAATGCTGCAGATAAGTCAAGTAGTACAAGTAGATATTGTTTTCCAGTATCAAAACCTCTTAGGATGGTATCATTTAATGACAGAAGGAGCGATTCAGTATTGAGTTTTTTTTCTAAAACCATATTGGTTTGGGGATAAGATATTATTATTTGATTCAAGGTATTCATCAAGTTGTGACTGGACAACTTTTTCAATGATTTTAGCTATAAAAGGTAGGTTAGAAATAGGACGGTAATTTGATAAGTCATTTGGGTCAAGGTTGTTCATTTTTAGAATAGGCTTTATTATAGCTGATTTAAGACAATTTGGGTAGGTACCTTCAGTGAGAGGTTGATAATCTTTGTAATTGTTTTTGTGATGGTGGATTCGATATTCTTTAGGCTTGTAATATGGATGCTATCTTGAGGGTGGCTCGCTGGATTCATTTTATTGATAATTGATTGTATTTGGATGGTGGAAGAGGTGTCAAAAAGTCCATTTTGATTTTATTTTTGTGTTAAGAGCTATGGATTGAGTGTTATCTATGAGGTTTGATTGTATTAAGTTTATTTTATTGTTGAATTTAGCAAAATCATCACTATTGTATAAATAGCAAGTAGTTTTTGGTGGTGTTTTTGTGAGATTTTGCACTATAGAGAAGATAGTATAGATTGTATAGATAACTTTTGGAAACTGCTCTTTGTGGGGTCCTCCTGATCCAGCCCCTCCTGTGAAACACGGTTGTGTTGAGGGACTGTACTTTTGATACTCCTTTGAAGTTTATCATATAAAGTTATTTTGTCTTATTTGGAAAGCACTACCGACTGGTTTCACACTCTTCTCCCTGCTTTGTTTTTTAGTTTAACATTGCTGTAATCCTAAAGATGGTTCTGGTATGGAACTTCTCTTTTTTTATTATGTATAAACAAGGGAACCAAGTATCTCCAAGTTTGGCCACCTTGTTAAATGTAACTGTACCTTCTGTCACCACAGTTCTAGTTCTTTGTTCTTAAGTTCTATGTTTTTTATTGCACCCCCATTCTATGTAAACCAGCAAGATATGTTTTCATGATTGCCGGTATATAAAAACTCTAAATAAATAAATAAAATAAAATCTTACAGATTATTTAAAGGCATTCATATTCAAAAAAATCTTTTTGGAGGCATTCATATATGCGAAGGATAAATCACTAGAGCCAGTGGACTCATTTAAAATTCACCATTGCTTATGTTGTAATCATGGCTTCATATTGTATATGAATAATTTTCTTCCTATAAAGTGTTTAAAAATAACTGTTAACTGTGAGACACAAGTATTTTGAGTTTAATTGTATCTTAGTCTTAAAATGGCATTAGCACCAGAAAAGCCCTGAATAGAATATCAATGAATTCATCCAATTAGTCTGTTCATACAAAAAAATCTGTCACTATGTAACCTAAAAAATCCATATCCCCTGACAAAAACATGCGTGGTTCCCTTATTTATACAAAATAAAAAAGATTTTGTCCATGTTATTTTTGTATATTATTTCTCAGGTGCATATATCAAGTTATTCCCAATTGGCAACTTGCGAGACATCTAGTGTGGAACTGACATGCCAGTGTAGCTTTTATTTTATTATTTTTTTTTACATTTAAAATAAAACTTGGTAACAATTTTCCTTAACTATATTTTCTTCCGAATTAACAAGCTCTTTTTTTTTCTTTAACACCTCTATCTGAAAAGAATTTACAATTCATTTTTTTACTGCAGCAGTGTCCCTTAGAGGGCAATAACCAGAACGGTCCATGTTGGTGCAAACCCCAGGGGTACTTTTATCTGTGTGGTTTGTACCAAGAAAGCAAAGCTTTGTCCAGGCTTTTGCTTTGATTGTTGCCCTCAAAAGAAAAAAATTACATGTAGAAATTGCACCTGCTTTTTGTGTGTGTAACGTTTCCATTGGGACCTGTACGAATAAGGTTTGAATAATGAAACCTGCGCCCCCCAAGAATGTGGGTTAAAGCACGCACATTCCCTGTACATACCCGGATCAGTCCAGACAGCTGGGGTTTTGCCTCCCTTCCAGCAAATGGAGACAGAAAAACTTCGAGAGGGCCCCCTCTTAAGCCTATGTGCTGCCTGCGTCTCTTCAGTATTTCTGTTTCCAGCAGATGGAGGTGATGCAAAACCTGTGGTCCTGACCCATTTGGGGTTTTCAAAAAAAAAGAAAAAAGAATAGAAAAGAAGTTGAATAGTCATAGTTCACTGGACAGAAGAAACAACTTTCCTCCCAGGGGGTTGGTAGATTCTAGTGGGACCATCCCCCCAGTTAGTAGAGGCTGTGGGAGCTGGGCTGGGAAGTCCGCTGCACTCTCTGGTTTGGTGAGATACCTGGGGTGATACCGGTGGTCTGGTCCCTCCCCCCCTCCACATCCCATACCCTCTTTTTGGGTGTCTGGAGCAGCCTACCCTTCTCAAAGTACTGTGCCTTTAAAAAAACAAAACAAAACGAGAGCAGAAGGGGATTTCCTGGCCAGGCTGTACCCGGGGCAGGTCAGTGGCTCTCGGCGTATGATCGGATCCGGAGGGGCTTTCTTTCTTAGGGCTCCTGTCCGATCATTTTTTTGCGGCAGCCATGCCATATAAGGCGCACTGCTCAGCCTGCGGGGAGTCAGCCACATGGCTCTCCCGCGATGGACTTTGTTCCCGATGCCTCCCCAGTGGGGAGGGCTCCTTGGGAACAGTGAGAGGAAGCTCAGGCAGGGCCCGCAGGGCGGCTAAGTGTCCCGCCTCACAGCAGCTTCAGGCCGATCCGTTCCCTACCAGTGCGGGAATGGCGGCCATCTTAAAAACTTTTGCTGATGCCCATAGTCGTGCGGTTGGGGGAGGGGATCTCCCGCTGTAGTGAGCCTGAGTGACCCGGGGATGATTTTTCTGACTTTTTGGTGGAGGAGCCCCCGGCGGGGGAGGGGCCAGTCCCTCACTCCTTCACTCTAGACATTGTGCTCTTAATGCACAAAGCTTTATTTGCAAGTTTGTCACAGCAGAAACCCCCCTCTTCTCAGGGTGCCGTGGTGGGCCCTCCCAGTTAGGTCCCCAGGCGTCCGGAGCCTTCGGGGTCTGTTAGGATCCAGAAGATCCGGGGTCCTGGCTGCGCAAAGACACGCCATCTCCCTTGGGGTGGGCGGGACCTGCACCCCCGGATGGGACCCCAGCCCCTCTTCCTGGCACCGATCTGGACGACGACCTTGAAAAACCTCTGGTTTCAGAGGGAGGAGCTGGAGCCACTCATTCCCTATGTTCTTGAGGAGCTTGGCCTGTCCCTACCCTAGGCGGATTCACTCCAAGACACTGTTGATCTGGGGCTTCTTGTCGATACATGCTCACTTTTGGGGACAAAGACGGTTCCACCAAAACAGGTCTCCGGCCCCGGCGGGTCGCCCAGCGGCAGGGCGCTTGCAGCCCTGGGCTCATTTCTTTCGTGGCCGTCGAGTGGGTCGAGATGGTTCTGGACAAGCCTCCACAATGAGATCCGGCTGACCCATTCCTCTATCCCTGCCATAGGAGGACGGCTGTCCCTCTTTCTCGAGGAATGGGTCAAGATCACCTCGGACCGGTGGGTCCTAAGTAAGCATCATCGAACTCGGCTACGCTTTAGAATTTGCTTGTCCTGTCCGAGTCCTCTGCGGCTCACAGGCAAAGAGAAGGAATTGTATGTCAAACCCTCGACAGGTTGCAGTGTCTTGGGGCCCTGTTCCCGTTCCTCAAGGTGAGTGGGGAGCAGGGCGCTATTCCATCTACTTTGTGCTGCCGAAGAAAGAAGGTTCCTTCCTGCCTATCCTTGACCTCAAGGTGTGAATAAGGCTCTCAAGGTGCCCCGTTTCAGGATGGAAACTCTCCGCTCAGTCATTGCGGCGGTTCACAGTGGTGAGTTCCTGGCCTCATTGGATCTGACGGAAGTGTACCTGCATATTGGAATCCGTAGGGAACATTTAGAAGTTTCTTTCTTTTGTGGTTCTTGGCAGACATTTTCAGTTTTGTGCCCTGCCATTTGGTCTGGCGACGACACTGCGGACTTTCACCAAGGTCATGGTGGTGGTGGCTCCGCAGAGAAGGGGTGTTTGTGTCCTTACCTGGACGATTGGCTCATTCGAGCAAAGTCGGAAGATCTCTGCAAGCAGTTGGTGCAGAAAGTTCTGCGCCAACTGAAGTCCCTGGGATGGATCGTCAATCATGCCAAGAGTCACCTCGCAGACTCTGGATTTCCTGGGGGCTCGCTTCAATACTCAAGCGGGCAAGGTTTTCCTTAAGACCGAACGCATAGACAAGCTGCAGCGGCAGGTGCGTTGTCTCTTGAGTCGCCCAGAGCCTGGGATTATTTGCAGGTCCCTTGGCTCCTGGCGTTCTGTTCGGCTCAGAGGGTTTCCGAGCTCCAAGCCCTTTCGTGCAGGGAACCTTTTCTACGTATCTCTGCTTCGGGGGTATCCCTAAGGACGGTGCCCTCTTTTCTGCCCAAGGTGCTCTCTGCTTTTCATGTTAACCAGTCGGTGGAGCTCCCGGCTTTTCCTGACGTTGATAGTACTGCGCCCCACGCCAAGGAACTCAGACGTTTGGATGTCAAAAGGATCCTATTGTGCTATTTAGAGGTCACTAATCCGTTCCGATTGACAGATCATTGTTTTGTTTTGTGGAGTGGCGCTAAGTAAGGGCACATGGCGTCAAAGGCAACGATAGCCCATTGGTTGAAAGAGGCTATCGCTTCTGCTTATATATGTCGTGGTCATCCTGTTCCCGAGGGCATCAAGTCTCATTCGATTAGGTCTCAGGCCACTTCGGGGGTGGAGTGTCAGTTGCTTTCTCCTCAAGAGATTTGCAGAGCAGTCACCTGGAAATCCTTGCATACTTTTGCCAAGCACTACAGGTTAGATGTTCAGTCTCTGGGTGCACTTTTTGGCAAAGGTGTCATTCGAGCGTGACTCTCTAGGTCCCACCCGCGTTAGGGAAGCTTTGATATATCTCAGCTGTCTGGACTGATCTGGGTACGTACAGGGAAAGGAAAATTGGTTCTTACCTGCTAATTTTTGTTCCTGTAGTACCACGGATCAGTTCAGATGCCCGCCCGGGATTTTAGCTCTGGAGAGTCCGCTCGATCTGCTTTCATATTCCAGTTTTTGTCCTGGAAGGTACTTTGCCGGCTATAGAAGGGTATAGGTTTCTCCTTCATTTTTTTTCCCACATAGGTGTTCTTTTAGTTGTACATAGTTACAGAGGTTCTTTCTTCTGGTCCATTGCGATTTATTATCAGACTGTTCCATGTTCTATTTTCCTCTGCTTTGATGTTTCAATACTGAAGAGACACAGGCAGCACATAGGCTTAAGAGGGGGCACTCTCGAGGTTTTTCTCTGTCTCCACTTGCTGGAAGGGAGGCAAAACTGCAGCTGTCTGGACTGATCCGTGATACTACAGGAACAAAAATTAGCAGGTAAGAACCAATTTTCCTTTGTTTTACCCACAGACAAGCTGGGCAATATGCAAAGCTCCTGCTTTTGTGTATAAAATGTTTTGCTTTTTTGTTTTTTTTTTTATCTGCAGAGCAGGTATTGAATATTGCCCTTTTAGTTATAATAAAATGACACATTTTAGTCCAAAAAGTCTGAAAGTAAAATATATTAAGACAATGTGGCAAGGAACTTTAAGACTAAAAGAGAGGGGAAGAAATGGAGCCAGAAAGCTGGCAAGCCAATATTTTCAGTGTCTCTTTAGTTTTCGAGGCACTCCCTGGTGAGGAGAGCCTCAGATAATACTTGGGGAATGATGTTAGGAGGATTGTTCAGCTGAAGTATTGTTTGGGTCTTTGGCTGGCTTTGGACCCTGTGAATATTTCACTGTATCCAGATTCTCTTCTCATGCGGCTGAGGGGGCCAGAAACTGCTGTAAGAAGTGTCTCCCTCATTCATGTGAATGATTGCTGAATGAAATCTTAGTTCTTTTTTCTGGAACTGATGTCTTGAACTAAAGCCGCCTCCTTATCTCAGCCTTTCTTTCTGTCTGGGAGAAGGTGTGGCCTAGTGGTTAAAGTAATGAGCTGAGTTTCTCTTGCTTCTGCCACCAATTGTTCTCATGATCCTGGGCAAGTGAGTCTGTGCCTGGTTTCTTGTTTTCAGTTTTCTATTTACGAAGGTTTCAAAATATCAAAAAATAAAGTTAACCTTGTGGGAAAGAAACATAAGTTTAAGAAAACCCAAATAGAGCTCAGAAGAAATATCATTACTATGACCTAGCATCCACGTTAGACCCAAGAATATGAGGGGGAGGAATGAAAGAGCAACATAGTGTTTGTGTGTGTGTGTTTTTTTTTAAATCTCCTATCTAAAAGAAAAAACCTGATGAAAATAACCAGATATCCAATCCAGACTAACTAACAATGTGATCTTCATCAAGGGAAAGTCTAAGTTGGTTTCAGAGCAAAGAAAAAAACATAATTAACATCACGATATTTCTCAATACATTTGCAAGGATATATTAGGGAAAAAAAATAGCCCCAAGAGCTCTTGTCTCCCGATATGGGTTTGATTTCTCTAAACATTTTTCCCATAGGCATAAAATGGGAGAAAAGCCTTAATAAATTTTAAACTGTTCTATTTGCAATTGCTTCAGGTACCCACTTAGGCTGTGTGCTCTGTGGTATAGGGATTTGTACCTGTATTTAAGGTTTTGTAAAGTAGTTTGTTGTAGAGCGCTATATACTGTAAATACCAAAATAGATATATATAGAAAGAAGCAAATTCACAGTAGTGTAGAAGTGAGAGAACTGTGGATTATAACTCGGTTTCAGAGATTATGGGAGAAACTGCTCTCCTCTGATGTAGTGCCTACCCTCCCCCCAAAACAGGAATTGGCTGTAAGAAAAGTTTGTGTAATGTCCCATACCTTTTTAGATGTAAAAGTACATCAAAATAAGTGTTTTTCCTTTGTTTTCAAGGCCAGTTCTAGATGCTGTGCGTCCTACAGGCCACTGATCTCCTGCTGGGCTCTTCCTGATGGAGCTTAGCTGAGTGTTAGAAAATCACTGATTCAGCAATGCACCTGCCAAGCCCACAGCTTTATGGCTGAGTTCTCGTTACGTACCTTTAGTACCTGAATGTAGTCCGCTTTGATGTACACTTTGAAGTGCCGAAAAGCGGAATAAAAAAATCCCAAAAGGCTATATGCACACACAACCTCTTGTACCCCCTTTGGAAGTAATTTAGTAGGTGAAAGGCTGATGGAAGTTCACAGCTTGCTAACCAGATGGAAGCTCCCAACAGGTGTTTGAACTCAGTTACTGACAAACCTTTTATGAGCTTGTGCTCAGCCAATGAGAGGCACAGACTGGATCCCAGGGCTATCAGCTCTCTGGATCCAAGTTTTCCTTTAACGCTGCAGCACTAAGAAGAAAATGCTGGATTATGCAGTTGTGAATTAGTCGCCATGTAATTTTCCTTTCCATTTGTATTTCATTCGTGAAGAGGTAGTGTTTTGACATTTTTAAAACTTCTTTGATTCATTGTGGAAGGCATGACTTATTAAATCAGTACACTGCTTTGTTGATCCTCATTGGAAACCCATGTGAGCACCACATGGATCCATGGACAGACAGCTGGAGAGAAGACTTGGAAGGATATAAAAAATAAAAAAAATTGGGGCATTGGTTCTAGTAAAAAAAAATGTCCTTAAAAAAAAAAAAAAGTGTGTAAAAATGTCAGAAAATATTTTTAAAATTTATAAACCGTAAATTTCAAGATTATGTGCTAGGCGGTATACAGTCAATACATAAATATCAAGTAAAAAACAAAAACATCACAGCAAATTCACAGAATACACTTTAAATCTTCTAAATAATAAAAAATCATCACCTCCGTATACAAATATGCTTTTAGTTGTTTTTGAAACATTTTCACATCCTCCGTCAACCTCAGATATTGTGGAAGACCATTCCATAGTTGTGCTCCAGTGTCTGAGAATGCACATTTACAGGTCTTGACCCAATGATATTCCTTTATCGGAGGTAAAGATAAGACAATCTGAGAATGTAGGGATTGCTTGGGTTCATATTTAGTTAAAAGGGTGGATAGATAAGGGCCAACATTCTTCAATGTTTTAAAAACCAATAACAATTTTAAATTTACTTTTGTATTCTGTCGGCAACCAATATAAACTGTAAGACTTCTACTTAAAAGCATCCGTGCAGCTGCATTCTGCAGAATTTGACTGGTCCTAATCTGACATTTAGGTAGGTCCACCAGCAAGGCATTGCAGTAATCAACAGTTTTGGTAAAACAGCGTGTACAAACTTTCTAAACTCATTAATCTCTAGTATATATCTAAGATGTTTTAAGAGTTGTAATTTATAAAAAAAAAAAAACAAAAAAAACCCCAAACAGATTTTAATACTTTAAAAAAAAAAAAAAAGTTCAGTGTATGTTAGAGGAGTCCATTTCAAATCCTAAATTTATGTATTTATCTTTAAATGGTGTTACAGTATAATTTATTAATATACTGGGACACATATATGATCATAAGGTGTTTTTTGAAACTAACATTGCTTCAGTCTTTTTCAAATTCAAAAAAAGCTGATTTGACTTCATCCAAGTTTTGATAGTCTTCAAACTTTTGTATTGAGGTTTCCATTGGGAAGTAAAGTTGAAGTTTGTCAGCATATATCTTATGATATGGTATTAACTATCCAGAATATGACACAATGGGGAAAGATATACGTTAAACAATGTAGCTGACTATATACTTCCTTGAGGGATGCCCACTTTCAAGTTACACCATTTGGAGCTGTCATTAAAATTTTCAACTTGAAACATTCTACCACTCAAAAATGAAGCAAACCAGGAGTAAATGTGACCACCAATTCCTAAATCAGCTAAGCGATGTAATAGTAACTCATGTGTCGAATGCAGTCAATTACAGGACAATAACCCCATTCTTGGCCTCCATCTGGCAAGATAAATGAAACCAAAGGGTAAGACCAAAAGAGGAAGTATTAGAAGTGAAGGAACAGGCAGTGTAGTTTATTGAAAAACTTTTGGCTATAAAGTAGGCGTTGAGTAATTTTAAATTGCCTGGTTTTTTTTTTTATGTTCTGGAGGGCATATTTGTTAATATCCCAGAACGGATCCTCTTGATTCATGTCTCTTTTTTGATCCCACAGGCTTTGGAGTGCTTGTATCGGCAGCAGTGGACAGCAGATGACGGACTTGGGGTCCTGATTATATCGCCAACCCGAGAGCTGGCTTACCAAACCTTTGAGGTCCTGCGCAAAGTGGGGAAGAACCACGAATTTTCAGCTGGGCTTATCATCGGTGGCAAGGTTGGTTTGTGTTTTCCAACCAGATAAGTAAAAAAAAAAAAAAAAAAAAAGAAAGTGCCCTAGGTGGACAACCTGATTAGAGCAGCAAAGACCAACCAGCAGTGAGGGTCCCTGATCATATCCGATCCTCTGTAGCACTTTCTGCTGATGGGTGGGGGTGACTGGTATGCTGTTCCTCCATGTGGAGGATGCAGTTTCTAAAAGGAAGCAACAGAAAACTAAGGGGTAGATCTTTAAAAAAAAATACGCGATTGCGTACTTTTGTTCACGCACCAGGCGCGAACAAAATCCAGGGTCGGCGCACGCAAGGGGGTGCACATTTGTGCAACTTGCGCGTGCCGAGTCCAGCGCACGCTGCCTGTTCCCTCCGAGGCTGCTCTGATTTCGGACCGGCCTCGGAGGGAACTTTCCTTCGCCCACCCACCCGGCCCTATCTAAACCCCCCCTACCTTTGTCGGCAAAGTTACGCCTGCTGAAAGCAGCCCCGCTCCGTCCTCCGGTCCCGGGGGCCGGTCCGGAGGCCTCGACCACGCCCCCGGGCCGGCGCCACGCCCCCGAAACGTCGCGGGAAAGCCCCGGGACTTACGTGCGCCGGCGGCCTATGCAAAATAGGCAGGCCTTTTAAAATCCGCCCCTAAGTGTAGGATGGATGATGCAGTGCAGGTTCTGGTTTGCATCTGCCTGAGCCATTGTATTGCACTTTGCATCCTAACAGGATCTCAGTGTCTTTGTAATTGTTTTACTTCAGCAGTGAGCAAGCAGCCAGCTGGTGGATGATGTCCCAGCAGCTTTTTCAGCAATAGGTGTTTCAAGATCGCATTTAAAAGGAAGATGTAGCAAGTTTATCTTTTTTGGCCCGGCAGTTTCCTGCTGCAAGTTTTGGGTTTCTAGCTTGAGTGGAAACTAGGCTGAGATGGGGCACCATGAGCCTTTATTTGCAACTATCCAGGCATGACTGGAAAAATGTTTTGAAAACTTACACTATCAGGGAAAAGTTGTTTTTTTTCTGCTATGATTTCCCTTATTTGGGGGCATTTTATTTTGTTTTGCTTGTTTGCTTCTTTCTCTCCCTTCCTTTCAGCCTTTTCATCTCCTTGCCTGTGTCCTGTCTGTCTTCCCTCCCTTCTCTACAGCCTGGCAGTAGAAGGCTGGTGTGGCTCTTCCACAAAGCCCCGTAGCTGTCCAGAGTTGTGGTTGTGGCAGGGGCCTGCTCTGGGCCACCAAGACGTCTCCTCTGCATGATCAGGCAGCAGAGGACTGATGGGGATGATGACTCCTCTTCTTTGTGGTGCAGTGTCTTCTCTCAGGCTGGACAAAACAGCTCCTGCCAGCTCCCTGGCAATGCCGTGCACCATATGATGAATTTTAGGTGCCTGCACAACCTGACACCTGGGATTTGCCCTGTCTTGGGGCTGTTTCCCTTTCTCAACTCTTAGTCTGATCACTGAGACAGAGGATATACATAAGGGCTCTTTCCAGAAATTTGAAATTGTGCGCCCTGAATCCAGCCTCTTGGTGTTGCATTTGATAAATGGATGAGAATCTCTCCCTCAGGGTTTGTGACCCTTGACTCAGCATCATCACTGGCCTTGGCCTGGCCCTGGTCCCCTATGCATGGCAGTGTACAGCCATCGGGGCCTGCTCCAATGAGTTAGGGCCATATGGCCATGTGATGGTAGGCCTGTTTTCACATTTGAGTTCCTGGTGCCTCATCTTTTCGTCTTGCTAGACATTATTATATATCAAGATGAGAGATTTGTGAAGATGTCCACATCAGGTGCATGTCTTACTTCCCCCTCCTTTTCACTGTCGCAGTCTCTGCTTGTGGTTGTCCCATATGTACATGCCTTCTCTCTCTTACTGTGTGAGATGCAGCTCTGCAGTAGAAAGATGTTGCCTCTCTCAGGTGTGTGGGAGATTGCTTTGCTTTCTATCTGACAGGATGTATTATGAGTATTCTTTGATACATAAGAAATGATTCTAATTGCTGTGAACAGCAATGCCTCTGTGGGTTTATTTTACTATTAATTTCAGGATCTGAAACAAGAATCAGAACGCATCAACCGTACAAATATACTTGTTTGTACACCTGGACGGCTTTTGCAGCACATGGATGAAACCTCGTATTTCCATGCTTCCAGCCTCCACATGTTAAGTGAGTAAAGAAATTGTAGCTATGTTGTAGAAGGAGTCTTTTCAGTGTAAATTGACTGGGTCTTGTGTGTGATCAGATATAAATCTATGGATGAGCCCCTTGTCAAAAGGGCGTTTGGCTGCATCAGTGCTCAGTAGTTTGGATTCCTCCCGGTCATTATAATCTTTTGCACAGTAGACATGGCTGTGTAAAGTGTATTTTAATATGCAGGGTTTCCCTAGTGTGCATGATCATTGTTTGCTGTGTGTATGGTTACCATTAGGACTGTACCGAGCTTGATGGGATATCAGGTTCAGCAGCTATTGAGCATCCGCAGGGTCGAGGGATGCACTGGAGTTGGCTGTTAAGCAGCAAAAATTTGCATTGTGCATGTCGTCTGCGCTCCAAAAATTTGCGTTGTGCATGTCGTCTGCGCTCTGATTTGGTTTTGGAGGTTGGATACTGAGCTGGCTTTATGCTTCTCTGGCTTGCGTTTTCAGTTCTGGATGAGGCAGATAGAATCCTGGACATGGGGTTTGCTGAGACCATGAACGCAATCGTAGAGAATCTGCCGCAGAAGCGCCAGACTTTGCTTTTTTCCGCCACTCAAACAAAGTCTGTGAAGGATCTTGCACGATTGAGCCTGAAGGATCCCGAGTATGTCTGGGTTCACGAAAAAGCAAAATTCAGGTAGGTAAACTTCTTTTCTTCTTTCCTACAAAAGCCTCATGCCGCTGTATTTTCTCTCTGCTCATGGCAGTTTTGATGAGATGTTAAAAATAAACAAACACATTTGGATACTGGCATCAGTCAAAGGGAGGATGAGGTTTGTAGTATGGTGAAATAAGGGGGCTGGGGGGAGGGAATATATCTTTTCTTTCTTCTTTATTTGGGATTTAGTTCTGTTGCTTTGCTGCTGGTGGGCTGCATGTTCAAACCCGAGGAAAGGACGATTCCACTGTCTCTGTGGAAAGCCTCTTCCAGGGAAGGTTTCGAGCCATACCTGTAATTTTAGAGGCACTGCAAACCCGTCATATTGTTTTCAGCTTGTTAGGCAGAGCGGGTCTGCATAGCCATGCTGTCCCCTTACATTGTTTCTGACCAATTAAGTGCTTGGGATGATGAAAAGGTGCAATTACTGCCTCCAAAATAGTAATTACTTCAGCAGTCTTCCAGCTTGAAACCAGTGGTTTGCTCATTATATCAGCAGCTGATTTTGGCTAAAATCTGATATAAGGCAGAGAGTAGCAGATGAAATGAAAGCCATTATTGATCTATTTTTCTTTTATTTATGGGATTTCTACCCCGACATTTGTTTAGTAACATCACATCGGTTTGCAGACAACTTGAAATTAGCAACAGCGCTTTACAAGTGTAAAAATGAAACAGTACAGTTAACAGAGCAGATAGACGAACAAGCGAGATTAAGCATAATAGGGGTTTAACTGTGTAAATATAGTGCATAAACGAGAAATTAGAAAGTTATGAACCGGCGAGAGACAAACATAACCAACAAAAACTGCATAATTAAAGTACAAAATCATGAAGAAAGTTATCAAATAATGCAGAATTAAAGTACAGGTGAGGCGGCAGGCGCACAGGGTTGTAGAAATGTAAGAGGAGTGCCGATTACTGTATAAAGCAGGTAGCGTAAAATTAGGGGAAGGCTTGCGTGAAGAGCCATGTTTTAATTTTTGGTTTAAATTTTTTTGTGCATGATTCTTGCCGCAGATTGGGGGGCATGGCGTTCCAGGTTGCGGATCCTGCTATGGATGTGGGTATGTTCTTTGGTTGAAGTGTGGAGGGTGATTTTGTGTGATGGCCTGTGTAAGGTGGCGCGTTGTGATCTGGGTGTCCTGGAGGGTTTGTGGAAGTACAGTGAGTTGTTGAGCCAGTGCATATCTTCAGTATGTAGTATTTTGGTATTAAAGTTAATGTTTTGTATTTTATCCGCTCGGCGACGGGGAGCCAATATAGCTCTTTGAGGATAGGTGTAATGTGTTTGGATCTGCGAGTGTTGGTGAGTATGTATGCAGCTGCATTTTGCAGCATTTGAAGGGGGAGCATGGTCGATTTGGGGAGGTCAAGGAGGAGTGAATTGCAATAGTCAATTTTGTTTAGGATTAGAGATTGCAGGATGGTGCGAAAGTCTCCTTGATGGAAGAGGGGGTTTTAATTTCTTAAGTGTATATAGTTTGAAGTAACATCTTTTATCGTGTTATTAATATGCTTTTTACGGTTTAATTGGTTGTCAAAGGTGACTCCGAGGTTTTTAACATATTGTGTAGGGGTGATTGTAGTGGAGAGGGCTTGGGGGGGGAGGGGGTGTAGCACTAGTGTGATTCTGCAGTGGTGAGATAATCATGAGTTCTGTTTTATCTCTGTTGATGGCAAGATTAATGCTCGTGAGAAGTGTGCTATTGGCTTTGAGTGCGGTATCCCATGTTTTGAGGGCATTGCATATGGAGTCAGTAATGGGGATGATTAATTGCACATCATTCGCATATATAAAATACATGAGGCCGAGTTCGGCTAGGAGGGTTGATGAGCGGGCGGAGCCTTGTGGGACTCCATGGGATAGGTTATGAGCTTGTGATTCCTTATTCCTAAAGTTGACTTTATATTGCCTATCTTTGAGGACTCGAACCAAAGTAGGGGGGGCGTCTGTAATGCCTATTTCCTTAAGGCGGTTTATGAGGGTGTTGTGATTTATGGTGTCGAAAGTGGCTGATATGTCAAGCATTGCAAGTATATAGGAGTGCCTTTTGTCTAATCCTGAGAGGAGTGAGTCGGTGAGCATAAGTAGCAGAGTTTCAGTGCTGTGGTGCCTTCGAAAGCCAAATTGGTGAGATGAGAGGATGTTATGCTTTTCTAAGAAGTCAGTGATTTGCGTGTTTACTACTTTCTCTAAGATTTTTGCCAGAAAGGGAAGGTTGGAGATGGGGCAGTAATTAGCAAGAATGACTGGGTCAGATTTGGGTTTCTTGAGTATTTTTATTTTATTTAAAAGTATTTATATACCGTTTTATAAAATGAGTTTTTGTCAAAACGGTTTACATTAATTAAAATAAAGTTTTTAAAAAGAAAAGTCAAATTAAAAATAAGTTAAAATATACAAAAATTAATCAATAGCTAAAACTTTTAAAAATAAATCAAATTAATTACTAAAAAAATAAAAAATAATAATAATAAGAATATGTTGCCATGGACTTCCTATCGGGGGAAGGAGGGGAGGGGGGAAAGGGGGGAGCATGAAAAAATGGGAATGTAGCTAATATGGGGGAGTGGGAGAATGGTAAGGAGGGAGGAGGGGGATGGGGGGGGGAGAAAATGAAATGAGAGTGATGAATGTGGAAATGGATGAATGAGCATTAAACTTGTTCTTGAATGGATGTTTGAAATGCAAGTTGGAACAAATGAGTTTTGAGTGATTTTTTGAAATGAGAAGGATTTGATATTGATCGGAGAGGGTTTGGAAGTGAGTTCTCTTTCTGGTGACGTCTAATCTGGCTTGTTTGGGTGAAGGAATGTCTAAGAGATTTTGGGTGAGTGATCTTAAGTGTCTTGTAGGTTTGTAAATCCGTAGTAATGAGCAGAGCCAGGTGGAAGTTGGATTGTGGATTAAGCTATGAATGGTGGAAAGAATTTTATATTTTATCCTGAATTTTATGGGGAGCCAATGTAAAGATTGAAGAATAGGAGTGATATGATGGTGTAAAGGTGTTCTAGTTAGAATTCGGGCTGCACTGTTTTGGATTAGTTGAAGAGGGTATAGTGAAGAATCTGGTAGTCCTAGGTAAAGAGCATTACAATAATCGAGACCGGAGAAGACTAGAGATTGAAGAATGGTTCGATAGTCACGGTAGAAGAGCAGTGGTCGGAGATGTTTTAGAAGCCGTAGTTTATAAAATGATTTTTTGGTAAGTATGGGTTTACTGATTGCTTGTTTAAGGGAGGTGGGGACTTCACCTAGTGTTAGGGAGCAGTTGATAATTTTGGCAATGGGAGATGCTATTGTTTCTGGGATGGTCAGGAGCAGTTTAGTGGGGATGGCATTATTGGGGGTGTGGCAGGTTTGATTTTCTTAAGGAAGGATTCTTTTTCAGAGGTGGCAGTATTTTCAAAACTGTTGAATGATGCATTCTGGTTGAGAGGTATAGCTTTGGTGGGGAGTAGGGATGTGGAAAACTCGTCAATATCTTTGCTATTTTGTCATGAAAGAATTGCGCTAATTCTTCACTTTTGGTTATGGCATTGCCGTCTGGCATGGGCGGGGGGCAATCTTGGTCATTTCAGCAACATAGCTAAAGAGGGCATTTGAATTAAATTGAAGATCATGGATTTGTTTTGCATGGAAATCTCTTTTGGTTTTGAGAATTTGTTTATGGTAGTTATGTAGGGCAGTCTTGTATGTGGCTAGTTGTGTGGGTGAGGGATCTTTGCGCCTGATTTTTTTCTAATTTTTTGAGTGGTTAATTGTTTTAGAAAGGAGGGGACAAAGTTGATTGGCAATATTGCTAGTGAGCGAGTTCCATGATGTGATGGCTGTAATGGTGTCAGACAGGTCCAGTTTATGTAGGTCATTGTTGAGGGCAGTAGAGAGGTCATCTTTGGAACATGGTTTATGAAAGTGGATAGTGTTGCATACTTTGTGTGTTTGTGGGTTGGTATATTGAAGACAGAGGGTTGTTTGGATGATTTGGTGATCAGACCAGGGTATGGGTGTGTAGGAGGTGGTATTGTTAGTGAAAATGAGGTTTAGGGTATGACCAGCTTTGTGAGTGGGGTTTGTTAGGATTTGCTTTAGGCCTATTGCCTTGAGGGATGATAAGAGGGTTTCACAGGCAGGTGAGAGTGGTATAGCATCGACATGGATATTGAAGTCTCCCATGATGATAGCAGGAGTGTTGATATCAATGTTTTGTGTGAGGAATTCAGTGATGTCTGTTGAGAGCTTCTTTGACTGGGCAGTTTAAATGGAGCCGCTATGCTCATCAGAGAACAGCTGGCTGATATTTTCTGCTTTCTTAACAAGCGGTGTAAAGTGCAATTAAAAGACACAGCAGACTTGCTGTAAGATTTTCTGGCAGGCTGGAGCTCATTCTACAGATCCCATCTAGAGACAGTGGACAGTTAAATGGGTTATGCAGGTGGAGGGTTTTCTGACCTGGGTGAGTAAAAGCAGGTACCCTGAGTAAGTCCTTTCTTTTATTTGCTGGTTTTCCTTTTTGTGGTCCAAGTTTTCTGCCTATAAATGGTGACCTAGAAGGTGAAGTTTGATGAGACTTTCTCGTCTGTTGAGGCTCCTGTGGGCATTCTGCACTTCACATGCAGGGTGCATATAGGAGAGGCTGAGGTTCTTTGTATGGTTTTGTCTTTTTTATCTATTAATTAATTGGTTTTTATATACCGTCATTCGGTAGAACCATCACAACCATTGTTACAAGGTAAAAAAACCATAATATCGATGAGAAGTAAGATAAATAAAAAGTAGATAAAAATAATTTAAAAAAGAATGTAAAAGCAAAGAGCACAAGAAGTAATATATAATCCTAAAATAAGACAGAATAAAAAGTGCAAGGTACATGTGTTTCTATAGGTATGCTATAATTTAAAATAAAGTAATAAGAGCATATAATAAAACATAAGAACAAATTAATTATCAGATACAACATAAGAGCTAAAGACGAGAATATGGGTGCAGAGTGCAAGCAGCTGCTTTGATTATGTGGGGTCCTGCTATGCCTTCATAAAAAGCCAGGCTTTTACTTCCTTTCTGAAAGTATTTAAGTTTGTTTGTAGTCTTGATTGGACAGGGAGCGAGTTCCATATTTTAGGACCTGCCAACGATATTGCTCGTTCTCTTACTTGACTCATGTGTGCTGATTGTATGGATGGAATGCTCAGTAACCCTTTGTTTGCGGAACGCAAATTGCACTCTGGGGCATATGAAGTCTAATGGCTGCATTTAGCCAATCTGTTTGTTCCGTGTAAATAATTTTATGTAAAATGCATAATATTTTGAAGTCGATTTGAAATTTTATATGTTACCAATGTAAGCATATTAGTATTCGAGTTATATGTTCCTGCTTCTTTGTTCCTGTTAGTATTCTAGCAATGTGTCTTCTAACAGGGTCTTTGGGTGCTCATTTTTAGTAGAGAGCTTAACACAGTGCAACACAAAGTGCTGGATCGTTGATTTATATAAGTTCATGAAATGGAGGACATGGCTTCCGGTTCTGC
Source organism: Rhinatrema bivittatum (assembly GCF_901001135.1). NCBI lineage: Eukaryota > Metazoa > Chordata > Amphibia > Gymnophiona > Rhinatrematidae > Rhinatrema > Rhinatrema bivittatum. Next base: position 75,313,793 of record NC_042619.1, read on the forward strand.
TCTTTGCAGATTTCTAACTGCGTCCTTTTATTGTCTTGGTATTACAGCACTCCGGCGACCTTGGAGCAGAAGTTTGTCGTCTGTGACCTGCAGCAGAAAGTAAACCTGCTGTACTCCTTCCTGAGAAGCCATCTGAAGAAAAAGAGCATCGTATTTTTTGCAAGCTGTAAAGAGGTATTCTTGCACACCTGCCATAGCGTTCATTCTTTCTTTTGGAGCCCTCGAAGTGTTGAGGGGAGGGAGATCAGACTCAGGACATTTGTGTTGGCATTTGTCACCTACATAAAGGGGGTTTTGCATGTAGAATCTGTTGGGTTTCAAACAAAATATTTATTTTATATTCAGCTGCATTTTTTTTTTTTTTGCCTTTCTAGAGCATGGGGTCCCTCTGCATTGGTGATAATTGTACCCGAGGGAAGCTGTCAGGGGGATTCCTGCTGAGGTGCTTGTCAGTGCTCTTTTAGTAGAGACTGGCTGCTGCTTAGCATTGAGAGAGGGTTCAGCTGATGGAAACAGTAGAGGAAAAAAAAAATAAAAAGTATTGATTTCTCCTAGCTGTACAAACTGTTGCCTTCCTGATATTGTTGTTTTGATCGGGTTTCCATACATTCCGAGGAGCAGTGATGTAAAGAGCACACAGCAGGTTTTCTGGCTTGGGGGATGAGGGGGTTGGTGCTGGTACTGAAATGGAAACTATTACATTACTGTAGTGGGGGGGGGGGGGGAAGCAGAAAGTAATATACAGAGGAAAGGATAAGAATTCCTAAAATAAAATGTTAAACAGCTTTTTTTTTTAAATTTTTTTTATAATTTAGTGTTTTTTGAAAGGTATTATAAACAAATTGCACTGGATTAATAATTGACCATATTTATGGAACAGTCCCTTAAGTACCCCCCACCTTAACCTCCTATACAAAATGACAGTCTATGCTTCTAACTAAACTTGGCTGTGTGCAGAGAGCATTCAATAGCAAGCTATAACTCAAACATAATTCCTCGCCAGCCAGGAGTGAAATAGTTCCCTTATGACTTGTAATTTGGAAAGAATATTATGCTCTAATGCCGTCAGTTTCCCCATATAATGCACAGTTTTTAAACGCTGGCAAACTGCTATAAGTGGCGGGCTTATCGGTTTTTCCCACCAGGCCACAAGAGAACATCTAGCTGCAATGGCAATCTGTAAAATTTAAATGTTGCCTGGAGGGCAAGGCATTAAACATAGGAATCCTTCATAAAAAATAGTTTGGGGTCTTTTTGGAATGGTAGTATCAGTAAAGACAGCAATCTGATCCCAATACATCCGGCCTGATGGACACTGCTACCAAATATGAAATAGAGTGCCCTTTGCGCCACATTGGCGCCAGCAGTCACCATTCATAGACGGATAGATTTTTTGCGAGGGTCCAAGAGTAAGATACCAACAAAGGAGTAGCTTTTATCCGTTCTCAACAATTGCTTAACTACGCCCTATAAACATAAAACATAGGTCCCGGCTACCTTCCTCCAAAACTTCCACCAAATCAGGTTCCCAAGACACCATATGCTTGGGCTTATTTGGCAGTGTTTCGTTCAATATAGCATACAGTTTAGATAACCCTCCAAACTATTTATTTATTTAATTTATTTATTTAAGGCTTTTATATACCGACTTTCTTGATACAAATCAAATCAACTCTGTTTACATCGAACTAGGCAGTAACTATAACCAACCAAACAACAAGAGACAATTTGAAGGAGTATAAAGTTACACTATAACAAGGATGCCTTAACTGGGAGTAGGAAAAAGAAAGGGGGAACGAAGATAAAGTGCAATATACAAGAGAATATGTGAGGGGCAAGGAGCCATCCTCGAGGTAACTTGTAACATGATATAGCATATATTTCCTTACATAGTTGCTGGAACGTTATTTATTTACATAATTGCTGGCATAATTCAAGTCAGGCTATTGGACAAGAGGCGGGGAAGGCTACTATGCAGCCAGTCAGAGACCCTAACATATTATCAAGCTCGAGAATGAAAATCTCCAGCTCAGCAAGTATTAATGTGTTCAGGAGATGCGGAACTCTCAGAATTATTTCAGAAGCTTTTTCCTCTGTTACCCACTCTCTGCCGTTTGGGTTGATCACTGAGTGCCAGGCCCAAGGACTGCTTCACAACCACAGGAGCTGCGGTCTGTGCCACACTCAGGATATCCATCACCTCAGCGTCAGCCTCAGTTCTTATTTTAGATGGTGCTGTACTTTCCATAACCTGTACTTCTTCTTACTACATTTTGTAAATTGTTTTCCCTTCTTTTCCCACCCTTTCTTATTTTTTTTGTCATTCTGTATATTATGTAAACTATAACTTTATTGACAATTTTACATGTGTTATCTGAATCCAAAACCCTGCCCCTAGGGTATTGTCAGTACATGCTTGATAGGGAGCAGGAGAATTTGTTCTTCCACACGCAGGTCCTATTGATACCTTAAAAGAGCCATGTTTTACGCAAGTCTCTTACTGAGAGGAGCTGCACTAATGCTGGAAGACAGAGAGTGAGGCTGCCTTATTGTGGGGCTGATTTTGGAAATCCTGCTGAGTGTTAATACCACAATAGGATACATGGCTGCATGTTTCTAAGCCCAGCATTGCCACACGTGGTCTTTTCTTACTCCTTTCTTATGAGCTTATGTGGTACTTGGAGACACCACACTTATGCAGCAAAGAATGAAACGCACATGCTCTCTGCAGGAGCCTTTGATGTGGAAAATGTTGACTTCTGGGATTGTTACCTATGGTTCAGTTCACCCATGCGGGCTGTTCCCATTTTGCAGTGTGTGTCTTGTTCACCTCTTTTATTTCTCCTGTCTTCCACAGGTTCAATATTTGTTCCGGGTTTTCTGCAGGCTGCGCCCCGGCATTCCTGTCTTGGCTCTCCATGGCAAACAGCAGCAGATGAAGAGAATTGAGGTTTACAATGACTTCGTTCGTAAGAAAGCCGCTGTCCTTTTTGCCACTGACATTGCGGCGAGGGGGCTCGGTACGTAATTCAAAACCATAATTAATGGTGGGAGTACCAGAAACCTGCTTTCGTAATTCCATTGATGGGAAGAGAACCTATGTTTGAAATCACAGATAGGGCTTGAAGGGCCCGTGAAAAGCTGTCTAGTCTAGTCCCCTGCCTCTAGAAAGGAGCTGCTGGAAGCAGGGGACCATCCCATACTCTAATCTTTCTTTAAAAGTGTTCAGTATTGTTCACCTTGCCGCCGCTCTAGGTTATCTGTTTTAGTATTTAACTAACTACTCTTATACTGTGGTTCTGGTTTTTTTTTTGTTTTGTTTTTTTCGAAGGCCAGTTAAGTCATTTTCATTTCAGTTGGGTTGAAGCTTTTTGGTCTTTTTAGTCTGTGTTTTAGTCACGTGACTGGATGCATTCCTTTCTGCTTATTGTGTGCTCTACAGCTCCTATCTGCCCTCTGGCAGAGATCACCAGATTTTCCATGCCAACAGCATTCACCTGCTTTCTGCAAGCACTGTCAGTACCCGCTTTATCCCATGCTCTTAAATGTCTAGTTAAAATGTGGAAAAGCTGGTGGTCCAGGCTTCAGGAGACAGTGGAATCCTCCCTGACCTTGGTCATTAACTTAGAAGGATATGAGCAGATATAGTACATGCTGTTTGGAAAGAGCCCAAGCTGATTGTAAAATAGACTGCACTTCCCCATCATTTTTGATGAGTTTTCCTACCAGTCATGAATATTCTGCAAGAGTAAGTAAGTATTCATGTATTTCAATTGATCAGACATACAATTTCCAAAAAATTCTGAGCGACTTTTAAAAAAAGGTTTGGATAAGTTCCTAGAAGAAAAATCCATACACTGCTATCAATTAATAAGCATTAGTAGCTTGATATTTATTTTCCTAGTGTGTAGCCAGATGGACCCAGGACCAGTGGGTTATAAGCTCTTCTGCTAGCAGATGGGAAATTGAGTCAGATTTCAAAGCTGAAAACACTCTAGATGTACCCCTGTAGTAACCTCAGCTCTTCAGTATCTCTCTGTCTCCTAGCAGATGCGGGCACTATCCCACACACTAGAATAGTGTTAACAATTACAGAAAAGAAGAGAGAAAACTTTGTCTTAAAGAAGATCGAGCCCTGCTCTCCTGCGGTGAAACCTAAGGGTCCCTCCCCCAGTTGAGAATTCTGAGGTGATTTCCGATATCCCTCGGAGGTGTGCCTTGGTCTGGTAGCCAGTTCCTGGCGTGGACTTAGCCCCCAGAGTGGCTGAAAGGCAGCGGGTGCACAACCGAGCACGGCGGTGAAGGAAAAACTCTTTTTCCCCGCAACTGGAGACCGTCCCGGCACTTGATCGGTAAGCGCCAAGACCAGGTAAGCAGAAAACTTTGAATTCAGGTCTTCGAGGCTCGGATTGCCATACCGTTTCGATTTCCTTTCTGGCGAGGTAAAAAGAAGCACCGATCGGGTTGAGCAACCATGGTTGGGCTAGCCCCTGATCTGGTGCAGGGGTCCACGTGGAGACCTTCGGGGGCGTCATCTTACGCGCGGGGAGCGTCGGTGCCATCTTCTCTTCTCGACCGGCGGTACATAGGGGCAGGCCGGGCAGCCGACGCGCCTAACTTGTGCACGTCCAATACAGACGCGCGCACAACTACACGCACAGCTGCGTTTACAACTAGAGGCAATAGCACCGGCACCCAAGAAGACCAGAAGGCACTCTCTTTGCACAGCCTGCCACATAGAGCCGCGCAGCCAGAACTGGAGTCTTGCCTGTGCCAGTATTGCGAGGAAGCCCAGGGGGGAACCAAAGCCTGGTCCCTCCCTGTCTGGGGATGGGTCAGAAACTACTACAGACGATAGTTCCCTAGACCTATGCATCTTTGAGATGACTTCTCCACAAGAGGGCACCTCAGGGGCTCCTATGCGACTCCCACTGTGATTAACATGGACCCAGGCACCTTCTCCTGGTTAGAATTTTTCCAAGGACTGCAAGCCTTCGTTCAGGTGCAGGCTCAACCCCGGCCAGAAGCACAAGATCCTCCCGGCCCTGCTTGGATGCCTCGAGACATGCCTCGCCTAACCAAGAATCCCCCTGACAGGGACTCAGAAATCTCAGATGATGATGGCGACTCCCTGGAAGAAGGAGAAATTCCTCCAGGCCTGGAACCATACCAAACCATGCTTTGCTTCTTCCACAAGGATGAATTACCAGCCCTTGTTTCCCAGACTCTGAAGATTCTGGGTATTCCAGGCATGGACCTGATGGCGGAATCAAAGAAGAACCCCATCCTGGTGTCCCTTTGTAAAGCCTCATGCTACTTCCCAATGATGGAAGCCATCCAGGAACTGACAGACCTCGAGTGGGATGCCCTGGAGGCCAGCTTCAAAGGGGGTCGGGCCTTGGAAGCCCTATACCCTCTAGAACCAGTGACAAGGAACGCCTGCGTTTCCCGAAAGTGGACACCATGGTCTGTGCCGTCTCAAAGCGAACAACAATTCCCTTTGAGGGAGGGGCTGCATTGAAGGATAATCAGGATAGATGATTGGAATCCATCCTTAAGCAGGCCTTCGATGCAACAGCAATGACACTGCAGATTGCTTCCTGCTGCGCACTGGTGGCACGTTCCTGCTTGCTTCTCTTGAGAGAAGCAAATAACTCTGGAACGTATACCGGTGAGACGATGGAACCTGCAGCAGCCTTCCTGATGGACGCAAGCTCAGACCTGGTGCGTACCTCAGCCAGAAGCGTATCCTTGGTAGTGGCAGCCAGAAGACAACTTTGGCTACGAAATTGGTCTGCTGATGCGACATCTAAAGGAATTTCACAAGAATGCCCTTTTAAAGGATCTCTCTTGTTCAGAAGCGAATTGGAGAAATTAGCCAGCAAGTGGGGCGAATCGCCAGTGCCTCGGCTACCGGAAGAAAGGAATAAAAGATCTCAGCATCTTTCTCCCAGAAGAACCAAGGGTAGAGGCTCGCAGTGCTATAGACCCTACAGGAACTCGCAGTTCCAGGCACCTCGTCCCTCCGGAAGGTCCCAGCCCTTTCAGAACTGACAAACCAAGAGAGGAGCAGGCCCTGGGGCAGGCTCCAGATGTGCTCCACAATGAGAATGGGCCGACCCATCCACAGGAAGAGGAAATAGTGAGTCGACTTGCCCTCTTCTTCCAAAGATGGGTCTAAATGGCAGATGAAATTTAATGTGGACAAGTGCAAGTTGATGCATATAGGGAAAAATAACCCATGCTATAGTTACACAATGTTAGGTTCCATATTAGGTGCTACTACCCAAGAAAGAGATCTAGGCGTCATAGTGGATAACACATTGAAATCGTCGGTTCAGTGTGCTGCGGCAGTCAAAAAAGCAAACAGAATGTTGGGAATTATTAGAAAGGGAATGGTGAATAAAACGGAAAATATCATAATGCCTCTGTATCGCTCCATGGTGAGACCGCACCTTGAATATTGTGTACAATTCTGGTCGCCCATCTCAAAAAAGATATAATTGCGATGGAGAAGATACAGAGAAGGGCTACCAAAATGATAAGGGGAATGGAACAGCTCCCCTATGAGGAAAGACTAAAGAGGTTAGCACTTTTCAGCTTGGAGAAGAGACGGCTGAGGGGGGATATGATAGAGGTGTTTAAAATCATGAGAGGTCTAGAACGGGTAGATGTGAATCGGTTTTTTACTCTTTAGGATAATAGAAAGACTAGGGGGCACTCCATGAAGTTAGCATGTGGCACATTTAAAACTAATCGGAGAAAGTTCTTTTTCACTCAACGCACAATTAAACTCTGGAATTTGTTGCCAGACGATGTGGTTAGTGCAGTTAGTATAGCTGTGTTTAAAAAAAGGATTGGATAAGTTCTCGAAGTCCATTACCTGCAATTAATTAAGTTGACTTAATAGCAGGTAACCACCGCTATTATTAGCAACGGTAACATGGAATAGACTTAGTTTTTGGGTACTTGCCAGGTTCTTATGGCCTGGATTGGCCACTGTTGGAAACAGGATGCTGGGCTTGATGGACCTTTGGTCTGACCCAGTGTGGCATGTTCTTATGAGATCATGTCGGACAAATGGGTACTAAACATCATTCGAGAAGGTTACTCTCTGGAGTTCTGCACCATCCCTCGAGACAATTTATGATGTCACCCTGCCACTCCCACACCCAGAGACTGGCAGTGGAAGTCACCTTGACAAGACTACTTAGTCTGAAGGCAATAATTCCAGTTCCCACGCCCCAACAAAATACGTGGCACTATTCCATCTATTTTATCGTTCCCAAAAAAGAAGGATCATTCCAACCCATCTTGGACCTCAAGTACGTCAACCATCATCTGCGGATACTACACTTCCACATGGAGACTCTTTGCTAGGTCATAATGGCAGTACAATCAGGAGAGTTTCTGACCTCTCTGGACCTCTCTGAAGCCTACCTTCACATTCCAGTCCATCAAGATCACCACCATCACTTTGCGATACTGGGTCACCATTACCAGTTCCGAGCGCTACCTTTCTGCCTAGCAACCGCCCCCAGAACATTCTCCAAAGTTATGGTGGTACTGGCGGCAACACTGAGGAAGGAAGGGATCTTGGTACACCCTTACCTGGATGACTGGCTGATCAGGGTAAAGTCTTCGGAAGAGAGCTGGCAGGTGACCAGCAGAGTCAAGAGCCTACTGCAGGAACTCGGTTGGGTCGTGAATGCGAGCAAGAGCAGTCTGCAGCCCTCTCAATCTCTAGAGTACCTGGGGGCCCGTTTCGACACTAAACAAAACAAAGTCTTCCTCCCTCCCCTGAGGAGAAGTAAACTGATGGAACAATTACGATTGATGACCAATGCACACCCAAAGGTATGGGACTATCTTCAAGCCCTCAGCCTCATGGCATCAACCCTGGAGATCGTTCCTTGGGCAAGGGCCCACATGCGACCGCTCCAACACTCCTTACTGTCACGATGGAACCCACTGTCCCAGGACTAATCTATTCGCCTCCAGTTACCAGCAGAGGTACGTTCTCAGCTTCAGTGGTGGCTACAGGAAGACCACCTAAGCAGAGGAGTAAGCCTATTCCCACCGAACTGGATCTTGCTCACTACGGATGCGAAGGTGGGGAGCCCACTGTCAGGAGCTGATGGCCCAGGGACAGAGGAACAAGGAAGAGGCAAAAATGGAATATAAACCGCCTGGAAGCTTGGGCAGTCAGACTTGCGTGCCTGCGATTCAGCCACAGACTCCAAGGCAAAGTGATTCGAGTGATGTTGGACAACGCTACAACGGTGGCTTACATCAACTGCCAGGGAGGAACCAGGAGCCAGCAGGTGTCTCTGGAGATAGACCCCCTCATGACATGGGCGGAGATAAACCTACAAGGGATCTCGGCCTCCCACATCGCAGGAAAAAACATCTCGGCAGACTTTCTCAGTAGAGAGAGCCTGGACCTGGGGGAATGGACGCTGTTGACCACAGCCTTCCAACTGATAGTAAATCGCTGGGGCCTCCCAGCCATGGATCTACTGGCCACCTATCCCAGTGACCAAGTCACCAGGTTCTTCAGCCGCAAACGAGAGCCACACTTCCAAAGGAATGACGCCCTCGTCCAGACATGGCCAGAGGAAGACTTACTGTACGCCTTCCTCCCCCCCCCCCCCCCCCCCCCCCATGGCCGCTACAGGGAAGGTCATCCAAGAGAGAGAACATCACTGGGGACTAGTTCTACTAGTGGCCCCAGATTGGCCAAGACAACCATGGTATGCAGACATGCAAAGACTTCTTGCGGGGAACCCTCTGTGCCTATCTCCACACAAGAACCTTCTCTGGCAGGGCCCGATTCTTCACGAAGATCTGTCTCGATTCTCTCTTATGGTCTGGCCCTTGAGAGGACTCACCTGAAGAAGCGCAGTTACTCAAAGGCCGTGATTGACAGCCTACTCCGCACGCGCAAGTTCTCCACATCCCTGTCATACATACGTATCTGGAGAATAGTCGAAACCTGGTGCGAGTACCACGGGATACTCCTGCGGATGGCCAAGATCCCCATGATTCTGGATTTTCTACAGGACGGTATGAAGAAAGGGTTGTCGCTCAACTCCCTCAAGGTTCAAGTAGCCGCACTGTCCTGCTTCAGAGGCGAAGTGGACGGTATCCAACTATCAACTCATCCGGATTTATCCCGCTTTCTGAAAGGGGTTAAACAACTCCTACCACCCCTAAAATGGCCGGTGCCCCTATGGAATCTGTCTAGTATTAGACTTCCTAGCAGGGGCTTCCTTCAGACCAACACGCAGTCTGTCACCACGCCTCTTAACATTGAAGACTGTATTCCTGGTGGCAATATGTTCAGCTCATTGCATCTCCGAACTACATCACTATCCTGTCGGGAACCGTTCCTTAGGTTCACTCCTGGAACTATACAGCTGCGCACTGTCCCCTCCATCCTACCGAAAGTGGTTTCCGAATATCATTTAAACCAAGCCATCTTCCCACCATCTCTGGATGAACATAAGGACTCTGAAGACTCACGTCTTCTTCGCCATCTAAATGTCGGCAGACTCCTGGTATGATACCTGGAAAGATCGGAACCGGTGCGCAAAACGGATCGCTTGTTCTTCACAGCGGGAAGAAACAAGGAGAAGCAGCCTCGCGGGCAACCATAGCCTGCTGGATCAAGGAAGTAATCAAGGCAGCCTACATAGAGGCAGTAAAGCCCTTACCACTACAGGTTTAGGCTCATTCTACGAGGGCCCGGGCAGTCTCTTGGGCAGAAACCAAGCTGCTGTCGCCCGCCGAGATCTGTTGGGTGGCGACATGGTCCTCCATACACACCTCCAGGTTCTTCCACCTGGATGTTCAGGCCCGAGAAGAGAGACCTTTGCATGGGCAGTATTAAGTGGGCCACCGGCAGCCTCCCGCCCTGTCCAGGAGTAGCTTTTGTACATCCCACTGGTCCTGAGTCCATCTGGCTGCACGCTAGGAATTGGAGAAATTACTTACCTGATAATTTCGTTTTCCTTAGTGTAGACAGATGGACTCAGCATCCCACCCACGGCTGCCCCAGAGAAGGAGAACCTAGGAAAGCAAACCTAGAGACTAAGCAAATATGGGTAAGCTGCTGCCTACCCTTAGTTCAGGACACCCACAGTTGTCCAGTGTCGGCGTTAATTGGTTGAGTGCACTGGCGGTCTCCAGTTTTGAATCAGTTGAACCAGTTCAATCAAGTTTTATCAAATTAATTGAGCAAGGATATATTCACAATAGCTTTTCGAAGAGAATACTGAAGAGCTGAGGCTACTGCAGGGGTATATCTAGAGTGATGTCAGCTTTGAAATCTGACTCAGTCTCCCATCTGCTAGCAAAAGAGCATATAACCCACTGGTCCTGAGTCCATCTGTCTACACTAAGGAAAACGAAATTATCAGATAAGTAATTTCTCCATTAATGTTTGGGTACTTGCCAGGTACTTACGATTTGGATTGGTCACTGTTGGAAACAGGATGCTGGGCTTGATGGAGCCTTGGTCTGACTCAGTATGGCAATTCTTATGTTCTTAATACTTATAAGATGATGTAATCTATTTTTTAATTGAACAATTAAGAAAAAAAATAAAGAAAGCGGAGTGCATCAGTTGTCTTATCTTTATAAATGAATGCATAATTTGGTGCACAAAATACCTGCTGCCAAAAAAGCCCTTTTAGATTCCACTCTAGTTGGTAGAATTTGTAGCAGAAAAGCAAACTGCAAGTCAGCCCCCACAGCCTTCAAAGCAAGACATTTTTGTTTTGATGCATTTTATCAAACTAGATCTGGCTGGTATTTAGAAACACAGAGGTCAATATTCAAATGTCATTTAGATGGATAACTGAAAAGTTATCCATTATGACAAATGTGGCATAATTAGCTATTTATTCAGCTAAATTATAGTAATATATAAGTAGTTATCAGGCTATAATTTAGCCAGATAAAAAAGAGGCGTTTGGGGGCTTTTCAGGGAGGGGAGGTATCCAGCTAACCGAGCCAAATTTTCGGTATACCCAGCTAGGTTAGCAGGATAACTGCTTCCGTCTTGTGTGGCCGGATAACGTACTACTTAATCGGGTATCTTTAAATGATATCTGGCTAAGTAGCGCCATCCTCACCCAAGACGATAGGGTATCAGTGGGGCAATGTCCTCCCTTCCCACCCGAAAGCATAATAGTAAGGCCCTGTTAGGCTGTGCTTTTCAAACCTGCCCCCCTCTAACCATTTTAACAACTTAGGACGGGGGCCATCCTGGTTCTTACTTACAAATATCATTGGGCAGCTTCCCCCCCCATCTCCCCCGATACCTTTTTTTTTTATGCGAGCCAGGAGTGAAGGACCCTGTATCTTGGTTCCCGGCACCTCCAGCGCTGCATTGACTGAGACACGGGGGGAGGCTGCCCAGTGATATTTCTAAGTAAGAATCAGGTGGGGCCAGAATACTGGCCCCTTCCTAAGTTGTTAAAAAGGTTTTGAGGGGGTTGAAAAGCTCGGTCTAACAGGGCCTTACTATTACACTTTGGGGAGGGAGGGGATCTTCCACATGAGAGATCCCCCAGTTCAGTCCCAAAGTTGGATCTTCTGCTCCCTGAGTCTCCTGGGGATGAGGATGTTGCAAAGGGGGGCATCCACAACCCCTGGGTGAGAGAGTTTCCATCACTCAAGGCTGGGATTCAGAGCCCATGATTGCAGGGTTCTAGAAGGAGCCCTGGCCCAAGGCTTACTGCAGTGACCACACTGGGGGGAGTGAGGGAAAACATCCCCAGGTAATTTTAAATGCAGACTCATGGCACCAGGATTGATCTGTTGGCCCAAAAAGAGCAAGAGGAAACTACTGCATTTAACTTGTATCAAGAGATGAGACTGAATTCCTGGATTACTGCCCTTGCTGTATACAGAGAGAGTAATGGTTCTGCAGAAGGGGCTATTTTGTGCTGTGTACCAGCTGTACCAGGGCACTCTTCATGCTAGGCATACCTCTGATCTTAGCAGTTAAAGGTTCAAGGACCAAAGCAAATAAGGGGGGGGGGGCATCTCTGCCTTTCTCTCCTTCCAAGAGAGAACTGCCCTGACATCTGCCCATTTATTTAAACTTATGCCTTTGGATTGCTATACTTCGTGTTGCACTTGTAGCTGTAGTGCTCAGGTTTTTCTGCAGAGCTAAGTTTAGCTGTGCTTTTCTGCAGAGTCACAGAAAAAAGCACCTCTGGCAGTCTCAAAATCAATCCTGGGATTATTTAAAAAAAAAAAAAAAAAAAAAAAAATCAATCCTAAAATCCTGGCATCGAAGTGACTTTGACTCCCTGAGTATTGCTCATGGCCTGTTTTTCGATGTAGCCAGGTGTGGCTGGTACGGAGCACAATGAAAACAAATCTTACTGTGGGATTCCTTTTTTTTTTTTCTTTCCCCCCAGTGACTCGAAGATGTCACTTGCCTGGGTACAGATATGGTACAGAAACCTCCGTGTTCCGTTCATGTATTCAATTTTCTGATCTTGTAATAGGCTTGCACAGTGATGAATGTCACTGTGAGAAAGTGGGTCAATTGTTTTGGATTCTGGAAGAAAAGGAATTTATACAAATGGTAAAAAATGTCCATCATTGGTCCCTTGTGGAAGTAGGAGTTTAAAAATGGTGACCTTGGGAGATGCTCAGTGGTCTAGATTTATATCTGGTCCAGTGCAATACATTTATTTTCTTCTAATTATCAATTGCCTCAATCAAAAAGACTCAATACGATGTGCAATCCAGCATAAATACAACCAGATTAAAATAACATAAAATAACAGCATAAATAATTAAAACCAATATTTATTAAATGTCTATACCATCATTCTGTATTCAATCATAATAGTGAACAATATAAAACAATAATTAAACAATATAAGTTCCAAGATGGTTTGATTAAAATGAGGGCTAGAGTGGGTTCAGGTTGAGACATGGTGAGACACAGCATGTCCTACAATGCATTTCAGAGAGTGTCTACCTCAGCAGATAGACTTCATGCGAGAGTAAAGTGACTCTGAGTTTTGATGGTTTTGTAAATTAAAAAAAATGTTTGTCTGGTGTACCAGTACGTATATTTATTTTTTCTTGCACTCTGGGGCGGAGGAGTGAGGGAGTCACATGACATGCTGAGCATGAGAAGACAAGCAGGGAAAGCTCCTTGGATCCCCGGCAGATAATCCTTTTTAATCCGTTCTGGAACCACATCTAATTGCAGAAACTGTGCCTAAAAAATCCCTGCCTGCCATTTGGGCTGATCAGACAGGAAAAGCTCAACGGACTGCTAAAAAAAAAAACCCCAAAACTGAGAGTCCTGCTCCTCATCTGAGGCCAACTGAGGAGCAGGCCTCAGATGAGGAGTGGCCTGCTCCTGCTACTCCACAGGAGATCATGAAAATGCAACAGAAAATGTTTGAGGCTTTCTCTGATAAACTTACCTCAAGTATTAACAGCAAGCTTGTGGGGTGGTGGTGGATAAAATTGCCGAATTGGTGGCTTGACAGGAGTGCACAGGAAGATGGATTTGTTGGACATGTCGGAGAAGTTAGATGATTTTGAGAACCTTGTTCGCAGAAAGGTCATTTGTACATTTTGGATTTCCAGAGAGGAAGAGGGAGCAGACCTGGCAACCCTCTTTGAAAGATGGATTCCCGAGGCTCTGGGATTGGCTGTAAAGGACAGCCTCCTAAAAAATAGGGCACATTGGGCACTTGTGCCTCTTCCAGGCCCCAGTAGGCGTCTTCAAACTGTTGTCGTGCAGCTTCATAATTATACAGATAATTTATACAGAAAAAATGAGACTCCTTGACAAAGGGAACATCGTTTATAAGCAGCAGTGGGTGATGGTTTTTCAGGACACTTCTGTTGCCTTGGAAAAAAAAAATGAGGGCAAACTATGCGCCAGTTAAGAAAACTGCAGCAATGGAGCCTGTCCTATGATTTAGTCTATCCAGCTAGATTGAAAATTATGGACAACAGTAAGCAACGGATCTTTGACATACCTGCAGAAGTGCAACGTTTCTTGGATCAGTCTGGTGAAGCTCCGCCACTAAAGGAAGAAATTAGACGGCAAACATGATAAAGAGCAAGAAGTGAGGAGCGCTCATAGTATGCTCAGTAACAAAACTGTTGAAAGGGCTTGGGCCTCCTACAAAGGCATGCACTGTGGTTCTCAGTTCACGAGTTTCCATGTCCTTTTTTTTTTTTTTTTTTTAATCTGGTATTTATGATGGGAGTTGTGGGGTGGGGGTGAGTTGGTTGGGACCCTGCCACAAGTTGTTTCTTTTCCCGCTTGGTGAGGGTTTCAGGGTAATAGAGGACCTCTGTCTATGCTGCAGTTCACAGGTTGGCATCTTTCTTTCTACTCGCAAGGCTCTGATGCACATCTGACTTTTGATGATGTATATTTGTGTGTGGTGCAGTTGATGTGGAAGTGGCAAAGTGATGGTGACCTCAATGGATTTTGTCTAGCAGCGGTGACCATTTGCAATTGTCTCCCTCTTATGGCTTTTTACGCTTAATGAACAGTTTGCAGTGTGCCCATCTTTTACTGGCGCAGTATGTGCGCGGAGGAGACCCGGAGACAAATATTTGCTGGTATGATTACTCTCTGTGTGCCGAGCGACTGTGTGTATATTTTCCTGGGTTCTAGTAATTTGGGGCAGGATGTAGGTGGTTTGAGGATGGTGAGGGAGAGAAAGCAGTGTAACATGGGCTGTGCCTCGAGGGTGTACAGGTGGCATATTAGACTTGAGTCTGTTTAAGGTGGTTATCAATCGTGGGCAGGGTGAGGAGTGGAGATACTGGTTGGAATGATGCTTTGCTCACCCTTTCTGGATTGAGATTTGGGAGGGTTAGAGGGTTTGTATGTTGAATGGGAGCTGGGATATTGAATGTTTGTGCAGTTGCTCCATTGCTTTTTTCATTGCTTGTTCATGGCTCATATTATCGGCTCCAATTTTAATACAAAATGTTAATGGCTAGCACACAGGTGAACATGGTCTCATTTAATGTGCATGGCATTTTGTTGCCTATCAAATGGAAAATAATTTTCCAATTTTTAAAAAGTCACAATGTTCATGTAACAAAACTGCAGGAAATCCACCTGACGAATGCAGAGCATGAGAAACTTAAAAGGGATTGTGTTGGGCAAGTGTATTATGCCTTTAATAATTCTAAGAGTGTGTGTGTGGGGTGTATAGTGATTCATAAAGCCCTCCCCTTAACAGTTAATAAATCTTCTCAGGATCCAGAGGGGAAGTTTGTTTTTATAGAACAGGCTCTTTATGAGCAGAAGGTAGCTATTATATATGGGCCCAACAAGGACCAAAACACTTGTAACAAGTACATGGTGTTCAGGAATTGTTTTCATCCCACCCCATTAGGCAGCTGGGGATTGGAACATCTGCCTGGACCCCCCTTCTTGTACCATTGTTATGGCAGTCTGAGCCAAATGAACAAAATAGAGGGAGTAGTCTTCACTGAGAGTCTAGGGCTTGTAGATGTGTGGAGAGTTTCTCTGTAGCAAAAGCTTCAGTTTCTACTCATAGGTACATAACGCATACACTCATTTTAGATTACTTTCTTTGCTCTGAAACTCTGTATCTGAGGTTGGAGCTAACCGATATTTTACCTGGGTACATTTGCTGTCCCTCAATATTTCCCAACATTAGCCTCAGAGAAGACCTGGTGATTGAATTTATCAGCTTTGAGGAAGGACAGCTTCACTGAAGTGGTCTGTAAGGACACTGAGGAAATCTTTGCGGTCCACTCTATAGTGGAATACAATCCACTGTTATGAAAGCCCTTAAAATCTGTACTATGGGGCAAGATCATTAGTTATACTAGCAATCTCAAGAAACTCAGGATAAGTACGGGACAGTTGATCCAGAAAAAATATCTATTTTAGAACAGCACACAAACTCCTCTGTTCCAATAAGGTGTGGAAACAGCTACATAAAGCTAGAAAGGAACTGGACTGTCTTAAGACTGATCAAATAGAACGCTGCCTAAGATTTTCACACTAAAAGTTTCATGAGCATGGAAACAAAAGAGGAGCTTTTTATTATGTACAAGACGTGAAGCATCTGGCTACTCTGGAGTCAGAACTGAAAGTGTATGCTGCTTCAGGAGAGGACGCCATTAACTGTGGGTCACTTCGACATAGAAGATAGCTATTGCATATCATTTATGTTAGATTGATGTGCCTTGCATTCACCGGCAATGCCTTCAGTATGATATAATCAGGGTTTCTGATTCTAGGTGTGTTTAAATTGTAACTTTAGATGTTTATTTTTCAGGAAATTATGAGCTCTTTTAGAGTACTAACAATCAGTGTTTTTTGGTGGTTTATGGCACAGGCCCTAGTGCTGAGTCTCCTTGATATCTATTCTATTTCCTCCTCTTTGCTTCTCTTCTTCCCCTACATATATCTCTTATCACTGATTTTTTTTCCTTTCATCTCGTTTCTTTGCCTTTCTGTTCTCTCAAAGCTAGATTTCATCTTCTCCTTCTCCCCATCCCAGCCATCATCTACTTTTATCTGCCTCTCCTTCTTCACCAGGTCAAGCTCCTTCCCTATCACTCACCTTTTCCACTGCCTTTCTTCTGCCATCTCAGTTGCTGTCTCCATTTTTATCATCTCTAATAACTCTTTCCAGCTCCCTCTATCCTCATGTCACCCCTTTCTCTCTCTCTTCCACCTAAATGCGGTCCTCTAATTCTTTGTTCCTCCAGTCCCAGGTCTCTCTCTCTCTAGTTGTGGTCCTTTCTCTCTCTGCCCATCCTGGGTCCTATCCCTCTATCATAGATCCTCGCTCCCAATTCATGCCCCCTTGCCAGGTCTCCATTTCCTTGTTCTCCCCTTGTCATCCCACCACTTCAGATACAGTCTCTCTCTCTCTCTGCCATCATCACCCTATGTACTGTCTCCCTCTCCCCCATTACCCCATCCTGCTTCAAGATCCCTTAATCTTGGGGCTCATGCTGTGAGGCTGGCTCAGCATGGCAGAGGAAGATGATGTGCTATATTAAGTGCCGTTCCTCCTGCTGGCTATATGTATAGCAGGGGGCATGGAAAAATACCCAATCCAGCATTCTTTGAGAAGGCTTAGCCTCCGCAAGCCTTGTTTTTTATATTGGGCACCTGATTACTGCTGCTTTCCTAGCCCACCAGCTGACAATCCCAATGGGCAATGCAGTGCCCAAGGTGCCCCTTGTCTTACAGCGCCCTGGGTAACTGTCCAGCTCGTCCTATCCAAAGGCCAGCCCTGGGCGTTGCGCTCCTTGACAGAGTGGTATGATTACATGGGTATCCAAAAAAGCCTGGAAGGCTCCTTAGTAATGGTAGATGGTTAGGTCATATAGTGATAACAGAATTAAACAGGCAGCTGGGTTTGTCTGGCAGGGTGCAAGTTCTATAATTAACTAGAAGTTCTAGTGTAAAATACAGGCGCTCACATAGCCAGATCTGTCTGGCAGGATGTGCAGGGGACATAGGAATCAGATAGTTGGGCAGTGGCATCGTTAGGATTGCTAGTTATTTAGATTATTTGACAGCCTTGTAGTTAGGCCAGGGGAAAATGAGTGCTGTAGGGAACTTGTATTCTCGTCCACCTAAGATGGGAGTACAAAGGAGGAAGACATGACTGTCTTGGATAAGGAGAAATCTTGTAGGTGGTCACTGTTTGTCACTGGTGGACCTTAACAGTGTGGTCAGGATTACTGGGCAGACTGGATGTGCTAGATGGTCTTTTTTTTTTTGCTGTCATTTTGCTGTAGTACTGTGGGGGAAATTTTCAAAACTAGGCAGGTAGTTGCAAAGGTACTTTTTCCAGCAGACTTTGATCCGCTCTCAAAGGGAAAGCACACGCATGCTTTTCCTTTTGTTGCCTAGGGGGAAAAATACCCACGGAGCTTTGCATTTGTTTCTTCTGCTGATGCTTTTTCCCTAAAAATCAATGAGCATAACTTTGAGGATGCAAAACTACATCCATTATTGCCTCCTGCGTTCTAACCCTGTGTGGCCAAAAGCATGTGTGCATGTTGATGCCCCTTGTGTATAGGGTGGGCAGTTTTCAGATGTCTTATTTGCACATGCAGATGACTTTTGAAAATTGCTTGCCCATGACAGAAAAGCTGCAGTAGGATAGAAGTGTGTTGTAATGGAGGTGGCATGTATGTGCATATTTTAATCTTGATATCATTCCACAGATTTCCCTGCAGTGAACTGGGTTCTTCAGCTAGATTGTCCAGAGGATGCCAGTACTTACATCCATCGGGTGGGGAGAACAGCCAGGTATGTTCTGAACTTGCCGTTGCAGCATAGCTCCCTGCTGCAACGGCAGGGGAGAAGAAAAACAACCAATAAGGGCTGAATAACAGTCTGGGTAAAACAAATAAGCATGGGTGTAGCTTGCTTATTGCGGCGGTTACTTCCCCTACTACCCATAACTAATCAAGCTTGATATTTCACTTGGTTGCAGCTCCATCACTGCTCTCTACATTAATGGTGGGGGTGGAAGGGAAATAGAACCAAAGAGCTAAGAGAAACAGATAAGTATGAGAAAAAAAAATGTGAAGCTTGCTGGGCAGACTGGATGGGCCGTTTGGTCTTCTTCTGCCGTCATTTCTATGTTTCTATGTTTCTATGTAACTTCTGGTGAGAAAACAAGGCAGTGATTTTGTGCCATAGCTGGTTCCCTCTTTTACTTCTCAGCTGCTTGGTTGTAGCCAATGTTTAGATAGGAGCAATATTTGATGCCCCTCCAGTTCCCGTCAGCTGTATAACTTACTACTTATTCGGCTAAGTGGCAGCCAGTATATATCCGGCTATGTTCAGTAGCTGTCACGTAGCAGGATAAGCAACTTATTTGGCTAAGTAGGTAGTCAGATATCCAGGGAATGGGCAATGGCTGTAACAGGGCGGTGCTACTTAGCCGGATAACTTAACTGGATAAGTGCCGATATTTGGACTTGTCCGGTTAAGTTAATTGGATAAGTTAGATCTGCCATAAAGCAGATCTAACTTATCCAGCTAAGTAGTGCCAGATACGTGGATATTCAGCAGTGTAGCTGTGCCCCTGGAACTTGAACCTTCAAAGTGAGGGCCAAACCCTTAAGCAAGCCATCCTGTAAAAATTCCAAAATCAATGGAATATCCACCTTGAGCAGTTCATTACCTCGCTCAGAACACCAGGCCTCAAAGATCCTCCGAACTCTAACATAGGCTAGTGAAATAGAAAATTTCCAAGCCCAAAGTAGAGTGGAAATTACAGCAGGCGAATAACCCCGCTTCAACAACCGAGCCCTTTCAATAGCCAAACTGTAAGAATTGTCCCAGATCCTCATGCAGAATGGGTCCCTTATATAACAGATCTGTCCGAGTCGGTAGCCTGAGGGGACTGTCCACCAGAAGTCTCTGGAGATTGGCGTACCATGACCTTCGAACCCAACCCAGAGCCACTAAAAGGATGGTGTTGGGTTTGACTTGCAATCTTCTGGACCAGCCTGCCTATTGAAGGCCAGGGCAGAAACGCATAAAGCAGAGCGCCACGTGGCCATTCCTGAGCGAGAGCATCTATGCTCATTGCTTTTGGGTCCCACCTGCGACTGAAGAAACATGGAATTTTCGCATTGTTGAAGGTCACCAACAGGGCTAGATCCGATAGGCCACAGCGATCCACCAGGAGCTGAAAGGCTAGATCCCAAGGTCCTGGAGATAGACACTCCTCTTCAACTTCTACCTTTTCAGTAAACAGATGTGTTCACTAGGGGGTGGGGTGCTCATATGGGCTCCTTCTGAACTCAAGGGATCTTGTCAGTGAAGGGATCTGTTTCAGATAAATCTCCTGGAGCTACAAGCCATTCAGCATACAGTGAGAGTTCTTTGCATTTCCTTCAGGAAACAAGAATTCTGATTTGAATTGATAACCAAGTAGTGATGTTCTACACGAACAAACAAGGTCATGGACCGTCTGCCAGGAGTCTTTCAAAATTTGGGAATGGGCTCATAGCCACAGAGCTTTTCTCCAAGCAACCCACTTTCTGAGATTTTCAACACCCTGGCGGATTACCTTAGCAGATTTTTTCACCCACATGAGTGAGTTAAACCAGAGGGAAGCAGACAGGTTGTTGGACCTCTGGAGTCACCTGTCAATCAACTTGCTCATGTCAGAGGATAACAGGAAGGTCAAAATATTTTATTCCGTTCTTCAAAGCAAGTTCAAGTCTGCTCTGGATGCTTTTATGCTCAGGTGGGATGCACAAAAGCATCCCATGCTGTATGTCTTTCCTCCACTTTTGATGGTAGTGAAAACTGTGCAGAAGGTACTGAAAGACTAAGTGCACCTTATCCTCATTGCCCTATCTACAGATATGGTTCTTTTAACTCTGTCAGTCTGCTCACTGATCCCTTTGGGATCCAATCTGGCTTTTCTGACTCGAGAGGAGGGGTTGTCTATATTATCCGAACTTCCCCTCCTTTAACTTTGCAGCATGGATGTTGAGCACTTGATAGTCTCATCACTGTCACTTTCCAAGGAAGCTGAGAATATTGCAATTTTGGACACGAGGCCTTCTACCAGAAAAGCTTAGTTTTTAATCTTGGTTTCAGGCAGACTTCTTGAACCTGTTTGCCTGCGCTCCAGAGTATCTACTTCAGTAATTCTCCTTAGAGCCGTGTCTATTGAAGACATCTGCAAAACTGCAGCTTGGTCATCAGTTCGTACCGTCATGTCCTGTTATTTTCTGGACAATATCTCAAGAAGTGATAGTAACTTTAGGAAAGAAGTTTTATGCAGCCTGTTCTCCCAGTAGTCCACTCACCGTGGGGAGAAGGGGTGATAGGGGGGTCCTGGTTGTCTTTCAGTAAGTGCTCTATCATGCAGTCCTTAGCTTGGGATTCCCCAAGTGTCATGGATAATTCAGCCCTGCTTGTCGATGGAGAAAACAAGGTCACCCCCCATAAACTGGGTTCTCTGTAGACAGCAAGATGAATTAGCCATGCTTAATATCCACCTGCCTCCCTGCAGAGTCAATCACCTAAAGCTAAGCTCTACAATAGACTGATGGGCTCACAAGACAAGTATGCATGTGGGAACTCCTATGCATGCTTAATAGTAAAACTGAGCTAGAGAGATGGGTCCATTGGTGGCGTTGGATGGTGTCAAGCACATGTCATGATGACTCCCATTTCTGATGCCTTTATGGTGTTCCCCGGTGTTTGTTTCCAAGGGAGATGTGGTAAAGGCTACTAGGGGAAAAGCTTTAGTGTCTGGAAGTTGTGTTTCCAGTGCTGTGCTCCAAGCCTAGGTTTGGGATGGTTCTTGACCTGTTTTGTGATTCCAAAAAAAGACTGTTCCTTTCACTCCATTCAGGACCTAAAAGAGGTCAACAAGTGTTTCCACATTACCTGCTTCATGATGGAAACTCTTTGTTCTGTTATAGTGAAGATGAGAAAATGGGTTTTCTTTCACATTTGGATTTTGCTGGCACATACTTTCACAATCCTAACAGGAAAGATCATAGAGATTTCTTCCGTTTTGTGCTTAGGAATGCACTTTCAGTTCATGGCTGTCCATTTCAGGCTCACCCCAGCACCAAGAACCTTCTCCAAGATGATGGTTGCAGTGGTCCCCCTCAGGGAAGGCATCGTGATTCATCTATATCTGGACATTTGGGTTTTTCAGGGCCAAATCATTTCAAGAGAGCCAATCTGTCTCCACCATAGTAGTTCAGGTCCTGGTTTGGGCTGTGTGGTGAATTACATGAACAGCAGACTGAATCTCTTGCAGTCCTTGGAGTATCTGGGAGCGTGGTTCGATTACAATTGTTTTGTGTCTTTCTGACCCAGATGGGAGTCGTCAAGTTATTAGTGCGGATGTGAGAATTTCTGTCAGGACAGGCACCCAAGATATGGGATTATCGCCAACTTCTGGGATATAATGTGGCCTTATTGGATTTTGTTCTGTGGCCCACAGCTCATATGCATCCTTTTCAGATATCCCAGATCACAGAATTATGAAGTTCATCTTCCTGTTCTACTACATGTATGGGAAAGCATAGCTTGGTGGGTGACTCCAGGAATCTGTTGAAGGGAATGGATCTGGATCCTCCCACCTGGATTGTGGTAACTTTGGACATGAGCTTATTGGGCAGGCGAGCTTGCTGTCAAGACCATGTGGTGCGTGCAGAGTTATAGTCCGTAAATAGACTGGAAAGCAGAGCTGTCAGATTGACTCTGATGTAGTTCCTTCCCTTAGTGAAGGGGATGGCACTTTAGGTGCTCTCAAATAATCCCACAGCGGTAGCATATATAAACAGACGAGGGAGTACTCTAAGTCCAGTGGTGGCCTAGGAAATAAGTGTGTACCATTGGGCAAAGCAAAATTTGCTACTGTTCTCCACAGTTCACGTCACAGGAGTAGAAAACTTTAAGGCCTACTATCAACTGAAATAAATTAGATCCTGAGGAGTGGAAACTCAGCTGGGATGGTTTCAAACTTGCAGGAAATCAGTGCAGCCTTCCTTGCTTGGGTCTATTGGCAACTTGCAGGAACTGAAAGGTTGACAAGATTCTTCTGTTGCTGGAATGAATGGGGTACCAGCGGGATTGATGTTTGTCTTCAACCTTGGCTAAGGGACAAATGTCTTTGTCTTCCCTCTTTGGCCTGTATTAGGCAGTATGCTAAGAAGACTTAGAGGATTACTTCTTAACAGTCATTCAGGTAACTCTAGATTTGGCTAAAGAGGCCATGGTACATGAATCTGATGAGACTGACTGGGACTCCTGTTAGGGTGCCCGTTGGATGTGGTCTATTACTGCAGGGCTAGTTATGGTGGCCCCTGCCATTTTATGGCTTGGCCTTTGAGAGGGTTTACTTGTGCAGAAAGAGAATTTCTTCTTTAGTCACTTCTAGCATGCTGAAGGTTCATGAGAACTCAACTTCCTTGATGTATGTTCATGTTTGGCACCTTTTTGAAGGTGTTTGTAAGGATCAGTTTATCTTGCACTGGCAGGCAGACATCCCTGGCCCTTTATGCTCTGAAAGTTCAAGTTGCTGCTATTTTATGCTACAGAGGTGGTATTCAGAGGTTCTCAGCTGCTTATCCAGATGCTGCCAGTTTTCTTTTGGGATTAAATGTATTCACTCTACTTTTAGGGCCTTGGTTCCTTAATGGGACCTTGGTGATCTAGTGGGCTCTCCCTTCAAATCAATTAAATAGGCCTCTCTGAAGGATCTTTCTTTAAAGATGGTTTTTTTTTTTAGTATCTCTCTGCTGCGCTAGGTGTATTTCAGAGTTTATGGCCTTATCATGTAGAGAAACCTACCTGGTATTCTCTGCTGAATCAATCTCCTTTATCCTAGTTTCATTCTCTTTTCCCAAGGTAATGTCGCCTTGGGAATAATTATTGTGGCAAGGATAGTATTCTCCGTTTACTAGACGTCCTCTGCATTCTTCTCATATATGTGAGGGTGACCAATCCATAGGTTGTCCGTGTGTATGATGGCCCTCACAGGGGTGAAGCAACTTCAAAAGTGTCATTGGCCAGATAGACTAGACCAGGGATGGTGAACTCCGGTCCTATATTGCCACAAACAGGCCAGGTTTTCAGGATATCCACAATGAATATGCATGAGATAGATCTGCATACAGTTTAGGCAGTGCATGCAAATCTTTCTCATGCATATTTATTGTGGATATCCTGAAAACCTGGCCTGCTTGTGGCATTCAAGGACTAGAGTTCACCATCTCTGGACTAGATAGATGTACTTCAGTGTGTTTTCTGAAGGGCTAGCAGGCGCCGGAGGCTGTTTGGGCTCCCAAAGAGGGTTCAGACTTCCTCAGAGGGCATCTGTAAAGCATTGT
This sequence comes from Rhinatrema bivittatum, assembly GCF_901001135.1. Taxonomy (NCBI): domain Eukaryota; kingdom Metazoa; phylum Chordata; class Amphibia; order Gymnophiona; family Rhinatrematidae; genus Rhinatrema; species Rhinatrema bivittatum. The sequence continues at coordinate 75,337,688 of NC_042619.1, forward strand.
CATTACATTCATTTTTTAACATTACAAACTGGACATGAAAGCCAAGGCAGGCACTACATTTGAAGAAGGCATTCTCAGAGCAGCCCTGTCTTCTTCCCTCCAATACTGGAGTGGGTTTGGGTATTTGCCATACATCTGGACTGACCTAGCAGGAGGAAAACTAAGGAGAGCATTTTGAACTTGCCAGTTAATTTCCTTTCCTTGAATTCTGCTGGACAGTCCAGAACCCTGCCGGGAAGACAGTGGCTGCATGTTCTTTTCCTTGGTTGAGTTTTTTTGAGGTTGCAGAATTTGTCCCTTTCCTTAGGGAGAGAGGCTGTGTCTTTTAATTTGTTCACTAATTCCTACCAAGCCCTTAATACCTAGTGGTTTCCATAGGGGGATTACTGTTGGAGGTTTTCTCCTGTTTTTTTCTTAGCATTTTTATTTTTAGGCTTTTTTTTTTTAAAACAATTAATTGTTTGCGGTTAGTTTGACAAAGGATACTAGCAAGTGCCTAGGCTGCACTACCCTTAAGAGCAGTGATGATGACACTGGGAAAAATGTGGTCCTCTGTCTCCATCTGCTGACAGGGTAAAATAAAATTCATGCATCTAGATTGATCTAGCAGGATTCAAAGAGAGAAAATTAACAAGTAAATCCAAACTGCTCATTTGTTTATTTGCTTTTGCTCGCTTGTGTCTAGATGCAGTTTATTTTTCTTCCAATTAGAATCTTAAATGGGAGCTTGCATGCTCAAAAAAAGTTGAAGGCAGCTTGTTGTCCATTTATGTGACAGTACCTCCCTTTGCTGGATAGTAGGTTTTGGTGTAACTGGATGGTGGATTAGCTCCTAAGCTAATGCTAGGAGGCTCTGGGTTGCTGCTGGGAACATCTCTTTTATGGCAGTAACTGGGCAGTAAGTGATGTTGCCTGTGTCCCTTGCTTTCTACTGTTGAGGAGAGCATTTGGGCATCAATGGTGTCTCCTTAAAGAGGCTTATCTGAGGGCCCGTTTGTCTGCTGGTCTTGGACAATCATCTTGGCATAAACTTCCACCATCCTTCTAGAAATGTTCAACTGTTAATTAACAAGGTTAACTGTGCTCTGAATGACTTTCTAATAATGCAACATATTTGTTGGTGTTTTTGTTAGCTCTTTTTGTGTTCAATATGATCAGGGATGGTAAAGTCCCAGGTGGCTGGTTGCCTAGACAATCTAAATTTTATTCTAGATACCTGCTCAACTCTGCTTCAGCAAGGGTCGTATTGCGGAAGTGGTGTTACTGCAGAGCTAACCATGTGACAGTTGATGTAGATGGATGGTGACTCTGGGTGAGGGAGGAGGGGGGCTGGTAAAGGGAAAGGAGGAAGAGGAATCTGGGAGAGGGTATAAAAATAAGCATCTCCCAAAAAAGGGCACATAGAATAACTCCCCCCCCCCCCAAAAAAAAATAAATATATAATATATAGATTGAAGTACTGATACACAACAATATCTATATAGTATAAACTAGAATGATCTACAGCTTTAAAATAACTTTCACTATGTGGATATTCAAAAAAACGAATATAAATACATATAAAGGAGTGTGTATATGTGTGTATGTATATGTATATTATAAAGGAAAGGAATCATATTTTGTGGTTTCTAAATGTTCTGGCTGGTTTCACACTTTTCTAAATATTTTTTATTCTGGGTATGATGTAGTTTTTCTGTTGCTTTACTTGTAATATGTTCCAAAAAACCTGCTGAAAACAAAGTTTGTGTTTATATACTACTGAAGGAGTTCTGCACAGTGCAAAATTTTCACATAATTTTAATTCCTCTAGACTTTGGCACAGAGACCACGTGTGTAGAGGGATAAAGGAGTTCTTGTGTTTATTTACTGGACTTGATACTGAGAAGACTGTGTTCTGGGGATTAAAAGCAAAAAGATGTTGTCACCGTTGGCCTGTGGTGTGTCGGAAGAAGAACAAATAGGTGTCGTTGGCTTGCATGGGCCAGCAGAACAAGGAGTTGGCCTTGACCAATGAGGATTGGAAGAAGAAGACATTGACAGATGTGGGTCTTGATGGAGCCTACAGCAGTTTGGCCCACATGTGCAGGAAGGATGCAGGGCAGCCTGGAGGCAGCAGCTGCATCGTCAGAAGTGGGAGGGTTAGGCACTGGCGGAGTGGGCATTGGTCCTGTGGCGTGGATGAGTGCGAGAGTGCATGGGAGTTTGGGGGAGTGCAAGCTGGAAGGGGTTTGAATCCATGGGGGAAAGACCAGATCTTACAGTACTATTAATTTACTGGTGGAATTTATGAAAAATTTAAATTCTGTATCTTTGAGTAATTTTACTGTATTGCATTTTAAATTAATTAGACAGTGATTATATTGGGTGTTTGCATAGTAACATAGTAAATAACAGCAGATAAAGACTAATTAGCCCATCCATTGTGCCCAGTTGAGATTCTATCTGGTTTTTGGTCTTCCTAAGCGGATGAGCATAAAAATTCCCATAAACAAACCAACCTCAACTTCTGCGCCTCCCTCTCCCCTTGTCTTCCATCTGACCTCTCAAGCCGTCTCTTGCCACTGCCTTCCGCATCTGTCTCAGGCATATCCAGAAGCTTGGTACAGTCATTCTACTATTGTAGGTATTTGTTTTTAGCTCCGGCTGTTTCTGTTCCTTTGTTCATTCAGCTCAGTGAGAAGCAGGGCTGGGTTCTGATGTAATGAGCCTTCATTCACAGCTATCTTGGAATGTTTTCCCTGTTTTATATCCCCCCTCCCCCCCCAACTCACTCAGTCTGTTCATTACAGTGATGGTCCTGGGTCGGGGATCATGCATCAAGGCTTCTTCCAGAATTCTGCCATCAGGTATCACCCTTAGCAATAAACATGGTGCGTTCCCCTCTTCCTGCAGACTGTGAATGCTGCCTCCTCAGTATCCCCAGCCTAAGCTGACTCGGGGATCTAAGTGTGGACTTTCTGCATAGCAATGCACAGCTCTTGCTACCTGAGTTGGCCCTTGTTTAGAGCTTTAACTGCCACTCCATGTAATTATCCCATTGTTTCTCTACCATCCTGTCTAGTAAGCATACAGGATTCCTCCCCACCCATGTCTTTTCACCAAGCTTTGTAATATTTCTAAAGTGCTACTTAAGATTCTGCACTATTAGATTCTCTTCTGGGTATGTGTCCTGTGCATCTGTCTGGTTTGGGTGAGCACTGTGAGGATTCCATGGGAGCTTAGGGTCTTTAACCATTCATGTGCGCTTTTATTTCCTTGTACAAGTGGGAGAAGTGTCTCCATCTACATGGAAGTAGTTTGTCATACACAAGAGTGGCTTCTGCTTGAATTCCTTGGTTCTGGTAAAGCAGGATCAGGATACTATGAAGTATTCTTTTACAGCTCTTTCCAATTACTGTACATTTATTTTCCCCAAAGGGGAAAATACTTTGCATCTGTGCAGTTGTGAATTGAGAAGTGATCATTTTAAAACAAATTCCTATTATGTGTGAAGTTTTCCAAGGGGGCCAGGATTTCTAAATTGGTTTTGTGATTAGAGATAAAAGCTTAGTCTCTATAAGCTTGAGGAAATCTCAAGCCTTGCACCAGCAGCTGTAGATACGTGCAGCATGAAAGTACTGTCCCATTGTTAGCATTATTGAATCTCCTTGCCTGGCTGTGATGCCACAACTGAGGGTGTGTTTGACATTGAGATACATATGACACTGGTCTGTGAACAGAGGAAATGACCCTGATATGCGTCCACTAGGGGTTGTGATGCTGGATAATGAGAAGAACTTGGTGATAGATTTACAGCCCAGTTTCTTGATTGTATTTGCTGTCGGCTAGTATTTTCGTTTTATTGGTTGTCATATTTGAATGTTTATAATGAAATGTTTGTTCAGTTTTTAAAATGTGGAGAGAAAACAGTACTGGATTTGTAGAGTAGGTGAGAGCAGATCAAGGCTGGCTGCTGTCTCTGTGCGTAGGTGTTCCTGAAATGAAAGCTCACAGGATGTTTTTAGTACACCAGTAGCAGTCCCAGCTTTCAGTCTTCATAGCATGGGCTGAACATAACAAAAGTCCTCTGTTTTCAGAGCTTCAATTTTAGGATATCTTGGTTTGCCTTGACTTTGCAGGGTAAATAGAATTGAGGAGCTGGGTATGAATGAGGTCAGAGGAACAAGTAGGGAATTTGGAGGACGAGAGAAGATAGGCAGTTTCCTCCACTGGCATTTCAGAAAAGGAGAAGAGGGTGGCATGGGCTAGGGGAAGGTAGAGGAATAAAGTGGGGGAGAAGGAAGTAGAGGCTGATGCTGGTTGAAAACTCAAGACTAATTTTGTGAACCCTATCATGGAAGTAGTCATCCATAATCTGGCTAGAGTGTGAAGGGAGGTGGGAGGCAAAGGCAATTTGAGGAGAGAATTGATTGTTGCAGAGATGCAAAGGTTGGATGCAAGAGGGTTTATCAGATAGATATAGTAGTCTTGCTTGGCAAGTGCAGTAAGAGATTGGAAGGCAGTTAGGATAAATTTGAACTGTGTGAAGTCGACATGGGTATGGATTTTAGCCGGAGACGTTCTGCAGAACGGGTACATGAATTTGGAGTAAAATTCTAGGGGAACAACAAGTGTGTTTAAAGCAGAGGAGAATATAAAAGAGTTGAGAGCCTGCAGATTACTGAAGGGTGGTTTTGGTGACTTTTAAGAGGCTGTATGGTAGGGTGGTTTAGTGTGAAAGAGATCAGATGATGGTCTGAGAGGGGAAGAACTGAGGTGGAAAAGTCAGAGAGAGCTAGGAGGGAAAGAACTAGGTCAAGGCAGTGGCCATGCTTGTGAGTAAGGGCAGTACTGCAGAGTAGGAGAACAAACAAGGCTGTTCAGGGGGAAGGGCTTTGAGGCCTCAGAGTCAGGTATTGTCAACATGGAGGTTAAAGTCCTGAAGAATAAGGGAAAGGGAGGATGGTTCAAGGAAGAAGAAATGCCAGTTATCAAGTTGGTGAGAGAGGATGAGGGGGATTTATCAGGGGTAAATAAATGACAACTACTTGGTGAATAGGAGGATGAAGTGGGCCTCAAAGGAAAAAAGAGTGGTATTAAAGTGGAAGAAGGAGTTGAATCCTACAGGAGCGAGACAGAGAGCAACAGTTCAACACCACCACCATGGCCTACTGTGCAAGGTGTATGGGAGAAAAGATAACAGCAACTGAAGCAGAGTCCTCAGGAGAAAGTCAAGGCAAGAAGATGAGAAGTATGAGATAAAGAGGTCATGAATATAGTTCATCCCAGCACTATTGTAGTGTACTACTAGCAAGTGGAAGAGGCTCCTATCGCTTTCCACCTCTTGATATACAAATTCATGAAAGGACTGTGTAATTCTGAACCTCTGGTCAGTAAACCTCAGTGTCTTGGGACTTCAATGTAGTCCTAGCTCAACTTATAAAACTTCCTTTCAAACATATCGAGTCAATGGACTTGAAGTTTCTTACCTGACAAGTATTGTTTCTTGTGGTTGGCACTTTGGCATAAAGAGCAAATGAACTACAGGTTCTGGTTTCATATTCACTATACCTTTATTTATTTTTTTCACAATACAGTGGTTGTACAAACTCACCCCGAGTTCTTTCCGAAAGTGGTATTTGTGTTGCCCTTTAAGCAAGCTATTGTGTTACTACATTCTTTCAAAGACCACATGTGTACAAAGGAGCTTGGACTTTTCATTTCTTGGACTGTAAGAGAGTTCTGTCGTATTAACTAAAGCGTATCCTCTGATTCAAATAGATTGGGCAGGGCAGTTGCAAAATGAACTCTGTCTAGTAGGCTAGTGGACTGTATAGTGCAGTGGCTTAAAGAATACAGACTCTGTCAAGGTTCAAGTGAGAGCCATGCCAACGTCAGTGGCTCTTCTCAGGGCTGCTTCTTTCGAGGACATTTGCAAAGTTGCTGCTTGGTCATCTGGCTACATTTTATTTATTTATTTCGATTTATATTCTGTTTTCTCGCACTTTTTTCAGTGCTTCAAAGCAGATTACATTCAGGTACTGTAGGTATTTCCCTCTCCCCAGAGGGCTTACAATCTAAGTTTGTACCTGAGGCAATGGAGGGTAAAGTGACTTGCCCAAGGTCACAAGGAGCAACAGTGGGACTTGAACCCTGGTCTCCTAGTTCATAGCCCACTGGGCTTGTCTGGGCAGCATGTCCTGAAGAGGCTGTAAATTTGGACAAGCAGTTCTACGCAGCCTGTTCTCCCAATAGTGGGATTGAATTGTCTTTTAAGTAAGTGCTTCTGCTGTACACCCCTCAGCTTAGGACTCTACACATGTTATGGCTGTTTCATGCCTTAATTGCTGAAGATAAATGAGCATCATTTGATAGTCTCGAAACTGGAGAAAAGCAAAATTATAAACAAACTAAAACCAGCCACATATCCTCTTGACCTGATACCAGCCACCTCGTTAAAACAAGTAAACCAAACAATAACCCCTACAATCGCAAAAATAGTCAACCTTGCCATTGCTGACGTATATATACCTCATAATTTAAAACAGACAGTTATAAAACCAATATTACAAAATAAATCTGGAAAAACAGACGATTGGGATAACTATCGACCAATCTCTAACTTACCCTTCCTTGCGAAAATACTCGATAAAGCAGTGCTTGTCCAACTAGAGATGCATCTAGAAGATAAAAAAGACACTGTACCCTAACCAATTTGGATTCCGGAAAAACCATTCAACTAAAACTTTTACAATCCATAATGGGCCCTGTATTTATGAGGTTTTGACTCCAACGAATCTTACTGCCTTATCTTGATAGATTTAGCAGCAGCATTTGACTCTATTGATCATAATCTGCTATGCCAACAATTGAGAAACATAGGGCTTGATGGAAATGTATTAAGACGGTTTACTTCATTCCTAGCAGATAGAACATTCCAAGTAAAACTTGACAATCATATTTGACAACTTCCAATGCACAACAGGCATTCTGCAAGGATCAGCAGTATCAGCAACATTATTTAATATCTATATGCTATGCGTGTAAATTACTAACGCACCTTGGAATAAACTTCTACCTATACGCAGATGATCTGCAATTCTATATCCCACTGACAAATTCAATTGAAAAAACAGCATTAGTGATCTCTGAATATATAATTGCAATAAAGAATAACTGGCACAACTGAAACTCTCTATGAACCCCAAAAAAACAAAAATAATTTGGTTGAGCCGAAATCCACCTAAATCCATATATCCAGATTTAGATAATGGAAATTGCCAAATAATCCCTGCAACTCAAGTGAGAGATCTAGGAGTCCAATTCGATGAAAATTTCACAGTGAAAGCCCACACAGGGTTCTACAAGCTGTGGATCTTGAGCCGACTGAAACTTTTACTAAGCACAACAGATTTCAGAACAGTATTACAAACTCTAATATTCTCAAACCTCAATTACTGTAATTCTTTACTTCTGGGTCTTCCGGCAAGTCACTTAAAACCATTGCAATTACTGCGGAATGCCGCAGCAGAATGCTGACTGGAGCAAGGAAATATGACCATATAACCCCTACACTGATAGCATTACACTGGCTACCTATTCCATCAAGAATATATTATAAAGTTCTAATGATAATTTACAATAATATTAATCCTAACAACAATGATCTGATGGGAATATCATTTAAACCACTCAGTCCCTCATGAAATCTATGATTACAAAACAAAGGCCTCTTAGAAATCCCCACAATAAGAAATTCTCATTTAACGCAAACTAGAGACAGTTATATCAATTGCTGGCCCAAAACTCTGGAACTCCATGCCAGTGGAACTATGAACAATTCAGACAGAAAGAGATTTAAAAGTGACTTGAAAACTTGGTTATTCAAAAATTCCTACAGCTTGTCATAATTTTCCAGTTCACCATGAACCAGTTAACCAAAACATGACCTGAGCAAGACCATTCCCTCTAAACCCCATATACCCCAATTCTGTTTCATTCTGTATGTCTGCCAGTGTAATGCATAGTATAAATATTTATTTAATTTTATTTAACATTTTTCTATACCGACCGTCATGGTTAAATACCATATCAGGACGGTTTACATCGAACAGGGGTAAAATAACTAGATAAAGGAAGAAAAAACAAAGTTACATTACAACGAGGACTGTGAACTTGGAAGCTTAGGAAGCTAGAAGAGAAATATAAAGTTAAGTTAAAGGGAGAGAAACAAATTCCGGACTAGAGGTAGTCCAGACTAGAGATAGTCCACATGTTAGAGTCGGTATCCATGCTGTCAAGGTATTCAGAGGAGGGGAGGATCCATTAATCATGGGTAGATAACGCCTAATGTGTATCCCAGGGTTCTGGGAAGGCTTGGCGGAACAGCCACGTTTTGAGTTTTTTCTTAAAAGTTAGCAGGCAAGGTTCCAGCCTAAGTTCTGCAGGGAGGTTGTTCCAGATGGCTGGGCCTGCTGTCGAAAATGCTCGGTCCCTGGATGCGATGAGTCGTGTGGCTTTGGTTGGAGGGGCTTGTAGCGTTCCTTTGGATATTTCTCTCATTGGCCTGTTAGAAGTATGGAGTTTTAATGGAATTTCAAGGTCGAGATAAAGGAGATTATAGATGAATTTGTGTATTAATGTTAAAGATTTGTGAAGGACTCTGTAATTGACTGGTAACCAGTGTAGATTTCGGAGGATGGGTGTAATATGATCATTCCGGTTGGTGCTTGTCAGGATTCTAGCTGCAGCATTCTGTATCATCTGGAGAGGCCTGATGGATGAGTTGGGTAATCCTGTGAAGAGCTCGCTGCAGTAGTCTATTTTGGCAAAAATCAATGATTGAAGAACTGTCCTAAAGTCGTTTGATATGAATATTTAAATATTCATATATTTAAATATTTAATATTTAATATTTAATATTTAATATTTAAATAATTTAATATTTAATATTTAAATAATAGTTTAAATATGAATGTTTAACCTGTCAACCGTTGTGATCTAGTGATTCTCACATGGAATCACGGTATATAAAACATCTAAATAAATGCCTGCTTGTCGATGGAGAAAGCAAGTTTGCTTACCTGTAAATAGAGTTCATCGTAGACAGCAGGATGAATTAGCCATTCTTAATACCTGTCCATCTTCCTGGGGAGTTCATTATCTCACTAAAGCTTCAGCTCTGAAGAAACTGAGGGGCTCAAAAAGCAGTGTACATAGGTTTTTACTAAGCTCGGATAGCTAAGTCCATGTCGGTGCCATCAGATGCATAACAGCTAATTCATCCTGCTGTCCGTGGAGAACCCTGTATACAGGTAAACAAACTTGCTTTCCACACATTCAAAGGGAACTAATGGCAGCAATACTATTTTATTGTAATAAATTGTAAAACTATATATAATCAATATGAGGAGAAAAAAGGTTGACCCAGGAATAGAGAGACCTAGAAAGAGAATAAATGAGGCCAGGAAGAGCAAGGTGGTATGGTGAAGAATCATGTTAGTATAAGATTTGTAAACATGCTTGTTTGAACTTGACCCCACTTGGGGTATTTTCCTTGCTTTTTTCCAGCTGGTTTCTTCTTTGTCTGGCTGGAGCACCGGAGCTCTTTGTGTTTTTGTATTCAACGATGAAATCTGCCACTAGGGGACAGCAGAAGCTAATTTGTCTTGTTTAGCAGAGACGTGTTACTGTACACACATCCTTGGAATGGAGAACGTTTAGAGCTGAATTCATTGCTATGATTTTTGTTTTAATCTGGTCTGTGATCTCGGAGCAGGAGGCGAGAAGGGTGATGCAACCCCCAGACCATTTAACAGTTGTGTAGCAGACCGAAAGTAAAAACACAATTTACGGAAACTTCACTGTTGAAACAAGAAAAGAAACTGTCACAGTTTGCAGAGCTGGAAGATACTTAAGTTTATTTTATTTGTTTATGCAATTGGGAGTTTAATTGCCCAGAAGAAAATAACTCATCCCTTGCTAATTCCATTAGCATTAAATCTTTATGAGGCCACTTGAGCATTCTGTATTTTGCCACATTTTCCAACCCCTCTGTATGTGAACTCTGTTACAGATCTTTGCGCCATCTGTAAAAAAAAAAAAAAAATACAGTTTTTCCTAACTCCTCTGAGATTTCTCTTATAAAACCTTTTAATAGATCTGGCCCCAGGACTGTTAGTCGCCTTCTTTTCCTTGCAGTGGATTCCATTTATCATCCTTTGTCTGTTGCTCAACCAGTCTCTACTCTAGTTTAACACTATTGGATCCCCTTGATTCCAAGCCTCCTGTACAGAAAGTGCTATATTTCTTTATTTGGGAAATTTATTTCACTGTTTCTTGTCAAGAGTGTATTTCTTGGCCAAAATTTGAAATTCATAAATAAAAAAAAAAAAAGAACATTGTCAAGGGATTATTTATTTATTTGAGATGCTTAAATTCTGCAGTTTCTTAGCATCTTGTCAGATGAATCCAGAACCAGTGGATTATGCACCTCTACCAGCAGATGGAGATGGAGCAAAGCTGACATCACAGTATATATGCTCCTGCATTGATATCAGCCTGCCAGTATTCTCCATCTCCAGCAAATGGTGGATGTGATTCTTCCTACTGGGGATTGCTTCAAGGTTTGGAAAGAGAAAGAAACAAGAAAATGTAATTTGCCTCCCCCTGGTCCCTCCCGCAGTTGAGAATTCCTGAGCTGATTCCGTGGTCCCTCAGATGAGTGCTTTGGACCAGTGGCTGGCCTTTGAGCTGGCGAGGACCTAGCTATAAAAAAACCCAACAAAACAAAGCAGGTGCAGGAAGCCGAGCGCGGCGGTGATGGTATTTACCCTCTCCCCCTGCAGCTGGAGACTGTGCTTGTATTCAGCCAGGATGGGTTGAGCTCAGAAAAAGTTTTGTAAAATAGTTTGAGAAGGGGAGTTGATTAGGGATTCCTCCCCTCCCCCCTTTTCGGTCTCCTTACTCAGCGAGTGATCTGATGGCTGTTCCCGCCTCCGATGGTGTTCGGTATCGGGGGGACAGCCTGGTGGGTTGAGCAGCTCTTGCGGCTAGGCCCCGCTCTGAGGCTCGACTGGTTCACCACATGATAGGCCGTGGCGGCGCCTTCGCGCACTTTTTGTGTCGTATACTGCCTTCTTCAGTTCCGTTGGATCATAACTTGTGCACCTGACTGTGTGGTCTGTTGTGTATTTTGGTTTTGCGCCTAGTTCAATGCCTAGTTAAGACCATAGGAGTATCTACCAGGGTGCCCAAATTGTGTGTGCCTGCTTGCGCCTTTTATACACTTATACGCATGAACGCGATTGTTTTTTTTAATCGCATTCCCTGAGCGTCCTGTCAAAGCCCAAGTTGAGCGCTTATTTCAGCACAGTGCTGTGAACCTTATCTGATGGCACCTGTAGCGAAGAAATCTAAGCGCTAGGCATTTTAGCCTGACGTTCCTTCTAACATGTATCAGTGCTGTTTGGAGGCTCAGGGGGAATTACTCTCCTTTGATTTTATTAAACCTGGTTCTTCCCAGCCTGATGGAGGTCTGGGTAAAGACAGGTCAGGAGGGGGACCTGACCTTGGATCTCCCTTAACTGGTTCGTCAGTGGGGGAAAGTAGCTCAGTGGGTATAGTACAAGTGCCTTCTGGTTTTGGCATGGATCATTCTGCTTTTTCTTGGGTGGAACTTTTTCAAGGATTGCAATCCTTTCTTCAGACACAGTCCTCAGCCCAGTCCAATTTTGCCAGTCCAGAGGTGCAGGTGGTGACCTCTCACTTGACCAGTACTACGATTAAGCACCGAAATACACCTAGATTGGCTGTAGGTTATGTCTGAGCCAAAGAAAAATCCCATTTTGATTTCTTTGTGCAAAGTCTCTTGTTTTTTCCCCTGTTATGGAAACCATTCAAGAATTGATTGTTCTTGAGTGGGATGCTCTGGAGGCTAATTTCAAAGGGGGTCAGGTTTTGGATACAGTGGCTAAGAAAGCATTTGTGTTTTCCAAAAGTAGATATGCTTGTCTGTGCCATCTCCAAGCAGATGACTATCCCTGTGGAGGGAGGAGCGGCCTTGAAGGATGTGCACAATAGGATTGAGGCCATACTTAAGCAAACATTTGAAGCAGTGGCAATGACCTTACAGATAGCTTCTTCTTGTTCTCTGGTGGCTCGCTCTTGTTTGCTTCTCTCTCTCAGGAGGTCGATTCTGGAGTGAATTCCAGGGCAGTTATGGAGCCAGCAGCCACCTTTTTGTATGGACTGTGAATTGGTCCGTACATCAGCCAGTGTGGCTTCGGTGATAGCGGCCAGGCATCAGCTATGGCTAAGAAATTCGTCAGCCGATGCAACCTCCCAGACTAACCTTATGAAATTGCCCTTTAAAGGTTCACTCTTGTTTGGGAGTGAGTTGGAAAAATTGTGCGTTGAGTGAAAAAGAGCTTTCTCCGATTAGTTTTAAATGTGCCACATGCTAACTTCTAGGAGTGCTCCCTAGTTATTTCTATTAATCGAAAGAATAAATAACTGATTCACATAACCCGTTCTAGACCTCTCATGATTTTAAACACCTCTATCATATCCCCCCTCAGCCGTCTCTTCTTCAAGCTGAAAAGTCCTAACCTTTTTAGTCTTTCCTCATAGGGGAGCTGTTCCATTCCCCTTATCATTTTGGTCGCCCTTCTCTGTACCTTCTCCATTGCAACTATATCTTTTTTTGAGATGCGGCGACCAGAATTGTACACAGTATTCAAGGTGCGGTCTCACCATGGAGCGATACAGAGGCATTATGACATTTTCTGTTTTATTCACCATTCCCTTTCTAATAATTCCCAACATTCTGTTTGCTTTTTTGACTGCCGCAGCACACTTAACCGACGATTTCAGTGTGTTATCCACTATGACGCCTAGATCTCTTTCTTGGATGGTAGCTCCTAATATGGAACTTAACATTGTGTAACTATAGCAAGTATTATTTTTCCCTATATGCATCACCTTGCACTTATCCACATTAAATTTCATCTGCTATTTGGGTGCCCAATTTCCAGTCTCAGAAGGTCTTCCTGCAATTTATCACAATCTGCTTGTGATTTAACTACTCTGAACAATTTTGTATCATCTGCACATTTGATTACCTCACTCATTGTATTTCTTTCCAGATCATTTATAAAATTTATTGTGCAGGTGCATCTGTTGACAAACACTATATGCCTGACAGTGTGGTCCTGTCTGCAGGAACTCTGTTTGATGGCAGCAACCCTAGAAGTAATACCTAAGAGAGGGCGCATATGCATCATCTTCACTCCCTGCTGTCTCCTTGGACCCCACAGGACTATTCGATCCGGCCCCACCTGCCGATGGAGGTGAGGCCTAGGAGAAGTCCTTCTGCAGATCCTAGGCCTGTCAGTTTCCCGGACAGATGGGACAGGTTTGGACGGCGTGGCCTGATTGGCCACAGTACATGCAGAACCCCATGCATTTGCAAAAATGTCTCTCCTTGGAAGTTAAATGGCTTCGGCCTAGTTGCATAGGCTCTTCCTCTTCTAAGGGAGCAGGTGGTAGACTTGAAGCAACAGGCACAGTTTAGGGCGGTTAGCCCCCAAAATGGACTTTCGTGGAGTCTTAGCCTCCTGTGTTCGGTCTCGAATACGGCGGTCAGTTCTCCCAGCCAATTCCATCAGAGACTCACTGGTATCAGGCACATCATGAGCCACCAATTTGTCCTTTAAGTGAGAGTTGAGGCTCTCCAAGAAGATAGCATGTAGACATCCAGTGTCCCAATGTAGTTCGGATGCTAAAGTCTTGAATTCGATCACATAGTCTGTGAGCGGCTTATTACCTTGCTGGAGATTAAGTAGAGCAGATCCAGCGAAGGTCTGGTGAACCGGGTCATCAGACAGACTTGAAAAGTTTTAGAAATCCTGGTAGGTCATTCAGGATAGGATCTTCACGTTCCCATAACGGTGAAGCCCAAGCCAAAGCTCGTCCTTCTAGAAAAGATAGGATGTAAGTGGTCTTGGAAGCTTCTGTGGGAAAGAGGGTAGGCTGTAAAGAAAAATGCATGCTGCATTGGTTAACAAACCCTCTACACATCCTTGCTTCGCCCGTGAAGCAGGTAGGCGTGGATAAAGGTACAGTGGTCTTGATGGTTACCACTGGAGCCAGCAGTTCTTTCACTGGAGTTGCTGAGGTATTCAGTTGAGCATGCAACTGATTGAAGGCAGTAGCTAGGCTTTCCAGAGACTTTTGTTGCTCAGTGATCTGCTGGGCTAGGCCAGGAATGGCCTGCAAGGCCGCGAGCTGAGCCGAGTCCATGGAGTTAGCAATCTGTTGGGTTTGTGGCATAGTGTGGACTCTTAGTAGCAGTGGTGATGACTGCTCCCATGGGGAGGGACCCTGTGGAGAACCACAGCGACAGGCTAGACTCAGAGAGCAGGCACTTGAGATGGAAATCTTTATTGTACTGCTGTAGACAGATGATACTTGCGCAGGAGTGGATGGCACTGAAGTCCAGCAAGGTGCCAATAAGCTCAGACAGTCTCAGATGTAGATGGTCTCACCCGGATGTGCTAGGTTGCTAGTGTTCCACAGAGTAGGATAAGCCGAACCTGGAGGGTGGAAATGGAGAGCTGGAGCATAGAGGTACTCACTGAAGAGTAGTGCAGGAATCCTTCTGGAAGTTGGTGAAGGTGGGACCCGAGGTCCGTGGTGCAGGATACCCTGAGCTGGATAGGCCCTCGAGGAGCGAGTATCTAGGAGTGCAGATGATCCTGAAAAGAGAAGAGAGACCCTCGAGGAGCGGTTGTCTGAGTTAGTAGTAGAAACCCTAAAGGGTAGTTGGCAGCGAGAGGTCCCTGAGGAGCGGGTGCCCAGAGCTGCTTCAGGAGCGAGATACCCCGGAGTGTAGTGAGGAATCCAAGCGTGCAGCTTAGAAGCGGTCAGAGTAGCTAAACCGAAGTCCTTGCTAACTCATTCGTGCGGAGCGGAGGCTTAAATACCCGGAGGTATTGACGTCATGCAGTGGGGACACCCCGAGATTCCCGCCATGACATGTAGATAAGCGTAGGCAGCGTGCACGCCCTAGGAGGCCACAGGAAGGAGCATGGCGGATGGGGACGCCCATGCTGTGTTCGAGACGCCGAGGGTTTCGGCACTTGGCTCCGGAGGCAGCCATCTTACCCACGGAGGAGGAGAAAGGCAAAAAAGAGGTGAGGCAGAGCGGTCGCCGCCATCTGCGACTGGACGCAACAGGTGGAAGTAAACAGGGTGAGCCAGCTTCACATGCTACAATAGCTTGCTGGATTAAGGAGGTGGTCACGGCCGCGTACGTGGATGCTGAACAGCCATTGCCTAGTCAGGTTAGGGCTCAGGCAGTGTCGTGGGCGGAAGTTAGTGTTGTCTCCCATCAACAATTTCTCAGCTCCAGTGATAAATGCGGATAACAGCACAAACAATCATAAATAATATAACAAGCACAATTATCATGCATCTTAACCTTAAAATATGGACAGGTTAATGACCAACATTATAAACACTTTCATAAAAGAACGCTTTGAGTTGAAACCTTGTATATTTATTTGAATGCAGAACTGGAATTCTATTTTTTTATTGTTTAATTAGAATACTGTTCATTTTTATTGACACTTTGTCTCTCAATCTTTTTTTGTAGGGTGCGGAATATAAAATTTTAAATAGATAAAATAAACAGTGTCAAAGGCCTTTATGAAATTTAAGTTCGCCACAACCAGCGCTGCCCCTTTCTAGTGTAATTCTGATTACCAATTCAAAGAAGCCAATCTGATTTGATTGACACAAATTCCCCTGGTTAATCCATGCTGCCTTGGATCCTGTAATCCACGAGTCTCAAAATATTTCACAATCATCGCTTTTAGTAGTCATTCTGTTTCTTCTCCCATCACAGAGGTCAGGCTGACTCGCTTGTAGCTGACACCTTCCTCTCTGTATCTACTTTTGTGGAGAGGGATTATATTTGCCTGTCCCTAAAGTAAGCTCGAGCAGAGCTGTCAGTGCTGGTATCAGCACTGTATTTTAGGATATTACCTGTCTGGGTCTGTTGTCTCGTTCACTTTGTTTTCCTACTTTCGTCCAGATTCTATCTTTTGTGAATGGTCTGGAGCTTACATTTCTCATTTTTGCTCTGTTATTTTACCAAGACCACCTTCTGTGAATAGTACACTAACACATTTAATATTTCTTCTTTTCCCCAGTCTCCTTCCACAGTTTTCCCTTTTTTCTCCTTAGTTCCCTTGACTGCCTTCCCCTACTTCTCTCAGCCTTTCCAGATATTTTGCTGTCTGTTTTGCTGTCTCATCCTCTGTCTGTGTTCTCTTACAATTAAACTTTAAACTTTTGTTCTTGCCATTTAGTTACTTAACTTGAAAACCACATTAGCTTCTGTCTTTTTGCTTTTGTTTACTTTGTGAACACACATAAAGGTTATTTTATAGTTTTACCCATTGTTCCTATACTTACCTAGTGGTCTCCAACCCATCCCTCATCAAGATCTCCCTCTGGCATTCCTTTATTTTAACAAATTGGGGCCTATGTTTGCAAGGTTTTCTCCTGTTTGTCTGTGCTTAGTACATAGGTCCCAGTTATGGCCCAATTTTGCTTTTTGCCAAGAGAGCGAGAGAGAGGTCTCACTGGCTGCTCTTAAAAGTAGTCTTGGTAGGAAGCAATGCCACTTAAGTTCTAAGTTGAATTTTTCTTGTAATGCAGACTGAATGGATATTCCATTGCACTTATCTATTAATTGAGCTCCTGTGTTTACTCATTGATGTAATGCCATGCCAAGAGGCTAATGAGCTGCTTTTCACAAGCTCTGAGTACATCTGCTTTCTTGGATTTCTTCTTAAAACTTGAGAACTAGCTGACATTCTACAATCATCTAAATGTAGTTTATTTCATGACAGATTTAATAATAATGCTGAGCTGGGTAGGATTTTTGTCATTTTTTTGTCAGTGACTCAGTGAGCCTAAGGCAAAAATTGCTTACAGAAGTAGAAAAGTTTTACTGACTTGAGAACTCCCATATAATAAGATATATGAGAACATAAGAACATAAGAAAATGCCATACTGTGTCAGACCAAGGGTCCATCAAGCCCAGCATCCTGTTTCCAACAGTGGCCAATCCAGGCCACAAGGACCTGGCAAGTACCCAAAAACTAAGTCTATTCCATGTTACCATTGCTAATGGCAGTGGCTATTCTCTAAGTGAACTTAATAGCAGGTAATGGACTTCTCCTCCAAGAACTTATCCAATCCTTTTTTAAACACAGCTATACTAACTGCACTAACCATATCCTCTGGCAACAAATTCCAGAGTTTAACTGTGCGTTGAGTAAAAAAGAACTTTCTCCGATTAGTTTTAAATGTGCCCCATGCTAACTTCATGGAGTGCCCCCTAGTCTTTCTACTATCCGTAAGAGTAAACAACCGATTCACATCTACCCGTTCTAGACCTCTCATAATTTTAAACATCTCTATCATATCCCCCCTCAGCCGTCTCTTCTCCAAGCTGAAAAGTCCTAACCTCTTTAGTCTTTCCTCATAGGGGAGCTGTTCCATTCCCCTTATCATTTTGGTAGCCCTTCTCTGTACCTTCTCCATCGCAATTATATCTTTTGAGATGCGGCGACCAGAATTGAACACAGTATTCAAGGTGCGGTCTCACCATGGAGCGATACAGAGGCATTATGACATATTCCGTTTTATTCACCATTCCCTTTCTAATAATTCCCAACATTCTGTTTGCTTTTTTGACTGTCGCAGCACACTGAACCGACAATTTCAATGTGTTATCCACTATGACGCCTAGATCTCTTTCTTGGGTTGTAGCACCTAATATGGAACCCAACATTGTGTAATTATAGCATGGGTTATTTTTCCCTATATGCATCACCTTGCACTTATCCACATTAAATTTCATCTGCCATTTGGATGCCCAATTTTCCAGTCTCATAAGGTCTTCCTGCAATTTATCACATTCTGCTTGTGATTTAACTACTCTGAACAATTTTGTGTCATCTGCAAATTTGATTCTCACTAGTCTTATTTCTTTCCAGATCGTTTATAAATATATTGAAAAGTAAGGGTCCCAATACAGATCCCTGAGGCACTCCACTGTCCACTCCCTTCCACTGAGAAAATTGTCCATTTAATCCTATTCTCTGTTTCCTGTCTTTTAGCCAGTTTGCAATCCACAAAAGGACATCGCCACCTATCCCATGGCTTTTTACTTTTCCTAGAAGCCTCTCATGAGGAACTTTGTCAAACGCCTTCTGAAAATCCAAGTATACTACATCTACCGGTTCACCTTTATCCACGTGTTTATTAACTCCTTCAAAAAAGTGAAGCAGATTTGTGAGGCAAGACTTGCCCTGGGTAAAGCCATGCTGACTTTGTTCCATTAAACCATGTCTTTCTATATGTTCTGTGATTTTGATGTTTAGAACACTTTCCACTATTTTTCCTGGCACTGAAGTCAGGCTAACTGGTCTGTAGTTTCCCGGATCGCCCCTGGAGCCCTTTTTAAATATTGGGGTTACATTTGCTATCCTCCAGTCTTCAGGTACAATGGATGATTTTAATGATAGGTTACAAATTTTTACTAATAGGTCTGAAATTTCATTTTTTAGTGCCTTCAGAACTCTGGAAACATTTTGCAGTCAACATGGTGCTTCTGATCATTATAGTTCATCCAATGTAATGATTTTCATTATTAAGCGGACAGAGGATTGCTTGACCAGCGAAGTATTTACTAATAGTAGCAATTAAGAATGCAAGTTTCAGTTTAGACTATGACAGAAGTGAGCTTCGAGGCTGTTCATGCTGATGTGGTCAGCAAACGCCAGGTCGGCCTTTGCTGATGACATCTGCAGGGATGACCTGGGAGTTACAGCATTTTAACCCTGTTCTATTCCAGCTACTTCCAACAGAAGTTTCCCTCTCTCATCCCATCCCTGGCACCCCTCTTCTCCA
This sequence comes from Rhinatrema bivittatum, assembly GCF_901001135.1. NCBI lineage: Eukaryota > Metazoa > Chordata > Amphibia > Gymnophiona > Rhinatrematidae > Rhinatrema > Rhinatrema bivittatum. Next base: position 75,356,655 of record NC_042619.1, read on the forward strand.
GCCGGGTTGAGGGTGTCAGCCTGTGTGGTAGTTGGTGATTGTAGGTGTTGAATTGTCCTAAAAGTGCCTGTGTCAGTTCCGGAGTAGCACTGGGAAGAACAAGGCTGCAGGGAGCAGGTTTTGACTAGTGGTGGAGGGGAGCTGGGTCTGGGATGGAGTAGCATAGCTTGAACTGTGCTATGTGAGTGGACAAGTCGTTTTAATTTTTTTATTTGGTTTATAATCCGCCTTTCAGACGCTTTATAGCGGATTACAGGAAACTTATCTCTGGCAACAGTCTCTTCTTTATGGTTAGGGACCTTTATTTTCAGTTTTTATTTTTTAAATTTTTTCTGGGAATTTATCAGGGTTTGTTGACAAGAACAAGAGGCAGGAGAAAACCAGGGGAAAAATGTGACTCATTTTTCTGGGTAAATATCATATTTTATTTTGGTGGACAAAAGCCAGGACAATAAAATACTAAGGAGCTGATGTTAAAACATACATGCAGGCGTACATGTTATAAAATCAGGGTCGGCGTGCGCAAGGGGGTGCACACTAGTGCAAATTGTGCGCATCAAGCCCTCGGGGAGCCCTGCTGGCTTTTCCCCGTTCCCGCCCCCCAGCCCTAAAGAACCCCCCCGGACCTTTATTTTGGAAGTTGTGCCTGCTGGCCAACTGCCGGCACACAATCCCCCTTTGCCGGAGTCCTCGGCCATGCCTCCCGGACCGCCCCGTCACGCCTCTGGACCGTCTGAAAGCAAATGCAAAGGTTAAGAGTTTAACTCAGGCATGGATGTTGTTTAAAAATACTATCTTGGAAGCCCAGAACACTAGAAAAAGCATTAGAAAAGGTAGAAAGAAGGCTAAATGACCAGTTTGATTGAAAGGTGAGGTGAGAGAGGCTATAATATCTAAAAGAACATCTTTCAAGAAATGGAAAAGGGATCTGAATGAAGAAAACAAGAAACGACATAAGCACTGGCAAGTCAGATGCAAAGCATTGATAAGGATGGCAAAGAGAGAATTTGCAAAGAAGCTTGCCGTGGAAGCAAAAACTCATAATAAAAACCTTTTCAGGTACATTGAGATAAAAAGCCTGTGGGGGACTCAGTTGGACTATTAGATGATCAAGGGGTAAAAGGAGCATTTAGGGATGCCAAAGCCATAGCAAAGAGACTAAATTAATTTTTCTTCAGTATTCACTTAGGAAGATGTAAGAGATATACCCATCAAATATACAAAAAACAAGGACTAATCAAATACTTTTATGGGAAGGTAGTATCAGATTCAGTCGTGCTCTCTCAAATGTAATCTACAGGCTCTTGCCCACAATAGGCTGCAACCATTATCATGTACCTTTTCCCATTGGTTTAATACTGAATACCTCACCTCTGTATAATATATAATTGTGTACTTTTATTTATAACACCTAAAATTTTATTCAACTTGTCAACAAACATTCCACTATGTATTTTCTTTTTATATCACTAAAAATTAACTTAACTTATTAATGGGCATTCCGCTCTTATATATCCAGCAATATTGCTAACGTGTTCAGACGCTATCCCAACATTGACAATGTTTTGGCACCCACATGTCTTCTTCAGGAGAATTATAGCAATCTCTAATTTTGACCTGAACATCTCATCTCATATAACATCCAAAAAATTGCAGAGCACGATTGAATCTGATACTTCTTCCCATAAAAATATTCAATTAGTCCTTGTTTTTTGTAAGTTTGATGATTTTTGTGGGACTAGTCTGCTCATTGTTACTTCTGATTAGAGATATACCCATGCCAGATTTAAAATAAATCTCAGTGAACCTGGAAGATATACTAAGGCAAATTGACAAACTAGAGAGTAGCAAATCACCTGGACCAAATGGTATGCATCCCAGAGTGCTGAAAGGACTGAGAAATGAAATTATGGACCTGCAATTGGAAATTTGTAAACTATCAATAACATCATCTATGGTACCTGAAGACTGGAGGGTTGACAATGGTAACGTCAGTTTTTAAAAAGGGATCAAGGGGTGATCTAGGAAATTACAGACCAGTGAGTCTGATGTCTGTGCCAGGCAAAATGGTAGAAATTATCATAAAGAACAAAATTGTTGAACATATAGATATGCATAATTTAATGGGACAAAGCCAACATGGATTCGGCCAAAGGAAGTCTTGCCTCACAAATTTGCTACATTTTTTTGATAAAGATGAACCAGTTGATATAGTGTATCTGGATTTCCAGAAAGCATTTGACAAAGTCCCTAATGAGAAACTTCTTAGGAAATTAGAAAGTCATGGGATAGGTGGCAGAGTCCTACTGTGGATTGACAACTGGTTAAAAGATAGAAAACAGAGAAAAGGACTAAATGGTACATTTTCCCAAAAAAGGAGTGCCCCAGGGATCTGTTCTGGGACTGCTGCTTTTTAATATATTTTATAAACGATCTGGAAATGGGAACAAGTGAGGTGATCAAATTTGCCGATGACACACAATTATTCAAAGTTGTCAAATCTCAAGAGGATTGTGAGAAATTGCAAGAGGACATTACAAAACAGGGAGACTGGGCATGCAAATAAAAAATTAAATTTAATGTAGATAGTTACAAAGTGATACGCTTAGGGAAAAGTAACCCAAATTATAGCTACAAAATGTAAGGTTCCACATTAGGAGTCAACACTCAGGAAAAGGATCTAGGTGTCATTGTTGAAAATATGTTGAAATCTTCTGCTCAATGTGCAGCAGCTGCCAAAAAAGTAAATAGAATGCTAGGGATTATTAAGAAAGAATGGAAAATATTACAGAGAATGTCATAATGCCTCTGTATCGTTCCATCTTGCGACCTAATCTTGAGTATTGTGTTCAGTTCTGGTCACCACATCTCAAGACAGATATAGCAGAACTAGAAAAGGTACAGAGTAGGGCGACCAAGATGATAAAGGGGATGGAACAATTCCCCTATGAAGAAAGGCTAAAGAGGTTAGGACTCTTCAGCTCGGAGAAGAGATGGCTGAGGGGGAGATATGATAGATAAAATGAGTGGAATGGAACATGTAAACATTAATCAGTTGTTTACTCTTTCGAAAAGTATAAAGGCCAGGGGGTACACAATGAAGCTACTGGGTAATACATTTAAAACTATTAAGAGAAAATATATATTTTTTATTCAATGCATAATTAAGCTCTGGAATTCGTTGCCAGAGGATGTAGTGAAAGCTATTATTTATTTATTTATTTAGGACTCTTATATACCGATATTCTTGTAACAAGTTACAAATCACTTCGGTTTACATTATAACAAAAACCTGTGCAAAAGAATGCATTACATTAAAACAAGGATGAGCAAACTTGGATCAAGTAACATGGTTTAACATGGGGATAACTGGAAGAGATCGTCTGCATAAAGAACAGAAAGCTAGAGATGTTGTTCTAGTGGCGAGCAGCATAACTGACTCTGAGGTATAAAAAGACTCTACTGTTCGTCTGAGCAAGAGAAGGCTTGGGTGAACAGCCAGGTTTTGAGTCTTTTTTTTTTTAAATGTAATCGTGCATCTATTAGTATAACTGCTTTTAAAAAATAAAAAAAGGTTTGGACAAGTTCCTGGAGGAAAAGTCCATAAACCATTATTAAGGTACAGGTGCAGAAATCCACTGTTTCTTCTTGGGATAAGCAGCTTGGAATCTGTCTACTCCTTGGGATCCTGCCAGGTACTTGTGACCTGGCTTGGCCGCTGTTGGGGGAAAAAAGATACTGGGCTTGATGGATCTTTGGTCTGACCCAGTATGGCAAGCCTTATGTTCTTATGTACCCTGTCCCTTGGAAGCCAAATCGTACCCTAATGTGGCCCTGAGGCCAAGAAGCTTTCCTACACCCTGGTCTAGGCTTTTGGATGCTGATTTTTAAGTTGTTTGCTGCCATTTTGAAGAGGGAAGTAACAAATCTTGGCTTAGCTATGACGTGGCTGTTGGTGATCATTAGAGTAACTGTTGGTTACTATTATTGGGTTTCCCTGTGGTCTTCCTGCCTAGTAAAATATTCTAAAAAAAATTTCACTATTGAAATATGGCACACTACTATGATGGAGCTTTCTTGTTTCTGAGGTTCTGTCTGGGGTAGTAGAATGGTTCTGCTATTTCTTTTCATGGTCGCATAGCAAGAAGATTGAGGGTTTAGTTTAGAAGCACATGTGACACGACATGGGGGAAAGTAAACAAGTGCCAAAGCAGCTGCTGTCAGTAAGTTTATGGCTCAAAATATCTTCATGTTAATGTTAAGATTATGGTAGATGTCTCTTTTGGCAGGTTACTATGTTCTTCCCTCATAAAAACAAAAATTACGAAACAAAGAACAAAGCTGGAGAAACAACCCTACACCCACATCCAGACTGGAATACAAAGCCACCCTCAACACCTACAGAAACGCCATACACAAAACAAAAAAGGACTTCTATGCAAAAAGAATTCATAACTTCTTCTTCGACTCGAAAGCTTTATTCTCTTACGTATCATCTCTCACCAAACCAACACCACCATCCATTCCAGACTAACTAGCGCTCAGCAAGGCCAACGAATTAGCCACCTACTTCAAAACAAAAATCTCAAACCTCACTCGCTCCCTTACAACCCATCAAACCCTTCCAACACCTCATAGCACACACCAACCCAATCTGAATTCTAGACTAGAGTCATTCGAGCCCACATCCGCCATGGAGATTGAAATTTTACTTAAAAAAATTAAACCATCTGCACATCCCTCGGACCCACTCCCTACTAATCTGCTCACCGCCATCCCTAGCACCGTCGCAAAACCTATTGCAGAAATCATCAATACCTCTTTAGCCACGGGCACAGTTCCTAATCAATTAAAACTTGCAATCATCAAACCCCTACTGAAAAAACCAACTGCATCACTAACGGACCCAGCTAACTTCAGACCCATTGCAAACCTGCCCCTGATCTCCAAACTGATGGTAAAAGCCGTAAATAAACAACTTTCCGAATATCTCGAGGAGCACAACATTCTTTCCCCTGCACAATACGGTTTTCGTAAATCACTAAGCACAGAGTCACTTTTACTCTCTCTCACTGATAATTTACTTTTGAACCTGGAGAAAAAACAGTCATTCTTACTGGTCCTATTAGACCTATCCTCAGCATTCGACACGGTAAATCACTCACAACTACTAGAACAACTATCAAACATAGGAATAAAAGGCTCAGCCCTCAGTTGGTTCAAATCATTCCTATCAAACAGGTTTTACAAGGTCAGAATTAATAACAAGGAATCTGACCCCATCCTATCAGACCAAGGCGTACCTCAAGGTTCATCCCTCTCTCCCACCCTGTTCAACATTTACCTCCTCCCCCTCTGCCATCTGCTATCACAACTCAAACTTACTCATTACCTCTATGCAGACCACATCCAGATCCTCATCCCCATCACAGAATCCATTCAAAAAACCTTCGCCTACTGGGAGAATTGTCTTCAACCAATTAAACAACTACTCTCCAGCCTGAACCTGATTCTAAACTCCAGCAAAACAGAGTTGCTACTGATTTCACACAACCCGAACACCCACCCACCTAGCCAGGCACAAACCACATCTTTAAACATGGAGCTCTCTGCTGACGTCAGGAATCTAGGAGCATGGCTTGACAACCAACTTAACCTAAAAAAATTCATAAACACAACCACTAGGGATTGCTTCTTTAAACTACAGGTCATAAAGAAACTAAAGCCACTCCTTCACTTCAATGACTTTCGCTTCGTTCTTCAATCCATTATTTTTTCGAAACTTGATTACTGCAACTCAATCTTACTTGGCCTCCCCTCCAACAGCATCAAACCCCTACAGTTGGTACAAAATGCCGCAGCCAGAATCCTAACTAACACCAATAGAAGAGACCATATTACCCCCATCTTGAGCAACCTCCACTGGCTACCCATCAAACAGAGAATCCTATATAAAACCTTAACCATCATTCACAAAGCAATTCATAACGTCGCACCTATATCTCTACAAACTCAACTTCGCCCACACTTATCTTCCAGACCCATCAGAAGCGCCTACAAAGGCACATTAGTCGCAGCGCCTGCCAAATCAACACTAAGAAAAAGAGCGCTCTCCACTGCGGGACCACACCAATGGAATGCACTCCCACCAGACCTACGACTCGAACCCAATCTACCAGAGTTCAAAAAAAGGTTAAAAACTTGGCTCTTCAGGCAAGCGTTCCAATTCCCAGAATGTAACTAGGCACCTACTCCTGACCTTCAGACCCAACCATTGCAGGATGTCACTAACACCTTGACACTTAATTTCATTCCCGTACTTGCTTATTCGGATGTCTATTTAACAGTCTTTATTCACCTTTATATAACCGCTTACTGTAGACCATATACGCTACTAAAGTTGCTTGAAAAAAGGTGAACACACACATACTTTTCAATACACGAATAAGGTTATTTGTTATTTGGTTAAATATTATTATTACTTTCTATGTTCCTTGTAATAATGTTCAATGGTTGATTGTTATTGTTTCAATGTTCTATGTAAAAAAAAACCCCGGTCTAACCTCCCAGACCAGGGCAACCTTCTCGTTACATGTAAACCGGATTGATTTGTATTGCATACAGGAATTCTGGTATATAAAAATTAAAAATAAATAAATAAATAAAATAAATACAGCAATTTGTTGCTTTACAGTTTGTGTTGAAAGAGGAATACTAAAAGAAAGATCAGTAAACAGACTTAATACAATTCAGAGAGCAAACATCTGTTCATTATTGCTTATAAGAAAGATTTATGATGAAACTGAGGTGACTTTACTTACAAATTTCAATCTGTAATTTAAATTTTGGCAGCTTAACTCGAGAGCTAATTCACATGTGCAGTTTGTATGGCTAGTTGACTTAAATATCGGGAGACCATGAAGAGGGCTTATTTGGTTGCTGCATCATTCTTGAAATGTTCCACGCTAGGATCAAGTGAGAATATTTGTCATATCAGTTTCTTTATGGATTGTACAGATAAAACTTTGCAAGCAATATTTTTGGTCAATTAGCTTGGGATTATTGACTACTTATATCCAAAGTTACATAAGCTCCTGATGAGAGCTCTGATTTTAGTTCATAGCAAGGGTTCTCACCCCAGTCCTGGGTTCACACCTAGCCTGTCAGGTTTTCAGAATATCCACAAAGGATATGCATGAGTTGATTTGTTTGCACTGTCTTCACTGTATGTAAATGTATCTCATGCATATTTATTATGGATATTCTGAAAACCTGACTGGCTAGATGTGTCCCAAGGACTGGGCTGAGAACCCCTGGTTTATAGGGAAGAGGAATAGTTTAGGGAGGAAAAATGGGTAAATCACTTTGAAAATACATCTTATGTCTGCCTTTAGTCCAATTTGCACCTTAAAGACACCTTGGATCCCTAAAGGCTAGAGGATGGAAATGAAGAAAAGAGTGCATGGGGATAACTTGCTGGTGTGGCGGTTACTACCCTTAACCAATAAGCCTGATATTTTGGATGCAACTCCAACATTGCTCTCTGCGGCAAGAAGTAACAGGGAATTGGACTCAGCAAACAACAAGGGCCATGACTTTGACGGTTTGGGAAAACAAGTAAGGGTGTGACTTCTATGGCACAGCAGATGCTACCATAAGCTTGCTGGGCAGACTGGATGGACCGTTTGGTCTTTTTCTGCTGTTTTTTTTTCTCTGTTTTAATGTTACATTACAGTTTAACTATCCAGCTTAGAAATAGCAACTAGCCATTGTACATTGATCAGGAGTACTGAAAACATCAGGACAGTTTGTCGCTCACTGTCTGCTGCAGTCCCAGTCGTCACTTTGGAGATTCAGATCATGTTCCTGGCTTGGCACAGTGGGCAGCCAGCTGTACCTCAGACTGACAAACAAGTTAACACTATAGTCCCAGGATGATAATCCCAGAGCACTTATGGAAGGCTCTGTAAGTTATATGTAGGCAGGAGACAGGAACGAGTGTTAGCTTGGCCAGCTAAGGCACATGCAAGAATCATTTGGTAGTTACTCTAAAGTTAGTGAAACATGGCTGAGTGAGTGGGAAGCTTGGTCTCAAAGATTAGGCTGGAAGCTAGAGCTGGAAGTCTCGACTAGAAGTCTAGGCTGGAAGCTCTGGTTGGAAACGCCAGTCCTTTGCTGCTTAGCCACCTTTAAGTGACCTTTAAGGCTGCTGCTTCTGGCTCTCATTGGGACTGCAATCATATGCATAATTCCAAAAGTTGATATTGTGATTGGATATTACCACAATGCACTAACATAGGATTGGTGGGTTTCTGATACTACTTCTTAGCTGGTACATGTATGCAGATTTCATGTGGATGATGACCTGTGCTGGAAGACATTTGGTCCACTGAAATGGGCTTCTATTTTGATACAAATTTTGTTGAGGCCACAAAGCTCAGCAAGTTCCCTGTTGATTGTAACTTTGACTTATTCCTTCCTATTGTTCATTTTTGTTTACCTGAATTGTTACCACTGTTATACCTTGTTAACTGTAAACCGATCCGATATGGTTATTTACTATGAAGGTCGGTATAAAAAACTGTTAAATAAATAAAATAAATAAGTTTGTATCCAGCTTGCACCAGCTAAATCACAAGGTGAAGACAGGTTGTTCTATATAATGAACAAAAGCAGTTTTCTTTAGTGTAGTCTAATTGGCATCTAACAGGGCCAACTCTAGGGCAAACGGCACCCTGGATGAAAGCTATTGATGGTGTATGGGTTCTCCCAATTGAACCCCATCCCTGGTCCTTGGTGTGGAATTGCATGGGGAGGTGCATGCAAATTTTCTCTACAAGTGAAAGGTGGGGGCAGAGGTTCCCCTGCTTCTTAACCCTTCCATCTCAAGTATCCATGCCTCTGATTTTTATCTCCCCTATCCCCAGCATCTGCCTCCTGCCTCTCCCCCCTCCCCTGCATCTTCCTCTTCCCCCCCCCCCTCCACTGCAGCCACCACATTCTCCCCTTGCCTTCTTTCCAGGCAAAATACCTGTTTAGTGGCAGAGATGCTATTGCCACTTCTCCCCATCATGTTTGGTCTTGCAAGCATGTTCAAAACTCATGGACTGACACCTTCTGTATGCTGATCTTGTGCATCATGAGATCAGCATAAAAGAAGTACTGGCCCATGAATTTTGAACATACTCATAGATTGGTAGTGATGGGGAAGGAGCCTTGGTAGTGGCTGCATGGGCTCCTGCTGCTCTTCCCAATTGCTTGCTGGCAACAGCTGTGGGTCTGTGTGATTTGAGGTGCAGCCTGTGTGGCTACTTAAGGAACCTTTCTTAGCTGCACCTTCATGCACCACAGGAAGCATCAAGTCAACTTGATGTTGACTCTGGCTGATGGTACCCCAGGCAACCGCTCTGCTTGCCTTACTCTAAAGCTGGCCCTGAATCCATATTAAAACTACAGGGTGCATCATGAGATCAGCATAAAAGAAGTACTGGCCCATGAATTTTGAACATACTCATAGATTGGTAGTGATGGGGAAGCTGCCTTGGTAGTGGCTGCATGGGCTCCTGCTGCTCTTCCCAATTGCTTGCTGGAATTCCTCAGATTCCATTTTATGTTGCTCGGTCTGCACTCAATTTGGTTCACTCCTTTTTAAGGTGACTGGCTAGTTCCTATTTATTTAGAATTTGTATGTATCGTCATTCCATGTGAGAATCACTAGATCACAATGGTGTATAAGGGTAAACATAATAAACGGAAGAGTTAAAGGAAGACAATCAAAGGACATATTGTGGATTTAAGTGGAAAACTCTTAGTTACTGAGTTAGTGAGAAGGCATTGTGGAAGAGCCAGGATTTCAGATCTTGTTTAAATTTCTTGGTGTCGGTAGATATTCGAAGGTTTTCTGGTAAGGAGTTCCAGAGCATAGGGCCCGCTATTGATATGGCTCTGTCTCTTGTTTGTTTTAGGTGATAGTTTTTTATAGTTGGGATTTCAAGTAATCATTTGTTATGAAATCTTAGAAATTGTGTAGGGAGTATGAGGATTAAGTTTTATTCCTAGCAATTCATTGTTGGGATTCAAGTTATGGTGAATTATTGTTAGAACTTTGTAGATTATTCTGGATTGCACAGGGAGCCAATGTAGAACAATCAGGGTTGGGGTGATGTGATCAAATTTGCCTTTTACTGGTCAGGAGTCTGGCTGCTGCATTTTGAAGAAGTTGGCGAGGTTTAAGGTGATTGGCTGGAAGTCCTAGGAAAAGGGAGTTGCAATAGTCCGGGTTAGAGAATATAAGAGATTGTAAGACTGTTCTGAAATCTGATAATGTCAGTAGGGGCTTCAGACGGCTTAGTATTTGTAGTTTGAAGAAACCAGATTTGATCAGTTTGCTTATGTGAGGTTTCATGGTTAGATTTTCGTCAATTTGGACGCCGAGATCCCATACTTGTGTTGCAGGAGTTAGAATGTAGTTTCCTAGATCAATGTTGGGGGGAATAGTTATAGGTGCATTTTTGCTTAGCCAGATTATTTTGGGTTTTTTGGTGTTCGTTGACAGTTTTGATTGTGCAAGATTGTTTTTAATGGTGGTAATATATTCAGATATAAGAGAAGCTGTTTTCTCAAATGAATTTGTAATAGGGATATAGAATTGCATATCATCTGCGTATAGAAAGAAATGTAAACCAAGGTCAGTTAATAGTTTGCAAAGAGGCAGTATGTAGATATTAGAGTTGCTGAAACTGAAGATCCTTGCAGGACGCCAGTAGCACATAGGAAAGTGTCAGAAAGGTGATTATTAAATTTTACTTGGAAGGATATTTCTGTAAGGAAGGAGGAGAACCATTTAAGGACATTGCCTTCGATTCCTATGTTTTTTAGTTGGAGGCATAGAAGATTATGGTCTACAGTGTCAAAGGTGGCAGTTAGGTCAATCAGAACAAGGCAGTATGATTTCATTGGAGTCAAAGCCACGCAGTATAGGGTCAGTTATTGATTGCAGAAGGGTCTCTGAGCAATTTCTTCCTGAAGCCGAATTGGTTAGGGTATAGGATTTTGTTTGTAATCAAGATTAGATTCAAGTTGGGAAAGAGCTGTCTTTCTAAGGATTTTTGCAAGAAAGGTTAGGTTGGAGATAGGGCGGTAGTTATCCCAGTCGTTAGATTTTCCAAATTTGTTTTTTAAAATTGGTTTAATTACAGCCTGTTGTAACTTATGAGGCACATAACCTTCAGTGAGGGTGAGGCTGACCATAGTTGTGATTGTAGGGGTTATTTTTGGTTTACTTGTTAAGGTGAGGAGGCTGGAATCAGGTCAAGAGGGTGAATAGCAGGTTTAAATTTTGATATAATTTTGCTTATTTCTAATTTAGAGACTGGATCAAAGTCTGACCATTTATCTTTAGGATCGATGATATATTTGTAAGGAGAGATGGTGGTAGAGAACTGTTTAAGTTTCAGAATTTTTTCAAATAGAGCAGTTGCATATTCATTGCATGATTTTTTAGAGAAAGCATGGTTTGTTTGTTTGATTATGTGAAGGTTCTTTAATCAAATTCTTTATTATATCAAATAGAAGTTTTGAGTTGAAGATTATTTCATGAATTAATTTTGCATAGTACTTTTTTTTTTTTTTAATTTATTTGTGAGGGTTCGATATTGAGAAAGATGAGTTTTTTGTTTCTTTTTAGGGATTCTTCTGAAGGATTTTTTCTCCATTTTTTAAAGAAGTTTTCTTAGGTGTTTTTTTGATTCTTTCAGAGTTTCATTACCAGGGGGTTATCAATTTTTTTTTTTGGTTTTTAGAATGTTATGTTTAAGATTCTGGTTTGAGGTGGACTAAGTTTGTCTGCTATTTCCTTAAGCATTGAATCCCATGAGTTGAAGGTTCCAGTGCAGTTGGATAAATTTAAGTCCCTGATTTTGGTTTCTAAAGCATTAGTTAGTGTTTTAGTAACATCGTTGGACTGTTATGCAGAAGAAGTTCTGGTTCGTGCTTTAAGACTCCTTTGCTACTGACTTTTTTTATTTGACCTTGTGCAATATACTTTATCTCCCTGTGTCTGTGTTTAGAATCTTTGAGCTTGACTTGACCTATGCTTAGAGTTGCCTTGTGCCTGTTAGAAAATGTGCCCCATATGCTGGTTAAGACACTATATAAATTTGAAATATAATTAAGAGACCTGTGAAGTCTCAAAATCGTGTGTACATTGCTGCCATTTATTTTTTTTTTTTGTGGTCCTTTAAAAGGTACCACAACTTAACTCTATTTTTTTCCAGTATGGAGCCTAGAGCTATACTAACAAATGGGCCAATACAGTACAGTGCGCTCCAACGGACTACTGTTAACCCGCCATTGGACGCGCGTTTTCCCTTACCCCTTATTCAGTAAGGGGCCGAAAACGCGCGTCCAACCCGCCGAACCTAATAGCGCCCTCAACATGCAAATGCATGTTGAGGGCCCTATTAGGTATTCCCGCGCGATTCAGTAAGTAAAATGTGCAGCCAAGCCGCACATTTTACTTTCAGAAATTAGCGCCTATCCAAAGGTAGGCGCTAATTTCTTCTGGCACCGGGAAAGTGCACAGAAAAACAGTAAAAACTGCTTTTCTGTGCACCCTCCGACTTAATATCCTGGCGATATTAAGTCGGAGGTCCCCCGCAGACTTTACTGAATTGGCCCGAAAGAAAAGAAAACTGGCATGCAGTATTGCTTCTTAGCCTCTGGTAGAGATCCAAGCACAAGGTCCGAGTTAGGAGCTGAAGGAAGTTCCACCTTGTCATTTGACTAGGATTTGAGAGCCTCTACAATATTGGGTTAGGGGTGGGGTAAATGCCCTGTCACTCAGTTCCCATTAGAGAGACACTGATAATTATGACTATTACCCAAGCAGAAACATTAAACCTTCAATTTAGTAAAAAATGTAATCTACTAGTCAAAAGTCACATGATTAGTGTTCCTGTGGTAAGGCAGTGTTGTAGCACAGGCTGTTTCTTTGCCTTCTCTCCTAAAATACAGAAGTATTTGGTAGCTGCTGTGAATAAGTATTGGCATTCTGTGTTCATAATTAATGCCACAAATTTTGCTATGTTCATGTTACTTGTGTTTACTCTGCTTGGATTATCTCCTTCATTTAAGTGGCGTTTTCCAATTATCCTATAACCGAGAGCAAAAAAGGGAGCTTAATGATTTTGCATGTTAACTGGTAATTGTATTATCTGAAACAATGTTTTCCTAGTACTGACATTTGAGCCATAAAATGTAATGTGATTTCTAGATTCATTCTACTCTGCACATCTTTTAAAATTCTAGGATGTAAAATAGAATAGCATGTCAAGCTCCCTGATGAGTTTCATGTGATTGCTTTACCTTAAAGCAAAAAACATTGATCTGTCTAAAAATAAAATATAAATACTCAATGGTGAGGAATGGTTTGGGGAATTGCATATTTTGTCATAAATTATTTCAAGTTCCTTAGTCTGCTCTTAAAACCCCTTTTAGTAATTAAGTATCTTGCTCTCTCTCTACTGGTAGATAAACAGACTTAATTCCTATAAAAGATTTTCTCTCTTACATTCAAGTGAACCTCAGTGATCTGGAAAATGCAATAGAATCCTGCTCTGTATCATTTCTGTAATGGGACTTGGGAAATGATAGTACGGAGAGTACACATAAGGAAAGATCAGAGGAGAACTGAAAAAATGCCATTCTCTTTACTACTTGACCTGGAAATGGGATGAAGAGAGCAATTATTTCTCAGAGAGCAAGCAGGATGGCACACCTCACATATGGGTGGTGATATCCAATGGAACCCGACATGGAACTTTGACCTCAAAGATTCTAGAGCTTTCAACATGCTGTACTGAGCATATGCAGCTGTAGCCATCTCCCTGCCTCTGACAGAGACCCTCAGTCTTTCTTCTTTTGTGGAGTCATATGGTTGTGGGTTCAGCTTTGCTGTCCACAGCTAATACTGTAACAGTTCTGGAGCTGCAAACAGCTGGTTTGTTTTTCTTTTTTTTTTTTTTTTTTTTCAGGCAGAGCCTTTTTGTTTTTTTTATTTTCCCTCACTTTCCTTGTGATAGTTTAGGTTTAATTTGTGTTTTTTTTTTCTCTTTCTAACATCTCTCGGTCGGCTGCAAGACAGGCCTTGTGCATTGTGCAACCAATGGAGGAAGAGCACGTGATATGATTTACTTGGATTTCAGCAAAACCTTTGATATGATCCCATATAGGAGGCATATGAATAAAATGAGAAGCTTGGGGAGTGAGTGCCAAGGTGGTGGCATAGATTACAAACTGGTTGATGGATAGAAGACAGCATGTAATGGTAAAAGGAACCTACTCTGAAGAGAAAGCAATGTTAAGTGGAGTGCCATGAAGATCGGTGTTGGGACCGGTTCTGTTCAATATCTTATGCGAGCAACATTGTGGAAGGGGATAGAAGGTAAAGTTTGTTTGTTTATTTGCGGATGATACTAAGATCTGCAACAGAGTGGACACGCCGGAAGGAGTAGAGAAAATGAGAAGTGTTTTAAGGAAGCTTGAACAGTGGTCGAAGATATGGCAACTGGGATTCAATGCTAAAAAGTGCAGTGTCATGCATCTGGGTGCAGTAATCCAGGACAGCTGTATGTGATGGAGGGTAAAAGGCTGTTGTGCACAGACCAAGAGAGGGATCTTGGAGAGATAGTATCTAGCGATTTGAAGATGGACGAACAATGTGACAAGGCAATAGCTAAAGCCAGAGGAATGCTGGACTGCATAGGGAGAGGAATAACCAGTAAGAAAAAAGTGATAATCCCCTTGCACATGTCCTTGGTGAGGCTTCACCTAGAGTACTGTGTTCGGTTCTGGAGACCGTATCTCAAAAGGACAGAGACTGACCAAAATGGTATGGGGGTCTCCATCAAATGACTTATGAGGAGAGGTTGAAGGGCCTAAATATGTATGCTCTGGAGAAGAGGCGGTGCAGAGGAGTTATGATATAAACCTTCAAATACCTGAAAGATTTTAATTATATACAGTTGACAAACCTTTTTGTTGGAAAGAAATCAGTAAAACTAGGGGTCATGAAATGAAACTCCAGGGAGGACGACTCAGAACCAATGTCAGGAAATATTGCTTCACGGAGAGGGTGGTGGATGCCTGGAATACTCTTCCGGAGAAGGTAGTAAAGACAAAAACAGTGAAAGAATTCAAAGGAGCATGGGATAAACACTGTGGATCCCTAAAGGCTAGAGGATGGAAATGAAGAAAAGAGTGTATGGGAGTCATTTGCTGTTGCGGCTGTTACTACCCTTAACCAATAAGCCTGATGCTTTTGATGCAACTCCAACATTGCTCTCTGCTTGAAAGGCAAGAGGTAATGAGGAATTGGACTCAGACCGCAACCAACAAGGGCCCTGATTTTACGGTCTAAGAAACTGATAAATGTGGGTGACCTGGGCAGCGCGGCAAATACTACCATAAGCTTGCTGGGCAGACTGTATGGACCATATGATCCTTTTCTGCCATGATGTATATGTTTCTATGTCTCTGATTGCTATGCACACTGCCAGGGCACTACCATTGCTGTTGGCAGCATGGGAGTACCTGGGTACTTTGGGTGGCGATATTACCATTGTTGCTATGGGCACAGTCTGCCATTCTTGTTGTGGAGGGCACCTGGGTGCTGCAGACTCCATGGGCACCATACATTCCATCGCATTGTGGTAGGTGTCAGTGTCTCCTGTATTGCCGCAATCGCAGGTGCACTGGGATGTCTTGGCCAAGAATGCATTCCTATTCACTGCATTTTTGGGATGTATTCAAGGGATATCTCTTCTATCAGGAAGGGATGGCCCCTTATGGGCTCCTCCCTTATTGGCTTATGCTCTGGATCCCTTTCAGTGGGAATCTCCGGGGCACATTCCCTCTCCAGTGCGTGGCTCTGATTGGGGCAGAGGAACAGCCCTCGAGTCATAAGAATCAGTGCAGCAACGTGGCCACTGAATCACTTTCGCTGTCCTTTCCTGCGCTTGGTTGCCATGTTGGCCCTAGTGTCTGACTAGGCGGTCACCAGTGATGCTCATTGTCGCCAATAGAATCTTATAGGTTGGTGATGTTGCCCACTCTAGCCCAATGAGTGGGAGGGTTTCCAGAATCGAACTGATCGGTTCCCTGCTTTTTGCTCAGGGAAGGGATTGTTTTTCACACCTCATTCTCTGGATCGGCTTAGTCTCTGAGTGGCAGCTGCCCTCTGTTTTCGCACAGGATCTTAAGGCCATCCATTGGGAACTCTCGCTCTACCATTGCACCACTGTGCAGCAGAGATGCTTTGCGGTGGGCAATGAGTTACCTGGATAGGAACTCCTTGTAGAGCAATCTGCTCCCCAGTAGCAGATGTGGATTCTTGTCACATGGGTGGAATGCCTTTTTGGATACTTGCTGAGCACAAAGTGCATAGTTTCATTTCGTGCCACTTCCTTTCATTAGTGTTGAGTTTGGATGGCACTCTACCTCTGAGATGAGGTTTCTCCTCCTCCTATTTCTTGACTGATCTATCATTCTTCCGATAGATGTGACAAGCTAGGGCAACTTGGGTTGGGGGTGGAAGATCTCACAAAAGCGGCACTCCACCCATGTTGCAGTCACTTAAGGTTTCTTATTTCCTCTTTGAGGTGACCCTAACAGTAGATGTGTTCGTTGGCTGACAAGGCAGTCTCTATCCATGCAGACATTTCTGATTGTGTGCCATGATGTTATCTCGAGCCATAGGTTTGATACCTATGCTTGGTCTATGGGCATTCTGCTCTGCTGATAAGTCTGCTCCTCCTTTGGTACACTCAGGGTTCTCAGATTGGTCCTCTTCCACAGGGGCTGTCTCTTGCAACATTCCTGTTTTTTGCTTTCGGCAGAGAGGTTTATGGATGACTTCTTCAAGTTGCTCTCACCCTGCGGGAGTTTAGAAATCTTTCAGTATACATGGCCTATGTTAACTGAGGTTAGATGGGCCCTGTGGGCTGTGTTTGCTTCAAAGGCAACTCCTTGCTGGGATTGGCAGGGGGTTTGTATGGTTGGGAAGCCTTCCAACTGTATTTTCTACAACCTGTAGGCTGTTTCCTTTGTCCTGCAGCCCAGGGGTCTGACTCCTTATGTTGTTCACTTCTTCTGATTTTCATCACAGTCCAGGAGAAAGCCAGGTGATACATGGGAATGGTTGTTGCACGTACCTTCAAAGAAGGGTATGCAATATTTTCTCTTCTTGGGCCAGATCCTTGGCCGAAGTGCTTCCTTTTCACCTGGCTTCCTCTGGCTTCCTTTAGTTGCAGCTCACTGTCCTTCTCAGTGTCTAGGCATGGGGCTTCCAGTGGAGGAATAGCCCTTCATACCTCGGCACTCTGGTTTTTATCACATCTGACCTTGGAAGTAGGATCTTGTGCTTGTAGTAGTTTGGGTGGGGTCTGCTGCAGACCCTGATGCTTCTTGCTGCTTCTTCTCTGGGCGGACATAGGAACAGCAGGCATGGAAATCATGTTGGACATACTTTTGGGTGTTGCTCTGCATGTCTAATCAGCCTTGTTGTTTGGTTGAATATGAACCACAGTTTTCATTTTGCTGGGCTCTCTAGCCCCAGCTGATTTTTAATTGTCTTGTGATACCGAAGAAAAGAAACCCAAAAACTTTACGGTCTTGATCCAAGAGCTTTTTTCTCTTGTACATGGTAATTTGTCCCTTTGCTTGTACTCAGGGTGCTCTTCAGAGTTCACTGCTTGGAAACTGTGACTGCATTGGTTTTTGTGCAGCCCAGTGGGCTTCTCGCACCGTGCTCTCATTATACCCTTGCCTTTACTCACCTTGCTGCATATTGGGGTTTCTGTCTCTGTTTGTCATAGCAGTCTCTTTGAGGTGAAAAACTCAGTTATTTTATTTATTTGTTTATTTATTTAAAAATGTTTCTATACCGCTTTTACAAACAATGTTTAATCAAAACGGTGTACAAAACTATCATTCTAAGAGAAAAAAATAAGAAATATCATAATATTACAAAAAATGTAATTATATAAATAATAAAAAATTAAAAAACATAAAACTATTAAAAAGACAACTTAGAATAATACTAAAAAATAGTGATATGTTGCCATTGCAATTGAGTCAAAAAATGATAATTAAGATTTTTTTGGAAAACTATATTATTTGGTGGCTGTAATTTTAAAAGCAAGGTGAAAAAAATGCGTTTTTAATGATTTATTTATTTATTTGTTTATAACTTTTATATACCGACATTCAAATGAATATCACATCGGTTTACATACAACTGGGGTAACAACTTAAGCGAAGGACCGGAAAATAAAGTTACATCTAACAGGGGTTTCAAAGGAACTGGGATGAGGAGAAAAAGGATAGGAAGAGCTAGAGAATTACCAGAAACTATATTACATCACAGTATTACATCGCTATATATTATATTATATCACATTAAGCTAACGAGTCTACATCTTGAGATATTGCATTAAATAGACGAAGAACAATTGCCGTGAGCTGAATTTTGTTAACTGTTGGAATATTACAATTATATTACATTGCTGACTCTACTAAAATTCTAGATGGTGAAGGTATGGTGGGATTAAGTGAAAGCTTGTTTATACAACCAGGTTTTCAGTTTTTTCTTGAAGGTGGTAGTACAGTGTTCTAGGCGTAGGTCAGGTGGCATCGAGTTCCAAAGAGATGGTCCTGCAATTGAGAGGGCTCTTTCTTGGGTGGAGGCTAGATGAGTGAATTTAGGTGAGGGGGTTGATAAGGATCCTAAATAGGCGGGTCTGGTTGGTCTGTTAGGGGTGAGATACTGGAGAGAGTCATTGAGCCAGTGTATCTCTTTATTGTGCAGGGTTTTGTGGATGATTGTTAAACATTTATGCTGGATTCTGGCTGTGATTGGAAGCCAGTGGAGGTCTCTGAGAACTGGGGTTATGTGGTCTGTTCTGCGTGTGTTGGTGAGGATTCTGGCTGCTGCGTTTTGCAGCATTTGCAGTGGTTTGATTGTAGATGAGGGCAGGAGCAGTGCATTGCAATAATCTAATTTTGTAAATAAGGTGGCTTGGAGGACAGTTCGGAAATCGCTGAGGTGTAAAAGGGGTCTTAGTTTTTTAAGTATATGTAATTTAAAGAAACCGTCCTTGACTGTGTTTTTTGAAGTTGAGGTGGTTATCAAAGTAAACCCTTAGGTCTCTGACCTGATGAGAGGAGGTGTTGGTGGGATAGGGTGATGGGGGGATGTGCCGGGTAGGGGTGATGAAAAGTAGTTCCGTTTTGGAGGCATTTAATGCCAGGTTAAGGTTGGTGAGGAGACTGTTGATTGCCTTGAGGGAATTATCCCAGGTATTGAGCGCATTTGCTATGGAGTCCGTGACAGGGATAAGAACCTGCACTTCATCTGCGTAAATGTAGTGCGTAAGAACTAGGTCTGCAAGGAGTTGGCATAATGGTAGGAGGTAAATATTGAAAAGGGTAGGGGAGAGGGAGGAGCCTTGAGGGACCCCATAGGATAGCCTAACTGGGTTAGATTCGTAGTTGCCAATTTTGACCTTGTAGTAGCGATGGTCCAGAAAGGAGGTAAACCAATTCAGGGCAGAGCCTGAGATACCAATGTTGGAAAGTTGGTTGACTAAGATATTGTGGCTCACGGTATCGAAAGCCGCGGAGATGTCTAGCATGGCTAGTATGCATGTTTGGCCCTTGTCCAGACTTTTGAGAATTGTATCTGTAAGAGATTAGCAGGGTTTCGGTGTTAAAGAATCTTCGAAAACCATACTGTGAGGGGAATAATAGGTTATGATTTTCAAGGTGATCTATGAGCTGAGCGTTGACTACCCTTTCCAGGAGTTTCGCTATAAAAGATAGGTTGGAGATTGGTCTGAAGTTAGCAGGCTCTGAGGGGTCTAAGTTAGGTTTCTTTAAGATAGGTTTGAGTGTGGCTTGTTTCAGTTCAGGCGGGACCCTGCCAAGGGAGAAGGAACAGTTAATGATTTCTGAGATGGGTTTGGCTATGATATCGGGGATAGCAAGAAGAGATTTAGTGGGGAGGTGGTCTTCTGGGCGTGTGGAGGGTTTCATTTTCTTTATGAGTCTAGATATCTCTGAAGCTGAAGTAGGTTCGAAGGAGTTGAGAGGGGTGATGGGATTCATCTGGATACCTAAAGGGAGAGGGGAGTGAGGGGGAAAATTAGAGATAATTTTGGTGATTTTTGCGTGGAAGAAGTTGGCCAGTTCATCACATTTAATTTTAGCATCAGTGTCTGAGATGGGGGATGGGTTGTGTTTGTGAGGGAGGATACATATGCAAAGAGGGCTTTGGCGTCGAATTGGTAATTGTGGATTTTCTGGGCATAGTAATCTCTTTTTGTTTTCAGAATGGCTGTTCTGTAGGTGTGTAGGGTGTGTTTGTAGGAAACTTGTAGAACTGAGGTAGGATTCTTACGTCACTTCTTTTCTTTGGCACGTAGTTGCAGTTTAAGAGCTTTAAGTTCCGTTGTGTACCATGGCTTTTTGGGGTTGGAGGGCGTTATTTCTTTAGTGACCGAGGGGCAGATTTCATCAGCGATATGCTTTGTAATGCTTTTCCAGGAGTTGTAGGCTGTAGTTTCATCAGTGAGATCTAGATTGAGCAGGTTCTTTGAGAGGGATAGGGTCAGTTCTTCTATTTTTTGAAGTGATTCTGATTGGATATGGTTCTTAGTGAGTCTGGTAAAGTGTTCCAAAGGATCGGGCCAGCAACCGAAAACGCTCTTTTCCTGGTAATTTCTAGACTAGCCTGTCGAGGGGATGGTACATCTAGCAAATATTTTGTTCATTGATCTCAAATGTCTGGAAGGTTTATATATACGAAGGAGAGAACATAAGGTGTTCCCTCCTAGAGCCCTCAGAGGTTGGCTGCCTCCCTGAAAAAAGGGGAAGAAATAGTGGTGCTTCCACACTAAAGGTTTTCCCTGTTTTTGGCAGGCTCTAGCTTGGGGTTCACCCATGTGTGAGGACTGCCATCTTGCTTGTCCTTTGAGAAGCAGAGTTGCTTACCTGTAACAGGTGTTCTCCGAGGACAGCAGGATGTCTTATTAAAGTACCCTCCCTCCTCTCCTAGGAGTTGGTTTTTCCATGTATCTGCTAAATCATGGACTGATGGACTCTGCCTGACAAATGGGGAGGGGGCTGCAGCTGCACATGCTAAGAACAGAGAACATAACGTAAGGTATTCCACACTGGGTCAGTATCCTGTTTCCAACAGTGGCCAATCCAAGTCACAAGTACCTGGCAAATAGCCAAACATTAAATAAATTTCAAGCTACTATTGCTTATTAATTAATAGCAGTTTATGGATTTTTCTCTAGGAACTTATCCAAACCTTTTTTAAACCCAGTTACACTAACTGCTGTAACCACATCCTCTGGCAATGAATTCCAGAGCTTAATTGTATGCTGAGTGAAAAAGAATTTTCTTCAATTTGTTTTAAATGAGCTACTTGCTAACTTCATGGAGTGCCCCCTGGTCCTTCTATTATCTGACAGAGTAAGTAACCGATTTACATTAACTTGTTCAAGTCCTTTCATGATTTTGTAGACTTCTATCATATCCCCCTCTATCGTCTCTTCTCCAAGCTGAACAACCCTAACTTCTTTAGCCTTTCCTTTTTAAGGCAGCCATTCCATGTCCCTTATCATTTTGGTTAACCTTCTCTGCACTTTCTCCAGTGTAGCTATATCTTTCTTTAGATGTGGTGACCAGAATTGCACGCTGTATTCAAGATGCAGTCTCGTCATGGAGCGATACAGAGGCATTATGACATCCATCCTTTTATTTGCCATTCCCTTCCTAATAATTCCTAACATTCTGTTTGCTTTTTTGACTGCTGCAGCACACTGAGCCGACGATTTCAATGCATTGTCCACTATGATGGTTAGATCTCTTTCCTGGGTAGTAACTCCTAATATAGAACCTAACATTGTGTAACTACAACAAGGGTTATTTTTCCCTATGTGCATCACTTTGCACTTGTGCACGTGAAATTTCATCTACCATTTGGAAGCCCAATCTTCCAGTCTCACAAGGTCCTCTTGCAATTCATCACAATCTGCTTGAAATTTAACTACTTTGCATAATTTTGTGTCATCCACAAATTTGAACACCTCATTCATCTTACCCCTTTCCAGATCATTTATACATATATTAAAAAGCACCAGTCCAAGTACAGATCCCTGAGGCACTCCACTGTTTACCTTTTCCACTGGGAAAACAGACCATTTAATCGTACTCTCTGTTTCCTGTCTTTCAACCAGCTTGCACTCCACAAAAGGACATCCCCTCCTATCCCATGACTTTATAGTTTTCTTAGAAGCCTCTCATACAGGACTTTGTTGAACATCTTCTGAAAATTCAAATACACCACATCTACCAGTTCACCTTTGTGCACATGATTATTCACCCCTTCAAAATAAATATAGGACATTTGTGAGCCAAGACTTCCCTTGGGTAAATCCATGTTGGCTGTGTCCCATCAAATCATGTCTGTCTAAATATTTTGTGATTTTATTCTTTATAACAGTTTCCACAATCTTTTCCGGCACTGAAGTCAGGCTCACCGGTCTATAGTTTCCCGGATCACCCCTGGATCCCTTTTTAAACTTTGAGGTTAAATTATCCATCTTCCAATCTTCAGATATTATGGATGATTTTAATGATAGGTTACAAATTAATTGAAATAGGTCTGAAATTTCATTTTTTAGTTCTTTCAGAACCCTGGGGTGTATACCATCCGGTCCAGGTGATTTACTACTCTTTGGTGTCAGTTAGGCCTACCACATCTTCCATGTTCATCGTGATTTGGTTCAGTTCATCTGAATCATTACCATGAAAACGTTCTCCAGAACGGGTATCTCCCCAACATCCTCTTCAGTAAACACCTAAGCAAAGAAATTGTTTAATCTTTCCACAATGGCCTTATCTTCTCCAAGTGCCCCTTTAACCCCTCGATCATCTAACCTACTCCTTTGCAGGCTTTCTGCTTCTGATATATTTTAAAAAGTTTTTGTGAGTTTTTGCCTCTACTGCAGGCTTCTTTTCAAATTCTCTCTTAGCTTGTCTTATCAGTGTCTTACATTTAAGTTACCAATGCTTATGCTTTATCCTATTTTCTTCTGATGGATCCTTCTTCCAATTTTTGAATGAAGATCTTTAAGCTAAAATAGCCTCTATCACTTCACCTTTTAACCATGCCTGTAATCATTTTGACTTCCTTCCACCTTTCTTAGTGCTCATTAGAGCATGCTGAAAACTCTAGAATCTTTGAGATAAAAGTTCCGTACTGGGCTCCATTGGATAATGTCACCCATATGTGAGGACTGGCATCCTGCTGTCCTCGGAGAACACCTGTTGTTATAGGTAAGCAACTCTGCTTTCCTTAGGATATCTGTGATGAGAAATGCTATTTTTACAAAGATTTTTCTGTGCCTGCTGGGAGAGGGACCCCTTTTTTTAAAAGCCAGAACCTCCAGTGTATGGAAGGTGGTCTTCATTATTTTCAAGCAGGGTCCACTTTGGCAAAAAACGTCAATGTGAGAGCCAGGATCATTGCCAGACAAAGTGACTGATGCCCTGGGGAAGGTGGATAGCTGTGTAGGTATCCCCTCTCCTATGATGCAGCCAGTCCAGCTGCTCAGGTGCATCAGAGCAAGTTGTGTAATTAAAACAAAATCTGACTCCCATGGATTCTCTCTTCCCCACCCCCCTCCTCCCCACCTGTCTTCCCAGACCATCTTCAATACTTAGGGTTGCCAACCGTCTTGATTTTTTCCGAACTGTACAGGAAAAAAGGAGGGGTAAAATGTTTGGAAATGCAATGATTTCAGCCTTCTAGCTGCGGGTTATCTGATCCTCCCCTACAATTATTTCAATACAGTGTGTACTTTGGTAGCTACTTTATATTAAATTTGGAGGATTCATTTATTTTCTGTCACTTGCATAGACTTCAGTCCACAATTTAATCAGAAGCTTAAAAAATTGTACAAAAACAGTTGTTTGGCCCCTGGGCTTGTTAAAGCAAACCTTTTTTTGAAATAAAGAAGTTTAACAAGTGGTCATGATATGAAGCTCTAAAGGGGCAGACTTGGGGAGTAACATCAGAAAATATTTCTTCACAGAAAGATTGATAGATGCATGGAACAACCTTCCAGTGGAGGTGATAGAGGCAAAAACAATAATAAAGCACAGGACAAGTTCAGAGGATCATTAATTGCAAAGAAGTGAGGGGAAATTTGGAGACCAACTGGAATCTATGGCTCTGTAAAAAGAAGTAATCTGAGCAGACTAAATGGGTATTTATCTGCTGTTGTATTCTGTTTGAGTTTTTCTAATAGCGAAGAATGGCAATAAAAGTTGCATGTGCGAATACCTCATCTGCAACGATATTGGACAGAATCTTCAAGTGTTCGGAAATTTGGTGGTTGAAAGTTGGCAACCCATTCCCCACCTCCCTTTCCAACCAGTCAGCTTACACCTTCCTGGCCCAACCCCCATCCCCTCCAAGACAATTTGCCCCCCTCCATTTAACCTCCCCCACTCCCAGCCTTCTCTAGATGCTTGCATTGGTGTCGCTGTTCTGTTTTCTTCCAGCACTGCATGGCTTCGATGCCTGAATTCCTGCATAGTTCTCAGAGTCTTGGGAGATCTGTGTGGGAGTTTGGGTACTAAACAGTTAAAACCCATAGATCTGCACAGTGCCAGGAGAAAACAGAACAGCTGTTTTAGAAACAGTGGGGAGAGTATGTACTGGAAGAATAGAAGGCACTACATATATGGTATGTTATGATTTCAGCTGCTATGCAGCCACACCATACCCTGATGGGGACACCTTTTTACCAGCAGAGTCCTCCGGCAAGCTCTGCATTGAACTTTTCTTACCATCTTGTCCCTGGTCTCATGACTCAACCTGCCTTGCAGCCTTGTCTCCATTAGGAGACAAGCACACCCTCCAGGCTGGCCAAGCTCCTCCCTCCTACCTGCACCACACCCAGACTCCAGCCCACATAATCCTTCCTTGTCAGTCGCAAGATGCTTCCGCATCAAGTCGCCCTTGGCTCCTTGCTCTAGTCACTCTTACCTTGCGACCTCCCCAGACCTATCCTTGCCTCATGGCCTCTGGGCATTCTGACCTCAGCCTTGCTTTATGGCCTCTGGGCCTTCTGACTTCAGCCTTGCTTTATGGCCTCTGGGCCTTCTGACTTCAGCCTTGCCTTGTCTTGCCTCATGGCCTTCTAACCTTTTTCTTGCCTTGCTTTGAGGTCCCCTGGCCTTCTGACCCTTTCCTTGCCTTCTGGCCTATAAAGGGCTTACCTTGCTCTATGGCCTTCCTGTATCGCTGCCTTTGGGCTTATATGTTCCATTATCTGTCTTGTCCTTGTGTCGGCCTGTTGTATCCTGTCTTAGTCTGTTCCAGTCCAAGCTTCATTTCCAGTCTTACATGCATGTTGTTCCTGTCTAAGCCTCAGTTCCAGTGTTACCTGCACACTGTTCCTGTTCAAGCCTTGCTACAACCGTACCAGCCTGTCCAAGTTCTGCTTCAGCTTTGTTATGCCGTCCTACGTCACTCCGAAGGTGGTGATCTCCACGCTCCACCTGAACTGGAGCCATAACAGAATGCGGAAGCCACCCATCACCTTCACAAGTGAGTGTGGGGGGCTCCTTGGCTGATGGTGAGTCTGCTTTTAATACAGAGGAGAATGATTATATACCTACCACTACACGGTATTTTTCCTGCACTTCCTGCCAGATTTTAAACCCCCCACACTACATTGGCTGCATAGTGTGTCTCTTTCCCAACCTTATTTTATGGGACTACAGAATATGTTGCTTTACTAATCCTGCCTCCATTCAAGTTTGTACTAGCTGTGCTGCGCCCCAGCCAGACCCACAATTAAGAATGTGATTGGTAATGAATTTCATTCTAGTCCCCTGCATTTTGGGCATGAAGCGAATGTAAAGAGAAAAATGGTCTGCTCTTCCCACACTGCCTGAACTGTAACTCCTCTAACCCAAGCTGGTGGAAATGTCCATTCCTAGCTATCTGCCTCCAGATAGAATCTGTCCCATCTATGTTGCCACCAATTCAGCTTCCAGAAAGACCAGTGCACGTTTAAAGACAAAGCCTTGGCCAGGAGAAAAGCTAATTAAAGCTATCTATGTGCAGACTGCTGCAGAAACTCTCAGCACATCAGCTCAGAAAACCCCAGCTTGCTTGACTAGCTTGAATTCTGTTCTTATTAAGGCAAATTCAGCTTCTGGAGAAAAAGAACCATGAGGGAGACCAGAAGCTTCTCAGAGAACACCATCTGCTTTTCCTGCCCAAGACACAGGAAAAGTGCACAAAAAATTCACTTTTGGTCCATACAGGTACTGCAGTCAAGCAGATTGATCTAGTTTGTACCACCAAGCCCAGTTCAGTTGCTACAGCTATTTCTAAATCATTGCCTGTAACAGCAAATTCTGCCCTCCTGCAACCTGCTGAAGAAAAGCACAGCCTAGACTCAGAGATATCGGTGACTTGTAATAACCTTTTGGAAGCCATAACTATGAAGCTGAACTCTGTCACACAGACCTTGAATTACCTGTCAGCCCACAGCCAAGGCTCCCCCAGAACCAATTAACTCTGAAGTTAAAATATTAAAACCTGCACCTGAATTAAAAACCTTAGAATTTTTACTAGCAAAGACTAACAGACCCTGATTGCAGTGGTCCTTTGGCTCCCCTGCTCCGGTCACATACACCAGATTATCTGAAGCAGAAAGGACTAATTAACTCGGGCAAACCTCAGCCATAGTAAGCTGCAACCCAGCAGCTGCTAATGAGACCTTCAGTGAAGCTCTGAGTACAGCATGTGTCTTTATTGGCCTTAAGCTAGACACACAGAAATCAGATCCTGAGTCTAACTTTTGTGCACAAGACCTGTTCCTGAATGCCATGCATATTACAGATGATGTGATGAAGGAAGGGCAACTATGTACCTCTATTCTGCCATATTGCCATGTGAGAATACCTCCAGTAAACTTTAGAAACTCCTCTCTGCCCTTTCAGTCAGAGAAAATTGGAAAAACACTAGAACCTTTGTCAGTTGCAGGATAAGTCTTAACTTCTGAAAGCCACCGGTCCTGCAGAACCAGCCTAGAAGGGGCATCCTAATTCAGATGTCCAGACCTAGGAGAGTCCTGGCTCAGACACCCCGCCTCAAGAGGAAGCACTGTCCACACTCTGTGCTCAGTCACCAAGCACCAGACACTGGACTTGTTGCCTCCCTTCAAAGAAACTCTGTGCCAGTTTTTACATAATTCACATATCCTGTACCATTGGTCCAATCATCCAAGGATCCTGTGCCAGGGGCTTCATGCTCTACACACCCATGTTAGGGGGTCGACTCTTCACACACCCTGTGCTGGTGGTCCTATCATCTAAGGATCCTGAGCTGGTGGGCTTACATCTCAATCACCTTGTGCCAGTGGCCCTACATATTGGACACTCAGTCAGCAGGCCTCTTATCCTGCTCTGATCCAGTCAGCCCAGGAGAAGGCTCCAGCTCTGATCCAGTCAGCCCAGCAGAAAGGGCTCCAGCTCTGACCCAGGCAGCCCAGCAGAAAGGGCTCCAGCTCTGACCCAGGCAGCTCATCAGAGAGGGCTCTAGCTCTGATGCAGTCAGCACAACAGAGGGCTCCAGCCCAGGAGAAGGCGCCTGTCCACAGCCAGCCTGCCCAGGGAAAGGTGTATGTCCATAGACCTTCTAGCAAGAGGTACCTACCTGGCAAACAATTTCTCAGCCAAGTCTCATCTTGCTCACCCAGCTATGACCCCCATGGAAAATGTGATCCAGGGGGAGGATACGGTTATGATTTCAGCTGTTATGCAGCCTCACTGTACCCTGACAGGGACACCTCCCTACTAGCAGAGGCCCTCTTGAGCTCCGCACTGGACTGTTCTCACCATCTCTTCCCTGGTCTCATGACTCAACTTGCCTTGTGCCTCCCCTCTGCCATGGGACCTCGAAGAGCATACCCTCCAGATTGGCCAAGCTCCTCCCTCTTGCCTATACTAAACTACACCCAAACTCCATCCCTACATAATCCTGCCTTGTCAGACTCAAGATGCTTCTGCATCGAGTCGCCCTTTGCTCTTTTCCCTAGCTACTCTTGCCTTGCGGCCTCTCCAGGCCTATCCTTGTGGCCTCTGGGCCTTCTGACCTCAGCTTTGCTTTGCCTTGCC
The DNA here is from genome assembly GCF_901001135.1 of Rhinatrema bivittatum. Classification (NCBI taxonomy): domain Eukaryota; kingdom Metazoa; phylum Chordata; class Amphibia; order Gymnophiona; family Rhinatrematidae; genus Rhinatrema; species Rhinatrema bivittatum. Next base: position 75,384,924 of record NC_042619.1, read on the forward strand.
TCATGGCCTTTAGGCCTTCTGACTTCAACTTTGCCTTGCCTTGTGGCCTTCAGGCCTTCTGATCTTAGCCTTACCTTGTGGCCTTCTGACATCAGCCTTGCCCTGTGGTCCTCAGGCTTTCTGACCCTTGCCTTGTACTGTTTGGGCCTTCTTACCTCTTGCCGGGCCTTCTGGCCTATATAGGTCTTGCCCTGCTGTGTGGCTTATCTAGTCTTCTCCTTGTCTTGTATCGCTGCCTTTGGGCCTGTATGGTCCATGTTCTGTCTTGTCCTATCATGTGCTATCTTAGTCTGTTCCTGTCCAAGCTTCAGTTCCAGCCTTACCTGCACACTGTTCCTGTCCAAGCCTTGCTCCAGCCTTACCAGCCTGTCCAAGCCATGCTTTAGCTTTGTCGTGGTGTTCCCCAGGCTCCACCTGAACCAGAGTCATAACAGGATCGATAGGAGCTGCCCACCTGTTCCCAGGCCTTATAAGGTAAAACACCGATCTAAGATATAGAGGGAGGCAGTTTTCAAATAGCCCATGTATTTCCTGATAATTTTCAGAGAGAAACAATGTGAGCAGTTTCTCTTTGAAAAATAGTGTACAGTACATGCGTTAAAAGCGAGTGTATTTTGCATCCCCTGTTTGGTACTGATGACCGAGAGGGCGAACATGATGCATGTGCTGGTGAAAATTTCATTTTACATGTGCTATTTTCCTCCTTTGACAAATATGTCTCTGGAAATGCCTCCTCGCAATTTGGATAAAAGCATATATGTTATGGAAGACCGCACGTACTTTTAGTAATTTTTAGACAAGCCACATTACCTGCGCAAATTACTATTTATCTGAGTAAATGACACTGAAGATTGTCCTTGAAAAAAAAAATAATAAGGGAGGGAGGGTGAGCCAGTTGCTATCAGCCACCTTGTGATTTCTGAATTCACTCTCAGCATATCAGGGTTTAAAAGAGGTTTAGAAAGTTCCTGGAGGAAAAGTCCATAACACATTATTAGTCAGGTAGTCTAAAGATAGCTATTACAGGAAATAAGTCTACTTCATGGGATCTGCCAGGTATTTGTGACCTGGACTGGCCATTGGCTTAGACAGGATGCTGGGCTTGTTGGACCTTGGTCTGACCCAGCATGGCATTTCTTATGTTCTTATGTTCTCTTTCAGCCCATGTTAGACGGGGTTGTTGGAATAATAAAATATCATAGTTGTAAACATTGTACATTAAAATATGGTTTGCATATATGGAAATCAAAATCTTGTCTCTGCAGTGGGTGTTGTCTTGCTACTCAGTCTGTCGAACTTGCCATTCTGTTAATTTATTTATTTTATTTAAGGATTTATATACCGGAGGTTCCTGTATAATATACATATCACCCCGGTTTACAATGAACAGTAACTATCGCTTCAAGTTAGCGGTTTACAATGAACATAGTTAATCCAAGAAACAGAGAAAATATATATATATAACAATGCTAACAATTAATAAATAATTAATAAATGAAAATAAATGCAATAACAATTAATAAATAATTAATAATAAACAACAATAAATATCAATGAAAAATGGCAATAAAAAATGACAATAAATAAAATACAATAGCAGTTAGTGAAATAACATGAGGGTTGATGAGAAAATGACATGGTTAAATAACAAGGTTATGTGAAATATGCTGGGGTAATCGGAAAATATGTGACTGACTTTCTTCCTGCTCTTAGTTCTACGGGAATGCTTGTTTGAATAACCAAGTCTTAAGTTTCTTTTTGAATGTAGCGTGGCATGGTTCCAGGCGAAGGTCTGGTGGAAGCGAGTTCCAGAGTGAAGGGCCCGCTGTGGATAGAGCGCGTTTCCTCAGCGAGGATTTAGCCGGTTGGGTGATTAGTCTGTTTTGATAAGCGCTTCTGGTCGGTTTCATAGATGTGTGTAGTTGAATTTGGAATGTTAATTTGAGCGGTGCGATGTTGTGCAAAGCTTTATGTATCCCAATCCCAATCATGCTCATCACTCTGATATTTCTTTTTAGTGAGGAGTCTGGCAACCTTTTTTTTTTTTTTTTTTGTTGCAAAATCTCCATTTATTGCATAGAGGCAGATTCAAAACTGTCTTTTTGTAGTAATTTTATTGCATGTGAAATGTGCTTATTGATGGCACTGGAAACCAGATGCTTATTGATGGCATTGGAAACCAGAGTGCCCTGTTTAAGCACAGAATTGGGATGTGTTTGTGTGTGTGTGTGTATATAGATAGATATAGATATATAGATATATATCTGGATTTAAGTACTCACTTTTTAAAATCTGAATTCAAGGTGAGTTATAAATTCATGTACTGTTGGGTCCCTGCCCAAGAGGGCTCACAATCAAATAGGTAGATTTACTAAACTGTTATAAGCGATTAACGCGTGGAAAAACTGAGTTTATCATACAATAATCGCCTATTCCTATGATATTGCGGGATATTTTCATCTAAAAACTGCCTATTGAAATTAGCTGCTTTGCATGCATTTGCAGGAGTTATACATTTTTGACAGGAGTATTGGAACGTTAACGCCCATCCCCATTGCTCCTGCATAGAAGTTAAACGGGGGAGGGGGATTCTTGCACATTAGGATGAGGGCTTTTTACGAGCTGCGTGACCCTTTTAGAAGATGTTGACCACTACAAAATTTTATGATGCTGTGGTATATAAATTTTAATAAACCATAAAACCTGTGTGCAGGGGGCTGCCATTGCACAGTTTTAAATATTTTTTTCTCCTATCTTGAGTTATATGAATGTAAGGGTGAGCATGGCTCAAAAGGTTTGCTCACCCCTGTACTAGACCATTCTAGCATTTCAGAGTTCCCCCCACTACAGTATTTCGAATAGAGTATATTATTTCATTTAATATGCATCTTGTTTGGTTTTTATCGTATGTTGTATTTTGATATTTTATGATTTTGTGTGTTTAATTTCGATTGATGTGGATATATATATATTTTTTTTTTTGCAGTTTGTTTTATTCAAAGATTTTTGGGTTGGTTACAGCCATATAGAACATGTTATATACCAGTCAGACTCAGGTGGCCATCCCCAAACCTCTCCTGACCCTTCCCCCTTAGTTTATCAAAATGTTTGTACTTTTTTTCTTTGTTCCAGGTTTGAAATGCAGTCCAGATTTTCTTGAATTTTGCAGTATTATTTTGCCAAATCACCATAAGTTGTTCCATCTGGTGAAGGAATAAAAGCCATTTATAAGACAGCTTACTGGGTGCAGTCTTTATTCTGCGAAGTGCTGCTATTTCACAGCGTGCCATAATCAATTTAAATATGTTTCTTGTTGTACCTTCCATAGATGCTGAAAGTAAAAATGTTAGTGGGCCCTTGTCCACCGTGAACTGTATAATATCCAAAATTGTTACCCACCATGTCCTTATACCTTTCAATCCTAGTGTTAGGAACATGGCTCGTGGGATGGCCCCACAAGCCTCTGTTCTCACCCCGATGCCGCTGCGAGCAGTCCAGGATGTTGTCGGCACACTCCCGCAGCTGGGACGCAGTCATCTCCTTAGTGCTGCTGGGCGTGGCCCCAAACACCGCCATACTTCTCCTGTTTCAGATCCTCCTTAGGCACGCATGCATTATATGGGCCTCACGGTGGGAAACATTGAGTGGTGTCATCAGATGATGTCAGACCAACTGGCTTATTTAAGCCAGGACCTTGTAGCAGTTGCTTGCCTCAGCAACGGGTCTTCTGCCTTGCAGTGCATGTTACCTAGCGTTCTGTACCTCGTCTAGCCTTGCCTTCTCCAACTTTCCTCATCTAGCCCACATTATCCTGCCTCACCTTATCCTATCCATCTTGTCCAGTGTCTTCATCGTGTCTTCATCCACCCTTGGCCTGACTCTCTGGATCTTGATCTCTTCCTTGGACCTGACCAAGATTGCCTGCTGTCTGGACCTGTCCCTGACCCTTTGCCTGGACCTAACCACAATTGCCTTAACGCCTGGACCTGACCCCTTGCCTGGACCGAACCAAGATTGCCTGCTGCCTGGACCTGACCACTTGCTAGCTGCCTGCCCCAACCTTGGCCTGACTGACTTCGTTAGTCTGCTGCCTGCCCAGACCCTGGTGTGCTTTTGGGCTTTAGTTATTGTCACTGCCATAGGGACCCACCTAAGTCTTGCTGGCTGCCAGTACCCAAGGGTTCAACTTGTGGGGGAGGTGACTGGTAAAGGTGAAGCTCCAGACTGTCCTGCTACAGGACATGTTCGCCAGGTATCAGCATAGGCCTCGTTGGTTTGCCCTCTAACCTGCATCAGATATGCTGCAGCAAAGAGCTTGCACACCCACTACCCTTCACATCTAGGACATGACCTCCACACATGGCTTCAATGTTTCTCTGTCCCCAAACTCCCTCCAACAGCTATTGGACACAATAGGAAACATATTTTTTAATTGAGCTGGAGTGTAATATCGCAGGTATATTTTAAGAGTTCTCTGTTAACTGAGCTGAGAGAGATGTTTTTGCCTTGTGTCATCGAATGTCAGCCCAGACCTCATATTCTATTGAGCAATTCAGATCTCTCACCCAATCGTTCTCATGTTTAAGTAGATCTTATTTATTTATTTAAAAAGTTTTAATAGACTGCCTTCTCCAGAATTGATCATAGCGGTTTACATCATTACATACATAATAAGCAAATAAGACAAACATCAAAATGGTATTAATTTTTGTATTATATTTTATCTAAATATCAAAGATTGTGACTTTCTATGAAAACATCTTGAGGATTGGGAGAGAGGTACTTTCAGGAAATAAGAGTTTAGCATAGACTGTGTAAGCATGTGCTATCATAATCTTCTGGAGGTACACTCAACACACTATAGATTTTTAAATAAACCCTTTGATAGATAGTTCCTTTATACAATATGTTTCAAAAATTGAGTATCCCTTTCCCAAATATTGTTTGCTCACATTTTGCTGGACATAGTTTTGAATTTGTATGTATGCATATTGATCTCCCTCGTCCAATCGATATTTCTCTTTCAAATTTGCAAAGGTCTCCTATCCCTGTGGACATATAATTTGACCTATTTGAAATAATCCATTGCTCTCCCATTTCCTAAAGCATGCACTATCTAATCCAACTGGAAATTCAACGTTATGTCGTATTCATTAGAGATGAATAATTTGTGTTTTGTTGTATATCACCTTGGACCTCAGTATTGGCGACTAATAAATCCTTAATAAACAAACATAATGTTATCTTATAGTTTAATCAGTAGCTATGATATATATGCATCTTTGATTCTGTAAGTCCCTGAATCTGTGGTTGCATCTGCTAGGTCCCTTTCACCCAGAAATAACAAGGATAGTTGTCTTAGAATAACCGTTTTCTTTATTAGTGCTATTAAGAATTTGTCAGTTACAGCAGATAGTACAGAAGGAAAGGTGAGAGAGCAAAAAAAACAAAGCAAGAGTTCTGAGCTCTTCTTTTTGTTTTCCAGTTATAGGGACAAATCACAAATTTACATATTGCCTCATTATTTTAAGCTTCCATACAAGATGATAGACTAGCAGATTAGCTACGCCTGTATTCTATGACATCACTACATTGATGAAACATTGATTGATAATAGGCATGATCCTTTCATAATTTTTTTGGCCTGCTGTGCCATCTAATGAATGCAAGCTCACATAGTAGAAATATATTTTTGCAACTTTCAGGATATAAATTATGGACCTTGAAGCAGCTAATCACTTCAGTGAACATGGCATAGCAGAATAGTTTTATGACTAGAAATATCTGTACACTATCATTCTCCTTAGCTCTACCTTCGCTGGCTCCGGTTAGAAAAGTGTCATTATTCACACATCTTTATCTGGCACTAGCAAGACTTTTATTCCTCTGTGTACTGCTAGCTTGACCCATAATACTTCAGGGCATTGGCTATAAATTTCTCTCTGATCAGAGACTTGTGTCTGCCTGTGCCAGGTCTGTAGTCAGAGAAGAGAGGGCCTCAAAATTCATAGAGCTCAGCCTTTTTTTTACAATGGGGAGGGCAGAAAGAAGAGCACAGTTTATAATAGTAAGCATTCTTTTATTTTAAATTGTGTAAACTACAAATAATTCAGGAATGTAGATTTTGTTATTCCATTAATACGTTTTCCATATGCCATTTAACTGCATGTAAAAATTAAAGAGAAGCATGTAGGGATGATCACAATTTTTGGAGAGCTTCTGTTCTAGAACAGTGTTTCTCACCAGTGTGTCTTCAGACCTGATCAGGTGTGCCATGAAAAAGCCTCCACCACTGATGCTCCAATCCAGGCCAGTACCTGGACTATGCTCTCAGCACCTTACTTACATCATTAAGAATCACCAGCAGTGGCTTTTAAGCATGTAGGAGCTCCTTTCTGAAACATAATGTAAGGGTGCTTGTAGGACTAGCCAAGGCTGCTGAAATGCTAAAAAGTATGTTAAAGGTGAAAAAGTATGTTAAGGGTCAACACGGAGTTTCCTTTCTGGTTTTTAGCTCAATTTATAAGCAATCATATGACTCACAATAATTAAGTCTCATTAACATATATGAGATAAAATTATAATGTCAACCAATTAGGAAAATGTTATGCAAACAAAGATATTAATTAGTGTGTAAGTTAGAGGCAGTGGCATATTTAACCAAATGGAACGACTCCGAAGAACTAAGCTGAAGGTTTACTTTGCATTGTGTGGTAAGCACTACTCCTATTATAAGATACCTTATAATAAAAGACAAAATTTTTCTCTTACTGGCTGATGCTTTTTAGTGTTTACTAGCACCACCAACATTTTGGAACCCCAGATGGGATGTGCAGTGAGAAGGGGGAGGGGGTCACTGTGGAGCCCCCATTTGAAAAAAGGGGATCTTTTCCTTTGCTTGGAGCCTCCTGTTTCCTTCTATCCCCACGAAAAGAAACCCACTATCTGGGCTTTTTTCAACCTGCCAACAGCAAAGAAACAAATTTCACTTTTAGATTTTATGAATGCATTCCTCCTCTTCCTAGCTATAGCATGAGTCGCAGAGTTTGGTAATAATGGGAAGCATGCAAGGGAGGATAGCCAGAACTCACATTTCGAGCAGCACACACAGTACTTTGGTTCCTTCCAGCCTCTGTCTTACCTCCAGGCTGAGTGAGACAAGGAGAGAGTGCACTGAGCAATGGATATAACTCATTATAGGGCCAATGTTATAAGACCCATGCTGAAATCCACACTGACTTTTCTGCATGTTTTTTTTAGCATGCACGGCAAAAATCAGCAGAAGTGTGGGATGTAATGGTGCATATGCTAATTGGAAACAAAAAAAAAAATCTGTGTACAGCAAACACGTGTGGATTGCACTCCAATGGGGCCATAGAAGAATTTATAAGTTCTTTGAAGCAGGGACCCTGGCTAACTCTCCAAGCTCCCTTCCTTTCCAGGGTGTAGGTTCTTTTGACTGGGGGAAGAAAAGGAGTCTTCTGGGTCCCAGTGTGGCGTGACTAACTCTTCTCTCCTGACTCCCTGGGTGAGGTGATATTTAATGATCCTTGTGTGTGCTGGCAGTCAACGGAGCCACAGGGTTAGTGTCCAAATAAACCTTTATTGTTGAAATGGATTAATAATGTCACAATACTGAGCCACAGCACCACTGAATTAGTTCTTTACAAAATTATGCTCAATCTTTGCAGGAATATCAACAGCCAGAGCCAGGGGGAAACTCCAGGTTTGGGAAAAAATAGTCACCAGTTGGTGCAGGGTGTCCCTTTGATGGCTGGGTCAGCCCTCCCAACTGGCTAAAAAAGGTTATTGTCTCTGCACAGAGAGACAAGCTCTCTCTTTCCCCAGGGTTCATAGAAGCACCAAGGATGTTAGGCTCTGCCTTTACTCACAGTCAGTTGGTTTCTAGATTCTTTCATTTCTGGTGCAGCTCTTTCCTTTTGTCAGTTGGGATCCCTGAAGCAGTTAGGAAGACAGGGCAGTCAAAGGTTCTTTGTGGATCTTGAAGTTTAATGTGTAGCAAAAATGAAGATACCATCGGAGTGTACCCTTACAGCAGATCACTGACCCTCCCCCCCCCTCCTCACTGAGGGTATGGAGGTCAGGTCTTCCCTGGGCCCAGGAGTTGAACAGGCTCAGTACTATCACTTAAAAGGTTAAATTCCCAAAAACGTACCCAGAGGGGAATATCCAGACCAGCTAATGAATGGACTGGAAAGAATAAACCCCTCTCAACTCTGGTCAGGACCACAAAACAGGGCTTGCTTGGCTCCTTTGACTGGGCCTGCAAGGCAACAAAATGTAACTATTGTGAACTGTTATGATGGCGAAACCGAATGACGGTATACAAAACATGCTAAATAAATACAAGCTAATCTCCTCTCTACCTCTAAACTCTTTTCCAGGCTCAAGGGACTGCCTCCCAAACTGTACCAAGGGAGTGGTTTTATATCTTCACCAAGGGGACAGCCATGCCAGGCTCTGCAGGAGGGGGATGTATTTGAAAAGATCCTCCCCACTAACCAGCTGACACTGAAAATCCAGGACCTAATAGTAACAGAACACAGTGCCTGTTACACACACGTGCCATAATGTGTGCAGTAACGCATGCTCATGGCCCTATGTAGTACATCGCACAGACATCCATGCAGAAACCCGCGCAGACACCCCATCAGTATTTGAACACCCACGGTTGATTCTTGGGGCGAAAGCCTTTCTTTTTGGGGAAAAAAAAAGGAATAAATAAGTGGTCCGGAAGTTGATGTGAAAGTGGATCGAGCAAATATCTCCCTTCATGATCAGACTTTTGACTGCTGACGAGAGCGTGAAATGCAGATCAACTATTTTGCCTCAAGAAGCTGCCTTCTCTCTACCAGTTCCAGCCGTTGCTTGGCTGACCCGCAAAAGCATTAAAAAAAACTGGTCTCTACACCAGCCCTTTCACTTGACCTCTGCCCTGACCCAAGTGCTAAAAACCCGCACTAACCCAATCTTTCTGCCTGGCTCCCTGCATTGCCCATGATTAGATTATCGCCTCCTTTGTATGCCATTAGTATGCACTTGTGCAGAACCTGCCATGGTTTTTAAAACGGGTTTATGTGTGCGTTTTCCCTGTGCTGAATAGGTTATTACATACCCGCATGAGACTAGCACGGGAAAAATCAGTGCAGAATCCTGCACAAATAAGTGCAAAAATCCACAGCAGCTTTACTTCTGCTTATTACATCGTTCCTGTGAGTGTTGGGAGCCAGAGCAGTGGTGGAGGAGGTTTTGCAGCCACATGCAGCAGCCAAAGTGTTGCATAATGCCTCAGCACTACCCAAACACCCTCTCAGGGTTAACCCTTTGATGACTTGGAGGGTGCTGCCGAGCACTGCCCAAGCCCATCTGCTCCTGCGCACATGCTCCTACAGTGGTAGCCTCCCACCCATCAACTGGTTCTCTGCTTTTCTGGTGGTTTCTAGGGACACTGGGACCCCATGCAACCTAGAGGTCACGTAATTCCTAGAAATACTCCCCTAGACCAAATACATAAAATACTGGAATCTTCAATCAGTCCAAAACAGGGACAGCTAACAAACTAATAAGTTTATTATCAAACAGTAGGAACAGTGAATGTTAGAAGATTTAATCTACCAACAGAAACAGGTAAAACAATAAGGATTAAACAGTAAAAGCTATTATATTATACTTATCTAGAATCTGGGGAGGTCAGAAAAAATAATGTCCACATAAGATGAACAGGGTTTCAGCACAGATATATCTCCTCCCTGTGTACTTTCAGCCGAGTCTAGAGAATTCTAGCATCTTCAGAGCTATCTCTCTGCCTGAAGGGCCAGTCAGGGCATATAGTACTATCATTAGCTTTTTGACCAATGGCCTTTTGTCTGTTAATTATTTTGTGGCCAATGGCACTGCAGGATATTTCAGTCTTATAACTTCCTCAGGGATGCTAGGATATACATGCTGTTCTAGCCTCATTCTCAGTCAAGTCAGCATCCCAAGTCTCTTTTGTTCATACAGTGCAGAAGTGAAAAATTATCTGCGAGCTACATAGAGGAAATGAAATGTTTCTGGGGAGAAAGCACAAGTCCTAGGAAAACAAGACATTACAGTGCACACAAAACCCCTGAGCTGGTTGCCTGCATCACACAGACTATTCCCTTCTGCAATTGTGTATAGAGAGAATTGGTCCATTGTATCTGATTCATGGGTGTCTGTCTCCCACTGTCTTTTGTTCTAAAATTTGACAGAGACTTGCAGGGCTGTTAGTGCTTTCCTAGCTTTTCTTTTGATCATTGAGCTCTCTCTGTCAGGCCGATACAGTACAGTGCGCTCAGACGGAGTGCACTGTTAACCTGCCCTTGGACGCGCGTTTTCCCTTACCCCTTATTCAGTAAGGGGCGGAAAACGCGCTTCCAACCCGCGGAACCTAATAGCGCCCTCAACATGCAAATGCATGTTGATGGCCCTATTAGGTATTCCCGCACGATACAGAAAGTAAAATGTGCAGCCAAGCCGCACATTTTAATTTAAGAAATTAGCGTCTACCCAAAGGTAGGCGCTAGTTTCTGCCAGCACCAGGAAAGTGCACACAGAAAAGCAGTAAAAACTGCTTTTCTGTGCACCCTCCGACTTAATATCATGGCGATATTAAGTCGGAGGTCCTGAAGGGTAAAAACAAAAAAGAAAAAAATTTTTTAAATGGGCCGGCGGCTGTTGGGTCGAAACCAGATGCTCAATTTTGCCGGCGTCCAGTATGCCGAGCCCGTGGCTGTCAGCGGGCTCGAGAACCGATGCCGGCAAAATTGAGCGTTGGCTGTCAAACCCACTGACAGCCGCTGCTCCGGGCTAAAAGGAGGCGCTAGGGACGCGCTAGTGTCCCTAGCGCCTCCTTTTGCCCGTTTCTACCGCCGGGCCTCATTTAAATAGAGAATCGCGCGCACAGGTGAGTGGCCTGTGCGTGCGCCGGGAGAGCGGGCGTTCGTCTGCTCTCCCGCGGACTTTACTGAATCGGCCTGTGTGTCTGCATTGCTTGCCCCTCATGGAGGTAGTTGTGCTATACAACATTTTTGTTAATGTAGGAGCAGTTTCGGCTTGAAAAGATTGGGAAACACTGTTCTAGAGTGCATTGTTATGTTCCAGGACACAATTTGCATTCTTCCCAACTTTTGCTTCTTAAGAACCCTGGCAAAATTAAATTGGTGGGTACTGCTAAGAAAGCATTTTCCTATGCAAGACCATCCTTATGGAATTCTATTCCACAGCAGCTTAAATTACTAAAAGGTTCCATCACTTTCAGAAAAATGTGTAAAGCATGGTTACCTCTGTTACTGTTTTTGTTTGATTTGCTGCAACACTAGATTGGTATTTGATGAGCATTTTCTGGATGGTTGTACTTTGCTTTGTAGCTCTTTTTGGGAGGAACTGTTTAAAAATATGACAATAAATAAAATATACCCTGGTCACAGCGATTTTCAGTGGTATCTTTGGAGGTACTTTGGTTGTATCCCTCTACAAATACATTTTATTCCCAAATGCATGGGTTGCTCTGACAGTCAAGCATTTATTATTTATATATTTATTTATTTTAAATTTTTATATACCGAAATTCCTGTATGAGATACAAATCAATCCGGTTTACATGGAAAGGCAAATCGCCCAGGGTTTACATGCCCGCCCAAGGCTTTTACATCAAACAGTAAACAGTGAGTCTCCAAACTTTACATATAACGAATTAAACAGTAAGTCTCAATATAACAGTTAACAATTAAACAGAAAAATTGCCCGGGGCTGTAAGTGCATGCTTAGGGCTTTACTAAAATTAAACAGTAGCTCGCCACCGGTTTAACATGAAAACAAATTGAACAGGGGTGGTGGGGAGGGAGGAAAAAGGAGAGTAATAGATGAATGCGTTAATGGGATGACTTCCAGATAGGCTCAAATTTGAAGGGGATGGATATAAGAGAGGAGCAGAAAGAGGGGGAGAGATCTGGTTGGATAGTAGAGGAGGGCTAACGTGGGAGGGAGGAGATCAGCGTTGTCTACTGAAGAGGGAGGACCTTGGGGGGAAGAGAAAGAGGAGGAGATTAGGAGGACGGCAAGGGGGGACGTACCGTCTATCAAGAGAGTCAGCATAGTGAGCTTGACGAGGTAGCACTTAAAATTAAGGTATAATCATGTCAACCTAGTTACATTACGTATCTGGGAATGCTTGGCTGAAGAGCCAGGTTTTTAGCGCTTTTTTAAACTAAAAAAAAAAGTTTTTTTTAAACTTAAAAAGTTTTAAAAGTTTTAGTTTAAAAAAACGTAGTTTTTAGTTTAGTTTTCAGTTTAGTTTTAGTTAAAAAAAAAAAAAAAAAAAAAAAAAAAAAAAAAAGTTTTAGTTTAAAAAAAAACAAAAAAAGTTTTTTTTAAACTCCGGTAGGCTCTCTGTAAGGTAAGCATCTTACCTTACAGAGAGATATGTTGTCCTAGAAGTAGTGGTGCCTTTAGAGTACATCATCTCTGATGGATTTGGTGTTTGTAGTTCTCATGGTTTCCTACTATATAAAAGTAGGAATGGGAAAGCCATACAATTTAGTATTAATGATCTTTCTCACATTTTGTCCTGTAGACCTAGCAGTGGTAACATCAGTGCTCATCAGTCGTTTTGTGGATTTCAAGGATAACTATTTCCACATAAACAGGTGCTGAGGTTACAAGCTGAATAGCAATCTGTGTAGAGAAGGGCTGGTTTTTCTGAGTTGTGTAGAAAGTTCATAATGGTGAATGCCGCATATCTCAGCAACAAAAGGGGGCTCATGTCTTCATATTGCCCATTTACATAGAGCACAGGAAGAATATTTGTCTATTGCATTTGGTAGCATGATAATTCAACAGTTTTATTGTATTTTATTGTATTTATTTATTGCTTTTCTATACCGATGTTCGTTTGCACATCACATCAGTTTACAGGAAACTAAATAGGAACAAAAAATGGTAACCGAAAAGGAATTACATCTCAAAATTCAAACAACTCAAGGTTACAAACAACAGTTGGGTTACAAAGGGGTAGAATAGGATGTCAAGGAATAGATAACAGAGAGTAACTATTAGTAGTATTAACTTATATAAAACAATGCAATTTTATAAATTAATAGAAACAACTTGATTGTTGGGTGTTCTTGATGTTTGAAGTTTCATTTTTTTATTTTACTTCCCCCCAATGTAATTTGTTCAGATTGATCTTCATTTTGACTTTTATGTGGTTTGAAATTATAACAGGGCTTAAATGTCAACCTTGGCATGCTGAAGCTGAAGGGCCCTTCTCTGTCCTCAGCAGGTCCTGCCCATCAGTAACCTGCTGCATGGTGCTCTGGTTGTGAACAGATTTATTACAGGCAGTAATGACGAGGTTTATTGTTCTTGTTGATCCTTCTCTCCTGTCCCTTTTGGGAGCAGTCATACTGATCACATTCCAGAAATACTGACAGCCAGCCTTTCCACTCCAGAAGTTTCTGTTTATGGTGTATTAAATTATAAAGCCCTTTGGAGTCCAGTTTGGAGAATAAATATGGTATAAATCCAAATTATTATGTGCCAAAGCAGCAGTAACTAAAGCCTCCTTCCCAGCGGTTGCATGATGACAATGAAGACAAATTCTTTTGCTTTTGTGTTAAATTGTAACTTAATTTCATAATCTTTTTGCTTTCAGTTTGATATAAAAAGCGTTAAGTCTGTTTAAAGTTTTTATATAACTTCTGTGATTTGATATCTTATTTGGAATTGACTTTTACCAGTGGGGAGAGAAGTAGATACTGGGGAGTGGAGCTGTCTGCTTGCTGGGTTTGAAATTTCTGCTTGGGATTGTGCTATGCCAGTAACTTTTTTTTTTTTTTTAAACCTGTTCTGGCTGCCTAGCCCACTCCCCCGATATCACTTATCTGGCTATCTATTAGGTGGATAACTTTGTGGGCGGGCAGTGGGCGAATCAGGTTGATGCTGCTTTGCAGGATAACTTATCTAACTAAGTAGTGATATTGAAACTTAGCCGGATAAGTTGTCCGCCTAAGTTAGTCGGGCTCAGTAGCAGATTTAAATTTAGACGGATATAACTTATCCGGCTAAGTTGCATTATATATGTTGATATTCAATGGCATAACTATGCCACTGGATATCCTTGTAACTTAGCTGGCCAGGATTTGAATATTGACCCCATAGAGTTTTTGCTCTACAAGGCATGTGCAGAGAAGGGCAACCAAAATGATAAAGGGGATGGAACTGCCCCCCTATGAGGAAAGGCTGAAGAGATTAGGGCTGTTCAGCTTGGAGAAGAAACGGCTGAGGGGGGATATGGTAGAGGTCTTTAAGATCATGAGAGGTCTTGAACGAGTAGATGTGAATCAGTTATTTATACTTTCGGATAATAGAAGGACTAGGGGGCATTCCATGAAGTTAGTAATTAGCACATTTAAAACTAATCATAGAAAATTATTTTTCACTCAATGCACAATAAAGCTCTGGAATTTGTTGCCAGAGGATGTGGTTAGTGCATTTAGTGGAGCTGGGTTCAAAAAAGGTTTGGATAAGTTCTTGGAGGAGAAGTCCATTAACGGCTATTAATCAAGTTTACTTAGGGAATAGCCACTGCTAATAATTGCATCAGTAGCATGGGATCTTCTTGGTGTTTGGGTAATTGCCAGGTTCTTGTGGCCTGGTTTGGCCTCTGTTGGAAATAGGATGCTGGGCTTTATGGACCCTTGTTCTGACCCAGCATGGCAATTTCTTATGTTCTTATGAATTCCTGTGTGGGCGTTGCCTCATGAGCCCTCTCAAGTCTTTTTTCATTTGATCATCAGCCTGGGCATGTACCCTATATCTATGTAATTTTTATTCATTAAAATCCTTATTCTTAATCTTTTCTAACTTTAATTTGCCTCGCTGCCTCAAACAGCACTTTTCAATACTATATTAAAAAAAAAAGGAACAAAGAATTTTTCTTTTCAGGATGTCAGGCTCCAAGAAGCCCCCCATGAACGGCTTCAAAAATTGTATATGTGGTAGGAAAATGACGGTTATGGATAGACCTGAAGTTTATAACCATTCCCTCAGACCATTTCATGACCAGGCAAATTGTTACCAGCTCTGGCTGGATGTCTCCATGTTCCCAAAAGTCAAGGGCCTAGAAAATGGAGGAACTGCATATGTCTCTCCAGAAGCTGCAGCCTTATCTGCTTCCCTGGGTATTGAGTTGAGCAGGAGCATTTCAATGATATTTCCCCTTTGGGTGGAGCAGACAGTCCTTGGGGTTGAGTAAATATTGAAAAAGAAGCACCACTCTGCGGAGCCGCTTGTGCAGTGGGCACTGAGAAAGCACAAAGTCTCAGCACTTTTAATGCAGCTGACTCACTCTTTGGTGCATTGACCCTCTGTGCCATTGACGCACAGCGCATTGACACATGGTGCATTGATTTAACATGTCCTATTCTTCAGAGTTCTCCATAATATGGCTCAGAACTATATTTCTGTAAGGATTTCTTTGAGGCAGCTATGCTCTTCTCGGTCATTTGCCAGGGATGTGAGATGTAAGATTAAAGAAGCACAGAATCAAGATTTTTTTTTCTGTGACTGCTCCCTTGGAGGTTAAATCAGATAATTTATTTCAATTCTGTAAGCTCTTGAAATCATGGTTGTTTGTTAAAGTGACTGGCTAGGAGGTGAGACTGTATATTTCAATTTGAGTTGAATTTGATCTAATTTTGTTTTATTTTAGTATGTATGTATAACGACTTGAGATTTTGATGAAATGAGATTAATAAATGTAATGATGATGTCTTTGATTCATATATGTTCTCCATTATTCATTTATCAAGAAATATATACATGTAATCTAGCATATAAACCATAGTTCGCAAGATTTTGATTTAAATAAAACTATTGTCTTTTTTTTTTTTTTTTTTGGCCAGGTATAAAGAAGGTGGGGAAGCTTTGCTGGTTCTGCTTCCTTCAGAACAAAAAGGCATGGTTCAGCAGTTACTGGAGAGGAAAATCCCCATTGAGGAAATAAAGTAAGGAAACAAAGTTTAATTCTTCACTGTGCATCTCCTTCCATATACAGTTGTATGCAAACGTTTAGGCACTCCTGGTCAAACGGTATATTTTAATGAATCTCTAAATAAACCGAAGCTGACATGATACATGGTATTGCTGCAAAAATAGTCTTGCAGTGAATGTATCAAACTAAAAGTTTGTAAAAATGGATTATGTGGACCAGTGATATTACACTGTCATCTAGAAAATGCCAGTTGGTATAAACGAATATGTGCATTTGGTGTGATGGTCCTTTATTTAATATTGCCAACATTATGTAATACTGCTGAGTAATGAGTTTGAAAATAAAGTAATAGCGAACATTAGGGTTTACAAAGTTAAACATGACATCTTTCTGCAATTTTTAATGCAATTTATATTTTTAATTGCTGATTTTAACAGATTGAAAATAGAACAGTGACTATGGCATGTACAAAATTTTGGATACCCTTCCAGTTGATTCATTACTACTTTTTAAAAAAAATTGTTAATAAGGACAAAAAAGTCGATTGACTTGTAAGGCCTTCAATTTAATGAAAATTATTCCACAGTTGAATAAATATTCTGACCCTTCTTGTCTCTCAGTTTGTGATTGTTCTTCCATCTACTTTCAGTAACCATGCTCTGTGAGCATTTGAAAGTGAAGATTATTCACTCTTACAAAGCAGGAGAAGGCTATTTAAAAAAAAAAAAAATCCAAACGCTTCCTACCAGCAGTTTCAACTTTTAGAATCATTGTTAAGAAATGGAAGTTGTGTGGAACTTTTGAGGTAAAAGCATGATCTGGAAAAACAAAAATCCCTGATAAAAGAGCCTGAAAATTAGACCAATCTGCAAAACGAAATCCACAGATCACCTGCTGAAAAGTTTAGCTGATACTAAACAGTACTTGGAAGAAATGCTTTCTGCGTTTCTGACAACTAGCATGGCCTGTTTAGCCTATTATATAGTAGAAAGGTGAATGGTAAAAAGATGAGGGGGATGACAAGAAAGGCAATGAGCAGAGGGTTATGGGAGAAGAATCTGGGATCCTGCATTACTGTTGTAAAGAAAAGCTAGGGTTTGGTGCTGAGAAGGGAGGAAGTAGATCTCTGGGTATGTAAGAGAAACTGTGGAGGTAAAGAAGAGAAGAGGGTAGGGGGAGATGGGAGGAAATATCTAGGAAAGAGATAGGAAGCAGGGCATTATTCCAAATTTCTGGGACACTGAGAGTGCCATAAATTGATGCTTTTGTAATACTGTTTATTTATGTTTAGATGCCACCAAGATGTTTGGTCTCTTATTTCTTTCTGTTATGATATCGAGGTGTGTGGTGGATTCCTAGGGGCAACAGTGATAGTGACTCCCAAGGGGAGGAGCCCCATAGGGAACCGTAGCACCAGGCTAGACTCAGATGCACAAACACAGAGAATATATCTTTATTATGCAGCTTGTATGGTTCACCAGAGGTGGCAGTAGAGAGTCGATTAGAATGCAACAGTCTGTGATCCTCGGCGGAGGAGACCCCTCCCTCAATGGTGGTGTAAGGCCCTGATGCAGATATCCAGTGAGGCGCTGTAGGAGAGACAGACTGGCAGATGTTATTACACACTCCCTTGTAGCTGAGTAGATAGAATTCCCAATAAGCAGTAGAGAGAGGATAGGTAGCAACAGTCTGTGATCCTCGGCAGAGGAGACCCGTTCCACAGTGGTGGTGTAGGGCCCGATGTAGATAGACAACGAGGAGCTATAGATGAACAGACTGGGAGAAGTAGTACTCATTCTCTATAGCTGATAGGTAGTGTTCCAGCAGGTAGAAGAATTGGTAGCAGGCACCAGGATAGACACACAGACCCTCGAGGAGCGAGTACCTGGATTCAGGATAGGTGGAGGAAGAGGGCTTTGGCCATCACCACCACACTCGGCTTCCTGCACCTGCTGCCTTTCAGTTGCATAAGCAGCAAAGTCCACACCGGGAACCAGCTACCATTCCAAGGCACTTCTCTGAAGGACCACGGAAATCGTCTCAGGAATTCTCAACTGGGAAAGGGATCTTTAGGTATCACCGCAGGAGAGTGGGGCTCAATTTTCTTCAATTTAGAGTGTAGAATTTTCTACTTCCTAAAGTACAGCAATCTCCATATGGAGAGGTATGTCCACCATCTGCTGGAGACAGAGTATTCTGGCGGGCTGAGGTCACTGCAGGGGAATATATATATATATATTGTGACGTCAACTTGCTCCGTCTCCATCTGCAGGCAGGGAGCATAACCCACTGGTCCTGAGTCCATCTATTTACACACTAGGAAAGGGGCAATCCATGAAGTTAGCATGGGACACATTTAAAACTAATCGGAGAAAGTTCTTTTTTACTCAACGCACAATTAAACTCTGGAATTTGTTGCCAGAGGATGTGGTTAGTGCAGTTAGTATAGCTGTGTTTAAAAAAGGATTGGATAAGTTCTTGGAGGAGAAGTCCATTACCTGCTATTAAGTTCACTTAGAGAATAGCCACTGCCATTAGCAATGGTAACATGGAATAGGCTTAGTTTTTGGGTA
The DNA here is from genome assembly GCF_901001135.1 of Rhinatrema bivittatum. Lineage (NCBI taxonomy): Eukaryota > Metazoa > Chordata > Amphibia > Gymnophiona > Rhinatrematidae > Rhinatrema > Rhinatrema bivittatum. Next base: position 75,403,533 of record NC_042619.1, read on the forward strand.
CTTGCCAGGTTCTTATGGCCTGGATTGGCCACTGTTGGAAACAGGATGCTGGGCTTGATGGATCCTTGGTCTGACCCAGTATGGCATTTTCTTATGTTCTTCTTATGATCCATTTTAAGATTCTCTGTCAAAAGTGTAGCACTGGAATGAGCTGCAGCACTTTTGAAGATTATCTCAGTGGGATCTGCTTACAGTAGTTCCGGCAGTTAAATTGATGGTTAACTAAATGTGCTTTCTCCTGTTTTGCCCCAATATTGTGGAATTCAATTTCTTTGGAGGCTTGATCAGAGCTTAATTTTTTAAAGTTTCAGAAAAAATAACTGCCCAGAAACTTGCTCAGGTTAACAGAATGAGGGCATTTGGTTTGAATGTTGACAAAAAGAAAAACCAGAGAATAGTGAACTGGCTTTTATTTTGAGATATTCATGGTGGTCTCTTCCTAGGGCTGGGAATGAGTTGTGGATGGTGATAGAACATATTGTGATATAATGGGGATCGGGTATTTTACTTTAATGTGATGTAATGGGTTGTAGAGTGAATAAGGAAAGTGAAGAGGTTATAGGTTGATATATTCTATGTTATTAAAATGAAGAGAGGTGGAGATGGTAGGTTTATTGCTATGTTTTAGAATGTTTTATTGTAATGGGATAGAAGGTGATGTCCTTTCGTGGATTACAAATTGGTAAAAAAGACAGGAAACAGAGAGTAGGATTATATGGTCAATTTTCTCAGTGGAAAAGGGTAAACAGTGGAGTGCCTCAGGGATCTGTACTTGGACCGGTGCTTTTCAAAATATTTATAAATGATCTAGAAAGGAATAAGACGAGTGAGGTTATCAAATTTGCGGATGATACAAAATTATTCAGAGTAGTTAAATCACAAGCGGATTGTGATACATTACAGGAGGACCTTGCGAGACTGGAAGATTGGGCATCCAAATGGCAGATGAAATTTAATGTGGGCAAGTGCAAGGTGTTGCATATAGGAAAAAATAACCCTTGCTGTCTTACACAATATTAGGTTCCATATTAGGAGCTACCACCCAGGAAAAAGATCTAGGCATCATAGTGGATAATACTTTGAAATCGTCGGCTCAGTGTGCTGCAGCAGTCAAAAAAGCAAACAGAATGTTAGGAATTATTAGGAAGGGAATGGTTAATAAAACAGAAAATGTCATCATAATGCCTCTGTATCACTCCATGGTGTACAATTCTGGTCGCCGCATCTCAAAAAAGATATAGTTGCGATGGAGAAGGTACAGAGAAGGGCAACCAAAATGATAAAGGGAATGAAATTGCTCCCCTATGAGGAAAGGCTGAAGAGGTTAGGACTATTCAGCTTGGAGAAGAGATGGCTGAGGGGGGATATGATAGAGGTCTTTAAGATCATGAGAGGTCTTGAACGAGTAGATGTGAATCGGTTACTTACACTTTCGGATAATAGAAGGACCAGAGGGCATTCCATGAAGTTAGCAAGTAGCACATTTTAAGACTAATCAGAGAAAATTCTTTTTCCCTCAAGGCACAAGTAAGCTCTGGAATTTGTTGCCAGAGGATGTGGTCAGTGCAGTTAGTGTAGCTGGGTTCAAAAAAGGTGTGGATAAGTTCTTGGAGGAGAGAAGTCCATTAACTGCTATTAATCAAGTTTACTTAGGTAATAGCCACTGCAATTAATTGCATCAGTAGCATGGGATCTTCTTGGTGTTTGGGTACTTACTAGGTTCTTGTAGCCTGGTTTGGCCTCTGTTGGAAATAGAATGCTGTGCTAATGGACCCTTGGTCTGACCCAGCATGGCAATTTCTTATGTTCTTGACCCACTTTGGGGTTTTTAGAATAAAAAGAGGACAATCAAATGAAAAATAAATGTTTCATAATACAAGAATGAAGGGAACATTAGATGAAATTATCAGAAAGTGAGTTTAAAGCACATTACACAGGTAACATATAGAATACACTGGAATAGCCTAGTGGTTAGAGCAGTGGGCTATGAACCAGGACACCAGGGTTCGAGTCCCGCTGTTGCTCCTTGTTAACTTGGGCAAGTCATTTTACCCTCCATTGCCTCAGATACAAACTTAGATTGTAAGCCCTCAGGTACCTACAGTACCTGAATACCTGAATGTAAACCGATGTGATATCTCAGATCGAATGTCGGTATATAAAAAATAATAAATACGAATAAATGTAAGCAATTTAATTAAAGAAATTTACACTAACTTTCTCACCAAGATTAATAGGTGGTGTTGGGGAGAAGGTAGAAGAGGAAATTCAAGAGAGAGTTTTCTGATACATATGATCATGCCACATATCATTTTGCACAGATGCACTTTTGTGTAAGTGCCAACAAGCTAAGGTGAAAGTGTTGTGTCCGTCGGTCTCAGACAGCTTCGCCCGACATGCCTCACCTCTATTTCAACCTTCTCCACCAGCCTCGGGAGAATGGCGTCCGTAGCATCTCCTTGCCACATTCTCCGGCATCCCCGGAGCAGCTTTGGCGCAGCGTCCCACCATGTTGACCTGAGGCCTCTTAGAGCGCACGCCTCACGTCTTATAGCAGTGTTGGCGCGAACCTCGGGGGTGTCCCCCTCGAGTGATGTCACTGCTTCCGACTACAAAAGGTTGCCCATTTGCTGACTCTCGCCGAATTAGCAACGGATTGGATTCGTTCCGGTCTGAAGCTGCTCTGCCGCTTCTGCTGCTGCTGGAAGCTATCTACACCCTCCGGGGTTCTACTAACTTGGGTACCCGCTCCTCGGGGGCCCTTTGCTTATTTCCAGGTGGAGACCATCTCTGTACTCAGCCAGTAAGCACTGAGTCCAGATAAGTTTCAGAAAGAAAAAACTAGAAGAAGTTTTTAACTTCCTATTCAGAGACGATTAGAGGGGTTTTCGATAGGACTTCTCCGTACTTGGTGCGCCGTCATGATGTTGTTCCCGATCCTGTTGGGGTAAGGGGAATTAGGCAGCCTGGCGAGTTGAGTGGCTCCGATGGGCTAAGCCCCGCTTTAGGCTTTGTCGGCATACTGCGTGGTAGGCCAAGGCGGTGCCATCTTTCGTGCGTTTCTGTGCATGCCGTACTGCCCTCTATAGGATGTTGGTATGCGCAGTGTGTCAGCTCTGCGCACATGCTGTATGTTTAACGTCAGGTGCGTCCTCACACACACAACTTTCAAAATCATGGGATACACTCCGGCTGGGCGCATGAGCTGTGCATGTGCCTCATGACGCCCTTTTTTTTTTTAACCGCTAATGGCGCTGGTAACCAAGAAGCCTAAGCGCCTTTCTCTTTGCGCTGCTTGTCATATTAGGGCTTCATATCCTGACCTGTCTTCCAACTTGTGTTAGTGCTGTGAGTTTACTCAAGGAGATTTATCCTTCTCGGATTTTGCTAAGCCTGGCTCTTCCCATTCACATGATGGGCTGGCCATGGCTTTAACTGGAAGAATGCCAGATTTGAGTATTCCCTTGACTGGCTCATCCACAGGAGATGGCAGCTCAGTTGGGCCCACTCCAGTACTCCCTTGTACTTGGCATGGATCCAGCTTCCTTTTCTTGGGTGGCATTTATTCAGGGTTTTACAAGCCTTTGTGCAAGCACAGTCTTCTGCTTCGCCTACCTCTGTCCGGACGGACCCTTAGCCAGGGGTCTCTCCTTTTCCCACCCCTACAGGCAGGCGCCAAGTCACACTTCGTTTGTCACGGGTATTCCTAGTAGGGACCTGGATAGCACGGATGAAGCAGATCCTGATTCCTTGGAAGAGGGGGAAATTCCCCCTGGATTGGAACTGTATCGGATCATGTTATGGTCCTTTCATAGGGATGAATTGCCGGCCCTGAATTCCCAGACCTTGAAGATGCTGGGAGTTCCTGGGGTGGATTCTTTGTCAGAACCAAAGAATAATCCCATTTTGATTTCCCTACAGAAAGCCTCCTGCTTCTTTCCTGTGATGGATACCATTCAGGAGTTGATTGATCTTGAATGGGATGCCCCAGAGGCAAGTTTTAAAGGGGGCCGGACGTTAGAGGGCCTATACCCTCTAGACCCAGTGGTGAGAGAGTGTTTGCGATTTCCCAAAGTGGATGCTCTGGTCTGTTCTGTCTCTAAGCGAACGACTATTCCCATGGATGGAGGAATGTTCTTAAAGGATGCATATGATAGATAAATTGAGTCTGTCTTAAACAAGCCTTTGATGCAATAGCAATGGCCTTACAAATTGCTTCTTGTTGCACTCTTGTGGCTCGGTCTTGTCTGCTTCTCTCTCAGGAGGTGAGTGATTCTGGGGTAAATGCCAGAATGGTTATGGAACCTGCTGCCGCCACCTTAGCAGACACCAGCTGTGATTTGGTTTGTATCTCGGCCAGAGGAGTGGCCTCTGTGATGGCAGCCAGATGACAGCTATGGTTACGGAATTGATCAGCTGATGCAGTCTCCAAAGATAATCTCACAAAAATGCCCTTTAAAGGATCACTCTTGGGAATTGGAAAAGATGGCTAGTAAGTGGGGCAAGTCTCCAGTTCCTTGGCTACTGGAGAAGAAGAGGAAGCAGATACAGTGCCCCTCTTCCATGAAGGGTCATCTCAGGGGCTCCCAGCATTTTCACCTCTACAGAAACTCGACATTTCAGAGGTCTCGGCCTTTTGGATGGCTTCAGTCATTTTGTCCCAGACAGCCCAAGAGAGGGACAGGTTTGGTGCCGACTTGTCTCGAATTTCCCAATGAAGTTTTACAGACCCACCTTTGGGGCGAGGGGATAGGGCGACGCCTAGCTCTCTTTTATCAAAGGTGGGTTGACATCACATCGGACAAATGAGTCTTGGAAGTTATACTGGAAGGATATGCACTGGAATTTCGCAGCACTCCTCAGGACGTGTTCAGATTGTCTCCTTGTCACTCACCACAGAAGAAGCAGGCAGTGGAGTCTACGCTTCTAAAGCTCCTCTGGATGAAAGCTGTGATCCCTGTATCTACGTCTCAGGAAAATCTGGGACATTATTCCATTTATTTTATTGTGCCGAAGAAGGAAGGTTCCTTTCACCCCGTCCTGAATCTCAAGAGCGGCAACTGTCACCTGCGGGTGACTCATTTTTGCATGGAGACCGTACGCTTCGTGATAATAGCTGTACAATTGGGAGAGTTTCTGACCTCCCTGGATCTATCCAAGGCCTACCTACATATTCCAATCCAACTGGAACAGCAATGGTTTCTGTGCTTTACGTTGCTGGGTCACCATTATCAGTTTCGGGTGCTGCCCTTTAGCCTAGCCACCACCCCCAGAACATTTTCCAAGATTATGGTGTTCGTAGAGGCGGCGTTGAGAAGAGATGGGATCCTGGTGCACCCATTTTTGGGCGACTGGCAGATTTGGGCCAAGTCATTGGAAGAGAACCACCTGGTGACCAAAAAGGTGATCTCCTTGTTACAGGAACTTGGTTGGGTAGTGAACCTGGCCAAGAGCATTCTCCAGTCATTGGAGTATCTGGGAATCTGGTTCAGTACTAGGCAGGGCAGTGTCTTTCTGCTGGCCACACAGATCCAGAAGTTGATGTCCCAGGTGCATCAGTTGGTGAACACTATATGGCCGACCGTGTGGTGCTATGTCCAAGTGCTTGGTTTGATGGCGGCAACCCTGGAAGTGGTGCCATGGGTGAGGGTGCATATATTTATTATTGTTTTCTTTTATTCATTGCTTTTCTGTTACACAACTGCTAAGAAAAATATATACTTTTGTAAACCGTTGTGATGGCTCTACCGAATGACGGTATATAAAACTCAACAAATATATGACCCCTTAAGTGCTCATTGCTGTCTCATTGGAACCCGCAGTCTCAGGACTAACACAGGACTAACCTCCATTGGTGGTTACAGGAGGCCCATCTGAGCAGGCGTGTGTCCTTGTCCTCCCTGAACTGGTTGGTTCTCACGACAGATGCGAGTCTCCGTGGTTGGGGAGATCACTGTCAGTCCCTGGTGGCCCAGGGACATTGGTCGGCCGAAGAGGCCCTCTGGAACATCAATCACCTGGAAACCGAAGCAGTTGGGTTGGCATGTTTACAGTTCAACTGCAAACTCTAGGAGCAAACAGTCCGCGTGATGTCGGACAACGTGACAATGGTGGCCTACATCAATCTCCAGGGAGGAACCAAGAACCAGCAAGTGTCGCAGGAGATAGACCGCCTTATGGAATGGGTGGAAGGATATCTACAGATAATCTTGGCCTCCCACATTGCAGGAAAAGACAACGTCAGAGCAGACGTTCTAAACAGAGAGAGTCTGGACCCAGGAGAGTGGGTGTTGTCTGCCATAGCGTTTCAACTGAATCACTGGGGCCTCCTGTCTCTCGTCCTACTGGCCACTTCTCGCAATGGAAGGTTTCTCGATTCTTCAGTTACAAAGAGATCCGTGGTTTTTGGGCATCAATGCTCTCATGCAGGTCTGGCTGGAAAATGAGCTACTGTACACTTTCCCTCCGTGGCTCTTGCTGGGCAACAGCATTCGCAGAATCGAAAACCATAGAGGGCTAATCCTCCTGGGATTGGCCCAGACATCCGAGGTATGCGGATCTACAGAGACTTATGGTAGAGAACCCCCTTCGCCTTCCACTGCACAGGGATCTGTTACAGCAGGGGCCGGTTCTTCACAAGGGTCCAACTCGATTCTGATTTGGCCCTTGAGAGGGTTTGCCTACTGAAGCGTGGATATTCTTTGGTGTTGATTGTCACCTTGCTTTGCGCTCAGAAGTTCTCCACTTCTCTAGCATATGTATGTGTTTGGAGAGTATTTGAAGCCTGGTGCAAGGAGCGCAGTGTTTCCCCTCGTTCAGTCAAAATTCCTCTTAATTCTGGAATTTTTGCAGGATGGGTTGAATAAAGGTTTGACCCTTAATTCCTTGAAGGTTCAGGTAGCAGCCCTTACCTGCTTCAGGGGCGAGGTGAATGGTGCCTCCTTGTCCCATCCTGATGTGACCTACTTCCTGAAGAGAGTGAAGCACCTTTGGCCTCCTGTGCGGTTGCTGGTCCCCTTGTGGACTCTTAATTTTTTTGGGTGGGTCCTATCTTTCGACCACTGCGCAGTCTTTCCTTGCGGTTATTGATCTTATATATGGTGATTCTGGTGGCTTCGTGATTCTGCGTGTTGCATTAATGAACTGCAGGCATTGTCTTGCTGGGAGCTGTTCCTCCGGATGACCCCAGGGGTGTTACAACTGCGTACTGTTCCATCCTTCTTGCCTAATGTGGTCTCAGAGTTTCATTTGAATGTGTCCATTTCTATACCATTCCTGGATAAACTCAGGGATGTGGAAAAGAATAGTCTCCTGCGTTCCTTGGATGTCCAGAGATTTGTAGTGTGGTATCTGGACGTTTCGGAACTGGTTTGAAAGATGGACCGCCTGTTTGTCCTTCATGGGAGAAAGAAGCAGGGTGAACCAGCTTTGCGGGCTCCCATAGCTTGCTCGATTAAGGAGGTAGTCAGCTAGATGTCATTAGTGAATAGTTGACAGTCAACACCAAACCTCTAAATCATCCATACTACAGGAACCACATGTATTTTAAAAAGTAATGGTGAAATCACTAACCCCTGTGTTACTCCAAGCTTCAGAATTTCATAGCACTCCATGTACTCTGTTAGAAAGAAATAAGGTCAACCATTGTAAAAACTCCATCCAAACATAGTGAACAGTTCATTGTTCACTTTTTTCTTCATAGCTTTCATGATTTTACATACTTTTATCATTGTTTTTCTATCATTTGCCTCTTTTCTGTGCTGAAGAATTCTACAAAGTCTCTCCCCAAAAGTAAATTCTTCCATACTCCCAAGCATCTTTGTGGCCCTTCTGTTTCTTTTCTAGGTATACTTCATCCTTTTTAACACATTTGGACTAGAGCAGTGGTTCTCAACCTTTTTTCGGTCGGGACACACCTGACAGATGGTTCTCACATGCGTGATACACTGCTCATTACAGTCTACGGCAGGAAAAAAAAACCAGACCCTGTATTACTTTTATTGTTAAGAATGATACAAGTGAAAAATAAGAGGGTACTCTCTCTGAACATAAATTATATAGATAGTAAACCTCCATACCAGAACAGCACCAACTTCCAGCACTCAAACAGTAACTACCTTACCTAAGAAAAGGCAACACTGAAAATATTACACCGTGCCTTAAATAAAACTCCAGTAGTAGTTTTTAGGAAAATGGAACAAGCCAGGCTGCTCTAGAGCCCTACCCAGAAACTACACGCCAGCAGAATACCTCACCTCAGTCACATGTGCAGACCCTTACCTAACAAAAAATAAAGAGACCATAAAGCATAACTAGAAACATGCAGACAAAAACTGAACTGGAAACCTCAACAAGCCAGAGTCTCTGTATGCAGTGCCACAAAAGGAAAAGAGAAATCACCAGTCCTCATAAAATAAAGCAAGAAATATAAAGTCAATAGCAGTAAAACCATACTAATAAAAAGAACAGATTATTTCAAAACAGCTGATGAATGGAATATCTAATAATTAAAAACTCATGTAAAATATTTCTAGACACCAATAAAATATTTCAAAACAGCAGACACAAAAACCCAATAATTAAAAATAATAAGGATTAAAACATACTCTGTTCTCCAGTTGTGAATTAGGAGAAGGAAAGGGGGGGGGGGGGGTGTTGTTTGCAAATTTCTCCTTTCTCTCAGTCACACACATACTCGCTCTCTCACTTGCTTAGGCTCTCAGTCACACAATTGCACACAGGCTCTCAATCACAGTTACACACATGCTTGCTCTCATTTACATAGGCTGTCAATCACAGTTACATGCTCTCATTTACACATACAGGTTCTCAATCACACTTACATACATGCTGTTGCGCACACACACACACACACACATACGCTCACTCACTCACTCTCGCCCCACCGAACTAGCAGCAGCAAGAGCCGCCTCCTCTTCCAGCCCTCGTGGCCTCAAGAAAGGAGTCCCATTGGCTGCGGGGGCTGACGTTGCTCCATGTTTTGCTACGGGCTGACACTGCTGATCTTCTTTTCGGGCCGACTCTGCAGAGACTTTACCTAACAGGGTCTCTTCTTCCCGCACATGCGGCTGCTGCACTTCACTTCCTCTTCCGGGCTGCAGGGGCGGGGTGAAGAGACCGTGCTGCGAATGCCGCTGACTTCAGCTCTCCTGCTGTCTGGGCAGCGGAGGAGTTCCATTTCGCTCAAGCAGGAGGAGCAGCTGGGCCAGCGGGGGACTGGAAAGTGTGGCGACACACCTGCATGTGCTTGGCAACATACTGGGGTGTCGCAACACACCTGTTGGGAACAGCTGGACTAGCGTGCTCTGAATCATTTTTTTGTTCATACACGGACATCCTATGATTAGTAAGACAATAGCCAAAAATAGTTTCCAGTATACTTTGATTAGGGACACTTTGGGATGATAAAGCCGAATTTTTGTGGACTCGCTGCTTGATTTCATTAATCTGCTTTGAGAAATTCAAGGCAGCTCTGGTATGTCTGGGTACAACACAAAAAAGGGGTTGAATTAGGAGAACTTTGAAACTTGTGAGCAGTAGAAGAAATTGTGGTCAATACAAAGTAAAAGTAGCAGCTGTATTCTTTTTAATCTTCTACTGCTCGGTGGTTATAGCAAAGCATTCAGTTTCCTCTGAGCGGGTACGATCAGGGCTATCCTGTGTGGCGTGTTGTGGAGGGTGACTGCCCTGTGCCCCTCGTTTCCAGGAGAGCCTCCGCTCCCTGATATTACTCAGGAGCGCTGCCAGACCAGAAGCCGCAGCACAGTGGTCTCTGCACCAGGCCAGAGGGTACCATGCCTTTCCATCCTGCTACCCTCCCCCTTCAATCTTTGGAGTGGGGAGGCCCTACTCTGGCTAAATCACCTTGTGCCCCACAGCCTCCTAGAGGCAATAGAAATGAAAATGAATTAAACCATACCTTAGGGTCCTTTGAGAAACAGATCTCAAAAGTATATGCAAACTTTTGCTTTGTACACAATGGGCATACATTCTGTTTACATTTTGGTGATCAGTTAATATATGTTTGAAATTCACTGTAATTGTATTGGGACGTTACATTTTTTAAGATGCAAATGGCACTGTGACATGTTAACCTGATAAGAAGCTTTTCTTTTTGCACAATCTAATGTTTGGGAAACCCTGCAAAGAGAACTTCAAATTTCACTTGCGCAGGTCATTCACTGGTTGACCTTGAACAGATCTCTTGTCCTGCTGGTGCTTAACACCTGATTGTGCTTTATTGAAATCTTCCACAGCCTCCACTGGGCTGCAGTGAGCAAGTACATAAAATGGTAACTGCTTCGGTTCATCTGTTAAGAAGCTATTGTCTGTCTCTTTGTGTTTGTAAAGCCCTCTGAGCTCTGGGATTCATGGAGAGCACTGCATAAATCCAATTATTTTTTATAGGTGGTACAGCAGCAGGTGCCAGATTTATGGTAGTTGGAGTAAAAACTCAGAGCAGGAACAGAGAAAAGGAAAGTCTCTTTCCATACTTTGATGTCTGATATTTTCACAGGCATTGCGTCCTTCAGTTCAGTAATAACTACAGAAACTGAAGCAGAAAGTAATTGTTAATTTTTTAGCGTCTAGTCAGATGAATCTAGAACAAGTGGGTTATGCACCTCTACCAGCAGTAGGAGATGGAGCAAACTGATGGCACAGTATATACCCCCCTGCAGAGACATCAGCCTGCCAGTATTCTCTGTCTCCAGTAGATGGTGGATGTGAATCTCCCTACTGGAGATTGCTTCGATTTGGGGAAAAAAAGGAGAAATAAGGAAAATAAATTCACCCTACTCTCCTGCGTTGATACCAAATGGTCCCTCCAGTTGAGAATTCCTGAGATGATTTCCGTGGTCCCTCAGATGACTGCCTTGGTCCGGTAGCTGGTTTTTCAGCCAGCGTGGATTTAGCTGTTTAAGCAGCTGAAAGGCAGCAGGTGCAGGAAGCCGAGCATGGGGATGACGGCATCTCAGCCAGGTAGGGCTGAGTTCAGGTAAGCCAAAAATAAATAAATAAATATAGAGACAGAGGAGTGTGTTTTGGTGTAGGGCTTCCTTCTTCCCCCAGTCTCCATGCTCAGTGCGCCATTCCAAAGTTTGTCCCGCTCTGTGGGAGGTTGAGGGATGTGGGCAGCCTGGTTGGTTCAGCAGCATCTGTAGGCTAGGCCTCGCTCTGAGGCTTTTTCGCTGTGTGGTAGGCCTCAATAGCATTTTGCGCACTTTTTATAGGCTACCCTCTACAAATTTGTCTGTTCGGTGTGTGCGTCTAGCTGTGCGTCCAGGTTATGTGTCCAGTTTTTGGACGCTTAGTCGGACCTTGTTTTGTGCGCTCAAGCGGCGCCTGTAGTGGCTACACGCTTACCTGTGTGTGCAAGTTGAGTGTTGCTGCGCGCTTACGTTTTTTGCAGCGCCTATCCTAGGGATGCCTAAGTTTTGGATGCCCTGGAATTGGGACGCCTAAGTGTTGGACGCCTAGATTTTTTGGACTCTCTAAATAAATAAAAATAATCAGCTGGACACACGCCTGCGGTAGCCGCTCAGTGCACTGTTGGCCTAATGGCGCCTAAACCTAAGCACCTTTCTTTTTACGCTGTTTGCCATATTTGGGCATCTCAGCATGGAATGCCCGCTAACTTGTGCCAGCGGTGTTTGGAGGCTCAGGGAGAATTGTCTTCCTCTGATTTCACTAAGCCTGGTTCTGCCCAGCCAAATGTAGGCCTGGGTAAAGACTTGCCAGGTGGGGCGCCTGATTTTGGAACTCCTGTAACTCATTCTTCAGTAGGGGAGGGTAGTTCAGTGAGTATGCCTCAGGTACCTTCTGGTTTTGGTGTGGAAACTTTCACATTTTCATGGGTAGAATTTTTCCAGGGATTGCAATCCTTTGTACAGGTGCAGTCCTCAGCTCTGTCCAATGTTCCCAGGGCAGAACTGCAGGTGAGAACCTTGTCTGTAAAACATTGATAAGACAGGCGAAGAGAGAATTTGAAATGAAGTTGGTCATAGAGGCAAAAACTCATAATAAAAACTTTTTAAAATATATCCAAAGCAAGAAACCTGTGAGGGAGTCGGTTGGACCATTAGATGATAGAGGGGTTAAAGGGGCTCTTAGGGAAGATAAGGCCATTGCAGAAAGACTAAATGAATTCTTTGCCTCCGTGCCTCATTTTACTAATGAGGATGTTGGGGAGATACCAGGTTCTTGTGGCCTGGTTTTCGCCTTTGTTGGAATCAGGATGCTGGGTTTGATGGACCCTTGGTGTGACCCAGCATGGCAATTTCTTATGTTCTTATGTTCTTAGACTGGCAGCGGGACTGCCCTATAGAGATCTGGATGGCATGGGTGATGAAGCTGATCCTGACTAGAGGATGGTGAAATTCCTCCAGGATTAGAACTGTATGCTACTGTTTTTTCATAGAGATGAACACCCAGCTCTGATTTCCCAGACCTTTAAAATGCTCTGTGTTCCTGGGGCAGATTCCATGTCTGAACCAAAGAAAAATCCCATTTTGGTTTCCTTGCGTAAAGCTTCTTGTTTTTTCCCTGTGATGGAGGCCATTCAAGAATTGATTGATCGTATGTGGGGTGCCCCAGAGGCTGATTTCAAAAGGGGTTGGAGTTTGCAATCCCTGTACCCTCTGGATCCTGTGGTAAGAGAGCGTTTACGTTTTCCGAAGGAAGATGCACTTGTGTGTACAGTCTCCAAATGGACCACTATTCCTGTGGAAGGAGTAGCGGCCTTGAAGGATGTTCATGACAGAAGGCTTGAGACTATCCTTAAACAAGCATTGAAGTAATGGCAATGACGTTGCAGATCGCTTCTTGTTGTTCTCTGGCGGCTCACTCTTGTTTACTTCTTTCCCAGGAGGTCGACGGCTCTGGGGTAAACTCTAGGGCAGATATGGAGCCCACAACTGCCTCCTTGGCAGATGAGGGCTGTGATTTGGTCTGCACTTCAGCCAGAGGGGGTGGCTTTGGTAATACTGGCCAGGCATCAGTTTTGGCTGAGAAATTGATCAGCTAATGCAACATCCAAGGCTAACCGTACAAAATCGCCCTTCAAAAGCTCGCTCTTATTTGGGAGCGAGTTGAAGAAACTGGCTAGTAAGTGGGGCTAATCACCGGTTCCTTGTTTGCCAGAGGATAAGAAGCAGATGCCTCGCTCCTTTAACATGAGAGGTCGTGCTAGAGGATCCAAGCATTTTCGACCCTCTAGAGGAACTGTGGAATCTGAGTAGAAAAATACCTTTTTCTGGGTTCTTAAAGGTCTCTATATTTGAGGGTTTGACTATATGGAGAAGTACAGTGGATACATAAAAAGGAAAAAAAAATGTTAGATTTAAATGCTTAGCCAAGCATGTTGTGTTCTGAGTTGCTGTTATCTCAAGAAGTGAATGTACTGTTAGATATTGTTTGGGCACATTGTAGTCAAAATATGAAACGGGCTACATGCTGACTTGAAGGATGGATTGTGCAGTGTTGCATCAGACTTTGCAAGTGACACCTAGCATGATATAATTGACACCTAATATATATGAAAAATTGTGTGGTGTTTCAGTATTCGGACTTGGTTACAATGGGACAATAAATGATTGGCAGCAGATCTTAAAATGTCTGTGATTGGACCAATTAAGTGACGATAAGAAGAATAATATGATTTAAGAATGCTTGTCATCAGGGAATATAAGAACATAAGATATGCCATACTGGGTCAGATCAAGTCCAGTATCCTGTTTCCAACAGTGGCCAATCCAAGTCACAAATGCCTGGCAAGTACCCAAACATTAGATAGATCACAAGCTACTATTGCTTATTAATTACCGTCAAAGCAGTTTATGGATTTATCCTCTAAGAACTTACCTTTTTGAAACCCTGTTACATTAACTGCTGTAACCACATCTTCTGGCAATGAATTCCAGAGCTTAACTATGTGCTGAGTGAAAAAGAATTTTCTTCAATTTGTTTTAAATGAGCTACTTGCTAACTTCATGGAATGCCCCCTGGTCCTTCTATTATCTGACAGGCCAATACAGTAAGGACGCGGTAGAAAAAGTGCGGCAGTGCCGGGCGCCTGCTCGTTTGCTGCGCGCACAGTTCAGATCACATACCGCTCGATACAGTATTTAAATAGCATGCAAATGCAATCTGCATCCAAAGCACGTCCAAGAAGCATCCATGAAGCGCAATCCATTTTACTGTATAGAGCGCTATACAGCACCTATACAGTATCCTGGGTGCGCTGGTACCTGTCATTTCAAATAACATTTGAAATGACAGGTACCAGGAAGTGGATCCCAACTTAAAGCAAAAGAAAAGGATTAGAGAAGTATCAGCCGGCCTAAACTCTTGCCTGCCCAACCTAAAATCCAACGTACCGGGAAAGCCACGCTTCAGGATTGGGCAAACTTTCCCCCAGCCCCCGCACACCTGCCCTGGCCGCGTCCATGGGTGCCAGTCTCCGGAGCAGCCCCAGTCCTCTCTCCCCTCCTCCTGGGGGCAGCTGGCGGCGAGAGCGAGAGCGGCTTCAGCAGCCCAGGGCGGATCGGGCGATCCCCATGCGAGGGGCAGCTTTCAGCAGCCCTCGCCGGCGATGGTGAATGAGCGCACGCTGTGACTTCAGATGTCCAGCCGGGCGCTCAGGTCACGGCGTGCGCTCATGCGCTCATTCACCATCGCCGGCGAGGGCTGCTGAAGCCGCTCTCGCCACTGGCTGCCCCGGGAGGAGGGGAGAGAGGACTGGGGCTGCTCCGGAGACCGGCACCCATGGACGCGGCCAGGGCAGGTGAGCAGGGGCTGGGGAAAGTTTGCCCGATCCTGAAGCGTGGCTTTCCCGGTGCGTTGGATTTTAGGTTGGGCAGGCAAGAGTTTAGTTATGGAGGTTTAGAGGTTATGCTTGGAAACAGGTCCTTCCTTCCTGCTCCAGAGCTGTCAGCGTGCCCGCACGGGAGATTGGCACCCATGGACGCGACCAGGGCAGGTGAGCAGGGGCTGGGGGAAAGTTTGCCTGATCCTGGCTCCTCTAAAGGTCTTGTCCTGGGGGGTGAGGGGGTCATTTGCCCGTGAAATTTCATCTCTCTGACCTGATGCTCCACACTAACGCAGGGTTAAGGGTAGGCGGGAAATTAGCAGGTTAAATACGCGGCAAAACTGCAGGTTAAAAAGGCGATAATCGGGGCGCATGTTACTGTATGGGAGGGAATAGCTAATCCGATCGTTTACATACCATATACATGCCACGGGCGGAAAGGGTTACCCGTTGATTTAAAGAAGCGGTAAGGATGGGTTAAAAGGGATAGTGAATCATGGGTTGGACTAACGCGGCCAAATTGTGAGTAGAAAGCGGGTTAGAAAAAGGGTAACTGTGGCCGCGCTTTACTGTATAAGCCTGAGAGTAAATAACCGATTTACATTAACTTGTTCAAGTCCTTCCATGATTTATTAGACTTCTATCATATCCCCCCTCAGTCGTTTCTTCTCCAAACTGAAAAGCCCTAACTTCTTTAGCCTTTCCTCATAGGGCAGCATTCCATGACCCTTATCATTTTGATCGCCCTTCTTTGCACTTTCTTCAGTGCAGCTATATCCTTTTTGAGATGCGGAGACCAGAACTGCACACAGTATTCAAGGTGTGGTCTCACAATGGAGCGATAGAGGCAGCATTATATCCTCTGTTTTATTTTCCATTCCCTTCTTAATAATTCCTAACATTCTGTTTGCTTTTTTGATCGCTACAGCACACAGGGCCGACGATTTCAATGTATTATCCACTATGACGCCTAGATCTCTTTCCTGGGTGGTGTCTCCTAAGATAGAACCTAACATTGTGTAACTACAGCAAGGGTTATTTTTCCCTATATGCATCACTTTGCACTTGTCCACATTAAATTTCATCTGCCATTTGGAAGCCCAATCTTCCAGTCTCGCAAGATCCTCCTGCAATTTATCACAATTCGCTTGAGATTTAACTATTCTGCATAATTTTGTGTCATCTGCAAATTTGATCACCTAACTCATTGGTTCCCCTTTCCAGATCATTTATAAATATATTAAAAAGCACCGGGATGCTGGGCTTGATGGACCCTTGGTCTGACCAGCATGGAAATTTCTTATGTTTTTTTTCTTACAGATCCCTGTACATGCCCTGTTAATGAAAGTTATTAGGGATGAGCCCGGGGGCTAGGGGCAGATCGGATGTTCAGAGCAACACATAGCCATGTAGAATTTTTATCTCTAATAAATTCAATTAAAGATTAAGTTTGTATTTTTTTTTTTTTAAGTAGAATAACTATTTGGGATTAAGTAATGAGAGCAGGAAATTGGCAGTTGTTCGATGAAGATGTTTAAACTTGAAAGTCCTCCAACAGCTGCGATTAGGCTGGGAGGCTATTTATTTATTTTTCTGTTTGGATTGTAAATCCGACAGAACGACCTTTCAGAAGACTCGACCCTTCTGTTGGTCTCAGTCCTTTCATCCCAGACACCCCAAAAGGTGTGCAGGCTCGAGTAGTGGATCCTCCTGAGCCTCCCAATGAAGGTTTGCCGACCCTCTCCTGGGAACAGGAGAGAGGGGGACGTCTCTCTTTTCTATCAGAGGTAGGTCGAAATCTCATTGGATCAATTGGTCTTGGAGGTGATATGAGAAAGATTATGCGATGGAGTTCGCAGTGTTCCTCGGGACGTGTTCATGGAGTCTCCCTGCCACTGCCTGCAGAAGCAGGTAGTAGAGGATATATTGGTAAGGCTTCTCAGTCTGAGGGCTGTGGTTCCAGTACTCACATCTCAAGAAAATATGGGGCAATATTCCATTTATTTCGTTGTGCTCAAGAAGGAGGGCTCCTTTCATCCTAACCTGGATCTCAAAGGAGTCCACTGTCATCTGTGAGTCAGCATTGTCGCGTGGAAGCTTTGTGCTCGGTTATAATGGCCGTGCAGTTGGGGGAATTTCTGACCCTTCTGGATCTCTCTGAGGCATGTATGCACATACCTATCCAACTAAAACATCATTTTCTGAAGTTTGCAGTTCTTGGATGTCATTGTCTGTTTCAAGCGCTGCCGTTTGGTTGGGCCACTGTTCCCAGGATCTTTTCCAAGGTAATGGTAGTAGTTTCGGCAGACTTGAGAAAGGATGGGATCCTGGTACACCCATATTTTGATGACTGTCTAATTTGAGCCAAGTCCTGGAAGAGAGCCACCTGGTGACCCGCAAGTTGATCTTCCTGTTGCAGGAGCTCGGCTGGGTGGTGAACCTGGCAAGAGCAGCCTTCAGCCTGCTCAGTCGTTGGAATACCTCAGGGTTTGGTTCAACATGAAGCAGCCAAGGTTTTCCTGCCATAAGTTCGTATTCAGAAGTTGATGGCACAGCTATGTCTGTTGATGAACACTTTGTGCCTGACTGTATGGTCCTACCTGCAAGTACTTGGTTTAATGGCGGCAACCCTGGAAGTGGTACCGTGGGCAAGGGCGCATATACGTTCTTTCCAGCGCTCCTTGCTGTCTCTGTGGAACCTGCAGTCTCAAGACTATTTGATTTCGGCTCCACCTCCTGATGGAGGTCTCCTACCAACTGCGGTGGTGGCTACAGGTGGAACATTTATTTATTTATACCAACATTCGATTTGGCATATCACATCGGTTTACATATAACATGATGTCTAAAGGCAAGCCTTATTAAGACATGGTACAGTGTAACAGGTTAACTGGTTAACTAGGTACTTATAACTTGCTTAACGAAATAACTAACAGAATATATTAAAATAATTCTTTTAACAGAACATGTTCTGATTTAACTTATTATGTACATCGATTTGACTTATGTACAGTGGCAGGGAGGAGGGTTGGCGGGGATGGGGCAATTTATCTGGGGGGATGGGTGGGAAGTGGCAGAAGATTATGTATCTGGAGGGAATGCTTTCCGGAAGAGCCAGGTTTTGAGGGAAGGGAGTTCCCCAGCACCACCAGACTGGCTAGTACTGACAGCAGATGCAAGCCTCCATGGTTGGGGGAGCTCACTGTGAGGAACGGACAGTGCAAGGACGCTGGAGTACAGAAGAGTCTCTTTGGAACATCAATCGGCTAGAAGCCAGGGCAGTCCGGTTGGTGTATTTGCAGTTTGGTGACAGGCTGCAGGTTTGATCGGTCCGGATAATGTCGAACAATGCAACGACTGTGGCTTACATCAGTCGGCAGGGAGGAACGAAGAGCCAACAAGTGTTGCAGGAAATAGATCAGCTTATAGGCCAAAGTGCATATTCAAATGATCTTAGCCTCGCACATAGCAAGAAAATACTATGTAAGAAGCAGACTTACTCAGCAGGGAAAGTCTGGATCCAGAAGAATGGACATTGTCAGACGAGGCGTTTTCAGCTGATTCTAGATCGCTGGGGTGTCCCATTTCTAGACCTGCTGGTAATGTCTTGCAGTGTGAAAGTTCAGAGATTCTACAGTTGCAGGAGAGATCCAAAGTCATTGGGGATCAATGTCCTGATGCAGGAGTGGCCAGAAGAAAGGTTATTGCATGCCTTTCCTCCATGGCCCATGTTGGACACATTGGTTCAAAGGATTGTGCGCCACGGAGGGATGGTGCTCTTGGTTGCTCCAGATTGACCCAGGAGACTGTGGTATGTGGATCTGCGGAGGCCCTGGTGGACTTGCCACTTCGACTTCCAGCGCACAGGAAACTATTATGGCAGGGACCTGTTCTTCATGAAGATCCGATTCAATTTTATTTTATAGTATGGCCCTTGCTGAAGCGTGGATACTCTGCGGCAGTGATTTCTATTTTGCTGATAGCTAGAAAGTTCTCCACTTCATTGGCTCAGAGACACACACAAGTTGCCAGTGCTGAAAAGGTTAAACGATTCCCAGCAGTATTCTAAAGTTTTAAGAAGGAAAGCTGAGCTGAGTTGCTTTACTTTCCTTTAGAAGTGTTGCAGCGTCCCAGTTCTTTTCTAAGTGTGCGGATGGCAGACTCTACATGAGGACGCCCACTTAGAGAGCGGCTGGCATCTGTAAGCTGTATTGCTCCAGGGGAAGCAATATTCAGAAGGAAAGGCAGAAAGCTGAATAGGTGAATGGAACTTCGCTGAATGGAACTTCGCCCCGCCAATATTCACCTCATTTACTAGTTTGGACATATCACAATGTACTTAATTTAATACCTTCTTAAGGCTTCTCTTTTTCCAGCTGAACCAGCTTCCAAGTTCAAGGTCCTTGTTATTATGTAACTTTTTGCTTCTCTGCTCTTGTCTCTTACCACAAAATTTGCTCCTTATGTTATGTTACGTTATACTGATCTACCCCTGTTCGATGTAAACCGATCTGATATGGTATTCAACCTTGAAGGTCGGTATAGAAAAATGTTAAATAAATAAATAAATAGGTTGAAAGAAGGATAAAGAAACAGGTCATTTAGTGGGAAAAAAAAATTCAGAATGAGGAAGGTTTGCTGTTACTTTAGAAGGATAAAATAGACCAGGCAAGTGTTTAAGGCCTGGTGTGAGGATTGAGATACTCTTCCTTGTTCAGTCAAGATCCTGCTAATTTTGGAATTTCTGCAGGATGGCTTGAATTAAAGGCTTGCCCTTCAATTCCTTAAAGATACAAGTAGCAGTTCTCGCCTGTTTCAGGGGTCAGGTGAATGGTGGTTCCCTATTGGCTCATCCTAATGGGGCATGTTTCCTGAAAGGAGTGAAACAGCTTCGTTTTCCTTTGTGGTTTCCAGTGCCCTTATGGAGTCTTAATTTGGTACTGGTATTGGGTTTTTTAGTGGGCCCTACATTTAGACCGATGTGTAATCTAACCTTGTGGTTACTGACCTTGGAAATGGTGTTTCTTGTGGCAATTTGTTCTGCTCATAGGGTTTCCGAACTGCAGGCATTGTCTTGCTGGAAGCCATTCCTCTTGGTGACTCCAGCTGCCTACTGTTCCTTCTTTTTTTTTTTTTACTGAAGGTGGTCACTGACTTTCATTTGAATTAGTCCATCTCCCTGCCGTCTCTGGACAGAGAGACAGATGTAGATGAGTATTGTCTGTTGTGACCCTTGGATGTCAAGAAACATTGTTAGGTATCTGGAGGTTACTAAGACTTTACGGAAGATGGATCGCCTGTTTGTCCTTTACAGAGGTATTAGGCAGGGAGAGCCGGTCTCGCGGGCTACAATAACTCGTTGGATTTACGGCGGTAGTCATGGCTGCATAAGTTGATGCGTGGAAGCATTTACCTAGTCAGGTCAGGGCTCATTCCACTAGGGCTCAATGTCATGAGCGGAAGTTAGATTATCTCCCATCGACATTTGCCGAGCTGCGACATGGTCCTTGTTGCAAACGTTTTCTAGGGATTATCTTCTGGATGTGCAAGTCTGGGTGGTCACAGCCTTTGCATGTGCGGTTTTGACTGGACCGCGGACAGCTTCCCGCCCTGTTTGGGAGTAGCTTGGGTACATCCCACTTGTTCTGGATTCATCTGACTGGACACTAAGAAATGAGAAATGACTACTTACCTGATAATTTCCTTTTCTTTAGGACAGTGAAATGAATTCAGCTTCCCTCCCTTGGCTGCCAAATGATTGTATTATGGTCCTGCGTTGCTACGTGTTAAGGGATTATTAGTAAGTGTTCGTCCAGTCCCTAGACTAGTATTAATATGTTCTTTTCTGAGCTCAGTGTTGCCTGTTGGTTATCTTGCTTTTAATCAAGTTTTGCTAGTCTGTCCACAGTTTCTTTTGAAGAGAATATTGGCGGGCTGATGTCACTGCAGGGGTGTATATACTGTAACGTCAGTTTGCTCTGTCTACATCTATTGGTAGAGGTGCATAATCCACTTGCTCTGGATTCATCTGCCTGTCTGAAAGAAAAGGAAATTATCAGGTAAGTAGTAATTTCTCATTGTAATTGTTTCGTTAGGGAACATCCTTGCCAACTTTGTTAGCAGGCATTTGTTTTCTCAGGATAAAAAATCCAAGGTTCAACTTTCTCCTTGCCTGCCTTTGTCATGTTAGACAAGAGAACTGCATTTGTGCCCAAATTTGTTCTCTGTCAAGTGGAGGAATAGCCTAGTGATTAGAGCAGTGGACTGCAAACCAGGGTAGCCAGAGTTGAAATCCCGCTGATGCTCCTTGTGACCTCGGGCAAGTCATTTCATTTTAGTTTACTAATGCTGCGTTAGGTATTTATCCTGTGATGGGGCAAAAGTCATTGGCCGGCCAGCTCATTGTTGTTGTTTGTTGTTTGTTTTATAAGATAAATTAACTTATCCCCCCTTTTTTTTTTTTTTAAAATAGAATTAATCCAGACAAGATTTTAGATGTCCAGACAAGGTTGGAGGCTTTCCTAGCTCAAGAACAGGAGTTAAAAGAACGGGCTCAAAGGGTAAGTAGTCTTTTGGTTTATATGAGGTCATGGGTACTTGGGACTTTCTCTCTAGGTAGAATAAAGTTATGTATTTTTTTTATTTTTGTCTGGCAATTTCCTCTTCTTTGGGTTTTCGGCTGAATCGGGACTAGCCTTCACCAGGAGTGGCTCAAGGCAATCTGCTGCCTGAGGTGAGGGATGAAATGGTGCTTATTTTCCCTCCACCCTTTGCCAAGGCATGGCACAGTAGTTTTCTAAAGTTCTCATTTTCTTAATGTCTCCCTTTTCTTTTTTTATTTAATATATATTTTTTTCATTAGAAGATTCTAGAATTTACAACAACCCAACCCTCAACAGAAGGCAATAAATATATGTCTGGTAGCAACAATGAATATAGAAAAGGAAAACAATACAAAGTCCATCTAGGTTGAGTCCAGGTTATTTCTGGTGCTTCACATTATATTACAATGTCTTTATTTTTTTTCATGTTTTATTTTATCCCCCCTTATGTCCGTCCCCCCATTCTCCCCTCTCACACATTCATTCATTCATTCATTCATTCCATACATACAAACATTCTCTTCCCATCACTAACACACTGGCTTTCCAGAACGCTCCCGTAACAATAGTACCCCAATATTGCAAAAAAGAAGAAAAAGAAAGGAATCCCACAACCAAATTCTGTTACCCTTTCCCATAATTGAAAATACTCCGACTGAGAAGCCAGTCCCTTAAATAGCTGCATTTCTCTCTTATGGAACAACTACATTTTGGCAGTATGAAGCATGGAGTCTCTCCAAGAGTGAAATGAGGGAAGTTCCTCACTCTTCCAATTAAGCAACAACTCCTTCTTAGCCTGCAGCAATGCAACTGATACATTTTTTTCCCCCAGCATGGTAATCTCACCCCCTGATCCATTACATGAAAATAAATCAACATTCCTGACCAAGGTACCAAACATCCCATTAGACGATCTATGTAATCACACACTTTCTTCAAATATGCTTGCATTTTCTGGCAACCTGTAAACATATGGCATAAACTACCCTTATGCACATTACATTTTACACACACATCTGAGTCCTATTGGTGCATTTTTGCTCCCAGTACCCTAGTGATATAAACCCGATGTAATTCCAATTCCAATTGTACTTCCCTCGTGGAGACAGATAAATGTTTATATATCAAAGAAAAAGCAAAGTACATGCCCTTATCCTTCACTTCTACACCAAGATCCTCACTCCACAACTTTGCCAATTTAAGAATATAAGGCTCTGGCAATTGAGCTTTCAAATGAGTTCCCCATATTGTGATTTTATTGTACCCTGGAGTGCATCCCTGGATGTAGTTTATGGCATATAAATGTAAAGAAATAGAGGAGAGCAATTTTCAGACTGGCCAGTTTACTTAGGTAGATGGCTTTTCAGAATAAACGTATAATGAAGGTGGCCACTAAATCAACTTGTATCTTTATTTAGCCAAAAAATACTTTTTATTTAACTACCTGCAAATATATTTAAAATTCCTTCGATACAGAGGGTCAAATAACACATTAACACTTTAATAATATAACATGTAAAATACATTACAGAAATCAATAAAATTCATCCCGCCTAACACATTTTAATTATATATATATTTATTAACAACTTCTAAAGAATATGAGGATTTGAGAGCAAGATAAAAAGGGTTGTAACAAGTGTATATAATTAAAATATGTATTAGGCGGGATGAATTTTATTCATTTGTGTAATGTATTTTACATGCTACATTGAGGTGTTAATGTATTTGACCTTGTGTTATGTAATTTAATGTAAACATTTGTATGTAATTTTTTTTTGGCTAAATAAAGGTTTATTATAAGTGGATTTAGTTAGTGTTGGCTTTCATTGTAGAGATATTTGTATTTGCTATATCACTGATATTTATTCATTGCTAAATAGTAAGTTTGATTTTTCAAAATAATCCTCCATATTTAAAAATTATGGTGCAGATTTTCCCCAGACGTACTTTAATAGTATACCATAAGGCTTTGGATGACTTGTCTCACCACTTGCTCCCCCTCAACACCCTCTACCTGCCCAATGTAAGTCTGGTTTTTCTCCCAGCGCCTCCACCCATCTTAACCCGTCACCTCACACAGATCAAAGTTGCCTCTTCTCCCCCCTGTCTTTCCACAGTTCTACTTCCTTTTTGTCTACAAATTAAGCCCTGGCTGTAAGTAATGTTCTTACAGTGACACCAGGTATCTAGCCAAAAAGCGCCGAAGATAGTTATGTGAAAGTCATGATCAGCTTTGTCCCTCACAAGGGAGCGCTGCAGTATTTGAAAAGAACGTAGGAGAAAGCAGAAAATACTAGGAGTGGCTCATGCTGAGAGGAACCAGATGGGAAGTTGTAAGTAAAGTGGCCTCCATAGCGTGAGGAAAATAAGAAAGATATTTTTAGTAGATGTGTGACTGGATTTTTATTTCACTTCTCAGTTTTTTTTACTATAACTTATAGACCTCATTTGTGCTCCTAAAACCACATCTTCTGTTCATTCAATTAGATTTGCCAATAATTCCCTTCAGTAGGCCCTCCTTGTCTGTCCTATGAAGTGGCATTCATTTTGTAGCCTTTTCACAACCATGCATTAACCTGGAGCTGCCAAGTACTCCAATTGGTCTTCACCATAGAGAGGAAGATTGAAATGGAATGACTTAGGGCCAGATTTTAGTAGCTACGCACAGGCATAGATTTGTGCGCGCACAAATCTACTCCCAATTTTATAACATGCGTGCGCAGCCGCGCGCATGTTATAAAATCTGGGGTCGGCGTGCGCATGGGGGTGCACACTTGTGCACCTTGTGCGCGCCGAGCCCTAGGGGAGCCCCCAATGGCTTTCCCCTTTCCCTCCGAGGCTGCTCTGCGCGCGCAGGAGCGGGTTTAAAAGGGTTACGCGCGTATCCCTTTTAAAATCCGCCCCTTTGTCTGCTGTGCTTGGTTTGACTGTTTGCTTTTCTGGGAATAAATGATGTAGTCTCAGACTCTTGGTAACCATTTTCCCCCTTGAAAATGTGACTTGCATTTATCCTGCTTTACAATCAGGTTTCCAAGAGCTGCTGGGGGAGGGACCAGATCAAAGACCTTGTCCCCTCTCCTCTCTCTTTGTATTTTATTTCCCACAAATCTTCTCTTTAACCATCCTGACTGGGTCTTCTAGAACTGCAAGCAGACTCCTGCAGCTTTGCATGATCCCATTCATAGCCGTCCATCTAAGCATGCTTAAATCTTGGAAAGGCTTTTCCTCCACCAGCAGGCCTGCTCCATCCGCGATGCAGATTAAAGCAATAGTTCTAGCGAGATTGCTCAGATGCCAAACTGCTTGTTCCTCATCTCTGTTGCTTCCTCTTTTTTTCATCTTATTTCTAGGCCTCTTTTCTATTGTTATTCCTCAGTTTTTAAAAATCTGCTTTTGATGCATCTGTGTTTGATGCTTTGCATTTTGCATGTGTCAGTGTGATGCTCGCATGAGCTCCTGACAGGAAGCAGTACCCTGGTTTATTTACTTCGATTTCTAGCAATGACAGTGCCTAGAGAGGAGGAGCATAAAAATATTTACAGTATGACTATCTCCTCATGGGTGAATTAGAAATCTGAACAACAAAAGGGCATCTTAAAGAAAGGAAACAAACTTTTCTGAAAGGGGGCTAGCAATTTAGATTTGACAACAAATCACAACCTGAAATGTGGCAACCATTTTATCCCTTCATGCAGCTTTTAAATAGCTATAAATTCTGAGAACCTCTTTGCACAACTTGTTTGGCTTTCCTTCTTAAAAGAACTCTTCATTTTTTATTTTTTATTTTTTGGAGATGCGGTGACCAGACCTGTACACAATACTCAAGGTGCTGTCACACTATAGATTTATACAAAGGCATTTGAACATTTTATTTGCTTTTATTGACTGCTGCTGAAGACTGAGTTAAGTATTTTTGTGTATTTACAAGGACATAAAGGCCCTTTTCCTGGGTGGTAACTCCTAATAATGGCATCCGACAGGCATTATGCAAATCATGATATTAATATGGAAACCAGTATTCTGTACATATATTTAGGATTTTTCCTCCATGTGCATTGCTTTGAACTTGTCCACATTTAGATATCCAGTTACCCAGTCTTGCTAGGTCCATCTGCAATTCCTGCTTGGGTTTAATTACTTTGAATAATTTTGTGTTATCTGTAGGTTTGGTCATCTCATTCATTGCTCCCTTTTCCAGATTGTTTATAAATAAGTTAAACAATATTGGTCCCAGTACAGATCCCTAGTGTACACTTGCTATTCAATTCTCTCCATTAGGGAAACTGACTATTTAGTTTTATTCTTTTTCCTGTCTTTTAACCAGTGGCCAGTCCACAATAGAACATTGCCTCCTGTCCCATGACTTTCTAATTTCTTGAAAAGTCTCTCATGAGGGACTTTCAGATACCTTCTGAAAATCAAAATGCATTATCTAGTAGTGGTTCATCCTTATTCATATCCTTATTTACACCTTCAAAGAATTATAATGCATTAGGCTCGTGTGACTACTTTTTGCTGAATTCTTGCAAGTTCTTCCCCATTAAGTCATGTTTATCTACTGTATATGACAAATAATTTTGTTAATGCTTCCACCATTTTACTCAGCTGGATGTCTGTAGTTTTCTGGGTCACCCCTTCAATCCTTTTTAAAAATTGGCATTACATTGGCTGTTCACCAGTCCTCTTTTACACAAATTCAAACAAATATTATTGAAAACTACAATTATTACAAAGTCCTCACTGTGTCATCAGATAATTTAAAGTTGCACATCAATAGCACCCAAATGTCAAATGAAAGCAACCAAGCCAATATATAATTATGTAACACAGAAATATACTTAATCCATTATTTAAGCCAAGATTGTAACAAAGAGAATCAATTTACAGGACCCCCCACATGGAAAAAAAATCTCTCTTCAGAAACCATTCTTTTCAAAATGACTTGAATTTATCCTTTAGTTTTCATGTAAATAGCACCCAATCAAAGCTGCCACAGACACAGACATGAGCTGTGATTTGCTGTTAAAGCTGTATTGGGGGATCTTTTCACAAAACAGTAAAAGGAGCTTTCCTTTAAAAAAAAAAAAAAAAAGAGGGCAATTAATACAATGTTTTTTTGGAAGAAACGAAAAACCACTAATTATTTAATACATCCATTTCCATATTTATTTTCCTTCATTAATTGGTGTGAATCTCAAATTTATTCAAATATTTTACTGAAAAGCATTCCTAAAAAAAAAATACTTCTGAATTTATTTACATGAGAATGTATAGCTAAAAGATTAGTATGAAATAGTAAAAGTTCTTGCAGTAATACAGGCATTCACGTAGTTGGGTTGTCTGACAAACTGCAGTAGTAAAATTGACTAGCAGCTAGGTCTGAGTGGCAGCTTGCAAATTCTGTAATAACTAGAAGTCCTAGTGGAACATTAATGCCTTCTGCGGCACCACTTTCAGTTTTGGGCGCTGCCCTTTGGTCTGGCTACCGTTCCCAGAACCTTTTCCAAGGTAATGGTAGTAGTTGAGGCAGAGTGCTCTATTCTTTTTGAAATACAGTCTGCAAAACTGAACACATTACCGCAGATGAGGCCTCACCAAAGACCCTGTACAAGGGCATTATCACCTCCTTTTTCTTACTGGTTATTCCTCTCTCTATACAGCCCAGCATTATACTGGCTTTAGATATCACCTTGTCACATTGCATCACTGTCTTTAAATTGCCAGGCACTACCACCCCAACATTCTTCTACTAGTCCGTGCACATTAGTCTTTCACCCCCATCACATACAGCTCTTGTGGATTACCACACTCCAGATGCATAAATCTGCACTTCTTGGCAGAATCCCAGCTGCCAAACCTTCGATCACGCTTCAGTCTTTCTTAAGTTACTCTTCATTCTCTCTATTTCTTCAGGCATGTCCAATTCCAAAGCGATGGAGCAGCACAGGAAAATACTTGAGTTCTGGTCAGCAGGTGCATATAGTCCTTAGCAGCCAAAAATGCAAGCAGCTGTGTTCCAGTAGACTGTAAGGCGCGTGTAGGAAGATACCCACGAGAATGACTCAAGACCCATCATTCTGTGTACCAGGAGGGCGATTTTATATTTCGCTTGCCACTGTTTGGTAACCAGCGAGGCTCATGTAAAACTGGAGTAAAGCGGTCTCTTAGTGTTTGGGTACTTGCCAGGTTCTTGTGGCCTGGTTTGGCCTCTGTTGGAAGCAGGATGCTGGGCTTGATGGACCCTTGGTCTGACCCAGCATGGCAGGTTCTTATGTTCAGAGTTGAGAGAGGATGGGATCTTAGTACACCCGTAATTGGACGACTGGCTGATTCGAGCCAAGTCATCTAAATAGAGCTGCCTGGTGACTCACAAGGTGATCTCCCTGTTGCAGGAGCTCGGCTGGGTGGTGAACCTAGCCAAGAGCAGTCTTTAGCCTACTCAGTCGCTGGAATACTTCGGGGTTTGGTTTGACATGAAGCAGGGCAAAGCATTCCTGCCGGAAGCTTGAATTCAGAAGTTGCTAGCTCAAATCCGTCTGTTGAACACTGTGCCCAACCGTATAGTTTTACCTGCAGTGGCAACCCTGGAAATGGTTTCCATGGGTGAGGGCACATATTCGTCCTCTTCAGCTCTTCCTGCTGTCTCAGTGGCACCCACCGATTCTGGACTGTTCGATTTGGCTCCACCTGCCGATGGAGGTCTTCTCCCAACTGCAGTGGTGGCCGCAGGTGGATTATCTACGGAAGTGAGTCTTCCTAACCCCACTGGACTGGCTAGTACTGACGACGGAGGCGAGTATCCTTGGTTGGGAAGCTCACTGTCAGGAGCTGACAGTGCAAGGGCGCTGGAGTTCAGAAGAGTCTCTCTGGAACAGCAATCGGCTGGAAGCTGGGGTGTTCCGGTTGGCATGTTTACAGTTCGGCGACAGGCTGCAGGGTCAAGTGGTCTGAATAACGTCGGATAATTTTTTTTGTTTATTTATCTGTTTGGTATACTGTCATTCGGTTTCGCCATCAGAACGGTTTACAGAGTCATGTAACAGGTTGTATAAACATCATCACAGTAACTTATCATGTAGTATCATGGACACCCAGTACGCTATTTGTTAAGCTTATAATTATTTTAAACCTCTGTTTTATACTCTCTCAGTCCCAAGTTCCCATAATACCTTGTTTTTTGTAACTTTTTGCTCTTCTCGTTATCGTTAATGTTATAATACCCCTATTCCTTGTAAACTGATATGATATATTTTTTCATGAATGTCGGCATATAAAAGAGTTAAATAGTATAAGTTGATTACATTTATTTATTTATTTCTTTTTGGTTTTTATATACCGGGAGTTCCTGTATACAATACATATCACTCCGGTTCACATTTAACAGAGTTAACTATCGCCGGGGAGGCGATAGTTAACTCTGTTAAATGTTAACTTACATATAATAGATATTACTTGTAAGGCTCATTATATACAGTAAGGTATTACATGCAGCAAAGATATTACATACATACTGTTGTTACAAATAGGCTTGGTTAATAAGTGAGGAAGAGAGGAATGTATATACATTTGGATCTTTAACTGCAGGGGTTAATGACTGTGGCTTACATTAAGCGGCAGGGAGGCACCAAGAGCCAACAAGTGTTGCAGGAAATAG
This sequence comes from Rhinatrema bivittatum, assembly GCF_901001135.1. NCBI lineage: Eukaryota > Metazoa > Chordata > Amphibia > Gymnophiona > Rhinatrematidae > Rhinatrema > Rhinatrema bivittatum. The sequence goes on from NC_042619.1 coordinate 75,432,619, forward strand.
ATCATCTTATGGAATGGGCGTTGCAGGCAAAGACAACATAAGTGCAGAATTTCTCAGCAGGGAGCGCCTGGACCCAAGAGAGTGGGCATTTTCAGACGTGTTTCAGCTGATTCGGGATTGCTGGGGTCTCCCGTTCCTAGACCTGTTAGCGATTTTGCATAATGTGGAAGTTCTGCATTTCTTCAGCCACAGGAGGAAGTCATTGGGGATCGATGCCCTAGTGCAGGAGTGGCTGGAAGACAAATTGCTGTATGTCTTTCCTCCATTGCCCATGTTGGGCAGATTGATTTGAAGGATCGAACGCCACAGAGGGATGGTGCTCTTGTTTGCTCCAGATTGGCCCAGGAGATCATGGTATGCAGACCTGCGGAGGCTCCTGGTGGATTTGCCTCTTAGACTTTCAGTGCACAGGAACTTATTGCAGCAGGGACCTCTTCTTCATGATGATCCAACTCGATTTTGTCTTATAGTATGGCCCTTGAAACGGCTCACTTGCTGAAACATGGATACTCTGCAGCAGTGATTTCCAACTTGCTAAGAGCTAGAAAGTTCTCCACTTGCTTGGCCTATGTATGGATTTGGAGATTGTTTGAGGTCTGGTGTGAGGATCAAGGTACTCTTCCTTCCTTGGTCAAGATTCCGCTCACTTTGGAATTTTTGCAGGATGGATTGAATAAAGGCTTGGCTCTCAATTCCTTACAAGTGCATGTAGCGGCTCTTGCCTGTTTCAGGGATTAGGTAAATGGTGGATCCTTGTCGGCTCATCCTGATGTGGACTGTTTTCTGAAAGGAGTGAAACATCTTTGTTGTCCTTTGCGGTTTCTGGTGCCCCTATGGAGTCTTAATTTGTTTTTGGATTTTTTAGCAGGCTCTACATTTAGATTGCTATGTACTCTGCCCTTGCGGTTGTTGACCCTGAAAGCCCTGTTCTTTGTGGCAGTTTGTTCTGTGCATAGGGTTTCCGAACTGCAGGCCTTGTCTAGCCGGGAGCCATTTCTCCAGGTGATTCCAGGGGCAGTACAGTTGCGAACTGTTCCTTTTCACTGAAGATGGTCACTGAGTTTCACTTGAATCAGTCCATCTCCCTGCTGTCTCTGCACAGAGAAAGAGATGTAGAGGAGTATCGCCTGTTGCGACCCTTGGATGTTGAGACAGGTATCTGGAGGTTATTGAGCCTTTGCGGAAGTTGGATCGCCTGTTTGTCCTTCATGGCAGTACTAGACAGGGAGAGCCAGCCTCGCAGGCTACAATAGCTCGCTGGATTAAGGAGGCTGCATACATGGATGCTGGGAAGCCATTATCTAGTCAGGTTAGGGCTCATTCAGCTAGGGTTCAGGCAGTGTCATGGGCATAAGTTAGAATTTTGTCTCCCATTGACATTTGCTGAGCTGTGACGTGGTCTTCCTTGCACACCTTTTCCAGGTATTATCGTCTGGATGTTCAGGCCTGGGAGGATGTGGCCTTTGCACTTGCTGTTTTGACTGGACCACGGGCAGCCTCCCGCCCTATTTGGGAGAAGCTTAGGTATATTCCACTTGTCCTCGATTCATCTGACTGGACGCTAAGAAATGAGAAATTACTACTTACTTGATAGTTTCCTTTTCTTTAGTACAGTCAGATGAATCCAGCTTCCCTCCCTTGGCTGCTGAATGATTGCATAATGATTCTCCTGTGTGTTACAGGGATTACTGGTAAATGCTACTCCAGTCCCTAGACTAGTGTTATTACATTTTTGTTTGAGCTGAATGTTGGCTGAGTATTGCAGTAGTTATCTGTTTTTAATCAAATTTTTTGCTAGTCTGTCCACAGTTGCTTTTGAAGAAAATACTGGCAGGCTGAAGTCACTGCAGTTTGCTCCGTCTCCATCTGCTGGTAGAGGTGCATAACCCACTTGTTCTGGATTTATCTGACTGTCCTAAAGAAAAGGAAATTATCAGGTAAGAATAAATTCATTCTCTCTCTCTCTCTCTCTCTCTTTATCTCTTGAAACCTTGTTTTTTTTCTGTCTGTTGACTAAATTATAAAATGTACAGAGCAAGTACTCTTTTGTGTATCTGTACAGTACTGCATACGTGTTTTTTCAGATGAAGACCCTGAGAAGCAATCTAATAGAAGGGTCTAAATATGTATGCCCTAGAAGAAAAAAGAGATAAGGGATATGATAGATATTCCAGAACCTCAAAGATATAAATAATGTGCAAGAAGCAAACATTTATCAGGGGAAAGAAAATCCCCCTGTTTCTATCCTTCCCTTTCTAAGTAAAGTCCATTAAAAAAAAAAAAAAGGTACTATCAGAGCACTTGCATACTACTAGTGCCCTTGACTCTTTTCAATACAACTTTAGGCCGTAGTACAGCACCAAAACCACACTACTGAGTCTAGTGGACAAACTCTGGTTCAGTCTTGAACAGGGGAAATTGACCTTACTCATCTTCCTGGACTTTTTGTCAGAATTTGACATAATAGACCATAGCCTTCTCCTCACCTGACTGTGTGAGATAGGGATGGCTGGTTCAGCACTTGCCTGGTTTACAACTTTCCTCCAAGACTACACCCAAACTGTTTCAATGGGAGGCCACTGTCTCTGAATCTCACTTGCTTTGCTACATAGTATTCCATTTCTGTCCTCTCGCCGATTCAATATATACCCAAACCCTCTGAAAATTCATCAGGGCTTACCACGCCATTCATAATGCCAGTGTGGATCCTACTCCTAATCCTTCTGAGTGAAAATCAAGAGCAGATTTTCACTCACATCAATTGCCAATTGGCTATACCAAAATAAGCTCAACCCCCAAAAGACAAAAGAACATAAGTTGCCATACTGGGTCAGACCGAGGGTCCATCAAGCCAAGCATCCTGTTTCCAACAGTGGCCAATCCATGATACAAGTACCTGGCAAATATCCAAACAGTAAATAAATCCCATACTACTAATGCCAATAATAAGCAGTGGCCATTCCCTAAGTCAATTTGATTAATAACAGTTTATGGACTTCTCCTCCAGGAACTTGTCCAAACCTTTTTTAAACCCAGCTACACTAATTTTCTTATCCACATCCTCTGGCAATGAATTCCAGAACTTAATTGTTTTTGAGTGAAAAAGAATTTTCTCCAATTTGATTTAAATGTGCTACTTGCTAACTTCATGTAGTGCCCCTAAACCTTCTATTACTGAAAGAGTAAATAATAAATTCACATTTAACCTGTTCTAGTCCTCTCTTGATTTTATAGAGATGCTCCCATTCCCAAAAAGTAATGCTTGGAAGAACAACTTTTACTCTCAGCTTGCAAATTTGGAGTCTTGGCTTTATACTAGACTCCAAACTGACAATTAAAACACAGGCACTCACAGCAACTAAAGCTGCTTTCTTCTATCTTCATTACCTCCAACCATTACTGGACAATGCCACCTTCATAACTGCTATTTGCACAACTATCATCTCTCGCCTGAATTAATGTAACACACATTATGTAAGTCTTCCCACCACCCTAACCTACCATCTTCAGCTTATACAGAATATTGCGGCCCACCTGATAATGAAGGTGCATAAATTTTACCATATCACCTCAGTCTTGAAAAGTTTACACTGGCTGCCAATGCTCCACTGCACCAAATTCAAGATCTCGATCTTGACTTACACAGACGTCCAAGACCTTACGTCATCCTACCTCAGCAATGCCATTACCCACTGTGAGCCCTCCTGCCCCCTACACAAGCTTGTCTTATGACCACCACGCCTTAAAACCATGTGACTTGCCAGCATTAGGAACAGAACCCTTGCAGGTTCTACTCCCATCCTTTGGAGTATTCTGCCTCATCAGACTGGTCTCTGACTTCTTATCTTTCAGAAAACTATTAAAAATGTGGTTGTAATTGGCACCAACCAATACCATCTGCATTCACTTTGCTCAAACCTTTAAAAACCTTGTTCAGACCCTTGACATTTGTACCTCTTTGGACAGAATTGCCCCATTCAACCTGAACAAGACACTTGAATCAACAGAGCTACTAAGCAACTCATTAACTCAAATCTGTTATAGTCTCTCATCCTAGCACTGAGACACACTGAATCCTCATCTCTGTGTGTATGTGAATCTACCAAGCAAACAATATTATTTCATTTTCTCTTACATCCATATCTTATTGTACTTGATTACTATTTAACTAATTGTAACTCGCTTTAAACTCTTGGTGGAAAAGGGTGTCATAAATAAATGATGATAATGATGATAATGATGAATTGTAAACCGCCTTGAAATGAATTTGAAAGTCTGTATATAAAGTGAAATAAATAAATAAATAAATGAGGCTCCAAAGGGTTAGATTTAGAGAATATTTGTTCATGGAAAAAGGGTAGTTGAATCATGGATTGGTCTTCCAGGGGAGGTGATGGAGAGAAAAACATTAACAAAATTCAAGAAAATATGAAATGAGCACAGAGGGAGCCCTGCATGTACCTTGTAGAGGCCCTGCAGTGGATGACTGACATTATTTGTCATGGACCTAAGCCTGAAAGACAAGAGCTCTGTACTCAACCAAAACAATTGATGAGCTCAAAAAAGCTTAGATTCAGACTGTAGTTCATGCTCAAGCTTCAGAATGCCTACTGTGGTTTTTGACTGTATTAACAATGTCAAATACAGCAAAGAAATGTCTTCCATTAACCTTTTGATTAGCAATACATTTGCATTGTGTAAGTACATGTATATATATATATATTTTTTTTTTTGAAGTGCTCGTGCTTGGTGCTTCTTTTCCTCTGATACATCCTCTCTTTTCATTTGTCAACCTCCAAAACATCTCAGCCTTGTCATAGATATCCCCTTGATACCAGGGAGGGAAATCTGTCCACTTTGACTCTGGAGGACACCCATATTCAACCACCCATTCTCTACTTGCATCCTACGGTGTTTGAGTCAGGGCTGGCCTTGGCCTTGATTGCAGCCTGGTATAGGTGATATGATTGCAGCTCCCATGAGAACAGAGAATCCGGTGGAAAGGCCCGCTAAGTAGTGTTAGCCTTGCCTGTAGGTAGAACAGCAGGATCACAAAGTCTGGAAAACCCTCAAAAGTCACTGATGAGAGCTTTGTAGTCAAATAAAATATATTGTTGATTTTAAATAAGCCCTCAACACCTAGACCACTGTTCTGGGTCAGGACTCATAATGCAAGCAATGGATGGGTACTCCTAAGTGACCTGGACTGGCCACTGTCTGAGACAGAATGCTGGGCTTGGTGAACCATTGGTCTGTCTCCCTGCTTGGCATGTCTTATATTTTTGGCCGGATTACCCAAATCCATAACACTAATGATGAGAAGAATCATGCCATGCTGTATAACCTTGTTGAATTATTAGATTCAGTAAAAGCTTGTTCCTTCTACGTTTGGCATCTTTCAGCTTCAATAATGTATGTTGTTAGTTGTGCCCTTTCAATAGCATGAATGCTAATAAGTTAATACCGGACCTGAGACAGGTTTTACATGTTTAGCTTTATTAAGTGCACACTAAAAAGCAGGAGAGGAGAGCATACTGTGCTATGTGCCAATCTGCCTTAGCATGTATGCTAAACATAAGAACATAAATTACCAATAGCAAGCCTGCAATTGCATTTTTCTGTTCTTTCAGCAGTCTGGGATGTATATTATCTGGTCCAGGTGAATTGCTTCTCTTTAGCTTGTCAGTTTGCTATATTACATCTTCCAGGTACTCTGAGATTTGTTTCATTTCCTCTGTATCGCCACCTTTAAATATAATTTCTGGAAAGGGTATCCCTTTCATCTTTCTTAGTGAAAAATTAATTTAGTCTCTCTGCTATGGCATTGTCATCCCAACATTCCCTTTTTATCCCTCATTCATCTACTGGTCCAACTCACTCCTTGCAAGCTTTTTACTTGGAATATACCTGAATAAGTTTATATGAGATTTTGCTTTCATGGCAAGCTACATTTCAAATTTTCTCTTTGCCTTCCTTATCAATGCTTTGCATCTAACATGCAAGTGTGTATGCTGTTTCTTGTTTTCTTCATTTGGATCCCTCTTCCATTTCTTGAAAGATGTTCTTTTAACCTCTCTCACCTCACTTTTTAACCATGCTGGTAGACATTTAGCCTTCCTTCTGCCTTTTCAGATGCGTGGAATACATCTGGTCTGGGCTTCCAAGATGGTATTTTTAAATAAGGAATAACAGTACATGCAACCAAAGGATGAAACCACAAAGCATATGCGTGCCGTGTCCACCGTAATCATTAAGAGACTTTATTTTCATAGTAAATGCATTTTTATTCAAGAGCTTCAAAGTGCAAGTGTAAACAAATCAGTATGTCTCCCGACAAGGACCCATGTTTTGCCCAAGCCTTAGCTGTTGCCCTGTAGTTCTTCCCATTGCAGCCTTCGGGCGAAACACGGTTTCGTGTTGGGGGACATAGTGATTTGTTTATACTTGCACTTTGAAGCTCTTGAATACAAATACATTTACTATGAAAAAAAAGTCTCTTTCGATGGACACTGTCAGCTACCACACATGCATTTGCTTTCTGGTTTCATTTTTAAACAAGGTCCATGCCTGATGTAAATTCTTAACCTTTGCTCCTTTCAGTTTTCTCTTAACCATTTTCCTCATTTTATCATAATCATACTTTTGAAAGTTAAATGCTGTCCCAGTGGATTTCTTTAATGTCTTCCTTCCAGTAGTTAAATTTGATCATGAAGTGATCATTATTGTCACTTGGCTCCAACACTGTTACCTCTCACACCAAATCCTGTGTTCCACTAAGGACTAGGTCTAAAATAGTTTCCCATCTTGTTCATTCTTGTATCAGCTGCTCCATGAAGCAGTCATTTATTTCATCTAGGATGTCCTGATGTGACATTCACCCAATTAATACTGGAGTAATTGAAATCACCCATTATTACTGTGCTGCTGATTTTGTTAACTTCCCTAATTTCTTTTAGCATTTCATTGTCTGTCTGCCTTCATTCTTGCCGTTGGACAGCAACATATCCTCACTGCTTTTTCATTCTCCTTTTTACCTGGAATTTAAATCCATAAAGATTCAGTATTGCATTTTGTTTCCTGTAGAACTTTTATCCTGTTTGACTCAATGCCCTCTTTAATATATAGTATCACCCTTCTATCAATCTGATCCATCCTTTCATTTTGATATAATTTGTACCCTGGTATCGCAGTGTCTCATTGTTAGTCTCCTGCCAGGTCACTGAGATGCCAGTTATATCTACCTCTTTATTCAGTGCTATGCACTCGTAACTCTCCCATTTTATTTTTTGGGCATCTAGCATTCGTATGCAACATTTCAAAGTACGTTTTTTATTTGTATTAACAACTTGCTTATCAGTTGACAGAGGTAATTAGCAATCTTTCTGCTCTGTCTGCTCTTTACTTTACCTGGTTCACTTTAGCATTTATTGCAACTTCTTGACTGGGAAGCCCTAATTTCCCTATCTTTCAAGGATACATCATTCTGAACCATGCGCTTCTGAGTGACTATCGCCTTTCACCTTCATCTAGTTTAAAAGCTGCACTGTCTCCTTTTGTAAAGGTTAGTGCCTGCAGTCTGGTTCCACTCTGATTAAGGTGGAGTCCATCCTTTTGGAAAAGGCCTCCCCTTCCCCAAAATGATGCCCGGTTTCTAACACACCTGTCTTCCTTGCACCATCGTTTCATCCATGTATTGAGACTCTGGAGCTTTGCCTGCCTCTAGGGTCTTGTACATGGAATGGGAAGCATTTCTGAGAATAATCCTCTGACGGTTATAGATTTCAACTTTCTATCTAAAATTCTGACTTTGGCTTCCAGAGCCTCCCTCCTGCAGTTATCTATGTCATTAGTACCCACATGTACCGAGACGGCCGGCTTCTCCCCAGTGCTATCTAAAATCCTATTTATGTGATGCGTGAGGCACGCCATCTTCCAACCAGGCAGGCAAGTTACCAAGCGATCCTCACATTCTCCAGCCACCCAGCTATCTATGTTCCTAATAATCAAATCACTAAGTACAGGGTGGCCCATGGAAAAGTAGCCTGCCTCCAATAACTGATATTGGAGGTGGGCTACTTTTCCATGGGCCATGCTTTATAAAAACCGTCCTAACCCTTCCTTCCTGGGTACATGCCCCTGGAGACATAACCTCTGCGCAAGAGGATACTCTATCACCTTGAGGGCAGGTCTTAGCTACAGAATTGCTTTCTGCCTACCAAGGTGATGCTGTCCTTCCAGGTGACCTTTCTTCTCCAAGGCAGCACAGGAGCTTCCAGATTGGAGGTGGGACTGCTCTACTGTGTCCCTGAAGGTCTCCTCTATATTCCTTCTGTCCCCCTTAGCTCTTCCAGGTCTGCCATCTAGCCTCCAGAGATCAGACTCGTTGCATAGGCCTCTATGTACATAAGTAACTTTATTTTCTAGATATTTCTATACATTTTGGTCACTTTTCATGTACAGGATATATGATTTCACCATTTGTGTTATAGATATTTTAGTTATATTATGATGAATCGCTTTTAATTGTTGTTGACTATCTGAGAGAGCTGTTTTTGCACACTATATCATTAGCCAAGGGAGAACCCATGGCAGTACCCTGGACTTGTTTAATAAAAATCAACCATTGAATAAAAGATATGGACATAACTACAGATATTGACAATGAATGGATTTCAGCAGGCAGCAGTGGAATCTTGTGGACTTCTGAACTGAAGCGCTGCATGACATAAAGCCCCTGCACATGAAGGGTATGTGCCAGCTCAAAACCTTTCAGTCTGACCTTGAGAGCATAATCCAGACCAGAGCATTTTCCTTAAAGTTGCCTTATGCTTGCTTAAACCCTGCATTTGCAGTGATTATGTGTATGCATGTTACAGTACTTTACAGTCACATTACACACAAAACTTTGTGCAGTGTTGCAGGGTAAGTATTTGTGACTAGGACACTCTGGGATGTGAGAGATTTAGGCTTCATCCGCTATAGAGGAAGGATGATATTTTCATCTGTTTATTTATTTATGTATTACTGAGCTGGATAAAGCTCTGGCATATACTTCCAGAAGAAATTAACTTGGCTGCTTATTCAGCAAAAAGATCAGAACCCCGAGATCAGAGGATATGATGATCTGCTTACATTTTTGGTGCTGATCCAGAGTGATGTTGCTGTTCTTTCATGAAGGATTGGTTGTGACAGTTTTTTCATTTTCTTATTTTTTTTAATTTAAAATTTTGTTTTTTCTTCTGGATCACCACCAGCCATCTGCCAGAGAGGTTTGTGAAAAATTATGTAATTTGCAGGACTTTTCGTCTCACTTCAACCACACCTACTGTTTCTGTATATATAAGCTTTCCTTGGAGAGTTATAAGCATAACATAAGGGGAAACCTTCCCTGATTAGGACCACACTGCGTTTGGAGTATTTTGTTGGCGAGTTCCTATCACAATTGGTAATAAATCTTGCTATTAAAAATCCTTACCTCCAAAGATTTCAAGTTTGGCTTTCTGAATTGCACTAGCAGTATAATTCTATTTATATTATTTTCTTGTTTCTTTCCCCTCTAGTGCTTTGTGTCTTATCTGCGTTCAGTCTATTTAATGAAGAATAAAGATGTATTTGATGTGTTCAAGTTGTCTTTAACAGAATATGCCCTGTAAGTATTGTCACCTAAGTATGAATTTCAAAGTGAAGTACTATAAAATGTTGGGATGTAAAAATATTTGTATGTATCATGTCTGTGTTTTTTGGGGATAACCACACAAAGAAACATGGATGAATTAGCACAAAGTTGAAGCTTGCTTTTCATATTGCTTTATGGGAGAGGAGAAGCACATTTGCAGGAATAAATAATCAAGCTAGCAGAGAAGGACTAAAGTTCATTTCCTAGTGTGTAGCAGATGGACTCAGGACTAATGGGTATAGTGTACTCCTGCTAGCAGTTGGAGACGGATCAGATTTCAATCTGACGTCAGCCCCTAGTACATATACCCCTGCAGGAAGTGCAGCTCTTCAGTATTTTCCGTCTCCATAGCAGTTAGGGACTATCTGCACGCTCTCAAGCGTTAGATCAAATTTAAAGAAGAAAACCCAAAATTGAAAGAAGAAAACCTACCTGAAGACGAGCCCCGCTCTCCTGTGGTGATACCCTCGGGTCCCTCCCCCAGTTGAGATTCCCGAGGTGATTTCCGTGGTCCCTTGGAGGTGAGCCTCAGTCCGGCGGCCGAATCGCGGCGAGGACCTAGCCCCCGATCCTTCGGGCATGGCTGAGAGGCAGCGGGTGCACCCTCGAGCGTGGCGGTGAAGGTATTTGCCCTTCCCCCCCCCCCCCCCCCGCAGCCGGAGACCGCCCGGGACGAAACCGGGAAGCGCCGAAGACAAGGTAAGGTAGAAATCTTCTACTCGAATCGGTCTCCGAGGGTCGAGGACGAGCACAGGTCACCGACTGGGATCAGTGCCATCGGGTTGATCCGCCCTAGCAGGGCCAGGCCCTGGCTACTCCAAGAGTCTGCCCACGTGGAGACTCTCCGAGGGGGTCGCCATATTGCCCGCGTGCTTGCTGTCGCCATCTTGGCCTACTTGCCGCGCCGTTCGCCTTCGAGCGCACATCTCCGAGCCAGGCGCACAAAGCACTTGTGCGCCTAAATCCTTGCGCGCATAACTTGCACGCACATAGCAGAGGGCATATCTACGGCACAGCCGCGCGCACAACTTACATGCTCAATCTAAGCGCACCGGAGCTCATAAGATTTATGCGCTGACAACCATGGCACCCCCAGGAACAGAAATTAAAGCGCAATAGATCGATGGCGGGGGTGGAAGGGAAATAGATCGATGGCGGGGGTGGAAGGGAAATAGATCGATGGCGGGGGTGGAAGGGAAATAGAACAAAAAAGCCACAAGGGCAAGAGAAACAGATAAGTATGGGAAAGAAAAAAAAAAGGCCTCTGCCCAGCATGCCACATCAGAGCCACACAAAGCGAGGAGGCCGACGCCCTGTGCACGCAGTGCGAGGAGGCCCTGGGAGATCCAGCTCAGGGCCATTCCCACTCAGGGCCGAGTTCCAGCTCCTCAGGAGGCACCCCGGACCTAGCCAAGGGGATCCCCCACAGACGGCGACCCCCAAGGAACCAGCACCCCTCGGCTTTGATCCAGTGTCCATATCATGGGTGGACTTTTTCAAGGTGATTCACGCCTTTGTTCAAATGGAAACCGAATCTCTGGCTGTCCAGCCACATGCTCCACCGGAGGACCCACATGCTCCAGGCCCCTCAAGACCTAGGCACAGGCTCCCATTACCCAGAAGCCCCACCTACGGGGACTCGGACACCTCTGAGGAAGAAGCCGAACCCCTAGAAGAAGGGGAGCTCCCCCCCGGGGACAGAGCCTCACCGAACCATGAGACGCTTCTTCACAAAGGACGAGCTCCCGGACCTGGTCAATCAGTGTCTGACGGAGCTCACTATCCCGGGCCCAGGCACTTCGGGGGAACTGAAACCGAACCCCCTGCTGGAGGGTCTTCAACAGACTTCTCGCCATTTCCCTCTGTTACAAGCAGCACAACAGCTGATTGACCTGGAATGGAATGCTCCGGAGTCCGCATTCAAAGGGGGACGAACCTTGGCAGCCCTGTACCCCCTGGACCCAGCAACCAAAGATCTTCTTGCATGCCCAAGAGTGGATGCTATGGTCTGTGCGGTCTCTAGGCGCACCACTATCCCAGTGGAAGGAGGAGCTGTGCTCAGAGATGCACATGACCGACGTCTGGAGTCCATCCTCAAACAATCATTTGACGTCGCCGCTATGTCTCTACAAATTGCGGCTTGCTGTACCGTGGTGACACGTGCCTGCCTATCACAAACCAGGAACAACACCCCGGGAGAAGACATGGAACCAGCGGTATCATTCCTAGCGGACGCTGCCTCCGACCTAGTGCGCACAGCGGCCAGAGGAGTGTCCTCTGCGGTGGCTGCCAGGAAACAACTCTGGCTCCGAAGCTGGTCGGCCGACGCATCTTCCAAAACGCGCTTCACATGGATGCCTTCAAAGGATCCCTCCTGTTCGGCAGCGAACTAGAGAAACTGGCCGACAAATGGGGCGAGTCTCCATTGCTGTGACTGCTGGAAGATAAGACAAAGAGAAATCAGCGTCCCTTCCCCAGGTCCTCCAGGGGCAGAAGTTCGCAGCGCTTCAATCCTTACAGGAACAACTATCAAGCGCCCCACCCTACGGGCAGGAACCAGTCCTTTCGGACCAAGCACAACAAGAGGGGAGCCAGCTCGGGTACGGGCCCCAGCCGCACCACACAATGAGATTCAGCCGACCCATCCAAGGGAAGAAGCCATAGGAGCCAGATTAGCCCTATTCTACCACAGATGGGTCGAGATAACCTTGGACAAGTGGGTCCTAGCCATCATTCGGGGTGGGGGGGGTTACTACCTGGATTTCCTACGAACCCCTCTGGACAAGTACGTGGAGTCCCCTTGCGACGACCCTCCAAGAGGGCGGCAGTGGAAGCTACACTGTCCAGGCTACTGGCCCTCGAGGCCATAACCCCAGTACCTCCACAGGAAATAAATATTGGCCATTATTCCATTTATTTTATCGTTCCCAAGAAAGAGGGAACATTCAGGCCCATCCTGGATCTCAAGTCGGTCAACCGCCACCTCAGGATCCCTCAGTTCCGCATGGAAACCCTATGATCCGTTATAAGGGCGATACAACCAGGAGAGTTTCTCACATCCCTGGATCTTTTGGAGGCCTATCTGCACATCCCCATTCATCAGGAACATCAGCGCTACCTACGCTTCAAAGTCCTGAACCGTCACTACCAGTTCCGGGCACTACCCTTCGGGTTAGCCACAGCACCCCGGACGTTCACCAAGGTAATAGTGGTGGTGGCGACAACACTGAGGAAGGAAGGAATCCTTGTTCACCCCTACCTGGATGATTGGCTGATCAGAGCAAAGTCACCGGAGGAAAGCCGCCAAACAACCAGCAGAGTCATAACTCTACTGGAAAGCCTAGGTAGTCAGCACAAACAAAAGTTCCCTACAGCCCTCACAGTCGCTGGAATACCTAGGAGTCCGATTCAACACCAAAGAGGACAAGGTCAGCCTGATCCCCACAATGAGATCAAAATTGTGGAACCGGCTAAAAACCTTGCTGGATGAACCTCGTCCCACAGCATGGGATTACCTGCAAGTCCTCGGGCTGATGGCATCCACACTGGAAGTTAAACATGAGACCCCTATAGCGCTCACTCCTATCAGGGTGGAGCCCACGGTCCCAGAACTACACCGTACGTCTATCACTCCCGGGCAGAGTTCGGACCCAGCTACGGTGGTGGCTGCAGGCCAGCCACATGAGCTGGGGATCAAAACTATCCTCCCCAACCTGGACTTTACTCACCACAGATGCCAGTCTACGAGGATGGGGAGCACACTGCGAGGAGCTAACCGCCCAAGGGCAGTGGAATGCAGAAGAGGCGGGATGGAACATCAACCGCCTAGAAGCGCGAGCAGTCAGAGTAGCCTGCATGCGGTTCGTCCACAGACTTCGAAACAAAGCGGTCAGAGTAATGTCGGACAACGCCACGACAGTGGCCTACATCAACTGGCAGGGGGCAACCAGAAGCCAACAGGATTCCCTAGAAATAGACCCCCTGATGGCGTGGGCGGAAGCAAACCTCCTGGAGATCTCCGCTGTCCACATCGCCGGGAAAGACAACAACATGGCAGACTTCCTCAGCAGGGAAAGTCTAGACCCAGGAGAATGGAGGCTGTCACCCACAGCCTTCAAGATAATAGTGGATCGGTGGGGGACACCGGACATGGACCTTCTGGCAAACAGATCCAACGCCCAAGTATCCAGATACTTCAGCCGCAGGCGGGAACCGCAGTCCCAAGGGATCGATGCCCTGGTACAGCCCTGGCCCCCGGGGACTCTACTATACGCCTTCCCGCCGTGGCCCCTACTGGATGCAATCATTCACAAGATACACCTACACAAGGGACTAGTTCTTCTGGTGGCTCCGGACTGGCCAAGAAGACCCTGGTACGCAGACATGAGAAGACTGCTGGCAGGGAACCCCCTACCCCTGCCCCCACACAGGGACCTGCTACAACAAGGTCCGATCCTCCATGAGGACCCAGCTCAATTCTCTCTTACGGTCTGGCCATTGAGAGGGCTCGCCTGAGAAAGAGCGGGTACTCTGGGGCGGTAATCGACACCCTCCTCCGAGCACGCAAGTTCTCCACATCACTAACGTACATAAGTATCTGGAGAGTATTTGAAGCCTGATGTGAAGACCACAACATCAAGCCACGCTCATTCACAGTTCCCGTGATCCTGGAATTCTTACAGAAGGGCCTGTCCCTCAACTCCATCAAGGTACAGGTGGCTGCCCTGTCATGCTACAGCTCCAAGAGCGAGAACGACAGCATAGCCTCTCACCCGGACGTGTCACACTTCCTGAAAGGAGTCAAACACGTTCGCCCACCACTACAGTGGCCGGTACCTCTGTGGAATCTCAATCTCGCTTTGGTCTTCGTAGCGGGAACCGCCTTCAGACCCCTATGAGTCCTATCCCTTCGCCTGTTAACCTTGAAGACTGTGTTTTTACTGGCGGTGTGTTCAGCCTGCCGCATATCGGAACTACAAGCACTGTCCTGCCGTGAGCCATTCCTCAGGCTCACCCCAGGGTCCATCCAACTACGCACGGTCCCCTCCTTCCTCCCCAAAGTGGTCTCACACTTCCACCTTAACCAGACCATCTCGCTACCACGTCGGATGGCCGGAAGAATTCGGAAGAAGCCTGTAGTCTCCGCCACCTCAGCATCGGCAGACTCCTATCCAGATACCTGGAAATGTCCGAGCTCATACGAAAAACGGACCACCTTTTCGTCCTTTACAGCGGAAAGAGACAAGGGGAAGCGGCCTCACGGGCAACCATCGCCTGCTGGATCAAGGAAGTCATCAAGGCGGCCTACGTAGAAGCTGGCAAGCCACCACCTCTACAGGTCAAGGCCCATTCTACCAGCTTTTATACATCCCATTGGTCCTGAGTCCATCTGCTACACGCTAGGAAATGGAGAAATTACTTACCTGATAATTTTGTTTTCCTTAGTGTAGACAGATGGACTCAGCATCCCACCCTTGGCTGCCGTCACGCAGGGCCTTCAAATGTTCAAGGGTAAGCCATGTTTTTCATTTACCTAGGGCATCCACCCTGCCGGGTGTCGACGCTTTACGGTTGAGTACACTGGCGGTCTCCAGCTATAGTCAATCAACCAGTTCAAGTTAATCAAGTTAATCAAGTTTAACGTTTAACCAAGTTATGAAGTTATCCTAGTTAACCAAATTATTAAGTTAATCAATCAGTCAGTCACACATAAATCCACAATGCATTTCGAGGAGAATACTGAAGAGCTGCACTTCCTGCAGGGGTATATGTACTAGGGGCTGACGTCAGATTGAAATCTGATCCGTCTCCAACTGCTAGCAGGAAGTACACTATACCCATTGGTCCTGAGTCCATCTGTCTACACTAAGGAAAACGAAATTATCAGGTAAGTAATTTCTCCATTAACTGCCATAGATCTACTGTGATCTCTGTTCTCCTCAGAGATAAATTTCTAAAAACTTCGCTAGCTCAGTTTAGGCTTTTAGTGTGTCCCATTTTAATGAAAATACATATCCGATGACTTGCACAGTAAAAGTGAATTCCTTTTCTGAGAGCAGGCCCACTTCCTTTCGTCTGTAAAGATTGTCTTTAGTAGATATGCAAAATCTGCCGGACTGTGATTCCAAAGTATACATGTATATATTGGACACATGATAATGTGCATAGAAAAATGCTTGACTTAAACATGTTTAAAGCTTGCTAAAAATAGCACCTGCAATTATTTTTCTGTTAACATTTGCTGCTAGCTATCCAGGTAACAAAGTTTCATGTTCTAGAATTTCCTTGATCTTAAATGCACATTTCATATTTTGCTGTTAATGCTGGCCTGGTGATTTAAGTCTGACAGGCAATTAGTTTCCTCAAACATAATAATAGAATAGTATTAATCCACTGCTGTTTTATGAAAGATATATTAAATAAGCAGCTCTTGAAGCAGCTCTAAAAAAAAAATGGAGAGAAAACAATGGGTTCCATATTTAGCTATACCCATTTCCTGTTGTGTATACATATACAGAGGAATGGGTTTATACTTGTTATCTATAATTCATGCAACTGTGTTTCAGAATGATAGTTCAGCCCAGTAGACCTGTGGGAAAGTGTAACACCTTTGAATTGGAAAACTCATGAAACAAAATATATGCTCAAATATTAGACACTTAAAAAAAAAAAAGAAATTAGATAAAAGCTAATCTTGTAGGACCAGCTTTGCTCTAGTTATCAGCCCATGTAACATTAAAACAAAATAAGTTTTTAACATGAATGCATTTTCTTACATTCTAATGCAGGCATATTGCCTTAGCTGTAGTTTTCACTTGCACATTCATCCATGACAGCAAAAAGTTTAGAATGCTATATCTACATTAGAGAAACATTTGAATGTGACCCACTGAAAAAGTCATTAGGTTGAAATATTTACCAGATGGAATATAGCACTAAAATATGAATCTAAAAAAATACAGTACTATACAGTCTCAAAAGGAAAAGTAGGCTTGACCCAGTGACTCGTGCTGTATGCTCTGACAAGTTTGAGTCTTTTGGGGCCGGCTAGGATCAGGTACAATGCATAGGTGATGCGTTCTGTTCCAGGGAGGGAAGGTGGCTGCCACTTTTGTGACAGCTTCTGCTGTCATAAAGAGCAATGCCAAGGGATCATTTTGAAGAAAACTGGTGAAGACTCCTGATGCCACCTGGGCATCAGGGGTTTAAAAAGACAGCGGGGGGGGAGAAAAGAACCCTAACTTTTTAAATTTAATTTCTTGACACCTACAGGGCTTGCTTCTGGGTGCATGCATCTGGCTGCCCACTCATCCTTGGAGTCTGCTGTCAAGATGTTGTCATAGGAGCATGCACCTTTTTATATACACTACAATGACTTGGAGTGCTGCTAGGGAAAGAATGAACATTTTCTTTGTTCAAGGAAAGCTGTCTATACATGTAACATATAACGTATGCCAGGTCACAAATTATGGAGAAATTGAGTTTGAAAAGTTTTATTTTCTTCTTTTAAGAGTGTAGAGAATTATATTTTAAGGCTCTATGTAGCTCTGGGTAGCATTTCAACCTGATTGACTTTTTGAGTAGACTTCTTTGAAACAGCTCATCAATAAGTTGGTGCAGCATCCTCCTAAAGATCAACAAGACACATTGGTGTAGTTATCTGTGACAGGCAGAGGAAGTGAAACCTCTCAGCAGTCAGAGGCCTTGTATCTAAGACAGCATTACAGCACTGCTGAAAATAACAGCGAGCATGGAAAGAAACTGGAGCAAGCTATTCTTAATGTTGAGTTTATAGCTTAGAGTTTTTTCTTGAAAGAACAGCCTCTGAGGTAAAATTCAGACTGGGACCTACTTATTGCTCAAGTTGGAAAGACAGCTTGTCTCCAGAGAAATCTATTAACGAATTTGCTTCAATAAACAGACTTGTATGGCAGGTGATCTTCATTGTCTGGATATGATGATATTTATCAGGATATATGAGTGAAATACTTAGTTGACACATCCTTATTTGTATTATATTCTTATAAAAAGAAGAAGCTAAACTCATCAAAGTTCTGACTCCAGATGGATAAAGTTGGTGTAAAAAGAATCTACAATTGCATGTTGGTAGCCACCTCAGTTCACTTGAAGCAGGATCTTTTGGAGGAATTTCAACACTGGGCTTAGGGAAGGCAGATATACGTGAAGGCAGAAGCCTCACGTATACCAGGCAGTTAATTAGGGCATTCTGAATATGTATTTGCACTTTTTGTGATGTCTTTCCCAGGGCACCTCACATTAAGTAAAATGAAATGAATCTCGATGGTACAAAGTTAAATGAATAAGGAAGTGGAAAATGGTGGTGATAGGGGGTATGTGGGCAGGAAGCTGGCAAGTTTATTTCAAAAAGACATTTTGAAAAAACGTGTTTAGTTTGGAACATCGGGGAGCTTAAAGGTCAGATGGCAGATTATTCCACAGAAATGATGCTAGGGATGAGAAGGTTTGAAAATGAAAAGATAAACTATGAAGAACAGAGAGAAGGGTGCAAGAATGAGAATGTGCAACTTAAAAGGAGAACAGTGCAGAGAGAGAGGGCAGGGTGGGGTTGGGCTATGAACACATTTATAGGTGAAGGCCAGAAGTTTGAATGTAGAACAAAACCTCACGGGAGCCAGTACAACGAACAGAGTGGTGGAGTGGCAAGAGAGAGATGAGAAAGTTGATTACGTTCTGAAGAAGCTGGAGAGCGTGAAGTACATAGCCAGGAAGTCCCACAAGGGGACCATTGCAATAATCAAGTTAGGAGATGAGAATAGCATGTTGTAAAAGTCAGCAAGACTGCATGTGAGGGAAGAGCGGATTTTGTAGATAATGTAGAGCTGATGAGGATAGAAATGTGACTTGGAAGAGAAGGAGCTAGGTCAGTGATTGCACTGAGACTTTTAACTGAGTTGGAGAAAGAGAAAAGTCCAGGACCTATAGAGAGGGTTTAAGCGAAGATGTAGAATGAGGCCAGATGTCAGAAAGTATACGGCTTCAGTATTAAAAACATTCATAGTAAGGAAATGTGACCTAGTACATGATTGCACAGCAGAAAGCTAGTGTGAACTTGGAGACAGGTGAGAAAATATTAAATAATTTGAGTGTCATTAGCAAAATGATAACACCCAGATAGAGATTAAGGTCCAAGGAATTTGGTGTAGACACAAAGAGCAACAATTACGCTACAGCTCTCTGGGACACCTACAGAGAGCGGGAATGTGAAGAATGATAGTTACTAAGCAACCCTCTAAAGAAGGAGTTACACAATTAAAATGCGTATGCACTACACCAAAGAAACCAAATGTAGAAATAGTTGATAGAAGAATTTGATGACTACTGATGTTGAAAGCAACTGAGAGATCCAAGTATAAGAATAGTTGAGTGATAGATCTTAGAAAGAGGACAGAGAAAAATATCTTGAAAAGCTGAGAGAAGCATGGGAAGGTAGGTGGCCAAAGCATGAGCCAATGAAAGGGTAGCTAAGGTGACAAAGCAAAATAACAAGACTTTTTTCAGTGAAAGGAGGCAATGCAAAGATATAATTATATATATACCGGTATAGAAAAGCTGTCAAATAAATGAATATTGCAAGACTGAGAGGAGGAATGCTGAGTGAGTGATAGGGAAAAAGCAGAAACACTGAACAAAAACATTTGTTTGGTATTCACTGAAGAATGGATTGGAGAAAGGCAACTGATAGCTGGCACTAAAGTAGTTGGGTAGATGTCATCCAATTACAGAACAGAGGGTTTACAGTTAACTAGCAAAATTGAAAGTGGGCGAAGCTATGGGGCTGGATGGGACACATCCTAAAAAAATGTAAGGGAGCTCAGAGAAGTTCTTTTGGTCCTATTGATGGAACTGTTCAAACTTTGGAGATGAGGGTGTTTCTGGAGGACTATAAAAGGGTGGTGCCTTTTCATAAAAGTGGCAGTAGAGACGAAGTTAATAACAATAAGCCACGAGACAAACCACATTGGTGGGTAGATTAATGGAAGCACTACTGAAGAATAAGCTAGTGAAATTGGTCTCTGTGATAACACTCTCAACTGGTTTACATCCTACTTATCTAATAGATCATATATTGTCAGAGCAAATAACACAGAATCTAAACAGATATCTCTCCCACATGGTGTACCACAGGGATCTTCATTATCATCAACACTTTTTAACATCTACCTTTTACCTCTATGTAAACTCCTTACAAACCTCAAGTTAATATACTTCATTTATGCTGATGATGTCCAAATTCTTCTCCCAATCAATGACAATTTGGACAATACAATAAGCACCTGGAACACCCACCTTAAATCAATACAACTTCTCTTAACAGAAATGGCTCTCTCCCTTAACAACCACAAGACTGAAATTCTTTATTTATCTAATAAGAATTCACCTCTGTATGATCCCCAACTCATCAGCTCCTCTACAGTTAATAAATCTATCCTTAATACAAAAGATTTAGGAGTCACAATTGATAATGAAATAAACCCAAAGAGATAGATTAATAATATAATAAAAGAAGGATTCTTTAAACTACAAATCTTAAAAAGAATTAAACCACTTCTGCACTTTGAAGACTATAGAACAACTTTGCAGACCTTAATTTTCTCTAAAGTAGATTACTGCAATGCAATTCTTCTTGGTTTTCCAATTTCAACTATAAGACCTTTGCAACTTCTGCAGAATGTGGCAGCCAGATCCCTTTCCAACTGCAAAAGATCTGAACACATCACTCTGATTCTTAAACAACTTCATTGGTTGCCAGTTTTTCACAGAATAACACATAAAGTCCTAACTCTAATCCACAAAGCTCTTTAATGACAAAACAGAATGGATGGAAAGACACGCTTCTTTTTAAAGACTCTATTAGAAACTTAACGTGGTCTTCTCTTAACCTATTCACCAAGAATGATACACCATCAATTTACAAGGGACCGTGCTTTTTCCATCGCAGGACCAGTATTATGGAACACTCTACCCACAGAAATAAGACTTGAACAAACGACTAACATCTTAAAAAAAAAAAACCAAAAAAAAACTTGGCTATTCAAAAAAGCATTTATAACGTCCTAAGATCAATCACACATCTTTCATTAATATCCTCTCCTTACCTCCATTATCTTACCCTCTTCCCATTAATTTGACCTTCACTACATACTTTAACCCATCCCTATCATAAAACTCCCTCGTTTCAACTCACATCCATTCATCAATCACACTCCTATTTCTATTATATATGGCATATATATCTTATAATACATGTCCTATTTTGTTCCTTCATTTGTTATATTTTGTTACATTATATCCTCGTTGTTTTTTTCTCAAATTGTATGTAAACTGACGTAATGGCTTCTGCTGAACATCGGTATATAAAAGCAAATAAAATAAATAAATAAGTATCCTTAACCCAGTGCATTACAGGATCCAAGACAGTATGATTTTACCAGAGGGAGGTTGTATTAAGCAAATCTGATCAATATCTTTAGGCAACCAGAGAATTAGATCAGTGGCATGTGTTGGATGTGGTATACTTGGATTTCAGGAAAATATTTGATACTGTCCCATATAAGGAATGTGGAGGGAGTAGTGTAGTGGTTAGAGCAGCAGGCTGTGAACCAGGGAAGCCAGGATTCAAATCCCACGGACAGTCCTTGTGACCTTGGACAGGTTATTGTGCCTTCCATTGCCTCAGATACAAACTCTGGGGATAGGGAAGTGCTTACAGTACCTGAATGTAATACAATTTGAAGTGTCATGAAAGGCAGAATATAAATTATTTAATTAAAAAAAATTATTAAATGAAAATAAGTTCATAAAATAAACTGAGCTGCCTTTGGGGGGATCCCAAGGTAGGTGACTGGGTTACTGATAGAAAACGAAAGACATTGATAAATGGAATTCATGACACAGGATAGTCATTGTTACTGGAGTTCCTCTGGGATTGGTCCTGGGATTGACATCAGTATTTTTTGTGAGTGATATTGCAGAGAGCCTAATAGGAAATGCTTGTCTTTTTGTAGATTACCTAAAGATCTACCATAGAAGATTTGTTCTAAGGGACTGATGGGGAGAAGGATAGTTTTGGGTGGGTGAGGGTTGGTTAATTGATCTATACTTCTATGTTTTGGAATTGTCAAATAATGAGTACTGACTATGGTGTTTATTATAGTTCAACTTTAATTAAAAAAAAAATAAAAAAGATCTACCACAGAATGGACACTTCTGAGGGAATAGACAAGATGAGGAGTGATCTAAGGAAATGCCTATGATTTAATGCAAAATCTGCAGGGTCATGCAGTTGGAGTGCAGAAATGCAAGGGAGAAGTTCACTACAGGAGGTGAGATAATGTGCACTAATCAGGAGTTAAACCTAGGGATTATCAATAGTTGATGATCTTAAGGTAGCAGAACTGTGTGACAAAGCAATGGCCAAAGCCAGAGAAATGCTAGGGTGCTCAGGGAGAAGCATAAGCAATAGAAAAAGGAAGTGATCCTGCATCTGTTCAGGTTGTTGATGACGCTTTACCTGGAGTAATGTGTCCAATTCTGGATGATGTATCATCCAAAGGATATTGACAGAGTAGAGGCTGTCTTTACCCAAAGTCCTATGAAATGAGACTTGGGGGACAATATTCAGCGACTGGCTGGTTTGCACATTTGGTTGTATAAAATTATTTGGTTAACTTTGGAGGGATATTCACTGGTGTAGCCACAGCATTGAATATACCCGACTATCTTAAACGTAGCCGGATAACGTAATCTGGCTAACGTTAGGCCTACTCTAGGGTATGACCAGTTATCTGGATAAGTTATCCAGCAAACTTTGAATATTGGAGTTAGCTGGATAATTTATCTGGCTAATTTAACTCTGCCCTGGAATGCCCCTACATTGTCCAGTTAAATTTTAGCCAGATAAGTGCTCAAAATATTCAAACATCAGCATTTAGCCAGATTACCCACAATATATCCAGCTAAATACTACTGAATATGGACCCCAGTTTGACTAAAATGTGTATATCTGAGCAGGAGGGAGGGAGGATATGGTAGATATAATTGGACACTAAACCTAATTCATTACATATACGCAGACAATGTTCAGATTTTATTACCAATCACTGAATCCCTCTTCAAAACCTTGGAATACTGGAACTCCTGTCTTCAATCCATAAACAACCTTCTAAAAGCCCTTCACCTAATCCTGAATACCAAGAAGACGGAGATCCTTCTCATTACCCAAGAAGGAAATTTCCCATTGTCCAACACACACCCTGCCAACCAACCAGGCTTTACCTCCCAAGTCAGAAACCTAGGAGTCATCATGGACAGCCAACTGAACTGCAAAAGTTTCAACACCACCACCACCAAGGACTGCTTTTTTAAACTTCAAGTCTTAAAACGTTTGAGACCCCTCCTCCACTTCCAGGACTTTCGAACAGTTCTCTAATCCATCATATTTTCAAAGTTAGACTATTGCAACTCTCTACTCTTCGGCCTCCCAGCTAATACAATCAAACCATTACAGATGCTTAAAAACGCCTCAGCAAGGATTCTGACAAAGACCAACAAAAGAGACCACATAACACCCATCCTGCGGAACCTGCACTGGCTCCCAATCAAATACAGAATCTCTTACAAAGTTCTAACGATCATCCATAAAGCCATCCACAATATCTCCCCCCTGGATCTTAAGTTCACATTTCAATATCACATGCCTTCCAGACCAGTGAGATCAGCGTACAGAAACACCTTGTTGGCCCACCCCATTAAATCCACATTAAGGAAGAGAGCCCTCTCCACGTCGGGACCTTTGCAATGGAACTCCCTCCCTCCTGAGCTTAGACTAGAACAATGCCCAAACACCTTTAAGAAAAGATTAAAGACATGGTTGTTTGGCGAAGCCTTTGCCCAACTCGGATGACCATTCGGGTTCATGTCAGGCAGCTTTGTTAGTTGAACTACATCACTAGCAAGCCGCTCTGAGGACTGATATACCATCAAATGTTCTTCAGCTGTAATACTCTAACCAAGTTATCTAATTGTTTATCCCCGTTTGTTGGTTCCAAGTCTTGATCTCCCTGTTCAATGTAATGCATCCTTGTGCAAAGGTTATTGTTTGAATGTAAACCGAGGTGATTTGTAACTTGTTACAAGAATATCGGTATATAAAAGTGCCAAATAAATAATAAATAAATAAATATACCTCAAAAATAGAATCATGATTCTAAAGAAGCATTGCCTGATTTTTTTCAGTCCTTCTTTAGAGTCAGGAAAGGCTCCAAAGGGCTGGAAATGGGTAGATGTGTTTGCTCTTCACAAAAGTGGAAGTAAGGAGGAAACTGGTACTACAGGTGGGTTAGTCTGACCTTGACTGGGTGATCAAAGAGTTAGGTTAAGAGAGAGCATGAGTTGTAGTATATGTGCATTTCAGCAAAGCCTTTGACATGGTTCTGCAGAGGTCACTTATAAACAAACTGAGAATCCTAGACATGTGCTCTAAAGCTCCTGACTAGGGTAGAAACTGCTTGAGGTTCCTGTTTACTTTTTGCTGGAAATTTATCTGTTTTTATTACAGCAAGAACAAAAATAGTTTCCTTGAAAAATGGTAAAGTCATTTTCTTCCACTGATTTTTCCCACTTTTGTTGTTATAATGAACACTGATACATTTTGGGGGAAGATGAAGTAAAAACTGAAAACTAAGGTCCCTCCTATCGGGTGGTGACAAAGGCTGGTGGTAAACTGAGTTCACGCTGAAGAAAGAGGAGATACCAGTGGAGTGCCATGGATCAGCCATTGATCCAATTCTGTTCAACATTTTCATGAGCGATATTGTGGAAGGGCTGTCAAGAAAAAGTATGTCATTTTGCTGGTGATGACAAAATGTGCAACAGGTTAGATGCCCTGGAAGGTGTAGAAGACATGGAGGGATCTGTTGAAGTTTGGAGAATGGTCTGGAGTTTGGCAGATAAATTTTAATCATAAAAAAAATGTAGAGGCATACATTTGAATTGTGAAAACCTAAGGAAATGGTACAATATTGGGGATGAAGTTGTTTTGTGCACTAGAAAGTGATCTGGTTATCATCATATCTAATGATAATAAGGTGGCCATAAAGGAGATAGGTCGTGGCAAAAGCCAGAAAGATGCTTGGGTGTATAGGGAGAGGAATAGCCAGCAGGATAAGAGGTGATATTGGCTCTATAAGTCTCTGGTGAGACCTTATTTGGAGTACTGTGTAGAATTCTGGACACTACACTTTCAAAAGGATACAAATTGGAGGGAGTTGGTCCAGAAGGCAGTTACTAAAATGGTTAACAGTCTTCATCATAAAGTCTATGGGACATACATAAAGATCTAAACATGTATAGCCTGGAGGAAAGAAGGGGAAAGTGAGATATGATAGAGATTTTTAAATACCTCCAATAAATAAATGCACAACAGGCAGACCTTTTTCAACTGAAAGAAGGCTCATGGAATAAGGGTTTAAAGAGGTAGACTCAGAAATAATCTAAGGAAATATTTCTTTACAGAAAGGGTTGTGGATGCATGGAGCAGCCTCCAGATGGAAGTAATGGAGATAAGGACAGTATCAGAATTCATGAAAACATTGGACCAAGCACAGGGGATCTCTGAGGGAGAGGAGGAATTGCAAAGCTGAGCAGATGTAGGTGGGAAGACTGAATAGATTGTTTGGCCTTTATCTACTTTCATGTTCTTTCTTTCTATGAGACTCAAAGGGAGTAAGGAGTAACAGAAAATACTTCTTCACACAAAGAGTAGCAGATAAATGGAAAAGCCTCTTGGTTGACGGAACAATAGCAAAGCAATTCAAGAAGATATAGGATAAGTATAGAGCAGGGGTCGGGAACCCATGGCTCGCGAGCCAGATATGGCTCTTTTGAGGGCTGCATCTGGCTCGCAGACAAGTGTCGCCATACTTCGCGGTTCCCCGCTGACCCAGCTGCTCCCCGGTCCTCCGCCGCCCGGGCTTAAAATGCTGTCAGCACGGGCGGAACGCGGCAGGACAGCTGGAGTCAGCGGCACCGGCGTGCTCTCTTCTCCTCCCCCCCCCCCCTGCGGCCCGGAAGAGGAAGTGGAGAGCATCGGGTGCCTGCGCGGGAAGAAGAGACCACACTAGCGTGGTCTCTTCTTCCGCGCAGGCACCCGGTGCTCACCACTTCCTCTTCCGGGCCGCGGGGGGGAGGAGAAGAGAGCACGCCGACTGGAGTCATCCGGGTGCCTGCGCGGGAGTCATCGGGTGTCAGCCGGGTGCCAGCGCTGGAGTCATCGGGTGCCTGCGCGGGTCTTCCCGCGCAGGCACCCGATGCTCTCCACTTCCTCTTCCGGGCCGCGGGAAGAAGAGAGCACGCCGGTGCTCTCTTCTTCCCGCGGCCCGGAAGAGGAAGTGGAGAGCATCGGGTGCCTGCGCGGGAAGACCCGCGCAGGCACGCTAGTGTCCGACGGGAAGAAGACTGCAGCGCGGCTCGGAGGAAAATGAAAATCTTCAACCGCGGCCGATGGGACTCCGCCTTCGCCTCCGCGAGGGCTGAAAATGAAGGAGGTTAGCGTTGGGAGGTGGCTGCTGCTGCCGCGAGTTCCCGGGGGGGGGGGGAGAGAGAGAGTGAATGAGCGAGCAAGCATGTGTGTTTGAGATCCTGTGTGTGTGTGTGAGTGAGAGATTGCATGTATGTGAATGATTGAGAGCCTGTATATGTGAAAGAGAGTATGTCTGTGATTGAGATCCTGCCTGTGAGAGAGAGAGCATGAATGTAAGTTTACCATTGGGAACCTGTATGTGTAAGTTTGTAATTGAAAACCTGTTTGTTTGAAAGAGTATGTGTGTATGATTGAGATCCTTTGTGTGTGAGAGAGATCATGTGTATGTATGATTAAGAGCCTGTGTGTATAAGTAAGAGAGAGATCATGTGTGTCTGTGTCTGATTGACAGCTGGTTTAGGTGATGGAGCATGTGAGTATGTGATTGAGAGCCTGTGTTTAAATGAGAGAGAGAGACCATGTGTGTCTGTGTGATTGAGAGCTGATTTAGGTGAGGGAGCATGTGAGTATGTGATTGAGAGCCTGTGTGTAAATGAGAGAAAGAGAGGACATGTTTGTAAGCATGTGAATGAGAGTCTGTGTGTGAGAGAAAAAGACAGCATGTATTTATGTGATTGAAAGCCTGTGTGTGTTTAAGCGTGAAAAGATAGACAGCATGTGTGTAAATGTGTAATTAAGAGCCTATATAAGTGAGAGAGAAAAAACATTTGTATATGTGAGTGACTGAGAGCATGTGTGTATAGGTGTGTCATTGAGAGCCAGTGTGAGAGAGAGCGCTGGTATGTGACTGAGAGAGGAGAAAGTTCCAAGCAAACCACCCCACCTCCTGCTAATTCAGAACAATCTCAGGACACCTGGATATCAAACGTTCCCAGGTATGCAGAGCAAAAAAATTTTTGTATCCTTATTATTTTTCATTACTGGATCTTTGTGTCTGCTATTTTGAAATATTTTGTTGGTATCTGGAAATGTTTTATATGAGTTTTTAATTATTGGATATTCCACTCATCAGCTGTTTCGAAATATGTTCTTTTTGTTAGTACAGTTTTACTGCTGATGATTTTATATTTCTTGATTTGTTTTATAAGGATGTGTGATGTTTCTTTTTTCCTTTGTTACACTGCATACAGAGACTCTGGCTTGTTGCAGTTTCCAATTCAGTTTTTGTCTGCATGCTTCTTGTTATGCGTTTTGGTCTCTTTATTCTATGTTAGGTGAGGGACAGCACGTGATTCAGGTGAGGTTTTCTGCTGGCGTGTAGTTTCTGTGTAGGACTCTATAGCAGCCTGACTTGGTCCGTTTTCCTAATAGGAGATGTATTGGTGTCTTTAGGCCTGGTGTAATATTTTCAGAGACTTATTGTACTTTAAAAGTGTGATCTTACATAAAATGCACACATTTACTTGTATTTAGTTTTAAACATATTGTATGGCTCTCATGGAATTACATTTTAAAATATGTGGCGTTTATGGCTCTCTCAGCCAAAAAGGTTCCTGACCCCTGGTATAGAGGATCCCTAGTTATGAAGCAGTGAAGGGAAAGCCAGAGATCAACTGGGGCAAAATGAAGTGAATTAGGGCAGACTAGATGGGCCTTATTCATCATTAAAGCCATCCCTCTCTTAAACTCTTGTCTGTTCTTCCCTTTAGCACTTTTGGAGAAGTCTGAAGAGCTGATATAGCTGCAAAGATGTGTCTGTCTATGGGAAAGAGTCCTTTATAGTTTTGTACGAGGAAAGTGCTGCCTTCCAGGATAAGGCCCCCAACATCATGTCTGTAATGCAGAAGTACAAGCAAAATTATTTTCATAGGGTTAAATCCTAACCTCCAAATCACCAAGATTTCCCATTTTCATTCTGATTTTTAATGTCTTTCCTGATATTATATTTATGTTTAAAGATCTTGAGAGCCATTCCTACATAGTCATTTCTTCAATTATGATTCTGATTTGACCACTAAAGAATGAGATTGGGGGAAGAAAATAAGTGTCCAAGTTTTATTTTAAAAAATTATAAAAATATAAGGAATATAATATTCAGTCAGAAAAGAAGGGAGAGCTTAGAATAAGTCAGAGATGGAAACAACAACAACAAAAAAACCCCAAACCACTGAAAAGCAGATATTTTGAGATGGCAAAAATAACCCCTAACATGGCTGCTTTTAGGAGGGAGTGATGAAGGTAAAGAGGAATTCAACTAACAACCCTTATAGGCAAATTATTATTTCTTAGAAGCTGAGATAAGTGTTCTAAGTTGGTGTGAAAACTGCAAAACAGTCTGGAACAATAAATTGAGAGGAGACAGGCTGCGATGCGTATAGTTTAGCAAGATAAAATACTAGCAAATGCCAGCAATAATTCTAGGGCTGAATGACAATGCTGTATACACCTGTGGTCATCCAGTTAATAATTTTAGTCTGTTGACATTGGGTTCATCAACTGGCCTTGGAGCTCATTTCAGGCTGCAGTGCCTCCCTTTTTGGCTTAGTAAATGTAATCATTTTTTTGATTTATTTGGATATAAGAATTGAAGGTAAAGGAGAAGATCTTGAAAACCTATTGACATGGCAATAGAATGTGAGCTGAAGTTTGCATTAGTGCTGTCGGTTTTACGAGGCGTACAAGATAAGACCCGCGGTTGCAAGGACGAAATTGGTCAGTGCAGCATCTGGAAACTTTTAATTCGTTGACGGTCTTCATCAGATAAAGGAGTTTCTGTGGTGAAAATGCCTTCCTCTCTCCCATTTTCAGTTTTTTTCAGTCTTGTTTCCTACAGGGATGACACCAGTGTGTTTCCCCTAATAACTTTAAAGTCATTCATCCAGTTTCATTCAGATTTCTGCTACAGACAAAAGAGTGGCTGGTGACCCCTGGCTCATACTTTTCACACGCTTCTAATGCCTTTAATGCTGTGAATCACTGTTTCTAGCTTCGGTTCAATGGAACAGAAAGGTTTATCAAGTGGTAAAATATCTGTGTGGGCTGTGGTGTGTGTCCCTCTCCCCTTATGGCTGGAAAACCTAGAACTAACTGCACCAGCTATTTGGAGGTAGGTCCTTGGGAAATTAATCAAAGTTGTTGATTAATTTCCCAGAGGGAGAAACAGGACAAAATTTTGGATACTTTTCCCAAAGAATTGCATTGGGGGTTGAACGTAGGCTTTCTAGAGTGTCACACTTTTTACTAGTTTTAACTTTAGTTTCTTGTAGAGAAGCAGGCAGCGTTGTCCATTTAAAATAAATAGATAAATAGAGAGCTTAAAAATGGATCTGCTTGCTTTCTGCCATTTCTTTTCTGGCTGTCTCTCATCTGTTCTGTAAAGATTATTTTGTTTGCTAGAGGCCTCTATGGGCCATGCATGTCGTCTAGTTTGTAGTGAGAAGGCAATGAAGCCTGCATGTTTTTAGGCTCCCTGCTTCCACAATCCTGATTCTTGGTATGAATAAAAAAAAACAAAACGAATTGTGCATAAAAATTGGTCAGACTATAAGTAAAACTGTTCTTTGGGAGTTGGTAACCCTGGAAGCAGACCAATTCAGTTGAAATCTTATAGAGAGAGCCTTGTGAAGTCATTGAGTGTTTTTAAAGCTATCCTGCCGTTGATTAGTACCTATAGGCCCCTGATCACATAGCAGGAAATAGAGCAATATGCCAAGCAAGTCAGCTCTCTCTAAAGAAGAAAAAATAAAATGTGAAATATCAGTGAGGTTCAAAGCTCACTGCCATAGAGGATTTTTAAAGCTGCCCTGCTGTTGGCTGGCCTTCAGCTTGTGAAAAGTGCCCTCCCATTGGTCAGTAGTCAAGGGAAACTTAAGACTTGGCTTTTCAAACAAGCTTTCCCCTAGAGCCAAGAACACGAAGAAAAGTCTTTTCAAGCCCACAACGAGTTATTCAGATCTATTTTTTTTTCTTCCTTTGTTAATCAGAAATTTACACATGCTGACTTCAATGTAAAAACTTGTTACTTAGTTTTTGTTCAATGTAAAACTTCTTTTATTCTGTTCTATGTAAACCGCTATTTGTAGCGATAGTTACTGTTCTTTGTGAACCGGGGTGATATGTATATTATACAGGAACCTCCGGTATATAAATTATTTTAAATAAATAAATAAATAGTCATAACTGTATGCAAATTTCCGTACAAAAGAAAGAAACTAGGCATTATGAAATGTGAACATATCCCTGTTCCATGTGGAAATTAGCTTTGCTTATTGTCCTCTGGATCGTTAGAAAAGCTCCCAGAGGGGACAGCTGAAGAAGGGCTAGTTTGATGCACTTTAATATTCTTTTTAGCCTGTGCATGTACCTATTTTTTTGCTTAGTAGAGAACAACCGGTTTCTAGTACTGTCACTATGAGGACTTTCTGTAAGTATAAGAATTATTGGAAAAATGTTTTGAAAATATATTTTAGAAATCTTTTTTTTTAATTCAGTGAGTTTGATATGCACAGTTCACTAGTTTGGAGTTGATACTGATTTTGTTGCTATTTTACTGATTTTTTTTTTTTCCTGCCCTTTCTCTCTAACTCTAGTTCCTTGGGTCTTGCTGTACCGCCCCGTATACGATTCCTTCAGAAGGCCCAGAATCAGCATTTGTTTACAGATGGTGGAAGGGAAGGGGCTGCTGCGCCAGGCTCGGTGGGACAGCGCGGCGATGCGTGTGCCTCCGTCAGTGACGAGGAGCTGGAGGCCTACAGAGCTCACTTCAGTCAGAAGCAACCTGACGCTCTCCAGAGAGGAGGAGAACGGACAGAGAAAGAAACCAAATCACTTGGCAAAACGGAAGAAGATGAGCTGGAAGGGGAATCGGAAGGCCAAACGCTTCATGAGAAAAGGGAAATTCGGAAAGAAGCAGCTGTACCAGTGCAGTTCCTGGATGAAGATGCTGAGGATGACGACACTCGAGACCTGGATTTTCTCACGGTGAAACGGAGGGATGTTTTTGGCTTGGAAGCTGAAGCTGAGTCTTCTCTGGTAAGTCCTTAGCTAATATTTTTCCAGTTTCAAAACTATCCTTTTTTTTTTTTTTTTTTTTGGTTTTTTAAATAATGGATTTGCTTTAGTATATGGTTGATCAAAATTTGAAAAATGTTTGCATCTGTTCTCAAACAGGATTTTATATTGTATTCTCAATGCCCACTTGCAAATATGGATTTATTTTTGTGTACAGTAGAAATTATTCATTTTCATTACTCTGCCTATCTTTTAACTACCACAGGAATATTGTAGTCTGGGGTTTGGGACTTAGGCATTATCAAAGTGCTGAACTATAATATCAGAAACATTGAATTCTGAGTATGGTAGTGGGATCAGACAATAGGAGAAGCGTGATTAAACTGTGAAGAGTTTGCTGCTTTTCATCAATAGTCTGCACTGATGGGGAAGAGAGAATTACAGAATGAATCTGGTTTTAGTATAATTTTTTTTTTTTTTTAATTTTAACTTAAAAATGTATTTTTTTTTTTAAACACAGTACTTCAGTATAGAGGAACATGTTGGCCAGTGTTTAACTTTCCATTCACTCTATTCCTCTTACAGAAAGTAGGGTGATGCAAGAACCCATTCAGGTCTGGTGGAATAGGCTGATGAATCAAAACTGAAATGTGTAGTTTGAGATCCAAGTAGTGAACAAATCCCTATAATTTAGTTATTACAAAGCAGTTTGTGGGTGTAGTTGCAAAGGAGTAGCCCCACTGTTGAGAGCATGGCAAGTGTGCCATGTTTAGCCTGTAACTGTTTTGGCTAAAGAACATATTCCTGTATTCAGAATGTAATTTAGTACTGCAATGCGCACTCTGTGGTAGAAGTTCTGTAAACATAAAAGATAAAAACGATAGCACTTCTACTTTCCTTTGCTCCTCTGTTTGACCAACTGGAAAGTATGTCATGGAGCACCAGCTGAATCCATGAACAACAGTCTGATGCTTGAAAGCTGATATTTGAATGCTATTTAGAATGATTTCCCCTTCACAGGGTGTTGCATACTCAAGGCTTGGAAATCTCCTGGGCATCCAAAATCTGGGATTCAAAGGAAGAGATGCTGGTGGGGCCGGGAGTCAGAGTTATGGCACAGGAGAGCGAATTGCGGGAACTCTGCTGGAGAGAGTACAAGAGTTGTGGTGGCTGCTGCCATAGGGGCCAGGGAAAGAATTGAGGTAGCTGCAGTCAAAGGGGGCTGGACAGCAGAGAAGGAGAGTGCTTGGAAGGAGGGGAAAAAGCTGGCAGGGATGTAATGTTGAGGAAAGACATCCTGCAAGCAAGGGGATACTCCTGGGGAAATTCTGTGCAAAAAAAAATAATTAAAATTCTGCACACAAAAATTTAAAATTCTGCTAAATTGTGCATACTTTATATTGGCCAAAATAACACAATATACATGACAGTCTTTAATTAATTAATTTACTCCCCTGGGCAGTCTCTCTCTGTTCAATTTGCCCTCTCAGGCCCCAGTTCCTCCACCTGTCACTATCTCTCCCCTCCCCCTTTAGGCTCAATCCCGTCCACTCTATCTCCACTCCCAGAGTTTGTGACCCCCTCTATCAGTACTGTCCCTCACACAGGCTTCCTCTATCCCTCTCTCTCACACATACACAGGCTCCCTCTCTCTAATGAAGATACACACCCCTTCATACAAGCTCCCTCCTTGTCTCTCACACACACATCCCCTCATTACAGGCTCCCTGTCTCTCTTTCGTGCACACCCCCCCCCCCCCAATACAGACTCCCTTTCTCTCACGCACATACACACACACACCCACACCTCCTCATACAGGCTCCCTCTCTCTTTTGCGCCCACACCCACACAGGCTTCCTTTCTCTCTCACGCATACACTCTCATACTGGCTACCTATGTCTCTCTCTCTCACACACCTCTGCACACTGGCTCTCTCTCTTGCTCAACCCCCTCTACACATAGACTCCTTGTCTCTCTCATTCACACATACACATCCCTTCACACAGGCTGTCTTTCTTACACATACACACACTCACATAGGCTCCCTCTCTCACAAACAAACAAGTACCCTCACATACACACAATCCCTTTTTCACCCACACAAGCTCCCAGTCTCTCACACATATACACACTCCATCACAATCTCTCACTGGGGCCTGCTCCATCTTCGCCACGAGCTGGACGGCCTCAGCTTGTGGCATGCCTGGGCCTGCTCATGGTGAAGATGGAGCAGGCCCCGGCGTACCATGAGCAGAGGCTATCCTGCTCGCGGCGAAGAAGGAGCAGGCTCCATCATGCTGAGAGAGGAGCCTGTCCTGCTCGCAGTGAAGATGAAGCAGGCACAGGCATGCTGCGAGCGGGGCGGGCTCTGCTCGCAGCATGCTGGGGCCTGCTCCATCTTTGTGAGCAGGAAGGCCTCCACTCGTGACACGCTGGGGCCTGCCAGATTCTGTGCAGCTGTGCTGGAGGAGAATTCTGCGGGAGTTCTGCGCTCTGCAGTAGTGCAGAATTCCCCCAGGACTAAGGAAAGTAGAGAGAAAGGGTCTCTGAAGGGGGAGAAGAGGGAAAGAGAGTGCAAAGAAAAACAAATAATAAAAATTAAGAAAATAAACCAAAAGTAGCCAATAAGATATTTTAAAATGATGCCTAAAGTTTGCTAAATATTTTTCTATGCTGACGCTGCTACATGATATATAATATTAACTTTAGTATTCATTTCAGCATCTGTTTTAAAGACTGTATCTGCCTTGATTAATGTCAGAAGATGGGCTTTTCAGACTGGTCCTCAAGAACTCCGTGGCCCAGTGGTATTCACTTCAGTCTCTGAGGTCTGCGTATGCGCCAGGTTTTCAGGATACTGCAACTGAATATGCATATGAGAGATATGTATACAGCTTGAGGCAGTGTGTATAAAACTGTCTCATACATATTCATTAGGGAAATCCCACTAACTTGACCTATTTATGGCTCTCGAGGACTGGAAGTGAATACCACTGCCAGTTTTGATATCCTGGAAACTAATTTGAACATGTATGAGAATTGCATGTACTATCTCTATTGTATGCAGGTCTGTCTCATGCATATTTATTGTGGATAATCTTTAACCCAGACTGGCTAGGGTGTACTCCTGGACAGGGCTGAAGATCCCATAGATGTTTTGTAGTATTTAATTTGGAATGGATATAATTATATGTCTGTTTCTTTTAATTCTATGTGTGTGTGTTTGTTTGTGTGTATATATATATTCACACACACTTGGCCGTTAGGCCCGTTCAACGGGCGAGATTCCATCAGTCAGAGCCGCTCTCTTCTCCACAACTTCTTACCCTTCCCACTTACTCACTCATATCCTCTTCCCTTTTTCTTTCATCTCCTCTCATCTTCCCTTCAGTCCTCCTCCACTCCCTCTTTTTCTCTTCTCCAGACTGCTTACCCTTCCCACTTACTCATATCTTCTTCCCTTTTCCTTCCATCCCCTCTCATCTTCCCTTTCCTTCCCCTCTCACCTCATCCACAACCCCTTCCCTCTCCCTCAGCCCTCCTTTTCTTCCTTCTTTTCTCTTCAGCATAACTTCTTACCCTTCCTACTTACTTACTCATATCTTTTTTGCTTATCCTTCCATCTACTCTCATCTTCCCTTTCTTTCCCCTCTGACCTAATCCACAACTCCTTCCATCTTCTTCAGCCCTCCTCAACTCCCTTATATTCTGTTATACAGAACGCGGCAGTTTGAATGTGTGGCGTGCGCAGGCGTGATTCTACCACCCTGGGGCACGTAGGCGGGGGGGGGGGGGGAATCTAAAGCAGTGCAGGCACTTACTTCCTTACCCAGTTCCCGGTGCTCGCAGCTTTTTTTTTTTTTTTTTCCGGCCTTTCTGCTTACTGTAGTGTGGGTCGAACAGTAGGGATGCGCGCACCGGCGGTGTCATTTCAGGCCACAGAAGGGAGAAACAGAATGCGTCAGTCTGAGCTCTCTGTGCCGCACATGCGCGGTACAGCTGCTCTCTACTGCGCATTTGCGGCACGTCGGTCAGGGCTCATTTATCTAGTTAGATATATACATATATATATAATATGTGTGTGTGTGTGTATATACGTATATATACATGCGTGTGTATGTATGTATATATATATATGTGTGTGTGTGCATCAGACTTGTATTTATTTAAATGAGGATTTTTTTCCCACTCATCCTCAACACTCCATACCTTTCAGGGCCAAAAATGTTTCACTGGGGGACATAGCATATACACATTTAAAAAAAACAAAACTGAAATCCTACAATTGGATAAGTCTCCATGCTCCTTAGTCAATACGTAGTCCGTGCTGTAGTTACGTGGTTAGGTTCCATATTAGGAGCTATCACCCAGGAAAAAGATCTAGGCATCATAGTAGATAATACATTGAAATAGGCTCAGTGTGCTGCGGAAGTCAAAAAAGCAAACAATGTTAGGAATTATTAGGAAGGGAATGGTGAATAAAATAGAAAATGTGATAATGCCTCTGTATCGCTTCATGGAGAGACCATATCTTGATTACTATGTCCAATTCTGATCGCCGCATCTCAAAAAAGATATAGTTGCAATGGAGAAGGTACAGAGAAGGGCAACCAAAATGATAAAGGGGATGGAAAGACTCCCCTATGAGGAAAGGCTTATGAGGTTAGGGCTGTTCAGCTTGGAGAAGAGACGGCTGAGGGGGGATATGATAGAGGTCTATAAATATCATAAGAGGTCTAGAATGGGTAAATGTGAATCAGTTATTTACGCTTTCGGATAATAGAAGAACCAGTGGGAACTCCGTGAAGTTAGCAAGTAGCACATTTAATACTAATCGGAGAAATTTATTTTTCACTCAGCGTACAGTTAAGCTTTGGAATTTGTTGCCAGAGGATGTGGTTAGTGCAGTTAGTGTAGCTGGGTTTAAAAAAGGCTTGAATAAATTCCTGGAGAAGTCCATAAACTGCTATTAATCAAGTTGAGTTAGGAAGTAGCCACTGCTTATTTCTAGCATTAGTAGTATGGGATCTATTTAATGTTTGGGTACTTGGCAGGTGATTGTAACCTGGATTGGCCATTGTTGGAAACATGATACTTAATGGATCCTCGTTTTGACCCAGTATGGCAGCTTCTTATGTTTTTATGAAGGACGGATGGATGGTGCAACATATAGGGAGATACTGCAAGACAACCTGTGTCAATCTGCTAAAAATCTAAAACTTGGGAGAAAGTTCATCTTTCAGCAGGGCAATGATCCCAAGCTCAAGGCCAAAGCAACACAGGAGTGGTTGAACAACAAAAAAGTGAATGTTCTACAATGGCCAAGTCAAAGTCCAGATCTCAATCCAATCGAGAATCTGTGGCACTATTTGAAAATTGCAATCCATAAGCATCATCCAACCAACCTGAACAACCTGGAGCAAATCTGCCAGAAAGAATGGGCAAAAATCACTCCCAAACAGTGTGCAAAGCTGGTAGAAACATACCCGATAGACAAAGCTGTTATTGCAGGAAAAAGTGGTTCTATCAAGTACTAGTCTGAAGGGGCTGAATACATATACAAGTAGCTTTTTTTCAGTTTTTAATTTTATTTTACAAAAAATGCAGAGAAATAATGAATTGTGACTTTGAAAATTTACTTTAATGGCATACTGATTTGCACTAAACATACTGTTTGGATCAGTCTGTGTAAGTGTCATTTGTAAGCCACACAAATCTGACATTTTAGGGGGTCAAATACTTTTACAAGCCACTGGATATTATTAGATCTCTCTCTCTCTGTGTATATATATGTATATAATACTATTTACTGACTGATTCCTGGGCAAGTTGTGACTGTAGCCAACATATAGCTGTAAATCCCAAGTGAGTTTTGTCAGGCATGGACACGCGCCCTTTCCCCAAAGGAATCAATGAACGCCCAACTCTAAGTGCTGTCAGCTCTGCTGTTGAGAAGTCAGCTGCGTGTACTCTGTAAAAGCCTTTGGGGGAGATATTTTCTTCTTGTTGCAACTAGATACTTCCATCTGCCTGAATTTGTTGTTACTGACTTTAAATTAAGCTTTCCAGATTCCTATCTACTTATATGGTTTCAGAAATCTGATATTTTATTTTCAAGAAAAATAGCTGCTAGCAGCTATAAATTATAGTTTGAGAATTAAGGCACATAAACACCATCTGCCAAACTTTGATTTGATATTGAGGAATAGATACGTATCACATTTTAGCAGTCAGCACCCTTAGCATAGAAAGTGGTTGTGCTAAGACTGTTTTTATTTTTTTTAATTTTTTTTTTTTTACTTTTTTGCTGGATAGTGTCCATGGTTAATAGTGTAAGAAATTTGAGTATTGTAAGATTCTAGTCAGGTACTTACTTGGCATTTTGATTTTATAAACCTATGACCGGCATTAGTTTTACAAGCAAGGATTTGAGTATAACACCACCCAACATTAGGTTTTGCATTTATTTACTGAATTTTTATTTGTAAAGGTGGTATACAAACATTTTAAAATAAATAAAAATGCTGTTGTGTTTGAGGAATGGCAAATAGATTCCACATTACGATGGTGCAATTATAGTAATATTTCTGGAGGAGGTAGGGAGAAGACCACAAATTATGTAAGACTTGTGATGATATGGTAGGCAGGCACAAACGGGCAGGTTGGATGGACCAAGTGGGCCTTATCCGTTGATGACATCTTTTTCTCTGTTAATATTATTTGTTCCTTGTCAGAGTAAACTCATGTTTTGCCAATTAAGGACTCTTTGGCAATGCATGGTTACAGAAGCTAGCTGTTCATGTTTAGAGTGCTTATAGTTCTATATGGTAGTCATCTGGTTTATACATATATATAAATACCACCCTTCTAACAGAGGAGTGCCGCAAGGTTCATCACTTTCACCCACGCTCTTTAATGTCTACCTGTTACCACTATGTCAACTTCTTACAAAATTAAACCTGAAACACTTCCTTTTCGCTGACGATGTACAGATCGTGATTCCCATAAAAGAAACAATCTCAAAAACAATGGAACACTGGGACAGTTGCTTATTAGAAATTAAACTTCTTCTCACCAGCCTAAACCTCGTACTTAACGCTTCAAAAACGGAATTCCTGCTCATATCACCGGAAAACAATAACACACTTCCAAAATCAACTGCACTCCTTCAATCTACCCATGTAAGAGATCTAGGAGCTATCTTAGACAATCGTCTCAACCTTAAAACATTCATTAACCAAACCACCAAAGATTGCTTCTACAAATTACACATTCTGAAAAGAATCAAACCACTTTTCCACGCTATGGACTTTAGAACAATCTTGCAAGCAATAATTTTTTCAAAACTAGATTATTGCAACTCTTTACTATTAGGCCTCCCAGC
This sequence comes from Rhinatrema bivittatum, assembly GCF_901001135.1. Lineage (NCBI taxonomy): Eukaryota > Metazoa > Chordata > Amphibia > Gymnophiona > Rhinatrematidae > Rhinatrema > Rhinatrema bivittatum. The sequence continues at coordinate 75,471,212 of NC_042619.1, forward strand.
TTCGTATATCAAACCCCTACAAATGGTTCAGAACTCCGCAGCCAGAGTCCTTTCAAATTCCAGGAAAATGGACCACATCTCCCCTATCCTACAAAAACTCCATTGGCTACCAATCCACTATAGAATCATGTATAAATCCATCAACATCATATACAAGACCATCAACCAACTCACGCATCTCGATCTTCAAATACCATTTAAAAAATACACTTCCGCCAGACCTATCAGGGAATACTACAAAGAGTCACTCCAAATTCCAAATGCCAAAACCTATCAACATAAATCTTTGAGTCTCAGAGCCTTCTCTACAGCAGGTCCAGTTCTGTGGAACTCTATACCACCTGATCTAAGACAAGAGCCATGTGCTCTAACATTTAGGAAAAGACTAAAAACTTGGCTTTTCAAAAAAGCATTTCCAAGCCTTGAATAAAACGCACTCAGCAACACAAACTCCTATGTAACACCTGGACTCAAATAAGAATCCTCCCATCACAAACTTCTCACTATTACCTTTTGAGTTTTATCATATCATCACCATTCACTACAATGTCATATTTATTCTCTTATTTATATTATCGCTCATATTTATGTACCGTCACATTCTCTCAAATAGGCTTATTTACCTACTCTGATACACTATCACTTGAATTGTATTAAATGTAAATATTGCATTGTTTAACCTCTCTCCCCTCTTCCAGTTCCAAGTTTATTTTCCCTGTTTCATTGTAACTTTCTCACACCTTTCAATTGATTCTCTGTATTTAAAGTTCAAATTTTTATTGGAAATTTGTATTACGTTACGCTATATTTTGCACACATTGTTATTTGTAAACCGGGTTGATGTGATCCCTATCATGAAACTCTGTATAACAAAAATAATAAATAAATAAATAAAATATATATATTTTTTTACAGTCTTTGCTTTTGGACAATACAGAATGGTATTTTTCCAAATATGCATGACCATAATCCTTCTTCACTCTTTCATTGCCTCCTACTTAGGCTACTGTAATATGTTCCTCACAGGTCTCCCACTGAACCATCTATCCCCACTACAGTCCATTCAAAATTGAGCTGCATGACTTTTCCTATAAGGTTATTACAACCATTTAACTCTGCTTCTCGAGTCACTCAAGTCTGTTTCTGTAGACAGTTCAAGTTTTTCCTGCTTACTTCTAAGTGTCTTCACCCTGCAGTTCCTCATTACCTCTCCTGTTATATTTCCCTTCACCCTTCCTTCTGAACTTTGTGCATCGCACAAGCTTCTCTTTTCTGTGCTCTTCTTGCACAGTATGTCTAGAATAACCTATCAGAGTTGACACATCATGCTCCCTCTCTGGCCATACTCCATTCTACCCAAAATCCCATCTTCAGGTTGCTCAAAACTTTTAACCCTTGGCTATCCATTGATTTTAACCATATTTTTTTGTAATACATTTCCTGAAGCCTCTTATTTGTTTTGTCTTGACTAGACTGGGTGTTTCATGGAGCATGGACTATGTTTTACATGTATTAGTAAGCACTGCATATATCTAGCAGCACCACAGAAATCAGTTGTAATAGTAGTCTGCATCTCTTTACAGTGTGTGTGGGTGTGCGTGCGCACACTACATACTGAAGTAACCACCACCAAAATTGTGATCTTCCAGATCAGATACTTGAGTTCACAAAAGTCTAGACCCTTGAAAGAGGTTTCATCAGCTGGGTTAAAAGCATGTTGATATCCCAAAAAACTGCAGGAAGCTTCAATTGAAAAAAAAAAAAACAAACATGAAATCAAAAGAAGAAAAAAAAAAGTCTTTGGAGGAAAGACATTAAATTGAAACCAAATTTCATCCAAACTGACTACACCAAATATGAATTCTTGGGAGAAATAAAAATTCCATTCCTCAGTTATGGTGAGCATCAGTGCCAAATAACAAAGACTAAAAAACTGCCAAAAAAAATTAAGGTTTTACTGGGAACCAGGAAAGACTAGCTCTAAAATTGCTAGCATTTACCAGCAATTCTTCGAAGGTGCTTGTTTTCTCAAAACACTGTTATTTCTTAGGAATTCATCTTATTCATCTGCCTGTACAGTCTGTAATACCCTCACTGGCCATACGGTATCAGTACAATATAATAGGATACTGCCGTCTTTTGGCCAGTCCTGGTATTGCAGCCAAAAGTGACTTCCCTTCCCCAAAACAATTTTTTGCTTATATCCCTGTTTTCTAGGAAAATATTACTCCAGTTTCTAGATTTTATATACCTCTACCTGTCACGAAAATGTTGTTGCTATAGGCTGAATGTTTTAGAAGATAACATGTACACAAGAAAAAGTTTTTCTTCAAATTTCAGCTAGATCCCATAGTTTTCTGGGAAAACTCTATTCTGGTTTTGAGCTTTCATATAAATCTACCTATCCTGAAAATTTGGTGCTTGAGATTGAATGGTTTGTGAGAGGATGTGCAGACAGAGAGACAGACAAAAAAATACAAGATTTTTTTAAAGATAAAAGCATTTAAACCGTGAAAGGCAAAACTGGCTGGGAAGCAATCTGGGGATGTTCTCTTCCAAAGGTGGAAAATGGAAATCATAAGTGGTTGCCGGTCTGGAAACATGCAGAAAATGAAGCCTAGAAAGATGCTTCACGTTGGCATGAGACAGTCATGGATCATGTGTGCAGCACCATTAATTCATTTTCTCTGATGCGTGCGCATATTATAAAATCGTGCGCACTTTTGAAAATCTACCCCTAAATTTCCAAAAGCACTCCTTTACATTGGGCTCTGGTTTTCAAAATGTGGGTGTGTCATGCAAATATAGGGGCAGATTTTAAAAAAGTACCCGAGCGTGTACTTTTGTTTGCGCACCCAGCGCAAACAAGAGTATGCCAGATTTTAATAGATACGCGCGTAGCCGCACGTATCTTTTAAAATCCGGGGTTGGCGCACGCAAGGCTGCGCAAAATCGGCAGCCTGCGCACGCCGAGCCACGCAGCCTGCCTCCGTTCCCTTCGAGGCCACTCCGAAATCGGAGCGGCCTTGGAGGGAACTTTCTTTCCAGCGCCCCCTGGCCCTATCTAATTCCCCCCCTACCTTTATTTCAAAAGTGCTGGCTGCCGGCGCACCATGTTCTGGTCCGGAGGCCGTGGCCACGCCCCCTGATGACGCGCCAGCCACGACACGCCCCCCGACATGCCCCCCAGGAAAGCCCCGGAACTTATGCGCGTCCTGGGGCTTTGCGTGCACCGGCAGCCTATGCAACATAGGCTTGGCGCGCGCAGGGGGAGCTTAGGGCAGGTTTTCGGCAGGTACGCGCGTATCTTATGCGCGTACCCCTTTGAAAGTCTGCCCCATAATTTGTTCCCAAATGACTGATGTATACTCTGCCCACTGTAAGCCCAAACTCTGTGCTATACATAAAAGATGATAATAATGTCCTTTTTCAAGTTACATGCTTAACTATCAGTGTTATGAGCCTAACTTTAGTTAAGTACATAACTCTCAAAGTTATGCACTAAAGTTTCTGCACATGTGCATCTGAAAAACACCACAAATGGTCAGGCACATAATGCATTTTGCGGGTGATCTCCAGGCCTTACTAACTTATCCACTTAAGTTCCTTTAGAACAGTGTGGTGTTCCATCTTTAATCAAGGCTCCTCCCAACAGATAAGGGAGAAGTTGCACATCAAAGGTTGGATTGCAAGAGATCTCTTGTCTTCTGTCTGGAGCTGACTAAAACCCTTAGGAAGTTCAGTCAGCTTTGTGTCTTTTCATCCCAGCTTTGACAAAGACCATTCTCTCTGACTAGCAGATTGCATTTCATGCTGTTATGCCTTGTCAGGTTTAATGTTAGGGTAGGTCAAGACCTATCGCTCTCAGACGTTTGTTGATGATGATTGCCAATCTAGAAGAGATTTCAAAATTGCAGCATGGATGAACAGGTCCCACTCACTTGCCCTGGGCTCATTTTTATGGTTTTAGGTTGGAAACAATATAAAGACAGATAAAACTGGAGATTTCTGCCAGAGAATTTTTTTTTTTTTTTTTGGTTACCAGTTGATGTCTGTATTGTCTTTCCCCTTTACTTGAAGAAAACCTTTAACTACAGAATCCTGTGTGTCTGGCTCCATGATCTTATTTATTTATTTGGATCCAGCTCCACCTTTTTATTGGTAGCCGAAGGTGAGTTATATTCAGGCACAGCTAGGTCTTTTTCCTGTCCCCAGAGGGTAAAGTGACTTGCCCAAGGCCACAAAGAATGTCCTTAGGATTTGAGCCCTGGCTTGCCTGGTTCTCGGCCCGCTGCTGTAAACACCAGGCTATTTCTCCTCTCTTCTTGGGCCAGCTAGGAGGAGACTTAGACCCATTCTGGATGACCAGAAGAGGGGGCCTGGTCTTTTGGTCTTTGGGTACCGCGTGCAGGAACTGAAAGAAGATGCCAGGAGGGTGAGGAAGACGAGAGCAGCAATAGCAACAAAGATAGGTAGGACATTTTGTTTATTGCTTATCTGAGAAAGAACATCAATTCCCAGGTACAGAAATAAAAAGGAGTAAGAGGAAGAAGAGTTAAACAGTTGCAAAGTCATTGCACCCTCCCTTTTCCTGCAGATGCTGGACAAGATACCCCCAGGATGAAATAAGAGTGGGGAATCTCTTCCTTCCCTCAAAATGATGAGATAATGCCAGCATAAGCCATTTGGTAGGGTGACAGGTGGTGACAGAGGGAAGGGGAGCAGCAGACAAAAAGTAACATTTTTAAGTTAAGGGCTGTGTGTTGGTGGAGAGGTGGATTTGTGTTCTCTCGATTCTCTCTCTTTGCAATATTTTGTTTTAATTTTTTGCAATGAAGATCTGATTGAGCTCCAGAAGCAGCCAAAATACCAGCATCTGGCGGGGGATAGATGTAGGGGCCGGGAGCAGCTGTGCTGGTGATTTTATTTTTCTAAAGTTGCATTAGAGAGTCTGGCCTCATGGGGATTCAGATTTTGTTTCTAATTTGTGGTTCCTTGTGTATTTGATGAGAGTATGCACATGTAATCAAAATGAGAGATTCTGCTGTGTAAAGTTTGGTGTTGGGATCTGTAACAGACTTAGCTTATTATGATTTTGCAAAAGATGCTCTTACTGTTTTGCTCCACTGTCCCCTCCATCCCACACTTCCACCGGGGTGCAGATGCTGGGGGAGGCAGGAGGCAGGGTTCCTGGGTCCTGTTGCAAGGCCACACCCCTGGGAACTCTGGTCCTTGCCTTCCCCAGCATTTGTCCCTTCCCCCCACTTGACAAGCTCTGAGGGGGACTAAAATACACTAATTCATTCTATGATTTTATTTATCAGCTTGCCTTATGTGACTGACTTGGCTAGATATTCATTTGAGACACGCGGGTAAGATTTTATAAAGCATGTCTGGTTGATACAGAGTATGTTTTTTTTTCTAGGGAGTGGGTCACTCATCACTGGTTAGTTTTAATCATTTGCTTTTTTCTGTGGTCTTTGCTCTTTCTATTTTCTTTTTTTACCCCTGGAGGAACTTAGCTGAACTAACCTCCAATTTATGAAATTGTTTCACTGTCTTTTTTTTTTTTATTATTCTTTAAGGATGTGTTCATTTTTTATTGCTCCAATTTAAGTGTAAGATTGATTCTGGCCTGCATCTTCTGTAAATGAATAACAAAAAAACCCAAACAAAACCTAAGGGGGTAGATTTTATAAATTTGCGCGAGGGCGTACTTTTGTTCACGCACCAGGTGCGAACAAAAGTACGCTGGATTTCATAAGATACGCGTGTATCTTATTTTATTATTTTTATTTTAGTTTTTTTCTATACCGGCATTCGTGAGGGTATCACATCATGCCGGTTTACAATAAACAGTGGGGTGATAAACGGAAACAGTGAACGAAATAAATAAATAATAGGTGCTAAAAAATAACATAGTTACAGTTACAATAAAACAGGGAGGCGTAAAACTAGGAGCAAGAAGAAATTGATAGGAACTTTAACATAGAATGTTAACCTGAAGTATGACGGGGTACAATATAAAGCATTTTGTGATTTACAATGACTTGTTCATTTGAGGTAATTGCGGTTTTGAACATAAGGGTGGAGAATAGAAAGGTAAAGTTTTTTACATAAGGGTAGAGATCAGAAGTAATGGTTTTCTGGATATTGGTAGTGCTTGAAAGTTGGTTGTAGGTGAGTAATGAGTTTAATCAGAGTCTGGGAAGGCTTGTTTGAATAGCCACGTTTTGAGTCTTTTCCTGAATGTTGGGAGGCAGGGTTCCTGTCTTAGCTCCATTGGGATGGAGTTCCAAAGAGGGGGTCCTGCTGTGGAGAATGCTCTGTCTCTGAACGTTATGTGATGGGTGGTTTTGGAATGAGGTACCTGAAGAGAATCTTTATAGTGCTCTCTTATGGGTCTGGAGGATGTATGTTTTTTGAAAGGGATTTGAAGGTTGAGCGGAGCGATTTGTTGGATGGCTTTGAATATTGTGGTGATGGATTTATATAGTATTCTATAATGAATCGGCAGCCAGTGTAGGTCTTTGAGGATTGGGGAGATGTGATCTCTTCTCCGAGTATTTGTCAGAATTCTGGCTGCCGTATTTTGAACCATCTGAAGAGGTTTAGTATGAGATGAAGGGATACCTAATAATAAGGAGTTGCAATAGTCTAACTTGGAGAAGATTATTGCTTGTACGATGGTCCTGTAGTCATGGTTGATGCCGGGGTCGGCGCGCGCTGCCTGTTCCCTCCAAGGCCGCTCCGAAATCGGAGCGGCCTCGGAGGGAACTTTCCTTCGCCCTCCCCCCACCTTCCCCTCCCTTCCCCTATCTAACCCCCCCTACCTTTGTTGCCAGATTTACGGCTGCTGAAAGCAGGTGTAAATCTGCGCGCGCCAGCGGGCTGCTGGCGCACCATCACCTGACTCGGGGGCTGGTCCAGAGGCCTCGGCCACGCCCCCGGTCCTGCCCCGAACCGGCCCTCCCCCCGCCCCTTTTACGAAGCCCCGGGACTTGCGCGCGCCGGCGGCCTATGCAAAATAGGCGTGCCGGCGCGCACGTAAATCCGGCCGGATTTACGCGCGCAGGGCATTTAAAATCCGGCCCAAGAAGTTTTGCCTTAGCTTGAGGTGTGAAGGGCCTGCTAGCTTGTGCTTTCCATGCACTTTATACCCCATATCCATTTCCTTTAAAGGAGACCGATAATCTGTTGTGGGCTTATTTTTAAATGATACTTCTTATCTCCTCCTATTCTAACAATATTTTTCAGTTTGAAAAAATATCAAGCTCGCCCTAATTTCCTTAAAAGATGACAGTTGTTTGAATTTATGAAAACCAATGCATGACGCCCATTGACGTCCTCAGCTTTCAACAGTTTGCTCTGTTTTTTTATGAGAGGTTAAAGTTGGCCAGTGAGAGGCTGGTTCAGCTCTCCCAGAACTCACGCCAAACAGAGAACCTTTATCACACAGTGCAGTATTCGGTGAAATTCTTGGTGCTAACCTCAGCAATGCTGTGCACAGCAGGCTAGAATTCTTCCAGTTGACATTTTGATTTCGTGAAGGGCAGTAATAAAACAAAAAAAAAAACAAAACCTTTTCCTTTGAATTGCAAGTTCTGCCTAACCAGACCAGAGCAAACCTGATTGTAATGTAATAGCCGACTTCTTATCTCCCATAAATTGTACAGCAATTATTCCACTGACTTGATAAGCAATAAAAGTAAAGTGTGTTTTAAGCAGTTAGCTTGTGGTGAGACCACCAAAGCCCTGTATTGGCTTTTCCTTCACTGTTCTTTTGCTTTTAAATCGGCTTCTTTTTACTTGCCTGTTGGTTATTGTATCAAAGCACCTGATATACTCTCAGGCTGGTGTTTTTATTCTTTTTCTCCCAGAGCAAGCAGATAGTGAAGTGGTAATTCATTAGTTCACTAAAAGCACGCATTAACTCATGCAGTACTTGAAATTTTGTAGTAGCTTCTTGAATCAGAAGTTGAGGAAGCTTTTTATGATATCGATTCTATTTAAAGCTAAAAATCTATTAAAATAAAAATTAACATACGAATATAAGAAATGCCATGCTGAATCGGATCAGCATCTATCAAGCCCAGGATTCTTTCTGGCAGTGGCCAGTCTGACTCATAAGTACCCAGCAAATCCCAAAATACAGATCTATTTTTATTATTCCCAAGGATAGAAACAGCTTTCTCTATTCTGCTTGGCTAATAATATTTTATGGACTTTTCTTCTAGGAACTTGTCAGAACTCTCATAAACCCTACATCCTCTGGCTACAGATTCCACAGCTTGATTGTGCATTGAGTGTAAAAGTACTTTCTAGAATTAGTTTTAAATCTGCTGGTTGGTTGCTTTTTCATGGAGGTGTCCCCTTGTTTTAATATTATTCAAAAGGTCAAATAACTGTCCTTTAGTAGACTTCTATCATGCCCCCTTCTCTGGTGTTTTTTTCCAGTCTGAAAAGCTTTAAACTGTTTAGTTTCTCATTACTGGAGCAGTTTCATCCCTTTTAACATTTTTGTTACCTTCCTCTGTACCTCTTTTAGTTCCACTGTCTTTTGAGATGAGATGACAATAACTGTGTACAATACTCAAGATATAGTTGCTTCATTGATCGAAACCAAGACAATGATATTTTTCTGTTTTATTCTTTATTCCTTTTCAGATCATTGCAAACATTCTATTTACTTTTTCGACCACCTCCATGCCCTGAGCTGAGGATTTTAAGATTTTGTCCACAAGGACTTCAGGGTCCTTTTCCTGGTTGGGTGACACCTAATATGGAACCCGGCAATGTGAACCCATAGTTGGGATTATTTTACTCTATGTGCATCACTTTGTGGTTTTTCATATAACATTCAGATGCCCAGTCTCTTAGTCTCATGAGGTTCTTCTGCAAGAATCTGAATAATTACTGGTGGTCTGGAGTCTGCCAGCTGGGAGTGGGTGATGGAGGTGACCAAAGAGGAGGATAAAGGCGATGGCTGTAGTCAGAAAAATGCTTATGTGCATAGGGAGAGGAATAGTCAGCAGAAAAAAGGGGGTGATATAGTCCCTGTATAAATCTTTGGTGAGAATTCAGTTGGACTATTGTGTACAGTTCTGAGGGACCAGACCTTCAAAAGATTATGAATAGGATGAACTCTGTCTAGAGGGTGGCAACTAACATGATCAGTGGACTTTGTTGTAAAATTTATGGCAACAGACTGAAAGATCTAAACATGTATACCATAGAGAAAAGGTGAGAAAGGGAAGATATGATAGAGAGATTTAAATAGCTCAGCAGTATCAATGCACAGGAGGGGTCTCTTTCAATGGAAAGGAGACTCTGGAAGTTGGTTCATGGAATGAGGGTGAAAGGTGATAAACTGAGGAACAGTCTAAGGAAGTATTTCTGTACCGAAGGGTTGGTGGATGCATGAAACAGCCTCCCGGTGGAGGAAAGGATAGTATATGAATTCAGGAAAGCATGGGACAAACACAGGGCATCTCTGAGGGAGTGGTAGGGATTGTAGAGCTGAACAGCTATGCGGATGGGCAGGCTAGATAGGCTGCGGATTGTTTCTATGAATGTCTCCTATCCCTTAAAACAGTTCTGAAATCAGAGGAGCAAAGGGGTAGCAACGCAACACATTTGTTTAGAAAGAGTTCTAGAGGAGAGCCAGTGACTACAGACCAGTAACTCTAACCTCTTATCTGAAGAAGTTCATAAGAATCTGTAATTGAATTGTTTTTCTTGTAGGTAAGGGATATGTTGGGCATGGATCAGAATGCTTTTCTGTAAAGGGAAATCATGTTTTGCTGGTCTGCTGGAGTTCTGTGAATGCACGAGCAAGCATTCAGATAAGTGGGATGCAGCTGATACTATAAACTTAGATTTTCCAAACCGCTTTTGATATGGTTTCTTGCCCAAGTCTCTTAATAAACCAAAGTTGTCATGGGATCAGAGGGAAGGACTTTTCATGGATCAAAGACTGGTTGAAAGCTAAGAAATAAAGGTAGGAGGAAAGCAAGCACTGTTCAGTGTGTTTATTAAGGAACTGGAAAAGAAAGTGAATAGTAAGGTGTTAGTGTTTGCAGATGATCCAAACGATTACTTTACAAGACTGAGTGAATCAAGCAAGCAATAGCAGATGAGTTTCACCACAGAGAAGTGCAAAGTACCAAGCACGGGGAGAAAACAATCCAGCCTTCCCATAAACAGCGGCAAGCTCTCGTTTGATTATTACCTTTGCAGAGGAGAGACCTCTAATGTACAGCAGCGGTCAAAACGGCTAATGAATGTTAGGAATTATTCAGAGGATTTGCAAACAACACTGAAAATGTCATCATGCCACTATAGAAATTCATTTTGAAAAATTTCTGCAGCTTTGTTTACCGCCTTTCACAAAGGACATAGAGTACATCTAGAAAAAGTACAGAGAAGGGCAATAGAGATGATTAGTAGTGTGAGAAGAATTTCTATGCAGGGAGAAACTAAAGAACTAGACCTCTTTGGTTAGGAAATTGAGATATCGAAGAACAGATATGATAGAAGGCTTGGAGAATGTAACTAAAGGATTATTCGCAATGGCTCATAATGCGAGAATGAGGGGGCCTCCAATGACCTTGTCAGGTATCAGGTTTAAAACAAACAACACAAAATTCAGAATAATTAACATCTGGATCTCATTGCCACAAGATGTAGGGACAAATAGTATAAGGAGGTTCCTAAAAGGTTTAGAAAAAATTATGAAATAGGTCAATTACATGCTATTTTACACAAGTCAGGGTTGCCACCCATGGATTAAGTACATCCCTTAACCATGATTGCTAGAAACTGGAAGGCTGTGACTGTAGATGAACAACTGTACAAATGCCCTATTTTTATGGACTTCTTCCGAGTACCCGTTGATTGCTATAGTCAGAGATGTGGCTTGATGGACCAGGTTTATGTTCTTATATTGATGGAAGATTGGTAGCCAGCTCTTGTGGTTAATAGCCAACCTAACTGAAAAAAATATCTGGGTGCAGTTATTTATTAACTTGTGACAGACAGAGAGGTATATAGATGAGACTTCAGGGACATAGTAGCCAAGTCCCAACTTCAGTCTGGCAGCCCTGATGCTGCCTTGGAGGAAGAAGGTCTCATGATTGGAGAGCATCAACCTGGTGCAGCAGGAAAGGATTCTGTAGCAAGAACCTGCTGTGCAGGTAGTGCATTGTCCTTTCGCACCGAGGATATCTCCCCAAGGCTATTGCGCAGGAGGGAAGGGTTAGGTCGGCCATCATAGTTGGTGATTCAATTATTAGGAATGTAGACAGCCGGGTGCGAAGATGGCGGATCTCACACGTCACCTAGATAGGATTTTAGACAGTGCTGGGGAGGAGTCTGCTGTCGTGGTACATGTGGGAACCAATGACATAGGAAAATGTGGGAGGGAGGTTCGGGAAGCCAAATTTAGGCTCTTAGAAAGTTTAAATCCAGAACCTCAAGTTTAAATCCAGAACCTCCAGGGTAGCATTCTCTGAAATGCTCCCTGTTCCGCGTGCAGGTCCCCAGAGGCAGGCAGAGCACCGGAGTCTCAATGCGTGGATGAGACGATGGTGCAAGGAAGAGGGATTCAGGTTTGTAAGGAACTGGGGAACCTTTTGGGGAAGGAGTCGCCGCTTCCGAAGGGATGGGCTTTTCCTTAACCAGGGTGGAACCAGACTGCTGGCGCTAACCTTTAAAAAGGAGATAGAGTAGCTTTTAAACTAGAACAAAGGGGAAAGCCGACAGTTGCTCAGCAGCTCATAGTTCGGAGGGAGGTATCTTCAAAGGATACTAATGATGCATTAGAATTAGGGCATCCCGACAGTGAGGTTCCAATAATAAGAAAAGTAGTCCAAATGCCTTAAACTAAAACTCACCTGAGCTAAAAAATTCTAACTTATCCCTATCAATTAAAAAGCAGAATAAAAATACAAACAAAAAACAAACTTTGAAATGTTTGTATGCTAATGCCAGAAGTTTAAGAAGTAAGATGGGAGAATTAGAATGTATAGCAGTGAATGATGACATAGACTTAATTGGCATCTCAGAGACATGGTGGAAGGAGGACAACCAATGGGACAGTGCTATACCAGGGTACAAATTATATCGCAATGACAAAGGGGAGCACCCGGGAGGCAGTGTAGCGCTTTGTCTGGGATGGCATAGAGTCCAACAGGATAAACGTCTTGCATGAGACTAAATGCACAATTGAATCTTTATGGGTAGAAATCCCTTGTGTGTTGGGGAAGACTATAGTGATAGGAGTATACTACCGTCCACCTGGTCAAGATGGTGAGACGGTTAGTGAAATGCTAAGAGAAATTAGGGAAGCTAACCAAATTGGTTGTGCGGTAATAATGGATGATTTAAGTTATCCCAATATGACATGGTAAATGTATCATCAGGGCATGCTAGAGAGATAAAGTTCCTGGATGGAATAAATGACAGTTTTATGGAGCAATTGGCGACAAGAGAGGGAGCAATTTTAGATCTAATTTGGTGAGAGAGGTAACGGTGATGGGGCTGCTTGGCAATAGTGATCATAATATGTTCAAATTTGAATTAATGACTGGAAGGGGGACAGTGGGCAAATCCACGGCTCTCATGCTAAACTTTCAAAAGGGAATTCTTTTTTACTGTAAAGCCACAAAACAATATTTGCATTTTATTCCTTTATGGGCCCCACATCAATGGATATAAATAAACTCTAATTAGATGATTTAATGCAACACACAGTTTAGTTATGTGTAGTCTGCTTTATGCTGAAATACCACACAGTGTTTGTAATCTCAGTAAAAAGTGCCAGAAAATAGAAGTCATGGAGTAACAGTTATATTGAACAATTAATGCAGCCTCAAACGCCAAAAAAGGAAAATACCATTAATCATAGGCAAGGGAGGACAAGGAAAGTTTGAGACATGATTTAATGAGTGGTGGGGGTGGGGTGGGGTGGAAAGACACTTTAGGTCCTTACAGAGAAGTAATTAAAAGATATGTCTTTTGCTATTACTAAGTTGCATTGTGCTACAGAAATTGGACTGACTGTGGAGTTGTGGTTAGAAATAGAAGAAAGCCATCAATGACCCACAGAGAATTGTTAGAAAAGCAAGCTAGTTTTAAAACATGTCTGAACTAGTTGAGCTGTCTGGGGATATCAAAAATAAGCAGTAACCTTCTCGGCAGAACAGAGTCGAGAGATTTGCCACTTGGGCAAACTACACAAGTCTTTTCAGTTGAAGTAGCTATACTGCAAAATATAATATTTAGGTAGTATAGCTGGCAATTAAAATCATCTAGTTCCACCCTTTTCTTTGTTTATATTTTTTATTTTTATTGCATTCCTGAAGAAATATTGTTTGCGGGGTTTTGAAAGTTCCCCATACTTAGCCACTTCCACCATTATGAGTTTAAGTATATTGAGAGAAGAGACGGCTGAGCAGGGATATGATAGAGGTCTTTAAGATCATGAGAGGTCTTGAAGGAGTAGATGTGAATTAGTTATTTACACTTTCGAATAATAGAAGGACTAGGGGGCATTCCATGAAGTTAGCAAGTAGCACATTTAAGACTAATTGGAGAAAATTCTTTTTCACTCAATGCACAATAAAGCTCTGGAATTTGTTGCCAGAGGATGTGGTTAGTGCAGTTAGTGTAGCTGGGTTCAAAAAAGGTTTAGATAAGTTCTTGGAGGAGAAGTCCATTAACGGCTATTAATCAAGTTTACTTAGGGAATAGCCACTGCTATTAATTGCATCAGTAGCATGGGATCTTCTTAGTGTTTGGGTAATTGCCAGGCTCTTGTGGCCTGGTTTGGCTTCTGTTGGAAACAGGATGCTGGGCTTGATGGACCCTTGTTCTGACCCAGCAATGCAATTTCTTATGTTCTTATGTGTTGAGCCTGACCACAATTCCGTGCAAGTAGTGGTCGGGCTCAGGCCTTTTCTAATAATCTTGTGCCAATTGCCCCTCAGATCAATCATTCGCCTGTCATTGTGGAGTAATGCCTAAAAATTCCTCGGCAATCTCCACCCCCTTGGAGCTATGCCAGCTTTTCCTATCCACAACTACAGCAGCCAGATTTGGTCTCCTAGAACAGTGGCATTCAACCCCGTCCTCTGGATATACCCAGCTAGGTTTTCAGGTTATCCGCAATGAATATGCATGAGATGGCTTTGTATGCACTGCCTCCATTGTATGCTGATCTATCTCATGTATATTCGTTACACATAGCCTGAAATCCAGACTTGCTACATGGTGTTTCAGCATGGGCTTGAGAAACATTTTCTTAGAGAGTACATATAATTACCTCTCCTCTATCCCTGACCACACTGTACTTATTAGTGGATAGCAAGATCTAGTTGGGCTGCGGATTTCTGTGGTTTGCTGTTAGAGCGAGGGATGGCACAGAAAATACTTAACTGAAGCGGAAGAATTTTTGTGGGGACAACTGAAGGAAAGTGGGACATACATTTTAGGGACCTTCATTTTCAGTCTTTATTTTATTTATTTTTCATGGGAATTTATCAATGAATGTGATAATGAGAGCAAATTTAGGAGAAAATCAGTGGGAAAAATGTGACTAATTTTTCCAGGTAAATACCGGAGTTTAATTTGGTGGATTTTTTTTCTATTTGGTCTTTCTTTTTGTCTGGTGTTTCCCTTTGTCTCCTTTTCCTTTGTTTTCTTTCCTCTCTCCTTCCAGGCACTATACCTTCCTTTCCTGCTTCTTGCAATCCCTCCAGGGCCAGCAGCTATCTCACAGAAACATAGGAACATGTTAGCACAAAAAGACCGTAAGGCCCATCCAGTATGTCCTTCCATCCAATTACAGTGGGCCCTTGAGTTACGACCAGCTTGACTTACGAACAACTTGGTTTACGACCAACTTTTCCGGTTTTGAGTTACGACCAGATTTCGAGTTATGATCCATGCTGCGTGTGGGGGTTTTTTTTTTTTTGCGGATTGCTTGTAATTGGTCCTTTGTTACTGTCTTTCGCATTTTTTTGGTCTTAGTAGGTGGGACTTCTACAGCGATTGGCTGGCTGGTGTTGCTGCTGCTACCAATGATTGCATTCACTTGCTTAATGATAATGTCATGTCATACTCAGAACAGTGTTGAAGAAAAGACAGAAACAGACAACCTTAGACCAGTTTTTAGTTGTGAAAAGGTTGAGACCAAGTGAACCAGAAGCAGGTCCTAGTAGGCTACAGACTCCCCCCTAGGACAGAGAGGACACCAGAGAGCCAGATTCCTGATGTTCTTATGGAATGGGACTCTCCTTCTGAACAATAACCACCTTCCATTTTGTCCTCCTCCCTCCTCCCTTCCTGCAAGCCAAAAATGTCAACTATTAAACAAATAAATAAATAATAAACACGAATTGTTTCTGGTAGGCTAGACATATTTTATAACTTTTTGGTGAGTACACTAGGAAATTATTGGTGTTTCTGGTAATTACAGACATTATACAACCATTTTTTATTATAGAAATGGTTAGGTAAGGGGTGCTTTTGAGAGGTTTGGAACACATTATGGGTATTTCCATTATTTCCTATGGAAAAATAGTCTTGACTTACAACCAACTTTAGTTACAACCAGCCCTCTGGAACTAATTGAGTTTGTAAGTCAAGGGTCCACTGTAATTTAGCATTATAATTCTTATTACTTCCTTAGAAATCCCCTGTATTTATCCCATGATTTCTTAAATTCAGATACTGTTTTTGACTTCCACTTCCAAAGGGAGATTGTTCCACACATCCACCACCTTCTTCTCTGTAAAGAAATATTTCCTAAGATTACTCCTGAGTCTAGTCCTTTCCAACCTCATCTGATGACTCCTCATTCTAGAGTCTCATTTGCATTGAGAAAAGCTCATTTCCTATGCATAGAAAACTTTGAGATATTTGAATGTCTCTATCACATCGCCCCTATCTTGCCTTTCCTCTAGGACAGTGGTTAAGAACATAAGAACATGCCATACTGGGTCAGACCAAGGGTCCATCAAGCCCAGCATCCCGTTTCCAACAGTGGCCAATCCAGGCCATAAGAACCTGGCAAGTACCCAAAAACTAAGTCTATTCCATGTTACCGTTGCTAGTAATAGCGGTGGTTATTATCTAAGTCAACTTAATTAATAGCAGGTAATGGACTTCTCGTCCAAGAACTTATCCAATCCTTTTTTAAACACAGCTATACTAACTGCACTAACCACATCCTCTGGCAACAAATTCCAGAGTTTAATTGTGCGTTGAGTGAAAAAGAACTTTCTCCGATTAGTTTTAAATGTGCCACATGCTAACTTCATGGAGTGCCCCCTAGTCTTTCTATTATCCGAAAGAGCAAACAAACAAATGATTCACATCTACCCGTTCTAGACCTCTGATGCTTTTGCCTGCCATTAGGGCAAGAGTCTTCTGTACATGTATCCTCCGATTCCCTTAGTGGCGAAGACTCTCTTGAAGCTTCGTGAGGATAGAGGGTCTATGATACTCATAGCCCCTCATTGGCCGAGACAGGTCTGGTGTTCACTACTACTGGAGTTGTCCATCTGGAGACAGATCAGTCTGGGGACTTCCTGAGATCTCATCACGCAAGATCAAGGCAGACTGCGGCATCCCAACCTCCAGACAGCCACCATTCTCTTCCTAATAATTCCTAATTTTCTGTTTGCTTTTTTGACCACTTTAGCACACCGAGCCAACGATTTCAATGTATTGTCCACTATGTCACTCAAATCTTTTGCCTGAGTGGCAACTTTAACATAGTGTAACTACAACGTGTGTTACTTTACCCTATATGCATCGCCTTGCACTTGTCCACATTAAATTTCATCTGCCATTTGGATGCTCAGTCTTCCAGTCCTGAAAGATCATCCTGCAATTTATCAGAATCTGCTTGTGATTTTAACAACGCTAATAATTTTGTGTCATCTGCAAATTTGATCACCTCACTTGTTCCTCTTTCCATATCATTTATAAATATATTAAAAAGCACTGGTCCCAGTACAGATCCCTGAGGCATATCACTGTTTACCCTTTTCCACTGAGAGTGTTGACCATTTAATCCTACTCTCTGTTTCCTGTCTTGTAACGAGTTTGCAATCCACAAAAGGACATTGCCTCTTATTTCATGACTTTCTAGTTTTCAAAGGACTTTGTCAATCACCTTCTGAAAATCCAAATAACTTTAAATCTACCCTTCTCAGATGACTGAAATGTTGGCCTGTCCCCTCATTTTCCTGATAGTGGCTGGCTGATTTAGGGGGTGGGAATGAAGGGAAATCTGTCTTTGCGGCAGGTGGCGGTAGTACCAGCCTGTTACTATATTTTTCTGTGGCACACCTGCACTTCCTCTCTAGCATACCATTGGGAACTGCTAAATTTATCCGAGAATTTGTGGATGAGAATCTATTCAAACCTAAAATGGAAGGACCTTGGACACATTCATTAGCATGTATGCTATCGGGCCATATGTCCATGATGCATCCTTAGCCACTGTCTCTGTTTCACTTTTAGAAATGTCTCTATATGGCAGGAATGAACCTCATTCGGAAGTCAGGCTAATTTGAGAATAATCTCACTCTCTCAACTTTACTACTAATGCCTTTCTTAAACCTTTCATTGTGCCAAAGAGAGCCTGCTCCTGGAATTCATAAGGTATATTCTTTATATGCAAAATATCAAGGTGCGCTTGGAACTTGATTCTTAATCAAGGCAGTGGCACCCAATATAATTGGGACTATTTCTATATTTTTCTGCCACACTTTACTGGCTCTGATTGAATCTCATGGTACTTAAAGATCTTCGTTTTCTGCTTACAATCCACAGAATAATCACTGGATACTGACACCTTTATAGGCAATGCTATTCTTGTGTTTTTTTCCTTTATTATAATATCTAGTTTTCTAGTATCAGTCGTAATTGATTTGGAATAGGAATGTCCCAGGTAATCGCAATTTATTTGTTCTCTTCTATTTTGTTTGGGTTATGTTCCCAGTGTTTTTTGGGTATATCGATGTTGGAATGTTTGCACAGTTTTTCAGTGAATAAGCCCATGCTATCTTGCTGTACCTTTCTGTGTACAGGCCTTCTGATATCACGTCACATCCAGAGATGAGATGTGACGTGATGTGTTTTGCAGAATCTGCATTTGTCTACCATTCTTTTCTATGCAAGCTGTGAGCCATCTCCTCTAAACACATCTCAGCTTACACATAACCTTCACATGTACCCATACAGTCAACGCCCACACACACTCCCTCACAACCACATCTGCTACCGACAAACGCACAGCCATAGCCCCCAAAAAACACACCCCATAACCCCCATACATATAGAACTCCTCCACAAAACTCTCCCACCCACATAAGCCTCTCCACCTAAAAACACACCCCACACAGCCTTATATCCCTCACGTCACACCTCCCCCACCCACACACCTATCCATGAGCATGTATAGACATCTACAGGCACCCTCCATGCACCGCCTCCCCACAGACACGCTATCTATACCCTCTTTATACCCACGTACATTCCTTCAGATGTATGTTGGAAAGCATGAAGTCATGCCTCTGCATGTGTTCCCTACTTAAATGCTTTTACAAGGTTACTTCAGCAACATCAAAGTATTATAGGTAGTATTTGGTTCGCAAAGTAGGATGTAGCACCCTACTTTCTGTTGGGTATACTTTCATGAAGCTTTGACTTGGATGTTAAAGATCCATATTCAGTACAGAGAAGATGATCATAAGACTATTTTAATTGATGACCATTGGTCATGCAGGGAAGCATGCATTAGTAAGACAAATGAGTCTTCCACTGGCACCTAGTCAAAGAACGCTATGTTTGACCTCTGAGTGCAAGTAAAGTTATAGTGATCTACACATAAGAACATAAGAAAATGCCATACTGGGTCAGACCAAGGGTCCATCAAGCCCAGCATCCTGTTTCCAACAGTGGCCAATCCAGGCCATAAGAACCTGGCAAGTACCCAAAAACTAAGTCTATTCCATGTAACCATTGCTAATGGCAGTGGCTATTCTCTAAGTGAACTTAATAGCAGGTAATGGACTTCTCCTCCAAGAACTTATCCAATCTTTTTTTAAACACAGCTATACTAACTGCACGAACCACATTCTCTGGCAACAAATTCCAGAGTTTAATTGTGCGTTGAGTAAAAAAGAACTTTCTCCGATTAGTTTTAAATGTGCCCCATGCTAACTTCATGGAGTGTCCCCTAGTCTTTCTACTATCCGAAAGAGTAAATAACCGATTCACATCACATATAGTAGACATTACTTCTCTATTATAATAGACTGCCTCGTGGGAAGTAAAACGACCTCCTGCTTCATTTTGCCATTGGGTGCTTTTTTTGCTTTAAAGTTGTGTGAGACCTTCTTATTGCCAGACAGAGCAATTGTCACCTTCATTCCAGAATTGGAGCTTGGGCATTTACGGTACCACGTTTGCGGATGCGGTTGTTCAGGAGCCCCACTATGTTGATGACATAGGATGAAACTCTGATAGAAAGCCCATTCTGTACTGGCAGGATTGGTGGTAAATGGATTTTAATAATGTTGATTTTTTTTTTTAACATAGCTTTCCTGCCAGATTACAATGAATAGTAATTCTTCTGGAAGAGTAGTAGCTTCCAGCCTTTCTTGTATGCGCATCTTATTGAGATGGGAGGTGCGTGTATGGTTTACTAGACAGTGCCATATTTGGATCCAGAGTTTCTTAATTATTGTAAGTAGTTGTGCTAGAGAATTTTGCTGTGAGAACTGCGATAAAGAAGGAATTATATTTGTATGGCTGTTGTTATAATGGATTGGTTAGTCGCATGAGAACTGCCCTAGATCAGTAAGAGGTGAAGACAGATCTCTGTACACATGCTGTGTGACTCTCATCAGTCATTTTAGTTTACTGAAATTTTTGTGCAATTTACGAAAGTCACAGAGTTAAATTCTGTTACTGGCATAGTGCATTAGATTGGTCTGATTCTTGCTTACTTTTGTCAATGTTGTCATAGAAACCTGTAAAATGCACGAGCACAGATTACCCTCAGGGGCATGCTATTAAAACCCTCTTATCTACCGCTTGCGTAATTAAACTTACATAATTAAATCCATCCATTCATTCTATGCTATCTTTGGAGAGCTGATCCTGTCGCTGTGTGCAAAAGCAGTTGTTAACTTATCCCAGACAGTTGGCCATATTAAAAGTAATGATGGTTTCTACCAGCTTTCCATTTTTTGTGTAATCTTCTTGAATGCAGTTGCTTTTCAGTATTTGCTCAAGAGAACGATGTGCGATACTACTGTCAAGGTCTAAAAGATGATATTTGTGCTGTCGTTGAAGTGCTGCATGAAATTATGTGCATTTGCATCTTTGCTGGTCTAATTTTCAAACGCAGCCACAGATAGAATATTTCCTTAGCATGTTGGTTTAAAATGTACTTGTCATGTCCAAGAGATTAAATGCAGGGCAATACAAATATATTTTATATAGCATTGCCTTTCAGGCTAGTGTGTCTTAGAACGCTTTACGGTCATGTACAAAATATAGTGACAGATTCTGCATCAGTGCACTTGAACAGGCTGGGTGTATTTTGCAAGGAAAAATAAATGTATCCCAAGGCAGAATCTGAAGCGAGATGATAGATATTTTTGATGACTGCAACTGTTTCTGTTGCCTTTGTATTTCTTGGAAGTTTAGGTAGGTTGATTGATGATATTCCGGCACTTATCACAGTCAAATCAAGACTGACAGTTTTTTTTCTAAATACGTGCAGTTCAATTGGGTTAGGAAGTCAGAGAAAAAGTAATCTGTGTTTGAGTCACTGTGTTTGAGCCTGATAGTTCTTTAACTGACTTTTTATTTGGACTTTTACCCAAGGAAGACTGTATGTCAAAGGACAAGAATATATGAGGGAGAGGAGTAGTTAAAATGTAAATGAAGAGAAGCTGCTTTAATGCACTAACCTTTTTAATGAGAATGAAGGCCATTCAGAAATGGTTGCTGGGTTAAGTAGGATAGATTAAGAAGAGAATTAAATTGAAGCTTTTTCCTTTCCAGTGTTTTTATGAACCTCTTAAATATCCTTCTTGTAGTGTTATATGTGAAGAAAACCAGATTTAAAAGGTCAGATCTGGCACAACTGAAGGAAACACTTGTAAAAAGCAAAGTTCTGATCTTTTACGTAGAACATTTGTTTTTCTGCTCTTGAATTTTAAACTAAGGTGACACACGGTGATCTGTTCAGCTGTTTTGCATATTTGGGGTATGTATTGGTGTCATTCTGCATTGTAACAGGGCTCAACAAACTCCGGGTGCCAGATCTCCAGAGCAAGTGGTAGTATAACGGTGGCACCTAGTATTTGCGCAATGTGTCAGCGGTCCAGGTGGGGCAGTAGGAGGAGGTGGCATCAGCGGCCCGCATGGGCCAAAGGGGAGCAGGCAGCATCAGTGGCCCAGAGAGTGGGAGGAAGAGGAGGAGCCGGTGGTGTCAGTGACCCATGTGGGTTGAAGAGAGGATGTAGCAGCGATTCAGGTAGGCCAGTGGGAGGAAGAAGAAGCAATATTAATGGTCTACATGCGCCAGAAGGAGGTGTCTTCACCTCTCGGCCCGAGGAGGAGGGACTTGCTGCCTGTTAGTTAATTAACCAGAGCATGGTAAGAGACTGGTGGGAACGAGTGGTGCTTGAAAAAGAGAGGTAGACTGCTGGGGTTGAGGGTGGAGTTGAGAAATTGAAAGAGAGGGAGGCTGCTGGGGAGAAGGGCAGGGTGGTTTGGAGAGAGAGGTTTCTGAAGTACATTCCAGTCATTCATGAATCTGGCTGCATTAGAAAATATTATTTTGACTGCATCATATCAAGAAATAGCAATTTGCCTGTTTTGATGGCATCACCCTTTCTCTTTGAAAGCATCAGCTGGTATATAGTAATACCCTTTAGCAATGAGTAAAGAACAATTAATTATTTCTTTAAAAGTACAAAGGGGGATGTTCAGACTGAAAAAGAAGAAAAAAAAATTCCTGAATCTCATGTCGTGTTCTGTTCGTGGACCTTTAGGCCGAGGCAGGGTTGACACACAACAGGGAAGAGCTCTGTAGGTTCCAGCTGTTGGCAGGTGGACCCGGACGAAGCAGAGGCCCAGCTGAAGCTTCACCTTTACCAGTCCACGTTCCCCTCGGCTGGAGCCTTTGGGTAATGGGGCTGCCAGGTCTTGGGGGGGGGGGCCTCTGCAGATGGTGGAGAGATCTGTCGAAGTAGCTGCGTCGGAATAAATGTAGGTCAGGCATATCTGGTGGCAGGCAATGGTCGGCGGCAGGTGGCGGTAAAGCATATCTGCAGGCAGGCAGTGGTCAGTGGCAGGCAGTGATCAAGAGTATCCAGAGGCAGACAGTGGTCAGTGGCAAGCGGCGTTCAAGGGTATCCAGACATCAGGCTGAGGTTAATATCAGGCATTCATCCAAAGGGAATGGCAGGATGGATAGGTAGGGCAAAAAGGCAAGGAGAAGAACAGGATGAGGGCAGCAAAGGAGACGTAGAGAACTGAGAACAAGGACATGGAGCAGCATGCACTACTTCAAGAGTAGGGAGACCTGTTGCTGAGGCAAGGATGTGTGAGGGTCTGGGAGGGCCTTTTATAGGCATAACTGCTTGAGGCCATCAAGCCATGCCACAAGGCTTATGCCACGAGGCTTTTCCCACTGTGGGATCTTTAAATTCAGCAGTGTCAGCCACACATGCACCTAAGGGGAAGTGGGGTGGGGCAATGAGTTGGCAGCATCTGGCCACAAGCCTAGCTGGTGGCACGTTGTGGAGAGGAGCATCTGGCTGTGAGAATGCATCACTGCGACTGGGACCCGGCCCCAGAGGTGAGGATGGCGGTTCACAGGGTTAGCCCCCAGACCGCTGAACGTAACAAAGATGACCTTAGTTCTGTAGTTAAGGGGGCTTTTTTCAAGTTGCGTTTATGTACACTGAAGCCAGTTATTTCAGATAATAATTTTTGGATGGTTCTTCAAACATTTGTGTTAAGTGGATTTGACTACTGTAACTCACTGCAGCTTGGACTCCCTGTATAGTCTTTGAAGGCACTGCAGGCTGTCCAAAATGTTGCAGCTCCGGCTTCTGATTGGTACTCATTTGAGAGACCGTATTATAGCTACACTGCAATGGTTACCAGTACAACTGTGGGTTAAATTTAAATTGTGATATCCCTGTTTCTTTGAATGCTCTGTTAAACCTTTATAAAACATCGTATACATTTACGATCAGCAGGACACCATTTATTGGATGTGACTCCCATGTGTATAGCTCATTTATGTACAACTTATGACAGGCTATTCTTGGTTTCTGGCCCTTCACTGTGGAACTCTTTACCTGAAGAACTGAGATCTGAACAAAATCTTCTGAATTTTAGGATGAGACTGAAGTCGTTCAGTAAGCTTATGGTAAAGCTGCAGTGCACAGTTTAGTTAATGGAAACTGCTGAGCAAAATGTCTTATTTTTACGCTGAAAGACCAAAAACGAATAAAGCACAAATATTTCTCGAGGGATATAAATATCATGAATACACAAAACCGGATATCACCTCAAATCAATATTAAATAAATTTTTCTAGCATTTTACAGTAAAGAGAAAAAATCTCTAAATGTTTCAAAACATACTCATCTGCAGGACTTCATCCACCATGCTGGTGAAAGAAAAACATTTTTGGGAAAGACGAGGAAGGTTTCATAGCACTTCATATCATTGCATCCAGCAATGTATAATGTTTTTAATCACAAACCAACCTTCTCCAACCCGTGAATAATGTTTTGTGTTTTTAGCGTGATATTAATTTAATGAGAAAACAACTTAAAACATTTCCTTGAAGACTTGCTTGAATTCTTTTACCCACAATGGGGCTGAATCTCAAGAGATCCCAGATTAATACTCAGTAAACACAGACACAAAGTTTTTTTGAAATTACTCAGGAATCATCCCGTGACTTTTTTGTATCTAAAGTTCTTCTTAATGACCGAGTTTCAATGAACGGTGTCTACAACTTTTTGGCTTTCACTCAGAGACTGTCTCACCACATGACCGCAAACATTTGTTGGATCTAAGAGAGGCTTATTGGATTTTTACTTTGGATACGCAATCCCCTAAGGGATTGAATGAAGATCTGGAATGGAATACCTTGTTGTGAGATCACGTCAGTTCGTAGTACCCACGTAAATACGCAGTGAAACGTTTATAGTGATTGGTCCAATTTGAAGGAGCTTTATGTGAATAAAAACAGGGACGCTACCTAGGGTCTTTAAATCAAAATGGCGACCAGATACTTGGCGATTGAAAGTTTGTGAAGACGCCGTACAGTTTTCAAACGGAGGATTAAAAATTGATATCCCCTGATGAAGAATCCATGATTCGAAACGAGGCCTTGTCGGGATAAGGACATGAGCTAACAGTTCGATTGTGCACAGATAAGTAACGGGGAAATTCCCCTTGTAAAATTTAAAAATCTTATGTCAGCGTTTTTGAGAATGGTTCTCCTTTGTTGAAAAACAGAAGGTTAATAAAACCCGATTGGGGGTAAAAAACTCTTCAAGTAAGATCCCAGACATTAAGGAATGACGAGACAGTCTCTGAGTGAAAGCCAAAAAGTTGTAGACACCGTTCATTGAAACTCGGTCATTAAGAAGAACTTTAGATACAAAAATGTCACGGGATGATTCCTGAGTAATTTCAAAAAACTTTGTGTCTGTGTTTACTGAGTATTAATCTGGGATCTCTTGAGATTCAGCCCCATTGTGGGTAAAAGAATTCAAGCAAGTCTTCAAGGAAATGTTTTAAGTTGTTTTCTCATTAAATTAATATCACGCTAAAAACACAAAACAACATTCACGGGTTGGAGGAGGTTGGTTTGTGATTAAAAACATTATACATTGCTGAATGCAATGATATGAAGTGCTATGAAACCTTCCTCGTCTTTCCCAAAAATGTTTTCTTTCACCAGCATGGTGGATGAAGTCCTGCAGATGAGTATGTTTTGAAACATTTAGAGATTTTTTCTCTTTACTGTAAAATGCTAGAAAAATTTGTTTAATCTTATTTTTACGCTGAGCATGTATCAGTATCAGAAATCTTGCTTGACTGAGCGCACCTCTGAGTATATTGCTATGTGTGATTTGTTCTGATTTTAGTTGTGTTGTGTTGTGTTTTTTATGAATGTGATGGTGTTAACCACTTTGAATTTTAGATGTTCTGTCTGTACATATTTTAAATAAAATAAAAACTTGACTGTCAGTGTATATTAGAACAGGATACCAGTCGCACATCCCCTTCCTCTGCAGCAATGGCATGTGCCTTGGACTGTGTATGCAGTAGGGAATCTGTGGTATGCAGGGATGGATTGCAGGAAAATGTCATCAGTGATTTTTCCAAAACTGGTTGTGGGATATCTGACCAAATTCCTCGAGTGCTTTCCCTGCAGCACATGCTTCAACTGGTTCCAAAAACACACCAAACTGACCCTTCAGAGGTACTTCATGTGACTTTTCATACTGGGTCAGACCAAAGGTCCATCAAGTCCAATTACCCTGTTTCCAATAGAGGCCAAGCCAGGTCACAAGTATGTGGCAAAATCCCAAGGGGTAGCTAGATTCCAAATTGTTTATCCAAAAATAAGCAGTGTATTTCTGCAACTCTGCCTTAATAATGCTTGATGGACGTTTCCTCCAGGAGCTTGTCCAAACCTTTTTTAAACACAGCTATAGCTTTCACCATATCCTCTGGCAACGAATTCCGGAGTAAAAAAATATTTTCTTTTATTAGTTTTAAATGTTATTACCTAGTAACTTCATTGTGTGTCCCCTGGTCTTTGTACTTTGACAGGGTAAACAACCTATTGTTTACTCATTCCATTCCACTCATTTTATAGATCTCTGTCATATAACCCCATAGTCCTCTCTTCTCTAAGCTGAAGAGTCTTAACCTCTTTAGCCTTTCTTCATAGGGGAATTATTCCATCCCCTTTATCATTTTGGTCACCCTTTTCTGTACCTTTTCTAATTCTGCTATTTCTTTTTTTGAGATTTGCTGACCAGAAATGCACACAATGCTGAAGATTAGGTTGCATATTGGAGCGATACAGAAGCATTATGATATTCTCTGTTTTATTCTCCATTCTTTTCCTAATAATCCCTAGCTTTCTATTTGCTTCCTTGGCTGCTGCTGCTCACTGAGCAGAACATTTCAATGTATTTTCAACGATGACACCTGGATCCTTTTTCTGAGTGGAGATTCTTAATGTGGTATCTTACATTAAGTAGCTATAATTTGGATTACTCTTCCCTAAGTGCATCACTTTGCACTTGTCCTGTCTTCTAGGCTCAATTTACAAGAAATCACATGACTTACAAGAATCCAAGGCCTATTAACACATATGAGATAAAATTATAATTCCAACCAATTAGGATACTGTTATACAAATAAACTTGCTTACCGGTGTGTAAATTGGAGGTGGTAATCTATATAATTTGGTATGTAAACAATGCTTTCTGAGACAGCTTCTGAATTGCCTTGCTAGTAATTTCACATTCTTCTGGAATATTCCATACCTTATCTAATTAAAGATCTTTCTTAAACTGCCAGTATTTATTTTATTTTATTTATTTAAGTTTTTCTATACCGGCATTCGCGATAAAAATCGCATCATGTCGGTTTACAATTAACAAGTAGATAGGGAACAAGAGGCAATAAATAACATTGATCTAAGTAATAATAATAATAAAATAATAGTAATAGTAGTAAAAAACGTTAAACAAGAGAAGGCTAAGGAATGCAGTTACAATAAAACAAGGGAGTAATATAACTTGGATCAGAGAAAAGAAGCAGGGGTTTAAATATATATAACATATATGTCAGTCAATGTGTTTATTTTGGTTAATTACTTTGTAGATTTTTTCCTTCCTCCTTAGGTTTTGTTTCTTGGATAGTGTCCATATTAAAGACATAGTATAGTAAATGATGGCAGAAAAATATCATATTGACCTGTCCAGTCTGCCAAGTTGTGATCCCTTCTCTTTGCGCAGACGAGCATATAAATTTCCATACTTAGTCCAACACCAGCTATCTATGTTCTTTTTTTACTTAAACTTTCAATCCTTTTCCTACCATTATGCTCTATATCAGTCCCAACTATGCCTAAAATATGTTAATATGGTGGTTTGTTGTATTTTGTTTCAACAATTTCTTTATTAGAATTACCACAAAATGCATTGAATACTTCAAAAGATTGCTATGGCAAAATAATACATTTTTAAAAATTAATATCACCCTTCTGTAAGTGCATATAGCAAGCAATATTACTTTTTGACAATATGCTTGTTTGAAGAACGTATCAAAATACTCTGATGTTCTTCATTGACTCTATAGTCGGAGAATTTTATGTTGTATGATCTGTTTTTCTTTGTGAAATAATTTTTGACATACAGGGAAGGGTGGTTTCCTATTTTAGACCTTCCTGTGATCTGCATATCTGGGTGACTAAATTGGATTTATATGTGACCTTTCATCTACATGCAATCAATTTAGTACATCAAAAGCATAAATACAGTATACTCTGGCATGGATAGCTTGGTACTACATATTTGAGGCCTACTTAATGAAACTTTCAAATTTAGAGATGGGCTGGTGTTTTTATTGGTACCATCATCCAGCATTAACTAGGTAAATGTAGGTGAGTGGAAATAGTGAACTTGCTCATAGTCTCATACAGATTCAGTGGTTACAAGACAATTCCTGAATTTAAGTGCTTTAAGCAATAAATTATAACTCCATGCTAAATAAATATGTAACGTAGAATCCATTGGTACAGACAGTTGGCATTAAAATCTGCAGTGCCAGAATAGGTGCACAGCATCAGGATGTGATGAACAGTTCCTATGTTTTGATTTACAAGTCAGACAAATCTACATTTACTAATTAGCCTGTTCAATTTAAATCGAAGTCTCACTGTGGAAGGGCTTAGGTTAAGTGGCATATACTATATTTAATCTCATTATTATTATTTTTTTGTAATTACATTTTTAATTTCATTATTTTTAATGCAACTAATATACAAATTGGAATTATGGCAGGGCTGAAAAACACAGGGGAATGGAGGCAGTTGGTAGAAAAAGTCTGGAGGGACAGAAGAGAAATTAAAAGAAAGAAAGTGGAAAAGAGAAAAAAAAAGTTAAAAAGACATGAAAAAAAAGAAATGAAAACAAGCACCAGAGGTAACAACTGAAAATTAAATTGGGAGACATATATTTTTTTCTCTGGCTTATAAGTATTAACATATTTTTCCAGTCCTGTATTTTGGAATACTTCCAGGACTGTTTTGGATGCTGATTACCAGCAAGATTTGAAGACAGCATGGGCAAACTTCAGCAAGGAATTTCTTCCTATATGCGTCTGTAGCAAACTTTCTTGTTAGATAGCAGACAAGGGAATAGCTGGGTTAGTGCCAGCAGGCTACAAGACATCTGAAACCAATTGGGTTGTGGTTGGCAAGTTTGTAGTGACCTGAGTACTGTCCAGCAAAGTGATAAGGAGAAAACAAGGGGCAGATTAAGAAAAGAAACCCTGTTTTATTGTTATACTATATGTATTTTATTCTTAAAGCCTTTCATTATTTTTTAGAATTGGCGTTTAATAGGTTCAATAAATAATAATAATTAAAAAAAAAACCAAAAACCCAACTTCATGCCCCTGGGTAGCCGAGTTGGTATCAGGCTACAACTACTCAGAAATCAAACGGCTTAGTGCCTGCAAGTTACTGTCCAGTAATGCCATGGATATCTAGGACAGTGTTTCCTAAGTTATACTTACATTTACACAAATGTTGAGTGGCACATCAAGTCACCATGGACAAGGCAATACAGACATGGAGAGGACTTGTATGGTCAAGAGCAACAAAAGCACTGAAAGACACCAGCAGTTTCTCTTCCAAATTTTAAAACAAAGGGAGAGAGGAGACTGAGACACATACAGACTTGTCACAATGGACCAAATCTCTCTAAAAGGCGAATGTGTTTTGTTTAATTTCGTGCATTTTCAGGCATTACAAAGTGCAATACATTCAAGTACTAAAGGTATTTCTCTGTTAATACCTAACGCACATCTATCTATATAAATAAAAATGTTAAATAGTTTGTACAAAATCGCTAATCTCGGCAACCACTTAACCGATTGCGTTCAAATTTGCACACAACCTTCAGTTCCCATATGGGAAGGATCTTATACACTTACATGACATATATGTCACACCTGTGACAGGTAAAAAAGGTTTAAAAATTGGTTCCACAAAACAGCGACATCTGGTGGACGTCGGCGCAAGCGCAACCTTTTACACCTTTCACAAACACTCACACCCCCCCCACACATGACAAATGTATTTAATTCACACACCCTCAGAACACACAGAAATCCACACACTTCACACACACCCCCACACACACACATGCCAATTGGACTTGCTTCACACACCCTCCCAAAACACACCAAAACGCACCAAATTCCAGGCTGCTACACCGGGCAATTCCCACACACTCCGAATTCACACAAAAACATCCTCATCACACCCCCCACGCACATGCCTGTTCTACTTACTGCCCACACCCTCCGAACACACACAAAACCGGAAACAGGTCCGCGCTGCTCCAGCGGGAGGCCAAGAACGGTCCGGGACACATCACGTACACTAGGGCCGTCGGCTGCCAGCAATCAAAATGGCGCCGACGGCCCTTTCCCTTACTATGCCACTCGGGGACACCAATGGCGGCAGTAGCCCATGTGACATAGTAAGGGCGAGGGCCCCCCGGCGCCATTTTCAGGACTGGCAGCCGGTGGACCTTTGCCCTTACTATGTCAGAGGACCTACCGCTGCCATTGCTCCACCCCACTGACATAGTAAGGGCAAAGGGCTGTCTGAACCTGTTTCAGTGCTCGCAGCCGATGGACCAACGCCAATACATCGCTCCTGGACCGCTCCTGAACGCCCGCTCCACCTACTGACTTTTTTATCAGATCTCAGGGGGTCTGGAGGGTGGGGGGTAGTAATGAATTTATTGCGAACATCTTGGGGAGGGGTCACGGGGGGGGCAGGTTTCATTCATTCCGCAACTCTGGGGGGGCAGGGGGGCTACTGTTTTTCACGGGGCTGGGGGAGGGGGGGCAGGAGAGTGTGGGGTGGTTAGTTTAAGAGAACTTTTCTCATAGGGTTGTTTTTTGGGGGAAGGGGGAGGTTCACACACAAATACATACACTAAACTTGCACGATCTTGGGAACGCACCAAAATAGCCCTCCCCAGACCACAAAACAAATTTGGAAGTGCAAATTTGGTTAAGCACTCCCCTATTTGGCTACATAACGCGCACAGATGCCCAGGGACAGACCACATGTAGCACCAACAATTTTAATTTCCCAGGGCTTGGGAGGGGGCAGGAGGGTGGGGGGTTATTATTTGATTTAAAGGGTTGGGATTGGGGGGGTTTCCCGCAGAAATAGAAAGACAAAGGTTTTCTGATCTGAAGGGTAGGCAGTAGGCGGGGGAGGTGACAGTGAGGGGAGGGAGAATGAGGGGGGAGGTGAGTGTCAGGGGAGGGAGAATGAGGGGAGAGAGTTGGAGTGGGGACAGGGGAGGGAAGGGGGGGTGAGTGACCAAGGGGGAGGAGGATGAGTGACTGAGGTAAATGAGCAAGGGGAAGGGGGAGGGAGGGTAAAGAACCTGACTCTGCCACTGCAACGGGTGGCTGGATACCGCTAGTAAGGTATAAGATTTTAACACTGATTCATAAATCTCTGAGTAACGAGGCCCTGCAAAGTATCAGTGCCCTTTTAAAGGAATTTAAGATTTACTGGTCACTGTCTGTTGTATGTGCCTACGGTCCATTCAGTTTGGTTGGCGGTGGCAGAACCAGTACTATGGAGCCACCTGTCCAGAACCCTCTGGAGAGACCCATGTTTTACGACTTTTAAAAAATCTAAAAACATATTTATTTGGTGATGCATTTAATTTGATCTAATATAATGCAGTGAAGTAATATTTATTTTTTGTTGGCAGAAAATGTTTTAATTATGTATATGTCTTGTACATCAATTAAGAGTTCAGGCCTACTTGATAAATAAATACCATAAATAGAAATAATTATATATAAAACCCCTACATAAAAATGAATATGTGTGTGTGTGTATATATATATATATATATATATGTATATATATATATATATATATATATATATATATAAAATTAATTTGTTCCGCTGTTTCTATATTTTATTCAGGAAAATGGAGTCTTTTTTATCAGTATATATGTGAATATATTTGTATTTTACTTGTAAGTGTTTTCATGTAAACCACTTAGAATAATGGATAAAGTGACAAAAATATTTTAAGTACATATGAGACAGGGTTGGAGCTCCAGGGGAGAGGAGACTCAAGGTTGAGTGCAAATGGGAGAATGGGGAGATATTGTCCTGGATAAATCTGATCAATCCTAGAGTCTAATTTTTGGAGATAATCCCTATATCTGTACCAAATTTGTCCAGGCTTGCCTACTAAGATTCCAGTTATCTCTGACCATTATGCTTAATAGAACTCTGTACACCAGGCAGACAGGAAGGTAAACAAAAAATAGAAAGGCAATAGAATGCAGAAGTCCATTCACCGTCTTCTTATACTTTAAAAATCTTAGTTCTCTCCTCCCCCACATGAACTGTGATTCTTTAGCAACTAGAAATATCACCCAAATCTTGCTCCTATAACAGCTGCTTCAATAACATGTCAAGTATGACTAATGTAACCAGCCTAGTGATACTAATCATCATATAGTGAATTCTGAAAGAAAATAGGGGGTTTTAGACATAACTTTTATATTTCAGTAATCCATTATTACACAATGACAAGGCATATAAATAGCATACGTTATGAATAAGCACGCTCTACCAATGAAGTATAAAACTGTAGAAACAGTGCTGAGAAAAGGTTTGTGAACCCCCTGGGATGGTCTGTATTTTACCAGAAGTTATACTCAAAACTATATTATTAGATCCTACCTAAACTTTGATAAGAGAAAGATAGCCCCACTGAATAAAAATCTCAGACAAAAAGGTAAAAAGATTAAACAGGTGAAAAAGTATGTGAACCCTTCATTCAGTAACTGGTAGTACCTCCTTGAGCAGCAATAACTTCAAATAAACGTTACCTGTAACTGGTTATCAGTTCTCCCATATCTCCCTTGATGAATTTTGGCTCATTCTTTCTTACAGAACAGTTTCAACTCTAATACATTTGAGGGCTTTCTCGAATAAACTACTCGCTTCAGGTTTTGCTACAACATTTCAATAGGTTTAGGTCAGGATTTTGATTTGGCTAATCCAAAGCACAAAAATCTCTTCTTCAGCCATTCTGTAATAGATTTACTTGAATGTTTTAAGGTCATTGTCTTGCTGCATGACCCACTTTCAGCTCAGCTTCAGTTCATATGGATGACCTGACTGTAAGGAGACATCCCATGTTTTACCCCTGAAAGCAGTGAATATGAATCATAATAGCCAAAGAAGTATGCAGACAAGACTGACAGGCCCCAAAAACAGTGTCTCAGTGGAAAAACAAGAAACCTTTCCCTGATGAGAACTTTACACTGAAGGGTACGTTATCTAGATCTGCCTGTTTTGTACGTGCCTATGTAAATAAAAAAAGAAGACAGAAGGACTAAGCCTCTGTCTAAGCAGAAGGACTAAGCCTCTATACTAAGCAGGAGTCATGAATTGGCCAACAATTCCCAGTAGCTCCAAACCTAGGCATAGCCCTTTGCAAGTGTTGCTGGCCTTAGGTGTTAGCCCCTAACCGTCAGCAAGCCTTTACCTGCTGCTGAAGAATCTCACCCTGAGATTGTGGATGATGAGGGAGCTTTGGCTAGGTTAGCATCCCTCTAGGACATGTCTCCTCTGAGGTCCTAGAGGGATGCTAACCTCAGTGGCCCTCTTCATCCTTAGAATCATAGATCATTGGGTCCCCTCTACCTGGCTTGGAAGAAGATTGAATAGGAATTCCGCCTGTCTTCTTGTCAGAATTACAACAGCACTCCTCACAACCTGAGGACCTCTGCTATTCCACATTCCTAAACAAGTTGGAAAAGGCATTAAAAATTAATATTAGGAAAGAATGGAGGTTTTTAGCCTCCTTCATCTCCTAGAGCCCTCGACGGACTCTGTAGTGATCCCTCTCCAGAGATTGCTTTGTCATCTCTAGTCCAGGATGTGGCAGAACCCTACTTATGTGCCTGTTGGTGGCCAGGAAACTGGAGTTAAAATGTAGAGTGCAACCAGCCCCTGGGTTTGGTGCGGTACAGCTCCCTCACCATTTGATAGTGGTGGGGTTAGCTCTCAAGAGAGGCTAGAAAACTAGGGAGAACTCTCTTGCCCCATCTAGTAAGGACCTAAGGTTGCTAACCATCTTTGGGGAGGCTTTTTGAGATTCTATGATGAGCTCTTGTAAAGCGGTTCCCATCTGTGTATGCTGCAGTACTAGCAACTCAAAAAAGCTCGGCACGGCAATTTTATTTGGAAATTGTGAGTCAACTGAATACTCCAAAACCAACCACTAATTTCCCAATCCTCAGAACAATATATTGACGCTTACAAAATGACAATCATAATAGGCCTTACATTTACTCTGCCTTACATTTAATCATCGGTCAGTCCCAAAATATAAACAAAACTATTTCTTAATATTTTTTTGGGTGCTCCGTGAGTACTTGATCCGTGAGATTAAAATAATCATCAATTTTCCCCGCCATTTCATTCCAATCCATGAATAAATGGTAACTTATCTGAAAGATTGTCTGTATGTTATTCCACAGGAAAGTTATCTGTGCCCCGTTTCACACGAAGCTGCCAGCCACTTGTGATTTCCATGCCCAAGTTTTTCATGCTGTTAGCCGGTTGTGGTCTCTCTACCCTACACGGTACTGTGTTTCGGACTCTACACACGTCCTTTATCAAGGGCTCTTTTATAACAACGGCATGAAAAATTTGGGACTTCCCACATGTTATGGCTAATTCAGCCCTATTTGTTGATGGAGGAAGCCAGTTTGCTTATCTGTAAACAGGGTTCTCCATAGGCAGCAGGATAAAATAACTGTGCTTATTTCCTGTCCTCTTTCCTGGAGTGTTGACTACCTTGCCAAACCTGCTAAGTTCTAAAATTGACTGAGGGGCTCAAGAGGCAACACATGCATTGGAATTGCCACACATGCTCAGTAAGCTTTTATTGAACTCTGAGAGATGAGTCTGCTTGGCACCGTTGGATGATGTTCCCTATGTGTCATGGCTAAATCATCCTTCTGTCTATGGTGAACCCTGTTTACAAGGAAGCAAACTTGCTGTCTTCCCTTTGCCTCCATCTTTTACCCCACCCCAAGCTCTCTGTCTCTACCTCTTGTCTTATACATTTCCAAGGACTCTCTCTTCTCCCTAGGACTGACTTCCTTTTCACTGCTTCCTCCCTTTCTTTCCTTCTACTCTGTATCTCCCCTAAGCTACCCCACCACCAAGGTATCAGGAGTTTTTCTTGTACTTTTCCCATATAACCCAACAACTTGTTCCCCATTCCTCTCCCCCTCCCCCCCGCCCCATCAAGCCTCCATGTTCCTTTCCCACCATGTGGACCTTCCAGTTCCATTCTTTACTTAGTACCTTCAAGGAGCAGCGATGGCAGCAGTAAACTCCAGCAGCAGTGGTGGTAATAGGCTCTAGTGGCAGGCTTCAGTGGCAGCAACAATCGTAGAATGTGAAGCCGTCAGCTGGCACACTTACTCTCTAATGGGTTTAAATCTCTGCATGGGTTTCCTAACAACTTGTGTAGGTGGAGGGGTGGTGGCCAGTACAGAGTCTGTAGTTTATAGCTCTTGGATTACTGCTACCACTTGGATTGAATTTGTGGAGGATCTAGGTCTGTGAAGGTTTTGGAGGAGCAGCTCAATGGAATTTCTTATGGTGTCTGAGCTGCATAATGCACATCTGAGCAGTGGCAAATCCTGGCTGCCATGTTTTAATTTATAGGCACTGTGGTGAACTGGTGCCTTGTAGGTAATGATATCTTTTATTGGACCAACATAAGGATAATAAAATGTTGATATTGTGCATGCAGATTTGAGACGTCATAGGTCCTTTCTTCAGTTGATTATCTGAAAAATGTCCTTTTAGACTGCATTATCAGTGAATGCTTCATGTTTAAAAATTGGTACCGAATGAAGTTAATATAATTTTCACAATTTTGCCAATCGATATGTGGTCTGAGTGCCTATATTTAGAATTATAAGTAAACCTTGAAAAGTTGTTAATTAGCCTATTTAACTCAATTGGTGAAAATCCTCTAAGCCCACAGAGCTATGCAACTTTAAGGAAGTTTTCTTAAATTGTGGTATTTGAGCACAGAATGTATCCTGCGAGCACAATTTAGAACTTTTAGGACTGAGCAGCTCTGAGCAATAATTCCACAGCTGCTATAGATGTACTAAATGTTTTGGTTTACATGATTTTAGAATTTTATGCCACTATTTTATGACTGCTGAATAACAAAACAAAAGAGCTGTATGGTAATTTTAAAGCAAACTGGTATGATTTGTTTAAAGCTCTATATGCAGTGTATGATTAAATAAGTACTGGTGACAGTTTCAAAGTTGAGTGTTTTTTTTTTTTGCTAATTGAGCAGCTCATATTTTTCTATTGAATATGAACCATGATGTTTTATTTTTTTTTTGCCCTACTAAAAGAGAAGTTCTTGAATCCCATCGTATTTGGTAAGAAGATTCATACAGATTTGGGAGAACTTATACCGCATCCTATTAACGACAGCATAGCATCTTCATAAATCAAAAGTTGGCTTCAGGAGCATGTCCTGTGAAAATCTGCAGCTGCTTTCTACAATTACAAATTGCGCAAGGTAGATTTTTGCAAGCATGGAAGCTAATATTGTGATCTGCTAATACCAGAAGCACAATCACATTTTTTTTTTTAAACTGAGTGGGTTATTATAAGCTTTAGTGGAAATAAACTTCTTGATTTCTGACAAATGGGAGCTGCCCTTTAGTAGACGGTGTCCCTGTGATGCACCGGATGGATTTTGGAGAAGAAACCCCTGATGAGTGGGTATTTTGAGTCTTTTTTTTTTTTCTTTTCTTTTTGTTCTGCCTCCCTGCCCCTCCGGGCTCGGATGCTGTTGAATACTGTGCTATTGTGCAGTTGCCGTGTAAGCTTGCACTGCCACAAAGCAACAACTGTGGTGGAGTGACTAAGGAAGCTGAATAGAAATTATTCATTGCTTGTTGCTAATTGTTATGAATTTTTGTTTTATTAGTATATTCAGCATGGTTCAGAAAAGCTTATCAAAAGTGGAACAGTCATAAATGATTAGTATGTTTCTTAAGTAAGAATGTATGCTTTATTTCATTGCCTCTGCAGGGCTGACTCATCAGCAGTGCTATTTTCCTTCAGCAGTACTCCCTGCAGGATATCTTTAACATGCTAGCCTACCTTTTTTCCCCTCTAAAACTTCAATAAACCCGAAACACGTACTTGCTCGTTGTTTGCCACTTAAAGATTGCTATTAATTTTTCATGAACTTTGAGTATCAAAAAGTTTTGATGCTATTTTTACAGCATCTGGAAACTTTCCTTTTGATTAGATTTCTCCTCGGACCTGGTGGTGCTCGATACAGCTTGATGAAAACCTTTCCTCTGACTTTTCAAAGTTGCCATAATGAACAGAAAGGTAGGGAAAGGGCTCAGGTGCTCCTACCTTCTTTTCTTATTAAAAGCGAAGTCAGTCACTGGGCACCTCCTTTGCTACCCACAGTGATGTTACCTTTAGTCCCTTTGACAATGCATTTCAGTTTGACAAGTTTTTGCTCATTAAGCTGCTTCATTTAGGATTTGTCTGCTTGTGTTGTACATGCCCAAACCAAAATTAATCCATGTTCAGAGTGGCTTGATAGCTAATCTTCCTGACATTTTTTTGTTACCATTTTGGAAGTCTTTACTATTTTTAAGATATTTTGATCCTGTCTTCTTACATGAGAAATCTTCCGAGTTTTTTGATCAAGCAGAAAATCTCAAATTGTGATGCCCAGTTGTGTATGTGTAGCCATGGCCCCAGTCTTCTCTGGCAGCTCGAGGCAGATTATGAAGCAAGGGTTAGATAATTGTGCAGCAGAGTTTCAGAA
The DNA here is from genome assembly GCF_901001135.1 of Rhinatrema bivittatum. Classification (NCBI taxonomy): domain Eukaryota; kingdom Metazoa; phylum Chordata; class Amphibia; order Gymnophiona; family Rhinatrematidae; genus Rhinatrema; species Rhinatrema bivittatum. The sequence continues at coordinate 75,508,494 of NC_042619.1, forward strand.
AATCTGCAGCACATAAGACTATTAAAAAAAAAACAAAAAACAACAAAAAAAAACATGCTGAGTCAGATCAAGGTCTATCGAGGCCAGCATCTTGTCACTGATAGTGGCCAATCCAGGCTCTGTAAGTACCTATCAGATCCCATCATTTATTTATTTGCAATCCTAAGCGGTTTACAAAAAATGTACAAAATCAAAATGCAAAGAGGCATAAATAGATAAAATGCAATCAGTAAGACACATACCATAAACTATGAAACATAAAATCACAAGAAAAAAAACCCCTAAAAGTGATAGTAAAACAATACTAAAAACAGTAAAATAATATAATAAAAGCTAACATATACTAACAAGGGAACCTTGTTGCCCTTTTGCGTTAACATGTGCATAGCACTCGTTCTGCAGGTCCCGTCCAGGAGGCCAAGGGGGGGGGGGGGCCTGTTTGAAGGAGACGGCAGCCATTTTGTCTCCACGTGGCAGGAGGCCTGTCATGGACAGGAAATGCAGGGACTCCCCTCCCCCGCTTTCTCCAGTACAGCAAGAGTCTGGAGAAGGTAGAGAGGTGGCAGCGGAACCAGGGGAAGACCTATCAAATGTAGATGTCAGTGAGCCCGACGAATTTTCCACGGATTTTGTATTATTGCTGCATGAAGCCTACCTCGCTAAGAAGGTCTAGAATGGGTAAATGTGAATCAGTTATTTACTCTTTCGGATAATAGAAGGACAAGCGGGCACGCCATGAAGTTAGCATGTAGCACATTTAAAACTAATTGGAGAAAGTTCTTTTTCACTCAACGCACAATTAAACTCTGGAATTTGTTGCCAGGGGATGTGGTTAGTGCAGTTAGTGTAACTAGATTTAAAAAAGGTTTGGACTAAGTTCTTGGAGGAGAAGCCCATTACTTGCTATTAATCAAGTTGACTTCGAAAATAGCCATTGCTATTACTAGCACCAGTAGCATGGGATATACTTAGTTTTTGGGTATTGCCAGAATTGGCTACAGTTAGAAACAGGATGCTGGGCTTGATGGACCCTTGGTCTGACCCAGTATGGCATGTTCTTATGTTCTATTACCTATTACTCCTAGGGATAGCAATAGCGTTTCTTACTCTACCTGGCAAATGTTGGGGCCAATATAATAATCTGTGCCGACCTTACCACAGGTTTTAATTCCCATTTTTAGCATGGGTTTTTCAATGCTAACCCAACCCCATTATGTAATAGGGCTTTTAGCTCCAGAAAAATCTGTGCTATAAAACCCGTGGCAAGATTTATTTTGTTTATTTTATTAAATTTTGTATACCGCCTGTAAAGCAAGTTGTCCAAGCGGTTTACAAATAAAAAACATGCAGAGTAAACCAGATATCTGAAAAGAGTATCTCATGCTAATTGCAAGGTAATAAGCCTATTAGCTAGTATTCTGCAATGCAAGAAGGCAGAGGGGTGCGCTCAGGCTGGCGCTCAGCTTAACCAGTGACTGGTGGACGCACGTTTTTGGCTAACACCCGATGAAATAAGGGGATTAGCGCGTCCAAGACATGTGTCCAAACTCAGGTATAGCTAATTGTGCTCATCACATGTAAATGCCATGTAGGTGAGACTATTAGCTATTACCCTCAATGCAAAAAATTGCCGTGCACCAGACATGCACTTTTAATAAGGAAAATGTAACTCCAGTCCCAGAGCTGGTGTCAGGGGCTCACTAAAAAAAACCCCCCAATAAATCCTGCTTTCTCTGGTTCCTCCTACTTTTAATGGCTTAGGAAACAGATGCTCGATTTACCAGCATCCGTTTTCCAGCCACGTCTCCTGAGCGCCCAATGCCAGGGGTGTGCTGGGGATGCACAGTTGATCCCTAGCGTATCCTTTTTAGTGCGTTATCTAATTTCCATACTGTATCGGGTGTCCAGGAGACCTAGCTGTGCGCACGTTAAAAAAAAAAACAAAACCAAAAAACAGGCGCCCAGTTTGGACGCACGTTTTTACATACAGCTTATTGCATTAGCCCACAGCAAGGGAGAGAGGCTGCCAGCGTGACTCCTTTTACTGTGGAGGATTTCACTCCTGGTGAGAGGGAGGCATTATTTATTTATAACTCGCCTATATTAACCTAATTATGCTAGGCGGCTTCCAGCCAACATAATCATTGCAGTGATATAAAAACACACAATTTACAATTTAAGCTTTTTCCTAAACAATTTCACCTCTTGTGTGGACTTAATCTCCAAAGGAATAGGATTCCATAGTGAGGGCCTGATTCCTAACCTCTTGGGAATGAACAATCTTAAAGGTAGGAACATCCAGTAAATAGTTATTAGAAGAGCTTAATGGCCGACCTGGAATATACGCAGAAAACAGATCTGATAAATAGCTTGGAGCAGAATTATGCAAGCAATTGTAAACAATAGTCAGGGCCTTAAACTTTAGTCACTGCTCTACTGGTAGCCAATGCAATTGGGCCAGCAGTGGGGTCACATGATTCCTTGGGGATGCACTCAAGACCAACCTAGTGGCGGAATTTTGTAGCAATTGTAAAGCTCAAATCCGATATTTCGGGAGGCCACTATATAAAGAATTACAGTAGTCAACTGAGGTTAATACGAAGGCCTGCATTAATGTGCAAAAATCCGTTAAACTTGTATGGTAAAGAGTGGAGCACTCTGAAAGCCCCAGAGTATGGTGGTGTGGCCAGGCTGGCAATTCCTCCCTCTATCTCTGCTTCCCTCCCTCACATCTTTAAAAAAAAAAAATAAATAAAAAAGTTGTCTGGTGTTGGTTCTCCCTGTACTTCTCCTTCTCAAGTGAAGTAACCCCATCTGTGGCATGTACCCCCCCAGCAAGGCACCCCACCCAAAGATCTTATCTTCGGCTGGGCTGTTCCCTTTCTGGCAGCTGATTGATCTCTTCACTGACAGCTGACAGTGGAGGGCCCATTCAGACAGTGAAGGAGTGACTAAACGAATGCCTGACATTTAATATTAATATTAATTTTAATATTAATATTTAATATTAATATTAATTTACTCACTCGTTCACTGTCTGCCGATTAATATTTAATATTAATATTAATTTACTCACTCGTTCACTGTCTGCCGATTGGTCCCTCCACTGTCAGCTGTCAGTGAAAGGACCAGTCCCCTTTCAGAAGGCTATCCTTTCAGAATTGTGAAAGGGGATAGGTCCTTTCACTGTCATGTGAAGTAGAGGGATTAATCAGCTGCCAGAAAGGGAACAGCCCAGCCAGAGGAGGTAAGGTCTTCTCCGACTGGGGTTCCTGAGTGAAGGGGGTGGGGGAATTCCAGAGGTGGGGAGTTATTTCTCTTAAGGTGAAAGGGAGAGAGACCAGCCACTGACCCTTCTTGACTTTTTTTTTAAGGTAAGGGAGAGAGATAGGGAGGACTTGCCGGCCAGGCCAGGACACACTACATCCACTTGGAGGGGTTAATGGCCATCATGCCGGTCAGGAGACTGTGAACTTTTTAAAAAAATTTTTGGCGTGGATTTACATGCAAATAGACCGAGATTTTAAAAAAATGCTTTTTTTTTTTTTTTTTTTTTTTTAATGCTGGTCTGTTTGCATGTCAGTTTCCTGCATCCTGTGGGGACGACAAATTTCAATGGCTGCAATAAATAAAACCAGTGCTAAAATATAACTGATTTTAGCATAGGTTTTATTACATTGGCCCCAATGTGTTATGGACTTTTCCTCTAGGATCTTGTCAAAACCTCTTTTAAATCCCACTATGCTAGATTTGCTTATGAAATAATGGCATTTTTATTTAACTTTGTAAAATTAAATAACCATTTTCTTAACTTTTGTATGTACCTGAGTAATTTATTTTGTTCTTTGGGTGGGGGAAAGAGATCTTAGTAATCAGTGTTGGGAAGAGAAGGGAATCGGGAATACAGGGAGGAGAAAGGAGGACGTGCAATCGATGGGAAACGTAGAGATGGGGAAGAAAGGGAAGAACAATTGGATATGAGGTGGGATGGAGATAGGATAGAGGATGGAAGAGAAGAATGGAGAAAGGGCATTTGGTACTTTGGGGGGAGAGATTATCCTCCATCAGTCACTTTTCCCACCCAGTGCAGATCCCTTCTCTCTCACCCACCCTGTGCAGATTCTCTCTTGCATATGTATACCTCCCCTGATGCAGATACTCTTACTCTCTTGCCCAGCCAACCCCCTCCAACCTTTAACCTCCTTCTTCCAGCCAATTCTTCCATTTTACCCCCAACCAATAACCTCCTTTCCCCAAGCTAATTCTTCTTTCTTATTAGTCACCAGACAATTTCCTTGTCACCTGCCCTCTCCAACCAATTGTTCCTTTCATGCCCTTCCTTGTCAGTTCCGCTACAGCCAGTTTTCCCCTACCTATTTCCATAACAACAGAAGAAATTGCCATATTGGGTCAGACCAAGGGTCCATCAAGCCCAGCATCCTGTTTCCAACAGTGGCCAAGCCAGGCTACAAGTATTTGGCAAGTAGCTAAACACTGAGTAGATCCCATGCTACTGATGCCTGTAATAGTGGTGGCTATTCCCTAAGTCAACTTGATTAATAGCAGTTAATGGACTTCTCCAAGAACTTAACCAAATCTTTTTTAAACCCAGCTATACTAACTGCACTAACCACATACTCTGGCAACAAATTCCAGAGCTTAATTGTGCATTGAGTGAAAAATTTTCTACGATTAGTTTTAAATGTGCTACTTGCTAACTTCATGGAGTACCCTCTAGTCCTATTATCCAAAAGAGTAAATATGCGATTCACATCTACTCTTTCAAGACCTCTCATGATCTTAAAGACCTCTATCATATCCCCCCTCAGCCTCTCTTCTCCAAACTGAACAGCCCTAACCTCTTTAGCCTTTCCTCATAGGAGAGCTGTGCCATCCCCTTTATCATTTTGGTTGTCCTTCTCCAGTGCAACTACCGTATTTGCCAGCGTATAAGGCGCACCCCCTTTTTTTATACATGTTTTTAAGGAAAAAAAATAATTTTCTATATAATTTTAGTGTATGTTAAACTGACTTATGATAAGAACTTTGGGGCACTAAATCAATAGTGTCTGATGGGGGGGGAGGAAGTGTCGCGGTGGCGTCGTGGAGCGAGGATGCGCCGGCTGGTGCTGGGCAAAAGGGACTTGCTGAAGCGCAGCTTCCGCAATCAAAATCAACAGTTGATGCTTCGGCAAGCCCAATTTGCCCAGCACTGGCCAATCGGGGAGCGATTCTGCAGGTCCTATGCACCGGATTACCGGCGCATAGGACCTGCAGAATCGATCCCTGAATTGGGCGGCGTACCCTCACTCCCCGATGCCACCGCGACACCCCCCCCTCACTGGCCGCTGTTAATAAGATTACTAATAAAGACACAGATGCAGGCAAAAAGAGCAATTCCCAATAATGTATACTGCAACACAGGGTAGAACTACCATCTGTAAAGGGAGAGAAAAGGAAATGAGGCAGAAAGACAGGTATACAAGTAAAGAGCAATTTCCATTCTCCTCCCCCCCCCCCACCAGACACTGTTAATAAGATTAATGCACAAAAATGTGCATGTAGATTAGCATCTCTCCATGTAAATCCCATAATCTTTTCGCAGATACTACTTTTGAAACTGCTCACCATTGTTGACGTCTTCTGGCTGGACAAGATGGAAGAAAAGGCCATGCTTTTTTTTTTAAGTAGCACTGAAAAGATTACTAACAGCGTCCGGTGGGGGGGGAAAGTGTCGCGGTGGTGTCGGGGAGCGAGGGCGCGCCGCCCGATTGGCCGGTGCTGGGCAAAACGGGCTTGGCAAAGCGCGGCTTCCCCAATCAAAATCAACAGCTGACACTTTGGCAAGCCCAATTTGCCCAGCACCGGCCAATCGGGCGGCGCGCCCTCGCTCCCCAACGCCAAGGAGTCACTCTCCCCCCCCCCCCCCCCCACTGGACGCTGTTAATTTTGATTACCAGCGCATAGGACGCACTCATTTTTCCCATATTTTGAGGGGAAAAAAATGTGTCTTATATAGAGGCAAATATGGTATATCTTTTTTGAGATGCGGTGACCAGAATTGTACACAGTACTCAAGATGCGGGCTCACCATGGTGCAATAGAGAGGCATTATGACATTTTCCGTTTTATAATAATTCCGTTTCTAATAATTCCCAACATTCTGTTTGCTTTTTTGACTGCTGAAGCACACTGAACCGACGATTTCAATGTGTTATCCACTATGACGTCTAGATCTCTTTCTTGGGTGGTGATACCTAATATGGAACCTAACATTGTGTAACTATAGCATGGGTTATTTTTCCCTATTTGCAACACCTTACACTTGTCCACATTAAATTTCATCTGCCATTTGGAAGCCCAATCTTCCAGTCTCGCAAGGTCCTCCTGCAATTTATCACAATCCACTTGTGATGTAACTACTCTGAATCATTTTGTATCATCTGCAAATCTGATTACCTCACTCGTCATATTCCTTTCCAGATCATTTATAAATATATTGAAAAGCCGGTCCAAGTACAGATCCCTGAGGCACTCCACCGTTTACCCTTTTCCACTGAGAAAATTGACCATTTAATTCTATTCTCTGTTTCTTGTCTTTTAACCAGTTTGTAATCCACGAAAAGTCATCGCCTCCTATCCCATGACTTTTTAGTTTTGTTTTAGAAGTCTCTCATGAGGGACTTTGTCAAACGCCTTCTGAAAATCCAACTACATTACATCTACCGGTTCACCTTTATCCACATGTTTATTAACCCCTTCAAAAAAATGAAGCAGATTTGTGAGGCAAGATTTCCTTTGGGTAAATCCATGCTGACTGTGTTCCATTAAACTATACTCTGTGATTTTGATCTTTAGAATGGTTTCCACTATTTTTCCTGGCACTGAAGTCAGGCTCACAGGTCTATAGTTTCCCAGATCACTCCTGGAGCCCTTTTTCAATTTTGGGTTTACATTGGCCTCCCTCCAGTCTTCAGGTAGAATGGATGATTTTAATGATATATTAGAAATTTTAACCAATAGAGCTGAAATTTCATTTTTGAGTTCCTTTAGAGCCCTGGGATTCATACCATCCGGTCCAGGTGATTTGCTACTCTTTAGTTTGTCAGTCTGGCCTACTACATCTTCCAGGTTCACAGTGATTTGGTTCAGTTCATCTGGCTCATCACCCTTGAAAACCATCTCCAAAACTTGTATCTCCCCGAAATCCTCATTAGTAAATGCAGAAGCAAAGAATTAATTTAGTCTTTCTGCAATGGCCTTATCTTCTCTAAGTGCCCCTTTAACACCTTGGTCATCTAACGATCCAACCGACTCCCTCACATGTTTCTTGCTTCAGATATATTTTTTAAAGTTTTTATTATGAGATTTTGCCTCTATGGCCAACTTAATTTCAAATTCTCTGTTAGCCTGTCTTATCAATGTTTTACTCTTAACTTGACAATTGCTTTTTCCTATTTTCTTCAGATGGATCCTTCTTCATATTTTTGAAAGATGTTTTCTTTGGCTAAAATAACCTCTTTCACTTCACCTTTTAACCATGCCAGTAATCATTTTGCATTCCTTCCACCTTTCTTAATGTGTGGCATACATCTGGACTGCGCTTCTAAGATTGTATGTTTAAACAGTGTCCATGCCTGTTGTACACTTACCTTTGCAGTTGCACCTTTCAGTTATTTTCTAAATATTTTCCTAATTTTATCAAAGTTTCCCCTTTGAAAATTTAGAGTTAGAGCTGTAGATTTACATATTGTCCCCCTTCCAGTCATTAGTTCAAATTTGATCATGTTATGATCACTATTGCCAAGTGTCCCCACCATCATTATCTCTTTCACCAAATCCTGCGTTCCAGTAAGAATTAAATCTAAAATAGCTCCCTTTCTTGTTGGTTCCTGAACCAATTGCTCCATGAAGCAGTCATTTATTCCATCCAGGAACTTTATATCTCTAGTCTGTCCTGATGTTACATTTACCCAGTCAATATTGGTGTAATTGAAATCTCCCATTATTACTGCACTGCCAAATTGGTTAGCTTTCCTGATTTCTCTTAGATTTCACTGTCAGTCTCACCATCTTGACCAGGTGGAGAGTAGTATACTCCTATCACTAAGGTCTTCCTCAACACACAAGGGATTTCTACCCATAAAGATTCAATTGTACATTCAATTGTACATGCAGGACTCTTTGCCATCCCGGACATAAAGCACCACCCTGCCACCAAGGTGCTCCTCTCTGTCATTGCGATATAATTTGTACCCCATTATAGTACTATCCCAATGGTTATCCTCTTTCCACCATGTCTCTGAGATGCCAATTAAGTCTGTTGTCATTCACTGCTGTGCACTCTAATTCTCCCATCTTACTTCTTAGACTTCTGGCATTAGCATACAAACATTTCAAAGTGAGTTTTTTGTTTGTATTTACATTCTGCTTTTCAGTTCACAGGGATAAATTGGAATCTTTTAGCTCAGGTAGGTTTTTAATTATAGGCACTTGGACTACTTTTCTTATTATTAGAGCCTCTCTGTTGAGATACCCTAACTCTAATGCTTCATTAGTATCCTTTGAAGATACCTCCCTCCGAACCATGCGCTGCAGAGTGACTATCTGCTTTCCCCTTTGGAAGATGGCCAGTGTATCCCCAATATTTAAAAAGGGATCCAGGGATGATCTGAGAAACTATAGATCAATAAGCCTGACTTCAGGGCCAGGAAAAATCATGGAAACTGTTATAAAGAATAAAATTACAAAACATTTAGATAGACATGGTTTGATGGGACACAGCCAGCATGGACTTATCCATGGGAAGTCTTGCCTCACAAATCTACATTTTTTTGAAGAGGTGAATAAACGTGGGCAAAGGTGAACCAGATGATGTGGTATATTTGGATTTTCAGAAGGCGATCGTCAAAGTCCCGCATGAGAGGCTTCTAAGAAAACTAAAAAGTCAGGGGGATAGGATGTGATATCCTTTTGTGGATTGCAAGTTGGTTAAAGGACAGGAAATAGAGAGTAGGATTAAATGGTCAGTATTCACAGTGGAAAAAGGTAAACAGTGGGGTACAACGAGTGAGGTGATCAAATTTATGGGTGACACAAATTTGTGGATGACACAAAATTATGCAGAGTAGTTAAATCTCAAGCAGATTGTGATGAACTGCAGGAGCATCTTGTGAGACTGGAAGATTGGGCTTCCAAATGGCAGATGAAATTTAATACGGACAAGATCTAAGTGATGTATATAGGGAAAAATAACCCTTGCTGTAGTTACACAATGTTAGGATCTGTCTTATGAGTTACCACCCAGGAAAGAGATCTAGGCGTCATAGTGGATAATACATTGAACTCGTTGGTGCAGTGTGCTGTGGTGATGAAAAAAAAGCAAACAGAATGTTGTTAGGAATTATTAAGAAGGGAATTGAAAATAAAAAGGAGGACGTCATAATGCCTGTGTATCGCTCTATGGTGAGACTGCTCTTTGAATACTGTGTGCAGTTCTGGTCACCACATCTCAAAAAGGATATGGCTGCAGTGGAGAAAGTGCAGAGAAGGGCAAACAAAATGGTAAGGAGCATGGAACAGCTCCCCTATGAGGAAAGGCTAAAGAAGTTAAGGCTGTTCAGTTTGGAGAAGAGATGACTGAGGGGAGATGAGATAGAAGTCTACAAAATTATGAAAGAACTTGAATAAGTTAATGTAAATCAGTTATTTACTGTCTCAGATAATAAAGGACCAGGGGGCAATCCATGAAGTTAGCAAGTAGCTCATTTAAAACAAATTGAAGAAGGAGGAAGTGACGTCACCCTCAGGGATGGCTGCTTAATTTGTGAGCTCCTCCAACCTTCCTAAGAATCCCCACGATATCTTACCATCCGATTTGCTGCCTTTCACTAAAAGTGCTTACTATTGTTGCTCCATCCCGCCCGGATGACTACGAGGCGAAAACAAATTGATTTTCGCAAATATTCTTATCAAAAACTGGAGGTGGAGCACGGGCCTACTCTGGGAGGCGAGATGGCGGATCAGGAGCTGGCTGATGACGGAACGGCTAATCAGGAGGCTTCGGCAGGAAATGATGACGGGGTTTTGCCGACTAAAACAGAAATGAAAAACTGGTTTTCTGAAATAAAAAATGAACTCGCCTCGAACACAAGGGACATCATGGAGTCGATAGAGGAGCTCAAGGGGGAGCTGGCTGAACATGGCCGCCGTATCTTTGAGCTGGAAACCCGAGTGGATGCCTCCGAGGACCATGTTAAAAAACTTCGGGATAATCAGTCGAGCACGCAGGCGGATGTAGAACGGATACACGAAAAGCTAGAGGACCTTGAAAACCGCTCGAGAAGAAATAACTTACGGTTTCGCGGCGTGCCGGAATCCCCAGATAATCCAAACTGTACTTCGGTGGTTCAACAGATTTGTACTATGCTGCTTGAGTCTGACTCCACACGGCCCGTAGGTGATATGAACAGTGAAATAAAAATTGATCGTGCCCATAGGGTCATGGGACCCCAAGTTGGTAATAAGCCCAAAGACCTTCTCGCCTGTTTTCACGACTTTCATATTAAAGAACAGATACTGAGTATTGCGAGGAAGCAGGCCACGTGGAAATGACAGGGGGAAGCCATAATGGTATTTGCTGATTTATCTCCCATTACTGTTAAGCGGCGCCAGGAGATGCAGCCAGTTACTAAATTGCTGAGGGATGAAAATATACGATATCGATGGCTGCATCCCTTTGGATTAAGCTTCTCTTTGAAGGGTGAAACTCACCGCACTAAATCTTTATCGGAAGCGGCGACCCTTCTTCACATCGCAGGCTTCTCTGGATTTGAACAGTTCCGAAAGGTGCCACAAGCGACTGCTCGAAGAGAAGAACATCCTAAATGGCAACGGGTGCAGAAAGGGGATAAACGGCTGAGACGCAACGCAGACCTCCCTGCTCCTCAACAGGCAAAAACTTGAGAGACTGGTCTCTGTAAAAGCTTTGGGGGTACTACCGGTGCTATGGGCATACGGTGTCAGTGGATGGTTTTTCTATACCTGATATATGAGTTTGCAATTTATAAGGGGAACTTTTTGTAAACATTGATGTTTAACTGTTATAGTTGGTTGGATTGGACAGGCAGTCTCACGGGGATGATTTCTTCCTCCCTTCAGATATATATTTGGATGCTGGTTGCATACCAAATGGAGGGGATAGGGGTAGCGCGGGAGGGGGAATGGGAACGGGGGTACTTCTCAGAATTAATATAGAGCTCCAACACTTTAATTATACTAAGGGGCGATCATTAGTTCCCATTGGCTATGTAGGCACTGTCATGCACCTTGGTAGGCTGGGGGCTGTCCTCCTCTCAGGAGATGCGATGGTATATGACTGTTTTCAGGGTCCGTCATGGTAGTGTTGACGCTCTTGTCCCTTAATGTTAAGGGTCTGAACTCCCCATATAAGCGGCACTGCCTTTATTCTGACTTGCTACACCATGGTGCCTCAATTATTTTTCTTCAGGAGACGCATTTAAAAAAACGCTACGAATCTCTTTTGAAAAATCAGGCGTACCCCGCACAGTATTGGGCAGCTAGACCCCTCAACCATAAATACCTAGGGGTTGGGATCCTAATCTCTAAAGATGTAATGTATGAGGAGGTGGCCTGCCACAGAGATCCCGAGGGCAGATATTTAATGCTTCTTATTAATATTGGAGGGGAACAGTTTACTTTCGTTAATATCTATGCTCCTAACTCCGGCCAGGGGGTATTTCTCCATCGCATTAGCCACTTACTAGAGCAATACAGTGAGGGGCATTTAGTGGTGGGAGGTGACTTCAACCTTACCCTCAACCCCCATTTGGACAACTCTAGGGGTAGTGCTACCTCTTCTGGTAATGATCGCAGAATTTTTAAGTCCTTTGTATCCCAGTGGCATCTGATTGATGTTTGGCGCTGCTGGAATCCTAGGGGCAAAGGTTACACGTTTTATTCCAAGGTTCACCAGACGTATTCCAGGCTTGATATGTTCTTAATCTCTAAAAGCTGTGTTAATTTAGTAGAAAATCCGACGCTGGGGCCTAGTACCTGGTCAGATCATGGCCCTGTACTGTGTCGAGTAGCGATTAGTTCCTATGATAAAGGTCTCCAATACTGGAAATTAAATGAGAGTTTGTTGGATGATGATTCGTTTGTGCAACAGCTGCACACGGTGATCCAGGAGTACCTGGAGCACAATGACACAGCTGACATTTCTCCCATGACGCTGTGGGACTGCTTAAAGGCAGTTCTCCGAGGCAAGCTTATCGCTAGAGGGACGTATTTAAAAAAAGAACGCAATAAAGCCAAAACAGACATTCTACAACTTTTACATACTTTAGGGTTGCGACATCAAAGATCTGGAGCCCCCGCATTACTGGAGGAGATGAATAGCCTGAGGGCAAAGTTGGAAAAACTAGAATCCGCCCAGATAGCACATAAGTTAACGATCACTAGACAATTGTATTATGAAGGGGGAAATAAAGCAGGGAAACAATTAGCAAGAAAACTTAAGACTCAACAACTGCAGAATAATATCCTCAAAATAAAAGATGAGAATGGACATATGGTCACATCCAACACAGAAATCAGGAAGAGATTTATAAGATTTTACTCTACTTTATATACTGCCGAAGGACAAATCCAAGTGGCAATGATAGATTCTTATTTAGCCCAGACCTCGCTTCCGGCCATTTCTCAGGCCATCCAAGAATCTTTAGACCGTAACATTTCCCCGGCTGAAGTTGCCTGGGCTATAAAACATTTGAAAATGGGGAAATCTCCGGGGTTGGACGGGTATACTGCTGTCTTTTATAAAAAGTTTAGTGGCTTACTTACTCCCATCTTAGTAACACTCTTTAATGCCCTTCAGGGAGACCTCTCCCTTTCTACTACCGCTAACCTAGCTGGGGTGACTATATTGGTGAAACCTGGAAGGGACCCTACTAATTGTGGTTCTTACCGACCCATTTCACTCATAAATTTAGATATGAAAATTTTAGCGAAAATTCTGGCGAACAGGTTAAATAATTATCTCCCTCAAATTATACATACGGATCAATCGGGATTTATACCAGGACGTATGGCGTCAGACAACGTTCGGAAAATTATAGACCTCATGGGGCTGGCTCGTGCGGAGAGTATTCCTTTGGCTCTTTTGGCAATTGATGCTGAAAAAGCTTTTGACATGGTCCACTGGCCCTTTTTGTTTCAAACGATGACGGCTTTCAAATTTGGCGAGCGATTCATTCGATGGGTAAGGAAATTGTATGAGGCGCCTCAGGCCTGTTTGAAAATTAATGGGGGTTATTCTTCTCCCTTTAACGTGGGACGGGGCACTCGTCAGGGGTGTCCTCTATCTCCTCTCTTATTTGCCATCTTTTTAGAACCCTTTACACAACATATTAGGGCTAATACCCAGATTCACGGGCTGGGAACGGGGTCTTTTTACTCTAAAATGTCCCTTTTTGCGGACGACATTTTGTTCACCATCACTAACCCCAAAACCTCTCTTGCGGCACTTACAGCAGAGATGAAGTCCTTCAGTGATGTGTCCGGTTTTAAAGTAAACTGGGACAAATCTGAATTGCTCAATATTACTATCCCAGCCTCGCTAGTGGACCAGCTTAAAAAGTCGCATCCATTTAAATGGGCCAATGGGAAATTGAAATACTTGGGAATATATATTGGTAACCACAATGATCTCTTTCGGCTTAATTATCCCCCATTGTTATTAAAAATTTATAAAGAGCTGGAGGAATGGGATCGCTACCATATTTCGTGGTTGGGGCGCCTGGCCATTATAAAGATGAACATTTTACCCAGACTTTTATATCTTTTCCAGACCTTACCCATAGTGGTGCCTACCAAATTGATTCATAAGTGGCAAGGCAGGTTGTTTAAATTTCTGTGGCGGGCTAAACAGCCCAGGATTAAAAGATCCCTATTATACTTCCCCAAATCTCAGGGTGGATTGGGGATGCCATACTTATTAGGATACCACGGGGCGGCACATTTGAAGGCGGCAGTGGACTGGCACAACTCCCAGTTAGTAAAGCCCTGGGTGCAGTTAGAACAGGAACTTGTGGGGGGTCTCCCTTTATCTGCTCTTTTATGGCAACAGAGAACAACCTGGAGTCCGAGGCCTACACTGCCCGAGACTGTACAAGCGACGCTGGCTGTGTGGAACAGATGGCGGACTGTGTTGGTGAAAAACTGTGTTGTCTTTTCAAGCACACATTTGTTCCACCACCAAGCTTTTTCCCATGCTGGGCAGTCACGGAGGGCTTCCCGTTGGCAATCCCTGGGCGTCATTAAGGTGGCACACCTGTGGGATCCGGGGGGCTTTGTTTCATTTCCTATTCTACAAGAACGTTATCACCTGGACTCTAGAGACTATTACTTTTATTTACAAACGTGCCATTTCATGAAACATACTCTCAAGATAGGGGCTAGTCCCCTGAGTATGTCTCCTTTTGAAGCGATGTGTCGGCAGGCTTCCAAGGTTCGTCGACATATCTCCCAACTTTATACTTTAATAGTGAGTGGCCCCTCAACTCCTGCATTACATATCACGGCGTGGGAGAGGGACTTGGGAGTCTCTTGGACGTTGGATGAGTGGAAACTACTCTCCCATTCGCTGGGGAAGGGTTTAATCTCCGCTGCCCATATAGAAAATGGTTACAAGATGCTATTTCGGTGGCACTGGACACCGGTGAGATTACACCGCATTCAACCAACTCAATCTCCATTGAAAAAGTGCCCATGCCCAAGGCATGGGCACTTTTTTCCATTTGTGGTGGGAGTGTCCTAAATTACAACTCTACTGGGCCTCCATCTCAGATTGGTTAACAACAGTCTTGGGAAGGCCAATTTCTCTTTCATCCGCTCAAGCATTACTCAATAAAGACAATCCAGATTATTCCAGACATCAAAATATTTTTATTAAATATACAGTGACTGTAGCGCGAGGGGCTCTTGCCCGTTTATGGAAAGATCCACAGATGCCTTGTATTCAGGATATACACAAACTTATGATAGCGACCCATACTTTAGGGGAAATAACAGCATATAAACACAAAACTCTGCCCACCTTTAAGAAAATATGGTCTTTATGTGAAAAATGGAAGCTTTCTGACCCCTCCTCTTAAGGAGGGTGTTGAAGTGGGATCCTCATCCCGTGAGGGTGGGGGCCTAGGCCTATAGCCTCTACCGGTTTGGAGATATTGCCCCAGTCTGGTTATTGTGGCATGGGTTTCCCATGTCTGTAGCTATATACAGGAGATCACTACATATGGTCTAAATGAGAAGTTCAGGGGGGGGGGGAGGGAAGGGGGGGAAGTTATAGGATGTTAAGCATAAACATGTTTTCTGGCTTCTTTGTCTGTGTACTGTGTACTATGCTGGGAATTTCGTATGTAGTTTTTCTGTACGCTTATGCTTGTATTTCCCGATATGGTACAATACTTTGTATGTTTCAGTTTTGCCAGTTAATAAAAATATTATAAATTAAAAAAAAAACAAAACAAATTGAAGAAAATTCTTTTTTACTCAGCACATTGTTAAGTTCTGGAATTTGTTGCCAGAGGATGTTAAGAACATAAGAAATTGCCATGCTGGGTCAGATCAAGGGTCCATCAAGCCCAGCATCCTGTTTCCAACAGAGGCCAAACCAGGCCCCAAGAACCTGGCAATTACCCAAACACCTAGAAGATCCCATGCTACTGATGAAATTAATAGCAGTGGCTATTCCCTAAGTAAACTTGATTAATAGCAGTTAATGGACTTCTCTTCCTAGAACTTATCCAAACCTTTTTTGAACCCAGCTACAATAACTGCACTAACCACATCCTCTGGCAACAAATTCCAGAGCTTTATTGTGCGTTGAGTGAAAAAGAATTTTCTCCGATTAGTCTTAAATGTGCTACTTGCTAACTTCATGGAATGCCCCCTAGTCCTTCTATTATTCAAAAGTGTAAATAACCGAGTCACATCTACTCGTTCAAGACCTCTCATAATCTTAAAGACCTCTATTATATCCCCCCTCAGCCGTCTCTTCTCCAAGCTGAAAAGCCCTAACCTCTTCAGCCTTTCCTCATAGGGGAGCTGTTCCATCCCCTTTATCATTTTGGTTGCCCTTCTTTGTACCTTCTCCATCGCAACTATATCTTTTTTGAGATGCAGCGACCAGAATTATACACAGTATTCAAGGTGCGGTCTCACCATGGAGCGATATAGAGGCATTATGACATTTTCCGTTTTATTAACCATTCCCTTCCTAATAATTCCTAACATTCTATTTGCTTTTTTGACTGCTGCAGCACACTGAGCCGACAATTTCAATGTATTATCTAATATGATGCCTAGATCTATTTCCTGGGTGGTAGCTCCTAATATGGAACCTAACATCGTGAAACTATAGCAAGGGTTATTTTTCCCTATTTGCAACACCTTGCACTTGTCCACATTTAAATTTCATCTGCCATTTGGATGCCCAATCTTCCAGTCTTGCAAGGTCCTCCTGTAATGTATCACAGTCTGCTTGTGATTTAACTACTCTGAATAATTTTGTATCATCCGCAAATTTGATAATGTCACTCGTCGTATTCCTTTCCAGATCATTTATATATATATTGAAAAGCACCGGTCCAAGTACAGATCCCTGAGGCACTGCACTGTTTACCCTTTTCCACTGAGAAAATTGACCATTTAGTCCTACTCTCTGTTTCCTGTCTTTTAACCAGTTTGTAATCCACGAAAGGACATCGCCTCCTATCCCATGACTTCTTAGTTTTCGTAGAAGCCTCTCATGAGGGACTTTGTCAAACGCCTTCTGAAAATCCAAATACAGTACATCTACCGGTTCACCTTTATCCACATGTTTATTAACCCCTTCAAAAAAATGAAGCAGGTTTGTTAGGCAAGACTTCCCTTGGGTAAATCCCATGTTGACTGTGTTCCTATTCCATTAAATCATGTCTTTCTATATGCTTTACAATTTTGATCTTGAGGATAGTTCCACTATTTTCCCCGGCACTGAAGTTAGGCTCACTGGTCTATAGTTACCCGGATCACCCCTGGAGCCTTTTTTAAATATTGGGGTTACATTGGCCACCCTCCAGTCTTCAGGTACAATGGATGATTTTAATGATAGGTTACAAATTTTAACTAATAGGTCAGAAATTTCATTTTTGAGTCCCTTTAGTACCCTAGGATGCATACCAGCCGGTCCAGGTGACTTGCTACTCTTTAGTTTGTCAGTCTGGCCTACTACATTTTCCAGGTTGACAGTGATTTCATTCAGTTTTTCTGACTCATCACCCCTGAAATCCAACTCCGGAACTGGTATCTTCCCAACATCCTCATTAGTAAACACGGAAGCAAAGAATTCATTTAGTCTTTCTGCAATGGCCGTATCTTCCCTAAGAGCCCCTTTAACCCTTCGGTCATCTAATGGTCCAACAGACTCCCTCACAGGTTTCTTGCTTTGGATATATTTAAAAAAGTTTTTATTATGAGTTTTTGCCTCTATGGCCAACTTCATTTCAAATTCTCTCTTCGCTTGTTTTATCAATGTTTTACACTTACCTTGACAATGCTTATGTTTTATCCTATTTTCTTCAGATGGATCCTTCTTCCAATTTTTGAAGGATGATTTTTTGGCTAAAATAGCCTCTTTCACCTCACCTTTTAACCATGACTGTAATCGTTTTGCCTTCCTTCCACCTTTCTTAATGCGTGGAATACATATGGACTGTGCCTCTAG
This sequence comes from Rhinatrema bivittatum, assembly GCF_901001135.1. Lineage (NCBI taxonomy): Eukaryota > Metazoa > Chordata > Amphibia > Gymnophiona > Rhinatrematidae > Rhinatrema > Rhinatrema bivittatum. The sequence goes on from NC_042619.1 coordinate 75,526,285, forward strand.
GATTGTATTTTTAAACAATGTCCAAGCCTGTTGAACACTTTTAACCTTTGCAGCTGCACCTTTCAATTTTTTTCTGACTATTTTCCTCATTTTATCAAAATTTCCCTTTTGAAAGTTTAGTGTTAGAGCTGCAGATTTTCCTTATTGTCCCCCTTCCAGTTATTAGTTTAAATTTGATCATGTTATGATCACTGTTGCCAAGTGGCCCCACCACCGTTACCTCTCTCACCAAATCCTGTGTTCCACTAAGAATTAAATCTAAAATAGCTCCCTCTCTTGTTGGTTCCTGAACCAATTGCTCCATGAAACAATCATTTATTACATCCAGGAACTTTATATCTCTAGCAAGTCCTGATGTTACATTTACCCAGTCAATATTGGGGTAATTGAAATCTCCCATTATTATTGCACTGCCAAATTGGTTTGCTTCCCTGATTTCTCTTAGCATTTCATCATCTGTCTGACCATTTTGTCCAGGTGGACGGTAGTATACTCCTATCACTATACTCTTACCCAACACACATGGGATTTCTACCCATATAGATTCTACTGAGCATTTAGTCTCTTGTATGATCTTTATCCTGTTGGACTCTATACCCTCCCGGACATAAAGTGCCACACCCCCGCCAAGTTGATCCTCCCTATCATTGCGATATAATTTGTACCCTGATATAGCACTGTCCCATTGGTTATCCTCCTTCCACCAAGTTTCTGTGATGCCAATTATGTCAATCTCATCATTTGCTGCTTTACACTCTAACTCTCCCATCTTACTTCTTAGATTTCTGGCATTGGCATACAGACATTTCAAAGTGTGTTTTTTGTTTATTTTAACAACCTGCTTTTCAGTTGTTTGGGATAATTCGGAAATCATTAGTTTTGGTGATTTTTTACATATAGGCATATGGACTATTTTTGCTTTTAATGGAACCTCTCTGTTGGGATGCCCTAACTCTCCTGTTTCATTAGTATCCTTCAAGGATACATTTCTCCGAACCATGCACTGCTGAGTGACTGTCGGCTTTCCCCCTTGTTCTAGTTTAAAAGCTGCTCTATCTCCTTTTGGAAAGAGAGAGAGCAGCTTTTATACTAGAACAAGGGGGATGTTGTTACAGCATTTAATGTAACTGGTTTGGATAAGTTCCTAAAGGATAAATCCATAAACTGCTATGATGGTACATAATAAGCAATGGTAGCTTGTGATCTACGTAATGTTTGAGTACTTGCCCAGGTACTTGTGACTTGAATTGGCCACTGTTGGAAACAGGATGCTGGGCTTGATGGACCCTTGGTCTGACCCAGTATGGCATATCTTATGTTCTTATGTTTATGTTCTTCCCATATGATCCTTTCTCTGCACCGTATAATCAATATACCACCGATACATCCAAAGCAGTTGTATGTATATTTGAAGTCTTAACTAGATGGTTAGAAACGTGGCATGTTCTGTATCTCCACTGAGGCCAATAGGCATGTTTCTTGATGGGATCAGTTAAGTGACATGAAGGTTTGCACAAAGGGCAGTGAATGAGAGTGAGCAGGGGAAATTAAAATGAAAACAATTCTGATAGAAAAAGCAATATCTTACATTTTAAAAACATATTTTATTGTATACATTAGTTGCAGTTAAATATTTATAGCCAAAGAGTCAATAGAGAAAACATAGTACACATACATATTGTAAATTACATTAAGTAAATTAAATAAATGTGGAAACGTAGAGGAATGTATTTTTAAAAAATGCTGAAAAGTACAGGCAGAAATGCATAAAAGTAAATGCTATAAACCATTCTAATTATTGTACAGTATCAATTCAGCTTTGAAGCAGAAAGGTCCCTTTCTCATTAGAACAATAACATTTGTAATAGTTGAGTAATGTAGAGTTTATTGACTTTGGAGATAATAGAATGTTTTTGTTAGTTGTGACTAATAGAAAAATCATGCAAGTTCAAATCCCCATAGATTATGTCTTCAGAGATTTGTATTGACTTAGAAGAAAGCTCTGAATGTCTTTTCTTAGTTAGACATCGACATGCATTCCATCTCCTCTTTTTTTTGTGTGTGTGTGTCAAAATGCCTGGATTTGTTGTTCTTATGTAGATCTAGTATACTTTCTAAAGGCCATTGCTGTTTAAATTGAACATTTTGATTGGCAACAGTCATTGACAGTATTGCAAACAATGCTAAATAAATATTCTCTTGGAGCAGCCACTGGTTGGAGGCTAGTATAAGTAGCTTATGTATATAGCTCTTCATATGTTGCTTCTTTGCCACTAAACAGGTCCATGCTCATTAATTCATCACTATAAACTTATGCCTCTCATTTTTTACGTTAGTACGTTAACATGTTATCCCTCCAGTTTTTTTTCTTTTCCTGTTCCCCTGTTTAGTTTCCTCTAGTTGTTGCACTATGCTGTCCCCTCCCCCTCTTCCTGTTCTTTGTACTTTCCATCTACTGTTTAATGTAAACCGATATGATGTACCCACTAATGTCGGGATAAAAAAGCCTTTAAATAAAATAAACAAAAGGGCCGTTTTAGATATTTATATTCTTGTTTTCCTTGAAATAGCTTTCAACAAAAGCAGAGGCAAATTATCAGTGTCTTGTTTAAGGTCTTATTAGATGGACCAGATATTGCCTAAGATCAAGATTCACACCCCTATTTACATGATCCTTCTCTCTGCCCAGCCCTTTCAACTATACACTGATGATCCCCCGATTCCTGCCTTTACATGCCCTCTCAATCTTTAAACCTCTTTAACTGTAAACCTCATTGAGTTTTCCCACATGTTAATTGTTATGTTCCTCAATTGAAATCCTGATATCTTTCACGTTACTCTATTTTATATTTATTCTTATGTTTATAGTTACATTTACCTTAATTTAACTTATGTTACCAGCTGTTCTATGTAAGTGTTATTCTATATTATTTAATCACCCTGTTCCATGTAAACCGATGCAATGTGTAAATGGCTATCAGTATATAAAAGCCTTTAAATAAATACATAAATAAATAAATATAATATTTGCTTGCTATTACATTGCTACCATCAGAGTGTACTTGGTGGGAATGAGATAGACTTTGTTGCAATAGTTAGAGAAGCATTGGAGTCTGTGCATTGGGTATCCCCACCTTTTGAAGAGATGCTTTCACCAAGCAAAGCTTTTTATTTATTGGGGTAAATATTCAAAACTATTCAGTGGCACAGCTATAACTGAGCACGTAGCCATATAAGTCTAACTGGTTAAGTTAACTGCTCTGTGGCACATCTAGCTTAACCATACAATATATGTGGCTAAGTCTGAATATTGGCAATTAGCCACATAAATTGTACGGCTAACTTGCTCTATTCCGATCCACCCACTTCTTATGTGGCTAAGGTTTTAGCCATATAAGGGACTTGTACAGCTAAGCGGTGGCCACTGAATGTAGGAGCATAGTATGTGGCCACTACTTAGCCACATAAGTCCTGCTTATCTGGCTAAATAGTGCTGAATGTGCTTTGAATATTGGGCCCATTAATTGTTGTGCTTAAGGAGGAGTGAAAAGATGAGCAGGATGCATCTGTCTAAAACCTGGGTCCACAGTTGCTTCCCAGGTGTAATGTGTGGAGTCCTACCATGACAAAAGTCCTCTGGTGCTCATCAATGTGAGAACTTTTCCTTTAGCTTTTCCAGCTTGTTAATGAGCCAGGCTATGATTGGGATGACTTGGTTGAATTTGCCACTGTCAGCATTCATGTATTCACTGCTCAAGTAGCCTTTTCTCAGGGCTGCAGGAGCTTGGACAAATAGGGCATCAGTTTCCAGTGGATGGAACGGAGTGAGCCACTCCATTCCATATCATTATTGCCCACTCCTTTTTGTTCCTTCAGAAGTCTCTTTCATATAAAGGTGGAATTCTATCTGGTGACAGTTTCCTATTTTGCTTGATGATATTGAAGATCATTCTTTTTCGTTAGCTATTTTCGTTTCCAGTACATTTTAACAGAATGTCTGTGGTGCTGTGGTGCTGTTAGACGTTATGGACTTGTTTATTCCTGCCTTTTCTCAGAAAAGAATGGTCCAATAGGTTAACAGTGTTTGCAAAATAGGATTTTGTGCAGTATCTTGCATCCTGAATACATTTAGAATATTAATTCCATTTACTACAAGATAAAGCCGAGGAAAGGTCATAAGGGCTATCTATGTCTGTTCTAGTTTGTGCAGCATATTTGCAGTATGCTCATGCATAGCCTAGAGGAAACATACTTTTTTTTTTTTTTTTTTTTTTAAATCTCTGATCCCGCCATGGTCTTTGCTACTGTCATTCTGCCTCAGGCAGACCGTGTAGAGCATGCCTCGCTGATCCCTAAGCAAGAGGGGCGCCATCTTGGAGGCACCTTGGGTTGTCTGGTAGGGCTGTCACTGTAACAACCACTTTCCCTTCCTCTCTAGACCTGTGGACGCTGCCTCCTTGGTGGTCTGAGGCGCATGGCCAAGGAGGCAGCTCCAGAGAAAATTTTCAAGTTTAAGCATTTGGGCCCTAGAGCCTAACCTACAGGATTTTATTTTTTCCTGCTGCTTCTGCCAATATTCATTTTGTTGCCTCCCAGAATTATTGGTCGAAAGTACGCAAGAGTGCCAGTGTCTGCTTCTGTGCCTTCTGGCAGCACAACCGTAAGTCTTTCTTCTTCAATCACACAAAAAAAATCAAAGAAAAAAATAACCGAAATGTTGTCCTGTATGATTCTTGAAGCTGCCTCACTGTACATTGTAGAAACACAGATGCTGGCAGATGAGGACCACTTGGTCCATCCAGTCTGCTCATTGTGCCTGTCTAGTGTGCTGTCGCAGGTCTTACTCAGTCTGGGCTCCTCTCCCTCACTGACTGCTGTTGCATAGGTTAATCCAGCAGCACTACCTTAGGATGAAAGGGAATAAATTACTGCTCTCTTTACTTGGTGTGGGTCATTCTTACTGTGCAATACAGCCACATTGTGCAAGCTGTGTACACCTATGAGATTGGCTTCCGAACTTGTCACGTCCCGTTTCTCTTTCCCTCTTCTTTTTTTTCTAATTTTCCTTTAAAGTACTTTTGCACCCTTTTCTCACCGTAGGTTTTAGCACTCTTCTTGCTTTTCTGCTGTCTAGAGCTGCCCCTCACTTCCTCCCTGCGTGGGGAGAGCTGCGGTGCCTAACGTTCATTTAAAAGATTTGCTGGACAATGGTGGTGCAGATTGGGCTGAGCATGTTCAGAACTTCTGGGATGCCCAAATAACCAGGAGAAGCAATTTCTGCTGAACCGAAATCTGAGATGAGCCGTTTTCCCACTTGTGATTCACAGACTGAATTTCTGGCAGCCTGCCCTTTCCCAGTGCATGCTCACCTAAACTCGCTGAACTGAAGGAGGTTCAGAATAACAAAACAGTTTTCAGCACAAGTGAGGAGCCCTGCATTAGCAAATGACTCCTTGCTGGAAGTGATATTAAAGCCAGAAACAACCCGTTAAATGAAAAGCTCTTAGTGCTTGCACACGGGGTATACCGTGCTTAAACCACATGTAAACAGACACTCAAAGATAATTTTCCCTCTCTGATTTACAACAGGCTGCCTAAATTAAGTGGCAAATGCACCCACAAGCTACACCAGTCTGCAAAGCGGACTTGTGCGTGCAAGTCCACTTATGAAAATTATCCCACTAAATGTACTAGCAGACAATTACACCGGCTATTATGTGCTCGAAAACATTTTGAGAGAATTTCCTTGCATAATTTTGAAAATCCAAAGGGAAGGGTGTGGATGGACTGACCTGGTCCGCTCAGTCCGAGTAAACGAGCACGAGCGGGGCAGTGCATGCATAAGATAACCCATGTGTCAGGCAGGCAGGAAGTTTTGAGAAGGCCATTTCTGCTGGTAAAACAGCTTTATCCACAAACGCCTTTGAAAATTACCCTCTATGTTGTAAACTGCCCTGAGCCTTCTGAGGAGAATGGCGTCTAAATGGAAGACCAGAAGAGAATGAATTCTGGAAACAGACCTGCAGTTGTTGATGGTGACTTTGTGAACCAAGCTGTATCTTTCCGTTTCTGAAACGAGCAGGGACCTAACTGGCTGTCAAAAAATGACCCTTCTGGTGATGCTCTTAGAAGGTGAGAGATGTCTCATGCAGTAACTTAAGAACAGATGGATGGTTTCAATTTAAAAGTGTTATGCAGTATGACAATGCAGCTGATCCTTTTGTATGAGGATCACTGGTGTGTTCTTCTCTACAAGAAATCTTTGGATGAAGTGAAAAAAAAGGGGAAATATCTGTTTTGTGTTATGTTTTTTTGACTGGGAAAGTCTGATAAAGGCCTGAGTTCTGGGAGAGAGGGTGGATAGCAGAATGTGTGGAACGTGTTAAGAGTAAACCCATAGAATACAAACATTCTATCAATTTCTATAAAATGTGAATCAAAACATTTATAGTCAGGAGAAGATTTGACACTACTAAACGTAGCACTTTTCTGCAGATGTGGTGGACATTCGATCCAAGAAGATGGATCTGCCTAGGGAAAGGGCTTTTCAACCAATTCAGTGTTTACTCTGAGACCACTTCGCTTTCTTTTAGTACGTGACCTCCTGTTTTTGAGTCTGGAGGCAGTTTTTTCCCCTTCTTCTTTTAAAATACTCCAGATTATCTTTGCAGCGGGAAGTGGCGCGGCATAGAGGGGAGAGCACTGATTTTCTTCTGAAATGTTTCTATGTAAACTTTTGTGGGGTCTGTGCTATCTGTTGGGTTTCTGAGATGCATAAGGCTGACCTTGTGGCTTATGTATATATGTATATATATATATGTATATATATATATATATATATATATATATTTTAATATTCAGTAGAGCATTGCGTTTTGCTTCTGGGCTCTGAAAGAAATAATAACTAGGAAAACAAAATAAAGTAGTTTCTATCTAACCTATAGAAAACAAAGTCAGCAGGAGGGATGGATGGGATAATAACTTGGCTATATTTTGTGGGTATAACAGAGATATTCAAATTTGCATATGGTACAGATGAGTTCAAACTGTGTAGCTTTTCAGAGTCAGTGGTGTCTTATACGGCAGAAACCTATCTGAGCTAAGGAAAGTTTCACTCATTTTATGTCAAGGAAAGAAATGGGCCATCTGATACTCCTTGTGCGTTGACAGTGCACGCAAACGAGAGCATCACCACAGACAAGCTTGTAGCACTTGGCTGCCAAGGGAGATCAATACAAAAGATCTGGCACGAAAATAATTGCATTCCTTCTTACTTGCAGAGTGCACGGATAATTGTTAATGGATGCAGTGATCCTGGTTTCTGATGGACATCTTTCTGCCTTTTTGGGATCTTAAAGTAAACACAGTAATGTCTGGTCTGAAATCTTTATAACTTGCAAGCAAAATCTTGTTCAGGCGCTAGTTGAAGCTGTGACCGCAGCATTTAAAACACATTTAATTGGCCCAATAAAATCAAAACAAGGCATCAGATATAACTTATCTGCAATTGTAACTTTTCTTTCTGTCCAGAAAGGAGGGAGGACTGTTTAGCATGTGGAAGCCATATTAGACAGAGGCAGCTCTCTGAGACCAAAGGTATTAGGAGTCTGGGAGTGAAAATCTTCTGGCAGCAAAAGCAGAGGCATAATAGCCACACAGGAAATGGAGAAAGAGGCAAAAAATGTTTGAGAAATGGATCAAATATCCTGAGATGGGTGCGTTTTTGGTAGCAGCAGAAAGAAATGCCTCTTTCATAGTGGCTCAGTGGTGTGATCAGCTGTTTGTATAGCTTAGTGTTCTCTACTTAGGGACTAATTTATTACCTCTGCTAAAATCCGGGGCTCCATCACAAACTCACTTCACATTTCAAAGAATATATATATATATTTTTTTTATATATAGTTTTTCTACTATAGCATATCACTATAAAATACAGGAAAGGAGAAAGCGCTGAATGCCTAATAAAGGAAGATTTAAAGCCAGATCAGTTAAGCTTTGGGGGTGGGGGAAGAAGAGCATGTGAAATGTGGGGCATACGAATAGGGTTCTCGAGGCTCGCTTGCAGTGCTGCTTTAACTTTCAACAGTAGCAATATTTGCTGTTTATCAGGTCCCTACTTGTTGTGTGCTTTCGGCTCTTGAAGGACAAAAATGCTCCACTTCTGGAATCCCACTTAAGAGGTTAAAATTTTGCCATCACTGTACCAAGTGTTTTACAGTTTCACCGGATGCATTTTTGGTGACACTTGTAATTGCCGTATTTGCATGATTATGGTGTAAAATAAATCCAGCATGAAACAGGACTTCGTATTCATACTGCTAGACCAGAAACATCTGACTGTCATCTCGTAATTGTATGGCATTGGGAATTAATAAAATGGACATTTATGATTTTCATAAGGAAAGGGTCACCTGCATTTCCGATGACATGGACCCATATCTCTATACTTCAATTAAGTTAAGAAGTGCTGGGAAATTTGCACTCATACAATTTGAATATGCTTGACATGCAGTGCTTACCTACAGGTCGATACAGTTATGCCGCGTTAGAAAGAGTGCAGCAGTACCAGGCGCACCCTCGTTCCCTGCACGCATAGTTCTCTTCACCTACCGCTCGATACTCTCTTCAAATTGCATGCAAATGCATGCCGCGTCTGCAAAGCGTTAGGCGAAGGTTAGGCCCGCGCAACCCATTTTACTGTATAGAGCGCCTATACAGTATCCTGGGTGCGCGGGCCTAACGCTTCACGGCCACGCTGGTATCTGTCATTTCAAATGTCATTTGAAATGACAGGTACCAGGAAGTGGACAGTTATGTTCTCCGATGCTCGGCAAACTTTCCCCCAGCCCCCGCTCACCTGCCCTGGCCGCGTCCAGTCTCCGGTGCAGCCCCAGTCCTGTCCCCTCCTCCCGAAGCAAAAAAAACAAAACCGAAAAAGTAGCAAGAGAGCGAGAGGAGAGACTGGCAATCCTAGGCTCGGGCCTGCTAGTCCCTTCTCCTCTCCTCCTGAAGCAGGGCGCGAAAAGCAGCCTTGCTCCGGGAGGAGGGGGGGGGGGGCAGTTTAAAGCGACGAAGCGACTTACTTTTGCAGCCCCCCCCCCCCCGGACATCGGCGACGACCGCGGCTCCAGCCTCCAGCTGTCAGACAGACGCATCGCACGTGGGAAAGCAGCCCCTATGCGTGCAATTGGCTGCTCAAGACGTGACGTCACATGCCGTGACGCCAAACGTCGTGACGTCACGTCTTGAGCAGCCAATTGCACGCATAGGGGCCGCTTTCCCACGTGCGATGCGTCTGTCTGACAGCTGGAGGCAGGAGCCGCGGTCGTCGCTGATGTCTGGAGGGGGGGGGGGGCTACGGCGCAAGGAGAGAAGACGCAACTTACTCCTGCCAGCCCCCACTTCGGCAGCTCCCCTTCGGCAGCCCCCCTACGGCGGAGACGGCAGTGTAAAGCGAGACGGACCTTCGGCGGAGACGGCACTGTAAAGCGAGACAGACCGCGGCGCAAGGAGAGGAGGAGAGAGAAGACGCAACTTACTCCAGCCAGCCCTCCTCCGGACAGCGGCTCCTCTGCCTCCCAGCTGCCGGCGAAGATAGATGCCCGAATGGGTAGGCCCCTTGTGCTATTTGACCTCAAGGCGTGACGTCGCATGCCATGACGCCAAACGTCGTGACGTCACGCCTTGAGGTCAAATTGCACGAGGGGCCTACCCATTCGGGCATCTATCTTCGCCGGCAGCTGGGAGGCAGAGGAGCCTCTGTCCGGAGGAGGGCTGGCTGGAGTAAGTTGCGTCTTCTCTCTCCTCCTCTCCTTGCGCCGTGGTCTGTCTCGCTTTACAGTGCCGTCTCCGCCGAAGGTCTGCCGTGGTCCATCTCGCTTTACACTGCCGTCTCCGCCGAAGGGGAGCTGCCGAAGTGGGGCCGCATTGGATTTTTTTTTCCGCTTTTTTTTTTGCTTCGGGAGGAGGGAGAGGACTGGGGCTACACCGGAGACCGGCACCCATGGACGCGGCCAGGGCAGGTGGGCTGGGGGAAAGTTTGCCGCTTACCCTTACTCCTGCCTCTAACGCAGGGGTAGGGGTAGGCGGTAAACTAACAGGTTAAACGCGTGGCAAATCGGCAGGGAAAAAAAGCGATAGTCGGAGCGCGCGTCACAGTATTGGAGGGAATAGCTAATTCGTTCATTTACATATCATTTACATGCTGCGTGCGGGAAAGGTTACTGGTCTGTTTCAAGAAGTGCTAAGGACGCGTGAAACTAGAGACTGTATCGCAGGATCGCCTTACGCGTCCCAATTGTGCGCCCACAGCGAGTTAATCTCCAACCGCACCTTACAGTATCGAGCTGCTAGTGATTCGAAGGCTCTTGGATATCTTTTTTTTAAATAACTGATATGCACACATGCAGACAAAAACTGAACTGGAAATCACAAGCCAGATTCTGTATGCAGTGCAACAATGGAAAAGCAGAAAATCACTATTCCTCAAAACAATACAATCAAGAAATATAAATCAATCAGAATAGTAAAACCATACTAAAAATATTCATTTCAAAACAGCTGATGAATAGAATAATATTCAATAATTAGAAGCTCCTGGACAAATGTTTTAAAATTTCCTAAATGTTGATAAAAATTTCAAAATAGCAGACATCAAATAACACCCAGTAATTAAAACTAATAGGGATTGTAAAAATCCCCCACTCCCCTTACCTGTTACCCTGAGATTGTTGTGAACTGGGGGTACACACACACAGAGACACAAACAAAATGTGCTCCCTCTGTCTCTTACACACATACACACTTGGTGAGAGACAGAGGGAGCTTGTGTGTATGAGTGTGTGTGAAAGAGACAGACACACGTTTCCTCCGTGTCTCTCTTTCATACATATATGCTTCCTTTTTATCTCTCTCACGATTCCTCTCACCCCCCCCCCCACAGACACATGTCCTCTCTCTCATCCCCTCCCCCACACACAGGCACCCTCTCGCACACACACACACCCTAATACAAACATACACCCTCAAACAAACACACATAAGCACACCCTCATACCCTCGTACTTACTCTCACAGGGCCAGTCTCTCCCTTTTCGGCTGGCGGCGGAAACACCGGACCTGTTCTTCTGCCGCTGGCTCCCGTAGTGGCGCCACCTCCCAGAGCGCCGCCGCACCGGTGGCAAGGCTTGGGCCTGTTCTTCTGCCGCTGGCTCCTGGAGCACCGCTGCACCAGCTCCAGGAAATGCTGGCGACACCACTGGCCTCTTCCACTGCAGCTCTTTGCATTTGTTGGCGGGTTCCCCCTGTCACTATTCCACACCGCTGCCAGTGGCAATGGCACCCGTCCCCCTGTTGCCGCCTGGAGTGAACCGCTCCCTCGCCCCCCCCCCCCCCCCCCCCCCTTAGCTCGCCTCTGCCCCAGAAACATTTTCAGTTTTTATTTTTCCCTTACAGCTTCCTCTGATTTTTAGGCATCCAGCTCAATGGGAACTTGCTCCATTTGAGGCTTTGGCATGATCTAGGATTTTCCCTTTTCTTCCTCTTCCCAACTATACCAGCTATTACAGTGACAGGCCTGCCACCAAGAATAGGGGACTCAGTGTAAGAACACTTGTAAGGCAGCTAATAGTAGTGGCTGGGACTCCCCTCCTGGGGGCTGGGAATACTCTCTCCATCCTTTCAACCCCTGCTGACCTAGAGGGTTTGGTAACTAAATCCCTGGTTACCAGAGTGGATAACAATTGATGATTTAACTTTTTTTTTTTAATTTAAATTGGATTACTTTTTATTTAAAAAAAAAAAAAAAAAAAAAAGTATCAATAAAATCCTTAATTACTCTCATTAAAAAATAAAATAATTAAATCTCATCACAAATCTGCCAGACCTAGCCTGAAAGTCTCATAAAAACAAATGAATGGCTCTGTCTTACTCACACATTGCATTACTTACCAGTCAAACATGGGCATTCATTTCAGTTTTGCATCTCATGGAAATGGCTCTAGTTTGGCCAGCGCTACCAGGTAACTGCCAGCTCTTGCTTTTGGAAAGTTCTGGGCTGTCAGTTTCTCAGCAGATTGAAGTCACGCGTGCAAAGGTAGAGAGGCTGGATAGGATTGTTCTGAGCCAAGCAAGGCAGAGGAGTTAATTAACGTGACACAATATAGAAGGGAAGACATTATTAAGTACACCCCCAGCCATTTGTCTCTTTGCCACAGAGAAACTGTCAGGGTGTCCCTTTCACCCAGAAGCCATATCTGGGAATATTCTGAAGAAATTCCTTCCTTGGGTAAAAAAGGAAAATGGGTCTAGCTTAAGCACGTAACAAGGATATGCAGGTTCTAGTTGCAAGAATGAAATATCATGAAAACTGCTGATTGGGAGAAAATGATGTGCATGAGGATGTGGATCAACTGGTTAGTAATTTAAAGAATTCACTTTGCTATGCATCACCCTTCAAGACTCTCTCTATGACTTTTAATAATAAGTGATTTAACAAGTAAATTCCCAATCTGTTTTCTGTGCTGTAAAAAAAAAAAAAAAAAAAAAAGGTTTATTTCAGCTAATCCTTGTGGCTTATTTAATTAGTTGCTGGCTCTGCTGAACTTATCCTCGGCCTTTGATGCTATCAATCATAACATTCTGCTGTCCTGTCTATGTGAGGTTGGGATCGGAGGATCTGTTTTAACTTGGTTCATATCTTTTCTCAGCAATTGTACCCAACAAGCAAAAAGTGCAGATAATTTCTCTGCATGACAAAAAGTTGACAAAGGCATTACTCAAGGGGTCTGCACTATCCGTGGCACTCTTTAACATTTATTTTAACCCTTCTTGTAAATTACTGGCCACTTGGGGAGTATCTTTCAAAATGTACATGGATCATATTCGATTTTTCTTTCCCATAACGGCACCATGGCCCTCAGCCTTTCACTTTTTAACTGTTTATCATCTATTAAAAGATGATTATTTCACAATAGGTTGATATTGAATTATTGAGAAGACAAAGATTGTGCACCTATGTAGATTTTCCAAAGATGGTGTTCCATATTAGTTTATTTTTTACTGTTTTGCAATACATAAAAAATCAAGGTAAGTACTTGGGAGTGATCATTGACTCCTCCTTTTCGATGCACCCATACATCAGGAACATTGTCTCCAATTCTCTGAGGTACGTTGCTTGCCCATCTCCTGTAGAATTAAATATAAAGTTCCATTGCAAGTATTCAAACCCGTCAATAGACTCGAGGCCCCCTGGTTTAATTTGTCTTGAGGCTATATAGGCCAACTTGTCTTCCACGCTCTGTGAATTAGAGGCCTGTTAGAAGTCCCTTCGGTTAAGTGTGCCCGTTTAAGCTAAACGTATGACAGTGCTTTCTCTGTCGCTGCTCCAGCATTTTGGAACGCTTTCCCAGAAGGTCTCCGTTTATTTTCTGATGTAAAGCAATTAAAAAGTAAAGAACTAAAAACCCCTCTCTTCCATGAAGCCTTTAGTTAAATTTCCATCCTTGTTGAAATGGTGAATCCAGTCAGATTTATTATTCAGAGTATATTTTTGTTTTTATGCTGTCTCATTTTTATGTAAAGTTTTATGAATATTTACTTGTACTCCACCTTGAAGGAGGGAGAGTCTGGTTAATAAATACCTAAAAGTAAAATAAAACTAGGTTTAGAATCTATCTGGATCTTTTCTATGTTTGACTATTGAATCCCTGATCTAGATACCTGACTGCTCTCCTCTGGTGCCACATTAGGATTGCTGTAGAAGCAGGAGCCAGAAGGAAATGTCTCAGCACTGTTGCTTTCCCACCTCCCACCGCTGATTAGTTGTAATGGAATGGCTTGACCTAAGTCTGACAAGCTTGGCTTAGGATATATTTAGAGGATAGGCCTCACTGGCTTCAGCATTTTCACTCTGACTCTACATCATGTGTCTGTAAAACAACTGTGAGAACAAACGTGCAGGCTCTGTGATTATTTATTTAAAAACTCTTCTATACCGTCGTTAAGTTAGGTAACCATCACAACGGTTTACAGAAAGGCACGATAAAGAAAATTATAAGTGGTATAGATTACAAATTAAACATGTGCCATCATAGTACGGTAACATATTTTAGTACGATAAACTCTGAGGCAGATTTTATAAATCTGCGCACACGCGTACTTTAGTTCGTGCACGGGATTTTAATAGATACGTGCGTAGCCGCGCGTATCCATTAAAATCCGGGGTCGGCGCGTGCAAGGCTGCCCAAAATCGGCAGCCTGCGCGCGCCGAGCCGCGCAGCCTGCCTCCGTTCCCTCCAAGGCCGCTCCGAAATCGGTACAGCCTCGGAGGGAACTTTTCTTCCACCCCTCCGCACCTTCCCTTCCCCTACCTAACCCACCCCCCTGGCCCTATCTAACCCCCCCCCTACCTTTGTCGGCAAAGTTACGCCGGCTGCCCCGCTCCATGTTCCGGTCCCGGGGACTGGTCCGGAGGCCGCGGCCATGCCCCCCGGGCCGAAACCACGCCCGCGGCGCCGCCCCCGAAACGCCGTGTCACTCGCGACAAGCCCCCGAAACGCCGCGTCACTCCTAGCACGCCCCCCGACACGCCCCTCCATGCAAGCCCCGGGACTTACACGCGTCCCGGGGCTTGCGTGCGCCGCTGAGCCTATGCAAAATAGGCTCGGCGCGCGCAGGGGGGGTTTGGGGTAGTTTTTCGGGGGGTACGCGCGTATCCTATGCACGTACCCCTTTGAAAATCTACCCCTCTGTGTTTAAGTTAAGCGTATATGTTGGTTAGTAAACTGTTAAGCGGTTCAAATCTAACATTAATATTCATTTGTAGGTTAAAAACAACAACTGCTTGCTTGGTGCGTCCTTATCTATCAACTGTTTTTCTCCTTCTCTTTGTCTTTATAAAAAGCTTGTTTAAAGAGCCAGGTTTTCAGGTTAGTTTTGAATATTTTCAAATTTCTCTGCAGCCTTATTTCAAGTGGCATGGAGTTCCCAAAGCACAGGACCAGCCAGTGACAATGCTCTTTCCCTTACTTGAGTGAGGCGTGCTGATTAGCGAGTTAGAATTACAAGAGGAAACCCGTATGTTTTGAGAAATTGTGTGTCTCTCAAAACATGCTTCTTGATGTATAAACAAAAAGGGTAAAACAGAGGCAGGGAAGGGAGCTGGTAGTGGGAGAGACAGAGAGAATCGCAAACCTTCAGCTACCCTGCTAATAATGGTAAGAAAAGTATTTGTACCAATCTGTATGTTCTTTTTCTGCTTTGCTTTCTGGATCTTAACTTAGCATTAGTGGTAAAAACACTGCTTATCCTCTTAGCATTAGTGATAAAAACACTGCTTATCCTGGCATCCTCAGTTGTGCTGACTCATAGTATGAGTGTGTCCTGAAGTGCTTTGTGTAGCAGTTCCTGTCAGGGATAGAGCCTACAGGATAATGGTACTGTGCCTGGGATAGTGGATCTCAACTTGGGGGGTACTAGCCTGTGTCTTACCTCACCCCACAGAGTGAATCTGTAACATTGGCTCATTCTGCTCACCAGAACCAATCAGCAGCAGGAGGTACGGCAGCACTTTCTCCAGCTCCAGGGGCAAGACGGTGCAATACTCATACGAGGGTACAGGGCAGTGGAGGGAAAGGGAGTAAGAGGGGAGAGTAAGCATACCCTTCTTAAAGTTATACACTGCTGTATTGAGTTGCAAATTAATGATTTTCACTATTGTTTAATAAATATGTGAAGATGTATCAGTGGGAAAACTTGATTTAAATCTATGATTTAAATAATGTTTTTTTTTCTTTGTGCTTTAAATTGTGGTTTAATTCAGTAATAGAATTGACTTGATTTAAATCAGTCCAGTCTGCTGGTCTCCTGACATGGCAATGCAGAGCTCTACCTCTGGGCCATTGGGTCAACACCTCTCTCCAAGATTTCATTGAGAGACATGAGATTATGTAACAAAAGCTGGCGTTCCAAGTGTAGAAGTTAAGGAAATGCTTGGAACTGAACATTATTCTAGGGAGCAACATGCTATTTTCAATGATTTTTCGGTCTTATGTTTCCATTCTACCGTTCTGTCCATCAGTGAAAGAAAGTGAATATTTTTATTTATTTTTATTTTATTTAACACTTTTTTATACCGACCTTCAGAGTAATAACCATATCGGATCGGTTTACATAAAACAAGGGTATAACTGAAGCAATAAATAAAAGTAATTAACAAGAGAGGTGAATAAGGCAAAGTTACATTTAACAAGGAGTAAAAACTTGGGAAGCTTAAAAGCTGGAAGAAAGGTAAAGGCAGGAGGTAATTAAAACATAATACAAAAGGAATTTGGGTTAGAGCTTAAGATGCTTTAACCGGTAAGTGCCAGGGTCCTTCGTTCGTATGTAAAGGGAGTGGGGGAAATTGTTTTCCTTTAGTGTAAGTGCACTTGAGGAGCAAAGTAGAACATAGTGCACAATGGTAACAAACTGTTGTGATGTATACATGGAACGACAGTATATAAAATGTCTCAATAAATAAATATTTTTAAAAGACCAGTTATGACTGTGCCAGTTATATCAATATGTTATGTATAGTGTCAATTACTTGAGGATTAAATATGGCAGAGTTATCTGTGTTTGTCTTCATGCGAGGCTGCATTCCAGCAGTGGCCATAAGGTGTCGTCATCTCCTGATAAGAGGAAATACTGACCCCTTGTGGCCATTGCTGGTATTGCAACCTCTTGCATTTCCAGGACAGACACCAAGGGTATTCTTACAAATAGATTTGTGTCCTGAGTGTTACTTATTTATTTAAAATATTTGCATACTGTAATATCCCAAGTCCTAAGTGGCTCAGATTTCCATATATGATAAACACAATACAACTTAAAAACACACAAAATAAAAGCAAGAAATAGGTACTACAGCAAAGAAGAAAGGCAGTCTAAAATTAATCTTAAAAGCTTCTGAGAAAAGAACAGCCTTCAAATGTTTCCTAAAAGTATTTACAAGTTTTCATTCTCAAAAATTTTGGAAGTTAGTTTGCTGGATTCAATCAGACTAATTGATTTTGGTCTTAGTGCATGGACCAGATACTTCCCTGCAGAATGATGAGTCCTGTCAGGGCGATAGATTTTTAACAAGTAGCTGATACAAAGTGGTAGATCGTCATTTAAAGCCCTAAGCACCAGCATGAGGACCTTAAACTGGAGCCTCCAAGCAAGTAAGAGCCTATGTAGCGAGTGAAGTACAGGTGTAGTATGATCATAACAAGAAATAATGCACAAATATTTCAGTGAAGACAGTGACACATATACCGACAGTGATTCAGCTGCATTGTAGTCACAGGCAGTGGTTCAGGAGTACAGAGACAGTGTCGGCCAGTGGTAAAAACTGCGGGGTCAGAGATATGTGCGGCTGTTGCGCTTTGCCTTAGCAGCCTTTAGTAGCAGCATGGGCTGCACTCACAGTGACCACGATGGCAAAGCAGGAGACAACAAATGCCGCATAGGCAGACAAGCCAAAGCTGAGATGGTAGAGAAAACAGATTATCCTTATGATAATGGTGAGGGGAAGATGAGTAAAGAGATGGTGGGGTGAGGGGGCGGGGCAGAGTATTTAAAAAAAAAATATTCATTTGACTGCAGATGTTTCCCATGTTTCAGCTAGTTTTATATTAATGAATAAACTGTGCTAAAAAGTATATTACAAAAACAAAATCACACAAAATCAGTGGTCACGGTTTTTGGATAGTTTACTGAACTGTATTTAATTATTCTTGCTTCTTAGTTATGGTCAGACAAAAATATCATCAAAATGAATTCTTGATATAGGTGGTGGATGGTCAGTGTTTTTATTAGCTGTGCTAATAGATTTAGCAAGGAATATCGAGGCTTTTCTCAAGTGAACTGAGACCAAAAAAGGCACAATACGTTTCAAAAGCAAGTGAAATACTGCAGTGCCATGCAGGTGGGATTTTAGGATTTGAATCTTCAGCTGTCTGACTTTTCACTGAGCACAGAAGCAGCTCACCTGGGTGAGCTAGTAAGACCGCCCCGATCTGTTTCAGCCTGATTGCTTATAACTTTTTCCTTATCAGGCTTAGTTTTCACACACAAGATGATTTTATTGAAATGGTTGGTTGATTTGAGTTAGGACTGAGTTCAAGGCACCTAGAGGGGTGCATATGTTGCATTTTTTTTTCCAAATTAATCTCTTCAAACTGTATTTGATTGATAGAGAAGAGGCAGCTGTTTCTTAAACAGCAGAGGACCGGGCAGATTCAGACCTGAGAATGAAAAGGCCCGCTAGAGCAGCGCAGTACTTGAATGTATAATTTCATGGAATGCGCCGCTAGAAATGTAAGATCTTACCTGAATATGATGCATGATCATTTTGCCTAACTGATAACGTTTTCCCCATTCCTGGCTTGTAGGCACAAGGACAGTAATGAGCCAAATTTAGATCAGTCCATGCTGGGTAATTTTAAAGACCCTCATTCACAACTAAGAGGTTTTCTTAGCAAATAAAAGATGTTACATGCCATCAGATAAAAATCAATTGGCCTATCCAGCCAGCTCAGTAATTATTTATTTATTAGAGAATGCATATATCATATAATTTGCTTCAATAAAAGCAGTTTATAGTCTATGACAGAGGTTATGTCCAGGCTGCCAGCCAGAGAAGCTTGACTGCTTGTAGGAAATTGCTCCTTACCCAAGTCAATTTCTGTTATCTGTCTCTCTGGTTCTCTGCCACCCTGGGCAGTGTGATGGTGTTTATATTCCCTGGGGAAGGTGGGGGCAGGAAACCTGGGTGGAATCCTCAAAACCCAAGAAACCCCAGGTTAAGGGAAGAGATCCTGCTCTGAAAAGTACTGAGAGAGGAGGAGGAGTGGTGAATCGAGAGAGAGGGACTGCACAGCCTGTATGTACCTCATCAAGAGGGTGGGAGCATCCAGGTGGCCTGAGGAAGGGGCTGGACAGGAACAGGAAGAAGGACTATTAAAGATAGAGGGAGATGAAGGTGGACTTGGAGAATCCAGGCCTGGAGCCCATGCCAATGGAGGAAGGAGAGAACTGGTGGAAACCCCCTCAAGGAGACATGGACACCGAACAGGTTAGAACCTAAGGAAACTGCTGTGGGTGGATGTAGCAATAGGTGGGCAAGATGCAGAACTGAATTGTCTCCTACAAGCTATGGTGGGTGGAGGCAATAGGGCTTGGTTACCCCTAAACCACACCCACAGGCACTAGATTTAAAGGTTTAAACCAGAGGTAAGAGCCCTGAACTTTGCCTGGAGATCTAAGTGTTTAAACCAGAAGCAGGAGCCTTAAAATAGGCCTAGCAAAGTAAGGTACTTACTACCGGGGGTCGAGCTCTTTGCAGATTAACAGCAACCACTCAAGCTGTGGCCGAGACTCTAAGCAGTGATGCTACGTGGGAGAGTCCTGCAGTGGGGAACAAGCTTATAAAGTGTTGGCTGGTTTGGAGCTTGGGATGTCGCTGTTCTGTGCCCGAAGAAGTCGGGAGACAGCAGTAGATGAGCACAGAAAATCCCGTATTTAATCCAACATCCAGCCTCCTCTCCAACCCCCATGTCTTACCGAGAAAGCTTCTTCAATCCTATTCTTATTATATGTATTATTGCATGGGTTACCAACCTTTTTGGGTTTGGGGACCTCATTCAATATCCAAAGTTTTTTAGGAACCCCCATCCTGACCCCACCAGTCTTGCTTCCTTTTGTCTGCCACTCCTAATCTATTTCTTCCCCAGTCCCTCCTTATTAGCCTCTTCCCACAAGCCTGCCTTCCATCATCAGTATTTCTGCAGTCTCTCTCCCCACCCAGCCCCTCTCCTCAAGTCTCTCCTTCCCTACTCCTGCCTAGTGCCACAATACCAGTCATTCAATCCCCAGACCCTCACCATCACTCTCTCTTGTCCTCAGTACTTTCTCCTTAGTCTTTCTCTTCCCCATCTCTTACTTCACTGGTCTCTCTCACACTCACCAATCTCTGCCCCCCTTGGTAACTCCTCCTTCCACCTCATGCCAAGCCCTCCCCACCAGTCTCTATCACTTTTTCAAGCCCCTTCTCATTAGTAAACAACTTGTGAACACCTCCACCCATAGAGCCGGTCACACCTTGGACCTGATTTTCACCAATCACTACTTCACTGATACGTCCATCTCAGCCAGCCCAGTCCCTTGGTCTGACCACTTCCTTATCCAATGCAAATCACATCTACAGTCGAGTAACACAAGGTGCGTAAGCGAATCTAACTCCTTCAAATACTGCCCTCTCTTTCAACAGGATCTACTTCAAAAAGAGCTTGGAAAACAATTGGCAAACCTAGACCTATCTAACATCAACAGAGCAATTCAATCATGGCACCAACTCACAGAACAAACTGCTAACAATATAAACCCCGAAAAAACAAGACAAAGAAAATTAACCAACTGCAAAAACAATCCTTGGTTCAACTCTAATCTAAGATCAATGAAAACAAACCTCAGAAAAATGGAAAAAGAATGGAAAAAAAATAATTCCCCAAAAAACTTTCAAAGATACCGCACTCAACTGGCCACCTATAAAAAATTGATTATGACCACCAAACGCAACTACTACAGCCAAAAGATTAAAAACTCATCCAATAACTCAAATGCCCTATTCAACATTGTTATTTTTTTCATCTGTGAGGTTTTTAACAATGCCACAGTGACCAACACAATCAATCTAACAGAGGACCTCGCCACATTCTTCAAAGATAAAATCAACAGAATAACGAAAACATTCAACAACGCCACACCCTCCGAGAATCAAATTGAAACAAGGATCATAACACCTTGGTCACAATTCAACCCAATTTCTGTCACCGAAGCCAAAAAAATGCTAAAAAAGATCAACCCTGCTCGTCACGACCTGGATACCATCCCTACACATAACCTAAAAGAGATGTCCCATATCATCGCCCCAACCATAGTCGCCATCGTCAACAAATCACTCGAAGAGGGTGAGCTCCCAACCGCTTTAAAAACTGCAACCATAACCCCATTTCTAAAAAAGAAGAACCTAGACCCCAAAGACCTGAACAGCTACCGTCCAATCTCAAACCTTCCTCTACTTGCCAAGTTGACTGAGAAAGCTACTCTGTCTCAACTAAATGAACACCTAGAAAACAACAAAATTCTACACGATACACAACACGGGTTTAGAAAAAACCACAGCACAGAAACACTTCTTGTCAACCTCTCGAATGAAATTTTAAGAGGACTCGACAACAAAATAAACCATCTTCTAATACTTCTCGACCTATCTGCGGCTTTTGATACCGTCGACCACAAAAGCCTACTATCAAGTCTTTCTAACATCGGCCTCACAGGAAGTACCCTCAACTGGTTCTCCTCTTACCTGCAAAACAGATTTTTCAAGGTCTCCATGAACAACAAATCTAACCCCTTTCCTCTCGAAACCGGCGTACAGCAAGGGTCCACCCTGTCTGCAACCCTCTTCAACATATATCTTCTCCCACTATGCCACCTCATCTCGAGCCTCGGAATTTGTTACTATATATACGCCGATGACATCCAGTTCATCATCCCAATCTACAACACACTAGAAGAGGCACTCTCCACAGCAGCAAACCACCTAACCTCAATTAGCAACATGCTAAACAAACTGAAACTATGCCTGAACATGACTAAAACAGAATGCATCCTCATAGGAAGAAATCTCACAGAACTAACCATCAATACACACTCCCTAATAATCAACGACATTAACATCCCAATAAAAAATGATACAAAGAACCTTGGCATATGGATTGACAAAGATCTCAACCTAAAAAAGACCATCGCAACCAAAACCAAAGAAGGATTCTATAAACTGCACGACCTGAAAAATCTAAAGCCACTTCTCCACCATCAGGAATTCTGCACAGTTCTTCAATCACTAATTTTCAACAGCATTGACTACTGCAACTCGCTTTTATTAGGTCTTCCCAAATCTACACTAAAACCTCTCCAGCTATTACAAAATGCCGCAGCCAGAGTCCTAACAGGCAAAAGAAAATCGGAACACATCACCCCTGTGCTAAAAAGTCTTCACTGGCTCCCAATCCAACAAAGAATCGAATTCAAGACCCTTACTATAGTGCACAATGCCTTATACAAAACGGAGAACACCACACTCAGCAACATGATCCATCAACACAAACCTCAACGTCACACCAGAACTGCAAGCAAACAATTTCTCAACATACCATCACTTCCAACAGCGAAGCTCACGAGTACGAGAAACAGAGCCTTCTCAATCGCAGGCCCAAACCTATGGAACACCTACCTCAATACCTAAGATCGATAATAGACTGCAAATCCGTCAAAAAAGAACTGAAAACCTGGTTATTTAGCCAATCTTTCAGAGATAGCGTGGGCTAAATGTCATAACCCCTCTACCAGCACTTCCCTTACAAGATGAACTCAATTAGCTACGCTAGAGTCTTGTCTCTTTCTCTTTGTTTTTTTATGAACCCATTTCCCAGTTCTTCCGATGCCGTGCAAAGTTTGTTAAACACGCCGCGACCCTGTTCAAACGTTTTAGTTTTATTCTATGATTCTATGTTACCAGTTCGATGTATTCTCTGCCACTCTATTTTTTCCATGTCCTGGTTCGATGTAACAAGTTGTTCTACTGTAAACCGGGGTGAAGGCTAACTGCTAAACCTCAGTATATAAAAGCACCTAAATAAATAAATAAATAAATAATCTCTCTTCCCACTCAGCTGACAACTTATTAGTCTCTCTCTTTACTGCAGCCCAATCACCCTAGTGACTCTCTTCCCCAGCCTCTTTTCTTTCAGCAGCCAAACAGTCAGTCTTTCACCATCATTCTCTCATTCTCTCCAGCTCCTCCCCACCAATCTCCGAGGTGGTCGCCATATTGTCCGCGTGGTCGCCGTCACCATTTTGGCCCTGTTCGCCGCCCTGTCCGCCCAAGGGCAATGGAACGAAGAAGAGTCAGGATGGAACATCAATCGCCTAGAAGCCCGGGCAGTCAGACTAGCCTGCCTAAGGTTCGGTCACAGACTCCGAGGAAAAGCGGTCAGAGTAATGTTGGACAACGCCACAACAGTGGCCTACATCAACCATCAGGGAGGAACCAGAAGCCAACAGGTGTCTCTGGAAATAGACCTCCTAATGTCATGGGCGGAAGTGAATCTTCAAGAATCTCGGCCGTCCACATTGCTGGGAAAAACAATGTTGCGGCGACTATCTTAGCAGAGAAAGTCTAGATCTAGGAGAATGGAAACTGTCAACCACAGCATTCCAATTGATAGTGAACCGTTGGGAAACACCAACCATAAATCACCTGGCAAACCGGTCCAACGCCCAAGTACCCAGTTTCTACAGCCGCAGGCGGGAACCCCAGTCCGAGGGAATCGATGTCCTGGTACAGACCTGACCACAGGAGGCTGTTATACGCCTTCCCACCATGGCCCCTGTTGGGCGCGATCATCCACAAGACACAGCACCACAGGGGGGGACCAGTCCTTCTAGTGGCCCTGGACTGGCCAAGAAGACCGTGGTATGCAGACATGCGATGACTACTGGCAGGGAACCCCCTGCCGCTACCTCAACACAGAGACCTGCTCCAATAAGGACCGATCCTCCACGAGGATCCAGCTCGATTCTCTCTTATGGTCTGGCCATTGAGAGGACTCACCTAAGGAGGAGAGGATACTCGGGGGCAGTAATTGACACCCTACTCCAAGCATGCAAGTTCTCCATATCCCTCACATACATAAGGATTTGGAGAGTATTCAAAGCCTGGTGCGAGGACCATTGCATCATACCAAGCTCAGTCAAAATTCCTGCGATTTTGGAATTCCTACAGAACGGCCTACAGAAGGGATTGTCCCTCAACTCCATCAAGGTACAGGTGGCCGCATTGTCATGCTACGGAACCAAGAGCGAGAGCGGCAGAATAGCCTCTCACCCGGATGTCTCCCGCTTCCTGAAAGGAGTCAAGCACATCTGACCACCCCTAAAGTGGCCGGTGCCTCTTTGGAACCTCAACCTGGTCCTAGATTTCCTCGCAGGAACCTTCTTTAAGGTCAATGAGGACTAATTGGAAGTATTAAATCTAACGTTGCAGGAAGATGAAATGAAAAGTTTGTGTTCCCATCTCTCTTTTAGATGGGCTAAGGAGAGCGTGAAATATCTTAGAGTTCAGATAGGGGTTGAACCTGGACAACTTTGGTTGCAAGAATATTCGCAGATATAGAGAAATGGGAATGATTCCAGTTGTCTTGGTTGGGCAGAATCCATTTAATGTGCTATGTGTTTCAGACCCTCCCAATCCCCATTCCAGCTGGATTGTTAAGATGGCAGAAGAAAATCTTTCGATTTATTTGAAAGAGAAGATCGCCAAAGGTGGCTAGAGAGATACTGTAACAACCAAAAATTCAGGGGGGGTTGGGGGTACCCAATCTTGCCTATTATTATATTATAGCTCAATTGAGAGCGCTGATACAGTGGCATAGTAAGGTTCAGTGCAAAATTTGGATAGTATTGGAGCAGGTAGTGGCAGGTACCCCTTCCCTTGAATGGCTCATTTGGGGGATTGATAAACAGAGGAATTGGCTCAAGGAGTCATCTCCCTTCACCCAATTAACATTAGCCATTTGGAAAACTCACGGGGGAAAATTGGTTGGTAATAAGAAATGCTGGCACTGAACCTCTTTCTTATTTAATAAAGATTTCCCACCGGGTAATTCAGTAGCAATTGCATCACATTGGATGGCCCTGGGAATTGAGAGACTAGAACAGGTCTGGGATGGCAGAGGCATATGTTTCTTTGAAGAACAATGTGAGAAATATTCCCTAGAGGAAAAGAATAGGTTCCCTTACTTGCAATTACTATCTTATTTACGATCAAGGGGAACTGTGGACTTTCTCCAACAGAATAAAACAATGTTTGAAGTATATTGTGTGAGAGCAGATGGTGTATGCAAAATTATATAAAAAAGTGACCCATTATTGAATAGCGAATTGCACTACAAACCTAAATTCATATCCTAGGAGCATGATGACTATAAGATTTTCTATAGTTAGAATTTGACCCTGGCAAAATTGCATAAAATGTTCCCTGATGTTTCAGGTCTTTGTTGCCAGGGGTGAGGGGGGGAAGGGACATTTTTATCAGTTATGGTGGGAGTGCCCCAAGGTGAGCAGTTATTGGGACATGGTTATTGACCTGATACATGAGATTATGGGATGTAGAGTTGCAAAGAATCCCAGACTCATGTTAATTTCAGTAGAGGTAGCTGAGTTGGATGAGAGTTCGACACTTGATATTGCAAATTATTGTAGCCACATGGTGCGAAATAGCTGCATAGTGGATTAAGGTTGAAGGCCCATTAAAGCTAAATGTTCAGTTGAGATTGACCAGGGTATATAACGTGTAAACTTACTACATGTGTTCATAATGATACACTGAAATTTGAAAAAGCATGGGCTTTGTATATTGCTTAGAGGAGAACATATGGGTAATCACGGAGCGGTAAACCAGTGACAAATTGATGTATGGTATTTATATATTAACCCCTTATTTTGGAGTTTGACTTGCTCAGGAGGCGGGGGGGGGGGGGGTTAGAGGGCGGGAAGTAGGGGGGATGTAAAGGATTCAGTAAACAGGGTTAAAAGATGTAAATTTATAGCATTTTGTGCGAAGGCATTTGATTAATTTGCTGTACTAATTGTCTTGTATGAGATAGTCATGTATGATTTTTGGGGAGCTTATTTTCTGTACCTTACCTGTTTATTTAACATTAACATACAAAAGACATAATAGGACAGTAAGGGGAAGGTGATCGGGGTGAAAATAGAAAACATAGGATTCTGATTGATGTTGTTGTTGGTCTATTATATTATTATTATATTGTTCTTGCACCACATTGTTATTCCATGATGCAAATTTTACTGGATTTGTTACTGTAATGATCTCCTGTTCAATAAATATTAAATTACAAAATAAAATGGAGTTTCTGCTCACTTAGTTGGAGATATACCTTCAAGCACTTTTAGTTTTGCATATAGCAGGAGCCAAAATATTGTGTTAACAATTAATTGCAACTTTTCGATATTCTAATGCATTATAAAATAAATAGCCATGTAAATACTTTTCTAAGCTTTTTTTTTTTTTTTTAGTGCTGTGGGGCATTGTTCAAAGAAAAGTTGTTTTCCATTTTATTTTTGTGAGGACTCATTAGAAAAAAATGGCTTCTTAGTATATACACATAGACAGTTGACTGTATTTAAACTTTCAGGTTTGATATATTTATTTTGTATAGGGGATTTTTTGTTCCAGAAAGGCTTATTTTGGCCTTTTCTGTCATATGCAGAAGATATGTCCAGCACCCAAAAGTCTGAATGTCATTAGATATACATAGGAACAAAAAACATAAGAGAGAATTGAGTCAAGGCTACTGGCAGGGACTGAATCACTTTGGTGGATTCTGAGCTAGACAGGCAATTACCAAAAAAGGTCAATTGGATGACAGCCATGTGAATTTTTCATCCTGGGATCCCATAGGAACATACGCTGCTTGAAATGAGCACTAGAGCAGTTAGATGAATGTGTGATGCATCTGAATCAAGTCATCTCTTGTCATCTTCTGTAGATGCCAGCCTGCAAGTTTGGCATTGTTTGCTGTATTACTTTATATATTTTATGACTGGTTTTAAATGTTACGTTCATTTGCTAAACAATAAATGAGATTTTACATCGTGAATATAAAAAAACTAATAATTTATTATGTTTATGATTCATTCTTAGAGAAATGCTTTGTAGTTTTGACACTTCACCCTATTGGTTGACTTTAATTAAAAAAAGAAAAGAAAAGCTTTTAGGTTTTATTCAATAGAATAAAAGCAATATAGTTTGGTTACCTTATGTGAGACAGTGTATCACTCTTTGATTTTGGGATTGATGAAAGAAAAAGCCATCTCTCACAGTATGGCCTAGGAGCCATGTGCCAAGCGGACGTAGAGAGTATCTTAGTGGATAGACTGAATTGGGTTCTGGAACTTTTCAGTGGTTCCTGGACAGCGTGGTTAAAGACCAGATACTTGGTGGGTTCAGCACACCCGTGATGTATCTTCCAGTTCCTCTGGTTGGAAGACTTTATATAATCTCTGAAGGAATTGAGGAGTCTTGATTCTCAAAACTCTATTAACCAAGATAGATTTTGGTCATGCTCCCTTGGGAGACATTCAGCAGGGATCCTATCGGTTTTGGGATTTCTCCGAGGACAAGCAGGATGGTAGTCCTCACAAATGGGTGATACCATCAGATGGAGCGCCGACACAGAAAACTTATGCCAAAGTTTCTAGAACTTTGACTTGATCACATTGAGCATGCCCTATACCATGCATCCACGCAGGATCCCTCTTCGGTCTCTCTTTTTCCACAGAGCTGCAGGATCGTGGTTGGTGAGCCTCGTACCTTTTGGGCCATTTTGGCCTAATTTCCATGCGGGTATTTTCACGTTTTTGCATTGCCAGTGATCGACGCTCGGTCCCTCTAGGTTCTCTCTTTAGCATCTTAGGGTTTTTGACATTTCTCAGTAAGTTTCCTTTCATGTCGATACTCCCGGGGTGGTGGTGCAGTTGCTGCCCAGCAGACATCGATGCCTGTTGCTATAGAGTTTGATATTGTGTCCCTTTTCTTTCGTCCTGTCATGGCCACCTCCTGGTTTAAGCAACGCCCTCAGTGACTGAGGACTATGCCCATCAGGGATTCCCATAGTGAATGTGTCCTCTGCTTGGGGGCATCACATGACATCTGGAGTTGCTGAAAATATGCCCAGATGACCCTGAAAGGACGTTGTCTCTGACCTGACAAGATGGAGCGCCTCTTCGAGTCAAGACCGAGACATCGGAGGCGATGGCATAGAGGGACCATGGAGCCACACAGATGGACACTGAACATTTGTCATTGGCAGGGCCATCAGTTCGTTGAGGCCGTTGGCTGATAGGGGCGCTGGAGACTGACCATCACCAAGCTATTCCAGGCTGAGGATGCGCCTGGTTCCTTGTCATCAGCCTCAGCACTGGGGATGGACTGTAACGAGCATTGAGGAAAGCTGAAGAAGCATCGGCATTGGTCCTTTTCGATGCACGGTGCTGGGCACAGGGATGTGCGAGCTTATGTTGTGATGCCCTGAAGCGAACCCCACAGTGAGGAGACCCAGTCCTCTGATGCCAGAGGTGCGCGATGGACTCCATTGGATTCAACAAGCGTCAGCTGCCTCACTAATTTTGTGGTAATTGAATCCACTGTCAAGAAGGCCGAGTGTTCTGAGACCCATTCCTCGGCACCCCTGGGGAAGGATCACAGAGTGATAGATGCTTTTGGGAGGAAGGTATTTTGGCGGCTATTCTTATTGTCCTCATAGCTGCCTACCAGCTTTATATGAGCTAGTATATGCAGGACATCTGGAAGCAGGTTCAGGATGTTGCTGCGCAACAGCCTCAGCAGCAGCAAGGCACAGTCTTGTCGCTGGTTCATAAGGGCCTAGAGTGAGTGAAACACAAGGTCCGCTCAACCTATGATGTTTTCGAAATGGCATCAAGGGTCTCTGCAGTGGGAATCGGTGCCTGCAGGCTTGCACGGCTGCAGGTCTCCGATCTCAGACCAGAGGTACAGGAGCAACTTGTTGACCTGCTGTGCATCTGAGAGAATCTCTTCGGAGATAAGGTCCACCATGCTACTCTTCAGCAGCTCTGTCAGCACTCAGGACCCATCCTACTCATCTAAGAGGTTGGTGAGATCAGGGCCGAGGAAGACTTTCTTCCACCCAAGGAGGTACTATCCTCTGCCCTTTTGCTCCTATCACCAGAGCTCTCATGGCCGTCCCAGGCAGCAAAGAGCTTCAAAACTGCAGCTGGTGCCTCAGTCAGCTTCAGGGACGTTGTTTTGACTGGATAGTAGGGAGTGTAGCTCAGTCGCCTGTATCCTTGGGCGATGGATATGCCAGTCGGGGGAAGGTTACGGTTCTTTGTGAACAAATGGCCCAGTGTTACCTCAGACCAGTGGGTTCTTTGCATTGTCCATCAAGGGTACTGATTAAACCTTTTGGATGCTCTGCCAGATTACCCTCCGAGCCCATTCTGGGCTGATCATGGAGCTCTCCTCCTTCTTGATGGCCTGAACTATCAAACTTATTCCACCAGGGCAAAGAGTGCGAGGATTTTACTTCAGGTATTTCCTGATTCCAAAGAGAACAGGATGATTTCATCCCATCCTAGACTAAGGGCCTTGAACAGATTTCTCAACGAGGAAAAGTTCAAAATGGTTTCTCTGGGCACCTTGATTCCTTTCCTGCAAAAAGGGGACTGGCTGTGCTCCCTCAATCTGAAGAATGTCACAGGTAGTATCTCAGATTTGTGGTGGGAAGACAGTACTTCCAGTACCGCTTGTTGCCATTTGGGCTTGCATTAATCCCATGCATCTTTACAAAATGGCTGGCCATGGTGGCGGTGCACCTCCGCAGGATGGGGGTGTATGTTTTTCCTTATCTGGATGATTGGCTGGTCAAGAGCACCTCTCAGGCAGAGGCCGTCAGTCCATGGGCTTGACCATCTGCGAGTTGGAGTCACTAGGGTTCGTCATCAACTATACAAAGTCCCATCTTAGCCCATCACCTCAATTGGACTTCAGAGGAGCCCTGCTAGACATGGTTCAGGCCAAGGATTTCCTTCCTTGACAAAGGGCCATGAATCTGAGCTAGCAGGTGTTGGCTTAGCACATGTTGAAGTTGTTGGGCCACATGACCATGGCAGTTTGTCACTCCCTTGGCATGCTTATACATGTGTAAGGCCATGCAAAACCTCCAGGATCTCATTTGAGTCACTCCTTGTCCTGGTGGCGGGTACGTTCAGATCTGGAAGGGGGGATCTCTTTCCAAAGTCCTCCTACCCTAATTGTCCTAACTACGGATGCATCCACTGTGGGCTCAGCACACAGGATCTGTTTGCCCAGGAATGTTGCCAAATAAATTTCTTGGAGCTCCAGGCAATCAGATAGGCGCTATGAACTTTCAGAGATTGGCTGTCCAATAAAGTTGTTTTGATTCAAACCGACAACCAAGTGGTGATGTGGTATGTCAACAAGCAGGGGGTGGGGGGGGGGGAGGGGAAAGGTTTATACCTTCTTGTCAGGAAGCTGTTTGGTTGTGGTCATGGACCCTGTCCCATGGGATGGTACTCAGGGCCATGTACTTGGCCAAAATGGAGACTGCATTAGTGAACAGACTGAGTCATGCCTTCAAACCCCATGAATGGTCTCTGGACCAAGGGGTCACAAATTGGATCTTCCGTCTATGGGGAAGCCCGGATATGGATTTTTTTCACAGCTCATTGGAACAGAAAGGTTCTTCAGTTCTGCTCCCTGTAGAAGATGGGTGGTAATCTATCCTCAGATGCCCTCTCTTGACATCGGGGCAAGGGTCTTCTGTACTCCACTGGTGGTGAAGACTCTCTTGAAACTTTGAGGACAAAGGGATTATGGTCCTCATAGTTTCTTATTGGCCGAGACAGGTTCTAGTTTCTAATCCTGAGTAGTTATCCATTCGGAAACCGATCAGTCTTGGGATTGCCCGATTCTCATCATTCCGAATCGAGGCAGGTTCAGACATCCCAACCTCCAGACCCTGTCGCTCACAGCCTGGATGTTGAGAGACTGATTCTACATCCACTCGATCTGTAAGAGGATGTGTCCTGGTGGCTTCTAGAAAGCCTTCCACTAGAAAGTCCTACGGATTGAAGTGGAGGAGGTTTTCCGTGTGGAAAAACTAGATCCTGTCTCCTGCCCCACACAAATACTGCTTGATTATCTTCTACACCTATTGAAAGCTGGCTTGAAGATGCACTCTGTTAGGTTTCATCTAAGTGCAATTGACGCATACCACCATGTTGTACATCAGTGATTCTCAATTGGTGTGTCACCAAGCACACGCAAGTGTGTCGCCACACTTCCCAGTCCCCCGCTGACCCAGCTGTTCCCCCTGCCCCAACAAAATAGGAACTCATCCTCCGCCCGGGCTTAAAATGCTGATGGCTTGGGTGGAACGCAGCAGGAGAGCTGGAGTCAGTGCCACCAGCATGGTCTCTTCTTCCCACCCCCCCCTGCAGCCCCTTGCATCTGTTATATTGCATCTGTTATATTTTGAAATATTTTATTAGTATCTAGAAATTTTTTATATGAGTTTTTAATTATTAGATATTCTATTCATCGGTTATTTTGAAATCTCTTCTTTTTGTGTTACTGCAATTGATTTTATATTTCTTGGTTTGTTTTATGAGGACTGGTGATGTTTCTCTTTTTCCTGTGTTACACTGCATACAGTCTCTCTGGCTTGTTGCAGTTTCCAGTTCAGTTTTTGTCTGCATGTTTCTAGTTATGCTTTATGGTCTCTTTATTCTTTGTTGGGTGAGGGTCTGCACATGTGACTGAGGTGAGGTATTCTGCTGGCGTGTAGTTTCTGTGCAGGGCTCTAGAGCAGCCTGGTTTGGTCCATTTTCCTAATAGGAGGTGTACTGGTGTATTAAGGCCTGGTGTAATATTTTCAGTGTCGCCTTTTCTTAGGTAAGGTGGTTACTGTTTGCTGGAAATTGGTGTTTTGGTATGGGATATTTACTATTTATGCAATTTCTGATCAGACAGAGTACTTGTCTTTCCCTTGTGTCATTCTTAACCATAAAAATAATACCGGACCTTTATTTTTTATTTCTGCCGTGAATTGTAATGAGCAGTGTGTCACGCATGTGAGCGTGGTCTGTCTGGTGTGTCATAATGGAAAAAAGGTTGAGAACCACTGGTATAGATGGTACGCCCATCTCCGTGCAGCAAATTGTTTGTACATTTCATATGGGGAATGCTTCAGTTGAAGCCTTCCCTAAGGCCTCCTGCTGTGTCTTAGGACCTCAACATGGTGTTAGCTCAGCTGATAAAAGCTTCTTTTGAGCCGTTGCGCTCATGAGACCTGAAGTACCTGACCTGGAAGGTCTTATTTTTGGTGGCAGTCACTTCAGCACGCAGGGACAAGCGAGCTCCAGGCCTTAGTAACTTATCCACCTTACACTAAGTTTTTTTCATGACAGGATGGTCTTTCATACACTCTCTAAATTCCTGCCAAAGTTGGTAACGAACTTCCATCTTAATCAGTCCATTGCCCTGCCAACATTCTTTCCCAGGCCCCATTTGCACCAAGGTGAACAAGCCCTGCCCAGTTTGGACTGCAAGAGAGCCTTAGCCTTCTATCTGAAGCAGATAGAAGCCCATAGTCAGTCTACCCAACTTTTTATTTCTTTTGATAGAAATAGGTTAGGCACTGCTGTTGCAAAACAGATGCTGTCGAATTGGCTATCAGACTGCATCTCCTCCTGTTATGCTCAGGCAGACCTGCATCTTGGGGTCAATGTCAAGGCTCATTCTGTTAGCCATGGCAGTATCGGTGGCCCTGTTGCGAGCAGTTCCTATGGAGGAGATCTGCAGAGCTGTGATTATGGAGTTCTCTCTACACACTCGCTAGGGATAGCTGATGTGACAGTAGGTTTGGCCAATCTATCCTTTGGAACTTGTTTGAGGTGTAGAACCCAACTCTGTTCCCGCCTAAGGCCCATGTTATGTATTCAGGCTGCCCCCCCACCCGTTACTAACAAATCTTTTTATGCCCATTGGCACCTAATTTAGGTGTTTTGTTGTTCCCCTTTTCGTTGGGGTGCAGCATATAGATAGGGATTCACCCATGTGTGAGGACTGCCATCATGTTTGTCCTCAGAGAAAGCAGAGTTGCTTACCTGTAACAGGTGTTCTCCAAGGACAGCAGGATGTTAGTCCTCCTGAATCCCTTCCGCCACCCCGCAGAGTTGGATTTCCTCTACCTAGGTTTCTTCTCCTTTATATTTTATCCTTAAATTCTATATTAGAAGACTGAAGGAGACCCCGTGAAGACGCGTGGTATAAAGCATGCTGAGCATGCCCAATGAGTCTCTGTCAAAGTTCTAGAAACATCCATTCGATGATGTCACCCATGTGTATGGACTACTATCCTGCTCTCCTCTGAGAACACTTGTTACAGGTAAGCAATTCTGCTTTTTCTGGTTTTGGAAGAGAATCTACCCAGCTGCACATGTTGCATTAAGAATCTGGACTTTCTCCTGGAATTAATAGACTTTTGCAATAATAGATCTGGGCTGTGAGTCTTCCTTTGACTTTCGTGCTAAAGTGCGATAAGATCTATCCAGTGTTATACCCTGGTACTGGGTGTCTATGCCAATCATTTCTGGTATCCATCTCAGGAAGAAAAATGCTGGATTGGAGCCTTTGATCTTCTCTGGGACTCCGGTGATGTAGATATTATTACACCTGTTCCTGTTCGCAAGGTCCTCATGCCATTCTGTCAGTTGCTTCATTTTTACTCCATGGCTTCTATCTTGATGCTTTTGGCTGTCCTGGAATCCTCCAGTTCACTACTCCTCTTCTCTGATTGTTTAGCACTATGCTAACTATCTGGGTGATGCTGTTCATGGCCAATTCCAGCCAAGAGGCCAGAGATGCAGAAATATTCATACCAAATTTGTCATAATCTGTTTTATGGTAGTGACAGCATCCACACATACTGTCACCTCTGACCATTCTGTGAAGGAGCATACATAAAAAGCCCTCCGAACCCTATAAAGGACTGGTCCCAGCTGTCTGGTCCTGTTCCACTTTAAGACAAGGCATTCTGGGTGGAGGGCAACTCCTCGGAGCAGGAATATAGCATAGGATCAGAGGAGAGCAAAATAGGCCTGGGAGGGGGGAATTAAATGAAAAGAAAACTTTGTAGGAATACCAAAATGTTAGAGTTGAGCGTTCTCTCACTGTGTGTTAAAATGTATTCCTCAATAAAGATATAGTGGAAAGAAGCTTGGGACCTACAGGAGAAGATAGCTCCTTCACACAGAAATGTGAGTAGAGAGGGGAAGGAGGCCTTGAGAATAGGAATGCGTCATATTTTGTGAATATAATTTTTATTAATGTTTTTGTGAATACTGAAGATTTGAAGCACTGTTAAAAAAAAACAAACAAAAAAAAACAAACAAAAAACAAACAAACAAACTGAGAAAAGCCATGCACTCTTTCTCCAAAAGTTTTTTCAGCATCTAAGGCTTTGCCCCCAACTGCCTTTCTATTTGATCTTGTTGGTGACCTCCGATAACTAGGTGTGGTCTCTTAAAGGCTCGTTGGCAATAGCATATAGTATTATGTCTTCTGCTCCCTCAGCTTTTAAGACCTATAGAAGCCTGTATCTTATTTTAGTTTATTTTGCCAGAGAGTGCATGACAGATAATTATAGCAAGAGGCCCCTGTTTCTGACACAACTATACTCTATGTCCCATAGAGAAAGGGGCAATACAGCTTTAAAAAAAAAAAAAAAAAGTTGTCTCAATGCAGCCAAACATGAGACTTGATTTACTAAGGCTTTTCTCCCATTCTGTGTCTATGGGAAAATTGCTTAGTAAATGAGACCCATAGTTTGCTGCTATCTTCAAACATTGCTGGATTATACAAGTGGTCACCAGCTGTGATAGTCGTTTTGTCCTCAGGCAGTTTGAGTAAGGTTGATCCAGGGAACCAGCCCTCATGCAGATAGCCTCTGAAGCACCAGTCCTGGCCTCCTCCCCTCAGTGCCCCACTTTGGCTGAGTCATTCTGCCTCCTCAGCGATTTTGTCTCCTCAACCTGGAGGTCCACAGAGCGCTGGCTCCACTTCAAGACAACTGACCTGCTGGTGTTCTTCACTCCTGCCAGCTTCCACAAGGCGCTGAGTCAGGACCTGATGCTCCAAGGCAGCTGGCAATGCTTCTGGGTCTGTCCTCCTTACTGCTCCTGCATTGTAGCTTGGAGGCACAGTTCAGCCAGCACCTTGCTCATTACAAATGGTTGGGTCCAAGGCTATCACCAGGTCACAGCAGCACAGCTAAAGACATCCATCTATCCAGATCTATTTTTCAGCAATCCAGAATATTTAATTGCAAGCTGTCACCTTTCTCATTTTAAAATTGATACTTCTCAGCTGTATATGGCAGTTTCTCCACTGTTTGTTATGTGTATGTTTGGGGAGAAGGGAGCTTCCGGATTAGGTAGCTATTTTAGGTGCTGCTCACTAGCTCCCCCCATAGACATTTTAAAGGTAGCCCTCTTTATATTGTGAATTTATTATGCTGGACATTTTTTGCATTTTATTTTTCATCTAAGAATTTTTTCTTTGCTTCTGGGTTGAGAATCTGGTAATTCAAAATGGATAGATGTCATCAGTCAATATGGCAAATTATTTTTAGACATTCAAGATACAGGATTTGATATTTTTTCCCTTAATTTTATTCAGAGCCACTTTGTGTGTGCCCTTGTAAACAGGCTCTTTGTTCGCTCACCCAAGAGGCAGGATTTGACTAAATCAAGCTGAAAGAAGATATTCAGCTCAATTGCTTTATTAAGATGACTGTGTGCATAGTTGCTGCTACTGTGTATTCTTTCTCTTGTTTGGAATACCTCAAGTTAGGGTAATAGAGATGCTTTGTTTACATAAATCAGTTAAGCTGCATCCCTCAGAGGAATGAAACTGTAGTTTTCACTGGTGACAGGTGATCCATTTACAAATGAAATTACAAGATGGGAATGGAAGCTTAAGTTTGCTTTTCAAGAAGGGTATAGCTCAGGGTTGCAGGATATTTGCTGTTTCTGCTCATACACAATGCAGTGCGGGCTAACAGGGATTTGCTGAGTTTGAGTTTCAGGGCCTTGGTGCTTCTGGAAGGGTTGGATCTTTGGCAGCTGTTAATCTTTGTTCAGATCACCTTATACCACTTTGAATAATTTTCTGTGGCTGTTATGGTTTTTTTTAGTTATAAGTACTTTAAGATTTCAGTTCAATTTGAATAAAATAATGTGGTTAACATATTAGTTGAGTTAGATACATAGAAATGTAGGTCCCTAGATTGAAGGCGATTCATTTTTATTGGCTTTATATATCTGTGGCTAACTGTCAAGAGTTTAGGCTTCTTTCATCAGTGGATTTACTTAGCATACTTTTCTTTTGGCTTCTATATTAAATTCAAAGAGATTACAAACTTTTGTTTGTACAAACTCCTGGAGTAATTTCTGTAAATAAAAATGAAGCTTCTCATTTAAAGTCTTGATGATATATTGCTTTGTGCTTCATTTCTTCCCTCTGTGACAGTCTAAGCTAATCTTGTGCCATTATTAATGTTTTGTAACCGTGAAAAAAAATAATAATCTGCAGCAATTATATTGTTTAATAAAGAAGACACACTTGCCAGGTAGCAATATAAACGAGCAAATAATTCTGCATCTTATAATAAATTTGCTTTGCTTGTTGCATAGAATGAGTTCTTTATTTGCACTGAAGCCTAGAAATATTTTTTTCAGACAGGGAAATTGGCCTTATAAGTTCAGCATGTCTGTCTATCACTCTGCCCCCATCTTCCTGAAAGTGTCCTGCTCCCTTATAACTTTGGAACTCTTTACTCAAGTGCATTCAGATTTCTGCCATAGATAGCGCACCCAGTGGCTCGTGGCTCACACTTTTCATGTGTCCCTAATGCCCCATTTGATTATTTTAAAGTATTTTTATTCCACTTACACCAATAAATCGTACTAAGCTTTCTTAGAATCCCTTTTTCTTTTCTGTAGGAATCAGATCAGTTCAGTTAAAATCTCAGGTAAGTCAGAGCACATTGTGATGTCATTGAGTTGCATTGCACTTGTTTAGTGCCTATAGGTCTTTGGTTACATATTTTGAAATATAGCCCCATGCCTTGCAAGTCACCTCTCTCTCTTAAATGAAGAAAAACAGAATTAGTAATCTTAGGTCAGAGTACATTGTGATGTCATCAAGCATTTTTAAAACTAGTTTCCTGCAAGTAAACTGGTCTTAAAGTCATCATATCCTTCTCTCTCTCACCCTTTCCATGCAAATGTATATGCCCCCAATTAATGTTTGAGCCATTTATTGCATTTTATTCAGATTTCTGCCATAGACCGTAATGCTTCAGACAATCCCTTACACTTAAACTTGCTCTTTGCTTATTGTTTAAAAAAAAAACTTACTTTCTATAGGAAAATAGGACAGCTCAGTTGAAATCTCAGGAAGCTCAGAGCACAATTTCATGTAGCACTTTTAAAGCTTTGTTCTTGATTGATGCCTGTAGAACCCCAATCTATAGTTTGAAATTAATGTGTCAAGCAAGTCTAATCTTTCTATGGAAGAAAAAGAAAAGTTGAAATGTCAGGTAGGTCAGTGCATGTTATGATGTCATTGAGGATATTGAAAGCTGCTCTGCCATTGGTTGGTAATCATAACCATATGCAAATTGTGCACTAAAGGAATCTAGGTGTCATGAAACATTCACACATCTTGGTTTTCCTTTGGATTAATTAATTTGATGCAGCTTACTTTTTCAGAGGGTTCTGAGTGCCACTGAAAAGTAGATTATAAAGAATCATGACAGAAACACACAGCAAAATCTTTGCTAAAGATTTTGAAGATAAGGCTTTGTGCCTTGCTCTCTAAAGCATAGCTAAGCTACTGCTATGATAGGAGTAGCCTGCCTGCTTATAAAGTGCAACCAGATAGTCTTATAGTGAACAGATACAGCATGTGATGGGAATTAAGAGACAGACTGAGAACAACCAGTAGTGCTGTAATAAATATTTTAAGCCTGGTGCATAGACAAAGCACAAAATTAGATCCTTCAGTAATCAAGTGCTAGTAATCCAGTCTGATTTTGCTTAGCTATCAGATGAATAGGATGTTTCTCACTTGTGTTATCTGGTTTCTCACTTTGGCCAGAAGCAAACTACCAATATCTTAGAAGCTAATGTCTCACTGTCAGTGAAGAAATTGAAGCTTATAAGAAGTTGGATATTTCAGCAGGACAATGATCCAAGATGTACCTCAAAATAAACCATGAAATACAGCAAAGAAAGATGAAAGTTTTGGAATGGATTTCACAGTGCCCAGAAAATCTGTCGGGAGATCTCAAATATGCAGTGCATGCAAGGAGACTTAAGAATAATTCTGAGCTAAAAGAGTCCTACAAGGAAGAGTGGAAAACATTTATATAAGCAAGAATAGGAGGACTCTTAACTGGTTACAAGAAATGTTTGGAAACTGTTATTTCTGACAAAGGAGATGTTACAAAGTACTGACTGAAAGAGTGCACAAACTTTTGTGCCAGATTCAGTGTTTCCTTATTTTGAATCTGTAAAAAAAACTTGCAAATAAACATTTATGTATTCACATTTGTAGAAAGATGTCATGTTAAACTTATAACAAATCAAATAAACCACACAACGGTGCAAACTTTTTTTTAATTAATACTATATCGCAAATATCAAAAGCACTGCACATACAATTGATAGTGCCTTGCAAAAGTATTTGAACCCCTAAAAAGTCAACAGATATTTGTGGATTACAAATGACACTTAAACAGATTGTTCCATACAATGGGACAGATTTTAAAACATACGCGCAGCTGTGCGCATGTTATAAAATCAGGGGGTGCACACTAGTGCAAATTGCACGTGCCGAGCCCTCGGGCAGCCCCGCTGGCTTTCCCTGTTCCCTCCAAGGCCGCTCCGAAATTGGAGCGGCCTCAGAGGGAACTTTCCTTCCCCTCCCTGTCTCGCCCCCCAGCCCTAAAGAGAACCCCTCTGTACCTTTGTTTTGGAAGTTACGCCTGCCGACTGCTGGCGCGCGATCCCCCGCGATGGCCGCTGTGCTGGAGTCCTCGGCCACACCTCCAGGACCGCTCCTGTCCCGTCTTCCCCGCCCCGTCCCACCCCTTCAGAAAAGCCCCAGGACATACGCGCGTCCCGGGGCTTTATGCGCGCCGTTGGGCCTTTTGAAAATAGGCCCGGCGCACGTAACCCCCCCTACGCATGTAAATCCTCGAAAATCTGCCCCATTATGTTTTTTGCAAACTAGTATGCTATTAAAGTAAATGTTCAAACACAATTCATTATTTCTCTGCCTGTTTTGTTAAATAAAATTAATAACTGAAAAATGCTGCTTTATTAAGGATTCAACCCCTGTGCTGTGGAAGCTCCAAGTTTACACAGATGAAAGATATTGCCCTAACAATTGGCTT
The DNA here is from genome assembly GCF_901001135.1 of Rhinatrema bivittatum. Lineage (NCBI taxonomy): Eukaryota > Metazoa > Chordata > Amphibia > Gymnophiona > Rhinatrematidae > Rhinatrema > Rhinatrema bivittatum. The sequence goes on from NC_042619.1 coordinate 75,565,482, forward strand.
ACAATTTGACTCTACCTGTTAAACATTAAAACAAAAAAAGGGGTCATTTTTTCTAGATAAAAGACCCCATAATTCCAGTACCATTGCTCAGACTATGAATCTGAGGGAAAGCTGTGAAAATGAAGACCAAAGAGCATTCTAAGGAAATTAAAGGTAAAATTATAGACATGCACAAGATAGGAAAAGGCTACAAAATAATATCCAAATGCTTGTATATGCTAGTGAATATTGTTGGATCAATTGTGAGGAAATGGAAGTTGCATCATACCACCCAGACAGTGCCTAGACAAGGCCATCCCTCAAAACTCAGCATCAGAGCAAGGAGGAGACTTGTGAGGGAAGCCACAGAGAGGCCAACAATCACTCTAATGGAGCTACAGTGGCTGAGACTGGAGTGGAGGTGCACTGGTCAACCATATCAAGAGCTCTGCAGAACATTTAGATAGACATGTTTTATTGGGACACAGCCAGCATGGATTTACCCAAGGGAAGTCTTGCTTCACAAATCTCCTACATTTTTATGAAAGGATGAATAAACATGAGGTCAAAGGTGAACCAGTAAATATGATTAATTTGGATTTGCATAAGGCGTTCAACAAAGTCCCTTACGAGAGGTTTCTAAGAAAGAGAAGAGGGGCAGTTGATAGGACATCTCCGGTGACCTAGTTCTAAGAAAACTAAAAAGTCTAACTGGTTAAAAGGCAGGAAACAGAGAGCAGGATTAAATGGTCTGTTTTGATAGTGGAAAAAGGTAAACAGTGGAGTGCTTCCGGGATCTGTACTAGGACCTGTGCTTTTTAAAATATTTATAAATGATCTGGAAAGGGGCACGACAAGTGAGGTGCTTAAATTTGCGGATGACACAAAATTATGTAGAGTAGTTAAATCTCAAGCAGATTGTGATAAATTATAAGAGGACCTTCTGAGACTGGAAGATTGGGTGTCCAAATGGCAGATGAAATTTAAATGTGGAAAGTGCAAGGTGATGCATATAGGGAAAAATAACCCTTGCTGTAGTTTCACGATGTTAGGTTCCACATTAGGAGTTACCACCCAGGAAAAAGATCTAGGCATCCTTGAAATCGTCAGCTCAGTGTGCTGTGATGGTCAAAAGAGCAAACAGAATGTTAAGAATTATTAGGAAGGGTATGGTGAATAAAATAGAGGACGTCATAATGCCTTTGTATCGCTCCATCTTCTACAATGGCCAAGTCAATTGAGAATCTGTGGCACTTTTTGAAAATTGCAGTCCATAAGCATTGTAAAACCAAACTGAACAATTAGGAGCAAATCTGCCAGGAAGAATGGGCAAAAATCACTCCCAGTGTGCAAGGCTGGTAGAAACTTACCTCAACAGACTTAAAGCTGCTGTTGCAGCAAAAGGTGGTTCTACCAAGGTCTAGTATGATGCGGTTGAATAATTATGCAAGAAGCATTTTTCAGTTTTTAATTTAATTTTACAAAAAATGCAGAGAAATAATGAATTGTGATTTTGAAAATTTACTTTCAGGCCAATGCAATAAAGTGCATTATGATCACATTTTTTTGTTACAGTAATTATTGTGGCTGCAGAGTTTTGTAAAAGGTGTATGGGGCGTAATGTTGATGTAGTAGATCCTAGTAATAGTGAATTACAATAATCCGTTCCAGAAAAAATCAAGGTCCCGATATCTTGGAATGTGAGGTCACCGGAGACGGCCTAACAACTGCCCCTCTCTCTCAAGATTCCCGATGGAGTGGAGAGGGATGGCATATCTAGCAGCTCCCCCCGCGGCCTCTCGGTGTTGACGCCCCTGATGCCGGAGTAGGTGATTGCAGAGAGCACACCCCCGGATGTCATGCATCACCCCCAGGCAGAAGACACAAACCATGCGGATCAGGGATAGACACTTGGGGCATCATCGAAAGCCGGACAACGCCATTAAAAACAGCCGGCGAGCGGTCGATGGCCGGCGGCCACCAAGAAGAGACACACCAGGAATCGACTGCAGCAAGGGGGGAAAAAGTCAACCTACCGCACCACAGGAAGGACACTGACCGGTGGAAGAGGGACCCGGCGCAGAAACTACCGGAAAACGATGGAAAAAATGAACGAAAGAGCAGAGCTCCACTACCACGAGGCAAGCACTTCGCGGAAAAAAAGAGACTGAAGAGGGGCGCGCGCTTAGTGGCATGCTGGGCGTGCTCAGTGTGCCAGTCAAAGTTCTTAGAAACTTTGACAGGTTTTTCCGTGCCAGGCTCCAGCAAGCAGGATAGTAGTCACCCACATGTGAGGACTAGCATCCTGCTTGCCTTGGAGAAATGGTGTGCGATTAAGCACCATTCCAGCCAGCTGCAGGGGAGCCCAAAGAAGAGTTGGGTATACAGCTGACAAGGGGAGGAAGAGGAGGAAAGGATGAAAATGGGTGCTGTGGGAGGAGGAGTTGACTGAAAATATCAGGCATCAGAGGAAGACAGACATACATGGGTGTGGGAGTAAAGCCATGCGGGAGTCATCCAATGTGGGGGTGGGGCAGAGAGAAGACAACATTTAATCCACTAAACCTGAGGTTTTATGGATTAAGAAATCAACCTTAACTTTTTATCCTCTGGCTGTAGTCTTATGGACCCTGCTCTGAATGTTGGATAACGTGGGCACAAATCTTTTTAAATAAATACATAAAATAGATGATATTTTGCTCTCTCTGCAACAAGAAATATGGATTTTGGGGGTAGTACTAGATTCAGATTTAAAATTGCATTCTCAAACTCTTAAAGTGGTTCAGTTCTTTCTTCTTACAGCTAAGAGACAATTGAAATTTGCAATCTTTCCTCTTGAGGAACTTTGGCAGCTTATATTCATTGCTGCTATAACAAACCCACTAGATTACTGTCATGCTTTGCATATCGTGGTGACCAAAGTGCAGCAGCGTAGATTACAATTGATTCAAAACACAGCCACGCATATTCCCTAGGAATTTAAATCTAGTGATCACATTACCCCAGGGTTAAAATCTTTGCACAGGCTGCCTGTGGTCCATAGAATAGATTTTAAGATTCTTTGCTTAATTTTTAAAACCTTGAATGGATTATCTAAAAAAATATGTAATCAATCGATTGGTTTGTCCCATTTCAGTTGGAATCTAAGATCCTCACAGGAGGTTAGACTTACAAATTCCTTCACTAAAGATGATGAAAATGGTAGGGAGACAAACTTTTTCATTTAGAAGGCCAGTCATAGAGTTCTATGCCAAATTAATTTTGAAATATTTCAGATTGAGTTTTCAGAAACACAGAGGCAGGTTTTTTTTTGTTAGATTATCTTTTGATGGAAGTTAATAAGATTTTTTAGGAGTTTATTCTGCAGCTGTTTCATTTGGTTTAATATGTTTTGGTTTAAGTGTAATTTAAATTGTTTTGTTCACATTTTATGTTTTATTTAAAGTTATGTTTTATTGTATTTTGTGTTGTACATTTATGTATTTTATGTTTATTGTTTTTGTAAATCAGCCTGTAGTCTTTATTATTGAGCAGTATATAAACTGGAGATATATATAGATACCCATATAAATGGGAGCTGACGGGCAGGGACAGGGAAGACTGTACATGAGATGGGAGGGCTAAGGGAATCTACAATAGGGCGTTCGGGAGTGGAAAGGAGAGAGAGAGAGACTATATGGTGCAGTTAGTGTAGCTGTGTTTAAAAAAGGATTGGATAAGTTCTTGGAGGAGAAGTCCATTACCTGCTATTAATTAAGTTGACTTAGAAAATAGCCACTGCTATTACTAGCAACAGTAACATGGAATAGACTTAGTTTTTGGGTACTTGCCAGGTTCTTATGGCCTGGATTGGCCACTGTTGGAAACAGGAAGCTGGGCTTGATGGACCCTTGGTCTGACCCAGTCTGGCATGTTCTTATGGGCTGGATGTGGTGAGGAGGCAGAGAAACAGTGAAATAGGGTGGAGGTAGGATGGAGTAAGGGTGGTAGGGAGAGCAAGATAGGATTTGGTATGGGGCCATGAAGTGGGAGAGAGGAGGATCCAGAATAGGGAGGGAGGAAAAGGATTACAGATACAGTGAGAGAGGACTAGAGCTTTTAGGACAAAATTGGAGAGGAGAGCACATTTTGGGTAGAGGGAAAATTGAGAATTTATTAATTACCTGCTAATTTCATTTTCCTTAGTGTAGACAGATGGACTCAGAACCAGTGGGTTATGCTCCCCTGCCAGTAGATGGAGACGGAACAAACTAACGTCACAGTATATATACTCATGCAGTATATATATATTGTAGTCTGTGTATGTGTGTGAAAGAAAGAACTTATGTATGTAAAATAGTTCTTATTGTAAGTGTTCTTGAATGTGTGAGCTCTTAATATGAGTTCTGAATGTGAGAATTCTTGATCCTAAGTTCCTGCCTAAGCTGGTGACTGATTTTCATCTCAATCAGTCAATCATTCTTCCCACCTTCTTTCCGAGGCCTCATTCACACCAGAGCGAACAGGTGCTGTACAGTTTGGATTGCAAGAGGGCCTTAGCTTTCTATCTAGAATGCACAGCAGGTCACAGGCAGTCCACACAACTCTTCATATCTTTCGACAAGAATAGACTGGGAGTTGCAATGAACACGCAAACTCTGTCCAACTGGTTGGCGGATTGTATCTCTTTCTTCTATGCGCAGACGGGCCTTCAGCTTGGAGGCCGTGTCAAGGTTCATTCTGTGAGAGCTATGGCGGTGTCGGTAGCCTGCTTGCGGGAAGTTCCTGTTGCCAAAGTCTGCAGGGCTGCAACATGGAGTTCCTTACACACGGTCTCTGCCCACTGCTGCTTGGACAAGGATGGTCAGCATGACAGTAGCTTTGGCCAATCTGTCCTTCGCAATCTCTTCCAGCCTTAAACCCAACTCTCCCTGCTTAGGGCCCATTGTTAAGGTTCAGGCTGCCTCCCTCTGTTTCCAACAGCACCATAGTTTCTTGTGCCCGTTGGCACCCACTTAGGGGCTGTTGGTCATTATTGTATCTGGGAGCAGCCTGCTTTTCCTAGGAGAAAGCAGAGTTGTTTACTTGCAACAGGTGTTCTCCTAGGACAGCAGGATGTTAGTCCTCAGGAAACCTGCCCGCTACCCCACGGAGTTAGGTTCTCCTGCAATTTGTTGTTTTATTTTTTTGCTCGTGAGGGACCCTGGGTGGAATCACAGATAGTGGAATGCTGGGCATGCTCAGTGTGCCAGTCAGTTTCTAAAAACTTTGACAAAAGTTTTCCATGCTGGGCTCCATCTGATGATGTCACCCACATGTGAGGACTAACATCCTGCTGTCCTAGGAGAACACCTGTTACAGATAAGGAACTCTGTTTTTTTGTGAATCACTATTTAGCTTTAAGTAACTGTGTTGATCTAAAATGTCATCTGCCTGATACATAATATATCTTATATCTGATGTTGGATCTTTGCAGGCAGTCTACATTGTGAGATGTACTATGAGTGTTTAACACAGAAATGTCAAAACATGCAATCAGAAAAAGACTGTGTGACATATCTAGTCTGCCCATCCACACCACTGCTCAGCTGTATAAGCCCTACTGCCCCTTCAGCGATCCCCTGTGCTTGTCCTATGCTTTCTTGAATTCATAATTTGTCCTTGCCTCCAGCTCCTCCACGGGAAGGCTGTTACATGCATCTACTACCCTTTCTGTAAAGAAATTTTTCTCTAGATTATCCCTTAGTGTACTCCCTTTCACCTTCATCCAATGACCTCTCGTTCCAGAGCCTCCTTCCATTGATATCTTGGAGGTATTTAAACATGTCTATCATATCTTCCCTATCCTGCCTTTCCATTCTCTGGAGTAGAAAGAAGAGACAAGAAAGCAGTAGGGATGATAAATGGATTGAAAGGGAACATGAGCAACAAACATTTCTGGTTATAGTGTAATGGCTTCTAACATTTGCCATACTATTTGAAATAGAAGTGATAGCATTGACTTTCATGAAATCTCTGTCTATATATTTATCAAAGGTTTGTGTTGGTTGGTCTTCCACTTTGTTGTCTCTGTTTGTGCCCACCAGAGAGTGCCAGGAACATTGACAGGTGCACTGTGCAAGGACAATATTCTGTGTCTGCAAAGGCCTGTCGCACAAATACAAAGGCATGCACAGGCACCTATAGACACTCGGAGACACAGGCTTACACGCACACAGGCTATTTTTGTCCAGACAACCCGAGCATCATGGGTACTGTTCAGTAATATGTTCTGTCTATGAAATCCTGTCTCTCACACTCCCACACATAGGGACAGGCAGGCATAAACACACAAAAGCTTGAAGAAGTGCATACACTGGCTTACACACGCATACAGGCTTGCAGGCAGGCACAGGCACATGCAGAGACACATAGGCACAGGCCCCCCACACGCGTGCATGCACAGGTAGACACACACACACACACACACACATATGTACAGGCACCCAAACAGATGCACAAACAGGCAGAGGTGCACACAGACACAGGCCTCCACACACACAAGTACAGGCATAGACAAACACAGGTACATACACACAGGCAGACAGAGACTAGACTACCCGAGCAATGTGGACACATTTCGCTCATCTTTGATAGGACTGGATTGAGAGTAGTTTTGTGTGGTGTTAACTGTGGCGCAATGTGATTCTAGAGGTCTGACGTTTGAAGGCCACCATTCACAGCCGGTGATCCATCTTAGCAATGTTATTGTATGTAGCAGCCAAGGGAGGGCCCCAGGTTTGCTTGTCCTTATAGCTGTGTCATGGGGAAGAAGAGAAATGGAAGATGATTTAGGGGAGAGAGGTGTTTCCCTTTTGTGGATAGATGGCAGAACTGAAGCACTAGAAACTGGAAGTGGGAGGAGGCTAAAGGCATGGAAATTAATCTAAAGCAAAATCATTTCAGTGAAATATTCAGTGACTTTAAATCTCACTCTTGGGTCATGCCAAATGTCATGGATTATTATGGATGCAACAGTGAAAGCTGTCTGAAAAGTATAACTTTTCCCTAATAATGTGTGGTACTAAATGTGATGATAGAGTGAGAATGAGACTTACTTTCTCTGACAGAAAATCTAACAAAATCATATATATTTTAGGACAAATGGCTCTCCATCTTTCCTTATTCTTAGTGACAGGAAAGCCAAAAATAGGAACTTTGTCCAGAATTTAACAAGGTTTTGCACAAAAATGCATCTAACAAAATTGTCAGTGCTGATACTGCATAACTTTAATGATCAGTTTCCCTTCCAGTAGTTATAACAAAGTTTTCAACTGGGGAAAAAACAAAAATTGTTTCAGAAACAACTTTAGTATCCTTCATTAACCTTAATTCTTATCTTTTTTTTATTCTCATACACAATTATTCTTTTTGTTAGAATTCTATATTTTAATCATGCTTTTTTTTTTCTGAAATGTGTGGGATCCACTTTAGGATCTTTGTCTTCTGAAAGTGTTGGAGAGTGTTCTCCTTGGACACAATCTATAACCCTCTATTTCATTATTTGGGGAGTGAAGAGAAATGAGTGCTGTGTAAGGACTTGTTTTGTGCAGCAGATGTGGGGAATCTAGGGAATGAGAGATGTGTTTGGAAAATAAGAGTAATAACATCATTAACCACACTGATGTCTTCTGTGATATTTTCTTGCTCAAGAGTAGCAGTGTGCTGCTGATCAACTTGGACAGTGCTGTGATCAAGAAAGAAAGGCACCTTTTATCCAGAAACTGCTCATGTAACATTATAATGTATTCTATCAAGCAGTGTTTTCCACTATCACAGGTCTCTTAACTATGATAAGGTTTCTTCCGCTCTGCCGAATATGACTGATATTTCAGATCGCTCAACCAGTATCTCCCCAACATGAGGATGTTGGGGAGGTACCTGTCCTAGAGATGATTTTCAAGGGTGATGGTCTGGATAAACTGAATCAAATCACGGTGAACCTGGAAGATGTAGTAAGCCAGATTGATAAACTAAAGAGTAGCAAATCACTTGCACTGGATTGTATACATCCCAGGGCTCTGAAAGAATTAAAAAATGAAATTTCAGATCTATTAGTAAAAATTTGTACCCTATAATTAAAATTGTCCATTGTACCTGAAGACTGGAGGGTGCCCAATGTAACCCCAATATTTAAAAAGGGCTCCAGGAGTGATCTGGGAAACTATAGACCAGTGAGCCTGCCTTCAATGCCAGGAAAAATAGTGGAAACCTTTCTAAAGAATAAAATCACAGAACATATAGAAAGACATGGTTTAATGGAACACAGCCAGCATGGATTTACCTAAGGGAAGTCTTGCTTCACAAATCTGCTACATTTTTTTTGAAGGGGTTAATAAGTGGATAAAGGTGAACTAGTAGATGTAGTGTATTTGGCTTTTTAGAAAGCATTTGACAAAGTCCCTCATGAAAGGCTTCTAAGAAAACTAAAAAGTCATGGGATAGGAGGTGGTGATCTTTCATGGATTGCAAATTGGTTAAAAGACAGGAAATAGAGTAGCATTAAATGGTCAGTTTTCTCAGTGGAAAAAGGTAAACAGTGGAGTGTCTCAGGGCTCTGTACTTGGATCAGTGCTTTTCACTATATTTATAAATGATTGGAAAGGTATAAAACGAGTGAGGTGATCAAATTTGTAGATGACACAAAATTATTCAGAGTAGTTAAATCACAAGTGGATTGTGATAAATTGCAGGAAGACCTTGTAGGACTGGAATATTGGGTGTCCAAATGGCAGATGAAATCCAATGTAGACAAGTGCAAGGTGATGCATATAGGAAAAAATAACCCTTGCTGAAGTTACACAATGTTAGGTTTCACATTAAGAGTTACCACCCAGGAAAAAGATCTAGGTGTCATAGTGGATAATACATTGAAATAGTTGGCTCAATGTGCTGTGGTGGTCAAAACAGCAAACAATGGCCTAGATTCATCATTTTGCTATAAATTTCACATGAATAGTGCCCGTGATTAAAAAAAAAAAAAAAAAAAAAGGGGCATAGTTAGGGTAATTTTTGAGTTACTGCAACTCGTGCTATTTTACCGCTTTGCATAGGTATTTTACTGTAACATGTTAAATTTATTGCACCTGTGATATTTTCTCTTCGCAGTTTGCAAAGTGCACAGACAGGCATTTCCTTGTTTTGGGCTGCTCCTGGAGAAAGAGAGAGAGAGTGAGCCTCTGTCAAGCTAGGGCGAGAGTACATGGTGGAAGTCTCATCTTTGTGTTCCTTTCCTCATTCCAAATCACATCAGAAGTTTTGTCATTAGTCCAAGAATGCTTCCCAGATAGCTGCAGGAAAAGTGAAACCACTTCTTTCACCAAGATCTCCACTTCCCTGGAATGAGAGTTGGGTTTGTGGGCCACCTTCTCCTTTCTGTAGATAAGAGGGTTGATTGCCAGTAGTCTTTGGAGCTTGAAGTTGCCTCCTGGTATCTGGAGTCTGAAGGCTGGCCATGGTCTTTGCTACTGCAAGCAGTGGGCTGTTCTTGAGAAGCTGAGATTCCTGCAGTCTGCTTAGTCTCCCTGAAAGCAAAGCCTTTGAGGCATCCATTATTTTTACATAGTGCTGCAGAAAAAGAAGTGGGGTGTATGGAGGTACCTCTTTTATATAGTTGGAATGCAGGTAGGTGCTGAGATGTGATCTGTCTTATGTGATGCAAATGGTCCATGCTGAGATCTCAACTACTGCATGTTAATTCTTCCTATTCCTTATGAACCCTTATAGCTATCTTCTTATGAGATGCTTAATTTATCTATCTATGTGAAGAAACCTGCCCAACAATGATCTGTTTCTACAAATTCTTATATATACATCTATTCCTTTACTTGATTAATATTTCTCCCTACAAAATTGAGATGATGTATGCAGTACAAAACTTTGTCACTCCTTTACTCATGAAGCTGGGGTCCCCCCCCCTAATCTTATAGAGCCAAGGTAAATAAGTGGTTCAGAATATGCAAATGAGATAGTGTAGGCAGGCGTTTTTGCTCTTCTGTCCCTAGTTAATGCTAATTCCACAGCCAATGCTTTTTTTCCAACCTCTTTTGCTAGGGTTTTGTCATGTTCAAAAAGAGAGCTGGAATCGCACATAGTATAGTCACAGCCCTCAGTCTCCTGTGGCAGCTCAGGGGTAGATTCTTTGGCAAAGATTAGAAAAGTGTTCAGCAGTTGTATGCCATGTTTACATACATTAACAAAGACAACCTTGGTTCACCAAAGACCTCCGAAAACTCAAACAATCCCTCAGAAAGAAAGAAAGTGAATGGCGCAAAACACCTTGTCCAAGCACGCTATCCACATACAAATTTGCTCTCCACCACTACAGGAACTCCACCTTAAGAGCAAAAAGGGATTTCTACGCCCATAGGATCCACAACATTATCTTCGACCCTAAAGCTTTATTTTCATACGTATCCGAACTAACACAAACCAACGCCCCAACAACCCCCATTGATCAAGCACAATCCAAAGCAGATGATTTAGCGCTTTTCTTCCAAAACAAAATATTCAACCTCTTAACTCAGCTGCCCCCGGGCCCATCTCCTACTATCAGCCTCTCTTGTCAAACAAACAAAAACATATTTTTTGAAGCATTCGAACCCACTACTGCTTCAGAGATCCACTCTCTCTTAAAGAAACTGAAACCCTCCTCCCATCTATCTGACCAAATCCCTTCAAAACTTCTCCTTCTAATACCAGACACCATATCCAATACCCTGGCCGATATCATAAATTGTTCTTTAGTGCAAGGAATTTACCCAGAAGCCCTAAAACTAGCATCGATCAAACCCCTTCTAAAGAAACCAAATTTGGACCCAAACGACAACAACAACTTCCGCCCTATTTCCAATCTTCCTTTTATTGCCAAGATATTTATTTATTTATTTATTTAACATTTTTCTATACCGAACTTCATGACAAGCTTCATATCAGGCCGGTTTACATCAAACTTAGGGATTAACTTAACAAAACCATATAACATGAAGGCCGAAGCGCAGGTACAAATAACAAGGAGAATAAACTTGGGGGCTATAGTAGCCAGGAAACAAAGGACAGAAAAAACTGGAGAATGAACACGAATAAATATACAATGGCTTTAGGCCATTGTATATTTATTCGTGTAAATATATATATTTAATATATAAACACATATATATAACATATAAATATATATATATATATATATATATCATATATATATCATATACAATATTATATATTATATATTATATATAAACATATATATCATATATAAATATATATATAAATATATATATTTAGTTTAGGCCCCAATGCCCTATGTGCTCTCTCAATTTTCACTGTAGTGGTAAGGTTACAATCCTCGTGGGCACTATCCCCTTGCCCATGTAGGATTTCGCTGCAAAGCTTGGAAACAACTTGTACACAGTCTGAATACTCCGGGGTATCCGGGATGCCTCTAAACCGGAGATTTATCCTGCCGCTTCTGTTCTCTAAGTCCTCAAGCTTCAGGGACAATTGCTGTATTTCTTGCGACATGGCAGCATTTTCTTTTTTAATTGTGCTTAAAGATTCTGTTTGCGCCTCTGTTAGGGTTTCATACACAAAGATTCTTCGCCCCATATCGCTGACCTCCTCCCGCAGTTCTCCCACCACCTCCCGGATCTCAGTTTTAAAAGTTTGAAAAATTGGAAAAATTAGTCAACTCACAACTCTCAGATTACTTGGAAGATCACAAAATACTGCTCCCTACACAATACGGATTCCGCAAGGCATTAAGTACTGAGTCTCTCCTCATTTCATTGTCAGACCACATCATCATGGGCTTGGACAAAGGACAATCCTTTTTACTAATCCTCCTGGACCTGTCTGCGGTGTTTGACACCGTCAACCACGATATCCTCCTTAACCGACTGGCGGACATCGGAATAACAGGAACAGCTTTCTCCTGGTTCAAAACCTTCCTTTCGAATAGAGGATACAAAGTCAAAATAAACAATAAAGAATCTCCTCGATGCAATTCATCACTAGGAGTTCCTCAAGGCTCCTCCCTTTCCCCTACCCTCTTCAACATTTACTTACTTCCTCTTTGCCATCTGCTAACTAACCTTCAACTAAATCACTTTCTTTATGCAGACGACGTGCAAATATTGATCCCCATCAAAGAATCAATTACAAAAACCCTCAAATACTGGGAATCCTGTCGACAAGAAATCAACCTCCTACTTTCCAGTTTAAACCTGATTTTAAATTCAGCAAAAACCGAACTCCTCCTCATTTCTCCGGAAAACAGTAACAAAACACAAAACACACCACCAAACATCTTTGTCTCCCAAGCTAGGGACCTAGGAGTCTTAATTGATAATCACTTAAATTTAAAAACATTCATCAACCGCACCACAAAGGATGGCTTCTACAAATTACAGATATTGAAAAGAATAAAACCACTTCTTCATTTTCAAGACTTCAGAACAGTCCTACAAGCCATAATTTTCTCCAAGATAGACTACTGTAACTCTATCTTGCTAGGTCTCCCTTCCTCTTCCTTAAAACCACTCCAGATGCTGCAAAACGCTACTGCCAGGATTTTAACAAACACCAGAAGAAGAGATCACATCTCCCCCATTCTCAAAAAATTACACTGGCTTCCAATTCACTTCAGAATACTCCACAAGACCATCACCATCATCCATAAAACCATCTACTCTCAAGCCCTACTCAATCTTCAAATCCCACTCAGACTATACTCCTCGTCAAATCCAATCAGAGAAGCATATAGAGGATCCCTACACATTCCACAAACAAAAGTTACACACCATCAAACATTCAGAGAACGGGCCTTTTCCACCGCTGGACCATCATTATGGAATACCATCCCCCCTGACCTCAGACAGGAACCTTGCTTACCAACATTCAGAAAAAGGCTAAAGACATGGTTGTTTAGGCAAGCCTTTCCTGATCACATCTGACAATCACAATGGACTCTCATAACTTTCTCCACCTGTAAATTTTCCCATTAACACTATGTAATTAATCTGAACACTATGTAATTAATTAATTTAATTGTTATTGACTAAATCATTCCAGCTACTCTTCTACTTCTCCAAGTTCTAATTTCCCTTGTTTTATTGTAACTTTCTTCTCTACCTATCATCACCAGTTTTCATTCAATGTTATCACTCCCCTGTTTCCTGTAAACCGGCATGATATGATTTTATCATGAATGCCGGTATAAAAAAGCTTTAAATAAATAAATAAATAAAATATACTTTATATTAATATAACAATTCTGCCTGGGGGTAACCTGCACGGAGCAGCAGTTACAACTCTAAGCAACTTGCTGGATAGACTGGGTGGACCATTTGGGTCTTTAGCTGCCGTCATTTACTATGTAATATGCACAGGGTCAGTTTTTTTATTGCTAATATTTTGATTATTTTCATTACAAAACTAAAGACATTTTCAGATTTTGTTCCTATACGTTTCATCTTCCTTTGTTTTAAGTTACTTTATCCTTTGTTGGGGGAAATTTTCAGTAGGCCGCCCATTCGCAGCATTGCACATGTACTTTGTGGCTCATTTTCAAAGAAGAATTACCAGGATAGTTTCTCTTTGAAAGTTAGCTGGTGTAAAGTAGGAGCATAGAAAAGGGGGGAGGGGGGGGGCAGGGTATTCTGCACCTGCTATTTTTGCAGTTGGCTGAGCAGGGGCAAAATAGTGTATGAACTCTTAAAAACCTAATGTCTTCTCCGCCCCGCAGCACCTCTGTGTGCATGTAATTTTAAGAAGGCCAATTTCCCCCCGGATGAATGGCTTTGAAAATTGCCCTTCCTATTTCTTTATTTCTTGCCTTTGTTTTTCCATTTCCATCTTGCCACAGCCAACAACTGTAGGCTGGAGTGAAGTAGCAAGTCAGGTCTGTAATTATCTGCATGGGTAATTGGGAAGGTCGTTCTGCTACAATTTATTCTCCTCTTTTTTTTTTTTTTTTTTGTGCCTAATTCCTCTTTTATCCTTTCAGCTTCATCCCACAGTCTCTCTTTTCCATCCTCCTTTAGTCTCTTGTGCCTTCCCTTAACTGTTCCTTCCTTTCTCTCCTCCTTTGGTTTTATTTTCCCTTTCTAAGCATTTATTTTATATAAAATAAAAGTATTAAAAGCAAAGTGAAACAAACTGCAGCTGAATTTAACATTTGATGGACTTTGATTACACAGCTAAGTATTATCAAGTGAAAAGAAGCTTGTAATTCTCTCTTCCTCGTGCTTTTATTCTGTACTACTCCTCCCTCTCACACCTTCACTTTGACAGCGCTTTCAACAGGGCAAAAGAAAGAGGCTTGGGAAAGCTGCTGGGAGAAGGCCGCACACAGGCGTGGGTATGGGAGGAGGAGGTTGAAAAGGCACTGCCGGGTCAGGGGGGGATTCAGTTGGGGAAGTCCTGCACCGGGTCAGGGGATGGACAAGAGAGGCTTCCAGAAGGGCTGATGGAGACACTTTGCACAAGTAGAGATGTCCTGCATCAGCCAAAAGCCCTGCATGGGTCAAAGAGAGAGAGAGAGAGAGAACTGCTTGGGTAGTTTAGCAAAGTTCTGGAGTGGCCGAGGCCCCACCCAGATTAACAGGTAGCGATTGACGGACCTGTTTCCAAGATTCTGTAGCACAGCACAGATTCTGTGGCTTTGATCATGAGAGAGGAAATGCAGGAGCCAGGCAGTCCTCAAATGCTTCCTTTTCCTTTGCATGATTATTACCCAATTCCTAGCTATTTGGCTTCCAGCACAGCTTCCACTAGTGATTTTTAATCCATCCCAAATAGTTCTTTGCCACAGCCTCCTTTCCAACCTCAGATTTGATGTTCATATACAAAGTGCATAATGTAACCTTTCTAGAAAACACAACAAATGGTAGGAAATATCAAGTAAGAGTATAAAACATGCGTTTTATATTTACATGTTTTTCTCGTGCAGTAGCAGAATATTCGTGATGTTAACAGTTTATCAGAATATATTATTTTGGTTCCATAAGCATTGCCTTTTTAAAGAAAATGTAAAAATCAAGATTTTTATATATTTAATTTGGTTCTTTTCCTTGTATCTGTCTACATATCTTTGCATTAATATCCCACCTTCCTAACCTCAGAATACCCATAGCAGCTAGCAGCAAACTTTAATACAGTTCAAATTATAATACATCTTTGTTATCATGAAGCATCCCTCACCTATCAGAAGGGAGGAAAAATGTTTCATGTCCCTTTCACATCATTATCTGACAGATATTCTCAGCGTTATGCATTGTTGCTTAATGAAGGCTCTCCAGATGGAATTTATCTATAACTTAAATTGCCTGACCTTGAACCTCATCTTGCATACTTTGATGTTCCATTAGGTGGTTGAAGCACCTCTTATTATATCCTAATAGTGAATACTATGCTGTTCTTACATCTGATTGGTGCATTAGTGTGTTAGTGTTAAAGCATGTTGAATAAAGGCAGGCATTTGCCTTTGTACAAATGGAAGAGTCATGCTGGGAGAGGAAGACGTCATATGTACTGTATTCACATTTTACACCCAAGTCTACTTTTATCAACCTTGTGAATCAGATTGCCAAAAGGAAATCTTGTATGTTATAACAATCAAAGTTATTGATTTGATGGTTATTTAGACATTTTATATATAGTTATAGATCACAACGATTTACAAAACGATTTACATTCATAGCTCTAAATCAACAAACAAACAATGATTGGTTATATAGGTAGCATTCATAGTCAGGGATTATCTGTTAAGTGAAGTTTCCAATACGTATTAATTAATGATCAAGTACATAATGCGGGGAGTATGGAAAATTAAAATAATATAATAAGTTTCACGTCTTGGTGAGTTGCACTGAGGATCTTACATTCTCGTTAGGTTTATTCTTCATGATTCAATTATTATTTTTTGTCCTTCTTGTCTTTGTGGCTCTCTACATTCTGATGTTTTTAAGTTAATTTGTATGCAGTTTTGAATTGCCATGTTTTTAGCTCACATTTAAATCTCTTTCTATCTGGTAACTTACGTAATGTCTCAGGTAGAGAATTCCAGAGCTTTGGATCCGCTATGGAAAACACACAATCTCTTATTTGTGCCAGATGTGTGCTCCGTCCTGTGGGAACCGTCAGTAGTCCTTTATTTTGAGATATTTGCTGAAGTGTGTATGGTTGTAGTGTCACACCTAACAAACCAGTGTTACTGCAATGAATGATATTGAATGTTATTGTTAATACTTTATAATGGGTTCGGGACAGTGCAGTGAAATCAGCGAGTGTGTAATGTAGTTTGAGGAGCTGTTAGCAAAGTTAGGCAAGGCACAAACTTTTTTTGAAGGCATTTTTATGTGTAACTGATTCATAAGAGGTATTATCTAACATTCTCAACCATCTGCTTTTCTTTATCCCTTGCGTTTTGGATGCTGTCACATGAAAGAACAGGTTTGAAGTACCTTTGTTAGCAATTGAACTAATCTTTGATAGTGTTCTCTGAAATTTCTCCATTTCATGGGATGTAGGAATAAATTGGGATGAAAGTAACTGACCAGTATGGTTAAGATCATGAACAGAAACTAGAATTTATTTTTTACTTTTTGTATTTGCTTTAAAGAAAATGCAACTTGCCGTGGGCAGAAACCAGTGAATTTCATTTAAAGGTGACCTGAAATGTAGAGTTTTAATAGCAGACTTGTTTTGGAGAGAACTGGAGTGCTTGTGATTGTGAATTTTGAGGTATCATGGACCTCCCCTTCAGACGTGACATCTATATCAGTTCTGATAAATCCAAATCAGTAGGTGATCTGTAATATCATATAAAACCTACTCAACCTAATAACACTTTATTTAATATGCATACATCATAAATTATAATTAATTGTTAAGGAGACCGTCATATATCATGTTAATTAAGACCAATTTTTTTACTATAACTGGCCTATGTTTTTTAATCATTGGTCTCCTAAATAAGTGTCCAGTGTCCTTCATGTGTAATATACACAGTTATATACTACTTATCTCTCTCATGGATTGATGTAACCGCTCTCTTCACTTCAGCAGCATTTGACATTCAAAAATCTAATTAAATGCTCAGCTACTGTCTTCCAAGCCACAGCATGTGAGAGAATCCTGATATGGAGTCCGTATTTCGAGTTGGGGTTCATCTCAGAGTACATACCAGAAGTAAAATCTGTGTAACGGAAATTCCTTTTAAAACTCCTGCACTTACATACAATCAATTCGTGACTAAGTATACTTCCTTAAACCACTCAATTAAATCTGACTGTTTAAGCAGGTTTGTGAATATGAATGCTGCTGGAGTGAAGAGAGTGGTTATATTGATCCATGAGAGAGATAATTTGGTTATATTGCTCCATGAGAGAGATATGTAGTTTATAATTGCTCATAATACACATGAAGGACACTATAAAAGACATTGGACACTTTAATTTAGAAGACCAATGATTAAAAAACACACGCCTGTTATAGTAAATTGGACCTAAAAGATAGATCACCATTGACATGATTTATGAAGGTCTTCTTAACAATTAATTATAATTTGACATAAATATACTAAGTGAAGTATTATTAGGTTGGGAAGGATTTATATGATTTGACATCTATATCAGTGCCACTCCATTCAGGATCTCACAGTTCATAATGAATTACCAATTAAGAATGAAAATCCAAAATGGCTCACAATCAACCGAAAAAAGAAAATCCTATCACAGACTAATAATTGCCTTTAGCTAACAGATTATTTTTAAATTGAACTTTGGCATTTGAATTTGCAATTATGCTTTGCTGTTTGTTGAGGTGGGTATTTTTTTATATTGCAAAATTTCATGAGCATTTATAGAGTTGCAAGAGCATGCATAGTGTTAAACCATATATTAATATATGTGCTAAACCACCTTTTCTGATAAGTCTTTCATTTAGGACACCTTAAACCTTGGGTGGCAAATCTTTTGGCATGAGGACCATATCGTGATATAGATATTGGATGATAGACCATGTGCCCTAACACCCCCCAACATACAATCCCTGGACTCTTCCTCCCCAACCCAAATGTGATCTATCACCTTCTTCCCTCATGTATGATTTGTGGTCTCACTTGCCCTCTCCTAATTTTACAGTTTGCAGGAATAAGTTGTTTTTCTTCTAGGACAAGCAGGATGGTGGTCCTCACATGTGGGTGACATCATTTATTTATTTATTTTATTTAAAGGATTTATATACCGGAAGTTCCTGTATAATAAACATATCACCCCGGTTTACAAGGAACTGTAACTATCGCTTCATTTAGCGGTTTACATTGAACAGATTAATCAAAGTAACAAATTAGTATATATTGCTAAACAGTTAATAAACATACGAGTTAATAAATAAATAACATGGTAATATGTTTGTCAACATGAATATATGTATATATGATTATATAATGACCTGGGGGCGGGTTCGGAGGGCACGGCCACGCCCCCGGACCGCCCCGGGCCGTAGCCACGCCCCCGTACCCACCCCCAAAATGCTGCCGACACGCCCCGAAAACGCTGCGACGACCGGGACCGCCCCCCGACATGCCCCCGACACGCCCCCCTCGGAGAACCCCGGGACTTACGCGAGTCCCGGGGCTCTGCGCGCGCTGGTAGGCCTATGTAAAATAGGCTTCCCGGCGCGCAGGGCCCTGCTCGCCTAAATCCGCCCGGTTTTGGGCGGATTTAGGCGAGCAGGGCTCTTAAAATCTGCCCCTATGTTTATAATAAACCAGTATGCTATTAAAATAAATTTTCAAAGTCACAATTCATTATTTCTCTGCACTTTTTGTAAAACAAAATTAAAAGCTGAAAAATACTGCTTGCATAAGTATTTAATCCCTGTTCTGTGGAAGCTTCAGGTTTACACAAATGGAAGATATTGCTCTAACAGTTGACTTACAATGCACTACCTGTAAGTCATTAAAAAAAAAATAAAGGTCAGAATTTCTGGATAATTCCAGTACCATTGGTCAGACTTTGAATCTGAAGGAAAGCAGTGAAAATGACCAAAGAGCATTCTAAGGAAATTAAAGATAAAGTTATAGACAAGCACAAGATAGGAAAAGGCTTTTCAAAACAATATTCAAGTGCTTGGATATCCCGGTTTGCACTATTGCATCAATTGTGAGGAAATGGAAGATGCATCATAACATCCAGACACTGCCTAGACAAGGCCATCCCTCAAGACTCAAGCTTAGGAGCAAGAAGGAGACTTGTGAAGTCAACAATCAGAGTTCAGTGGCTGAGACTAGAGTGGAGGTGCACCAATCAAACATTTCAAGAGTTCTGCATACAACTGGCCTGAATGAAAGGGTGGCTAGAAAGATGCCATTACGGAAGAAAAATCACATCAAAGCATGTCTGGAGTTTGCCAGAAAGCATCAGAGTGACCCAGCTAAAATGTGGAATAAGGTTTTGTGGTCAGATGAAACAAAATTGGAGCTTTGTGGCCAAAATTCAAAACAACCTAACCTAACACTGCCCATTCCTCAGCAAACACCATCCCAACAGTAAAGAATGGAGGTGACAACATCATGTTGTGGGGATGCTTTTCCTCAGCGGGGACTGGGCATCTTGTTAAAATTGAAGGACAGATGGATGTTACAGCATACAGGGAGATACTGCAAGACAACCTGCTTCAGCCTGCTAAAAAGTTAAAACTTGGGAGAAAGTTCATCTTTCAGCAGGACAATGATCCCAAGCACAAGGCCAAAGCAACACAGGAGTGACTGAAAAACAGAAAGGTGGATGTTCTACAATGGCCAAGTCAAAGCCCAGATCTCAATCCAATCACGAATCTGTGGCACTATTTGAAAATTGCAGTCCATAAGTGTCAATCAACCAACCTGGAGCAAATCTGCTAGGAAGAATGGGCAAAAATCACTCCAGTGTGGAAAGCTGATAGAAACTTACCCCAACAGACTTAAAGCTTTTATTGCAGCAAAAGGTTGTTCTACCAAGTACTAGTCTAAAGCAGTTAAATATTTATCCAATCAGCATTTTTCAGTTCTTAATTTTATTTTACAAAAAATGCAGAGAAATAATGAATTGTGACTTTGAAAATGTACTTTGAGTATACTGGTTTGTGATAGGATTGTTCCAGACATTATATTTGTGTCATTTGTATTCCACACAAATCTGCTGACACTTTAGGGGTTGAATACTTTTGCAAGCCGTTATATAAGACATTACAGTAGTCTAGAGAAGACATTTCCAAGGAATATACTACCATTTTTAGATCTTTCATTAAGATATGGGCAAAGTCTACGCAGCATATGAAGCTTGTAATAGGTACCTTTTACCACATTGCTAATGTGAGGCCTCAGTAACAGTGAGGAATCAGTTATAACTTCGAGATTACGAGTCTGAGTGACAATTGGGATCTGTGCCTCTTCAACAAAGCACTGGGGACATCTTGTACAAGATATATGGCTAGATAAATAATTTCTGTTTCAGTAAGCCACACTTTAATTATTGTCAAACATTTTGAGATTCTATTTAAAGATTCACTATAGGAATTTTTGATCAGAACAAAAAAATTGGCTGTCTATGGTCAGCCAAAACACAACAATTGAGGAAAATGTATTTATTGAACAAAGAAGCCAAAAGGGGTGATCTCTGAGGAACACCTGAATTTAAACTAAAAACTTCTGATTTCTGTCTAGGAAGCACTATGCACTGAGTTCTACTATGTAAAAAAAGAAATAAGCTACTATAGCACTATACTACTAATCCCAATGTCACTCAGGTGCTTAACAGAATTTTGTTATCAATGGTGTCAAAAGCCACAGTTAGATCGAGCAATACAAGGAAAAACTTGGTCCCACAATCGAATCCACATCAGAACATATCAAATAAAGAAAGCAGCAAGGTCGCTGCATTATGATTAGCACAAAAAACACATTGATAATTGTCTAATACAGAGTATTTGTCCATAACATTTTCTAACTGCTTCAAGACAACTTTCTTAAGCAGTTTAGCAACAAAAGGCAGTTTCGAACTTGAACAATAGTTACCTAACTGATTACTTTTTTTTTTTTTTTTTAGAACAGGTTTCACTGTAGCTAATTTTAAAAGAGCAGGGGCATGGCCACCTTGTAGAGAGAAATTTATAGAAGAACATAGCTAATTAAACCAGTCCTGAGATTCTTAAAAGAAGCATTGGAACAATTATTTAATGGACAACTCAAATGAGTCCCATAAAATTTGATTCATATTCATAGTCAGACAGAAAAGTACTGGGGGAGGTGGGATTCCCTTATTATTCATGGGCTTGGGCTGTAGATGGAGAAACCCAAACAATATGTTTAGGGTGTTTATAAGGCATTGGAGCTCACAGGTTAGAAAAAAAGCTGAAGCGGGTTGTGGTTTGCCCATATGTCTTAAATCCATTAAGGAAAGGAATAATGAAAACAAACACCGTATTAATGATGCTCAGCCTTTGCCATGCAGGAAGCCAAGTTTTAAAAAGCAACATGTTACTATCTTTTTAACCTTACATTTCATTAATTTGCTTCCGTTTTATTCTGTGCAGCTCTATAAGCCCTGTGATATCAGAGATCCACATCACTGACTGTATCACACAAAGTCATCACTAATCTGTGCTTAATATCAACCTGCTTTGGCTATCTACTGTTTAATGTGTTAGTGTTGTTCCTGTTAATGATACCTAAAGATCAGTTGACAAATGCACCAGAAAAGAATATGAGAAAAAAGCTAAGTATCCAGGTATGCCAATATTCCCTTCAATATATATCATTTGAAAAGTTGCCAGCAAAATACCTAACAACTGTTAAATCTTAAAGGATTTTTCCTTATCAACATGAAATAAACAGCATATTGTAAGACTGAAGGGGATCCCGCATTGATGTGTGGTATAATGTATGCTGAACATGCTCAATGAGGCTCAGTCTAAGTTCTAGAAAATTTGACAATTTTTCTTTGCTGAGCTCCATCCGATGATGTCACCCGTGTGCAAGGACTTCATCCTGTGGTCCTTGGAGAACACCTGTTGCAGGTAGGCAACTCTCTCTAATTCAGTTTTGCAGAAAAAGTAAACACTTGTTAAGATTCCCATTTTTCATTTAGATTTTTTTTTTAAATTTAGTAAAGCTTAAAAAATGCATGCAAGTATTATAGCTTGCATCTAATACAGTATTTGTGAATATCCATATTTTTTCAGATATTTATTTTATTCCTGTGTAGATGATTGTGTTTAAATTTTCTTTAAAGCTCCTCCTACTTAGCTACATCTATATTATGAATCTTTTCTGGCTGCTAGTGGCATCATATTCACAGCAGTGCTATAAAATTTCAGTGGCAGAATTGCATTTAGATGAAGTAAAGGCCATTGGTAATGAAACTGTCTTGAATTGCTTCAGGTTTTTTTTTATATCATCTCTGGTTTGGTAAGTTTCCATTGATGTTCTTTTCCTTCTGTATAGGAAATAAGTCCTGGAGTCCTACAGAACAGACAGGAGAATTTTCAAAAATTTACGTGCATAAAAATGAGCCTATACATGTGTAAGTAGTAATCAATCCCCAGGGAGGAGATCTGCAAGGCCATGATGTGCAGTTCCATCCACTCATTCATGATGCACTACTGTATGGACAGGGATGGCCGATGCGACAGCAGGGTTTGGCAGTCTGTCCTCCAGAGCTTGTTTGAGGTGTAGAACCCAACTCTGTTCCCGCCTAGGGCCTGTTGTTTTTGTTCAGGCTGCACCCTTCTGTTGCCAACTAAACGTTGTTGTGCCTGTTGGCACTTGTTTTGTTGACCCCTTTTTTTGAAGGGGCTGCCGCTTGTAGCTAGGGAGTCACCCATATATGGGGACTGCCATCCTGCTTGCCCTTAGATAAAACAGAGTTGCTTACCTGTAACAGTTGTTCTCTGAGGATAGCAGGATGTCAGTTCTCTGAGGATAGCCTCTCCGTCGAGTTGGGTCTCCATTACATGATTTATTGTATTTATTTTATTTTTGCTGTGTAATTTGACTGAAGGGACCCTAGCTGCGTGGTATAATGCATGCTCAATGAGGTTAAATCAAAGTTCTAGAAACTTTGACACTGGTTTTCCGTGCTGGGTTCCATGGTATGATGTCCATCCTCACACATAGGAGACATCTTGCTGTCCTTTGAGAACTCCTGTTACAGATAAGGAACTCTGCTTTTTAAAAGACACGTGCAAACATTTGCCAACTTCTCAGGTATTTTTACACCTGCTAATTATCTGCTGTAAGTGATATTAAGCATGTTTATTGTGTACTATTGACCCGGGGGGTGGGGGGGTCCTGTAACAAATAACAGTGGTTTATTATTTTTTCAAAACATATTGTCACAAAATCTTTATTGATGTGAAAAAATGTTAATGAAAACTTTTTTTTGTGATATGCAAATTAACACCAAATTTTATAAAAATGAGTGAAAACCAGTATGTTCATAAATACACTACAATTTGTAGATAGCACTTTCTGAAACAAAGTTAGCTTTAACTAATCATCACATACCATACAAACACACACTTGAAAAAATCCCACATGAAACCCTACCTGTTCTTTTGGTCATGTGAGTCCTGTGCATGTCTGTACTGCCTGCCCTGCAGAGTTTGGAGTCCATATAACTTTTTTGTTCATGTAGATGGGGCTTGGTCTTGAAAAGGCTGGGAAGCAATGTCATAGCCCCAGTAGCAGCTAGTGCTAATTGAACTGCTAATTCAACAGCATACTATATAGAAAGTTACAATTTTGGTGCATAAACTCTTGGATATGGCCTCTCTTCTCTGGCCTAATGCTACGTTATATGTGTACAGCACTTTGCTCTTCTCAACGTAATCTGTTTGAGTTTTCTTCAGTACATGTTGCATAGCTTCTGGTCACGAGAGAGAGAGAGTCTTTTCCATAGCAACCCTTGACTTTGCATATTGCCACGTGTACTAAGATCTTGAAGGCTCTTTTGAAAGCTCACTTACTTAAGCAGGCTTTTCTCTACATTGTAATTTCAGCAGTAGTAAGATTTGCATTTCTGTTTTGATTTACTGTCTTGGTGTGTTTTACCTTTTGATGATTTATGTTACAATTGTATGTTATATTTTAAGAATGTTTACTCTGTATGTTGCCTAGGGCTGGTGCGTTTGGCAACTAATAAATATGGAAATAAATAAAAAAAATAAAAAAAATAGAAGCTCAAAGGAGCAAGAAGAAGTTGCCAAGCATCCCTATAAAAATGGAGTCATTGTTTCTTGTTTAAGCAATAGTCCCCAATGTGCAGAGCATTTGCTGGTGGGTTAGTGGAGGCACTGTTGCAGGGGATTTTGGTCCCGCCAGCGCATTATTAACATAGCCCATGAATGGTCTTTTTCTTTTCTTATATTGTCTGTGTTCAGTATGGCAGTTAGTGAAAAGAAAATAAACCAGTGTTGATGTAATAAGAGCTCATTGTAATCTAGATTAAGGCAGCTCTTGTTCTTGAGTGCCACAGACCCTCATGTCCATGGGATTCATAACGAATATGTAAGAGAAACATTTACATGCATAGATTATTCTGGAAGATGTCCAGCATGCATAGTGTTGACTTTGCCTACCTTCTACCCAGATCCTTACCTGTACACAAGGAGGGTAATTTTCGAAGGTATTTCTGCAGGTAAAATGGTGCTTTATTTGTGGAAATGACTTGCTGTAAAGTTGTCTGCCTGATATGCTGGTAAACTTACATCTATGTGTCCTACATACACGGATTTATCTGGACTCACTGGAGGCATTTCTAGGGGCGCAGTTGGGGAGGGGTTTATACTTGCATGCATCCTTTTTGATTTTCAAAAATCTCTATTTAAATTTCCTGCACACACATTAGCAGGTGTAATGTGTGTGGGTAGTTTTGGAGGGATAATTTTCAAAGCAAACATATTCACGCAAGTTCAGTATGTAACTTGGTGTATATTATGTGCATAGTTGCCGACTTGCTTATGCAGGCTGTTGCAGAATTACATCCCAAATACAAATGTACATGTTTCTTGGAATTATTTATATTAAATATAGAAACGTCATGACTTATTTGTTTGGCAAACCGCCACACAAATGGGATCCCATCCTTATTTTGAAAATCTGAATGGAAACCCAAGTTGCAATCCATAGCTATCAGTGTTGGATATATACTGTAACTATATTCTGATTATTACAAATAATTTGCTAATTAATTTTTTACAGTGAATCTTGGCCTGTGATTTAGAAGGTCATAATAAGCTTGTACTTGTTATACCATATAATGACCTAGCCATGGCACGGAACTTTCAGAATCATATAATTGAAAATCTTGCTGCTATCCCACATAAATAGTATTTACCTATTATTGGCACAAAGTAATATAAATATCTTGCTATATTACCTTTCTTCCTTGTCAGGTGAAAACTTAGTATTGTCAAGAACATTTGAGTATTAATCTGTCTTTGAACAAAGAGTTGTGGTTGCTGTTAGTCTACTTGGATATGTATTATTAAGGATCAACAAACAAGATGTAAGCGATACACTTTTATTGGACTAACTTAATACATATGTAATTTTATTTATTTATTCTTTTTAATTCTTTATCAGTTTTTTTTTTTACCATACAATGCGAAAAATAAAGTTTACATCACTATATCAGCAAACTTAATTTCCACAAAAACAGTTATAAAGAAACAGAAGAATCTGAGACATATAATATGGAACAATACTGTTAATTACAATATTAGGAGAAGTGTAGCAGCTATTTATTCAATTATTCACCTGGTTGGTTAGGTATTACTGGCAACTTCTTTATACTCTCTAAATATTTTCTCATTTGTTCAGGTTCATAATAGATAAACCTTTTCCCTTGATGTTGCATTAGGCATTTACACGGATATCTAATGTTAACCTGTGCCCCAATCTTTCTGGCTTCTTGACTTAATCCAACAAAAATTTTTCTATGAATCTGTGTATCCTTTACAATATCAGGATATATCTGTAGTTTTTGACCGAGAAACACTTTATTTCGATTTTTCAAAAAGGTTCTTAGAACCAAGTCTCTTTCTGATGGGAAATTGAAAGAAACTAATAAAGTACCTCTCTGTTCAATTTGTTCTTCTGAAGGGGTCTCTAAATAAGCTGTCAAATCTAAATCAAGATTAATATTAGGGTACTCTCTTTCCTTCATTTCCATTTCTTACCAAATGAATGAAATAGATTTTTGAGATTTGTGGTAGTTTATCAGGAGGTATTAATAATACATCCTTTAGATCTTTTTAAAATTATTCTTTAAGAGAAATCAATTTTACATTGGGAAAGTGGAGAATTCTCAAATTCAAATATCTCATTTTATTCTCCATAATTTCTAATCTCCTTCTTAATCCTAACTCTGATTGAATCATCGTTG
Source organism: Rhinatrema bivittatum (assembly GCF_901001135.1). Lineage (NCBI taxonomy): Eukaryota > Metazoa > Chordata > Amphibia > Gymnophiona > Rhinatrematidae > Rhinatrema > Rhinatrema bivittatum. The sequence goes on from NC_042619.1 coordinate 75,591,905, forward strand.
TTTGTACCTTCTGAACAGATGTTATCTTATTTGTAATCTCAACAATTTGCTCTGCATTTTTATTTACCCTAGGTTCAATCAAAGATAACATTTCTTGAGAATTATTCATTGAGGTAGCTAATAAAGATATTGATTTTTCCATTGTTGTTTTTGCTTGCCAAATTGTTTCTAATGTAATTACCTTAGGTTTATCTATTTTAGGTATAATTATACCAGCACTTACCATCCCTACTCGGCAGGTTTCGGAAATCACTTGGATTTCCCCTGTCGAATCACCTCCCTCCTCCATTGATTTTCCTGTAGTTCCCACAGTGACTCCCTCTGCCTCCAGAATTCCTTTGGTACCTTCCCCAGGGAACTGGAGCAGTCCCTGTGGGTTTCCAAAAAAAGGAGCTGGGGGGATAACCGGTGCACCTGGGGACAAAGATGTTTGGTTGTCCAAGAGGGATAGGTTTTGTTCCTTACCCAAACCCTCAATGGACTGCTCTCCCAGTGTAGAAGCTGCAGCTGGGGTAAAGAAACCTTGTATTTTCGATTGGATAGGGGAATTTTGGGCAGAGGCAGTGGGCTCTGACCTCAATCGCCCCTTCCGCTTAGTATGAGGCATAACTTGAGAATAGATAGAGGCTTCCTACCAAACTCTCCTTCCTAAATTTCCCCAGAGTCTTCTAGATGAGGAGAAAGACATTCAAAACACAAAACAAGCAATTTAAAAGAGAAAACAATAACATTTATAAAAGTCCAAAACAGTCGAAACTAAGTCGCGCGCGTGGCTTAGGCGACGCGCCGGCGGACGCGATGCACCGCAGTCTTACCGGGTAATAATGCCCAGCTGGAGTGACATCACACGGGAGGGCGGGGCTTCAGGGACGCCGTCGGGGCTAGGTCCAGCGAGACCTTACCCCCGGAGCACTGAGCAGTTCTTTTCATCTCCTTTTTGCAAGTTTCACAAAGAATTCTTTCTCCCAAGTAAGTCTTGTTCCAGCTCCAGCTTTAAGGTCCCCGCTGAGCTGATGTCACACGGGAGGGTGGGGCTTCTGGGTCGCCGTCGGGGCTAGGTCCAGCGAGACCTTACCCCCGGAGCACTGAGCAGTTCTTTTCACTTCCTTTTTGCAAGTTTCACAAAGAATTCTTTCTCCCCATGTAATTTTATTTTAGCGTTTTCCTCTCTTCATCAGATCAGTGAAGAAAGCAGCACAGTTACTCCGGGTTGACCCTTTACCCATTGTAACTGCTCTAATTCTTGACAAACTTGATGATGAAAGGATATTGCTCAAAAGCTAGCAATAGATGTATTAAGTTATAAAAAGGTATTGCCTATAACATATTCACCATTAATTCCACAATCTATCTTAGAAAAATTCACATTTAAAATAGTGGGATTGTCTTCTGAAGAATGTAAACATCTTGTGCTGTGTTAGATTTTTTACTCATAGCTTATATCGTCAGACTTTTTTATATTTTTGTATTGGACTTAAAAAGTCAAGTCTCTCGGCCCCCCCCCCCCCCCCCGAAACCACCTCTTTGCCTTGAAGAAAAAAGCAGAGGAAGCCAAGAAAATAAGGCCATCTTCATCACCTGTAAACAAACATTTTAAAAAGTTATGATTGTTTAAAGGTGATGAAGATGGCCTCCTTATTCCTACAGTATTAAATTTACAAATGGCTAGGAGGATGTTAACGTATGGAGCAGTCTCTATAGTGAGCTAGCCACCAGATGGACCAGAGATTAAGTGCCTCTTCCTTAAATACCTTTACTCTCTGCCTTTCCTCTTAAAGCCAAAAGCAGCAGGAGGGTGCTTTGGGAAGGCCAGAGATTCTTTAGAATTGCAACTGTGTTTGTCTGAAAGAAGGGGGATCCCAAGCTTTTCAGAAGAAGGGCCACATAACACATTTCAAATCACCAAGAGAGGCCGGGCTGGAGGAGGGGAGGAATCCCCCTTGGATTTTCATATTTTGCTGGGTCATGTGTGGCCCTATTGTTCCTTTGAAATGCTGGGAAAGGGGGAAAGCAGGGGGCAGGGTTCCCAAGAGTGTCATCAATAATATGTCTATATTTCTTTGATGTTGGCAAGTGTACCACAACACTGAGAACTCCTCCTGTATCTACTCCCTAAGAGGGTATCTGTGAGGGGTTATATATGTGTCTATGAATGTGCACTCATTTATATATGCAGAGTACATTCCCTCCCCTCACTCCTCTCATTTTTATTCTCTCTCCTCCCTCTCACACCTCTTCCTTCACTCTTATTTTTTTTTTTACCCCATCCCTCCGCTCTCTCCCCCTTTTCACATAGACATCCTTTCCTCTCTTCCCTTCACTCTCACTTCCTCTCATCTTACACACTCTTCCCCTCCCATTCAGCCTTTCTCACACATAGCCTTTCATTCTCTTCTCCCCTCCCCTCCCCTCCCTTTCCTTATCTCCCTCCCTTCACTCTCACCTATACTCTCCCTTCCATCTTATTCACTCATCTTTTCCGCATTGGCATCTTGCCCCTAGATCTTCCACTGGTGGAGCAATGACACATGGGGTGTGGTCATGTGGTCTTCTGATTGTGTGGCCTCTCCTCCCTGCTGGCAGCTGACACATGGGGTACTGGTTTGGTGATTCTTCCACTTGTGGGGCCTGGCCTCCCCACCCGTGACTGACATGGGGTGCAGGCCCAATGGTCTTCCTCCTGCCAGTGGGGCCTGGCCTCCCTGCCAGCAGCTGGAGGATCTGGGCGTCCTCCCACTGGTGGAGCCTGACCTCGTCTATGGCTGACACATGGGGTGCGGGTCCATTGATCTTCTTCTCGCTGGCAAGATCTGGAAATCCGTGTCAGCCTTTTTGCCTCCACTAATCAACATTTCTGGGGGCCAGATATGGCCTCTCTTAGCCTGGAGTGGGGGGGGGGGGGAGTTTGGGGACCCCTGGTCTAGAAATCCCCCCCATTCCAATGCCAGCGTTTACTGATGGAATAGAATGCCTTGCAATGTATCTCAGTACTATAGCATCCTGAATGATATGGCGGCATAGTCCAAAATCACAAGATTTATTCTTAAGCAACATCTTAGCATAAAAGACCCACATTTGATCTTAGTAGGTGAAATATATGATTTTTAAAATTTGTAATAATTTTTGAGGAACTGGGAAAGGTGACAGAATGTGTACCAGGAACTTTGTTCGCATTCACCAACCTTCTGTCCTGCTGGGGGAGGTTATGGTACCTGCACTTCTTATTGGAGCCCAGCCTTAGCATCTGAGATGGTTCACAGACTTATGGAATAATATAACTTTTTATGAAAAAAACAAATTTTGTTTGCTAAGTTTGTGTAAATGCCATATACATCCAAGGACATGTATTTCGAAACTGATGACCTTTGGTCAGTATAGTGATTAAAATCTACCTGGGTGTAATTGCTTTGAATTATGCAGTCCATAAAAGTGCTTAGCACAGCTGTGTTATGCCCTTGTTATATCTTCATTTATGATTTTAGTACCTTTTTATGGGCCACATTTCTTTGACAGATTTCAGCACCAAGACCAAAAAAAATGGGAAGAGTTACATCCTCAGCTCTCGCATACTAGAGAATTAGAACTGGCAGGTTGGCAGATATCCACCAGAGGCTGAATGGCTCTCAGGAAGGAGATACCTAAGAGCTGGTACCAGCATGAAAAGATTAGTGCTTTAGGGTTTATGTACAAAACAAAAAAAAAAAGCCTCCTCCCCATTCCTGATAAGTCATGTTGAGCCGTACTTGAGATCAAAAATTGCCGTGATAATAGTATGAGCTGGACCCCACCATGCACTTAGAAAACTGTTTATCCTGGGAGACTTCTTGCCAAGTTACTACATTACACCTGGTAGTTATTTATTTATAAGTGTCCTAAGCTATTCCTGACCCCAGGTCCCTTTACAGTTCTGTTATTCACATTGCTTTCCTCTCTTGGAACAATATGAGCTAGCCACAGGCGTCTCTAACATCAGGGTCTGACCGACGTTGTGCCAAGGACCCCTTTAGGTCCTCTTAATTCTAGTGAGCAGCCCTGCAACAGATGTTTGCACCGCTCCAAGTTCTTGTGTGGCAATGCAGGAAATGTGCCCTTAACCGCTTTGAGAGTCTGTAATGGCCTCAGGAATGAGAGACCGTGTCCCAAAAGACTAGATTCCAGCATATAAGAGAGGAAAAGGGAAGCTTGTAAAGGAAAAAGGAGGGGGACATTCCCATGTTCACAATATGTGCCCAAAGGAAGCACCGGATCATGCAGGAATGGTGTCTTTAACCCAGAATCAACCCGCAGAAAGGGCCTGTGTGATATGGGATTGGGTGATCATATGGTACCTCTCTGTTTCCTTTTAAGGCTGACGTTTGCATTAAAAAATCAGATTGCTTAAGGCTGCTTTCATAACTTTACTTATATCTTGTTTCATTAGAGCGTGTGACCTCAAGCCATAAATACTTCAGTCCCAAACTGCTGTTGCTTGATGTCTTTTGTGCAGTAAACGGAATGAAATAGTGCGGCAGTGCTTTTGTGCCAGGGGATATTTTGTATGCTGTCTGGCTTGGACTTGCATTTTGGTAAAAAGTTAGTGGACCTCATTTAGTTTCTGAGCTGCAGGAAGTGTTCAGACTTTCCTGCACATTTTTAAGAGCCTAGCAGATGTGTAATCTGTAAGCCTCAGGAGTTGCTGGGAAGCTTTTTCTATATAATTTTTTGTTTTGCATAGGTCTCTCCTTTTAGCTACCTCATTAAATTCATGAAATAGGAAATATTGAACTGCTTCTGCTACTGGGAGGAAAGCAAAACTAATATATATCTGGGGTGGGAATAGATGTCGTGATCTGTTCATGAACAATTAATTGTGCTGCATCTCTGCAGTGTGTGCTTGAAATATTTACCTTTATGGCAGGCATTGCTTTCTATCCCCTTTTATTATTTCATTCATACAGGGCTGTTTTACATTAGGAACAATTTGTGGGGAGTTGAGCCAAGAAAGTATGAAAGCAGTAGGATCAGAGGTGCTCGATCTCCCATGCACGCTTGCTCGATTTGTTTGGGGTCCTTCCTGGCGTATGTTTCAGTAACTTTTCTTGTTAATACATCATTCCTGCTGGCATGCTTCATCCCGGTGGCACTTTCTCGCAGCACTGAGCTATCTCGTCCTGCCCCCTTAAGTGCTCAAGAGCTTTGCAAGCTCTCTAAGGAGCAGGTCCAATGGGAACATTTTTCACTAAAGCTGAGCGGTGCTGGTGAGAAAGGGCCACCAGGATAGAGGAGGCTGTCCTTTCACCAGAGGCTGTTTGAAGGCAGACTCTCACTCCCAGGTTGCTCCTGGGTGCTTAGGCAGGGACCCTCCTTCCCTGCTTTCGTGCCTGAGGCACATAAGAGTTCGATTGGGCCCCACATCTGCGAGCTTCCTCAGCAGCCGGTGATGGGGCTTGCCTCTGAGCTTCTAACAGCCAGGGGAGATGCTGTTAGAAGGATGAGAGTAGATATACACCCAGCTCTGTGCTTTGACGGCTGGTGGTTGGGGACTGCAAACCAGGGAAGGATGCAAATTAAACTTTAAACGGCTGGAGTTTGGGAAGAAATATCGGATCAGAATTTACCATTTCTGTCACCCATTGTAATGCACGTATGTAATGATAACATTAATGTCTTGTAAATGTAAATTATAGTAATAAAGCTGCTGTCTTGTTCTTCCACCTGTAACGCTCATCGGAAGAGTGAACTTAGTGCTGTGGTGAGGTTTGTGCTGCCTAGTGAGCAAGCCCACTAGGCCCACACCGACAGCTGGCAGAGATGCCCTGTGGCGGGATGGGCTGGAGCTTCCCCTATACTAGCCGCCTCCCTCGAAGGTTGAGCCGTTGGGGTTCTGGTGGCTGGCAGGTCTTAGGTGGGGCCCTAGTATAGTCCAAAGGTGAGAGTCCAAGGCAGAGAGCGTAGGTCGGGGCAGGTGGCAGACAGCGTAAATGGGTGACAGGCCAGGTGTCAAGGCAGATAGCAGAAATGGAGATCAGGCTGGAGGGCAGGGCAGGTGGCAGACAGAGCAAGGTCAGGTTCAAAGCCGAGGGATCTGGTCCAGGCAGTGATCAAGGAGAGTCTGGGTCTAGGCAAGGGTCAGAATCCAGGAAGTCAAGTCGAGGGGACAGGGAACAAGATGAGACAGGTCACAACCCAGACAAGGACAAGGCATGGACAAGACAAGGGAACAAGGCAAAGACAGGTAAGACAAGAATGGACAAGGCAAAGACAGATGGATACAGAGACAGGCAAGGCAAGACACACCACAACTAGCAACGCGCACTGGGACACAAAGCACACTAGGGGACTTGTTGCTGAGGCATAGAGAGCAGTTTGAAGGGGCTCAAAATAGGCCTAAGCTGGTGATGTCATCAGTGGGTGCCGCGGCCCTTTTAAGTTGACTGATGTCGGTTGCACATATACCTAGGGAACCGTTGGGAATGGCAGGTGATGATGCCGTCCTGCAGTGCAGCATGGGGGCGTAGGGGGTGAGTGGGGCGGCTCGAGGGGCCATCCCATGAGCTGCCAAACGTGACAGTACTTCTGTGTGATATTACTATGCCTTATACTTTAAAGGGGACCATTCAGTAAGGTAATGACTGGTGGCAGAGTTCAGAAAGAGAAAGGAGAGGGCGCCTGGGCTCAAGTGCCACTGGCCAATGTGACCGGCAGCATGGTTTTGAAACGACCAGCTGACAAAATCTCTTTGTATTTTCTTTTAAACCAGCAACTATCTGGAAAGGCCCTGTCCAATCTGCGTGCCAGGACTGCATCATTTATTTATTTATTAGGACTATATACCGCTTGTAAATCTTGTTAGCCAAGCGGATGAGGATTGGACAGTGCAAGGAGGTGGCTTTTTAGGGTCTGCTGCAGTGGTAGTGAGATCTTGTACTGAAGCATTCCTAGAAGTTTATAAATCGGAGGAAGCAGTAATCCTGTAATTGATCAAAACAGCACTGTTCTGTTATTGCCTTTAATAGAGTAGAGGAACTTTATTGTGCTTCACTAAACTTTTATGTGAAGCTCAGATTGCATCTAAGGACATTATAAGAGGGAGATAGTTAATACTTTTATTTGTAGCACTCAGTTTGGCCTGTTGAATCTCACACCTGCCCCCACATTTTTCCACTCCTTCAGCTAAAATAGGACTTTGCATTGATAAGAAACAGCTGCCCTATTTATTTGGCTGTTAGCAGTTCTTGTTATGACATGCCACATCAAACTCTGAAACTCTTGAACTATGTGCCGTATAAGCAGAAGGGTAGCTAGGTAAAGCAATAATTTTCCCCTATTATGTTCTTGAGCTTAAATGGATAGAGAGAGTATTATGACTGTGTCCTCGTTGGGTGCTTGAGTTCTCCTCGATGCCAGCGGTGATTCGCGCCTGCTTAGTAGCATATTTGTTAGCCTGGCACTATGTGCGCTATGCCGCCTTTGGCAGAGTACAGCAATTAACACGTTTTGTTACAAAATGCCTCGCTCAGCCAAGTAGCAACCATCAATTTGGAAGGCTGAGCAGAACTGGTGATCTGCAGCTCCACATTGCTGAAAGCTTGCTTTATTTATTTATTTATTTATTTATTTATTTCCCCTCCCCCACCATTGGTAGAGAGAGAGACCCACAATTACTGAGACCTTCACCCTGTCCCTGCACTCACACAACTCGTCAGCCTGTTTGATCAGTTCAGAGCTCATTGGAGAAAATTACCCACTAGAGACAGTTGTGCTGAACTGTGACAAGATGTAATGAGGGGTTTTATTTTCAAAAGTGTTTTGTCGGGCACAGTGAGGGAGGAATCCTTCTGAAGATAAATAGCACATTTTGACCTGATATAGCAAGCTAGAGGAGTTTAAAAGTTACCATATATCCTATCCTTAAAAACTGCTGCACATCTTTTATAAAAAAAAAATATTACTGTGAATCGGTGTGTAGCCAGAACTGAATTTTTGGGGGTGCCCAAGGTTAACATGGGTGGGCAATATGCATATTATAGGTTTGAGCCCTACTAGTTGTACTCTTAGCAATAAATACCTTAGAATGCACCTGACAATGGATTTCTTTGTATTCTGCAACAGCCATCATGCATCATGAATGATGCTTTAAAATATTGTTTCAAGCACGTCCTAAAATTAAAAATAGCTTATTAATCTGTACGTGTGTTATATGTATTGCAGTTTATAAATACACAAAAATATCATATAAAAAGTAAACAAAGAACACATCACAGAAGCATCAGATCCAATCACGTAATAAAACAAATCTCAATGTATTCCTTTATGAATCTTCTTTCCAAAAATGCAGACTATATCATAAGTACAATAAAACGGCATTTCCTAGCGTGTAGCAGATGGACTCAGGACCAATGGGTATAGTGTACTCATGCTAGCAGTTGGAGACGGATCAGATTTCAATCTGACGTCAGCACCTAGTACATATACCCCTGCAGGAAGTGCAGCAGATCAGTATTTTCCGTCTCCAAAGCAGTTAGGAGCTATCTCACGCTCGTTGAGTGTTCTACCAAACAAATTTAAAGAAATATCCTACCTGAAGACGAGCCCCGCACTCCTGCGGTGATACCCTCGGGTCCCTCCCTCAGTCGAGTTTCCCGAGGTGATTTCCGTGGTCCCTCGGAGGTAAGAGCCTTGGTCCGGTGGCCGATTCGCGGTGAGGACTTAGCCCCCGAGCGAGACGAGTTCGGGCGCGGCTTAGAGGCGGCGGGCGCACATCCTCGAGCGCGGCGGTGAAGGTAATCACCCTCTCCCCCCGCAGCCGGAGACCGCCCGGGTCGCAACCGGGAAGCGCCGAAGACAAGGTAAGACGTACATCCTTTACTTACTGGTCTCCGAGGATTGAGGATTAGCAGGGTCTGCCCACGTGGAGACCCTCCAAGGAGGTCGCCATCTTGCTTACCTGCTCGCCGTCGCCATCTTGTCTTTGTTCGCCACCCTCCGCCCGCTCGAGCGCTCAAATAAAGCTAAGCGCTCAAGTAACGGGCGCGTATATTAGGCACCTGAAAATAATTGGGTGCCCATTAAGCTAGGTGCCCAAGGATTGGGCGCCTATCATAGGCGGCCAAGGTTTGGCGCGTATCATAGGCACAGATAATTGGGTGCGTATTATAGGCGCCGATATTTGGGCCCGTATTATAGGCGCACACTACTAAGCGCACATCTACGGCTGGGAGCGCATCGGCACACATAGATATCCGACGCAATGGATCGCACAAGAACCCACGCGTCTGCAGAAGCGGCACGTCCAGAGTCAAGCATAATGGCTCTAGGCCTCTGCTCTGCATGCAACCTCAGAGCCGCACAGAGCAAAGAAGCAGACGCCCTATGCACCCAATGTGAAGAGGCCCTAGGAGCTCCAGCCCACGGCCAGTACCACCCACGATTAAGTGCTAGCTCCTCAGAAAACACCCCGGACCTAGCAGGCCCCAGCGAGACCCTCCCTCAGACGGGGACCCCCAGAGACCTGGCACCCCTCAACTTAGAACCGGTCTCGCTCTCCTGGGTGGAATTATTCAAAGGGATCCACGCCTTTGTCAGGATGCAGTCTGAATACCGAGCAGACCCATACCCACCGGAAGACCCTCATGCCCCAGGACCCTCGAGGCCTAGGCACAGGCTCCCACCTCCCAGAAGCCCCACATATGGGGAAACTGATTACTCCGAGGAAGAAGTCGAGCCCCTCGAGGAGGGAGAACTTCCCTCGGGGACAGAGCCGCATCGAACCATGAGACACTTTTTCGCAAAGGAGGACCTTCTGGACCTGGTATCTCAATGCCTATCGGAGCTCGCTATCCCGGGCCAAGGCACCCCGGGGGAACCTAGAATGAACCCCCTGCTAGAGGGCTTCCGACAGATGGCCCACCATTTTCCCCTCCTACAGGCGGCGCAACAGCTAATCGACCTGGAGTGGAATGTGCCAGAGTCCTCATTCAAAGGGGGTCGAGCCCTATCCACCATGTACCCCCTGGACCCAGCGACCAAGGAGCTGTTAGCGTGCCCCAAAGTGGACGCCATAGTTTGCGCAGTCGCTAAGCGCACCACCATACCAGTGGAGGGAGGGGCGGCCCTCAAGGACGCACATGATCGGTGCCTGGAAGCCATACTGAAACAAGCCTTTGAGGTGGCAGCCATGTCCCTTCAAATTGCGACCTGCTGCACCGTGGTGACACGTTCCTGTTTATCTCAAGCCAGGAACAACACCCTGGGAGAAGACATGGAATCAGCTCTCTCCTTCCTCACGGACGCTGCCTCTGATCTGGTACGCACAGCAGCCAGGGGAGTGTCATCCTCAGTGGCAGCCAGGAGACAACTCTGGCTGCGAAATTGGTCGGCCGATGCCTCCTCCAAGACACGCCTTACAAGAATGCCCTTCAAAGGTTCCCTCCTGTTCGGCAGTGAACTGGAGAAATTGGCTAACAAATGGGGCGACTCTCCATTACCTCGTCTGCCAGAAGACAAGTCAAAGAGAAACCAGCGCCCCTTTCCCAGGCCATCCAGAGGCAGAAGCTCACAGTGCTTCAACCCTTACAGGAATACCTATCAAGCACCTCGTCCTCCGGCCAGAAACCAGTCCTTTCGGAACAGGCACAGCAAGGGGGGAACCGGCTCGGGTTCAGGTCCCAGCCGCATTCCACAATGAGAATCAGCCGACCCATCCAAGGGAAGAAGCCATAGGGGGCAGACTAACCCTATTCTACCTCAGATGGGTTGAGATAACTTCAGACAAGTGGGTCCTAGCCATCATCCGAGAAGGGTACTACCTAGACTTCCTTCGAACCCCTCCGGACAAGTTCGTGGAATCTCCCTGCCACGATCCCCGCAAAAGGACGGCAGTGGAGGCTACGCTGACCAGACTCCTCACCCTACAGGCCATAACCCCAGTGCCTTCACGGGAGATAAATTCTGGACATTACTCCATTTACTTCATTGTACCCAAGAAAGAGGGCACCTTCAGGCCCATCCTGGACCTCAAGTCAGTCAACCAACACCTAAGGGTCCCAAGATTTCGCATGGAAACCCTGCGGTCAGTCATACGTGCAATACAGCCAGGAGAGTTCCTCACATCCCTGGACCTGTCAGAGGTCTACTTGCACATCCCCATCCATCAGGAACACCAGCGCTACTTACGCTTCAAGGTCCTGAACCAACACTTCCAATTCCGGGCACTACACTTCCGGTTAGCCACCGCACTGCAGACCTTTACCAAGGTAATAGTAGTGGTAGCAGCGACACTCAGGAAGGAAGGAATCCTCGTCCATCCCTACCTGGACGATTGGCTGATCAGGGAAAAGTCATCGGAGGAGAGCCACCAGCAACCAACAGAGTCATAACTCTACTGGAAACCCTAGGATGGGTAGTCAACATGAACAAGAGCTCCCTACAGCCATCACAGTCGCTGGAATACCTAGGAGTCCAATTTGACACCAAGGAGGACAAGGTCAGCCTGACCCCCACGAGGAGATCAAAACTGCGGAACCAACTCCAGACCCTGCTGAGTGCCACCCGGCCCAAAGCTTGGGATTATCTACAAGTCCTCGGTCTAATGGCATCCACATTGGAAGTGGTACCATGGGCGCGAGCTCACATGAGACCTTTGCAACGCTCTCTCCTAACTCGGTGGAGTCCACGATCACAGAACTACACCGTACATCTACCTCTACCGACCAGAGTGCGGACCCAGCTACGGTGGTGGCTACAGTCCAACCAAATGAGCCAGGGATCAAGAATATCCTCCCCAACCTGGACCCTGCTCACCACAGATGCCAGCCTAAGCGGATGGGGAGCACACTGCGAAGAGCTAACCGTCCAAGGGCGGTGGAACAAAGAAGAGTCGGAGTGGAACATCAACCGACTAGAGGCACGGGCAGTCAGGCTAGCCTTCCTGCGATTTGCCCACAGACTTCGAAACAAAAGCGGTCAGAGTGATGTTGGACAACGCCACCACGGTGGCACATATCAACCGACAGGGCGGCACCAGAAGCCAACAGGTATCCTTAGAAATAGCCCCCCTGATGTCCTGGGCGGAAGCAAATCTCCAGGACATCTCCGCCGTCCACATCGCCGGGAAAGACAACACCACAGCAGACTTCCTCAGCAGAGAAAGCCTAAACCTGGGAGAATGGAAGCTGTCCTCCACAGCCTTCAAGATGATAGTGGATCAGTTGGGGACTCCGGAAATGGACCAACTGGCGAACAGATCCAACACTCAAGTACTCAGATACTTCAGTCGCAGGCGAGACCCACAGTCACAAGGGATCGACGCCCTGATACAGATCTGGCCACCGGGAACCCTGCTATACGCCTTCCCCCCATGGCCCCTGCTGGGCGCAATCATTCACAAGATTCGGCGACACAGTCCTTCTGGTGGCCCCGGACTGGCCAAGAAGACCCTGGTACGCAGACATGAGAAGACAACTGGCAGGGGATCCTCTACCCCTGCCCCCACACAGGGACCTACTACAACAAGGCCCCATCCTTCACGAGGATCCAGCTCAATTCTCTCTTACGGTCTGGCCATTGAGAGGGCCCGACTGAGGAAGAGGGGATACTCGGGGTCAGTAGTGGATACCCTCCTCCGAGCACGCAAGTTCTCCACATCTCTAACGTACGTAAGGATCTGGAGAGTATTTGAAGCCTGGTGCGAAGATCACAGCACCAAACCACATTCCGCTAAAGTTCCCATAATTTTGGAGTTCTTACAGAATGGACTTCAGAAGGGACTGTCCCTCAACTCAATCAAGGTTCAGGTGGCAGCCCTGGCATGCTACGGTCCCAGGAACGAGGGCAACAGCATTGGCACGCACTCAGATGTTTCACGCTTCCTGAAAGGAGTCAAACACATTCGCCCCCCTCTGAAGTGGCCAGTGCCCCTGTGGAACCTCAACCTAGTTTTGGAATTCCTAGCGGGACCCGCCTTCAGATCCCTCCCAGGCCTATCTCTCCGTCTACTAACCCTTAAGATGGTGTTCTTGCTGGCCATATGCTCGGCCCGCCCCATCTCAGAGCTACAAGTGCTGTCCTGCCGTGATCCATTCCTCAGAATCACCCCAGAGATCATCCATCTACGCACGGTTCCCTCCTTCCTACCCAAAGTAGTCTCACACTTCCACCTCAACCAAACCATATCTTTACCAACCATGGAAGGTTTGAAGAAATCGGAAGAAGGTTGATCCCTGCGCCATCTAGACATCGGCAGATTGCTATCCAGATACCTGGAAATGTCGGCACCAGTACGAAAGACGGACCATCTGTTCGTCCTTCACAGCGGGAAGAAGCAAGGGGAAGCGGCCTCACGGGCAACCATTGCCCGCTGGATCAAAGAAGTCATCAAGGCGGCCTATATAGAAGCGGGAAAACCATCACCTCTACAGGTCAAGGCCCACTCTACCAGAGCTCAGGTGGTCTCCTGGGCAGAAACTAGATTACTGTCGCCTGCTGAAATCTGCAGAGCAGCAACTTGGTCCTCCATCCATACCTTCTCCAGATTCTACCGTCTGGATGTTCAGGCATGGGAGGACACAGCATTTGCAAGAGCTATCCTAATCGGACCTCGGGCAGCCTCCCACCCAGTTCGGGAGTAGCTTTTATACATCCCATTGGTCCTGAGTCCATCTGCTACACGCTAGGAAATGGAGAAATTACTTACCTGATAATTTCCTTTTCCTTAGTGTAGACAGATGGACTCAGCAGCCCACCCTCGGCTGCCGTTATACATGGTTGTTCATCAAATCAAGGTAAGCCATGTTTTTCCTTACATAGGGCATCCACCTGCCGGGTGTCGACGCTTTCCGGTTGAAGATACTGGCGGTCTCCAGCTATAGCCAATCAACCAGTTCAAATAATCAAAATTAATCAAATTTTAACGTTGCACTTAAATTATCAGAGTTAAACTCATTAAGTTAATCAATCACACATATATCCATACTGCTTTGCAAGGAAGAATACTGATCTGCTGCACTTCCTGCAGGGGTATATGTACTAGGTGCTGACGTCAGATTGAAATCTGATCCGTCTCCAACTGCTAGCATGAGTACACTATACCCATTGGTCCTGAGTCCATCTGTCTACACCAGTGGTTCTCAACCCTGTCCTGGGGACCCCCCTAGTCAGTCGGGTTTTCATGATATCCACAATGAATATGCATGAGAGAAAATTTGCATACACTGCCTCCATAACATGCAAATTTTCTCTCATGCATATTCATTGTGGGTATCATGAAAACCCGATTGGCTGGGGGGGGGTCCCCAGGACAGGGTTGAGAACCACTGGTCTACACTAAGGAAAAGGAAATTATCAGGTAAGTAATTTCTCCAATAACCATAAGAACTTAAGACTTGCAATGGGAGCAGAGCAGAGCTAGTATTGTTTATATGATAACCCAACATGCAAATAAATATATATTCAGATTCTGATAACAGCAAAACAAACTCCCTCCACTGCCTAGCACTTTGTGCAGTAATACAAACCCCTTCAAAACTATAATAAAACCCCATTTAGAACCTTCCATCAGCATTTGTAGCCTTGGAAATAGACAATCCAACAGCTTAGAATGTTACCACTGTAACTGTACTTGGAAACAAAATATTGTTGATTGTAACAAATACATTACAATAGTTTAAAGTTCCTCACTGATTGGTTTCTAGAATGAGCATTGGTTTAATATTACCAAAAAGCTTGTTTGTTTATAAAGGAATTTATTAGTCATCAATACCATGGCCCAAGGCAACATACAATAACACATTCATAAATGACAAATTAACCAAGATAAAGCAAATAATAAAATGATTCAGTGTCATAATAAAACACAAAAATTCTACATAAGATAAAACATACAAATCATACTATATCTGCTTGCTGGAGAACAAAATACATTATAAAATTACCAAGGGTAAATAAAACCTGAAGCATCAGCCTACCTAGCAATCATAAGCCATTTGGAATAAGAAGGTCTTTAACATTATCTTCAACATCTTAACATAGGCTGTCAATTGAAGATTCTCAGGTAGTGAGCTCCAGAGCATCAGAGCCACAACTGAAAATGTTCACTCTCTGGGCTCTGCTAGGCACACCTGCCTCACTGATGGAGCATCCAAAAGACGCTGTTGCAAAGTGCAGAGAGTAGGATTGTAAATTTTCAACATTGTGTTGGCCCAAGGAAGTGAGTCAGATTGCAATAGTTACTTAAGAAACAACAGGAATTTCAACGGAATCAACATGAAGGGTTTTCAGGCACAGCCTCACCATTATGTTACAAAAATATGATCTCTGTTTTTGATAAATTAAGCAGCAATTTATTGTGCGTTAACTATTACCTGACTGCAGACTGGCAAATAGCATTCCTGCAATTTTTGACCAAGAAGAGCACAAAGTAATGAAATTCTGAATATCATCCGTAAATAACTGGTATCCTGCACAGAGACTAGCTAGCAGCTTACAAATGGGGGTCATGAAGATGTGAAATAATATGGATGACATTGCTGATTCATGAGGGTCACCGGTTGGAAAACTATGCCATGCTGATGATTTGTTTCCAATACGCAGTTGCTGAGACTGTTAATCAAGGAAAGATGTAAACCATTGCAAAGCTAGACCAGAGATGCCACATTCTCTCAAATGAAAAAGGAGGATCCCATGATCTAAAATGTCAAAGGCCATGGTATGTCTAGTAAAAGAAGGACATATCCACAACCTGCATCAAGACCTCTTCTAGTTTAGTATTGAAAGCAGAGGAGGTAGTTTATTATATGAGAACCTATTGAGAAAGTAAAACCATTATAATTTTTTTGATCCACCAGTTTCTTCCTGGTCCTTTTGGGCATCCAACACAGTGAGAACCAGGACTAGGATCTGGCCTATTTACTTTCATTCACAATTACCTAGGGATTTTTTCCCTTATGTTATATCCCCTCCCAACTTCCTTTAGCCAAGTTGTTGCAGCAGCATTCATCAGTCATAGACTGTGCACCATGGATCCTTCTGGAACTGTGTAAGCATGGGCCCTAAATCTGGCCACTAGGTGTCACCTTTCTCTGGGGGCTGTTGACACTGCATCTGTACTGAAAATAAGGAACCCAAGAGTGAAGGAATCAAAACTAAAGTATCTCACTCAAAGTGCTTGTATCTTGGATATACATTGGAGAAGCTCTGACAGAAACCGAGCAGTTTAACATGGAGACACAAGAATAGCATTTACTCCTGAAGAAGAATGTTTCTTCTGAAACATTGCAATGTTGGGTGGAAGATAAGGTCTGCACAAAGGAAGACTGAGTTGGTTTGTGTGTACCTGAGCTCCAAGTGGCTGTCTTGGCTCTTGGACTGAACAGCAAATTTAAGATAAGTCCAGCTAGTGTTTCTATCAAATTCAAAATTGTTTATTTGCAAAAGAAAATATATACAAAAAAAAGAATTGTTGGCTCACAATATGAATGCTCATAATATGAACACTGACTGATGATTATATCTTTGTACATTTGGGTTGTCAGGAACTCAAGATATCTCGTGTCTGACAAGTCCAATATGAAGGTCAATAAGAATATTTAAATAGTGAGTCTTCTTGTATATCCAAGATACAAGCACCTTGAGGTGAGATATTTTAGTATTTTGACTGCATCTGTAGCATCCCATTCTTAGCCAACTTGGGAAGCAGAAGATCTGAGCAGGGAATCCAACCTAGTTCCCACTATATGGCAGCATGCAGCAATTGAGCCACTGTCGGCCTAGTAAATGATAATAGTGAAAAAACATGAAATAAGTTCATTTTTATGCTGGATTTGCATTTATTCTAAGTAGTCTTATTTTTCCATAAATATCTTCTGTTTGTAGAATGCTAGAAAGTTCCATTATTGTTCAAGCATGATGGATCATTTCTGAATTAATTTTAAAATATCTCCCCCAAATCACCTGCCAGACAGGCTCAAAAAGCCATAAAACTCAGCAATTAAGCACTAATTCAGAGCAGCACAAAACTCCAATGAGCTGTATACAATATTAATGATCAAACACTTCGCTAAAATGTTTCTGAAGCACAACAATGAATCAAAACCAGTATCTCTAGGACATATTTCCGCTTACTGGGAAGACTGTAGCTGGGGAATTTTTAATAAATGAAGCTGATTATCTCAGCATAAAAATCCTATGCCAACATGGAGCCTTGTGCAAAATTCTCACTCTCAAGTTCAAATTATTAATAATAAAACTATCATTTTTGTGTAAAAATAGAAAAGTTTGAGTCTGAAAGTTTGTTTGATATATATAAAATGATACTTGTCTGTGGAGATGTAAGCACCATACAAAGAGCCTGTGAAATTTTGTCTCTTGGTAGAGTGGCAGAAACTATTTTTTTTAGTTCAGTTTATTAGTGAAGTATTGTTATGGCAATAAACCCTCTCTATAGTTAGCCATATATACCCAGATAATGCCCAGACTATGACACTTGTTCAACTCAAGTGTGCAACTTTGGATGCAATATCATTTAATTGGTATGTGATGCAGTTTGTTACATTTGTGGACCCTTGGGCTGAGGCAGGATTGGCGCCACCTGCAGTGAGGAGCCTTGTAGGCTCCTACCGACAGCAAGCGGCCCCAGACAAAGCAGAGTTCCAGTTGGAGTTTTGCCTATACTAGCCCTCGTTCCCCTCTGGTTGAGCATTTGGGTGCTGACCAGCATCTCATTGTATTTATTTGTTGAGTTTACAAAAGTATACATTTATCTTGTAACAGAGAAGCAATATTGTATATATGAATTGATCCTTCTTTTATACCATATAGTACTAGGTTAGAAAATTCTAGAAGTGCGTGACTACCCAGAGAATAATATACATAGGTTGTCATGTCAACAGCATGATAAGATTATCCCTAAGCTAACCCTGAGTATTTCTCCAAGGTGGGGCCCGTTTACCATCACTCTTTAGATAGTCCTTTGTTCTGTTAGAGTCTTGCTGGTCATATCTTAGGCTGTATTTACAGATGCCCCTGAGAAAGAGTACCTCCAGAGTGTCAGTAGGGCCTGAAGCTCCAACCGTTGCCTTCTGCTTTTTGTGATCCTATAATTAGACATCATGATGTGGCGCCAGCTCTAACCGCTTGTCCAGGTGTCCTGGGAATTCCTGCAGGTCAGGCTTAGTAAGTCATTTTGAGTTCACATAGGCTAAGATAGCAAATGATTCTGGGTCAGTCGTCTTCTCCAAGTTGGTTTTCAGGCTCAGGCACATAAGAACATGCCATACTGGGTCAGACCAAGAGTCCATCAAGCCCAGCATCCTGTTTCCAACAGTGGCCAATCCAAGCCATAAGAACCTGGCAAGTACCCAAAAACTGTCTATTCCATGTTACCGTTGCTAGTAATAGCAGTGGCTATTTTCTAAGTCAACTTAATTAATAGCAGGTAATGGACTCCTCCAAGAACTTATCCAATCCTTTTTTAAACACAGCTATACTAACTGCACTAACCACATCCCCTGGCAACAAACTCCAGAGTTTAATTGTGGGTTGAGTGAAAAAGAACTTTCTCCAATTAGTTTTAAATGTGCCACATGCTAACTTCATGGAGTGCCCCCTAGTCTTTCTATTATCTGAAAGAGTAAATAACCAATTCACATCTACCTGTTCTAGACCTCTCATAATTTTAAACACCTCTATCATATCCCCCCTCAGCCGTCACTTCTCCAAGCTGAAAAGTCCTAACTTTTTTAGTCTTTCCTCATAGGGGAGCTGATCCATTCCATGGTGGTCTTGGCGGCAACACTGAGGAAGGCACACATATCAGTTCCCAAAAAGGAAGGATTATTCCGGCCCATCTTGGACCTCAAGAACCTCAACAGTCATCTGCGGGTTATACACTTCCTCATGGAAACTCTTCGGTCCGTAATAATGGCAGTACAACCGGGAGAGTTTCTAACCTCCCTGGACCTTTCCGAAGCCTACCTTAACATCCCAGTCCATCAGAATCACCAGCGCTTTGCGATACTGGGTCACCATTACCAGTTCCAAGCGCTACCCTTCGACCTAGCAACCACCCCCAGAACTTTCACCAAAATCATGGTGGTCTTGGCGGCAACACTGAGGAAGGAAGGGATTCTGATACACCCTTACCTGGACAATTAGCTAATCAGGGCAAAGTCTTCAGAAGAGAGCCGGCAGGTGACCAGTAGAGTCAAGAGCCTACTGCAGGAACTCCGTTGGGTTGTGAACCCGGACAAGAGCAATCAGCAGCCCTCTCAATGGCTAGAGTATCTTGGGGGCCCGTTTCGACACCAAACAGAACAAAGTCTTCCTCTCTCCTCTGAGGAGAAGGAAACTGATGGAACAATTACGATGGTTGATGACCAATGCACGCCCCAAAGTATGGGACTATCTTCAAGTCCTCAGCCTCATGGCATCAACCCTGGAGGTCATCCCATGGGCAAGGGCCCATATGCAACCGCTCCAGTGCGCATTACTGTCACGATGGAACCCACTGTCCCAGGACTACTCAATTCGCCTCCAACTACCAGCAGAGATACGTTCTCAGCTCCAGTGGTGGCAACAGGAAGACCACCTAAGTAGGGGAGTAAGCCTACCCCCACCGAACTGGATCTTGCTCACTACGGATGCGAACCTGCGAGGGTGGGGGGCCCACTGTCAGGAACTGACAGCCCAGGGCCAATGGAACAAGGAAGAGGCAGAATGGAACATAAACTGCCTGGAAGCTCGAGCAGTCAGACTAGCGTGCCTGCAATTCAGCCGTAGACTCCGAGGCAAAGCAATTCGAGTAATGTTGGACAATGCGACAACGGTTGCTTACATCAACCGCCAGGGAGGAACCAAGAGCCAGCAGGTGTCTCTGGAGATAGACATCTCATGGCATGGGTGGAGATAAACCTACACGGGATCTCGGCCTCTCACATCACAGAAAAAGACATCCTTTCAGCAGACTTCCTCAGCAGAGAGAGCCTGGACCCGGGGGAATGGACGCTGTTGACCGCAGCCTTCCAACTGATAGTAAATCACTAGGGCCTCCCAGCCAATGATCTACTGGCCACTCATCTCAGTGCCCAAGTCCCCAGGTTCTTCAGCCGCAGACGAGAGCCACAATCCTAAGGATTCGATGCTCTCGTCCAGACTTGGCCAGAGGAAGACTTACTGTACGCCTTCCCCCCATGGCAACTACAGGGCAGGGTGATCTGCAAGATAGAACTAGTCCCCTGTGATGTTCTGCTAGTGGCTCCAGATTGGCCAAGACTACCATGGTACGCAGACATGCAAAGACTCCTTGTGGGGAACACTCTGAGCCTACCTCCACCCAGGGACATTCTCCGGCAGGGCCTGATTCTCCACGAAGATCCGTCCCGATTCTCTCTTACGGTCAGGCCCTTGAGAGGATTCGCCTGAAGAAGCGAGGCTACCCTAAGGCCGCGATTGACACCCTTCTCCGAGCGCGCAAGTTCTCCACATCCCTGTCATAGATATGGATCTGGAGAGTATTCGAAGCCTGGCGTGAGGACCGCGGGATTCTCCCATGGACAGCCAAGATTCCCATAATTCTGGATTCCTACAGGACGGTATGAAAAAGGGGTTGTCTCTCAACTCCCTCAAGGTCCAAGCAGCCGCACTGGCCTGCTTCAGAGCAGACGTGGATGGTATCCGGCTATCAACCCATCCAGACTTGTCCCGCTTTCTGAAAGGGGTTAAACAACTCTGACCACCCCTAAAGTGGCCAGTGTCTCTGTGGAATCTCAATCTAGTATTGGACGTCCTAGCTGGGACTTCTTCAGACCAGCACGCAATTTGTCACTACGCCTCTTAAATTTGAAGACTGCATTCCTGGTGGCAATATGTTCAGCTCGTCACATCTCCGAACTACAGGCACTATCCTGTCAGGAGCCGTTCCTTAGGTTCATACCTGGAACCGTACAACTGCGCACTGTGTCCCCTCCTTCCTACCAAAAGTGGTTTCCCAGTTTCACTTAACCAAACCATCTCGCTACCATCTCTGAGTGAACATAAGGACTTGGAAGGCTCATGCTTTCCTCGCCATCTAAACGTCAGTAGACTCCTGGTGCGCTATCTGGAAAGATCGGAACCGGTGCGCAAAACGGATCGCTTGTTCGTTCTTCACAGTGGGAAGAAACAAGGCGATGCGGCCTTGCGGGCAACCATAGACCGCTGGATAAAAGAAGTAATCAAGGCAGCCTACATAGAGGCAGGAAAGCCCTTACCTCTACAAGTTAAGGCTCATTCTACAAGGTCCCAGGCAGTCTCTTGGGCAGAAACCAAGCTGCTGTTCCCGCCGAGATCTGTCAGGCGGTGACGTGGTCATCCATACACACCTTCTCCAGGTTCTACCGCCTGGATGTTCAGGCCTGAGAAGATGCAGCCTTCGCAAGGGCAATATTAAGTGGGCCATGGGCATCCTCCCTCCCTGTCCGGGAGTAGCTTTTGTACATCCCATTGGTCCTGAGTCCATCTGGCTACATGCTAGGAAATGGAGAAATTACTTACTTGATAATTTCATTTTCCTTAGTGTAGACAGATGGACTCAGCATCCGGCCCTCGGCAGCCCAGGAAAAGGAGAACCTTGGATAACAAACCTCGAGGCTAAGCAAATATGGGTAAGCCGTGGCCTACCCCTAGTTCAAGACACCCACAGTTTGTCCGGTGTCGGTGATAATTGTTTGAGTGCACTGGCGGTCTCCAGTTTGGAATTTAGTTGAATCAGTTCAAGTTTTACTCAAGTTTAATCAAGTTATTTAAGCAAAGATATATCCACAATGGCTTTTCGAAGAGAATACTGAAGAGCTGAGGTTACTGCAGGGATATATCTAGAGTGACGTTGGCTTTGAAATCTGACTCTGTTTCCCATCTGCTAGCAGAAGAGCACAATACCCATTGGTCCTGAGTCCATCTGTCTTATGAGACTGGAAAATTGGGCATCGAAATGGCAGATGAAATTTAATGTGGATAAGTGCAAGGTGATGCATATAGGGAAAAATAACCCATGCTATAGTTACACAATGTTAGGTTCCATATTAGGTGCTACCACCCAAGAAAGAGATCTAGGCGTCATAGTGGATAACACATTGAAATAGTCGGTTCAGTGTGCTGCGGCAGTCAAAAAAGCAAACAGAATGTTGGGAATTATTAGAAAGGAATGGTGAAACGGAAAATGTCATAATGCCTCTGTATCGCTCCATGGTGAGACCGCACCTTGAATACTGTGTACAATTCTGGTCGCCGCATCTCAAAAAAGATATAATTGCGATGGAGAAGGTACAGAGAAGGGTGACCAAAATGATAAGGGAAATGAAACAGCTCCCCTATGAGGAAAGACTAAAGAGGTTAGGACTTTTCAGCTTGGAGAAGAGATGGCTGAGGGGTGATATGATAGAGGTCTTTAAAATCATGAGAGGTCTAGAACAGGTAGATGTGAATCGGTTATTTAGTTTTTCAGATAATAGAAAGACTAGGGGGCACTCCATGAAGTTAGCATGTGGCACATTTAAAACTAATCGGAGAAAGTTCTTCTTCACTCAATGCACAATTAAACTCTGGAATTTGTTGATAGAGGATGTGGTTAGTGCAGTTAGTTTAGCTGTGTTTAAAAAAGGATTGGATAAGTTCTTGGAGGAGAAGTCCATTACCTGCAATTAATTAAGTTGACTTAGAAAATAGCCACTGCTATTACTAGCATCAGTAGCTTGGGATAGACTTAGTTTTTGGGTACTTGCCAGGTTCTTATGGCCTGGATTGGCCACTGTTGGAAACAGGATGCTGGGCTTGATGGACCCTTGGTCTGACCCAGTATGTCATGTTCTTAAGGAAAACAAAATTATCAGGTAAGTAATTTCTCCAATGTTTATTGTCATGTGCTCTTGTATGATCATTTTTTGTTACCCAGTATTCTCACAGGACAAGCAGGATGGCAGTCCTCACATATGGGTGACATCACAGGATGGAGCCCAATTACGGAACACTTTTGTCAAAGTTTCTAGAACTTTGACTGGCACCTACTGGGCATGCCCAGCATGGTACTAACCCTGCAGCCAGCAGGGGTCCCCCTTCAGTCTTCTTTTTTCTGCGCAGCAGTAGCCACGCGATTAAGGAGCTCCGCAGAGATTCCTGACAGGAATTTTCCTCACGGAATTACTGAAAACTTTCTTACCCCACAGGGGTCCCTCCTTCAACTTTTTCAAGCCTCGATATTCCGGTAAATTTTTTATCCGTTTTTGGTTGATTCCCGTCAAGTTTGGTCCTCCTGGTCTACTGGCCGTCGACCGTACCGCAGCTCAAATTTTTCAAGGCCATGGCGTCTGGGTTCTGTCGGTGCCCGGACTGCAACCGCACCATGTCCATAACAGACCCCCATAAGGTCTGTGTAATGTGTCTCGGAAATGAGCACGATGTCCTGACCTGCACTAAATGTGCCCTAATGACACCAAAAGCTCGCAAGGCCAGAATGGAGAAGATGGAACGTCTCTTCCGTGCTCAAACCCCGACGCCGTCTATTGCATCAACGTCGTCAGAACCGGCACCGTCCACTTTGCACCAGTATCGACCACCAGCTGGTGACCGTCCGGCATAGACGACTTCTCGGCCTTCAACTCCCTCTACTCCCCCTCAGGACCGAGGGGATCGTAGAGAGCACCATCGACATCGGAAGTCTTGGACCATCAAGGGAGCAAAATCATCGACCTCGCCATGGTCCGAGCCACTGTCGAAGAAACCCCATCCAGAAAAGGCACCGACCTTTTCTGCGACCGGGTCACCGAGGCAACCCTCACCCGGACGGGTATCGGGAGCCGCTACTCCGCCTTTAACGGTGGTCCCTCTGGCTATGCGTCTGCCTCCTTCTCCCCTTCCGGAGCCGAGGCTGATTGCTCCAGGTCTCCATGAAGAACTGGACTGGATGGTTTGGGAGGCCATCGACAAGGCGATGCATCGACTACCCGTTAGGGTTCAGGATGCCCTCCGCCAAATTCAACCCTCAGCTCGGTACTCACCCATATGTGAGGACTACCATCCTGCTTGTCCTGTAAGAAAGCAAATGTTGCTTACCTGTAACAGGTGTTCTCACAGGACAGCAGGATGTTAGTCTTATGAAACCCGCCCTCCACCCCGCGGTGTTGGGTTCGTTACGTTTCTTATTTTATTTTATTTATTTATTTATTTAAACAATTTTATATACCGTTTTGCAGACAAAGTTCATCTCTACGGTTCACATTTTCAACAACTTAAAACAGGAAGAAGAAAAATATATTTTCTCATAATTATAAATATCACTAAAAACTATATTAACAATAAAATTATAAAATTACTGTTATGCTCAGGCTTGTGGACCCTTGGCCGACAAGAGGGTGGTGTACCTTTCAGAGGGTCCGTAGGCTCTCTTGTCGGGTGGCGAGGCAGAACAGGAGGCGGGACTAGCTGGCCCTTGGCACTGGAGGCTGAGGCGAATACAGAGGCGATGAAGAGATGAGATGAGGCACTGTGTTCTTCACCACTGATGGTCTGCGGTCCCCCGGGGAGGAGCCCGTAGGGACCCGACTGCTGGGGCTTAGGTGGACCTATGGAGGTCAGAGCAACGGTGCAAAGGCCACCTGGAGCTTCGCCCTGGAAGCCCGCGGTCCCCTCAGGAGGAGCCCGTAGGGACCCGGGCCGCTGGGACTTAGGTGGGCCCTTGGAGACGGAGTCTTGAGGGAGTCCTAGGTGGAGTGCCAGAGGGTCGTCGCTCACCAGTCCGAAGTCATGCACCAGAGAATCACCGCTTGCCAATCCAAAGTCAGGAACCAGAGAATCACCGTAAGCCAATCCGAAGTCAGGAACCAGAGAATCACTGTAAGCCAATCCGAAGTCAGGAACCAGAGAATCACCGTAAGCCAATCCGAAGTCAGGAACCAGGAAGACAAAGCAGAAGCCAAGCTCGAAGAACTCACCGAAGCAAGCAGACTGGACAAAGCTCACAGGAGACGTTGACAAGTCACTGGATGAGCAGAGGAAGCTGCCTTTTATACTTCCTCTGCCCTGGCTGATAGAGAACAGGTGAGGTCATTAAAGGGATGGGTCCCTTTAATTCTGTGGAGGGGGCGTGGCCTAGTCCTGAAGCATGGCGGCGGCCATCTTGGATTTCCTCCGTGGAGGGGAGATGCCGCTGGAAGGAAGCAGAAGGTTTTCCCCTGCAATGGGCAGCGGGGGCCCGAGTCGGAGCCCTCCCCCAGGGCTCCCATGGTGCTGTGAGTCAGGTAGGTGGACGCGGTCGTGGGGCGCCACGGCCGCGGAGCACAACAATTACCACAAGTAAACTATAAGACTATAAAATTTCCACCAACTAACAAACTGTGGAATATACAATTTTAAAACCAATAAAACAGTAAAAGATTAGATAAAAGATTAAGCCTACTAAAAAGTACTAATTGCATGGGGACACCACCATTTACTATTACTCATCTACAAATGCTTGACGGAATAACCATGTTTTTAGTTCTTTCCTAAATTGATTCTTGTCTTGCTGCAATCTCAGGTTCATTGGCATTTTATTCCAGTGTTTAGGACCTGCAATCGATAACGCTTGCTCTTGAACTTCACACAGGTGGGCAGATCTAATGTTCGGGATTGAGAGTAGTCCTTTGTTTAATGATCTCAACTTGCGTTGCGGTACATGTAATCTTATTGCTGTGTTTAACCAGTCTGTCATGTCTCCGTATAAAATCTTGTGGATAATACATAAAACTTAAAAAATTATCCTGTAGCTTTTCAACAAGACTGAAGGGGGTCCCCTGCTGGCTGCAGGGTTAGTGCCATGCTGGGCATGCCCAGTAGGTGCCAGTCAAAGTTCTAGAAACTTTGACAAAAGTGTTCCTTGATTGGGCTCCATCCTGTGATGTCACCCATATGTGAGAGCTAACATCCTGCTGTCCTGTGAGAACACCTGTTACAGGTAAGCAACATTTGCTTTGTCTAACTGCGAAAGCCATGAAAGTGCTAGCTTTTTGCAAACCTAGTTTGAGATGCATAAGTGACAGATTTGTGACTCAATGAACATACAATTTCTTTGCAGAATTTTGTGATGCCCTCAAATGGCATATCAAGCATTTCTCTGTGCAGCACTTTTAACAGAAATATTTTAAACATTTGTATTCTTTTCTAAATCAAAATAATTTAGATTGAGCTTTCTTACTTGGAGTTTTATTTCATTCTTCTGAAAGTGTTGCTTCTGAAAACTCCCCCTACTTTAGACACTTCCACCCCTGAGTTTGCATAAATCAGGCCACTTAGAAGACCCCCATGTAGGCATTACAGAGATGCATGCAAGGTATGACTAGCACAGGAGATTTTTGAAATTGCAGTACTTGGCCATAACAAAATATATGCACCTTGTATTTCAGAACATATATAAAATAAAATTGAGCAGACAAAAAAAACTGGATAGGAAGAAGAGCACCAAAAAAAAAAAAAAAAAAAAAAAGAACATTGTCTAGAAGCAGACAATTGATATATTTAGTAATCTAGATAGTATTGATTCTTTAAACCTAGATAGTTATTTCTTAGTAAGCAAACTTACAAAAATGTTCTTTTTCCAATTGTATAGTGAGAGGGCGCATGCAAGCCTCTTGTTATGCTTTTTTTTTTAATGAAAAGGAAAGCAAACCCAAACACAGTGTTTTAACTGCTATAGCGAGGCAGAGTCCATTATTTTTATAATTTTTTTTTTTTTATTCATTTTCAAACCAGTACATCTAAGCAATTTTCAAATATCCAAAATACATTTCCAGGAATTAAGTTTATACGAAAATATTTCTCCATATTTTCAACTTAATGAATATATAATATTTTAAGCAAAGTGGTAATCGGGGCTTGTAAAGAGCGAATTTTAACACAGATATGAAAATATACTAACCTGCTATCTAGCAATATTGGCACGCTGGCGGGATCATTGAACTCTTTATATAATGCATCTAACCTTGATCAGCTACTTCTTGCGGGTGGCTTACCAAAAACTTATGTAAATTATTAGGTTCAAGAAAAACATATCTATTTTCTTTATAAGTTAAGATACATTTGCAAGGATATTTAATTACAAATCTTTCACCTCGTCCCTCTACTTTTGCTTTCATGGATATAAATTTCCTCCTCCTCTCTTGTGTGGTTCTCGATAGATCTGGGTAGACCCATATCTTAGCACTATGAAACAGTTTCAATCTATTATGTATAAAATGTTTAAAGACCAATTCTCTGTCCGATACCAAGGTAAATGAAACAAATAAAGTTCTTCTCTGTTTAATTTCAGTCTCTGATAGTTCAAAAAAATTGAGTCAGATTCAATTTATCTTGTGTCTGAGGCAATTATTGATCTTGGATTATTTTTTCTTCTCTCTCTGGCATGTAATATATTCTATTAAACACAGGAAATAATTCCTTAGGCAGACCAAAAACTTGAGTGAAGTAATTTCTGAACATTTCATGCCGCACGTGGATCTGTTACAGCAGGGTCCGGTTCTTCATGAGGATCCAACTCTGTTCTGTCTTATGGTTTGGCCCTTGAGATGTGATTGCCATCTTACTTTGCGCTTGAAAGTTCTCCACTTCCTTAGCCTATATACGGGTTTGTAAAGTTTTTGAGGCCTGGTGTGAGGAATGTGGTGTTCCTCCTCGTTCAGTTAAGATCTTGCTCATTCTGCATTTTTTGCAGGATGGGTTGAATAAAGTTACAGTGGGTTGAAAAAATTTACAATGAATCTCCTCCGGTTCATTGTAATTTCCTCCTGTTCTCAGTTATTATGTAAACTGGCATGATGTTCCCCACTAATGTCGGTATATAAAATCCTAAAATAAATAAATAATGTTTTGGCCCTTAATTCCTTAAAGGTGCAGGTTGTGGCTCTTGCCTGTTTGAGGAGCCCGGTGAATGGTGATTCTTTGTCATCCTATCCTAATATGGTCCATTTTTTGAGGGGTGTGAAGTATCTTCGGCTTTCCTTGCGGTTACCAGTTCCCTTGTGGAGTCTTAACTTGGTGCTGGATTTTTTGCTGGGTCCTACATTCTGACCATTGTGTAGCCTTTCCTTGTGGTTGTTAGCCTTGAAGACAGTGTTCCTGGTGGCTATATGTTCTGCGCATTGAATCTCTGAGCTGCAGGCCTTATTTTGCCGGGAGCCGTTGCTTCGGGTGACTCCAGGGGCATTACAGCTTTGTACTGTTCCATTTTTCTTGCCCAAAGTGATACCTTACATTCATTTCAATCTGTCCATCTTCTTGCCGTCCCTGGATAAGGTCAGGGATGTGGAGGAGTATCTCCTCTTGTGCTCATTGGATGTCAAGAAACTTGTCGTGCGGTGTCCAGGTTTTATCATCTGGATGTGCAGGCCGGGGAGGATGCAGCCTTTGCACGTGCAGTGTTGACCGGACTGTGGGCAGCCTCCCATCCTGTTGGGGAGTAGCTTTGGTACATCTCACTGGTCTAGTTACCCCAATCTGTGAAGTGGATGAACACTTACCAGCAATCCCTTGGGATCCATAGCCCTACAGGAGGACTGTTGACACAATCATGCGGCAGCCGAGGGCAGGAAGCTGATTCCATCTGTCTACACTAAGGAAAATGAAATTACCAGATAAGTAATTTCTCTATTTCCTACTGTGTACCCAGATTCTTACTTGAGTTCCATGTTTTCTCCTAGGACAAGCAGGATGGTAGTCCTCACAGATGGGTGACTTCATCAGATGGAGCCCTGCACAGAAAGCTTTTGTCAAAGTTTCTAGAAGCTTTGACTGGCACACCGAGCATGCCCAGTATGCCACTATCCGCATGTCCATGCGAGGTCTCCCTTTGGTCTTTTTTTTTGTTTTTTCCCGCAGTGCTAGTTGCCTCATGGTGTTTGGTGCTCTCTAGTTTGTGCTCTCTTTACAAGCTTTTAAAGCATTTTATTTCTCTATTTCAAGTCGGGTCCCCCTTCCTCCAGACCGTGTCTCCTTGGCACGGCAAGTTAGTTTTCCCATTCAACCTTTTTTACGGTTGATTCCCAGCAGCTCACTTCTCCTTGATAGCCAACCATCGACTGCTTGCCGGCTCATTTTCATGGCATCATCCAGGTTTCGCCGATGCCCCCAGTTTCCGCGGACCATGACCATCATGGACCCACATGAGGTTTGCATCCTCTGCCTGGGGGCATTGCATGACATCCAAGGATGTCAGCTGTATGAGCAGATGACCCCCATGGGCCGCCATGCTCGTTTTGACAAAATGGAGAAACTCTTTGGCCAAAAAGTACACTCTATCTATGCCTGCTTCGGTATCCCCAACACCAGGAGGTAGGAGGGAACCACTGAATACGCTGTCCCTTTCAACCCACCCGGCTGCTGCTTCCAGGGAGCTCGTGATTGGCCCTTGCCACTATCTGTGCTTTCTCAGATGTTAGGATCCTCCTCTTCCTCGATGCCTGGGAAAAACTGGAACGAGCAC
The DNA here is from genome assembly GCF_901001135.1 of Rhinatrema bivittatum. Classification (NCBI taxonomy): domain Eukaryota; kingdom Metazoa; phylum Chordata; class Amphibia; order Gymnophiona; family Rhinatrematidae; genus Rhinatrema; species Rhinatrema bivittatum. Next base: position 75,621,360 of record NC_042619.1, read on the forward strand.
CATGGGAAACCCTGAAAGCATCGCAACCAGTTGCCGTCAGCGCATGGCTCCAGTTCCGGTGTGGCACCGGTGACTGCCGTGCCACCACCGAAGAGGCCATGTGGTGAGGAGACCCCATTCTCCAACAGACTTGGGAGTCTTAGGCATTCCCCACCAACATCGGTGCTGGGCACCGAGCCTCCTCGGGGCTCAGATGACGCCTCATCCCCCTCCATCAGACCTGTTTTCACCGGACTTCCAGAAGGAGCTGGTCCGCAGTGTGCAGGGTGTGGTGCTTCGAGTCTTAGGGGGCATTGAATCGTCCCCGGCACCGGCCCCCATACTGGAGCCGGAGCCCGCACCATCTGAGTTGTCTACCCTGCTCATACGTCTGGACATCTTACTTGGCACCCTTCAGATACAGCTGGTGCCTGGGGAACCATCAGTTTCCCACCGGCCACCGTTACCCTTTTCAGGAGCGATTTCTATCATAGAGTCCTCTGAGGAGGAAGACATGCACTGAGCGCTGGCACCATCTGGTGCTTTTGTCCTGAGGCCACAGTTCCCCGAGCCTGTGCCCAGGTCATTGGGCCTCCCATGACCATTGGCGCCTTCCCTGCTGCCGATGCCACTGGTGCCATCAGTGCCCTCGGATCCCTTGGTGCCCAGACTGAAAGGTATGGACAGGCCTCACCCAAGCAGGCCCCTTGGGGACCTAAGGGAGGAGGAGGGCCCATACGATCCATGGGGAGATGGCTCTTCTGAGTCTTCTTCTGAAGACTCTGATTTCCTCCTCTCGGAATCTTCACTACCTGAGGAAAGGCATTGGTCTCTCCTGGGAGGACCTCTCCTTTGTGGAGTTTGTCAAGACCATGGCTGAAGCCATTCCCTTCCAACTCCTAACTGAGGAGGATGCACGACATAAGATGCTGGAAATTCTCCAGTTTGTCGATGCACCTAAGGAGATATAGTGGCTGTTCCTATCCACAACATCTTTAAGGATCTTCTTAGGATGTGGGAACACCTGATATCAATTTCTCCGGTAAGCAAGCGGACGCCACTTACCTGGTGCACAGGCCTTAGGTTTTGAGAAATGCCATTTCCCCTACCAATCTGTGTGGTGGAGTCAGCTCTCAAGAAGGCCAAGTGTTCCCGCACCCATTCCTCCGCCCCCCCTGGGGCGAGAACATCGGAAGCTGGATGCCTTAGGTAGGGAGGTCCTTCAGGGGGCTATGCTCATCTCCTGAATTGCCTCCTACCAATTGTACATGACTCAGTACAAACAGAGCTTGCAGAAGAGCTTGCAGAACGCCTGCCACAGCAGCAACAAGAGTCATTCTCTGCTGTTGTACAACAGGGCCTGGAAACTGGAAAAACATGGTGAGATCCACGTACCATGTTTTTGAAACAGCAGCCCGGGTGACCGTCGTGAGTATCGGCACCCGTAGAATGACCTGGCTCCGTGCTTCCAACCTTCATCCAGAACTGCTCATTTATTGTTTATTCCTGTCACTTCTCGCTCACCTGCCCTTTATCCTTCCAGCTATTCTTGCCCCTTACCCCCCTCTCCCCTTTTCTCGCCTGCTCCCCTTACCCCTACCGTGTTTATTGTCATTTCTGCCTGCTTCAGTTATTTGTAAACTGGCGTGATGTGTCCTACGAATGTCGGTACAGTAAAAGCTTTTAAATAAATAAATAAGTAAGTCCTAGGGAAGTTGGCTGACATCCCTTATACAGGGGGAAAATCTCTTTGGGGGTAAGGTCAGGGACATGGTAGCTCAGCTGAAGGATCACCATGAAACCCTTCAATAGCTATCCGATAGTGCTTCTGACCCACCTTCCCTGCCAGGAAATCTTTCCGACCAAGTTCTAGGAAGTCCTTTTATCGGCAGCGAAGTATTATCCTCCAGCCACTGAGATTCGCACATCTCGTGCTTGTTCCAGAAGTTGCTCTCATCAGCAGCAAACTCTCAGGGCCCAGCCAGCCCCCCAGCAGGCCCCAGCTACGGGGGTTCTGACTGGAAGCAAAGGAGCATAAGTCAGTGCGTCATACCCCTGGCACATGATCCCCCTAGGGGGCAGACTTCTTGGCTTCGCCCACCGCTGGCTGCTCATGACGTTGGACAGGGGGGTCTTTGCCATCGTTCGCCAGGGGTATTGTCTAAACTTCAGAGAAGTCCCGACAGACTTTCCCCCATGTCCATCATGGAGTTTCTGTCCTGCAAGGATATACTTCTAACAGAACTCTCTGCTTTTCTAACAGCAGGAGCGGTAGAACCTATTTCCTGTCGTCAACAAGGACGGGGGTTTTATTTGAGGTATTTCCTGATACCAAAGAGAACTGGGAGCCTACACCCCATTCTCAATCTCAGGGCCTTGAACAAGTTTCTCCATAGGGAAAGGTTCAAGATGGTCTTTCTGGGCACTCTGATACTGCTCCTCAGGAGAGGAGACTGGCTCTGTTCCCTCGATCTCAAAGGCACCTACACTCAAATCGCCATCCTCCCGAGGCACAGGAAGTACCTCCGCTTCGTGGTGGGGTAATCTCACTACCAGTACGGAGTACTGCCTTTTGGCTCGACGTCAGCTCCTCGAGTCTGCACCAAGTGCCTGGCAGTGGTTGCAGCGCACCTCAGATGTTGGGAGGGGAGAGGGGGGTTACATGTGGTGTTCTACCTGGGCAACTGGTCAAAAGCAACCCCGTGAAGATGCGTTGAATGCTTTGACCCTTACCATGAAGATGCTGCACTTTCTGGGATTTGTTATCAACTACCTGAAGTCCAACCTCTGCCCCTCTTCCCAGCTGGACTTCATAGGAGCCAGGCTGGACACAACTCGGGCGAGGGTATTTTTTGCCCCAAGATCGGGCTCTCGCCCTGTCCTCGCTGGTGGCCTTGGTGGGCAGCAGTCAGCAGGTAACTGCTCGCTTACTGCTTCGATTGCTAGGCCACATAGCAGCTTCTGTCCATGTCACCCTCCTTTGCTCGCCTCTGCATGCGCAGGACACAATGGACTCTGCGGTCGCAGGCATCCTAGAATCTCAGAACTCATGTCTCCATCATGCAGCCCCTGAGGATTTTCCTGTCCTGGTGGGAGAATCTCTCCAATCTGGAACAAGGGGTTCCTTTCCAACCTCTACTACCTCAAGAAGTCCTTACCACCGATGCCTCCCTCCATGGCTGGAGGGCACATGTGGACGGTCTCCACACATAGGGGAACTGGACAGCTCAGAAGCTCAGTACCAGAAAAACTTCCTGGGGCTTCGGGTAATCTACTGCGCTCTTTGGGCGTTTCAGGATCTGCTGTTCCACAAAGCATTCTTGATTCGGACAGACAATCAGATAGCAATGTGGTATATCTACAAGCAGGGAGGCACAGGGTCTTACCTCCTCTTGAGGAGGCAGTGCAGATCTGGGCTTGGGCTCTGTCGCAGGGTATGTCCCTACGTGTGATATATCTGGCTGGGGCATTCAACGTACTGGCGGGACCACCTGAACTGCTGTTTCCGGCCGCACGTGTGGTCCTTAAATCCAGCAGTAGCAGCCTGGATTTTCTGCTTGTGGGGAACTCTGGATGTGGATCTCTTTGCCTCCCCCTACAATTGCAAGGTGAGCAACTTCTGCTCCTGTTTCAGGATGGATGAATGCCCAGCCTCCAACGCCTTTGCCCTCCTTTGGGGCAAAGATCTCCTCTACGCGTATTCTTCTCCGCTTCTCATGAGGACTCTCCTTAAACTTCAGTGGGACCGGGGGACCATGATTCTACTGGTGCCGTACTGGCCCAGGCAAGTCTGGTTATCTCTCCTCCAAGATCTGTTGATAAGGACTCCCATCAGCCTGGAGATTGCGCACGACCTGATAACTCAGGACCGGGGCACGCTGCGCCATCCAAACCTCTGGGTCTTGGCCTTGATGGTTTGGATGTTGAGCGCCTAGTCCTTCAGCCCCTGAGCCTGTCTGATAACATGTCTCAGGTGTTGGTGTCCTCCAGGAAGCCTTCCACCAGGAAGTCTTATAAGTTGATGTGGAAGAGATTCTCAGCCTGGTGTGGGGAACAGTGCCGAAATTTCTGGATTACCTGTGGCACCTTTCCGAGACTGGACTAAAATCCACCTTGGTTAAGGTCCATTTGAGTGCGGTCAGTGCTTACCATAGGTGGGGTAGCTGGTGCACCCATCTCGGTTCAGTCTACTGTAGGTCACTTTATGCAAGGCCTGCTTCAGCTAATGCCCCCTCTGCAGCCTCCTGTTGTGTCCTGGGACCTCAACATCGTGTTGACGTGGCTCATGCATCCTCCTTTTGAGCCTATGTGCTCCTGTGAGCTGAAATTCCTCACCTGGAAAGTCTCTCTTTCCTGGAGGCGGTTACTTCACCTTGTAAGGTAAGCAAGCTTCAGGCCTTGGTTACGTACCCGCCCTACACGAAATTCTTTCATGATCATGTGGTCCTGTGTATGCATCTCAAGTTCCTGCCGAAGGTCGTAACTGATTTTCACATCAACCAGTCCATTCTGTTGCCCACCTTTTTTCCGAGGTTCCATTCCCACCAAGAGGAATGGGCTCTCTACATACCTTGGATTGCAAAAGAGCTCTGGCCTTCTATTTAGAACACTCAGCGGACTATAGGCAGTCCACTCAACTGTTCATATCTTTTAAATAGAACAGAATGGGAGTTGCAGTGGGCAAACAGACCTTAACCAACTGTCTAGCAGACTGCATCTCATTCTGCTATGCACAGTCAGGTCTTCATCTACACGGCAGAGTTGAGGCTCACTCTGTGAGGGCTATGGCGGCATTGGAGGCCCACGTATGCGTTTCCCATTGTCGAAATCTGCAGAGCTGCGACGTGGAGCTCCCTACCCAAGTTCACCGCCCATTACTGCTTGGATAAGGATGGTTGACAAGTCTGTAGATTCAGCCAATCTGTCCTGCACAACCTCTTCCAGACTTGAACCCAACTCTTCCTACGAAAAGCCCCCTGGAAGTTTAAACCAAACTGTTTCCCTACCACCCAACAGTACCTCAGTTGTTATTGTGCCCGTTGGCACCTTGTTTGGCACCTGTTGGTCTTAGTTGTTACTGGGAATGGCCTGGAGCTTGATATTCACCCATCTGAGAGGACTACCATCCTGCTTGTACTAGGAGAAAGTGCAGTTGCTTACCTGTAACACGTATTCTCCTAGGACAGCAGGATGTTAGTCCTCAGGAAACCCGCCTGCCACCCCGCAGAGTTAGTTTTTCCTTCATTTTTGTTATTTTATCTTTTTTTCACTCATATTTTTCTGTTACAAGACTAAAGGGAGACCTTATGTGGGCGTGTGGATAGTGGCATGCTGGGCATGCTCAGTGTGCCAGTCAAAGCTTCTAGAAACTTTGACAAAAGTTTTCTGTGCTGGGCTCCATCTGATGTCACCCATCTGTGAGGACTAACATCCTGCTGTCCTAGGAGAGCACCTGTTACAGGTAAGCAACCTCACTTTCTTGTTGGGTGAGTGCAGTTATGGTTGCCTGTGTTTAATCAAGTTTTTAATCAAGTCTTTTGCTAGTCTGTCCATAGTTGCTTTTGATGAGAATACTAGCAGGCTGGGGTCACTGCAGAAGTATATATACTGTGACATCAGCTTGTTCTATATCCATCTGCTGGCAGGGGAGCATAACCCACTGGTCTTGAGTCCATCTGTCTACATTAAGGAAAATGAAATTATCATGTAAGTAATTTCTCCAAACCTTTATATTGGTCAAAATAACACAATATACATGACAGTCTTTAAGTAATTAATTTAAAATGTAATATAGAAAAAATGTTATTATTTAGCATATTTTTTTATTTAGCATATTTTATATACCGAGGTATAGCAGAGTTGCCTTCACTCCGGTTTACAGTTACAGCAACCTGATACATTTAAAGTAATTTAACAGCAAAACTGTAAACAGTGGTATAGAACAATAGCATATAACTAATTAAGATATACAATAAAATATGTAAAAAATCTGAATTCAAATCATGTAGGGGATATCTGCTGTAGAACAAAATGGGAATGATTCTGGTAGTTAGAAAGTTAGTCATTGTAGGGAGATTGTGTGTCAGATGGAGGGACACACAAAGGGATAGATCTGTTGATTTATCCTTTATAGACATTGAGAGTGTATTAAATGTATCTTTAAGTGTATTACTTAAAGATGCAGAGTTTTAAACATTTTGAACAGAATTTCCCTAGAAGTTCACCTTAAGAGTGTATCTTCCACCCTCTCTCTATGCTCCCTTGGCCAATCTCCTTTCACTTTGCCCTCTCAGGTCCCAACTCCTCTACCTGCCACTTTCTTTCCCCTTCCACTCTATCTCCACTCCCAGAGTTTGACCCCCTCTCTCAGTACTGTCCCTCACACAGGCTCTCTTTGTCCTTCTCTCTCTCACACCCAGACTTTCTCTCTCTAGTGCACATACTGGCCTCTGCTCGTGGCACGCCTAGGCCTGCTCCTCAAGTGGAGGCCATCCCACTCATGGAATGCTGGGGCCTTCTCCTTCTTCATCGCAAGTGGGACGGCCTCCACTCACGGCACGCCTAGGACTGCTTTATTTCCTTTTTTATTTATTTATTTATTTATTTATTTATTTATTTATTTATTTATTTATTCCTTTTTTTATTCTTTATTTATAATTTCCAATTACATATTTCAAGAATTAACACTTGAATAGAAAAACATTGACATTCTTAAAATACTTATAAAAAAAAAAGAAAAAATCAGGAAATACAATTTTTGTCAATAATGTATTTAGTCCTCAAATTTGAGATCCAATCCAGTACCTTGAGGAAATAGAAATATCTATATTACTTAACAAAAAGCTGGTTAACCAAATCCCTTCCTTTTTTTAACGGTTATGCTTACAGATTTTCAAACAACGGGATGACATAGCAACTGGTGTAAATCTATCAGTTATAAAAGAGGAAAGTTGTGCGGGATTATAGAAAATGTATGATGCATTTTGATACTTTACTAGACGGGGACTGCTCTATTTTCATCGCAAGCTGGATGGCCTCTGCTCGTGGCGAAGAAGGAGTGGGCCCCGGCATGCCATAAGCAGAGGCCGGCCCGCTTGCAGCATACCGGTGCCTGCCAAATTCTGTGCAACTGCGCAGGAGAAGAATTCCCACAGGACTAAATTATCACTATTATTCATGATATAAAGTTTTCCTTTATGAGGACAACAGTTCTGGAGATATTTGCTGATGGTATACGATGTGGGGAGGGGAGGAACGGCTGTCAAAACATCTTACAGTGAGTGATTCAATAGATGAAAAAGCAATAAAAGAAGCAGCTCACCCCTCCTTTAACTTCCTTAATGGCTCCATGGAGTAAAAAAAGACTAAAACCAAACTATTTCTCTTTCTCTCCATGATTCAGGGCCAACAACAACATTTGGTACCATTTAATCATTAAATAACAATAGGGCAGAAAATGTCAGCCTATGGATATCTTTTACTCAAGAAGATGTGATTTTTACTGGAAGAGAATGTGACGCCTAGCTCACTTGGCAGATATATTGAGAATAAATACAGTAATGGGCTACAAATTTCATATCAAAGCATTCATAGCAGCTTTCTTTCACTTGGTGAAAGACAATAATTATGTGTTTATAGAATAGATTTAGCATACGAGTAGTGGGGATATATTTTCCTACCCCTAGACTTTCTTGAAATAATATACCTGCTCTTGATAGTACAATAAGAAAAGCTGTTATTCAACAAATTAGTGCTGACATCCCAAATATTCTATGTAGAGGTAGGTTTTTAAATAAGATTGCTCACAGTTGCATCTTTCATAACATGTCTTCTATGTTAAAATCTACATCTTCATTAATCATGCACTATCATATGCAAAGTGTTGATTTCTTTTCATATTGCTGTACAGACTTGCATATTTAAATATTTTGTTCAAAGCAAAAGAGTGGCAGCTTCTAGCAGCATACTTTCTTTGACTTAACCAAAGCTGTTAGTATGATGGATCATTGGTATTGCCTGAATTGCGAATGTACATATTTACGATTAACAATTATAAATCATATCTGACACTTGGAAATAATAGAACTTATTAGGGCTCAGTTATTGATGTTTTCCTTTTTCTGCTTGCAGTACAATAAACTTATATATAAGTAAGCATTTCTTCTTAACTCTTCCTTCTTAAGAGGATTATGACTCACTTTGGACCCAAAATTAATTCCATCCTACACAAGCCTATTGATAGCCCTTAAAAGAAATCACATATTTTTGGGGGGAGATTGAAAAGTGTAACAAAGGCTACTGAAATCTATTATAGATGTGGTTTGTAGGATCTTTTAAGTTTCTCTAACAATTTTTAGTTACCTAAATATCTCAATCATGTAACAAAGTTTGATTGTCCTTATTGATCTTGGCAAATTCGAGAAACAGCTATTAGAATATGGAAAACTTCTTTCAAACATTGGAAAAAGGATGCATTTGAAGAAAATAGAAAAAAGCATAAGTATTGGTAAGTCAAATGTAAAATATTGATAAGGGGTGCTAAAAGAGAATTTGAAAAGAAGCTGGCCGTAGAAGCAAAAAGTCATAATAAAAACTTTTTAAAATATATCTGAAGCAAAATATCTGTGAGGGAATGGATTGGACTGTTAGATGAATGAGGGGTTAAAGGGGCACTTAGGGAAGATAAGGCCTTTGCAGAAAGGCTAAATGAATTCTTTGCTTCCGTGTTTACTGAAGAGGATTTTGGGGAGAATCCTATGCCAGAAGCTGTATTCAATTGTGATGATTTAAAAGAACAAATCATGGTGAAGCTAGAGGATGTAATCAGACAGATGACAAACTAAAGAGTAGCCCAGACCAAATGGTATACATCCCAGTGTTCTGCAATTTCATTTTTCAGTTCTGTCAGATCTATTACTTGTAATTAATTGTAATCAAAATCCCTCTCCAATTCCACACCTCTACCAGACCAGTGAGACAAGCCTATAGAAACAACCTTCATATCCCACCGATGAAGTCAGCATTAAGCAAAAGAGCTTTCTCCACAGCTGGTCCCAAACTCTGGAACACTCTCCCGCCAGAACTCAGATCAGTGCAATGCTCCACTACATTTAAAAAAAGACTCAAGACTTGGTTATTCAACCAAGCTTTCCCATAACATCAACCTGCGGAATATCCCTGCCAATGTTCCCTTCGGTGGTAATCCACTAGAGAACTATTTAGATCATCTCTAGAACTCACTTGAACTTTGGCAGTCTAATATCAAAACCCAGTCTTATAACTATCAACTGTTTATTTAGCCTACATTAGGCACCGTATCTTTTACTTATGTTATTAACCCCTTATGTACTAATCCAAGTTATATCGACCTGTTCATTGTAAGACATTTACTTGTCAATGTTATTGTTTAGAATGTAAACCGAATTGATCAGTAATTCTGTTATTGGAAAGTCGGTATATAAAAATGCTAAATAAATAAATAATTTGTAACCTATCATTAAAATCAACCATTGTACCTGGAGATTGGAGGATGGTCAGTGTAACCCCAATTTTTATAAAGAGCTCCAGGGATGATCCGGGAAACTATAGATCAGTGAGTCTGATTTCAATGCCAAGAAAAATTGTGGAAACTATTCTAAAGAAACAAAATCACAGAACATATAGAAAGATCTGGTTTAATGGGACACATCCAGCATGGATTTACACAAGGGAAATCTTGCCTCACCAATCTGCTACATTTTTTTGAAGGGGTTAAAAAACCTGTGGATAATGGTGAGCCGGTGAATGTAGTGCATTGGATTTTTGGAAAGTGTTTAACAAAGTGCCCCATAAGAGACTCCTAAGAAAATTAAAAAGTCATGGGAGAAGAGGCAATGTCATTTTGTGGAATGCAAACTGGCTAAAAGATCAGAAACAGAGTAAAATTAAATGATCAGTTTTCTCAGTGGAGAAAGATAAGCAATGGAATGCCTCAGGGATCTGTACTGGGACCAGTGCCTTGTAATATATTTAGAAGTGTTCTGGAAAGGGGAACAATGAGTGAAGTGATCAAATTTGCTGATGAGACAAAACTATTCCGAGTTGAATCACAAGCAGATTGTGAAAAATTGCAGGAGGACCTTGCAAGACTGGAAGACTGGGCATTAAAATGGCAGACAAAATTTAATGTGGACAAATGCAAAGTGATGCACAAGGTGAAAAATAACCCACACTATAGTTACACGATGTTAGGTTCCATATTAGGAGTTACCGCCCAGGAAACGTATCTGGAAGTCATAGTGGACGATGAGATCCTTGGTTCATTGTTCATCGGCGGTCAAGAAAACAATGTTAGGAATTATTATGAAAGGAATGGAGAATAAAACGTAGACTATCATAATGCCTCTGTATCACTTCATGGTGAGGCTGTGCCTGAAGAAATTTGTGCAGTTCTGGTCACTGCATCTCAAAGAAGATATAGCTGCACTGGAAAAGGTACAGAGAAGGATGTCCAAAATGATAATAAAATGGAATGACTCCCCATCAGGCAAAGCTAAAGAGGTTAAGGCTGTTCAGCTTGGAGAAGAAACAGCTGAGGGGGGAATATGATAGATGATGATAAAATCATAAGTGGAGTAGATCGGAAAATGTAAACCAGTTATTTATTCTTTTCAAAAATACAAAGACCTGGAAACACTTAATGAAATTAGTAAGCACATTCAAAGCAAATTTTAAAAAATTATTTTTGACTCGATGCATAATTAAGCTCTGGAATTCATTGCTGGAGGATGTGGTTAAGGCTGTTACCGTAGTTTTTCAGATTACTGGAGGAGAATTCCATAAACTATTATTAACCAAGTAGTCTTGGGGATGTAGCCAATTCTTACCACTGCACAATAGTATCATGGGATATATTTACTGTTTAGGATCCTGCCATGTACTTGTGACCTGGATTGGCCACTATTGGAAGCAGGATACTGGGTTTGATTGACTTTTGGTCTGACCCAGTATGGCAATTCTTATGTAAGAAGCATGAATAAAATCATGTTTGGAGCTATCCCATGAAAATTATGAACATATCATATCAATAAAGACATAAACAAAAAATTTACAGATATTAATTGGCTGGAATTTTAAATGGCCCTATGGGGGGCAATTTTCAATAGCCCATTTAGCTGCAAAGTATATGGGTACAAATACTTTGCATCTGCTATTTCTGTGGGCAGTGGGATGGGGGTAACACACTTATGCATACATTTGAAAATCTAAATGTTCATGTGTTTACTCTCCTGATTAAACATTTCCTCCACTATGCCTTCTCTTAATCTAGCATGTTTTTAAAAACCTGTTTATATTTTTAGCTGCTCTGATGGGAAACTGCTTAACTGCCAGATTAAATCCCTTTGAAAATGATTTTCATGATGTCACATATCCAGTCGTAAAATAAATAAACAAATGTCTCTCTAGCCGGTGTAGCATTTATTGACCTTCATGATATAAATCTTTCCCAGTTGTAAATAACTTTCAAAAACTTAAAAATTGATCATAGATTTATAATTCTCAAGAACTGACACACAGGTTTACAAGAACAAATATTCATGCATGGATTTAAAATCACTGATGAAAATGAATTGCTTGAATCAATGCAGTTTCAACAAGGCAGGACAAAGCTGGTTGGTTAAAGCACTTTATCACACAGTACAAACTACTATAACATTCAATTTGTTTCTAAAATAAGCTGTGATCCGCAGCTACCAGTTAAAGAACTACTCATGTGTACATCCACAACCATTTTGGAGCTGAAATTGGTATGACTCTTTAAACTGCAGATGTTCCCATTCTTCTAGAATAAGGTCAATTAACAATGTAGAAAGACCATAATAGGCACTACCAGCCAGATAGATCTTCACTTGCCTTCTCTATAATCATCGGTCTTAATAGTGTGGAATGTTATTTTTTTTTTTTATCAGATTTTTTGTTATGCAGTTAAAACAGTTATCTTTATGCTTGCTCTTAGAAGTCAAGTCCACTGATATCTCTTCACTGGTGTTCTATGAAAAGTAGTCTCCCCAATAATTTAGTTCAAATTATTAGAACAGTCCTGACATGGGCCGTGTTTTGAAATCAGACTGACCGCTGAAAATTTGGCACCAGAATGCACTAGAATACCACAACAGGTTAAACGATGTGAAGTGTGGAAGTCTGAAGACTGTGTATGTTTATTGAAATTCTCCTGATGAAGATATGATTTTGAAACATGATCCGTGACCGGGACTACTGTTTTAATAATTCGAACTAAAAATTGGGGAGACCACTTTTCATAGGACACCACTGAAACGATATCAGTTGGACTTCAGTTCAAAGAGAAATCTGCACAAAGATAAGTGTTTTATTTCCATAACAAAAATCTGATATAAAAAACGTAACATTCCACACTATTAAGACCAGTGATTATAGATAAAGTAAGTGAAGGTCTATCAGACCTGTAGTGCCTTATTATGGAGGTCTTTCTACACTGTTAATTGACCTTGTCATATACGAGTTAATATATTTATTGGACAGTTTAATCTGTTTCTTGTGACACTCTAGTTTTGTACAGTTGACCCTATTTTCTAGAGATAGCAGCAAGTCTTTCAAAATCATATGGAACATACTTTTTTGGAGTAATTTGGTAAATTGTACATAAAATTGTTGATCAGCAAGCACATAATTTAACCCCAGTTTTCAAAGCAGACTGAAACACACAAGTCTGATTTGAAAATGATTCCATTAAATACAGTGCCTTGTAAAAGTCTTCACACCCTTGTACATTTTTCACATTTTGCTATCTAAAAATATAAATCAAAATGTTTTAAAGTTGGAGTTTGTTTCATTGATCTACTCAACTTACTCTTTGCTTTCACTGTGAAAGAATTATAGAAATATTCCTAAAGTAAGAATGAAAAACCAGAAAGTCTTGATCGCATCTTGGTGGAAGCCATTTTTAAAGCAATAATAACTGTGAGTTGTTTAGGATAAGCATCTACCAACTTTGCACAGTAGGATGGTGCAGTTTTTGCCCATTCTAGGCAGAGGAGCTCAAGCTTTTTCAAGATGGCTGGGGATCATCTGTGGACTGCAACCTGCAAGTCTTGCCATAGGTTTTCAATTGGATTCAAGTCTGGGCTTTGACTGGGGCACTTGAGGACATTTGCTTTCTTCTTGCTGAGCCACTCCATTGTTGTTTTGTGCTTAGGATCCATTGTCCTGCTGAACATTGAATCTTCTCGCCAATCCCAGGTCTGTGGCAGACTGGAACAGATCCTCCTCCAAGATCTGCGTTTACCTTGCACCATTCATCTTTCCTTCGATGTTCACGAGTCTCCCTATCCCCACTGCTGTAAAGCATCCTCACAGTATAATGCTGCCACCACCATGGTTTACTATAGAAATAGTGTTAGCAGGGTGATGATTTTGCTTTATGCCACACACATCGCTTAACACTGAAACCAAAATTTCCGCTTTGATCTCATCAAACCTTAAAACTTTCTCCCACGTGTGTGAAGTGTCCCCTAAGTGTTTCTTTATAAATGCTATGTGTACGTCATATGAATTTTCTTTAGTGGTGGCTTCTTTCTTGCCACCCTCCAAAACAGGCCATGTTTGTGGAGTAATTTTGAAATTGTTGAACAGTCCACATTTTCCCCAGTCTCAGCCAGAGTTCTTTTAAAGTAATCTTAGGCCTCACAGAGACCTTCCACAGCAGTTTTCTTAACCTATGGTAACTGACTTTGGAGGGATGGCCTGATAGTGGCAATGTCTTGGTGGTGCCAAACCTGTTTCCAGTTTACAGTGATGGATCACATCATACCCCAAGGGATACTCAAACACACTGACATTTTTTTATAGCCCTCCCCCATCTGTGTGTTTTGAATAACAACATCCTAGATTTCTTTCAGCAGCTGCATGTTTGACATATTTTGACATTTGCTTCAAATTCACTTTATCCATGAGTATTTGATTCAGCTCAACTACTGTGACATAGGTGGGCTTTCTTTAACTTATTATTTGCCTTGTTAAGACAATTTTTGAACTGGAGCTGATTTAGAGTTGATGTGAAAGAATGTGAAGACTTAAGTGATCAAGACTATTTTGTTTTTATTATTTACTTTTGGCATATTTCTATAATTGTTCATAAGAACATGCCATACTGGGTCAGACCAAGGGTCCATCAAGCCCAGCATTCTGTTTCCAACAGTGGCCAATACAGGCCATAAGAACCTGGCAAGTACCCAAAAACTAAGTCTATTTCATGTTACCATTGCTAGTAATAGCAGTGGCTATTTTCTAAGTCAACTTAATTAATAGCAAGTAATGGACTTCTCCAAGAACTTATCCAATCCTTTTTTAAACACAGCTATACTAACTGAATTAACCACGTCCTCTAGCAACAAATTCCAGAGTTTAATTGTGCGTTGAGTGATGAAGTTGTTTCTTCGATTAGTTTTAAATGTGCCACATGCTAACTTCATGGAGTGCCCCCTAGTCTTTCTGTTATCTGAAAGAATAAATAACTGATTCACATCTACTTATTCTAGACCTCTCATGATTTTAAACACCTCTATCATAGCCCCCCTCAACCGTCTCTTCTCCAAGCTGAAAAGTCCTAACCTCTTTAGTCTTTCCTCATAGGGGAGCTGTTCCATTCCCCTTATCATTTTGGTCGCCCTTCTCTGTACCTTCTCAATCGCAATTATATCTTTTTTGAGATGCGGCGACCAGAATTGTACATATAGTATTCAAGGTGGGGGTCTCACCTTGGAGCGATACGGAGGCATTATGACATTTTCCGTTTTATTCACCATTCCCTTCCTAATAATTCCCAACATTGTTTGCTTTTTTGACTGCCACAGCACACTGAACCGACGATTTCAATGTGTTATCCACTATGATGCCTAGATCTCTTTCTTGGGTGGTAGCACCTAATATGGAACCTAAAATTGTGTAACTATGGCATGGGTTATTTTTCCCTATATGCATCACCTTGCACTTATCCACATTAAATTTCATCTGTCATTTCGATGCCCAATTTTCCAGTCTCACAAGGTCTTCCTGCAATTTATCACAATCTGCTTGTGATTTAACTACTCTGAAAAATTTTGTATCATCTGCAAATTTGATTACCTCACTCGTCATATTTCTTTCCAGATCATTTATAAATATATTGAAAAGTAAGGGTCCCAATACAGATCCCTGAGGCACTCCACTGCCCATTCCCTTCCACTGAGAAAATTGTCCATTTAATCCTACTCTGTTTCCTGTCTTTTAGCCAGTTTGTAATCCATGAAAGGACATCGCCACCTATCCCATGACTTTTTACTTTTCCTAGAAGCCTCTCATGAGGAACTTTGTCAAACACCTTCTGAAAATCCAAATACACTACATCTACCGGTTCACCTTTATCCATATGTTTAACTCCTTCAAAAAAGTGAAGCAGATTTGTGAGGCAAGACTTGCCTTGGGTGAAGCCATGCTGACTTTGTTCCATTAAACCATGTCTTTCTATATGTTCTGTGATTTTGATGCTTAGAACACTTTCTACTATTTTTCCTGGCACTGAAGTCAGGCTAACCAGTCTGTAGTTTCCCGGATCGCCCCTGATGAAAGTGTAAAGTACATTGTATAGATCAGTAAAATAAACTCTTTAATGCATTTTGATTTGTATTTTTTAGACAGAAGAATGTGTGAGCCTTACAAGGCACTATATACCCACAAAAGCTATACCTGCTAAATTATCTGGTAAATGTTGTATGAAAATTGATGTGTACTTTTTAAAATCCAAAAGTATTTGTATAAGTCAGAATCCCTCCCCATCTCTGCCTCTAGTAAACTTATATGTAAACATGATTTACAAATACAATTTATATGCATATTATGTGAGAAATTTTGTAAATGATCATTTCTCTGGAAGTCCTTCCAGAGAAATGTTTTCTTTGATATGGCAATATTTCACTTTAGAAACATGTCAGTTTTATTCTGTCATCTATTCTTGCACTATAAACTCTCCAGACTGCTCTTTTTGACTCTTCCATTTGGTCTTTCCATCTTCATTAATAAGAACTTAATTGTCATGCTGGGTTAGAGCAAGGTCCATCGAGTCCAGCATCCTGTCTCTGACAATGGATAATCCAGGTTACAATTACCTGGCAGATCCCATAAAGTAAATCTAATTCCTCTTACTCCCAGGGATAGCAATAGCTTTCTTTAGTCTACCTGGCTGTTGTGTTATAGACTTTTGCTCCAGGAACTTGTCCAAAGCTCATTTAAACCCTATGGTAGTCAATCACGTCCTCTGGCAACAGATGCCATAGCTTGATATTGCGCTGAATTGAAAAAGTACTTTGTATGATTTGTTTTGAATCTGTTGGTGATTAGTTTCATGGAGTGTCCCCTTGTTTTAATATTATTTGAAAGGGTAAATAACCGTCCTTTATTTACCTGTTCATCCCACTCATGATTTTATAAACTTCTATCATGTCCCCTCTCAGCTGTTTCTTTTCCAAGCTGAAGAGTCTTAGTTTGCATATCCTCTCATCATAAGAAAGATGTTCCATCTCCTTTATCATTTTTGTCGCCCTCCTCTGCACCTTTTCTAGTTCCGCTATGTCTTTTAGGGGATGAGATGACCAGAACTGCACAGAATACTCAAGGTGTGGTTGCACCATGGCTCGATACAGAGACAATCTGATATTTCTGTTTTATTCTCCATTCCTTTTTGCATCATTCCTAACATTCTATTTGCTTTTTTGACTGCTGCCACATACTGAGCTGAGAATTTCAGTGTATTGTCCACAAGGATTCCAAGGTCCTCTTCCTGTGTAATGACTCCCAATACAGATCCCAGCATTGTATACCTGTAGTTGGGATTATTTTTTTCTATGTGCATCACTTCTCACATTTATACATTAAATTTTATTTGCCATTCAGTTGCCCAGTCTCTTAATCTCACAAGGTCCTTATGCAATTCCTCCCAATTTGCTGCCATTTTAATGAATTTGAATAATTTTGTCAGCTGCAAATTTGATCACTTCACTCATCTCTTTGAAATCATAAATATCTTAAACTCAGGCCCCAATACCCATCCCTATGTACTCCATTAGCGACCTTTCTCCTTTTGGAAATCTGGCCATTTAGTCCTACCTGCTGAAGAATCGGACCATCCAATTTAGGGTCCGAAGTCTCCAGGCATTTTCCCCTGCTTGGTAGTGAGACTTGGTCACAGCCAGGAGCTATAGTATAGCCTTTATTACTGACAACACAGACACTTGTACAAGTGGAGATATCAGAAGGTATCTGCCTCAGCATCCTGGTACCGGGCTTATATAAGGAATCAGAATAATAGCAAAACTGTGCCAAGCATGGACATCACATGGTTCTTGGTAGCTTGCAGGTGCCAAAACCACACACGAGGCAAGGAGTCAGAGGCATGAAGCATCTGCCCAACTGTAGGGATAAAGGTCAGCTCTATTCCCAGAGAAGGGCAAAACCCACAATGTGACATCATAGGTGGAGGGACTTTCCTGGCAGGTGCAGAAATATCACTAGCCCACAGGTTGTGTGAGGGGCCGAGGAGTGGACAAGTTACTTGACCATAGGTCTAGATGTAAGCATCGCCTGCTTGCTCAGCATACTGAGAAAAAAATGCAAGATGCTTTCCACAGCCTGCCTGTGATATAAGTGAGGCTTGTATGTTTCTAGCCTCTTTAGTGCTATGAACAGCAGAGGGCTTCAGAAGTACCTGCACTTTGCCTACAGCTAAGAATATCTTGCTTCTCTTGCCTATACTATTTCCATTTAGCTTCAGTTAACAGAAGCTGATACAAATGTTATAGGTTTGAGCAGTTACAGCAATTTCAAATGTATTTTCTTATGTCTTACTTTTTGATTTAACCCTTAGCATGGTCTAACTCAGTGGTTCTCAACCTGACAGATGATTCTCACATGTGTGACACACTGACCCATGATCATCATGGGGCTAGATGTAAAAGTACAGTTTGCATCCATGAGAACCCCCCCCGACCCACAATAATGGATGTAAAGCAGAATTATGACATTCCCCATACAACTAACCCTACAAAAAAGATGTTCTGGTTCTGGTGTCATCTCAGTAACAGCAACTCAAACTCCTTCTACTTCCAGGCTCAATAGCCCTACTTATGAAAAGACAGCAGTTTACCACCAATGCATGTCCTCTTGAGAAAACACAACAAATAAGACTGATACAAACACTTACATGCTAGTAAAATATCTCGGTAACAGACAGAGAACCGACTTAACATACTCCCAGGATCTGTAGTAATGCACATAAACTAATCCGCACACCTGTATTATGGAATACACTCAAACAGGAGCAACCCTATCCATGAAAAGGCAACACTACAAATATTAAATCAGGCCCTAAAAACCAATACACCTGTTATTAGGAAAACAGAACTAGCAAGCAGCTATAGATCCCCACACAGAAATAATTGTAAAACTATACTAATAAGCAGAATAAATGTTTCAAAACAGCTATGAACAGAATAACATCCAACAATTAAAAACTCATAAAAAATATTAAAAATTCTCCAAACACCAATAAAATATTAAAAAAAAAAAACCAGACACATCACATAATATTAAATAATTAAAATGGCAGTCAATCAAGAAAAATAAACTTAAAAAGCCACCTTTACTTACCCCCTATAGCAGCTCTCCTACTCTTCCATGCAGGCCGTAGCACACAGCAGAAGCAGCAGTAGAGGCTAAGCTCTATACTCATGGTCCTTTCCTTAGTGCCCATGTCTCTCATACACACACCATACCAGTCATGCCCCATGATCAGTTTTTGTCTCTCACACACCAATCATCTCCCAAACAGTCTTTGACACACACACCAGTCACCTTCCTGAACAGTTTCTCTCATGCCATACACACATACAGGCTTCGCACTCCCGTGTTCTACTTACATAGACGGGCTTCTCACTCTCATAATCACTTTCTCTGTCTCACACACATTTACCAGTCTCTCACTCCCATGCTTGTTCTCCCCACATGCACAGGCTTCTCATTCCCATAATCACTTTTTCTCTCACACACACACAAAACATACACCAGTCACCTGATCTCTGTCATGCATACATACACACACAGGCTTCCCACTCCCATGTTCTCTTTCAGATATACAGGCTTCTCCCTCCCATGCTGTGTCTCACACACACCGAGGTTTCTAACTCCCATGCTCACTCTCTTCACATGCACAGGCTTCTCATTCCCATAATCACTTTCTCTCTGTTTTACACACACACACACACACACACACACACACACCCACCCACCCCAGTCTCTCTCTCATTTCCATGCTCGCTCTCCACGTGCACAGGCTTCTCATTCCCTGAATCACATTCTTTCTCTCACATTCACACACACAGTCACCTTACCAACCAGTCTCTCGCTCTCATGCATGCACACACACACAGGCCTCCCACTCCCATGCTCTCTCTCACATAATCAGGCTTCTCACTCCCATGCTTTCTTTCACACACACACCCCCACAACACCAGGCTTCTTACTCCCATGCTTTCTCACATACCCAGATTTCTCACTTCCATGCTTTTTCTCTCTCTCTCACACACACACACACACACACACACACACACACACACACACACCCCTCTCTGACCAGTTTCTCTCAATCACACACATGCTCTCAATCAAATACATTCTCTCACTTACACACAGGCTGGCTGGCCGCTTTTCTCTCTTTCTCTCACTCACTTTCTCTCCCCCCCTCCTCCCCCCAGGAGCACAAATGGTAGCTGCAGCAGCCGCCTCCTCCAGCCCCCGCAGGCCAAGAAAGAAGAATCCCATCGGCCACGGGAGGTTCATGCTGCCTCCTTTACCGATTACTAGCTGCTTCGATTGCTCGGGGGCCTGTACTGCTGCTGCTGCTGCTGCTGCTGCTGCTACTTTTCCACATGGCCGGCTCTTTCTCCTTCCCACTGTTTTAAAATCTGCCTGCTTGAGGTGGAGGTGAGGTTGAAATAAAGATCCTTAGTCATTAAAATGTAAAATTCAAAATTTTAATTTTTTATCTTTTCTTAGTTCATTACTGTGTATAAACAAATGCATACAAAGGAAGCAAAATAGCATAGAATATACTTACATTAACGACGCAGCATAAGAGAACAGATAAACAGCTTTGCTTGCTTTTTCTTCTTGTCTATTACCTTTTATACCTTTTTTATTTGCTGCATAAGCATATAACATTGTTTCAAAGTTCCCTTCCTATGTTCCATTCCTACATTCCTGATCACATTGCTTCTTTCCACATTTGTCAACCTTATCAGGTTTCTGTTCCTCTAACCTTTTCCCTATACGCACGTCCCATTCTTCACAGATTATTTTTGGTCGTACTCGGGGGTGTAGCCTCACATTCTTTTCCTGTTTACCACTTTTCAGAGTGCAGACGGTTGAAATTGCTCAAGGACCCTTTTTTCCTGCAGCTTCAGCTGTTTTTCTCTGCAAGGGTCATGGTCAGGCTCATCAGGCCTGTTTGAGGCCTGATGCCTTATTCAACCATATTCAACATATCCTCCCTTGAGCCAGGATTTTTTCCTGGCTCACCAATTTTAGTGTGAGTACTACCCTTGAGCCGTTCTTCGGTATCTGCAAACCAACATATTGATCACTTTCCCTATATCCCTCTTAACTATGCTCACTTGCCATTCCCACCTATCTTTGCATGAAGCTTGTGACAAGAAATAATATGAGTGGAACAATTAGGAAACTACTATTCTATGATTGTTTCAATTGTCAGGTTATCATAAGTACTAGTAGTATGAGCAGGATTCATAATAGCATAATGACTTTCTTGATGGCTGACACGAGTAGTAACAATTGGTTTAAGACATTTCAGTAATGTATATGTCAAGCTTGGAATACATTGAATAAAACAACAGAGAACAATCAAAATTATAATAATTAGCAGAACATACTGGCATAGTGTCCGTATCCATCCAATGGGAAATATGGACCATATGCTGTCCCACATATTGGACCATGTATTTATCTTAATATCTTGTGCATAATCTCGTAGTTTCTTTATTTGTTGATCAATAGCAAGTGAATTATCAGTAAGATTAAAACAGCACATATCAGGCATAGTTTCGCATCCATAGCGGGGTTGCAATAGCAAAAAATCGATAGCACCTCGATTATTTATGATTGCATTACGGAGAATTGACTGTTCTTGATTTAATAAACCAATAGCTTGCGAGGTAGTATTAATTGCCTTGGCTAGGGTGCAAGCTAGTTTTGTAACTTCTATATCCGCATGCATAGCCAAGGCAGGTACACTGAGTAGTGTCAATGCTAACGCCAAGGACTCATGTTTGCTGAACAATGATACATTACCATCACATGAGGGGGTAAGAGATGATAAATCCCGCAAAGTTCTTCTTTTAGTGGGGAACTCTTTTCTCTGAGGTTTTTGAGGTAAAAAGGCAATTAGTCTACTAAGGCAGCAATTTACATCACTAATGTTTGCCGGAATATAATTGAATGTGGTAGCTCCACATGTAAAAAACCATCCGGTAGGTAGAATTATATGTGCAAAATTAAAGCTCACATCCATAGGTTCAGTACAATTCCATCCTCCCTTGGGAATATCTCGACATCTACCCTCCCCTTTCTCTCTGCAATTTATTATATGTGCACATGTTCCGTTGGTTGGATTTGCAACGAACGGTGTATAGATCTCCAAAGCGTCTGCTGGCAGTTGCTTTGTAACTCTCCCCCAGTTGATAAGTGATCTATAATCCCATTGTTCAGCAACATTCGGTAGTTGAGTGTCATTCACAATATCATTTGGAACTTTACATACAGGTATAAGGCATGAGCCTATCATGGTATGTAAGTCTGCACTTATAGTCATACAAAAGGAGGTCACATTTGTGATATTTGCAAGCTGCAACCACAAATTGTGTTTAAAACGTTCCGGAAGAGAATCATCAGGTGCAGGTGCATCTAACAATGGCCAAGAATATGCAATGATGCATATTATCCCAGCAATGTAGATTTGCATGCCGTTTCCTGTGTTGATCTATAAGAACGCAGATCGGACAAATGTACCCAAGTATTATGGTCAGAGAGTTTAGCAGCAGTGTGACTGAGTCCTTTGATAGTGAATGGTCCCACGTAGATAGGATCTTTCCAAGTTTTATGGGTATAATTCTTTCGTAAAACTTGATCACCTAAAGCAAAGGAAACAGAAAACAATTGTTTAGGAGATTTCCTTGAGTCTGTTTGTATTAAATCTTCTGCCATTGCCATTATAGGCTGTAATTTTTTCCAATACTCAACTCGAGTATCAGCTTTCAGTACTTTAACTGGGTTCATAATTCGACCCGTCTGTAATTGAAAAGGGGTAATCTCATGAATTGTGCCTGGTGTATTCCATATATTCATTAGCGCCAATGGTAATACATCTAACCAGGTATATAATTTGTTTGTTTTGTTCTTATTCAAAGCTGCTAATAATACCCGTAATTTGGTTTTTAATATACCATTGTAACGTTCTACCAACCCATTTGACGTTGGCTTATAAACAGACACACGTCGATGGACAATATTACAAATCTCTTGTAATTCATTCATAATTTGGTTATTAAAATGCGTTCCATTGTCTGATACAATTTTGATCGGACAGCCATGGCTCGGCAGGATCTTATGCAGAAAAGTCTCTATTACCACATGTGCCGTTTCCTTAGCACACGGAAAAGCTTCTATCCAATGAGAAAAACTGTCCACCCATACCAATACATACCGTTTTCTTTGACAGGTTCGATCATATCAGTGTAATCAATATACCATTCCAAACCTGGTCCCTGAGGGATGGGCAAGGCACCTGGGCTCACAGCTGGTCCACGACGAGCTATATGAGTAGAACAAACTAAACAATTATGAATTATTTCTACGGCTAAAGCATATAAATTTTGGTTCCAATGATTACCCTGTATCCCAGCTAATAATGCTGTGGCAGGTAAATGCATGGTTGAATGCCAGGCAGTAAAGTATTGTAACACTTCAGATGTAGTTATACATTTCTTCCCTTCTGGATGCATCCATTCTTTTCCTTTTTGATAACAACCTACCATTTTCCATTTTTCTTTTTCCTCTTCACAAGGTTCTTCATGGAATATATCGAGAGGCATAGGATATGGGATGCGGCTTATTGTAGAACTATATCGGATCTGCATTACTAACGTATGGGTCATAAGTACCGCCGAGGCAGCTTTATCTGCCAAATCATTTCCTTTAGCCTCAAAACTATCCGCTCCTGTGTGAGCTGGTACCCATACTACAGCCGTTTTTGTACCGAGTCCTTCTCTCTTACATAAAATAGTCAGCATTTGTTTCCAATCATGAACGTGTTGTAATGGTTGGCCTGTGGCTGTAATCATTCCTCGTCGTTTCCATTTTAACAAATGATACTGCAAGGAACTGGCAACATATGAACTGTCCGTATAAATAGTACATGGTATATCATTTCCTGTTGATTGCAAAGCTGCAAGCACCGCTAGGAGTTCAGCCTCTTGAGCTGTTACTCCATCAGCCGTCAAATATTGTAATTTGGTAATTATATCTAAATTCGGTGTAACTTGTACGGCAGCAAATGCTGCTTGTTGATCTTTCTGTGCTCCATCTGTGAACCATACCCAACCTACTTCTAGTGGTTCAAATTGGGTTAACATCAATTCTGGGATATCTTGATGTTCAATTTGCTGTGTATTATTGGGGAAGACACAATCTAATAATTTACTCTGTGCTTTTGTGAGGGGTTCTGTCTCTATATCTTGTCCACTCAAAACTGCCTGATATTTACCAAATCTGGGACCTGTTAACGCAGCCTGACTGGTTGACAGCAAATGATGTATTGTATGAGCACAGTGTAACACGAGTGGACTGTATGGCATAATAGCTCGCCATTTCCCAATGGCCGCCACTATAGCCGTTAATAGTTTCGGAATTTCCGAAAAGGCCATTTCCACTGGGCTATAAGATCCTGATAAAAATGCGACTGCCTGTCTTGGAATTTTAGTTTGATTAACGAGCGCAGCCCATGTTGTTCCCATATCTCGCACCCATATATGGATTTTTAGTTCAGGGTTTACTGTGCCTAACGGTTCAGCATTGAGCAAGGTTTGCAATACTTCCTGTATAATTGCCTTATCATCTTCAGTTAATTTAATATGCGCCTGCGAGCTAGTACCAGCCGGTACTTGCAGATGCTTTAATAAAGGGGAAATACGCTCAGAATATTTCGGTATCCATTGACGGCAGTAATTGAATGTTCCTAATAAACCTCGTAATTGCTTCAAATTATGTGGTACCTCTTGCTTCTGTAGCTTTATTAGCAGATCTTTTGTTATACGCTTGGCTTTAGCCGAGATAACCTGTCCCAAGAAATTAACTTGGGTCTTTGCTAAGACACATTTCTGTCGATTACACTTATAACCTGCTTTTCCGAGTACTTGTAATAACTTAAATGTCCACTCCCAACATTCTAGTTTAGTATCTGCTGAAAGTAAAATATCGTCAACATATGTAAATAAGGAAACAGTTTTAGGTAAACTATTTTTAAACTGCTCTAGGTCGTTATTCAATTGTTTTGAAAAAACCGTTGGGCTATCTGTGAACCCTTGGGGCATTCGTGTCCAGCGATAAGATTTGGTACCTAATACAAAGGAAGTTAGATCACGGGACATTGCATGTAAGGGAATGGCAAAGAATGCGTTGGATAAATCAACAACAGAATTAAACTTGTATATCGGCTGCGTTTGTAATAAAGTCAAGGGATTCGCACATACTGGGTACTGTGGAATCACTATATCATTTAACGCATGTAAATCATGAACAATTCTGACATCATTTTCTCCTTTGGGTACAGGGAACAAAGGAGTATTATAGGGTGACTTTGATTCTTCAATAATACCATGCTTTAACAATTTTGCAATATGTTTCATAGTAGGCTCTAATAATTTCTCTTTGACTGGGTAAGGGCTCACACGGGGCCCCGACTCATATGGCTCTGTCCTAATTCGATAAGCCGGAGCTGTCTTCGCTCTTCCATAAGGAGCCTCCTCCGTGCTCCATAATTCTGAAGGCAGCCGGTTCCAGTTCCATTCATCTGGAACGTCCCGCTCTTCCCCATTACCCTCAAATGCTACCAATGACAAGAGGCTTTTAGACATTGGAATTTTGAATGTTAGGGTCAAACCAAATTGGGTAAGTAAATCGCGCCCTAACAAATTTACAGGACAGTGTTCAGCGATTAAAAATTTGACTGATGCCTCCCTCTTACCATGTGTAGTTTCAATAATTACTGGGGTTAATTCAGTCAAGTGTTTTTCACTTGGTTTCCCATCAAAGCCAATAGTAGTATTTGTGTCTGGAGATCTTTTTACAGCATTAGGTGTTACACAAATAACAGATGACGTAGCACCTGTGTCAATCAAAAATTGCATTGGAACCTGTTGAGGACCTACCAATAATTGAACAAATGGTTCAGATGTTTGCAAAAACACAGTGTCACCCTGTACAACTCCTCCGCCCCCTGCATTATGTCAATAATTATTTGGTCCCCATACTGGGAATTGTGACGGTACCTGACCAACCTGCTGTGTATCTGTTGCCGGTGGTGGAGGCAATGGCAGGTCTTGTTGTGTATAGTCCACGGCCCTAGGGCGTCGACATTCATTCGCATAATGTCCAAATGACTGATAGTTCCAACATTGAACTTGTGCTCGCCTGTCTGGAGATGGTCTATTCATAATACCTTGTGCAAGACCTCTTCCACCCCTACCTCTTCTCATTCCTCTTCCCCTAGGGATATATGATGAATATCCTCCTCGGGACATGTTTGCGAACTGGGGATTGGGTGGACCTTGTACTACAAAACAATCCTGCATTTCAGAGTCCTGATGGATGTCATCCCTATTCTGATTTATGTGTGCCTTGGCCTTCTTTTTTGTCTCTAAATCAGCAATTTGCAATGTCATAAGTTTATTGACCATTTTCTGGTGGTCCTTTTTAGGGGTGTCTATCATTTTGCAGTGTACCGATGCGAAATGCATTAATGTGGTTCGCACCTCCGGCCACGTCTTTGTTGACAACGCTACTACATTATTCAAATTTCCCTGCATGTTAGTTGGCAAGGTCGCATAAAATAGATGCAAAAATACTGGAATATTAGGTTGAACATCTGCATCCTGCCCTGTCTATGCTTTATATATATCCATACACTTTGTGAGATGTGCCGAAAAATCACTACTAGAATCCCATTTAGCTGCCGTGATGGCTGTAAAATCAATCGTAGTTGGGTATAAAATGTTCAGGCCCTTCACTAAATCTATTCTATCTTGTCCTTGAAATGGAAGACCGTCAACAGTAGAAGTTACTAGTCTGGGTCTGTCACTTACTGCTGACAGTTGTGGTAAGCCAATACCACAGGCTGCACATAGAGCTTTAAAATCTCCTATTGCAAGTTGTGTTCCCGCCGTATTAGTATCGATGGCTTCTAGCCATAAACGTGCCCCTTTATGTATACTTGGTAATTTCTGCACAATTGAACTTATATCCGTAGGGGTATATGGCTTATAAGTTGCTATGGGATGCTGATTTTGAGCGTCTGGCCTAAGAAAAACAGGCATTTGTATACTACTATCATCTTTACGCTGAGTATATCCCCTAGTATGCT
Source organism: Rhinatrema bivittatum (assembly GCF_901001135.1). Classification (NCBI taxonomy): domain Eukaryota; kingdom Metazoa; phylum Chordata; class Amphibia; order Gymnophiona; family Rhinatrematidae; genus Rhinatrema; species Rhinatrema bivittatum. The sequence continues at coordinate 75,648,094 of NC_042619.1, forward strand.
GATATGGTGCTGAGGATTCTTTGGCGAGTAGCTCCGTTATCAGCTCTGTCCAAACTTCACATCCCTTAATCAAATAGGTAAAATCCTCGGATGTTTTACAAAATGATTCAATAAGGTCCCGTACATCCTTAATCTCTTTGGGTGTTTCCGGTCCGTCTACAGTACAGGGGAGATTTTGGTTTTGGTCTGCCAGTTCCTTTACTACCAATTTCCACCATATACCCCCATATTTATCATGCCCCAGTTCATGTAAACTTGACTTTATTTTAAAAGGTATGGTTCTAGTCTTTAGGTCATCTGGTTTCGTTGATTTCGAAGGCCCCCTGTCATCTATTTGGCCACATGTCTGTCCTTCCGTTATCCCTGTTACACGCATTACCCCTTTTACTTCGCCCGTAATTTCCAAGTCGTTAGGAAAACTCATCGCAGAACCCTGTTCAAACTTCCGTATGGTCTCTCTTAATTCATTTAAATCAGGATATACTCCCCTATCGTCTTTTGGTGTGTCTCTTACCGGGCCCTTTAACGGACCGTATCCTATAGGGGTCGGCATTGGTGGGCTTGGATTTTCCTCAGTTAGTAATGTACAAGTAGTGGTATATGGCAATGGACAGGTGGGTCCATATGGGGGAGGGGTGTCCGTCTTTCCCTCCGAATGTTCCTGATTAAAATCTGCTATAGCTTTATTTTTACGTTTAATCTCCTTATCTGCATAATATAAATTTGCCGCCACCGTAAACAAATTCAAAACATGTAAGTGTTTTTCTAAACTTGCCTGTTTCTTCCCTTTTTTATCATTCAGAAACTTTTGTAATGGGAGTAACTGACTTTGCTTTAAAGATCCCTCTTCTGGCCATGACAGAAAGGAATCCTTTGCAGCATAAGTCACCCATTTTTTATTAAGTTTCCTAATAATCTCCTTTTGAAAGGGGAACAATTTAATAACATGCTGAATTGCTGTATAATTTTCATCACTGTCTACATATAACGTATGGCCTGGGACCCTTTTTAGGGTTACCGTCTGAGGCGAATCATTCTTAGTGGTCATATTTACAATTGCTAAACTAAATCTCCTCTTGATTCGGCGCCTCACGCTTCTTTGCACATAAAATAAAATACAAAACAAGAATGCAAAATATACAATTGCTAGTAGCAATGCACCACAAATATATAACACATATATCCATTCACTTATTATCTCAATCCTGGGTACCCGTTTCACTAAATTCAAACAATTCACTCCAAACTTGGTTTCCCGTTCACTCCCCGATCACGGCTGATCAATCCGAATCAGGGGGAACACCAAGAACGTGAATTATACTTATAATCCAATGTACAAATTCAACCTTACATCCCACTAAAGCAGCCAAACAACTCATGCGGTCCTGCCGCGGTCGCCAGTTTGTTTTAAAATCTGCCTGCTTGAGGTGGAGGTGAGGTTGAAATAAAGATCCTTAGTCATTAAAATGTAAAATTCAAAATTTTAATTTTTTATCTTTTCTTAGTTCATTACTGTGTATAAACAAATGCATACAAAGGAAGCAAAATAGCATAGAATATACTTACATTAACGACGCAGCATAAGAGAACAGATAAACAGCTTTGCTTGCTTTTTCTTCTTGTCTATTACCTTTTATACCTTTTTTATTTGCTGCATAAGCATATAACATTGTTTCAAAGTTCCCTTCCTATGTTCCACTCCTACATTCCTGATCACATTGCTTCTTTCCACATTTGTCAACCTTATCAGGTTTCTGTTCCTCTAACCTTTTCCCTATACGCACATCCCATTCTTCACAGATTATTTTTGGTCGTACTCAGGGGTGTTACCTCACATTCTTTTCCTGTTTACCACTTTTCAGAGTGCAGACGGTTGAAATTGCTCAAGGACCCTTTTTTCCTGCAGCTTCAGCTGTTTTTCTCTGCAAGGGTCATGGTCAGGCTCATCAGGCCTGTTTGAGGCCTGATGCCTTATTCAACCATATTCAACACCACGCACTGCATCACTTCCTGTTCCGGGTCAACAGGGGGGTGCAGGCTCGGGAAGAAGAAAAGGCCAGCCGCGGGTGCCATAGCTTCTTCTAGCACTGCTGCCGTTCCCACTGGGCTTGAACGTGGTGATAGCCCGGCGGCAATGGCAGCAGGGAAGAAAGAGCAGCAGGAGAGACCGGGAGCACGCGACACACCAGCCGGTGCTTGGCGACACACTGGTTGAGAAGCGCTGGTCTAACTCTTAGTGCAGTGTAAGATTGTTAGGACAAAGAATATAATACCAGGTCCAAAAGGGTCAACTGACCCTTGATTCTGTTCACCACCTCTATTTCTGTTTTTTTGTTTTTTGTTTTTTTTTACCAGTTACCAATCCACAATAGGACATTGCCTCGTATCCCATGACTTTTTAATTTCCTGAGGAGTTTCTCATGGAGAACTTTGTCAGATGTCTTCTGGAAATCCACATACACTACAACAACTGCCTCACCTTTATCTACATGTTTATTTACACCTTCAAAATATTCTAAAAGATTGGTAATCGAGACTTTACCTTGCTAAAACCAAGTTGATTCTTCCCCATTAAACCATGTCTGTCTATTTTGTTTTTAAGAATGGCTTCTACCATTTCTCCCAGCACTAATGTCAGGCTCACCTTTTACCTTTGTGTTAATCTTGTAGGTAAAACCATGCATTGAACTCCTGACGTCCTGTATTCTGGCCCTAACCTGACAATATATCAATGTATTATTTGTTTTGATTTGAAGCAACATATTATAGGCCTGCTTTATAGTTACTAGTTTATATGTTAAAACAGCTTTTCCTTAGCCGTTGGGCATAGCCTGCAGCTTCCCTTGCATTCATAATACAAAGCATTATCATTTGACCAGTAGAGCAGCCTAAGTATACTTAATTGTTGAGTTGTAGATTCCAAAGGGATTGCACTTCTGACATTATGATGATTGGATGAGGAAGTGAGACTGTATTATGCTGTAAAGAAGAGTCATAAAAAAAAATCAATAAATAAAGATTACTGTAGAAGCCAACTTATTTTTAGTGCTTAAAAAAGAATTGTACCATTTCTGCAATGTTGTATTTATCAGATTCTGACACACTGTTTTTCTGAAGATAATTAGTATCAACTTCTTCCACGCCCAGGCACTGTGTGGCAAGTAGTGTCTTCTTTTTTCCTCTTCATGACCTCATGCTGTGTTGGTCTTCCAGACTTTCCCCAGGCTGCCCTTGGAAATCCTTGGCATAATACCTCACTGATCCAGTTACCAACCACACTGTGCTCATCTCTGTCCTTTGCTGTGCCATCCACACTTCCCTACCTCCCAGTCACCTACCCAGAACATGAAAGCAGAAAAAGACCATTCAGCCCGTCCAGTCTGCCCATCCACATCTCTGATTCAGCATTATAGTCTCTTCCTCAGGAATTCACTTCACAGGAGCCTGGATAGATTCACTTCAGAGAAAGGTGTTTTTCCCTATTGAAAGAGCTATGTTGCTGGTGGCCTAGTAAGGGTTTTACTTCAGCAAGATTGAGTGTCAGCAAGATCAGTCCTGGTCCTTCTTGGCCACATGGTGGCTCAGGTACATGTGGAACCTTCAGTGGGGTCTCCAAAACCAATGGGGTCAGCTGCATCAACCATTATCCCACCAAATATATATGACCTCCAGGATGAGAGCACCCTACAGTAGTGGAAGAAGCTGGAAATTCTATAATTGGGTCTTTCACTATGCATCCCACCTCATGACGTAACTCTTTCTACCAATTCCTCCACCAGGGTGTGGGACAAACACACCGGTATAGTGTGAATCCAAGGATTGTAGTCCCCATTACAGAGTCATCTTCAAAACAGCCACCTGGAACTGCGAGACATTTTCTGTGCTCTGAGGGCTTTCTTTCACCTTTTCTTTGGAAAGAGAATCTTGATCCAGATGGACAATCAAGTGGCCACATTCTACATAAACAGGGAGGAATAGGCTCTTATGTCATTTGCCATGAGGGCATCACATTGGGCATTTCCAGGCAACCTATCTTTTGGGAATCCAGAATTCATTAGTGTAGCGGATCTCAACCTGTGTGTCGCCAAGCATATCTGCATGTGTGTCGCGCACTTTATGGTCTCCTGTTGCTTTTCTTCCCTCTCCTTACCCCAGCGAGACGCACACAATTCTTCAATGAGCATTGCTGCCATTCCTGCCTGGGCTTTCAGCACATTCAAGCCTGGAGAGGAACTGCAGCAGTGTTCATGGAAGCCAGCAACAGCAACATGGCCTTTTCTTCTTCCCACCCCTGCAACCCAGAAGAGGAAGTAATGTTTAGTGGGTGCACGGGAAGAAGAAAGGGCCATGCTGCTGCTGCCACCACTGCAGAAATTGTGTCCCAAGATTCCCTCTACCTCCCACAATTGTGGGAGCACTTCCATTTCCTTTCTGAGGCAGTCCTTCACTGCGGCAGACCCAGGGCAGCTAATCAATGGATTTCCCAAACAACCATGGGCAGGAAATCCCCGTGGCCGCATTCTCAGCTGACTGCCACTCTGCTCTGCATCGCGATGATCGTAGCACAGGCAAACAGCTGAGTGCTGCCTTCTTACTACTGTGGGGCTGGGGGGAGTCACTCCTGCTGCATTTCCCAGTCTGATACAACTCTGCTTTAATAGCAGCATACAGGCTGCCTTGTGCTACAGCTGCCATGAGTTCTGGGGGTGGGAGTGAGGGAGACAGAGTGAGCCAGCATGTGTGTAAGTGTGTGAGAAAATGTGTGTGATTGAGCCTGTGTATGTATGTAAGAGAGAGTAAGCATGTGTGAGAGCAAGAGAGTCAGGGAGATGACTGGTGTGTGTATGTGTGTGAAAGAGATTGGTCAGAGAGGTTACTGATGTGTGTGTGTGAGAGAGAGAGAGAGAGTCTGGTCAGGGAGATGACTAGTGTGTGTGTGTGAGACAGACTAGTCACAGGCCCTAAGGAAGAGGCGCGTGAGGACAGAGCTTCAGCAGCCATTGCTGCTTCTAGCTTGTGTGCTATTGGCCTACAAGGGAAAGGAGTAGGAGAATTGCTGGAGAGAGTAAGTAAAGGGGGCTATTTAAGTTTATTTTTGATTGACTGCCATTTTAATTATTGGGTATTATGTGATGTATCTGCTGTTTGAAATATTTTATTGGTATTTAGAGAATTTTTAATAATTTTGTAAGTTTTTAATGATTGGATGTTCTATTTATCAGTTGTTTTGAAACATTTATTATATTTATTCTAGTTTTAGAATTATTTTATATTTCTTGAGAAATATATAAATGTGCAGATAAAAACTGAACTGGAAACAGGAAGCCAGACTGTATGCTGTGCAACAATGGAAAAACAAAAACATTAACTTGATGGTCACTTTATTCTATATTTGGTGAGAGTCTGTCTGTGTTCTGCTTGTGTGATCCAGGTAAGGGTATTTTGCAAGCTTGTAGTTTGTGTAGGGATCTATAGCAGCTTAGCTTGTTCTCTTTTCCTAATAGGAGGTGTATTGGTGTTTAGGGCTTGGTTAAATATTTGGTTAAAGTGTTGCCTTTTCATAGGTAGGGTTGTTACTATTTGAGTGCATTCCATAATGCAGGTGTAACGATTTACGCATTAGTTTGTGTACATTATTGCAGATCCTGGGAGTCTGTTAGGTGCTATATTTCTGTTTCCATTTCTCCAGTTTTGCATTGCATGCAGAGTGACTTTTTTGGGTTTCCATTCCAGTTTCTGTCTCCATATTTGTAATTTGCGGTCTTTCTGTACTTGTTGAAAGTCAAGTCTGTGTGTGTGACTGAGGTGAGGTATTTTACCAGCATGTAGGCAATGGTACCAATCTTATTTGTTGTGTTTTCTCAATAGGGCATGCTTTGGTAGTAAATTACTGTTTTTTCATAAGGAAAGCTATTGCGCCTAGTTGGAGAGAGAGTTTATGTTGCTGTTACTGAGATCACACCAGAAATATCTTTTTTGTATGGTAAATTGAATGGGGAATGTCCTTGTTCTATTCTGCACCCATTGTTGGGGGGTCGGGGCGGTTTCTGTAGATACAGAGTATGTGTTTACATCTAGCACTGTGACGATCATGTATTCAGTGTGTCACGCATGTGAGAACCATCTGACAGATGTGTCCCAACAGAAAAAAGATTGAGAACACTCTATTTTTAAGGGAAGTATATTTTTTATTTACATCTATCAAAATTAAAAAAACATTTTTGGACTGTATATTGTACAAAATAAAAGATATCATGAGCCACACATTCCTATAGCTGATATATTCCATTCACTAAAATGAATATAAAATGCTTTTTTTCTACCCTGGCTGTCTGGACCTTTTATTTTTCTAATCACGTTGGTCCTCACCTATTTATATTGCTTTCCTCTTCTTGGTCTCCTAACTCTTTTACAGAGTCTCCTGTTCATTTTCTGTTTCACCTCTCTCCTCCTATCTTCTTCAGTTTCTTCCCTACATCTTTGTTTAAATATAAGCCATCAATCATAATGATAAAGCCATACTAAAAGTAAATATTTCAAAACAGCTGACAAGTAGACTAGCAACAAATAATTAAGAGTTCATATAAAACTTTTCAAAATGGCAATTAAATATTTCAAAACAGCAGATACATTAAATACAACCTTATACTTAAAGCTAATAAGGATTTCAAAATCCTCTGCTTTCCAATCCTGGGAACGTTAGATTTCCAGGTGCCCTGAGATTGTCGAAGATTAGCAGGGAGAGGGGGAGGGGATTGGCACAAACTTTCTCCTCTCTCTCACTCTCTCTAACACACACTCGCTCATTCACTCTCTCACATACTGAATCACACACACATGCAAATGCTTATTCTCTTTCACACTTGCTGTAATACAAACATACATACACGCTCATTCATGCTCTCTCATGTCCAGTATATATTCACACACACATATGCATGTTCCCTCTCTCTCGTGCTCAGTCATATACTCACTCACTCACACACACATGCTCATTCAGTCTCGCAATCTCTTATGCTCACACACACTTGTTCTTTCTCTCTTGTGCTCAGACATATGCACACATTAATTTGCCCTCTCTCACACATGCCCATACACACACATGTTCGTTTGCTATCTCACACATGTTCAATCATACACATACATGCTTGTTCACTCTCTCTCATACATGCACAATCACACACATTCATTCACTCTATCACATACGCTTAATCATATACATGCAGACACTCCTTTGCTCTCTCACATATATTCTAGATTGTATACTCACGTGCGCTCTTTTGCGCTCTCACACATACATGCTTATATACACACACATGCTCCTTTGCTCTCTCTCTCACACATTCTCAATCATATATGCAGGCTCCTTTGCTCTCTTACACATAAATGTTCAGTCTTATACACACACGTGTTCCTTTGCTGTCTATCATATACATGTTCAATCATGTACACACACACACATTCTCCTCTGCTCTCTTTCTCTCTCTCTCTCACACACACATCAATCATACATACATACACACACACACATGCATGCATGCTCTCTCTGTTTCTCTCCTTGAGCTGTGCTCCTCCTCATTGATGGGGGGGAGTAGGAAGCCACTGTTTCTTCTTTCAGCCCCCCAGGCCACACTCTTCCTAATGCCAGTGGAGAGGGGTATGTGTATGTGGAGGAAACTAATGCTGTTTCGCAGACCGCGTTCCTCTTGACTTCTGGGGGTAGGAATATGATGCTGTTTTCTGTAGCTCCATGGCCGCACTTCTGACTGCTGGGGTAGAGTGGGAGGCCAATGCTGCTTCTTTTGGAACCACAAGCCTCTCTGATCTTAACTGCAGACAGAACGGGAGGGTGACGGCGTTGGTGATTTTTGTTGTCCTGATTTTGGCTGCCGCTCCCAATGGACGGCCCTGAGGGTAGGAACAGATGTAGCAGCTCTTCTCCCCTCAGGCACCTCAGTTCTTGAGGCCCCAAATTTGTATCAGGTGAGAGAGATAGCGCCACTGCTGGATGGTGCCTGTGGCAGAGGCCATATCGGCCATAGGCTAGCTACAGCTCTGGTGTGTAGCCTTTCATTCTGTAACTGCAGTCATGCGTTGTAGTGTGTCATATTCAAAGGTGCAACACTGATCCTAAAAGTTCAGCATGTTCTGGTATTAGATGTTTGATATGTGGTGAGAGGTGATTGAGACTAAGATGTTGCTAAAATTTAGAGGTGGCAGAAAAATGATTTTTGAAAATGCTTGCTGGACGGACCATGCCTTTGCCCCATCACATGATGGGCTGCTGGTGCTGTTTTGAAAAATGGCCACCATTGGGCCCAGAGCCCCAGGGGTTTGTCCAGGCCCCATTTCTCCATCATGGCTTCAATTGTAAGGGAGGGGGGGGAGAGTCCAGAAGTTGGACTGGGTGCGGGACTCATCCTCCCCTGGGGTTCAAGAGTTTTGTGTCAAAGGGGAGATGTTTGGGAGTGAGGCCTTCCCCAAAGGCAAATAACTTTAATTTTCTTATTTTTACTTTGTTTACATTTTAGCCACAAGGGGGTCCTGGGGCCACCATTATGTAAATTTTAGGGGCCTTTTTATGTTGTGGTATTTTTCCTGTTGGTATTTTACTCCTAGGGAAATATGGTGGGATTCATAAAGCGGCAGTACAGTATATTGCCACTTTGTGTAGGTCCTGTGGTATTTTCCCATCCAGAAAAAAATACCACAGCTTAGCAAATTGAGGCCCTTAGATTGTAAACCCTATGAGGACAGGAAATACCTGCATACCTACATGTTTCCCACAGGACAAGCAGGATGGTAGTCCTCACATATGGGTGACATCACAGGATGGAGCCCTGTAGGGAAAACGTTTCTGTCAAAGTTTCTATAAAGCTTTAACTGACACTGGCACACTGAGTGCACTGAGCATACTCAGCCTGCAATTATCCCTGTGATCACAGGTGTCTCCCTCAGTCTTCTTTTTTCCACTATGCAGTAAGCATAGCGGTTAGGAGCTCTGTGAAAAATTCTAACGCTTTTTCCTTATGGAAACACTTAAACTTTTACTTCGCAAACACTTTTTCCCTGCACGGGTCTCCCTTCGCGTATATTTATTCGACGCTCGGTGAGTGCTATGCCCTGTTTTTCGATCAGTTCCTGTTACCTCCCTGGCCTGCCAACCGACTGCGGCCTTCCCTCTCCCTATGTTTTCATAGCCACACATAGCCTGCGAGTATCCCTCTGTGACACTCTGCCTGATTATTAGCGCTAGTGGGACAGGGACTTCCACTGTTTCCATTGCCGCCAGGGCCTCTGTCAAATCCAGGTCCTTCGATTTCCTCGGTACCCTCGCGCAGTCGATGTCCCAATCGCTACCGTCGGTACCCCCTTCCAGCCTTTCCTGCATTCTTCGATGCCATCAGTACCCCTCCCCCGCGGTTCATTGATGCCATCGTTCCCTGCATCGATTCTATCAGTGCCATCCATGTTTTTCATCCATGGCACTGATTTTTCCCTGGGTTTCATCGATGCCATCAATGCTCAGATGGATACCATCGATGCACACCCTTGTGTCGTCGGTGCCATCAATACCCGGGTCGATGCCATCGTCGCCCGGGGCACTTCCATCGATGCCAGGGTCATTTCCATCAATGCCATCCTTTATTTTATCAATGTCATCGATGCCCAAGACACTTCCATCGATGCCATCGTCGATTCCATCGATGCCATCGTCTATTCCATCGATGCCATCGATGCCCGAGTCGATTCCATCAATGCCATCGATGCCCGAGTCGATTTCATCGATGCCATCGATGCCAATGGCCATGCCAATATCGATGCCATCGACGCCCGTGGCCATGCCAATGTTGACGCCCGCCTCCATACATCGATGCCGTCGATGTCTTCGATGTTCCTATCGATGCGGTCATTGACACTGTCAATGCCGGCATCATTTTTTCCAATGCCAATGATGTTTTTCGATTCTCGATGCCACATCGTTTCCATAGATACCTACACTGATGCCATCAGTGCTTTTGTCACTGTTATCCTTGCTCTGCCCGGGTCATTGACGTTTTTCATATATATATTTTGACGATGCCGCTGAGGCCGCCATTGACACTGTCAATACCGACATATCACCTCCACGTAATGCCCTCACCTAAACACAGTGCTCCATGCTTTGGGTTCTTATTAAAGCCCCATATTAGCCTACGACACTACATAGTGCCAGGAGCAGTGCAGGCATGCTGACAGTCTGTCAACATTCGCCATCCAAGACAGTGAGGACATCTAGCTTGGAGCTGGAGAAAGACCAGGCCGAGCAGCGTGGCACTCATTGTCACCAGCACAGTGACCGTCCGCCACCAATGCCATCCAGCACATCGGTGCTATCCTTCTCGGTGCTGGAGAATGCCTGGGCCGAGCAACATCACCACTGCCATCACCACTGTTCCGCCCAGTGCTGGCAGTCCTTGGTGCTCCAGAAATACCAGAACGAGTTCCGAAGAATTCTGGACTGGCGTCACGACACATCGAGCCGCTGCAACGAGGGCAGAGTTCACGAGTCATAATGGCTCCCCTGTACCCGAGGCATGCCCCACCAACATCGGTGCAGGATTGTGGCCCTCCACAAATTACTGTGGTAGCGCCAGCCACGCTCAACCTGTCTCCTCTATACCTGCGCTACCATACCAGGTTTCAGAGTTGAGACGGACGTTACATCTGACAGGCTACCCCTCGATGACTCCTGAAATCCACGCAGCCATCAATCTTCACCGGCTCGTCCTTCAGCGATCCACGTCGGATGGTAAGTAGTCTAGTCCTGCTTCAGCGGCATTCCATTGAGATCTGTTCTCTAATTCGGGCCACATGGTTCGAAAGGTTCTAGGTCACCTGTCTTGCAAGAACCGTATTAGTTTCACATATCGCTATTGCCAGCTATGTCAGACACCATACCAAGAGAACCTCTCTACCATTTATTTGGGATTGCATCAGGACATCCTCCCGTTGTCAGCAACGGGACCCTGTACTGATTAATACTCTGGCTTCTGGTTCCTAATTCAGGACCGAAGTTCCAGATGGATTCGGTGATCTGCTAAACACGAGATCCAGCAAATACTGCCTCAAGTGCAAGCCCACCTCGAAACCTGGCGACAGGTCTCGACGTTTTCTTGAACAGCACACAGAAATGCGAGTAAGACTTTACCACTCACGCTCCCTTGGGAGGTTACATGATATCCAGGTTACATCAGCCCCGCCAGATGGACACCTCTGGGTCTCTCAACTTGCCGGAAGTCAGAGCGGCCACCCCAACTCTGTACCAAGATTCACGGTACACTCCCCCGGACGCTACAAAGTTCAGGAGGGAGGGGGGGTTGGGGAGTTTTAATTTCACTATTCTTTCTTTCAACAGAAAGTAGTTACTCTCTGCCCATCCTGGACCTCAGAAATACCAAATTTCTTCAGAAGGCACAGGTAAAATGGTATCTCTCTTCACCATGCTTCCATATTGCAGTAAGTAGATTGCCTCTAATCTTTCTATGTGCTTCATGGTGAGTCAACAATATTACAATCCCAAGCTCTGCTGGTTGCACCATTTCCGGCAACTGGGATATTTCATTAAATCACTATCGGTGACTGCTGTTTCTCTACGGAGTACAACATCATTTACGCTTTTCCTTGCATGGACAGCTGCATAACCACAGTCAATCCAAACAAGGAGCTCTAACTTCTTCATGACTCACTATAAATCTACTATCTGGGTTTGCTGTCACTGCCATAAATCCCTTTTAGAACACTTCTGGACACCACAGTCACAACGACCTTCCTGTCCAGCAACCGCGCAGACATTCTAACAAATTCCTATATGTCCCTGTGCACATATTCCATAACTTCAGCCCCTCAATTCTTTCATTGTCGGGCCATGGGGTTTTTTCACTATGCACTTTCCTCATAGATCCAAAATTGCTATGGGTTATGTTCAGTGAAATTTTATTATTAGAGGGTGTAAGCTGTTCAACCGCTTTCGTCCCTCATCCATATTGCAGATCTAGAACCAAAACCTAGTCTGCTCCTGCTAATGCTCGCATTTACTCAGGGTTGTAAAGTTTGACCTAACATCTTCTCAACCCAGTATGCATCTGTTCCACTCCAGGCACAGTTCCACATGAACTTCCTGGAGCTTGTAGCCATAAGTTATGCCCTTATGCCTTCCAATACTACCTCTGCAACAAATCTTTGTGCATACAGACAGACAGCATAGGGACAATGTGCTTTTCCAACACACAAGCATAACCTCTTAGCTGCTCTGCTAGGAAGCTCCGCAGCTCTACCCTTGGCCCTTGCTCGCTCCATGCATCCTAGGGCCACTTATGTGACAGACTTATTGAACGCACTAACAGACCTTCTTCATATAGGTTTCCATCCTCTTGAATGGTTTCGGACTACATGCGTAGCGAGAGAAATCTTCTAGCGCCTAGGTCAACCTAACTTGCCCTTTGCGTTCGCATCGAACCATACGGTGCATGGATTCTCCTCCCTACACGTTTCCAATGCGTTCCCATAGGCGCCTTTGTTCCATCAAGGCCCTATTATATGTGTCTCTTCCGCTGCCTCTCATAGCCAGCACTCTTCTAATGCTGAAACGGGATGGGGTTCACTGTTCCTCAGACCCATGTCTTGGCCAAGACCAGTATGCTTCCCAATCTTCTCGGTCTATCACATCAGTAACCAATTCACCTTCTCACAAGTCAGTCTCATATCATAGACTCACTGATGTTCTCAGGTACTGGTAGCGTCTCAAAAACCCTTCCACACCCAAATCCTACCATTCAAAATGGCATGATTTTACCACATGACGCTTACAAAAGGGTTTTACTCTTTTTCTTTTTTCTACACCACTCTTTTTTCTTACTCCCTCGGATTCTGCTCCCCAGACATCCTTCACATGGGTACACCTCTGTTCCAATTGGCGTACCACTTGGGAGTGGAAGTACCTGTTTAACGGTCAACCCCTTCTGAGTCTGCTTACCATGGATTATCCACTGATCAAGCCACCTCTGTTTTCACTAGTCACGGAATGGGACATGTAATTCGTGCTTACAAGACTCGTACGTTCTCCGTTCGAGCCTTTCCATTCCTCTCACTTAACAGTCTGCCATGGGGAACTCTTTCCCTCATAGACATCACTTCTACCAACAAGGTCAGTGAGTTACATACCTTGTTACATACTCACCCTGCGTTCCTCTGTGACCGAGTGGTCTTACGTATTCAACTTCATATCCTTCTTAAGGTAGACGTTGCATCTCACCTTACTCAGAATATACTCTGCCCACTTTCCCAACACCTCTCTCTCACCAAAGCGAGAGGGTTTTTCCACTCCTTGGACTGTAATAGTGCACTTGCATTCTATCTAGATTGCACTACACTCCATAGGAATTCCACCTAATTCTTTCCTTCTGTGGCAAGAGCCAAGCTGCGAGTTCTAGTGGGCAAACAGACCTATTCCTCCTAATTGACGGTCTGTATCTTTTTCCTACCAACAAGCAGGCATTTCACTACAACACTGTGTGTAACCATACTCTGTTCTGTCCGTCCCAGCCTCCATAACTTACCTTCGGCCAGTGCTGCTTGAACAGATTTATCAGGCTGTGACCTGGAGCTTTCTCCATACCTTCGCAGCCATTATTGCTTAGATACGACTAGCCGGTATGCTCCATGTTTGGCCAGTCCGTCTACTCCTATTCTTTTCAGTTTAACTACCCAACATCCTTCCACCAACCTGTTAAGGGTTTCAGGAGGCCTCCGTTCCAAATTCCACCCCCGTCATTGCGCCTTTTGCGCGTCTTGGGTGCATTTGGTGCACTCTCGGGCATCCTCAGCTCAGTACTCACCCATATGTGAGGACTACCATCCTGCTTGTCCTGTGAGAAAGCAAATGTTGTTTACCTGTAACAGGTGTTCTCACAGGACAGCAGGATGTTAGTCCTCACGAAACCCACCCGTCACCCCGTGGAGTTGGGTCTGTATATGTTTTTACTTTTATTTAGTTTCGTTTGTGCTTTTGGCTATAAGACGAGACTGAGGGAGACACCTGTGGTTACAGGGATAATTGCAGGCTGAGCATGCTCAGTGCATTCAGTGTGCCAGTGTCAGTCAAAGCTTTATAGAAACTTTGACAGAAATATTTTCCATACAAGGCTCCATCCTGTGATGTCACCCATATGTGAGAACTAACATCCTGCTGTCCTGTGAGAAAACCTGTTTCAGGTAAGCAACATTTGCTAACTCACCAGTGTAAAGGCATGAGCAAATGAATATCTGAAGACTGATGGATTATCAACAGTAAACCATTTTAAAGCATACTCAATTGTTTGCTGCTAGTTGACGTCACAGCATGCTACCCAAGATGTTGCTCGGCTGTCTAGAAATTAGTAGCTGCGTAACCCGGATTGTCTGAACTCTGAGGCTGCTGCTTTTTGAGGAATGAAGCATACAAACCTTTGGTCCTGCTAGAGGATCACCAGTAAACCTTGTTTGGTCCTGAACGGTCAGTAGATCTTCTGAGTCTTAAATCAGTGAGGCTGTATGGCCTGATGACTAAGCACTGCAGCATCCTTGAGAAGGTTTCTAGGCTCAGGAAGATAATATGGGGAATACATTCCCAGAAAAAAAGGTTAGTACTTAAGTTGCTTTCTTGGCCTTTACCAAATTAATTTAATTTCCTATTTTTCTTTTTTAAAGGCAGGCTCCATCCCAGTCAAATCTCTCAAGCTCATTCCTGACACCATCACCAAACCTATCGCGGACATAATAAATACATCACTTGAGCAAGGCATCTTCCCAGAAGCCCTGAAATGCGCCATTATCAAACCCATCCTCAAAAAACCACATCTCGACCCCTCCGACCTCTCTAACTACAGACCTATCTCAAATCTCTCATTCGTATCCAAGATCATCAAGAAACACGTCAACCTCCAACTCTCTGAACACCTTGAAACTCATAACCTCCTTTACCCCACCCAACACGGCTTCAGAAAATCCCTCAGCACCGAGACCCTCCTTCTATCACTCACAGACACTGCCTTAAGAGGCTTTGATGCCGGTCAATCCTTCCTTCTCATCTTACTGGACATCTCAGCTGCCTTCGATACCGTAAATCATAACATACTTACGACACAACTGATGGAGATTGGCCTTACCGAAACAACCCTGAACTGGTTTCGATCTTACCTATCCAAAAGATCCTTCAAAGTTCACATCAACAACAACGAATCTGAACAATTTCCTCTCCCTCATGGAGTCCCACAAGGTTCTTCCCTCTCTTCTACCCCATTCAATATATACATGCTCCCTCTCTGTAAACTACTTTCTAGTCTGGATCTCATATTCTTCATCTACGCAGATGACGTCCAGATTCTCCTCCCTGTCAAAGAAAGCATACCAATCACCATCGCCTTCTGGACTTCTCTCTCCATCCAAATATCAAATCTCCTCTTGCAGATATCTCTCACCCTCAACCATAAAAAAACTGAAATCCTTTACATATCAAACAAAAGCACATTCAACACCAGAAAAGTCAGCACCTCCAGCCAGCCACACACCACTCTTTCCAACGAGGTCAGAGACCTAGGCTTCCACCTTGACTCAAACCTCAACATTAAGAAGCACATCAACCTGACAATCAAAGAAGGTTATTAGAAACTAAAAATCCTCAAAAAACTCAAACCTCTTCTATTCCACCACGACTACCGCACAGTACTCCAAACCCTCATACTATCCAAGCTAGACTACTGCAATTCCCTCCTCCTCGGACTGCCCGCCTCCACCACTAAACCTCTTCAGCTTCTCCAAAATGCCGCAGCCAGATCCCTCACAAACACCAACCGAACCTCACACATCACCCCAATTCTAAAAGCACTTCACTGGCTCCCCATTCCACACAGATCTCAATTCAAAACCCTCACTATTCTACACAAAACCATCAACAACCAAAAAATCAAATGGACCAAAAACCCTCCCCAACTACAACATAGCCAAAAAAACCTGAGCTCCCAAAACACAGGCCTCCTGATCATTCCACACACAAAACATGCCCACCTGACCTCTATCAGACAACGCACCTTCTCAGTAGCCGGTCCAACCCTCTGGAACCAGCTACCTTCTCACCTCAGACTGGAACCTTCCCACCAAACATTAAAAAAACAACTGAAAACATGGCTGTTCCAGAAAGCGTACCAACTTGCGACCTAATTCCACCTCTCCCCCTCCCCCATCCTTCTCCCTCCCCCCCTCTCCTCCCAACCATGTCATGTACATGCTCTTACCCACCCCCCCTGCTGTCTCTCTCTTGCCTCTATAAACTCCATTCCCGCCCCTCAGATACCCTTCCCAGCCCATACCTCATCTCTCCAACTACCTCTCCCTACACCCATCATCAGCATTGTAAAATCTGCTCTATCACCAAAGGTTTCCAGCCGAATGCTTAATTTTTCCCTCGAAAATCAAAGCTAACGCTTCAACTTAGAACAATCTGTCTGTCAGATACTACAAGAATGTTTCAATGTATAAAGGTTACCATGTATAAAGTAATGTAGAAAGGTTACTATGTATAAAGTAATGTTTAAATGTTGCAATGCATAAATTAATGTCTCTATGTGCCAATGTAAAAATGTTTCCTTGTATAAGCTAATGTTACAATGTATAAATAGTACGACCCCCCTCCGTCATACTATTACCCTGTTATAATGTGAACCGATGTGATGTACCCCAACGAATGTCGGTATATAAAAGCAAATAAATAAATAAATATAATATTACATTTTACAAAATTGTGTTTTTTCTGAAAACTATACTTTTTTGTCTTTTTTTTCCTTATGTAAAAAATAGTCAAAAAATGGTGCAGTAGTCATAAATGGAAGTTTAGCAGACTTCAGTAGGTATTAAACGTAATAAATTATCTTTAACAAGTGAAGAATGATTCAATAATCCAAAATAGTTCATTCAGTATTTGAAACAGTATTCAGAAAGTGTATATAAATAGCTATGTCCCCCGACACATATGTGTTTGTTCGGACGTGCTGCATTGGGTGGGACAGAAACACCGCTTTAACCAGCATCTAATGTGTAGACATAGAATTCATGTTCAATGATCTTTCTTCTTATGTAGCATCTACTGAAAGTATTGAACAGCAAATTGTTTTGTCAGCTATTTCAGAGCCTTTTTTTTTCTGAAATGGTTGCATCCTCTTGAAGATCTTATCTCCTCTGGTACTCTTTTCCACAAGCTGTTAATTCTTTTATGACTGATTGTAATTTCATCCCTTTTATATATTTATTGAAACGTTAACCGCTGTGAAGGCTACGCTGAGACAACGGTATATAAATGACAAATAAACCTTAAACCTTATCACAAGTATCTACGTTGTGTGGCACGCAACAGCATGTAAATATTTTCCTTACCTTCTTTGAAGTGAGATAAAATCTGTTGTGATTTACTGTTCATTCTAAAAAGATTTGGACCATTGCTCTTGTAGCATTGTGTGAATAACTTTATACCTGCTTTTTCTTTCTTTGAATGGTGGAGGAGTTTTCATTCTGAGTGAGGGGGGTGTGTTGTAGAGGAAGAGGGCTGCACCAGGGTGGGGTGGGAAGGTTTGCAGTCACCACGGAAGAAGTATACTCACCATGTACTTGCCACCGGCCTCTCTCCCCCAACCCGAATTATAAGAGAAGGGGATATGTGGCACAAGTTAATTTTGTCCCTAGCAAGTAAGTCCTGGAGTATTTTTAGAACCCTTGATTAAGGCCGTGCCCTCTTTGTGGCTCTGTTTGGGAGACTTGTATAGCAGCTGCTTCTGGTGTATGTCTTCGCTGTGTGTTAGTGAGAGCTGATGTTTTCCTCTTTCTGGCCTTTGTCACGGTTTGCGTCTATTTTGGAAGCTTGAATTAACCCTTCAAGCTTTGGCTTTGTGGGAAGCTGCAGGGAGCGGCAGTTACTACCCTTAACATAAAGAGCTTGGGGTTAACCTGCACAGAGGGGACAATTAATACTCTTAAAAAAAAAAAAAAAACCCCAAAAAAACTTGCTGGGCAGACTAGATGGACCATTTTGGTCTTTATCTGCCATAATAGTCTGTTTCCTTTTTTTTTTTTTTTTTACCCCTAGTATTAAACTGATTTTTTTCACCATAAACAAAATAGAAAAAACTATTAGTATATCTGGCCCACAGTGTCTTACTTCTTTATAAGCCTGCTGCCATAGTATTATTATACTTTCCCTTCCTTCTCATGCTGTTCACCTTGACCATAAATATACTGGAGGCAGGCACAGCAATGAAAAATAAGCAGCATTAAGGGTGAAGAGAGAGGATGGACCCGCACAGGGAAAATTCTGATATAAGATCAATGCTTGTGTCTGATAGCCTGAAATAGAAGCACAGGTACAAGCCCCATTCCGTTTCTTGAAATTGGTTCTGGCTGCTTGATTCCTAATGTAGAAGTATTTATTGGAAGTGGCAGCTTAAAAATTGGAATTCCAAGGCAAAAATGATTGGCTGTTGTAATTTGCTAAAGGGCAGAGGAAATATGTTTGTCTCTATAGTTCCCCCTTTCCTTGTAGTTAAAGGAAACAAATGTGACTAGAACTGTAATGGCATCCATTTCCTTAACTGGTAAAATGGAAGGGTTTCAGAACAGTGATGGGCTGCATGCATGAGGCGATGTTTGTATGTGGTTTAACTGAAAGGTGCCGCCACCTTTCGCTTTGATTGAATTGATTTTCTCATTGGGAAACTTTTTACAAATTAAGCATTTCTGCAGAAACCTTGAGAAAGTGAAACCTGTGGAGTTAATTCATAGTAATCTCAAGGGGAATTTAATAGGATAAAGTAAAGTCTTGACCTACTACTGATTTTGACAAAAAATGAGGTATTTAACAGATGTTGGTTCACAGGAGCAGTGTATATATACATATCAAATGATGATCATTTAGGCTTAGTGATGTAGCTGTGAGGTGTCTGTATGCTATTTCTTGTTTCCACTGTCCATGAGACACTTATATTAATCTTATCTATATGTATGTGTGTTTGTGTGTATGTATATATATATATATATATATATATATATATATACACACTGTATATGTAATGTATAAAATGCAGTCTTTGTTTTAATATTCTATGTATCTTATATGAAAACTCACATTATATATGAGCTAACCCATCATTTAAAAACAATGATTGTGTTGGAGCAAACATTAAGCTTCGTTTATTTGTGATTAGAAGTTAAAGTTAGCTGGGTAAAATGAACGGATGCTGCAGACCATCTGGCTGGTCAAATGTGACTGGTGTCACAGATGCTTTCACTGTGAGGCACTCTTGATTATCAAATCAAAACAGCCTCGATTAGGAAACATGCCATTCAAGTACAGCATAAGAAGGATGTCATGTTTGACTCCTAGGTATAGTTTTTTTTGTTGGGTTTTTTTTTTTTGGCCCAACGGTTTCCTCCTACTACTATTTAACACTTCTGTAGCGCTACTCGATGTATGCAGTGCTGTACAAACAAACAAGAGACATGCCTTCCTGCTTCTTTGGGCTTCCAGCTCAATCGGAACTGGCCTCTGTTGGGCCCATGTTACCTTGCAATCTTCATTTGCAACTACACATGGCATTTATCCTCTGCTTTTGTAACCTCTCTACCTAGCCCAGCCAGGCATTGATGGACCTTGGCCAGGAGGTAGGTGTTACTGTTGAGCAATAGCTGAGACTTCCTCCCCCAATAATTTGTTTAGTGCTTATTTACTAAAGAAAAAATAATTATTTAAAATCTAAACTTGGAATTCCATTGGTCGAATGCTTTTAGTTACCTTATTTAATTTCTGAGTTTTGGTGATTTAAGAAATGTAGTTATTTTCTTAATTTATATGCCACCTCCTTATCATCCTTCAGAAGATTGTTTGAAGCAATGTACAATCAAACAGAAACAACAATTACAGCACAATGAAAACAAGAAAAAAAATCATAAAATAAAATAACACACAACAGATCTTAGCACCAGATCCTTTTCCAGATTAAGCCAGCAGAAAGAACTAATACAGCCGGACTGTCCTGAGCAGATTAATATGCCAAAAAAAGAAATGCCTTTGAGATGTTTTCTAAACTTGCTCAACTTGAGCTCCTGCCTTAAAACTCCTTGTTCTAAAGCTGTGGGCCTGTCACAGAGAACATGCAAAGCTTTATCCAATATGGATGTGCTAAAATTTAATGTTCAAGGGGTATATCCGGACACTTTTCCATCCTGTGTCGATAGGGATAGAATACAGATGGCACAATTTATTATGGTGTTTGATACTACTAGTTCTGCCACTTGTAAACGTTTATATAGAGCTACAAGGTATTTGCAGTGCTGTACAGAGACCCATAAGAGACAGTTCCTGCTCTGTGGAGTTTACAATCTAGGCAAGACAGACAAGGCAATCAGAGGACATGGGAAATCAAGATTTAAGATTTAAAGTCTAAACAGGTGGGTTAATTTGTGGACAGAGACCAATTTAACTAATTGGGGAAAACAGGAAATCTAGGCTCTGTCTCATTAACAATCTATAAAAGACAAACAATAAGTGGTGTGGGTGATGAGGGGTAGGGAGAGTTATTTTCACAGTAAAGCAAATATTTCGTTTCTTAGGGGTATATTTACTAAGCTGCAATGAGGATATAACACACAAAACAGCATCTATCATGCATGAAATGCTGTTTATCATGTGATATCATGCAATATCATGCAATATTGTGTGATATTTTGAAGAAAATCCACCTCTATTGAAATTAGCTACATTGCATGAATAAAATTTACAAATGCATGCAAATCAGCTAATGCATAAGTAATCCTATACAAATAAAATATGGCTAACCAAATCCACGTTATTTTCCAAACAGCTACAAATCAAAAGTTGTAGCTAATGTTCCAGTGATCTAAGGAACAGCTAATGCACATCCTGATGCTCTGGGGCTGCTGTTTAAAGGGCACCCCTCATCCTCCAAAGTGCAAAATTCCTCCCCTGAGGTCTGAGTAGAACCCCCTTCTACTCCCGCCTGTAGAGGCAGTTCAAAATTCCTCCCCTGAGGTCTGAGTAGAACCCCCTTCTACTCCCGCCTGTAGAGGCAGTTCAACCTCACAAAAAAATTCAAGAAACAGATTTTAAAATTGCATGGCAATGTCCCGCCCTTCCGTTAAAAAAAGAAACCAAAAAGCCTCCTTGGTTCTAAACCTCCTCCCCAGGGTCCAAACCCATCTCCCAGAACCCCCCTTCCATAGATGAAATCCCTGATTTTTATGGTGGTCCCCCTGGAATCCTCCTCTTACATAGAAGAGTTCCCTGGTGTCTAGTGAGCTCCACCGAACCCTCCCCATACCTTTGAAGAGTTCCCCAGTGGTCTTGGTCCAGTGACAGTGTGGAACACCCCATAGACTCCAAGCCAGTCGCCATTTTGAAAGATGACATTGACTAGCCCAGAGTTAGGGGGTGCTCTGGGCCACCACTGGATTACCAGGGAATTCTTCAAAGGTATTGTAAAGATGTATAAGAGTTTACTGTAACCTGTGGGATACTTCCTGCTTTCCCCTCCTCTTCTGTGGGGACTGTCAGTGCTACAGAAAATTTCCACATATTAGCGATGAACTCAACAAAATATACATCAATAATAGCCTAGACTTGCTTCTAATGTTACTAAGACATTTAGCTAAATACCCCAAAACGCTTAGGAGATTACTCTGTTTCACCACTGAAGATGTCTCTGTCATTGAGCCATGAGAGAAGCTGGAGCTCACGAAGGCGATCTTTATCAGTAGATGCACAAGTTGGTGTTTTGGCTTGCTGAGAGGACTTGTTTAATCCCTGGAGATGAAAAAGATAAGTTCATCTCTGGCCATTAATTAGCAGGCCAGGAGATTTCTCTTAAGTGTAGTGCCTTTCAGGAATCTGGATTTCGTCCATCAGCTGGGTGGCAAAGAGGGACAGTTTAGTGTCATCTTATTCTGTTAATTGATCTCCATCACCATCCCTCTTGAGTCCCTTTCCCATGCCATTTTTAAGAGCTAAGATATGCATATTCCTGATCTCATGCATATCAAAACACGGACACAGGAGGTCATCTGTCTGCTGCGTGCGGAGTGACCTGTTCGATACGGCCTTCTTCAGGTTTCCAGCCAGAATCGAGACATACGCTTGTGCGCACACACACACACACACACACACACACACACACACACACACACACACACACGTCCCATCTGCTGAGAGATTTTATTCGCTGAGAGGCCTAATTAAACAGTTTTTGCTGGCAGATCAAATAATTCAATCAAATATTGCTTCTAATATAAAAATGATGGCAGAAAAGAACCAAAATGGTCCATCCAGTCTGCCCAGCAAGCTTCTAATGGTAGTTTGTGCCATGTCTTGCAGGTTGCCCCTTGTTTCTCTTAAGAGTAGCAACTGCTGCTCCGTGCAGTTATCCCCAAGTCTTATGATAACCCATAAAAATTTACTGCTAGCAACATTTTTACTGGGTGATGAGCACTTTTGAAAATTCAGACAGTACTGCTTGACGTGCTCTGCTTATGGACTTGGCCATAGAAGTAGTCCTGTATTTCATTCCCGTATGTCTGCGCATTAGTTCCCCAGACCGTAAAAGTCAGGGCCCTTGTTAGTTGCTGTCTGAATTCAATTCCTCTTTTCCTCTTGCCTTTGAAGCAGAGAGCAGTGTTGGAATTGCATCAGAGATATCAAGGCTTATTGGTTAAGGGTAGTAACAGCCACACCAGCAAGTTACCCCCATTCACTCTTTTCTTCATTTCCATCCTCTAGCCTTTAGGGATCCACAGTGTTTATCCATGTCCCTTTGAATTCTTTCACTGTTTTTGTCTTCACCATCTCCTCTAGAAGGGCATTCCATGCATCCACTACCCTCTCTGTGAAGAAACATTTTCTGATGTTGATTCTGAGATATCCTCCTTGGAGTGTCATTTCATGACTCCTAGTTCTACTGATTTCTTTCCAATGGAAAAGGGTTGATGTTTATATATCATTAAAATCTTTCAGGTTTCTGAAGGTCTGTATCATATCTCCCCTGTACCTCCTCTCTTTCAGGGTATATATATTCATATCCTTCAGCCTCATAGGTCTTCCTATACTCACCCCACACCATTTTGGTGACCCTTCTCTGGACTGCCTCTAGCCTGTCTCTATTCCTTTTGAGATAAGGGCTCCAGAATTGAACACTGTACTCGAGGTGAAGCCTTACCAAGGACCCCGTACAAGGGCATAATCAGCTACTTTTTCTTACTGGTTATTCCTCTCTCTATGCAGCCCAGCATTCTCCTGGCTTTAGCTATCACCTTGTTACATTGCTTTACCATCTTCAGATCATCAGACACTATCACCCCAAGATCCCCCTCTTGGTCTGTGTATATCAGTCTTTCACCCCTATCACATACAGCTCTTTTCGATTAACGCATTCCAGATGCATGATTCTGTACTTCTTGGCATTGAATCCCAACTGCCAAATCTTCGACCACTCTTCAAGCTTTTGTAAATCACTTTTTATTCTATCTACTTCTTCAGGCTTGTCCACTCCGTTGCAGATCTTAGTATCATCCACAAATAGACACACTTTACTTTCTATCCCTTCCACAATGTCACTCACAAAGATATTGAACAGAACCAGTCCCAATATCAATCCCTATGGCATTCAACTTAACACGACTCTTTCTTCAGAATAGGTTCCATTTAAAATTACATGCTGTCACCTAGCTGTCAACCATTTTGTAATCCATGCCACCACCTTGGCACTCACTCCCAAGTTTCTCATTTTATTCACAAGCCTTCTATGTGGGACAGTATCAGATGATTTGCTGAAATCCAAGTAGATCACATCGAGTGCTCTTCCTTGATGTGATCTACTCAGTAGAATTTCTTTTTTTTTTTTTAATTTATTTCTATAGTAATTTTACATAATTTGAATACATACATATCCGTTTAGAAAACATGGATAGTTACATAATTCCAATAAGGAAAAAAAAAACAAAACAAAGTATTGTAATATGTCTACATTATGTATCACAATATACCAGGGGGACTTAGAAAATGGTCTTAGGGCAAAACCATATTAAATATACAAATTTCAAATAATAATAACAGTCACCCTGAGTGAATTCTACCTACTCTAACATACACCCACCATTAAGAGGAGGGCTGATAAGCATTCAGATGGGTGCCGATGAACTCCCTCAACTGTGGGGGGGCAAAAAAGATATACCGTACAGAATTCAAAATAACAGGAAATTTACTTGGGTGCCTAATAATTCAGGAGGTCCCCAAAGCTAGATCCTCAGGTCTCATATTGAGAAACTTTCTACTCCTTTCTACTGTAGACTTAGCTAAATCTGGGAAGTTCCAAACTTTCTCTCCTTTAAATAAAATATCTCGATGGGCAAAAAACAAATGCAAAATATTATTCCTATCTTGCAGAAAAACAAATGAAATTAGTAAGGTAACCCGAGAGAAAGAATGAACAAATGAGCTCTCAAGAAAATCAGTTATATTAATTACAGATGAAATTTAATGTGGATTTGCAGGTGAAATTTATTGTGGATAAGTGCAAGGTGATGCATATAGGGAAAAATAGCCCATGCTATAGTTACACAATGTTAGGTTCCATATTAGGTGCTACCACCCAAGAAAGAGATCTAGGCGTCATAGTGGATAACACATTGAAATCGTTGGTTCAGTGTGCTGCGGCAGTCAAAAAAGCAAACAGAATGTTGGGAATTATTAGGAAGGGAATGGTGAATAAAACGGAAAATGTCATAATGCCTCTGTATCGCTCCATGGTGAGACCGCACCTTGAATACTGTGTACAATTCTGGTCGCCGCATCTCAAAAAAGATATAGTTGCGATGGAGAAGGTACAGAGAAGGGTGACCAAAATGATAAGGGGAATGGAACAGCTCCCCTATGAAGAAAGACTAAAGAGGTTAGGACTTTTCAGCTTGGAGAAGAGACGGCTGAGGGGAGATATGATAGAGGTGTTTAAAATCATGAGAGGTCTAGAACAGGTAGATGTAAATTGGTTATTTACTTTTTCAGATAATAGAAAGACTAGGGGGCACTCCATGAATTAGCATGTGGCACATTTAAAACTAATCAGAGAAAGTTCTTTTTCACTCAACGCATAATTAAACTCTGGAATTTGTTGCCAGAGGATGTGGTTAGTGCAGTTAGTATAGCTGTGTTTAAAAAAGGATTGGATAAGTTCTTGGAGGAGAAGTCCATTACCTGCTATTAAGTTCACTTAGAGAATAGCCACTGCCATTAGCAATGGTAACATGGAATAGACTTAGCTTTTGGGTACTTGCCAGGTTCTTATGGCCTGGATTGGCCACTGTTGGAAACAGGATGCTGGGCTTGATGGACCCTTGGTCTTACCCAGTATGGCATTTTCTTATGTTCTTATCTTCTTAAAGTAGGGCAGACACAAACTCCGACATTATGATCTGCTGGGTTGCTTCTACAGCTGGGTAAGTTCTTACAACACCTTTTCTTTTTCCCATATGAAGCAACGAAAGAAAAGGAACAATGAAGAAAAAGTTGGGAAAGAAAGACAGGGGCTTCAAATCGTGTGACCGCTCAGGGCGCCATCTTGACATGCCCCCAGTTTCTTAAACTTTTATAAGTCAGTGGATAATTGAGTTTCGCCCATAATAAATTCCAAAGGTGAAGCCTGGGATTAAAAGAGGATTACCTTCTTGTGCTATCTAGTTTATTCTCCCTAAAAGACAGGATAGAGAGTTGGGATATGGAAATTCTTAATCTTACATTATTGTGTGTGCATACTGTGTACTACATTGTGATAATGTTTATAATGGTAGAGTTATCATCAGAGACCCAGACAGTAAATATGTTGATGTTTGATAATCTGCTATCAGCATGGAAGGAAATATTTGATAACAATCACTAACCATTGAAAGGCCCTTGGAGCGACAAAGACTGGGACAAGAAGCATGGGGTGAAAGTTACTGCTGATCAGAAGCATATGGGATAGAATTGGAAGGACTGGCATGGATAAGTAGAGGGAAGAAAAAGTTGGTGGGATTGGGGGGAAAAGTACAGTGATGTTAGACTTATGGCATCTGAGGAATCCTCTGACAGGTTTTTCAAACCTTGTTGACATTCCAATATTCTTATAAGAGGGGGTCTGTTCATCAGTGTGGCACCAAGAAATGTAGGTTAGTTTCAAAGGTGGTTTCATTTTCTATATTTGAATAAAAAGGGTAAGGAACCTTTTCTAAGAATGCTAATCATTAGAGTGTTTGAGGGGAGGAGTGATTTGAGTGGTATACTGCCCAGTTGAGTACAGTTAAATCTGAGAATCTATTTCTTTTTGTTATGTAATATGGTAGAAGCATGTAAAAATTCCAGAACCTAGTTACGTTCTGTGCATGAAAAGGAAGTATAGATGTTGCTCAGAGTATCTGAAATGCAGTTTATCTGCTTTATATATTCCGCAAGAATCCAGTTTTACTTAACTCAGCAGAACCCTGTTTATAAAAAAGATTTCATTGTATACCTAAGTGTTTCTGAGAAGGTCTTGAGTGCAATTACTTTTACAAATCCTGAGGCCGATGCAGTAATGTGCATTCAGCAAAGTGCACAGTTTTACCCTCAGTTGTTTGCACAATTTTTCTACGCAAATGTTACTCCCGATGCAGAAAGGAGTTTTGCGTACAAAAATTGTGATTGTAAAACTGCATCCTGCTTTTAGTGCCTGTGCAAAGAAATCTCATGCAAATGAAGGCGTTAACTGTTATCTCCCCAATGCAGAGAGGTTCGCTGGCTTATCTCGGGTTTTCGCAGTGCTGGAAATTTTACTCCTGGTCAGAGGGTGGAGTAACGTTCCCAACATGCCAAACTATAGGCAGAAGTTATTGGTAGGTGAAAGACGGTTGGGGGTTGGGCACACATTAGGGTAAGGAGGAGAAAGTGGTTAGAGAGAATGGGGCTCTTTCTTTCTATCCCCTCCTACTCTTTGTCCTTGTAATGCTGGTCTTCTATTACCAGCACTCTGATCACCTCATTCACAATCTCATCGTCCCTCCTATCCCCTCACTCCAACACTCTGTTCTTCTCTGCTTCCTTCAAGGGTTGGGGGAGGGGGGGAGGGGAATAAATAATTCATGCAACTACTGGCTCGGTTCTGTTTCCTCAAGGGAGCCAGAATTGATGTGCACTGTCGGCTCTGCTCCGCTTTCTTGGGTCCCAGAAAAAAAGGTGGCAGAATGCCATTCTGAATTGTTCTGCCAGAAATTAAACCCTTGGTAATGAACACAAAAAGGGGTTGAATTAGCACAAATTTGAAAGCAAGTATTGCATTGGCCTGTGAGTCTTTTCAGAGTCATGGAGGAAGTGAAGGAGGTAGGGATTGAGCCATAGTTTCCAGGATATGGTCAAACTTCCAGAAAGAAAACTGGAGCTTAAAATGAGGGAACAATCTACAGTCTTGTGCGATTACAGAGAGAGGACTGTGGTGTGGCTGATTAATAACAAGTGCTTAACAAATCAAATGCAAGCGACAGCACTGCTTTCTTGTACTTAAATCATGAAATATGTCCTGCTGCAGTTACTGCTCTTTGTAGTACATCTAGCCATTATCTGCTAACATTTCAGATTAGTCTGTCACCAGCCTTATTTTCCTCCTGGCTAGATTCTCATTTTTTATTTTGCACAGCATTATTTTAAATATATAAATGGACTGACCATGTTGGCGATGTATTATTCTAATGCCGTTTTGTATGGAGTAATGTACAAGCATATTAAATTTTAAATTGCAAGGCACCAAAAAGTTCAGTGATGATATAATCTTGTTTGGGTTTCCACTTCTTCTCTAAATGAGTTCCTTAATCTTTTCTGACTGACCTCATTGTTCTCACCTTAATTTCATACCTCCCCCGCCCCCCTGAGTTTCTCCAGACCTACTGTTTCTTATTTTTTTTAATTAATAAGAGCTTAAACGGGCCTACCAGTAGGCTTCTTCCTATGTTGATCTGCACCACTGGGAAAGCTCCACATAGGGTTTCTGAATGCAATATCATGCTCTCGGGGCCAGCACTTATTTAAAGCGTACTCCAAGTAACATCTACGACCTTCACTAGTTGCTGACGTTGTAGGGAATGGGGCAAGAGGTGTAAAAGGGACCAAAGCCATGGAGAACGGAGCAGAATACTTTCTCTTGAAAGGGGTTTTGTTTTCTCTTCTTGGGGTAGATCAATTGACTGTGTTTGCCAAAATCATCAGAACTTTTCAACTGTCCCGCTTTTGGTAAATGAAAAGGTGTAAATGACTGACACACCTGAAATGGCTGTTCCTTCTGTGGGAATGCATTAGATGTTTTACTCATTGCTTTGATGGCATTTTAATCTGACAAGAGTTAGATTATTTTATTTATTTTATTTGTTTGTTTTTTATATACCGATATTCAACTAGAGTCATCACATCGGTGTACATATAACAAAAAGTTAGAAATGTTACAATGTAATAATGTTATGTTTTGTAAGGTTTGGGTGGACCCTTGGACACTGTGGCAGCTGACCACGCCCACGGGGGGAAGTCCCGTGAGGGGGGCCACATGTCAGGCTCAGCTCTGGACACACAAACACAGATTATGTCTTTATTTAGACAGTTTGTGAAGCCACCAGAGGTGGCGGTAGTGAGTAGAAGATGGAGCCCGGCTGGGCTAGTATTCCTCAGGGCGCTGGAACAGCAGTTCCTCCGGTAGCAGTGCTGTAGTGAAAAGAACTGAGAGAATGAGTACCATAAGACATTCACAGAGTCCCCAGTATGGAGAAGCCCCGAAATAGGAAGAGCTGGCCCTCGAGGAGCGAGTACCAGATCCCTGGGAGCAGAGACTCGTTGGCAAGTACTCATGCAGCAGTTCCATGTAGGAGATGGCACTGGTGCTGGAACGGAGGCAGGCCCTTGAGGAGCGAGTACCTAGTTCCAGGGAAACAGCTCTGAGGAGTAGATGGTAGTAGTACTCACAGATGGTGTCTGTAGCGAATTCTTCCAAGTAGAAGAGGAGATGGACACAGGCAGCTAGTCAGGGAACATAGGCCCTCGAGGAGCGAGTACCGGTTCATGATAGCGACCTGAAAGAAGCAGAGAGGCCCCTGAGGAGCGGGTACCCCGTTAGCAGAAAAGAGTCCAATAGAAGTTGGAGGCAGAGTAGCTGGGTACGGAGAGTGAATCCCATCCGTAGGAAATACCTTGCTAACTCAACGGCTAGCAATAAACAATAGGCTTAAATATCCGGGCAGCGTGATGTCATCGCAGAGGGACGCCCCTGACGTTCGCGCCATAGAGGAAATAAGAATGAGGGCCGTGCGGCATGCACGCCCTAAAGTACCTGAGAAGCATGGTGGGAGGCGACGCTGGAGAGGACGGCGGGCAGACGCCGCTGCAGCCAGACGTCCACAAGGAGCAGGAGTCGCAGAAAAAGAAAGGTAGGCGGAGTGAAGCCGTCGGGCAGTGACGGTTGCAACAAATAATCATAACCGTGAGAAGACTAAATGTAAAAAGAGAAGCAAAAATAAAAAATGTGTGAAAAAGAAGTAATGAGAAATAGTTAAAATGAGATTAGAAGAATAATACGATTTATCATGTTGAGTATGCTTTTTGAAAAAGCCATGCTTTCAGTTCTTTTTTAAAAGATTGTGAAGAATGCTCAAGTCTTAAATCAATTGGTAGGGAATTCCATAGTATTGGGCCAGCAATTGAGAAGGCACGTTGTCTTGTTGAGATGAGAAGGTATCTTTTATTAGAGGGAATTTTAAGGAGTCCAGTGTTTGTGGAACATAAAGTTATTTTTGATGATTGAAAAGTGAGTGTTGTATCCATCCAGTTAGACTTATTATTGTATAAAGATTTATGAATAAGATATAAAGTCTTGTATTGTATTCTATAAAATATTGGTAGCAAGTGTAGAAATTTGAGAACTGGGGAAATGTGATCTGACCTTTTGTGATTACTGAGTAATTTAGCAGCTGCATTTTGTAATAATTGAAGAGGAGTAAAGGAAGAAGCAGGTAATCCAAGGAGTAATGTATTACAATAGTCTATTTTGGTAAATAGTAGAGTTTGCAGAACAATGCGGAAGTCAAAATGGTGAAGGAGGGGTTTAATCCTTTTCAAAAGTTGAAGTTTGAAAAAGCCATCTTTCATAATGTTATTAACGTGCTTCTTAAAAGATATTTCAGAGTCTACATTAATTCCAAGGTCTCTTACATTGAGTAAAATTGATTTGCTTAGATAAATAATTATTAAGATGTAGGTCAGGTTCAGGTGAGGATTGTTAATTTACCTGGGCTGCAATCAGGAATTTCAAGATCTTTATCTGCCATAGCAGAGAGTTCAAAGAGAAGACCGGCTCTTCAGTTTTAATTAACCTTTTAAAATCTTAATTTATTACCTTGTTATAGAAAACACTCACTATATGTATATTTTTCAATAATACTATTTATCATAGAAAAGTCAAGTAAAGCCAGAAGAAGAATTTACAGACAAGATAGTTTTCCTGGGAGTGACTTAGAGCATCTAATAGTGAAATTTCACAGCCTTCTCAAATTCTAAGTTACACATTTCAGTCTTATATACAGAATTTCGCTGACAGTGTTCTATGGGATGGCCTCTCTTCTTGGAGAGGAGAATTACTCACGGCATTACTGAACCTTTACCTAAACTAATGATGTAAAAGTACTGTTATCTGGTATACTAGGACTTGAGCTGCAGACAGCTCTCCTACACAAACTGCTACCATGGATGGATTTGCCTGCTCATAAAGACAAATACATTCCTTTCTCTTGGGTAAAACTGTTTTATTAATTTCAGCATTTAATTGTTTAATCCTTAACTATTTAAATCCAGCTTATCATCATTCCCCTCTTGAAGAATTAACACTTTTAATTCTTCACACAAATGAACTGTAACTGGCATTACCTATCCTAGAGGAAGGTTACCCAAGTCTTTATACAAATAAATCTAAATAGTGGAAACTGAAAGAATGAGATTGTATTTCCTTATGGGAATAAACATAGCATTGTTTTAAATTTGCATTAGCCTCTTTTAGACTGTTAAAAATGGCTTTCATGTTCTCTTATATTGCAGGTACGCTTCTCTCACGGGTCTCTCAAACATCACACATTCTTTGCTTAGTCTGTCTCAATTTCATATTTACTCTGCATTCCCATGCTGTTCAGGCCTTCTTGTTCCAGGTATTCCAGGTATTTGTTAACACATGAGGTAGTTTTTCTTTTTAAGCAGCAATTAACAAATAACCTACAAATATATAATATTTCAGTTTTATTATGATTGAGTGAGAGGGACATTTGTATTAATAGGTTTTGGATTGTAATAAGATATGAATTCCAAAGATTAAGTGTATTAGTAATATTAGTTGTTATCTGGAGGAGAATTTGTTCATCATCTGCGTAAATATAATAAGTTGATTTAAGATCTGACTGTAGTTTTACATAATGGGAGCATATAAATATTAAATAGAGTAGAGGATAGTGAGGAACCTTGAGGGACTCCATGTGGAAGAGGTATAGTTTTAGATTCATTGTAGTTAGTTTTAACAATATATTTATTTATTTATTTATTTTTGGTTTTTATATACCGGAAGTTCCTGTATAATATACATATCACTCCGGTTCACAGCTAACAGAGATAACTATATATGATCTATTATGCAAGTATGATGTGAACCAGTTAATAGTGGTATCACATAAGCCAATTTCTGTTAGTCTTTTCAAAAGAATAATATGATTTACGGTATCAAAAGCTGCTGAGATATTGAGGAATATCAAGATGAACTTTTGGCTGTTATCTAGTCCTTTTAGAATTAAATCAGAGAGTGAGATTAAAAGGGTTTCAGTGCTAAGAGAACTTCTAAAGCCATGTTGAGCTGGGAAAATAATTTTGTATTGTTCTAAATGTTACTGAAGTTGGTGATTAACGATTTTTTCAAGTATTTTAGCTATGAAGGGGAGGTTAGAGATAGGTCTAAAGTTGGTTATAGTATATTGATCGAGGTGAGATTTTTTAAGAATAGGTTTGATTACAGCACATTTTAGTTTGTCTGGGAAAATGCCTTCATTAAGTGAGAGATTTATGATATCTGCAATTGGTTTAGCAATAGTATTAGAGACTAATTTAAGTAATTTTATAGGTATAGCATCAATTGGATGGGAGGCGGGATTCATTTTTTGGATGATAGTTTGAACTTCAGTAGAAGCTATAGTTTCAGATATTGACCATTTTAAGTTTAAATTAATGGGGAGGGGATATGGAGTCTTCATTAATTATTGGGGAATTTGTGATAAGATTAATAATTTTGTCTCTAAAAAAGGTAGCAAATTCATCACGTTATTGATGGTTGGGTTTTAGGCAAGGGGGGGGGGGGATGTCAGAGGAAATATGAGAAAATGCTGTTTTACGGAAAAGGTTTCAGATGCCTGGAATAGTCTACCAGAAGAGATAATAGTAACCCCAATTTTGACACAGTTCAGATATGCTTGAAAGAGATAGGGGTACATTTAAAAAAAACAGCACGCGCATACTTTTGTTTGCGCAACCGGCGCGAACAAAAGTACGCCGGATTTTAAAAGCTACGTGCGTAGCCATGTGTATCTTTTAAAATTCGGGGTCGGCGCGCGCAAGGCTGTGCAAAATCGGCAGTCTGCGCACGCCGAGCTGCGCAGCCTGCCTCCGTTCCCTCCGTGGCCGCTCGGCAAAATAGGCACGCCGGTGAGCGAATCCCCTGCGCGCATAAATCCAGCAGGATTTTCGTGCGCAGGGCTTTTAAAATCTACCCCATACTGAGTACAGTTGTAAGGAGAAAGGAATTAGGATAAATAGGGTAAGAAAAAAAAAAAAGATGATTCTTGGTTTTAGTTGAAGGAAATGCATTTGCTCATCTGTGTGCACTAGTACAGCTCCAGAAGAAGGAGGAGACAGATCAGATTTACTTAGAGGAATGACATGGTTGTGTCAGGCTCCCATGGTAAAGAGGCAAGGTTGATCAGCATAGAACAGTGATATGGCTTTGGTATACTTTCATATAGAAGTGAAGGGTGAGAGGTAGCGAGTCAAACTTTTTGGAACTCCTTTTCTGACATTCTCAGGGTGATGTGCAGCACCAACCAGTTTAAAAAGGTTTTAAAGACCTATCTATTTAAACAGGCTTACAGCCTACACTGAGTGCGCTTTAATTTTCAACAGTCAAGGCTTTTTGTCAGATTTGTCTATTAGTGGCAGCTTTCTTTGTATATTTTTTCATGAATGTGAATCTTGTACTTGACTTTATTATGGGTGTTACTTTGTAAGCCACCTTGAAATCGCTTTCTGAAAGTGCAAGATATAAATTTTAATAAATTCAGATTCACTTAGTATGGGATCTTGGCTACATTTCCCATCTAATGGCAAAAGGGATAAAGAATGACCGTCTGCAGGTGGGTAAGCTTCTGTGGCTAAATGGCTATTCACTTAGACTAGCTTGGGTAGGTTCCTTCACCATCAGGTTCCACTATTTTCTTACGTAGAACCTGTTTCCAAGACATCATTTCATTATTTGTTTTAGTGAGGTCTTATTGGAGTTAGAGGCATGTTCTGAAACTGAGAGTAGTAGGATTATGGGGAATATTTGAAAGTAATGTTTTTCACTGAGAGAAGTGAACTCTTAATGGTCTCTGATATTGAAAAGGCTAGAAATAATTTTGTATCCTTCACTTCAGTATCTTTGAGGTAACCATTTAGTTGTAGAGCAGCACAGTTGCAAGTTTTTCCATAGCTGGTACTGCCTAATTTCAGGCCAATGCTATACAGTGCACTGGCTGCAATGCAAGGCTCAACCCACGATTAGGCACACGTTTTGGTCATGCGTCCATAACCTCCAGTGCAAAACGGGGGTTAGCACCTCCAAAATGCACATCCTATCACGCTCGTAGATAATAGCGCTCATCGCATGCACAGGCGTTAATTTTGGAGGAGCCCAAAAAGTGTACCGAAAAACTGAAATTACTGCTTTTCTCTACTTCCTCCAACTTAATGTCTTGGTGATATTAAGTCGGAGGAACAACAAAATTATAATATCCCGAAAAAAAAATAGTGTGCCTGCGTTCAGGTTAGGAAAAGGGACATTTAATTAATGAGCATCTGTTTTCTTAACCTGTGCACTGCCACAGGTTAGGAAAATGAACCACTCATTAGTTGAGTGTCCGTTTTCCTAAGTGGCTGACAGTCACCTCTCCCAGGTGCCTGCTGCCTAGGAGGCACTAGGGGCACACAATTTCCCCTAGTGCCTCCTTTTTACCATGGCAGCCCGTTTGCATTTTTGCGTTGGGCACCCCGGAAAGGTGGGTTGGCGCGCACGTTAAGGGAGCGAGTGCTTAATCATGAACGCCCCTTTAATGTGCATCGATATTGCATCGGCCTGTTTGTTATTAAATCCATTGCCCTTGTATTATGATGATTAATAAACTTCTGTAAAAAGCAAAATCAGGACGTAAATTTATATTGGGAGCTGCATAAATCTGTATGGACATCATTAATACTGCACATATTTAGAAAAGGGAGGTGTAAAGGTGCTTTGAGATTTTTTATGAAGCCAGACTAGTTTGGTGATAGTAAAGAATAAAGTTAATTACAGCACAATGAAATTGCACTGATTAGACTTAAAAAACTTATCCAAAACTGCTGAAATGTTAAAAAGTATGTTAAAGGTTAGTATTGAGTTTTGTTTCTGCATTCTGGACTCAATTTTCGAGAAATCATATGACTTACAAAAATCTAGCCTTAACATATATGAGATAAAATTATAATGTCACCCATTTGGAAAATGTTATGCAAACAAATTAACCCACTGGTGTGAAAGTTTAGGGGAGGCGACACATTTAACTGACTGGAATGGTTTGGGAGCTCTGAGCTGATGGTTTGTTTTGCATTTTTTAGAAAGCTGCACTATGCTGCTATTATAAGATATCGTATAATAAAATAATAAAATATTTTTCTCTTACTGGCTGCCCGTATTCAGTCTTTACTAGTGACCCCAACAGAGGTCTGATAGTGATGATAAAATATTAGATTTTGTTGTTTGTTCATTAATAAATTAATACTTTATGGATCATTGCCTGGAGATTATTACATATGTTTGTGTTTAAAATGATCAGTAGATCTATTTTAAATAACTGAGTTTTTGTCTTCTGGTTTACTTTATTGTAGTCTATGTTTATTATGATTGAAACATGTTGAACCAGGAGCAAAAGTAGTATGTGTTGTAAACCTCAAGCAATGCCATTATTACATGGTAACAGTTCTCATACCACTAATCAGTATTCCAAAGGTACTCAGCCAAAGCAAATAATACCATAGTTGTACTGTTACAGATATAAAATCACCACTAGATTCTAACAGTTCGCTATGGGCATTTCTAAAACAAATAATGTCTGGATTTATGTAGTGTGAAAAATTTCAGATTCTGTAGCTTGGAACCAGCTAGCATTGACACTCAGTAAGTGATAAAGGTTAAACTTTTGTCCAATGGTACAGTGAAATCTCTGTGCCACTAAATGTCTGGTGAATGAATGCATGCCTGTCTTGCAGAGCAAGATCAAGGGAAAACAAACAGAAGGAGAACAGACACACTTCATGAGCTACCTGCATGGGTTGGCCATTACTGCTACTTTTAATATCAGCTTTTCAGAATGAAAAGGCACAGTACTTGAATGGTTTTGATTTGCTTTGGTCACAAGTGCCAGCTTGTGGTCATTGTATTATTTAAACTTAAATTACAGACAGAAGTAACAGTGTGGTCTGCTATTGTTATCTTTCAGCAGAATGCAGCCAAAGAATCACCAGTTTCTAAGCCCAAGAAGTTTGAAAAATCAACCCGGGCAATGGGTGCCAAAAAAGTGCTCAAGAAAAAATTTAAAGTGAACACAAAAATCAGTTTTACAGACGATGGAGAGGTAAGCTGTAGTTATCGTTAATATCGTTTTCATTGTCTGGCTTGACTGCATCAGACATTTTGCACTTAAAGCAAATTAGTTCTTATGCTTCTTGAGATAAAAATGTCTCTTTAATTCACTGTCCTTGCTGAATTTGTATGCAATTTTCTGCTGCTTATTGAGCCATCACAAGAAAATATTGCACATGACTAACCTGAATGTCATGTAGGACTCTGTAGCATGTGCTTGTAATGTTCTAGGAATGAGTTACTCAGATAGGACTAGTGTGACAATGGGGAAACAGTTTCATCATAGATGAACAAATTCCATGTGTTTACACCCTCATAAAATTATCTGTCTCTGTACATCTCTTCTGTCTGCTTCTCTTTTCCCTTGTTATATGTCTCCTTCATTTTAGGTGTTTCATTGCTTTCTTCCCTAGCTATCTGTTTCAGTTTTAGAAGAAACACAGCTGAACTAAGAAATGTATATTTATGTATATTTTAATTTTCATACTATTTATTTACAAATTTTAGAATGTGCCAGGCAGTAAGCTGATCTGTTTGCCTTTATGTATATGGATATATTTTATAAAAAAAAAAAAGACTAGTTCTGCTGAAATCCAGTAGCTGCCGTAACACTTGATTTGGGCAGCACTCCATCAGTAGAGGATAACTGAACTGCAGATTTCATAGCAAATTCTGTTACTTCTGTGATAGACATTATGGGGCTGTGATAGACATCATACAGCTGGACGCGGGTTAAGTAGGCGCTAATCCACCCCCTAATGCAATAAGGGGGATTAGTGCCTATTTAACGCACGTCCGACGCGGAGTGAATGGGATAGCGCTCATCACATGCAAATGCATGTGCATGTGCATGAAGCTATTACTCATTCACTGCAATGTGTGTCTCAGATGCACATTTATCACTCAGCTATTAACGCCTGCCTGGAGCGACCCTAGAGTCTCCTTCTAACGCGACCCCCTAATTACAATATAGCATGGCGCCCCCCTTGCGGGCGCCCTGCGCACATTAAGAAAGCGAGCGCTGACTTTTCAGTGCCAGCTTTCCGCGCTTTTTTTTTTTTTTGCATCGGCCCCTTTGTTATTAGGGCATATACAGTGCATTAAATAATATATTTAGAAACTTTGAACTCTGGTCTAAACAGGAGCAGATGCAATGGAAACAAATGCTGCTTAATATCAAAACTGGGGAGGGAGGACACTGCACAATATATGATTTGGGAGCTGCTGTGAAGCAAGTGACTTTTACCATCCTGGAAGTCTTTCACTGCTGCAGCTGTTACTGTTTGTGCTGTCATCGTTAGACCTATCATAAGAGGGGACTTGCTGTGGAAAGGTGAAGAAGGGCTTGAGAGTGTTTTTGTGAGTTGAATGGGAATGGTACTAGATGTTAATTGTCCCAACCCTTTTTGAGAGATGAGTGGGGGAAGGGGATAAGATTTTGCTTTTTGTTTTTTTTTATTTACATTTGTATCTGATACGTCAATGCAGTAGCAAAAATAGTATTGTAGATCTTATGGAGGCCATCAAATCAGAAATCAGCTGGTTTTCATTAGGCAATAAGTTCCACAGATGTAAGGATTTATAAGAGAAGGCACACTCCCCTCATAAACACAAATTTAACTTGCATAGGTTACAGAGTATTAATAAGAGCTCCATTCATAAATCTCCATACCCTAGTTGGTATATACCACTGTCACAAGTACGCAGTAGATCCCCAGTAGTTGCTCTGTTTCTTGTATCTCACTCCCAAGGATAGACAATGGCTTTCTGAAGACTACCTGGATAATAACTATTTATGGATTTTTCTTTCAGAAACATGTCTAACCCCCTTTTGAACCTACAATTTGTTTTAAATGTACCGGTTGCTAGTTCCATGGCATGTCTTCAAATTCTAGTGTCATTTGATAGGGTAAATAACCATTCCCTATTTACCCATTCCATCCTTCTCATTATTTTATAACTGTCAGTTATATCCCCTCTCATTCATTTCTGTTCCAAGCTAAAGAGCCATAATCTGTTCAACCTTTCTCCATAAGGGAACTTTTCAAGCCCCATGATCTCTCTACCTTTTCCATCAACCCAGAATCAAACAAGCCATATTCCTTCAAATATAGACCTCCATTTCCTCTTGAACCACTACAACAAGAACTCAGAAAGCAATTAAAGAACATAGACCTATCCAACATAAATAATGCCAAACACTCATGGCACCAAATATCTACGGAAGTTGCCAATAATATAAATCCAGAAAGAACAAAAAAGATAGATAAAAGAAAAAATAACCCATGGTTCAATAAACATCTAAGAGACACCAAAGCAACACTAAGAAAAAAAAGAAAAAGAATAGCGCAAAAACAAATGCCCCCAACACTAGCCAGATACCGAACATACCTAGCATTCTACAAAAACTCGATAAACAACACTAAAAGATTACTACAGCAAAAAAATCCGAAACTACTCAAACAACCCAAAAAGTCTGTTCAACATAGTAAAAAACCTATCCTCAGACGACAACAACACTAACACACACTCAAACAAAAATCTAAGCCAAGAGCTAGCAATCTTTTTCAAAAACAAAATTAGCAAAATAACTGAAAATATAATCAAAACCCCCATACAAAACATACAACTAAACAACAAGGACATAACTCCATGGTCCTCATTTGAAACCATATCGTCCATTGAAACTGAGAAGCTAATCAAAACCCTTAACCTGGCATGCCACAAACTCAATAAAATACCTACTTGAACCCTAAAGGAGCTATCCCACACCATCTCCCCAATCATCACATCTATCATTAACAAATCACTTGAAGAAAGCGATCTACCAGACACGCTGAAAATGGCAACAGTTAAACCCATTATTAAAAAAAAAAAAAAGAACCTTGACCCCACTGAGCTCAATAACTACCGCCCCATCTCAAACTTATCATTCCTTGCTAAATTAACAGAAAAGGTGGTCCTAAAACAATTAAATGAACATCTAGAACTAAACATTCTTTACCCCACACAACATGGATTCCGGAAATATCACAGCACAGAAACATTACTTCTCAACCTAGCCAACACAATACTAAGAAGTTTCAACAAAGGCCAACGATACATTCTCATATTACTAGACCTGTCCGCAGCCTTTGACACGGTCGATTATCAAACTCTACTCCACAGACTATCAGAAACTGGTCTAACTGGAAAAGCTATAAACTTGTATTTTGGCTGATCAATAATCAAACGACTCACGGTTCATGGTGCTATTAAGTTAGATATTATAGGTCTTCCTGTTGACCATGGATTACAACATGTTTTTATTTATTTTTTTTTGTCTTATATCCTGTAATCACCCCAAAATGTTTCTCCATTAGAATGTGTTAGCATGTAATCAGGCAGTGAATTTTAAATTGTGTACCTATCATGAAAAGTCCCTATGGATCTAAAGGAAATCTGTATCCCTTGTTGTTTGGGTGCGTTACATATTGTACACCAAAAACGTTTCTACAATGTCATCCAAAGTCAAAATACCAGAGAAAGTGTAGCTACTATACTTCTTATATAGGGACCATCATACCACCCCGTGGATATTGGAACAAATTCTTATGCCTTCCAGTTTTTTCACCATGAACAAATTCTCACTTTTTTTATTTTTATTTTTTTTTAATTTTTATTTATTTATTTATTTATTTTTAATATTTAATAAAAGGCGAGGTACTTCCCCATTCGGCAAAATAAAATCGCACACAATCGGGACACATATTAACAAACAAACTCAGCATATACTCACAGCATATAGTTTGAATACATTAGCTTGATCTTGCAGAATAACTGTGTATGAGGACTCAATGTCCATGGTTACAAATAAATCATCTGGGTCGATGTTGACTGATTGTAAAAACTGCAGCATGCTGGAACTATCCTTAACATAGGATGGAATAGATGAAACAAAAGGCTGTAGAATTTTGTCTTGAAAAATTGAAATTGGTTCAAGAACTGAGTCATTAGCAGACACAATTGGTTGGCCCAGAGGGTTGTTTAAAGTTTTGTGTGCTTTGGGAACTATATACAATACTGGTATCCCCGGGTATTTGTTAATCAAAAACTTTTTCTCATGAGCAGTCAAGAAGCCTTGTTCGTACTATATTCAGTCAATTTAATAACTTCTGACAGAATTTCTGAAGTGGGGTCAGTATATAATTGCTGGTAGAAATTTGTGTCTGTCAATTGCCAGTATACTTCATGTCTGTAATGAGTGACTCAAAATTACTACAGCACCCCCTTTGTCTGCCGGCTTAATTATGATGTCACTTCTTGATTTAAGCTGGTAACGATTAGAAGACTCAGTTCGAGTCATGTTAAAAAAAAAAAAAAAAAAAAGAGATCGGAATTAGATTGTTTGATCGCTTCAACCTCATTGAAGACTAGCTCTTGGAATGTAAGTATGGCAGCATCACCCTGAGGAGGAAGACACCAATTTGATTTACGTTTAACCAATGAATGGTCTTGCATAACATAAGGAGACTTCTCAAAAAAGACTTTGCATTGTAGCTGTCTAATAAATTTGAAGAAATCACACCAATACTGGAATGACTCATGTCGATGTGTAGGGACATAATTTAATCCTTTATTCAGTATTCTTTCCTCTGCTTCTGTTAACATGCACCCAGAAAGATTGATAACCGCAGAGGGGATACATGACTTTGTGTCTAATGAGGATACTGATTCAAGGGATGTGTGGATGGAAATTGGGACCGGGTCCGCGGTTTGCTCCAGTCTGATTGTGGATAATTGCGAGCTGCTCTGCATCTGCCTCGGCCATTTTGACCTCTGTGCGGGGGCTGTATATTGTGACATTAGATTGGGGGAAGGTGACACCATATTTGGAATATCATGTTGTGCCTGTCAGCATGAATGAGAGGAAAAAATAGCAATTGGTGAGAGAGCTGGATTTTCAATTGATCTTGGTATAGCGGTACTATTATCTTTCCATTTTCATCTCTTATAATATGCTGAAACACAAAGGAAGCAAGCTTAGATTGATAAATAGTTGTAAAATTGGCTTATCCAGTGATGTACACATTGTTTGTTCCTCCCTGCTTTTCTCTCTCCATTTTGGGCTGGATAGGTAATATCCGTTGTGTACCCTGAAATGATGGATTTTGGAAAACATTGGTAAATAATAGCATTCCCTAAAATAAATTAAACTGAAATGATAATGAACTTGCAGACACTTCCTAGAGCATTAATATTTTTAAAAGCAAACGTTGTATTTGCTGGCATGTGATTTGAAAATGCTTGAAGCTCTGTATTTCTAAATGAAAAGAGGAGAGGAAAAAAAAAGTAATATCAGAATTGGCTTCTAACCAAATCGTTACCCTTTTGGCTTAGAAAATATGGCTCATTGTGTAACCTGCTTTGTCAGTTAGTGGTTATTTCCCAGAACAACTGATTTTCTCATTAATTCTTGCCCTAGCTTTTATAAAATGTTAAATATACAGAAGAGGTAGCATAGTTAATTTTTGTAAAATGAATAATGCTGATAAAAATAAACATTCATAGTTTTTGAACAGTTTAACCTGTAGAAAAAAAAAGCATAAAGAGATGCATTTGCTATTATATTTGTGCAAGAATGGTTAGATGACTTAAAATAACTCATAAATGACCAAAAACCATCTCACGTCATTGTAATGATGCCTAAGCTCCTTTTCTTTCTCCTCCTCTACAGCTTATCTTAACTCCCTCGAGTCTGCTTGTACTCCTCTTCCTCTCTCGCCCACCCAGGGCTATTACTCTTCCTCCCAACAATGATTATATCTTTTGCTCTTCCTTTCCTCATCCTCATCTCCTTTTGTTCCTTTCACACTCCTCCTCCCCTTGTTCCTCTTCTCATTTGTTCACTCCTTCCCTTCGCATGTGTGCTTTGTTCTCTTCCTCTGTCTCCTTTCCTCTTTCTCCTTCCTCTGATATCCACGTTGCTCTTTCTCTCCCCATATTTGGCCTGCTCTCTTTCTTCCCTTTTTCCCTTCCCTTTTTCTTTATTCCCTGAACTCTCTCCCTTTCCCTAATCTCCCTCGTGACTCTCTTCCCATCTTCTCAGTGGTGGCTGGAGTGAGGCAGTGCTTTGAGTGACTCTTCACTGCTGAGCATTTTGAACTGTGCGAGGTCAGCAGACCTTTGACAGTAGCATGAGACTTGCTGCTGCTGTTCAAAGTAAGGCAACAGAAGTTGGTTGTAGTAAAGTGGTATGTATTAAAGCAGTGTCTCGCTCCTGTTTTTATGAGGAGGGGATGGGGAGGCAGAGGAAGAAGAAAGGGGTGGAGGAACAGTGGTTGGGGTATCAGACTGAGGAACAAGAAAGTGCTGGCTAGGGGAAGAAAGATGCAGCTAGCTGGGAGCTGAAGTGGGTTGGAGAAAGTGCCAATATAGAATAAATCTCCCTATTTTGAATTGTATGTATGGATAGTGCACCTAACTGGCCTATTGGGATTTCTCCTGATACCACAATTCACCACTCTATATATGGTAAGCATGGCATTTGAGACATCACCTTTGCGTGCACTAACTTTTAAGGGAAAAGCAAAAGTTTCTCTGTGCAGCAAAGAAGCTTAGGCCTAAGTTTAATTCATATTTCAGGCTACTGTTTCTTGGGCTTGCCAGTATCATTGTTAAGTAGCAGCATTTGCAGCCCTGTGGGCGCTTTATAATGATGCCTAGTTATGGATTTAAGAGCAATGCAGGAAGCATCTGTAAAGCACTGCACCAATACTATTCAACACATGTAGTCCCAACAGTATCTGGCATATTTAGATGTAAGGCTATAAATGTATAGCTATGTAGTTCTAGATCCAGTATATATTTGTGGGAAGGGATGAGAGCTTGCTAGGAAGGAGTAAGAGAAGAAAAAATCTTTCCCTTTCAGAATGTGTGCTATTCTGTTTGTAGTGAAATACTCTGCTGTGAATTTTTTCAGAGTTGCCCTTCTTTAAAAACTCACTGACTGTTATATTTATTATTTTATTTTCACTTTTCAAATCTCTGACTCATTAATAGAAAATGAGAGCCATTTTCTTTCCATATGTTTTTTTTTTCTCCCTGCAGATTATATAATGTTGCTAACCTGATTGCAGCTTGGTTCATAATTTACTAGCGTATTAACAAATAAAACAGTCTGGATTTGCTGTTCCCCTGTCTGGGTAAAAACAAGACCAGACCTTTAATGTTTTTTTACCCTTCCCTCTCATACCCTTTCATTGAGAATTCTGAATTTACTGCACAGACAACTGCATTCCTTCTGGGCCTGGGAGTTCAGCCAGTCGACTTCAAGGTTACCATGCCAACCTCTAAAATGGATGAATACAGTGCAACACGGTTCTTCAGTTTAGACCCCCGTCCCTTCACCCCCCATTTATAGACAGAGAACATATCTGCGATGCTACTAGCTACTATGAGTTTGGGAGGAAAAAAGTCCTGACATGGTACTATAAACCAAAATGACAGTTTATTCTTTGGTAACTCTAATTGTTCTTTAATTCAGATTGGCCTAGAGTGGTGCATATTTATTTCCAGTATATGGACATAATTAAAGTTTTCCTTTTTAGTGCATCATAGAAATCACTGTGCAGTGATTACTCTAAAATGTGATACATATCTTTCTGGTCAATACAGTAAAGTGGGGCCACGGTTACCCCGCTCCTAACCTGCTTTCTACTCACTTTCCGGCCGTGTTAGCCCTTCCTGCGATACACAATCCCCTTTAACCGATTCTTACCGCCTCTTTAAATCACCGGGTAACCCCTTCCGCACACGGCATGTACATTAAATGTAAACGATCGAATTAGCTATTCCCTCCCATACAGTAACGCACGCCCTGACTATCGCTTTTTTACCCTGCCGTTTTTCCGCGCGTTTAACCTGCTAACTTACCACCTACCCTTACCCCTGCG
Organism: Rhinatrema bivittatum; assembly: GCF_901001135.1. Taxonomy (NCBI): domain Eukaryota; kingdom Metazoa; phylum Chordata; class Amphibia; order Gymnophiona; family Rhinatrematidae; genus Rhinatrema; species Rhinatrema bivittatum. Next base: position 75,692,093 of record NC_042619.1, read on the forward strand.
TTAGAGGCAGGGGTAATGGTAGACGGCAAACTTCCCCCCAAAAGGAAACCTCAAAAAACCTAAAATCCCCTCCTCCCGAAGCGACTCGACATTACTTTTTGTTGCTTTCTTACTTTTTGTTGCTTTTCAGCCCCTTCCCTTCTCTGCCACCCTCCGGAGGGGGCAGCCGGCGGCGAAAGCGGCTTGCAGCGTTCCCCCCGCGCAGGTCCCGGTTCTCCTGACAGGTACCAGCGCACCCAGGATACTGTATAGGCGCTGTATTAAGCGCCTATACAGTAAAATGGGTTGCGCGGGCCTAACGCTTCGCCTAACGCTTTGCAGACGCGGCTTGCATTTGCAAGCAATTTAAATAGAGTATCGAGCAGTATGTGATCAGAACTGTGCGTGCAGCAAACGAGGGTGTGCCCGGCACTGCCGCACTCTTTCTAACGCGGCCTTACTGTGTCGACCCGTTAGTTTTTAATAAAAACAAAATCATTTAAAAGTGTGTAGTTTTAGAAAAATGGCATTCTGTGTAAGTAGTGATATATTTTATTGGGCCAGTGTAAGATGTATCCAAAGATGTTGATGCCCATGAATATTCTACAAGTAGAAAAAAATGAGTGATGTACTAAATTTAGAGAAATTTAATAAAGAGATATTTAGTACATCACTCATTTTTTCGGTTTGTAATACCAGTTATGGTAATGTATGTGGATCTAGAATTGTTTGTAACCATTAATATTCCATTAAAAGTGTACCATCCAACTAGAGTCCTGTATTCTCAGGATTTACAATTAATTGTTCCTGCTTTAGCTTAGGATAAATTGTTTTTTTACTCAAAACAGGATTTTTTTTTGTACACTAATTCAAAAGGACATTGAATAAACACTGGATCCCTAAACGTCTAGAGCAGTGATGGCTAACCTATGACACGTGTGTCAGAGGTGACACGCCGAGACGTTTTTGCTGACACGCGCAGCGTTTCAAGGACTATCGGGAATTTTTTTTTTTTTTATCAGCTGCGCCGAGCCTTTTCTTTTTCAGCTGCGCCGACCCTTTAAAATTTGTTATTTAGTATCTCCCCTACCCTCTGGACTCCTCCACCAATGCCCCCGGGCGCAGGGAGGCTCATGCGGCGCAGCGATGAGGCTCAAGACAAAGATCGCATTTAAACGAGCTGATGCTCCTCCCACTTCCTGCCTGTGCGGCCCCAGAAGTAAATGTTGCCGGAGCCGCGTGGGCAGGAAGGAGGTGAAGCATCAGCACATGCAGAAGAGGAGCAGCATTTGCGTTTACGGGCCGCCGTGAATTCCAAGTCGCAGCGGCCCGAGAAGAGGAAGAGGCCCGGTAGCAGGGCCGCCGCGGCCTGAGAAGATCAGGACCGCTGCAGAGCCCATCCTGCGGCGACCCGCGAAGAGGAGGCCCAGAGGTGAGAGAGAGGCTGAGGGTCCGTAGAGTGTGCATGTGTGCGTGTATGAGATGAATTGAGAGATTGTGTATGAGAGTGAGGACCTGAATGTTTGCAGAGACGGCATGTGAGAGCCTCTGTGTGTGTGAGAGAGAGAGAGCATGTGCCAGTGAGAGCCTGTGTGTATGAATGATTGTATGAGAGAGAGCATGTGCCAGTGAGAGCCTGTGTGTATGAATGATTGTATGAGGGAGAGCATGTGCCAGTGAGAGCCTGTGTGTATGAATGATTGTATGAGGGAGAGCATGTGCAGGTGAGAGCCTGTGTGTATGAATGATTGTATGAGGGAGAGCATGTGCCGGTGAGAGCCTGTGTGTATGAATGATTGTATGAGGGAGAGCATGTGCCAGTGAGAGCCTGTGTGTATGAATGATTGTATGAGGGAGAGCATGTGCCAGTGAGAGCCTGTGTGTGTATGAATGATTGTATGAGGGAGAGCATGTGCCAGTGAGAGCCTGTGTGTGTATGAATGATTGTATGAGGGAGAGCATGTGCCAGTGAGAGCCTGTGTGTATGAATGATTGTATGAGAGAGAGCATGTGCCAGTGAGAGCCTGTGTGTGTGTGTGAGAAAGAGAAATGCATATGAGAATGAGAACCTGACTGTGTGTTTGAGGGAAGAAGATGGAGAGAAAAGAAACAGAAAAAAAGACAACATAAAAGGAATTGGCAAAAAAATAAGAAAGGGAAGGTGGAAAAAAAAAGCCTGTGACCAACCAATTAAAAAACTAAGATCAGAAAAGCAAAGGCAAAAAAAAAAAAATAAAATTACTTTTTATTGATTGGCACATGTAATCTTTGGGAATGTGCAAGAATAGCACTTTCTCTACGGATCTCACAATGTACGAGATCAGCATGGAGAAAGTGGAAACCCACGGGGCCTGCACAGAGGAGGCAGCAGAATGGGCTTCAGTGTCAGTAGCAGCAATCGGCACCTCCCCAATAGCCATGCGGCAACAGTGACAGTGGCAGCAGAGGAATGAGAGAGGCTCTGAGGTTGCTGGCAAAAGAGAGGGGGTCTGCCTTTAGTGTCCATGTGTATGAATGGGACTCTGCCTGGGGGTGTATGTGTGTGAATGCATGGGTGCCTGCCTGGGGGTCTGTGTGTGTGAGAATGAATGTGTGCATGCCTGGGGGATGGGGAGGGAGTGGTGTGAAAATGAATGGGAGCCTGCCTGGGGGTCTGTGTGTGTGAGAATGAATGTGTGCATGCCTGGAGGATGGGGAGGGAGTGGTGTGAAAATGAATGGGAGCCTGCCTGGGGTCTGTGTGTGTGAGAATGAATGTGTGCATGCCTGGAGGATGGGGAGGGAGTGGTGTGAAAATGAATGGGAACCTGCCTGGGGGTCTGTGTGTGTGAGAATGAATGTGTGCATGCCTGGGGGATGGTGTGAAAATGAATGGGAGTCAATAAAAGAAACCGACTGACAGATGAAGTTTGTAACGCTTGCTTGGACTTGAAGTGTACGAAATACCAACCTTCAATTGAAGATTTAGCCAATGAAATTCAGCAACAAAAAAGTCACTAAGCAGGTAAGGTAAAGAATTATTTGTTTTTGCTTTATTAATAAATACAGTAGATATATTAAAATTATAACTTTTTGTTATTGATTAGAGCTACAAATATCACAAAATTATGGATTTTTCTAGAAGTGACACACCACCCGAGTTATGCTCGTTTTTTTTATGAATTTTGACACACTGAGCTAAAAAGGTTGGCCATCACTGGTCTAGAGGTTGGAAATGAAGAAAAAGGTGCATGGGGATAATCTGCATGGAGCAACAGTTACTACCCTTAACAGAAGACATGGGGATTACTAACATAGAAACATAGAAATGACGGCAGAAAAAGAGCAATCGGCCCATCTAGTCTGCCCAGCAAGCTTCCACATTTATTTTCCCATACTTATCTGTTTCATCAACCACCAACTTCAGGGCCCTTGTTGGTAACTGTTTGATACAAATTTCCTGCCATCCCTGTCATTGATACAGAGAGTAATGTTGGAGTTGCATCAAAGGTGAGCATAAGGCTTATGATTAAGGGTAGTAACCACTATATCAAGCAAGTTACCCCGATGCTTGTTTACCCAGACTGCACAGATCGATGCCTTGTTGGATGTTGTCTGAATGTAAATCCTGTTTTCCTATCATGTAGCAGATGGACTCAGGACCAATGGGTATAGTGTACTCTTATAGCAGATGGGAGACGGAGTCAGATTTCAACGCTGACGGCAGCCTACATATACCCGTGCAGGAAGCTCAGCTCTTCAGTATTTCTCCGTCTCCTAAACAGATAGGGACACATCCACACACTAGAATAGTGTTAGCAATTCTAAAACAAAGAAGAAAGAAAATTTACCTCAAGAAGACGAGCCCCACTCTCCTGCTGTGATACCTAAGGGTCCCTCCCCCAGTCAAGAATTCCTGAGGTGATTTCCGAGATCCCTCAGAGGTAAGCCTCTGTCTGGTAGCCAGCTCCCGGCGTGGACTTAGCCCCTAGGATGGCTGAGAGGCAGCGGGCGTTGAATCAAGCGCAGCGGTGAAGGTAATTCTCTCTCCTTACGCAGCCGGAGACCGCCCGGCATGAGACTGGGAAACTCCGAGACCAGGTAAAATAGAAAACGTTTTCTAAGTCTCCGGTCTCCGAGGCTCGAATTGCCGCACAGATCGTCCCTTCCGGTGTCTGTAAAATCAGGTTGAGCAGCCCCGTCCGGGCCAGACCCCGATCTGAAGGGTTCACACACATGGAGACCCTCCGGGGGGGGGGGAGGGGGGGTTTCACCATCTTGCCCGTATGGTCGCCGGCACATTTCTCCCCCTTGATCACTGTATTGTCCACACAACTGAGCCATACACACAGCAGCGAGCCAGGCGCACAGCAGCGCGCATAAACGGCCCGAGCACATAAATAGGTCCGTGTGCAAAGCGGCATGCACTTCTCGCTCAGGCGCACAAAGTGGTAGCCTGCGTGCGCAACCCGCACGCACATCGCTGGCGCAACCGGAACACACAACTAAGCCTCCAAGCACGCGCACCTATACGCACAGATGATTTTGAGCCACTCCACGCGCACAAATCATGGCACCGCCGGCTAAGAAAGCCAAGGGACAAGCCCTCTGCCCAGCCTGCCACCTGAGAGCTGCACAACCTGAAGTGGCATCTGCCCTATGCCTGCAGTGTGAAGAGGCTCAGGGGGAACCTAAGCAAGGCCCCCACAGCCAGTAGAGGGATCTGGATCCACCAGTGATAGTACCCCAGACCTCTGTATCTCTGACTCGGTGCCTACTCAGGGGGGCACCTCGGGGGCCTCCACAGGATTCAATATTATTATTATTATTATTTAAAGCTTTTCTATACCGGCATTCATGATACAATCATATCATGCCGGTTTACATATAACAAGGGGTGCAATAACTTTCTTTTAACCAGTGTCGAGGAAATAAAAAGATACAATATAACAAGGTTGTTGAAACTGGGAAGGAAGGAGACAGGGAAAGACAATAATTATATAATCTTAACAGAGGTAGCTTATTTACAATGGACCCAGGGACCTTTTCCTGGGTGGAATTCTTCAAAGGTATCACCTGCGCCACAGACCCAGTCTCCACCAGAAGCACAAGCCCTTCCAAGCACCTCTCGCACCTACCCAGACGTGCCCCATCCAGGCAAAAGCCTCCCCTTAGGGGACACAGACATCTCGAGGGAAGAGTCCGACTCTCTGGACTCTTCTCCAAAGACGATTCTTCTCCAAAGACGAGTTACCAGCTCTCATGTCTCTGACCTTGAAGACGCTGGCCATTCCAGCCACGAGTACCACAGCAGAGCCAAAGACGAACCCAGTTTTTGTCGGTCTCCGTCAGGCCTCATGCTATTTCCCAATGCTGCAGGCCGTACAACAACTGATTGACCTGGAATGGAATGCTCCGGAAGCCAGCTTCAAAGGAGGATAGGCCCTGGAAGCCCTATACCCCCTGGAACCCACGGCCAAAGAACTCCTACAGTTCCCAAAAGTGGACGCCATGGTCTGCGCAATCTCAAAGCGCACGACCATCCCAGTTGAAGGAGATGCTGCATTCAAGGATGCCCAGGACAGACGTCATTTGATGTTGCAACAATGACCCTGCAGATCGCTTCCTGCTGCACCGTGGTGACACGTGCCTGCTTGCTTCTCTCCAGAGATGCAACCACCTCCACCGAAACATTAGGACAGGCGATATCCTTCCTCACGGATGCGACCTCAGACCTGGTACGCACCTCAGCCAGGGCCGCCTCTTCCATAGTGGCAGCCAGAAGACAACTATGGCTCCGAAATTGGTCAGCCGACACGACCTCCAAAACGAACCTCACGAGAATGCCTTTTAAAGGATCTCTCCTGTTCTGGAGCGAATTGAGAAGTTAGCCAACAAATGGGGCGAAACTCCAGTGCCTTGCTTACAGGAGGACAGGAACAAGAGAAATCAGTGCTCCTCCCCCCGAAGAACCAAGGGCAGAGGAACCCAACGCTTCAGACCGTACAAGAACACATACTACCAAGCACCTCGCCCCGCAGGCAGGGGCCAGGCCTTTCAGAACAGACACAACAAGAGGAAAGCAGGCTCACGTACAGGCCCCAGCTGCACCCCACAATGAAAATCAACAAGACCCATCCACAGGAAGAAGCCATAGGGGGCAGACTTACCCTCCTCTACCAAAGATGGGTCGAGATTGTTTGCCCGTCGATCTCAGACGGCTTTGTCCTCTGTGCCTCACCTTTCTCTCTGCTTTCCCCGCTGGCCTTGGGAAGATGGCTACCGCCGTGTCTGCATGCCACTCTCTCCGGCGTCCCCAGAACGGCAATGGCAATGCAATCCGCTATGTTTCTCCTGAGGCCCTCCTAGGGTGCGCGCACGCCACCCACGACTTTATCCACGTCATGGCGGGAACCTTGGAGGTGGCTCCTCCAAGTGACATCACGCCATCCGGGTATTTATCCTGCCCTTCGTTTGCTAACAAATCGAGTTAGCAAGGATTGGACTTGTCCAGTCTAAGCTACTCTGCTACTTCCTTGCTGCTGCTGGAAGCCCTCTCTGCCCTTCGGGGTAATTCTCTAACCTGGGTACCTGCTCCTCGGGGGCCCTTTGCTTTCTTTCAGGTGTCTATCAGGGATCAGGTACTCGCTCCTTGAGGGCCTGCTCTCCCTGCCTCGGTGCCTGTATTCAACTACTTCTCCCTGCTGGGATCTCCACCTATACAGCTACCAACTTAGTGAGTGATCTAACCTTGTCAGTCTGTCTCACCTACAGCTCTGCACTGGGAACCTGAATCCTGCACTCCCTATATCAGTGATGGCCAACCTTTTGAGCTTGGTGTGTCAAAATTCGTAAAACAAATCAAGCATAACTCGGGTGGTGTGTCACTTCTAGAAAAATCCATAATTTTGTGATATTTGTAGCTCTAATAACAAAAAGTAATCATTTTAATATATGTACTGTATTTATTAATAAAGCAAAAACAAATAATTCTTTACCTTACCTGCTTAGTGACTTTTTTGTTGCTGAATTTCATTGGCTAAATCTTCAATTGAAGGTTGGTATTTCGTACACTTCAAGCCCAAGCAAGCGCTACTAACTTCATCTGTCAGTCTGTTTCTTTTATTGGTTTTAATATTATTTAACGCTGAGAATAAAGTCTCACAAAAGTACGTAGAGGGAAAAATTGTGAGTAAAGCCATCGCTAGATTTTTCAGAGTGCTAAAAGTGTCCGGTAATCGGTTCCAAGCACTCCAAATTTCCTGTTCGTAGTGGTACACCTCTTCATTCTCCAAGCGATACCTTTCCAGATTTTCAAGCTTTGACCTCAAGTCGACAAACACCTGAGCCCAGATGCTGTCTTGAAATTCTGCAAGTTGCATCTCCAAATCATCAATTTGCATCCATTGGAAACCATTTAATTCCAAACTACTGTAGACTACTACATCCGGATACTTAATTATTTTCATTGTCTGTTCCAGGCTTCTAAATTGATTAAATCTTTCACTGAACTGGTCAAGTAATGAGTTTAAAATATGCTGGTACTTTATATGCAAGAGCTCCATTTAATTTTGTACAGTTGCGCTGGCCTTCTCAAAATACTTTGTTACTCGAGGAAAATACTTATAAGTTTTAGTTTCTACATCTCGCTTGGAAATTTTAAGTTTACTTTCAAAAGCTTTTATGTATCTAAACATAACGTCAATACTTTTGCCAAAACCTTGTATCTTTAAGTTCAGTTCATTAATATGAACAGAGAGATCTGTAAAAAACATCAGTATGTTTACCCACTTATGATCATTGAGCTGAGGAAAGTTTCCCAGATCCTTATGCTCAAGAAATACCTTAATTTCTACTAAGCACTCCACAAATCGCTCCAGAACTTTTCCTTGGCTCAGCCATTTCACATTATTGAACATCAGCAGTCCACTGTAGGTTGAATCAACTTCCAGGAAAAGTGCAGAAAATTCTCGCTTGTGAAGGGGTCGAGCAGCTATTAAATTCACTATTTTTGTTACAGCTGACATTAAGTCATTTAATTCAGTGAATCCTGCCTAGGCACATAACGCCTCCTGATGGATAATACGATGAAAAGGCACAAGTGGATGTCCAATAGCGTCCATAAAAAATTTTACAAATCCCACTTTTTCCCCCACCATGTTGGGTGCCCCATCTGCATCACTGACCCAACTTTAGAGATATCAATGCTTAGGTCACGGAATGTTTGTATAACAACCTTACATATTTCGCTTCCTGATGTACTTATTGGCACTGATTCTAACTTTATCAACTCTTCTCTCATTGTGAGATCATCAAAATATCGACTAATAATAGCCAACTGAGCATTTGATGTGACATCAATAGTTTCATCAAGAGAGATCGAAAAATATTTACAATTATTTAAGTCTCTTTTTAATTGTTGCTGTATGTGTTCAGTCTCATTGTTCTGTCTTTCATTTCTACTGAGTGGTAACTCAGATATTCGCTTAATAATTGCATCTTTATTCTGCCTATCATGAAATAGAACTGGTGCACATCTTAGAAGAGTTTCTTTAATAAATTCTCCTTCACTGAGGGCTTTTCCATGCTGAGCTATGGAGTGAGCAATGCTGAAACTTGCAGATGTTAAATTTGTGGAACCTCTTACAAATTTAAGGATGGAATTTGTTAGACTCTTATAGAGGTGTAGCTGCCTGGAAATGATTTCCTTCCTTTCATCCTCACGTTTTTTCAATAGCTTGGAATGATTAGTTTCAAAATGTCTATTTATATTTCACGTTCTGTTTACTACCGTTTCATTACACAGTACGCAAAATGATCTGCCGTTTCTGTCAATAATGTCATACATCTCTGTCCATATCTCCTGAAAGGGTCGACTACTGCTACTACCACTTCCTTTATTTAATCTTAGTTTTTTATTTTTGGGTTCTCCATCAGGGGGGTGGTGACAGGAGATAGATAGCCTGTTAGCCCTGCAGGCAATTAGGAGTTAACTAGACTAGAGTCTCAGATGAGGTGTTCCCTTCCCCCAGAATTGCTGAGCAGTAACTGTGTTGGGGTACAGTGGTAGCACAGTGAGGTCTTGGCAGGGTTAACTGTCTTAGATGGGGTGTTCTCTTCTCCCAGTATTGCTGAGCGGTAACTGTGGTGGGTACATTGGCAGCACGGTAGATTTTGGTACCTGCTTTAAGCTAATGGCATGTGTGTAAGGAGCACACACGCCTGAGATGACTCTTCTATCCCCCAGGAGCCACCTGCCGCTTACAGGGCAAATGTTCCAGTGTTTCCAGCTGCCTGGGTGCAAGTCTGCGGATGGGAGCTCTGGCTTCACTGCCTGCTTGCTGCTCTGGCTTCACTACCTGATGGTATCCGGAGGCGGGACAACTCTCCTACTGAGAGCGCGGCACGAACGGCGCCATCTTACCTCCGTTAGTAAAGGGCACTGTGCCGCGCGTGTCAGCAAAAATGTTTCGGCGTGTCACCTCTGACACACGTGTCATAGGTTAGCCATCAGTGCCCTATACTATCATTGTGAGACAGGTCTCCTCTGCCGAGGGCCCCTGGACTGCTACCTCTGGATCACCTCACTACTGCCACCTCTGGTGGTATCATTCTGCTGTATAATAAAAGACAAATCTCTGTGTTTGCATGTCTAGAGTCTAGCCTAGTACTGTGGTTCCTCACGGGGCTCCTCCCCATGGGTGTGGTAATCTCCACAGTACCCAAGAATCCACTCCAACTCCTCAAAACCATAACAAATTGCTAACTCCATGGATTCGGCTCAGCTCACCGCATTGCAGACCATTCCAGGCCTGGCCCGGCCCAGCGAATCTCCGAACAACAGATATTGCTGTATAACTTGACTAATGCCTTTTACCAGTTGTACGCACAGATGAATAAACTGACCACCCCAGGTAAAGAAGCTACACCGTCAGAAGTGATGGTCAAGACAATTGTACCTCTATCTGCTCCAACACGCTTCTCAGGGGAAGTTTGGAAATGTAGAGGATTTATCAATCAGTGTTGCATGCACTTTTCTCTGCAACCTAATCATTTCCCTACAGCTTATGTCAAGACCACCTATATCTTGTCTTATCTGGATGGAAGACCCTATCCTGCATGATCTTGCTGGGTTCCTTGAACTGTTCAGATCAGTATTCGATGACCTTGCCCAGTACATGACAGCAGGATCTACGTTGGTTCATCTGAAACAAGGTAATAAACCTTTACCAGACTTCGCCATAGAATTCAAGACGTTGGCGTCAGAGTTACATTGGGACCCTAAATGCCTGAAGACCCTCATCTTTGAAGGACTGAACTCCCGGTTGAAAGATGAGCTGGTGGTTCGAGAGATGCCTGAGACCTTAGCAGAACTAATGAAGTTGTCAACAAGAATTGATTGCCACCTTCGTGACAAGGTTCAAGAGGACAAGAGTCCCAGAAGACTGCTTCAGGGAGAGACTCGAGTTAAGCCCACACCCAGACCTATTCCCTCTGGTCCAGTTGCTGGCGAAGAAGAACCAGTGCAATTGGGCCGCAGTCACTTGACTTCAAAGAGAGAAGAACGTGAAAGAGGTTGGGACTATGCATGTATTGTGGACAAGCTGGTCATGCTATACAAACATGCCCTATATGTCTGGGAAACTGGCAGACCTAAGTCCTGTGGGAGGACTCTTCTTAGGTCTAACTGCACCCTCTCCTCCACTCTCTCTTCCTGTATCCTTAATCTGCAGACCTCTAGAATACCAGATCCTTGCCTTAGTGGACTCTGGGGCAGGAGGAAATTTCATATTGAAACGTCTAGTGGAATATTTGTGGATCCCCACCACTACCATGACGTCTCCACTACTTCTGTATTCTATCCATGGAGAGCCCTTACCGAGTGAAGTAATCCTGCTCACCGAACCAGTGAACTTATGTACCGGTGCTCTTCATTCAGAGACTATTTCCTTCTTTGTGCTAGAGAAGGCCATGCACCCTTTAGTACTGGGGCTACCGAGGCTGCAGAAACATATGCATCAATTCAACTGGGCCTCTTTGGAGCTTTCACATTGGGGCCCAGATTGCCATGGTAAATGTCTGATGGAGGTCTCTCCAATACCCTGCATGCCAACTACCCCATTTTTGCCAGGGTTGCTGCCTCAATATGCATCCTTTCAAGATGTATTTTCCAAAGAATCCGCAAACGTGCTGCCTCCACACAGATCCTATGACTGTGCCATCAATTTGAAGCCTAACACAGAGCCACCCAAAGGAAGGGTTTACCCTCTCTCCGTAGTAGAAAATAAAGCTATGTCTGAGTACATACAGGAGAATCTTCAGAAAGTCTTCATAAGACCCTCCAAGTCTCCTGCCGGCACAGGCTGCTTCTTCGTGGGGAAGAAGGACGGGACGTTATGTCCATGCATTGACTAGAGGTCTCAACGAGATCACTGTAAAAGACTGCTATCCCTTACCACTCATCTCGGAGCTATTCGATAGACTACAGGGAGCCAAGATATTCTCCAAACTTGATCTCAGAGGAGCCTATAACCTTGTTTGCATCCGCTCTGGCGATGAATAGAAGACGACTTTTAATACCTGGGATGGGCACTTTGAATACCTGGTGATGCACTTCGGCCTGTGCAATGCCCCGGCTGTCTTCCAAAACATGATGAACGACATTCTGCGTGATCTACTCTACCATTGTGTCGTTGTGTACTTAGACGACATCTTGATATTTTCCCAGGACCTGAATACTCACCAGGAAGATGTCAAAAGAGTACTGCAGAGACTTCGCGAGAACCGTTTATATGCCAAGTTGTCTTAAATGCGAATTCCACAAGGAATCTGTGCCCTTCTTAGGGTACATTGTTTCTAATCAAGGCTTCCAGATGGACCCTCAGAAGCTTGAGAACATTAAAAAATGGACACAACCCACCGGTCTAAAGGCTCTTAGACGATTTCTGGGATTTACCAACTACTACAGAACATTCATCAAGAATTTCTCTTCACTAACTGTTCGGCTAACAGCAAGGACTAAGAAAGGTGCCAACGTCTCCAATTGGTCTACGGAAGCTGTGACAGCATTTCAGAAGCTGAAAGATGCCTTCTCCAGTAAGCCATGCCTTCGCCATCTGGATCCAACAAGGCCCTTCATTGTGGAAGTTGATGCCTCGGATGTAGGCATAGGGGCCATGCTAAGCTAGACCAGTGACTCTAAAGATCCTGCTTCCATGTTCTTTCTTCTCCCGATGCTTCTCGCCAGAGGAGAAGAGCTACTGCATTGGGGATAAAGAACTACTGGCAATAAAGATGGCATTCAAAGAGCGGCGCCCCTGGCTTGAAGGTGCACAACATCAGATCACTGTTTTCCCAGATCACAAAAATCTGGAGTACCTCCGTCACGCTCAGCGCCTAAACCATAGACAGGCGAGATGGTCTCTGTTCTTCAACAGATTTGACTTTGTGCTGAAATACTGCCCTGGAGATAAGAACGCCAGAGCAGATGCCCTGTCTCGCTCATTTCTCTCTGAAGACATACCTGATGAACCCCAGCATATCATCGACCCGAAGAGAGTTATCCTGTCAGCCACACATCCGGTACTTCCGGGCAAGACCATTGTACCCTGCAATCTAAGAAAGAAATTGTTGGCATGGGCTCATGATTCAAAACTGGCTGGACATCCTGGTCAACGAAGAACTCTGGCAAAACTTCAGAAGTATTATTGGTGGCCCTCAATGAAGGAAGACACGTTCGCCTATGTTGCTTCTTGTTCCAATTGTGCCAGACAGAAACCTCTGCTGGATGTCCTTGGGGCCTTCTTCATCCGTTACCAGTATCAGATGAGCCCCGGACTCACATTGCTACAGACTTTGTAGTAGACATACCACTTTCTGGAGGTAACAATAACATCTGGGTTACAGTGGATCGTTTCTCAAAGATGGCTCACTTCGTGGCTCTCCCTGGTTTGCCTTCAGCCATGGAGCTTGCTAAACTTTTCATCACCAACATCTTTCGCCTACACGGCATGCCAAAACACATCGTCTCTGACAGAGGAACTCAATTCACAGCAAAGTTCTGGAAAGCTTTGTGTAAGAAGTTTGATATCACTCTCGACTTCACCTCTGCATACCATCCTCAGTCAAATGGCCAAACTGAGAAAATGACTAGAACACTCAGCAGTTCCTTCGAGCCTATGTTGGTTCATGTCAAAATGACTGGGCTGAACTGTTGCCCTGGGCTGAATTCACTATCAACTCTCATCCAGCAGCATCCACTGGATCAACACTATTTGAAGTGGTTTACGGATGACTACCCTTACCACCTTTACCACTTCCACTTTCAGTGTTGTCCCCCAGCAGCTCAATCTACTGCCAATGATATTCAACTTCTATGGAGAAAGACTAAAGAGATGCTCCAAAAAGCAGGACAAAGAGCAAAGAAAGGCTATGACGCTCACCACAGCAAGGCTCCTGAATTCCAGCCTGGTGACAAAGTCTGGCTATTTACCAAACATCTGAGACTCAAGCTACCTTCAGCTCGATTTGCTCCACGCTTTGTCGGACCATTTCCCATCCTCCGACGATTGAGGACACTCATGTACAGTCTGAAACTTCCTCCAGCAATGAAGATTCATAATGCATTCCATGTCTCGCTACTGAAACCGCTTATCATTAGTGAGTTTTCCCAACAAGATACCTGAACCCACACCTATTGATGCAGAAGAAGACATTGCTCTTTGTCCTGCTTTTTTTTTGATGCCATTCTTGACGTAAGAAAGAGAGGTAGAGTTTGGGAATATCTCCTGTCATGGGAGGGTTATGGACCTGAAGAAAACTCTTGGGAACCTTTGACTAATATCATGGATAAAGAGATGCTTCGACAGTTCCACTGATCGCATCCTCGAAAACCAAGACCAGGTAGGGGGTCTGGAGGGGGCCCCTTGAAGGGGGGTACTGTTGCGTCCGTCGGTCTCAGACGGCTTTGTCCTCTGTGCCTCACCTTTCTCTCTGCTCTCCCTGCTAGCCTTGGGAAGATGGCTACCACCGCATCTGCATGCCACTCTCTCCGGCATCCCTGGAACGGCAATGGCAAGCCAATCCGCCATGTTTCTCTTGAGGGCCTCCTAGGGTGCGCGTAGGTACGCTACCCACGTCTTTATCCACGTCATGGCGGGAACCTCGGAGACGGCTCCTCCGAGTGACAGCACGCCATCTGGGTATTTAGCCTGCCCTTCGTTTGCTAACAATTCGAGTTAGCAAGGATTGGTCTTGTCTGGTCTAAGCTACTCTGCCGCTTCCTTGCTGCCGCTGGAAGCCCTCTGCCCTTCGGGGTAATTCTCTAACCTGGGTACCTGCTCCTCGGGGGCCCTTTGCTTTCTTTCAGGTGCCTATCAGGGATCATGTACTCGCTCCTCGAGGGCCTGCTCTCCCTGCCTCGGTGCCTGTATTCAACTACTTTTGTCTGCTGGGATCTCCACCTATACAGCTACCAACTTAGTGAGTAATCTTACATTGTCAGTCTGTCTCACCTACAGCTCTGCCCTGGGAACCTGCATCCTGCACTCCCTATACCACCATTGCGAGACGGGTCTCCTCTGCCGAGGGCCTCTGGACTGCTACCTCTGGATCACCTCACTACTGCCACCTCTGGTGGTGGTATTCTGCTGTATAATAAGACAAATCTCTCTGTTTGCATGTCTAGAGTCTAGCCTAGTACTGTGGTTCCTCACGGGGCTCCTCCCCGTGGGCGTGGTCATCTCCACAGTACCCAAGAATCCACTCCAACACCTCAAAACCATAACAGAGATAACGCCGGACTAGTGGGTCCTAACCATCATTCAGGAGGTATACTACCTGGACTTACACAGCATTCCTCCAGACAAATTCGTGAGATCACCGTGCCACTCCCTCTCCAAGAGAATGGCAGTCGAAACCACACTGACAAAACTACTCAGCCTAAAGGCGATAACCACAGTGCCCAAGCACCAACAAAATACTGGTCACTATTCCATCTATTTTATCGTCCCCAAGAAGGAGGGGACGTTCAGACCCATCCTGGACCTAAAGACTGTCAATTGCTACCTACGTTTCTCATAATTTGTTGTTTCTCATAATTTGTTTTGTAAATTAATATTTCCAAGTTTCATATCCTTGTTCTCTGTAAGACACATATGTTATGTCACCCCAAAGTTATATGTAAACCAAAGTGATTAGTAACATTGTTACCAGAACCTCGGTATATAAAAAATGTTAAATAAATAAAATAAAAAATACCTGAGGGTACCACACTTCCGCATGGAAACCCTATGTTCAGTCATAAGGGCAGTACAACCGGGGCAATTCCTGACCTCACTGGATCTATCCGAAGCCTATCTCCACATCCTGGTCTATCACGATCATCAGTGCTTCCTACGCTTTGCGATACTGGACCATCATTACCAGTTCCGGGTGCTACCCTTCGGGCTAGCTACTGCTTCTTGGACGTTCACCAAAATCATGGTGGTAATGGCAGCGACACTGAGGAAAGAAGGAATCCTCATACATCCATAACTGGACAATTGGCTGATCAGGGCAAAATCTCCAGAGGAAAGTTACCAGGCGACCACCCGAGTCAAGAATCTACTGCAGAATCTCAGGTGGGTCGTCAACACAGCCAAGAGCTGCCTACAGCCCTCTCAATCACTAGAGTACCTGGGAGTCCGGTTCGACACCAAACAAGACAAGATTGTTCTTCCCCCTACAAAGAGAGAGAAACTGATGGACCAGTTGTGAAAACTGTTGAACTATGCTCGCCCCAAGGTATGGGACTACCTCCAAGTACTGTCTCGTGACATCAACCCTAGAAATCGTCCCGTGGGCAAGGGCCCACATGCACCCACTACAACGTTCCCTACTGTCATGATGGAACCCGATGTCCCAACCCTAGAAATCATCCCATGGGCAAGGGCCCACATGCACCCACTACAACGTTCCCTACTGTCATGATGGAACCCGATGTCCCAGAACTACTCCATTCGCCTCCAGCTACTGGCAGAGGTTCGGACCCAGCTCTAGTGGTGGCTACAGGAAGACCATCTGAGCAAGGGAGTAAGACTATCCCCATTGATCTGGATCTTGCTCACCATGGATGCGAGCCTGCAAGGGTGGGGAGCCCACTGCAAGGAACTGACGGCCCAGGGGCAATGGGACAAGGAAGAGTTGGGATGGAACGTAAACTGACTGGAAGCCTGAGCAGTCAGACTAGCCTGCCTACAATTCAGTTACATACTCTGGGGTGAATCTGTCAGAGTCATGTCGGACAACGCCACAACAGTTGCCTACATCAACTGCCAGGGAGGAACCAGAAGCCAACAGGGATCCCAGGAAATAGACCTCCTAATGGTGTGGACAGAAGCAAACCTGCAAAGGATCTCAGCCACCCACATCGTGGGAAAAGACTACGTTACTGTGGACTACCTCAACAGAGAGAGTCTAGACCCAGGGGAATGGACGCTGTCGGCCACAGCCTTCCAGTTGATAGTAAACCGCTGGGGAACCCCAGTCATGGTTCTCCTGGCAACCTGGTCCATCGCCCAAGTTCCCAAGTTCTTCAGCCGCAGACGAGAACCGCAATCCCAGGGAATCAACGCCTTCGTCCAGACCTGGCCACAGGAAGACCTGCTGTACGCCTTTCCCCCATGGCCACTACTGGGTGGGAAAATCCGCAAGATAGAACACCACAAGGGACTGGTACTCCTAGTGGCCCCAGACTGACCAAGAAGGCCATGGTACGCAGACATGCGAAGACTTCTTGCGGGGAACCCTCTGTGCCTACCTCCACACAGGGCCCTTTTCCAACAAGGACCGATCCTCCATGAAGACCCGACTCGATTCTCTCTAACGGTCTGGCCATTGAGAGGACTCGCCTGAAGAAGAGCGGATACTCTAAGGCAGTGATTGACACCTTGCTTCGAGCACGCAAGTTCTCCACATCTCTAGCTTACATACGAATATGGAGAGTATTCAAAGCCTGGTGTGAGGACCACAAGATCCTTCCGCGGACAGTCAAAATCCCCATGATCCTGGAATTCCTGCAGGATGGCTTGAAGAAGGGGTTGTCTTTCAACTCTCTCAAGGTTCAGGTGGCCACGCTGGCCTGTTTTAGAGCCAAGGTGGACAGCATCAGTCTCTTAACCCATCCAGATGTTTCCCGCTTCCTGAGAGGGTTCAAACAAATCCGACCACCATTAAAATGGCTGGTGCCCCTATGGAATCTCAATCGAGTTCTAGACATCCTAGCGGGAGCTTCCTTCAGACCTACAGGTGGTCTGTCACTACGGCTCCTGACCTTGAAGACTGCATTCCTAGTGGCAATATGTTCAGCCCGTCGCATCTCCGAACTTCAAGCGCTATCCTGCCGGGAACCGTTCTTCAGGTTCACACCGGGATCCATACAGCTACGTACTGTCCCCTCTTTTCTCCTGAAGGTGGTTTCTCTATTTCATCTAAACCAAACCATCTCGCTGCCATCTCCAGACGAACATAAGGACTCGGAACACTCACCCTTCTTTGCCATCTAAACGTCGGCAGACTCCTAGACACCTGGAAAGGTCGGAATCTGTACGAAAGACGGACCACCTATTCGTCCTTCACAGCGGAAAGAAACAAAGGGAAGCGGCCTCGCGGGCAACCATAGCCCACTGGATCAAAAAGTAATCAAGGCAGCCTACGTAGAGGCAGGGAAACCTCCACCTCTACAAGTCAAGGCCCATTCTACAAGGGCCCAGGCAGTGACCTGGGCGGAAAACAAGATGCTGTCGCCTGCTGAGGTCTGTCGGGCAGTGACGTGGTCCTCCATTCACACCACCTCGAGGTTCTACCGCCTGGATGTCCAGACCCGAGAGGACACAACCTTTGCAAGGGCAGTACTAAGTGGACCACGGGCAGCCTACATCCCATTGGTCCTGAGTCCATCTGCTACACAATAGGAAATGGAAAAATTACTTACCTGCTAATTTTGTTTTCCTTAGTGTAGACAGATGGACTCAGCATCCCACCCACGGCTGCCCCGGAATCCGGAAAACTTGGGTGGAAAACCCCAAGAGCAAGACAAGCACGGGTAAGCCAGGTATTACCGCTAGTTCAAGACACCTATACTTGCCGAGTGTCGGCGTTATTCGTTTGAGTGTACTGGCGGTCTCCAGTTTGGAAATCAGTTGAACCAGTCCTAGTTAATCAAGTTAATCAAGTTAGCTAAGTTAATCAAGTTATTATAGCACACATAGAAACATAGAAACATAGAAACATAGAAATGACGGCAGAAGAAGACCGAATGGCCCATCCAGTCTGCCCAGCAAGCCTCACACATTTTTTCTCTCATTCTTATCTGTTACTCTTAGCTCCTTGTTCTATTTCCCTTCCACCCCCACCATTAATGTAGAGAGCAGTGATGGAGCTGCATGCAAGTGATTAGTTAGGGGTAGTAGGGGCAGTAACCGCCGCGATAAGCAAGCTACACCCATGCTTATTTGTTTTACCTAGACTATGTTGTACAGCTCTTGTTGGTTTTTTTTTACTTCTCCCCTGCTGTAGAAGCAGAGAGCCATGCTGGATATGCATTGAAAGTGAAGTATCAGGCACATTTGGTTTGGGGTAGTAACCGCCGTAACAAGCCAGCTACTCCTCGCTTTGTGATTACGAATCCTTTTTTTCTTCACCCCTGTCGTTGAAGCTATGCAGGATATGCGTGAAGCATCAGTTTTTTGTTTTTGTTTTTTTTTTCCCCCTGCCGTTGTTTGTTGTTTGTTAATTTTTTTTTTTCCCCTGCCGTTGAAGCAGAGAGCTATGCTGGAAATGCGTGATGTATCAGTCTTTCTCCCATGCCGATGCAGCAGAGAACCATGCTGGATATGCATGGAAAGTGAAGTATCAGGCACATTTGGTTTGGGGTAGTAACCGCCGTAACAAGCCAGCTACTCCCCGCGTTTTGAGTGCGAACCCTTTTTCTTCTCCCTTGCCGTTGTAGCAGAGAGCTCTGCTGGATGTGTGAAGTATCAGTTATTCTTCTCCCCTGTCATTGAAGCAGAGAGCTATGCTGTATATGCATTGAAAGTGAAGTATCAGGCATATTTGGTTTGGGGTAGTAACCGCCGTAACAAGCCAGCTACTCCCCTCTTTGTGAGTGCAAATCCTTTTTTCCATTACCTCTTGCTGTTGAAGCTTAGAGCGATGTAGGAGTCACAGTAAGCATGTGTATGTTTATTTAATAAGGGTATTGTGTCAATAGCCATCATTCTGGCGAGTCACCCACTCTTCATTGGCGGCCTCTTGACTTTATGGATCCGCAGTGTTTATCCCACGCCCCTTTGAAGTCTTTCACAGTTCTGGTCTTCACCACTTCCTCCGGAAGGGCATTCCAGGCATCCACCACCCTCTCCGTGAAGAAATACTTCCTGACATTGGTTCTGAATCTTCCTCCCTGGAGCCTCAAATCATGACCCCTGGTTCTGCTGATTATTTTCCTATGGAAGAGGTTTGTCGTTGTTTTTGGATCATTAAAACCTTTCAAGTATCTGAAAGTCTGTATCATATCACCTCTGCTCCTCCTCTCCTCCAGGGTGTACATATTTAGATTCTTCAATCTCTCCTCGTACGTCATCCTATGAAGATCCTCCACCTTCCTGGTCGCCCTTCTCTGTACCGCTTCCATCTTGTCTTTGTCTTTTTGTAGATACGGTCTCCACACATATATCCACAATTGCTTTTCGAGGAGACTACTGAAGAGCTAAGCTTCCTGCACGGGTTTATGTAGGCTGTCGTCAGCATTGAAATCTGACTCCGCCTCTCATCTGCTATCAGGAGTACACTGTACCCATTGGTCCTGAGTCCATCTGTCTACACTAAGGAAAACGAAATTAGCAGGTAAGTAATTTCTCCATTTCCTCATTTCCCCCTACCGTTGAAGCAGAGAGCAGCACTGTATATGTATTCAAAGTGATGTATCAGGCTTAATTGGTTTAGGGTAGTAACCACCTTAATAGCAAGCTACCCCCACGCTTATTTGTTTACCCAGATTATGAAGTTCAGTCCTTGTTGGTTGTTGTCTGAATGCTAATCCTCTTTTCCAAATTTCCCCCCCGCCGTAGAAGCAGAGAACAATGCTGTATATGCATTCAAAGTGATGTAACAGGCTTAATTGGTTTAGGGTAGTAACCGCCGTGATAAGCAAGCTACCCCCAACGCTTGTTTGTTTACCCAGATTCTGAAGTTCAGTCCTTTTTGGGGCATGGGATAAACACTGTGGATCCATAAAGGCTAGAGGATGGGAATGAAGAGTAGAGCCATGGGGGGTGGCTTGCTGAAGTGTTGGCTACTACCTTTTGATTACTACCCTTATTCAAAAAGCCTTTGCATGGTTAATGCAACCCCAACATTGCTCTCTGCTTCAACGGCAAGGGGAAATGTGGAATAGAGGATTTGCATTCAGATAACAACCAAAAAGGACTGAACTTCACAATCTGGGTAAAGCTTGGGGGTGGCTTGCTTATCACGGCAGTTACTACCCTAAACCAATTAAGCCTGATACATCACTTTGAATACATATACAGCGTTGGTCTCTGCTTCTACGGCAGGGGGAAAAGAGGATTTGCATTCAGACAACAACCAAAAAGGACTGAACTTCACAATCTGGGTAAAGCGTGGGGGTAGCTTGCTTATCACGGCGGTACTACCCTAACCAGTTAAGCCTAATACATCACTTTGAAAGCATATACAGCATTGCTCTTTGCTTCAGCGGTAGGGGGAAATGAGGAAAAAAATTTACATTCAGTCAACATCCAACAAAGCATTGATCTGTGCAGTCTGGGCAAACAAGCATCGGGATAACTTGCTGGATGCGACAATTACTGCCCTTAACCATAAGCCTTATGCTCACCTTTGATGCAACTCCAACATTGCTCTCTGCATCAGTGAAAGGGGATGGCAGGAAATTTGAATCAAACAGTTACCAACAAGGTTGATGAAACAGATAAGTATGGGAAAATAAGTGTGGAAGCTTGCTGGGCAGACTAGATGGGCCAATTGCTCTTTTTCTGCCGTCATTTTCTATGTTTCTGTGTTATCTGAATGCAAATCCTCTTTTCCACATTTCCCCTTGCCGTTGAAGCAGAGAGCAATGTTGGAGTTGCATTAACCGTGCAAGGGATTTTTTGAGTAAGGGTAGTAATCACCAGGTAGTAGCCAACATTCCAGCAAACCAGCCCCATGGCTCTACTCTTCGTTCCCATCCTCTAGCCTTTATGGATCCACAGGGTTTATCCTATGCCCCTTTGAAATCCTTCACAGTTTTAGTCTTCACCACTTCCTCCGGAAGGGCATTCCAGGCATCCACCACCCTCTCTGTGAAGAAATACTTCCTGACATTGGTTCTGCGTCTTCCTCCCTGGAGCTTCAAATCGTGACCCCTAGTTCTACTGATTTTTTTTCCATAGTAAAAGGTTTGTTTTGACCATGGATCATTAAAACCTTTTAAGTATCTGAAAGTCTGTATCATATCACCCCTGCTTCTCCTCTTCTCCAGGATGTACATATTTAGGTTCTTTAATCTCTCCTCATAAGTCATTTTATGAAGACCACCTTTTTGGTCACCCTTTTCTGGACCGCCTCCATCCTGTCCCTGTCCCTTTGGAGATACGGTCTCCAGAACTGAACACAATACTCCATGTGGGGTACTCTAAACCTTCTTCCGACTAACTTCATATCATTACTCCTTGTCCTTGAAATTATTTTTCTATGGAAAATTTCCTATGCTTGTGATTTATTGAAGCATGTCAGATATGTGAATGTTTTTATCATAATATATAATGTGTAGTGCAAAGGTGCATAAGGATCCTTAAACTTCAAATGAAGATTCAGTCAATGTAATAGGTGCCAAGCAGTGCAATTATTTAATAAGTAGTTGTGTAAAGGTGAAATGCATGTAGGTCCCCCAACATGGACAGTGTTTCGCAATTCCAGCTCCATTGGGATGGCCAAGAGCCCAACACTAGTAATTAAACATGTGACACAATTATTGACAGAGCTTGGCATCTCCGAGTTGCATGTGAGGAAGTCGAGCCAGCTCAAAATACTGCTAGTAGTCCCCAAGGTCTTCTAGACATTGAATAAGAAGTTCAAAAAATAGTAATGGGAATCCGCAGGGGTTAAAGAAGTCTGAGCCTGAATATCGGGTACATTGGGGCTGATGCAATACAGTGTGCTCAGCCGAGCACACTGTTTAACCGGCTGTCGGATGAGGGTTAAATAGGCGCTAATCCACCCCCTAATGCAATAGGGGGAGTAGCGCCTATTTAATGCACGTCCAACATGGAGTGAATGAGTTAGCACTCATCACATGCAAATGGAGTGATGTTAGCACTCATCACATGCAAATGGAGTGAATGAGGCTATTATTCATTCACTCCAAATGCAAAAAAAATAAATGTGCGTCTCAGACGCACATTTATCGCTCAGCTATTAACGCCTGCCTGGAGCAGGCGATAATAGCTGAGCGCACTGAAAAAAAGTACAGAAAAGCAGAAAAAAAATGCTTTTCTGTACTTTTTTAAAAATTAAAGAAAAAGAAAAAAGCCCTCTGCCGGCTGCTTTGAAGTCATCGGCGTCGGTTTTCATAACTGGCCGGCTGCTTTGAAGTCATCGGCGTCAGTTTTCATAACTGGCCGGCTGCAGTAATGAAAACAGACACTGAGAAACTTGGCGTCGGTTTTCATAACCTGCTGACTGCATTAATGAAAACAGACACTGAGAAACTCGGCGTTGGTTTTCATAACCTGCTGACTGCAGTTATGAAAACTGACGCCGAGTTTGTCGGTGTTCATAACCGGCAGACCGCCGGTAACCCCGAGGTCACGTTAGCAAGGAGGCGTTAAGGTCGCGCAAGGGACCCCCTAATTTTGCGTATTGCATGGTGCCCCCCTTGCGGGTGCCATGCGTGCATTAAGAAAGCGGACGCTGAAAAGCCAGCACCTGCTTTCCTCGAATAATATTGCATCGGCCCCATTGTGTGTACCGCTGCTCTTCTCCACCTTTATTTTTGCAATGTTTTTATCATGCCACTCCTCTTTCCCTTCTTTTCTTTAAAGTTTTCATTTTGAGTGTCTCAAGCCTTTCATTGTAGGGTTTGTGTTGCAGGCCATATATAATTTTTGGAGCTCTTCTCTAAACTGCTTCCATCTCTTGATGTCCTTATAAAGGTACAGCCCCAAGAACTGAACACATGACATAGGATGGAGTCTCATTAGTGACCTATATAAGGGCACTGTTACCTCCTTTTTCCTATTGATGATACCTTTACTTATTCAACAAATCATACTGTTAATATTCCCTGTTGCCTTATTAGATTGACTATCTTCGCATCATCTGAAATCTCTTTTGCTGGTTTGTCTCCAGTTCTTGTAAATGACATACAGCTAGTAGATGTTCATGCCCTAGAGGCATTATTTAATACTTACTAGTGCTGGAGTTCAATTTCCAAACACTTGCGGACGGATTTTAAAAGCCCTGCTCGCGTAAATCCGCCCGGATTTACGCGAGCAGGGCCTTGCGCGCCGGCGCGCCTATTTTCCATAGGCCGCCGGCGCACGCAGAAGCCCGGGACTCGCGTAAGTCCCGGGGTTTCTGAAAAGGGGCGTGTCGGAGGCGTCGCCGAGTGACGCTGCGTTTGGGGGCATGGCACGGCGTTTGGGGGGTGGGCCCGGGGCGTGGATTTACGTCTCCCTCCGGGAGGCGTAAATCCATGGATAAAGGTAGGGGGGGGGGTTAGATAGGGCCGGGGGGGTGGGTTAGGTAGAGGAAGGGAGGGGAAGGTGAGGGGAGGGCGAAAGAGAGTTCCCTCTGAGGCCGCTCCGATTTCGGAGCGGCCTCGGAGGGAACGGAGGCAGGCTGCGTGGCTCGGCGCGCGCCGGCTGCCCAAAATCGGCAGCCTTGCGCGCACCGATCCAGGATTTTATAAGATACGCGCTGCTACGCGCGTATCTTATAAAATCCAGCGTACTTTTGTTTGCGCAGTTTTTAAAAATCTACCCCTAGGTGAAAAGAAAATTAAAGGGCACTTTAAAAAAACTGAAGGAATTGATAAAAGTCCAAAATAAATCTGTCCTTAAAGTGTAGATGACAGCAAACAAAAGTAGGAGAGAAATTTTCTAAATTAGATAACAGGACACATAAAAGAAGAACAAAAGAAGTAGGGAGAGTTGTGTGCATGAATTCTCAAAGTCTTAACAAAATCACAGAGCCAAAGGCAACCATGGCAGAAGCAGACTTGAATATTGTTGCAATCACTGAGACCCGGTTTGGCATGGTGGCTTCCAGGTCTGTCATTTTGTAAAACATCCAGTTCAAATCCATTTTACAGTTCTCTAATAAATCTCTGGACTGTCTGCAAATCTCTGCCCGCTGAGGCACCTAGAATGCAAATGACTTCTCTCTTAGCATGGTTATGTCCCAAGTCTGTACTCCTTATTATGGAATCCTCTGTAAGAACTTGTTTTGCCTTTGGGAGCCTCTGCCATCTCTAATAAGGCACTTACTCTCCCTGGTGCATCCAGAAGTTGCTTCTGCATTACAAGCATGAATAAATTTTTGTTGAGGAACAACACACAAATCAGAGCAGATGTCAATGATAAAATAGTGTGGGTTATCTCAGAGCCTGTCCTCTATTTTTTTTTTTTTTTAGATTCTTATGCCATTGGTACTATCATAGACTGGCTCCTGAGTTGTTCTTTTAACAAAGTAGCTCAGCCCTAAGTCTGCCAGTTTGCCTATTTATGTCAAACAGCTGAGCACAAGTGGGGCCACCTTGAAGCATCCACAAGGTTTATTTATTTTTAACTTTTATATACCGACATTCCTGTATAAAATACAAATCACACCGGTTTACAGTAAAACATAACTTTGCCTGTGAGCGTTACATAGAACAATCAACAAATTATACTAAAAAGCATACATTACCTTTGTCAGAAATGTAAAACAATTATAAAGAAGAAATTGTCTGAATACTGTGGACCCCCAGGCACTGCATTGTACTGTTCCCCTCATTTTGCAGTTACTATATGTCGGGTATGACAAAGGTACTAGTAATGGTTTTACCTAACTGAGTAGGCACATTTGAAGTTCCTGCCTCCAGTCGGAGATCAGTCACTATATAAAAAGAGGAAGCAGGGTAGGTTTGGTTGGGATGGAGGGACTGTATACATAGAACACTTCAGTTGCAGGCCTCCTGCAGAGCTAGAATAGAAATGTATCTACTAAGGAAAAGACTGAATTGACAGAGCAAGCAAATGGCCATAGTTCTAGGCAATTCCTTAGTTCTTTTGAGCAGAAACAGGAGTTAAAACCTACCAGAAAGCAACAAAGAATTAAGCACAAGTACAACTTTGTGAAAAAGAAACTCTTTGCCCTGAATTCAGGGGAGTATATATAATAAATTTGGAAGTGGGGTGGGTAGATTAGGGAGCACAGGAAGGGATTATGTTGAAAAGGAGAAACAGCAAAAGCACTATGAGCATCCGTCTGCACTTCACTTTCCTGAACTAATTAAGCCAGTGGTGCTCAGACTGGTCCTTGCATCTCCCACCCCCTACCCTATCACCTAGTCAGGTTTTTGTATGTTCGCAATGAATATGTATGAGATATGTTCACACACATTACAGGCAGTGCATGCAGATATATCTCATACATATTCATTGGGGATATCCTGAAAAACCTGACTGGCTTCAGGGGCCCTGAGGGCCAGTGCATTGAAACAACTAAACATTAAAAATCAACAAGACTAAAATAAATACATCTGAATATAGTTTTTTCCTCTATTAATTTGAAAAGAACACTACAGTAAGAACAAATCTTCATAGTAACATAGATAGTAACATAGTAATGACGGCAGAAAAAGACCAAAATGGTCCATCTAGTCTGCCCAGCAAGCTTCCCAAGGTAGTAACTGCCGCTCCGTGCAGGTTACCCCCATGTTTCTCTTAAGGGTAGTAACTGCCGCTCCGTGCAGGTTACCCCCATGTTTCTCTTAAGGGTAGTAACTGCCGCTCCGTGCAGGTTACCCCCTTGTTTCTCTTAAGGGTAGTAACTGCCGCTCCGTGCAGGTTACCCCCTTGTTTCTCTTAAAGGTAGTAACTGCCGATCCGTGCAGGTTACCCCCATGTTTCTCTTAAGGGTAGTAACTGCCACTCCAGCAAATCCTTTTACACATTTCCTTGCCCACAACACTTTTGAGGCCTGGCAAGATTATAGCAACATAATGTATATGTTATATTGTTCCCTGCCGCGAACAATGGATGCGAGCGGGCTATGAATGTTTGAAAAATAAACATAAATAAATAAGGAAAATTTGCAATGTTAGAGCCACTAACGTGACTACCAAGAAATTTGTGTTGGAGTACATATATATTTTAACCCTGGTATATTGACAAAGCCCAAATTAGAATCTATATTGAGTCAGTTCCACACAGAAATGAATAGCATTTATCTCTCATCCAAATTAGTTGATTCTCTACTTTGCCCCCAAAGCAAAAGAAACCGGAATACTGCTGCTCTTGTCTGATCTGTTTCAGTTCTAAATGCTGCTGCTGTTCTGTGTTGTTGATGGTAATAATGAAGAATAATTGGCTATGCTAGTTTCTTTTTAGGCCTTGCACATAGAGGTATGGAATTCCATATATGAGGTCTGTATATGCAGACCTGAAGTTATCTCCCTTTCTAATTATTATTACAATTATCAGTTTGATTCATCACTTGGCTGAGCTGATTTAATAGCTGGTTATCTCTTGCAGGAAAGGAGAGCAGAGAATATCTATACAGGCAATGGGGGAGACCATTTCTTGCTTGAGAATACACTGTCCTTGAGTTAGTCATGTGGGAGGGGTCAATATTCAGCCGCTCTCCCACTGAGAAAGTTAGCCAGATATACATATCTGGTTATCATGGCTGAGAGATTCAGCAGTGTGCTTCTGCCTCTGAATATGCTCTTTTATAGTTAGCTGGGCAAGTTTATCTGGCTAACTTTAGGACAGCCAAATAGCATTCCTAGGCTTATCTGGCTAACTAAACCAGATAAGGCTGAATATCGGCACACTCCCTTCCCACTCTTTGCTTAGCCAGATAAATGTTTAGCCACATAAAAATTTATTCAGCTAAGTGGCAGCTGCTGACTGTAGCCGAATTTTGAAATGCTACCACTTAGCCAGCTAACAGGGTCGTTTATCAAATTGCGTTAGGGTCTTATTGCGGGCATTAGTGCCCTAACGCCTGCGATAACACCATAACGCATGCGATAACGCATGCGTATGCAAGTTTTGAAGATTTAGTCGGTGGGGAGGAGTTTGGGCTAGGTTTATGAAAATGAGGGGTGTTTAATGTTGTGTGTGATAGTGTAACGCATGTTATCGCACATTTTAATGCCAGAAATAATTACACCTTTTTTCCTGCGTTGTGGTGTATGATATGCCCAAACTTTGATTTGCGATATTTTTCACAAATCCCATTTCAGAGAGGAGAGGGAAAGTGGAATAGAGGAGTGGAGGGTGGCATGGAGTGGAGAGTGGAGTGGAGCCTCTGGGGTGGCACACCTAGTAGTCGACTTTTTATACCACTGTAGGAGGGTCAGCTAATAACTCGAGGTGAGGTTTTGGTGGTGGTCTAGGGTTTGGGGGGCAGTTTTACATGCACAATCAGACATACAAACAGCACAGTACACATCAATTAAGATTTGATGTGATTTGGAGTGGAGGAAAGGTATACAAAGATGAGATTTGTACAAATGTACTCTGGACCTAGTTTGATGCACTTTCTGTTAGCTATTAAGCTAGGACAAGAGTACAATGTACAAATCTCATCATTGTGTACCTTTCTTCACTCCAAATTACATCAAATGTCCACTGATGTGTACTGTGGCACCTCTGATTGTGCATATAAAACTGCCCCCCCCCTCCCAAACCCTGGACCACCACCAAAATGTCACCTTGTGTTACTAGTTGACCCTCCTACAGTGGTATAAATAGTTGATTTATATGAAAGCCTTATAAAGAGGCTCGCTCTCTCTCCCTCTCCCTCCCTCCCTCCCTCAGTGTGGAAATGCTTGTCTGGGAAAATATCGCGGGTGCGATAAATTTAATCTATGTTGCAGTAAAATACCTATGCGAAGCGCTAAAATAGCACGTATTGTGGTATCTCAAAAATTACCCAAACTACACCCCTTTTCCTATCACGGGAGTTACTTCCTTTATTTGTAGCAATTTGATAAATCTAGGTCTATCTAAGTCAGAACTTAAACGGCAAAGTGGCACTGAATATCAACCTTGTAGTTTGTTGGCATGCTGGAGAGAGTTTCTTTTGGAAAATAATTGCTGTTGTGATCTCATCCAGAAGTGTTTCTGCATACTGGCACAAAGCAGGAAAGAGGCTGAGAATCCTTACCCTGACTGACTAGGTTTCACTACTAATGCTAGGCTGATGCTCATCTACCCCTAGTACTATACTAACCCTAACAACAAGCGTGAGCTTGAAGGTAATGATATTAAGGAAGGTGTCATGGAAAGAAGTGGGATTGGTATTTGGAGGTATTAGAGCTCATTTGTGAAGGTTTGTGCTGTTCAGAATGTATAACAGGAACATCTGTGCTAGTGAAAAGCCATGGCAACTTGATATCAGTTTAGTAGTGCTACTAAAACAGCACAGTCATAAATGGCAATGCAATCTATGCACTTATAGTTCCCCCCTCTTAATTTAAATAGAAGTGCTCTCCTTTATTGATGGACTCTGAGGACTGGTTCTTCTTTTAGTGATGAATTGTGGTAAATATAGGTATGTATGGGGTTGAAACTGAGTGAATTGTTGAATAGGTTTTGGTGGATAAAATAGGTACCTAGGTGCTTTCTCTTTTATATGTGTAACAACTCTGGAAGACCTTTGTTGTAAGATGGCCTATATGTAACTTTGAATTATCTTTGGTATTTCCTAGTTGATTCAGCAGTGGCCATCAGTTCAAAAATCTGCAGTGAAGGAAATTCAGGATGACGAAGACTCTAATGGCATCAACTTGGATAAAGCAAGGGAAAGGCTACATGAAGAAGACAAATTTGATAAGGAAGAATATAGGAAAAAAATTAAAGAGAAGCATAGGGTAAGTACTCTACTAACACTAAATGATCTTTTATAAATGTGGCTGTCATATTGCTTCAACAACAAAAAATGTAAGCAGATATGCAACTGAAATTTAATTAAACTGAAATAAACACATGTCCTCAAGCACTTTAGATACAAATATCGCTCTTAACATTTCCTGAATGCCTTTGCAGGATTCTGTAGTAAGCTTGATGTATTACAGTATTTTATGCAATTTTGTAGTGCTAATTTTTATGGAGCTGACAGACAGGGACGGCAACAAGAAGAAATTCCCTTTGAAATTTTTCACTGCATATGCATAGTGCCATATAGTTGACTCATTCTTATTACAGTTTGAAGGCTTCAGTGATACATTTAGACAGACACTTCTGATGCATAATAAATATGTGGATTAAATATTTGATAAAATGTCAAATAAAGAAATGTATAACTTAGAAAACTTCTAGACATTTCTCTAACCTTCCTGAACTCTAAAACAAGTTCACTAATGCTTGAAGTGATGTGATCCTTTTAGAGGATTCTTGTGCAGCCTGTTCACCTAGTAGTCCACAGGGAAGTGGGAGGGGGCCAGTGTTTGGGTTCCTTATATCAGAAAGTGCTCTGCCATGCACCCTCACATGGGACTCTCCATGTGTCATGGCTGATTCAGCCCTTCTTGTCGCTGGAGAAAGCAAGTTTGCTTACCATAAACGGGGTTCTCTATAGGTAGCAGGATGAATTATCCAAGCTTAATACCTACCTGCCTGCCTCCCTGAAGAGTTGACTACCTAACTAAAGCTAGGTTCTACTGTTGACCAAGGGGCTCATGAGGCAGTGCGTTCGGGAACCCTTGTACATGCTCAATGGTAAAACTTTACTGACTTAGAGACATGGGTCTGTTCAGCACAGTTGGATGACGTCACTCTTATGTGTCATGGCTAATTCATCCTGCTGTCTACTGAGAATCTCGTTTATGGTAAGCAAACTTATTTTCTCCATCAACAAGCAGGAGTAAATTGGCCATAATCAGTGGGTGATATCATCCAATGGCACCGACTTGGATCTAGCTCTCAGAGCTTACAAGTGTTTCTGAGCATGCCTGGGAGTTTCCACATGCGGCTGCTGCTGTATGAGCCCTTCAGTCTTTTTTCATCCAAACTACTGCATGTCAGATCCCTCTTGCTCTCTTATATATATTTGGTGGTTTCTGCTGTTTTTGAATGGTTCAGTTCTTTTTCGTGCTGCTCTCTCAGCAGCATCTCAAAAAAGACTTTTACATTTTACTTTACAATAACAAAACAAAATTTAAAAAATGGAGAAATCTAAATCCAAGAAGACATCCATTGCCAGGTTCAGGGCTTGTTTGTGTGAGCACTTGCATGCCCATCACAGACATGGTTCCTTGGCACTGAACAGAAAGCAGTCATTGACAATGACACTACCCTTGTCTTAGAAGAATTATGCTGGCTGCTGCTTCAGTTTGGGATGAAGTTTAGAATCTTAGTAACTGTATGTGTCTGTATGGCTAGGGGCTATAATATTTGCCGAATGCCTTATTTTGTTTATATATTTTAAAATATTTATATTCGGTCAATAACAAAACACTTATTTTGGCATAAGGCTTCATATATACTAAGGTCATCTTCCCTGTTGCTATTATTCCCTCCCCCCCCCCCCCTCAGTGAGTTTGGCAAGGCTCTCCGTGACTTGTAAGACAGCATTTTGTAGAAATTTGGATTGGGGGTCCAATGTGCAATCTGTGGAAGCCTGATTACTTGAAATTTAAAAATATGGTGAAGGCATAACTGTTTACTATGGTCTTTGCTTCAAATTAGAACTGAGGGGATTGAAGAGCTAATATGAGAAGGTTGGGGTCATGGGGTAGGTTGTGTCTGGGAGGCTATTAGGATGATGGGTTATAATATATATTTGATGGTATTAATAACTTATTGATGACAGAAATTCTCTAATTTTTTCTTTGGAGGGTTCAGTCAATAAGCAATCTCATTATTAAAGGACCAAAATCACCTCTATTTCTTCATTAATTTTACAGCTGAAAATCAGAAAGAATTCTTTTTAATTTGTCCACTGATGATGACCTCATATAGGCATTTTTTTCGGAGCCTTCTTTTGAATGAGTGTGCTGCATAGCAAGTAGTATATCTCGCACTACCACTCAATATATAATCATAGGTCATCCAACACCATTTTTTTGATTTTTTTTATATGCTTATTCACCTTGATAAAATCCATAAACACTTCCTTAATTCTTATTTTTCATAGTAATAGTGTTACTTAGCTTATTCAAGCGATATAGATTGAAGAAACTGTGCGACTCTGTGCCATGAGGATAACATGTTATCCTCATAATCAGTGGACAAATTAAAAAGAATTCTTTCTGATTTTCAGCTGTAAAATTGATGAAGAAATAGAGGTGATTTTGGTCCTTTAATAATGAGATTAATAACTTATTACCATCAATAACTAATTTGCTTTAAATGGAATTTTGGTTATCAAGAAGAAGAAATAAAATAGTGAAACAAGAGCCATTCATAGTATAATCAGCATAAAATATACAAAAATAATAATAAAACCTTGTAAATAACATAAACTCCATTACAGAGACACAAAATTACAAGCCTGAATTGGCCATTCTAATCTGCCCAATTATTCCTGACCACATAGCCAGGAATATATTCTTTGCTTTGTTTAGAATATATATCGGGGACTTTGTTTTCAGTTTGCATTTTATTTTTCTGTGAATTTATCAGTATTTATTACAAAATGAACAAAATATATATTTACCCAGAAAAATGACGAGGCATTTTTTTTCTACTGAATTCTCCCATTTTTTTTTTAACACTAATAAATTCCCAGGAAAAATAAAATAAAAACTGAAAACGAAGATCCCTAAATATATTTCAGGTTTATTTCATTGTATGCTGGCTGACCAGGAGCCAGCACTGTTGTGGTGGATAAGATACAGGTGCAGACAGGTAATCTACTTCATGAAACACAAGTGTGTTCTACTATGGGTTTCTTTCATGAGGATTTCTTCATTTCCATGTCGCCATCTGGCATGGTTCCTCCATCTTTCTGAGTCTTCTAAGATAGTGACTGCATATCTCAAATAGCTGTTTTAGCTTATTTGGCCGCTAGCCAGGTTTCCCAAATACTAGCAAAACAGCCATTTCCTCTCTCTCACAGCCCTTTAAAATGGTGACTGTATTGTGTGAAATTGTAGCTAGGACCATATGTGACAGATTGCCCATATTTTCCCTTTAAACCTGTGCAAAACCAGGCTGGATACCTGGTCCACCTTAAATCCCACAGAGAGAGAGAAAACTCTGTGGGCAGGATCCTGCTGGGCAGGGAGAGTCCTGAGGGCAGGACCAGCTAGGGCAGGATAAGTTTGTGAGCCCAGCTGGGATCAGGAGGCCCCTACATCTCCAGGAGAGGCAGCTCCTATAAAACTATACTGACCAAACCAGAAGGGATTGAAGGTCCACTGTCCAGAGGAAAGACAGTCTACAGCCCTTTATGCAAACTGAATACTGGTAAGGTAGGCAGTCCAGTGTTATTTTTATGAATAAAATTGAATACTGTATTAGAACAGGCTGGAGTCAGCGTGATTTATTCCTCCAGCCCCAAGGCTTTGCTCGGCCATCCTAACACCATATTATTGCATACGAGAACAATCTAAACATTGCAGATTATTTTCAGTGACCAAGACACTGTTTCTCAGCCCTATCCTAGAGGCACACCTAACTAGTTGGGTTGTCAGGATATCCATGATGAATATGCATGAATATATTTGCATACATTGGACACCCAGCGCATGTAAATCTATCTCATGTATATTCATCATGGATATCCTGACAACCCAACTGGTTAGCATACCTCCAAGAGAGGGTTGGGAAGCACTGGACTGAGATATGATTGTCATGACCAGAGAAGTTTCAGTACCTAGATAAATTAGTTATACTTTTTTGGCCTTTCAGCATAATTTTATTCTGGCTAGTTTCACCTCTGCTTTTCTGTTTTTGATTTTAACTTTCTCAGCCCTGCACAGATTATGTTTAGAGATTACCACATAGGGTTTTTGATATTTTATGAAGAATTATGTTTACGATTCAGTTTGCTACAATTGATATACATAGTAACACAGCAATTGAACAATCTAGACTGTCCAGTTATTCCTGTCCACATTACTAAGGATGCCAGTTGTAAAAGCTTCAGTACTTGTAATATATTGCTGTTAATCCATGTCTGATTTTGTTGTCTTCCTCTTTTGTTCTCTACCATCTTGGGTAGATGAACATAAGAAATTGCCATGCTGGGTCAGACCAAGGGTCCATCAAGCCCAGCATCCTGTTTCCAACAGAGGCCAAACCAGGCCACAAGAACCTGGCAATTACCCATGCTACTGATAGCAGTGGCTATTCCCTAAGTAAACTTGATTAATAGCCGTTAATGGACTTCTCCTCCAAGAACTTATCCAAACCTTTTTTGAACCCAGCTACACTAACTGCACTAACCACATCCTCTGGCAACAAATTCTGTGCATTGTTCCCATGCTTATCCTAACACCTAGCCCCACTGCCCACCACATCTTAACACCAAGCTTTGTAATAATCCATACAGCTTCCAAAACAAGCCAAGCTGTTGCCTAAACATCTGGCCACTTAGATATCCATGGTCTTGCTGGACTATACTCAGCCATCACCAACCTGCTGTAACTAATCCGATTAATTTCTGGGAGATTTTCCCTTTTGTTTCTAACTCATATGCCTCATGACCTGAATTATCACTATATTATCTGCCATTACTTTTCTGCTTAGCACCCCTCTCCTATTCTCTATTCTTGAGTGTGAAGGATGAGTAGTTTGCAATACTGTAAACTCCCAGCCCTGTTTCCTGACACTGTCCTCAATATCTGTCATAAGCATGCTTGAATTCTGTCATAAGAACTGGTTTCCGAATAAGACATATTCTCTTAGTAGATAACTTGATCCAGAGTAATTCACTTTTATCAGATGGAAAACAGATTAAAAACATAAACCTGTGAAAAAGACTACAACATTTAGTAGATTGATGTATCAAGATCTGAGCTACTTGTGCAGCAGGCCTGCAAACATCAGAGGCTATGAAATAAGGTCATGTATCAACAAAATTAAATACAAACCTGATGCCCAGTAAAACAAATATAGGATGTAGAACAATTGTCAAGTAAAAACTCTAAAGTAAATCACTAAAGAATATTGTTTCAAGGTTGAAATTGGGTGGTAATTAATATAAATTTGACTAAATACATTGTTTTCTAGAAATAGAAATTATTATAGCAGATTTAAATTATGAAGAACTGCGATGGGTTTCAAGAAGACAGATGAAAATGTGAAAATAGATTGGTTACAGAAGGATAAATCAACCAGCTTACGGACAGTGTAATAGGCAGTAAAAAGGATAAAACTAGGATTTGTTACTTTTTTAGAAACTGATGAGGGATTTAGAACTTTTATCCACTGATTCCTTATTGCACAGTTTTACAATAAAAATAAAAACTATGCATATGAGCATGGCATGAATTTATTTTGTAGATATTTTTAAGTACAGCAGCTGTGAATTATCGTATCAAAGGAACATAATTGTGAAAATGATATAGAAAAAGAAAAATTTGAGAAGTGAGGAGTGTTGAAACAGAAGAAAAATATTATACTACAGAGAAGTCAAGTTTATAACTTCTTGTTTGCTAGAGGATTGCATTTAATTATGTACTATAAACCCAGCAGTTCCAATTACACAAAATGGGGACCTATGTGCTATAGTTTCAGAGCAAAAATGCTGAAGGTGGCAATATGACATACTGAGTGTGCTAAGCTGTGTGAGTTACTGGAATTAGTTTTAAGTGGCAATTGACTTCTACCCTAGAACATTCATGTATGGTAGTAGGTCAGTGGAGGAAATATAGATTCATATTCCAAATGATGAAACAAAAAAATGTCATGTTGATTCAGCATCTATTATAATAGCTTAAATGTTTAAATACTGCAAACTGAATATTGTCATATTGGTTGGGATTTAAAGTGTTAATTTCCCTGAAGGTTGCTTTATGCTTTTAATAGTTTTTGTCTGTCTCTCAAGGTCTAAAAGGAGGTTAAAAACCCTAAATGTTTTGTTGTCTTTATTTTAATTTATATGAATGTGTTCACTTCGCTGACTCTTGTTGATTCAGGATGGGGTCTGAAAGGAGCAATGATTGATTGCCTTTACCTGGATGGGGTTTAGAAGGGGTCATTTGTTACTGCTTTGATCTGGTCCATCATCTTTTATACTCCATTGTAGAGGTGAATGAATAATAAAAAAAATAGCAGAGTCCATCTTGAGCTAGTGCTGCCTTTATAGACTGCTCAGCCTCACTGATATAGAGCCTTTTCTACAAACTCTTTTGTAGCTGTTTAATTTTCTATACTTGTAAGGTAGAAAAACAGTGCAAGAAGACAATGACAAGAGCTAGAAGAATGCAGGAGTGCAGAGGAACAAGCATTAACAGTAGAAAAAAAAAAGATAATAGTGTCTATGTATGCAGTGCTTTCGGGTAGTGGACCCTTAGTGCTGTGGTGTGATTGGCCCACTAGGCCCACACGGACAGCTGGCAGAGAAGCCCTTAAGTGGGACCAGCTGGAGCTTCACCTACACCAGCCAACTTGCTCTCAGGTTGAGCCCTTGGGTTCTGGTGGCTGGCAGGTCTTAGGTAGGGTCCCTATAGCTATCCAGAAGTGAGAATCTGAGTCTAGATGGAGGTCGAGGCAGGTGGCAGATAGCAGCTATGGGTACCAGGCCAGAGGTTGGCGCAGGCAGCAGACGAGGCACTGTCTGGTCCGAAGCAGAGGGTCAGGTTCAGGCAGCAGTCAAGGAAGGTCCGAGTCCAAGTCAGGGTCAGGATCCAGGAAGTCAAGCTGAGGAGGGAGAGACAAGACAAAGACATCATGGACAAGGTGAGGAACAGGACACAGAGAAGAAGTAAGACAGAGAAACTAGCAACATCCACTGGGACACACAATGGCACAAGGAGACCTGTTGCTGAAATGTCGGGGCTGAGTTCCCTAGGAGCCTTAAATACAGAGAGGCAGCGACATCAAAAGTCTCTGTGGGGACTTTTTCCACCGAAGCCCCTTTAAGGTTTCAGGCAAGCCGCGTGCATAAGTAGTAGGAAGGCCCTGTGCAGGAAGAAGGGAATGGCTGCTTCTGTTTGATGATGGCATCCCCACTGCCAGAGTGCTCAACTGGGGGTGAGAGAGATGGCTCATGGGGCCAAACCATGAGCCGGCGATGAAAAAACTGTGCAAGCCATTGGTGAAACTTCATCTGGCATATTGTATCCAAAACTGAAGGCGGTAACCCCCAAAAAGATATCATCAGATTAGAGGCAGTCTGGAGGACGGCAACCAGAATGGTGAAGAATTTGCATGGTCTAGATGTCTTGATGCTTTCGGGTAGTGAATTAAGACTTGAGGATCTAAATATGTATTCCCTAGAAGAGAGAGGAGTTATGATCAAGACATTCTAATACCTGAAAAGATATTTATGCCCAAGAAGCAAGCATTTTTCAATGAAAAGGAAATTATAAAACAAGAGGATCAAGATATATGGTTCAAAGGAGGTAGTCTCAAATTTAACATAAAATATTTCTTCACAGAAAAAGTGTTAGATAAATTTCAGTGGAGGGTAAAACAGTAAAAGAATTTAGAAGAGCTTTCGATAACCACAGAGAATCCTAGGATATGAGAGTAACTAGGTGGGAAAATGTAGGCACAAAGAGGCTGAAGAAGCCTCTGCTTTCAGGTTTCTCTGCAGTTTTTAAGATGCTTCTGATTTTAATTGTGTTTTGTAATTTTTTTCTGGAATGTCCTCCTTTGGTTGCTCCATTTATCAGCTTTATAAATGGGTCTCTAGAGAGACCAGGCACTCGAGCTCCAGTTTAAAAAATAAAACTCCTTTATTAGAAAATTCTATATAATTTTTAAATTAAATTAGTAGCAACCTATGTGCCAAAATATTAAAATATTAATTTATGTATTTATTTAATGAGTTTTATATACCGTCATTCGGAAACTTCAGAATTATGTATAAATTATGTATAAATATTAAAAGCATAAATATGTAAATGTCCTTTCTACAAATAGAAAGGTCAAGCCAAAACAGAAAAGAAGGAGAAAAGGGATCAGATATTTTTTTAAATAGTTTCTATACTTCTGTGTTTTTTTGTTGAATGGATATCTTTCTTTCATACATCGCCAAATTCAGCTTCAGTCTCTGCAAGATAATTTTGGAATTGGTGATGATTTAACCCAAATTTCCAAATGTAATTCACAGTAGAAAACGTTTCAAGGCAGTCTGAATTCAGTGTTTTTCTACCAACAAGCAGGGCTTG
This sequence comes from Rhinatrema bivittatum, assembly GCF_901001135.1. NCBI lineage: Eukaryota > Metazoa > Chordata > Amphibia > Gymnophiona > Rhinatrematidae > Rhinatrema > Rhinatrema bivittatum. The sequence goes on from NC_042619.1 coordinate 75,729,608, forward strand.
TTGGTAGAATGGTACCAAATGGATGCTTCTCTCTAAGCTTATAGAGCTTTTGCTCTACTGAGCATGTATGGGAATTCCTACGCGGATGTTACTTGTGAGCTCCATTTGAATTTCATCATGGATGTATACTCTATCTCTTTGAAAATGTTTTTCCTATTAATCATATCTTTCATACTATTGTGCTACCTCTGTAACCTCCAAACAACATTTTTCAGGGCTATATATTAAAAAGAAAAAAAGATTTCTTGACAGAATGTCTGGATCCAAGAAACCCACAGTGAGTGATTTCAAAGATTGTATATGCTGTTAAACAATGTCCATTACTAACGGACATGATCTCTGTTACTGCTGTCTTGGACTGGATCATAACCAGGCAAAGTGTTGTTATTGTGGCCGCATGTCTCCACGGTCACTGAAGTCTAAGCTCTGGAAAATGAAGGAAATGTGTAAGACTCTAAGGAGCCGCAGTTGAGCCTCCTCCTGGAGCAGGAACAAGCTTAGTCCTTGAGGTTGAGCAAACCTAAAACTAAGAAAAAGAAATGTTCTGCGGAGCTGACTGCGCATAATAGCATTTATTGGTGCCATCAATGCAACAAATACACCACCTTCTGGTGTCGTCGACAATTTCATCACCAACACAATCAATGCACAAAGCCCTGATGCATAAATCGTTAGTGTACCAAGCCTAGGAGCATGCAGTGCATCAAGCCTTGATGCCAGTAATGCTCTGAGCATTGGAACAAGCTGCTCCATCTTCGCTGCATTGTGCCACGGTGCTGCCAACCTCAGCTATTTTCTACATTACCAGTAACTCCCATAGAGAGAGGAGGATTGTTGGAGATAGTGGGCAAACTAGATGGACCATTTGGTCTTTTTCTGCCATCATTACTATGTTACTATGTCTTACCCCCACCAATCACCAGAGTAGTGGTCACCATCAAGATTGTTGGAACAAGGCTTTCGTCTGAGTTGCTGGATTCCAATTATCCATAATCACCTTAATATGGAATTGGCCTCTGGTGCAGATCTTACAAAGTTCAGAAGTGTTCCACCTCCAATTGTTGTGTCCGTTAGTGCCCGACGCCCTCTCTCCACCCTCCTTACCTCTCTGGCGCCTCCCTCTCCGTCCACGGGAAGATTGGCTGCCGCGGTGTCCATTTGCCAATTACCCTCTGGCGTTCCCGGACCGGCTCGATGCAGTAATCGCCATGTTACCTGGAGGCCTAGGGATGTGCGTGCGGCCTCGATTTAAGTACCGGCATTGGCGGGAACCTCGGGGGCGTCCCCTGAAGATGAATTTGCTAACACATCGAGTTAGCAAGGACACGGATTGAAAACGGACTTGTTTTGTCTGTCTAAGCTACTCTGCCTCCCCGGACTTACCAGAGGTACCCACTCCTCGGGGGCCTCGCTCTCTCCTTGTTTTTTCAGGTGACAGTCTGGAACCGGTATTCGCTCCTCGAGGGCCCTCATCCCAAACTTCCTTCGTATACTCTTCTGCCTGGAAGTCTTCACTACCAACTATGGGCTTTATTTTCCAATATCGCATTGGTAACGCATTAGGGGGCGTTACCAATGCAAATGAGGCTTCTTTCGTGCAGTGGGGAAAAATCGCGTGCAGCGATGTTTTCGCCATTCACGAAAACAGTAGCGCCGCACACGATGTTTTCCCAGTGCACGATGATTCTTTCAGAATTTTGCCTATGCCCTACATAGGTATTTTAACCCCTATGGGAGGGCCACCTACTAACTCGGGGTGGGGATTAGGTATGAGCGTCGGGGGTTGGGGGCCACTTTCGCATTCCACATGAGACCTACGGACAGAACAGTGGTCTCTAGTGCAGATTTGCTGGCCGTCGGAGTGAGGACGCTCACTCCAAGCGGAGATTTGGCCAACATTCTCTCCACCTAGCATGTTGTTGCCCAGGTAGAGTGTCCATCAAGCTAGGTAGAGAGAACGTTGCCCAAACCACTTCTTGGAGTGAGCGTCCTCACTCCGACAGCCAGCAAATCTGCACTAGAGACCACTGTTCTGTCCGTAGGTCTCATGTGGAATGCGAAAGTGGCCCCCAACCCCCGACGCTCATACCTAATCCCCACCCCGAGTTAGTAGGTGGCCCTCCCATAGGGGTTAAAATACCTATGTAGGGCATAGGCACTATAGTAAGTCTCTCTCTCTCTCTCTCTCTCTCTTCTCCCCCCCCCCCCGAGCCTGAAACAGGCTGTCCGGAACTATCGTGGATGGCGGTAATCCTTTTCAGGCCCGTAACGCAGTCCATAACGCGAGGTTTGAGTTGTAGTTATTAGCCGCGCTAACACTGCGGCTGTTTCGCCGCACACGATACACAGGTTCCCGCTTTACATATGCTCCGCCCCCTGAATACCAAATAACTAATTTGCATTCGCAAATCGCGTTAACAGCTGTTAACGCGATTTGCGAATTTATCGCACGCGGTAAAGTGCTTGGAAAATGAGGCCCTATCTCAGCTACATCAGTGAGTTACCATCGTTCTCTCTGAGCTTTCCCTGGAACCAGGTACTCGCTCCTCGAGGCCCTATACTTTCCAGCTCCTGGGCTTCATTGGGACATTGTGTGAGTGTTACATCTGCATACCTTGCCTACTCACTATATCTCAGTCTCTCTTCAGCTCAGCCTCCAGGGATCGCTGTTCCAGTATCTGAGGGACTACAGTCCAGCCAGGCTTGCCATCTCTGGTGGTTCAGTATACTGTCTAATAAAGAACTAGTGTGTTTGTCTTCTAACTCTGAGCCTGACTGGTGGTCCCTCTCGGGGTCATTCCCCGGGGGCATGGTCATCTGCCACTGGTCCAAGGATCCACCCTCAACTATCTGATTGCTCCTCCCATCAGATCAATAACAGATTGCTAACTCCAAGCAGACTGTTAATTCTGAACTGAACACCAGTATCCAGCCAAAGAGCATATTAGGCCTTGGACCAAGTGGCAGAATTAATGAAAACTTTCTTTACCTCTCTGGCTTCTAATTATAAGGAGGTTATTCTCCAACCTCTCCTTTCTAAGATTGTATGATGGGAAGCTAGGAAAGAGAGGTCACCCACACCGAGATACAGAGAATTCATCCTCCATGCATAATGGCCTACCACTTTCAAATTGAGGGTAGGTCACTCTACATTCATCCATTTAGTATCCAAATTCATCAAAGGCTTATGGCATACTAATCCTCCAGTTGTCAAACCTCATATTCCATAGAACCTGAATGTGGTTATGGCATAACTATGAAGCCTCTGCTTGAACCATTTGAATTGATTTCTTTCAGATTTCTCACATGAAAATTTTATTCCTAGATTGCAATTACATCAGCCAGTAGAATCGATGAGTTCCAGGCTTTAGTTCATTACTTTCCTTGAATGCAGTTCTTTCACAATAGAGTGGTTATCCACATGCATCCAAAATGTTTACCAAAGATGGAATCAACTTTTCACATCAGTCAAGCCATTAGCTTACATACGTTCTTTCTGAGGCTATTTGCACATGAAGGTGAAAAGTCCCTTCATTAGACTAAAAGAACCTGGGCTTACTACAAGAAAAGAACCTAACCACATTGTTACACCTCACAACCATTCATCTCTTATGATCCTAGCCTACAGGCCGATACAGTACCTACAGGCCGATCCTAACCTACAGGCCAATACAGTACCTACAGGCCGATACAGTACACTGTTAACCGGCATTTGGACGTGCGTTTTCGACGCGCTAGCTTTACCCCTTATTCAGTAAGGTGTAATAGCGTGTCGAAAACGTGCATCCAACCCCCCCACCCCCGGAGACTAATAGCGCCCGCAACATGCAAATGCATGTTGATGGCCCTATTAGTCATTCCTGCATGATATAGTAAGTAAAATGTGCAGCCAATCCGCACATTTTACTTTAAGAAATTAGCGCCTACTCAAAGGTAGGTGTTAATTTCTGCCGGCGCTGGGGAAGTGCACAGAAAAGCAGTAAAAACTGCTTTTCTGTGCACCCTCCGACTTTTTGGACAGGCGCGGCGGCTGTCAGCGGGTTTGACGAGCCCGCTGACAGCCACGGGTTCAGAAGCTGGACATCGGCAAAATTGGACACTGGCAAAATTGAGTGTCCGGTTTTCAACCCGCGGGCCCATTTAAAAATTTTTTTTTTACTTTTTTTTTTTTTTAACTTTTGGGACCGTCTGAGGCCCCAAATGTTAAAAAAAAAAAAAAAAAAAAAAAAAAGTAAAAAAATAATTTAAAAAATATATATAAGTTCAATACAAGCATAATTTATTAATTTTGAATCAGGTTAAAGGTATGTGCACATTTTTTAAGTGCTTTAAAAAATTGAAAAATTATTTAAAGTTTTTGTTTTACACATTGATCACAGCTTAATTGAATGGAGGATGGTGGTTAATGATCAAAGCACACTAGATCCATTACCGGGAGCTAATGTTTATAGTTTATAGTTTATTAATTTTTATATACCAACATGTCGGGGTGCCATCATATCAGTTTACAATAAATAAACTAAAAAATAATAAAATCACATCACAATACAGCTGAAATAATGCTAAAATAAAAAATGATAAAACTAAATATAAATAAGTTCTAAAATTCAATGCTAAAATTACATTAAATACTTACAAGAATATATACTAAAATAATTGCTTACATTAATCTACTCTAAAATCAGCATTAAATAATATATCACATCATAAAATAAATCAAGGCATTGAAAGTCTAGTTACTTTCAGTGTAAGCACATTTGAAAAGCCAGGTTTTTAATTCTGCCTCAAATTTTTTTTTCTATCTGCCCGGAGTCGCAATTCTACTGGTAGGGAGTTCCATAATTTCGGGCCTGCGATTGTCACTGCCCTATCTCTGACCTCTGTTAAATGTGTGAATTTTACATTTGGGATTGTCAGCAGATCCTTGTTAGCAGATCTCAGATTTCTTTGAGGTACGTGTAGTCAGATTGTGCTGTTCAGCCATTCTGTTTGATCAGCGTATAGTATTTTATGTAGGATGCAAGCTGCTTTATATTGGGAGTGATATGTGATTGGCAACCAATGTAATGAGATCAATGTTGGAGTTATATGATTGTACTTTTTTTTACCTGTCAGACTTAGTTTTTGGGTACTTGCCAGGTTCTTATGGCCTGGATTGGCCACTGTTGGAAACAGGATGCTGGGCTTGATGGGCCCTTGGTCTGACCCAGTATGGCATTTTCTTATGTTCGTATGAATTCTTACGGCCACATTTTGCAATACCTGTAAAGGTCGACTTATGGTTTTTGGGAGTCCTAAAAGCAGTGTATTGCAATAATTTACATTGGATAAAATCAATGATTGTAAAACAGTCCTAAAACCATTTTTTTTTCAGTAACAGTTTTAATTTACGTAGGGTCATGAGTTTATAGTATCCTTCTTTTAGTTTCGCTGCTATGTTTTTTTTTTAAAGTTTAGCTCAGTATTTACTGTAATTCCAAGGTCCCGAAGGAATGTGGTGGATGTAATTTTTACGTTAATTTCTAAAAGTAAAGGGGGTATTATATCATGTTTTAATTTCCGTCCTAATAACAATATTTCTGTTTGTCCACATTTAACACTAACTTTAAATGGGACAGCAGTGGTTTTAATGCATTTAGATATATTGTGATAATGTTGAGTGCTTTTTCTAATTTATCGTCAATGGGTACGAGGAACTGAATGTCGTCAATGTACATATAGAAATTTAGCCCTGCCAGTAAAAAACATATGGGTAACAAATATATATTAAACAGTTGCCGAAATGGCATGTAGAATATATGAAACCTACAACCCTGTCCATCATTTCTTTACATATTTTTCCTTAAATATTTGTTTAGCATTTTTTCAGCTAAAAGCGTAATTTTTAATGTCTTTGGTTTTTTTTTATCATGTAGTTTGGAGGCGAAGATATCTGGGATTATGCATTATGGGCCATATTTTCAAAGGGTTACGCACGCCGGGCCTATTTTTAAAAGGCCCAGCGATGCGTGTAAAGCCTGCTGTGTTTGGGATCGTGCGCCGCAGTTGGCAGCACGCGCAACTTATTTCAGCCCCAGGGCTGAAGTAAGTTTTGAAACAAGGAAAAGGTAGGGGGAAAGGGCGGGGGAGGGAAGTTCCCCCCCGAAGTCGCTCTGATTTCGGAGTGGCCTTGGAGGGAACGGGGGAAGACAGCGCGTCTCGGTGCGGGCTTGGCACATGTACACCGTGCGTGCTCCTTTTAAAATCTATCCCTATAGTTACGTCAGTGGCTCATCTGAGAGCAAAACCTGTTGAATACATCTGCAAAGCTGCACAGTGCACTCCCATTACTGTCTGGACAATTTATGAAAAAGTGATAGAAAATTTGGGCAAGCATTTCTGCATAGTCTGATCACCCAGTAGTCTACTCTCCATGGTAGAATACAGGTTGCTTATTCAGTAAATGCTCTGCTGCAGTCCTCCACTTGGGTCTCCCCACAAGTCAAGGCTAATTCAGTCCTGCTTGTCAACAGAGAAAGCAAGTTTACCTACCATAAATGGTGTTCTCTGTAGACAGCAGGATGAATTAACCATGCTAAATTCTCACCTATGTCCTTGGATAGTCAACTGCTTAGCTAGACTTCGCTCCTCGTGAGGAGGCTCACGAGGCAATGCCCGAGTGGAAAATCCCGCACATGCTCAGCTGAGCAAAATCTCCATGATCTTAGAGAAAAAGGTCCATTCAGTTCTGTTGGATGACATCACTCATGAATAAGTCATCCTACTTTCTATGGAGAACACTGTTTATAGTATGCAAACTTGCTTTTCCCACACAGTGCCTGTTGACGAATAAAGCAGGGTAGTTGCTCTGGTTTTTTTATGCTTAGGTTTTCGATTTCTTTGTTAGAATGCCCAGAACTATTAGTGTATGTGGGTGTGTTAGAAGGGCAGTTGCCTGGGGCACTAGGCTGAGGTGGCACCAATGTGACCCCCTGCTGGAGCTTTCCCGCTATAATGACAGCAGTGGAAGGAAGCTTCGATGCAGTCTTTCTAGTGTAACTAGCCATGCTATTGGAGGGAGACCTTCCCAGTTGACAATGTCTTCATGAGTAGGGTCTCAGTTGTGTAATTGGAGGGGGCCCAACACTGTTTAGCTTTGCAACAGTCCTGAGGCCACCCAATAAGTCCTGTCTTAGAACCAGCCATATTCTTTGTGCCATCTGTAGTTTTACTTCTCAGCTGTTTCCAACTCAGATCTAGCTCTTGAATTATTTCAGACACATTCAGAAAAATATCCTCATCAATAGTTGTTTGTTTTTTTTAAGTTCATTCCTCAATATGGGGCGGATTTTAAAAGCCCTGCTCGCGTAAATCCGCCCGGATTTACGCGAGCAGGGCCTTGCGCGTCAGCGCGCCTATTTTCCATAGGCCTGCCGGCGCGCGCAGAGCCCCAGGACTCGCGTAAGTCCCGGGGTTTTTTGTCGGGGGCGGGCCCGGGGGCATGGCCGCACCCTCCGGAACCGCCCCCGGGTTGCGTCTCGGCGCGCCAGCAGCCTGCTGGCGCGCGTGGATTTACTTCTCCCTCCGGGAGGCGTAAATCCGTGGACAAAGGTAGGGGGGGTTTAGATAGGGCCGGGGGGGGGGGGTGGGTTAGGTAGAGGAAGGGAGGGGAAGGTGAGGGGAGGGCGAAAGAGAGTTCCCTCCGAGGCCGCTCCGATTTCGGAGCGGCCTCGGAGGGAATGGAAGCAGGCTGCGCTGCTCGGTGCGCGCCGGCTGCCCAAAATCGGCAGCCTTGCGCGCGCCGATCCTGGATTTTAGAAGATACGCGCGGCTACGCGCATATCTACTAAAATCCAGCGTACTTTTGTTTGCGACTGGTGCGCCAACAAAAGTACACGAACGTGCATTTTTTAAAAATCTACCCCTATATGTATATGGTATTTTATTGTTGTAAGTTGCCTTGGGTCCTTCTTTGGAGGGTGGCGTGTAAATTGAAATTGAAAATGAAACAGAGGATGTGTAGCTTTTGCAGATCTGGACTAATAGATGTTGCTTGTTCAAAGAAAAAAGTGCTTGTAAACAGCATAAGCTATGTAGAGTATGGAGGCAAGGAACACACTTGAGACAGCTTTCATCGCAGGCAGGAAGAGAAGGGAAAGGGCTGAGCCCTCACGAGGCTCTTCCTTTTATTGTACATTCATACAAAGGCAGATGATGTGTCATTACATGATTGGCTACTTTCCCATAGCAACAGACGAGTCCCTACACTATTGGCTTTGGCTCAGGGGGTGTGCACGGATCATTTCATTGGCTGCTGAAATCTATACCTCCTGACTTTGTCCTGCCTCTGACTAGGGAACACCCAGCCCCTCCCCCAGGAATTCAGGGCTAAGCACAAGCCAGAGAAATACATGATGTCAGGTATCCTTTCCCAGGCAGAGACTTAAGCACAAGTGATGCTTTTATTCAGGCAAAGGTCAGGGAGAAGGGAAGTTAAGTGTTTAAACCCTGAAATGGCTTGCTGGCAAGCGCATATTTCCCACAAAGCTTAAGAGCTGAATGTTCACATAATAAGTTCTTATACGCTTGCAAATTCATTTTTGGGGTACCAAGAGTGCAACATATTAATATACGTAATGCATTGAGAATGCAAGTTTGGATGTTTATACCTTTCTGAATATAGATAATTAAGTGATTAATGCATTTTTAGAAAGCAGAGAACTTGCTTGAAACTTGAGTATTTGTTTCTTCATCCCCCTTGGTTTGAGATCATTACTTTGTATCTTCTGCATATTTATTTCAGCAAGAGTTTCTAGTAATTTAATGGCCAAATCTCCCTTTAGTACTGAGGTATAAATTGGTTGGATCTAGCTTCTTGTTTCTTCTTTTTATGGTACAGTGATTTATCAGTTAAAGCATGTAACTAATGAAATTAATAGGTAAATTGATAAAGGAGAACCTAATTTTTAGTGCTTTTTTTAAAACTATGAATTTTGTGCTTAGAAAATGTTAAATGAACATCATTGGAAATGTAAGCGCTCCCTGTATCCACAGAGGAAATACAACATGGACAGTAGCACTGGCAGCCTCTCTTCATTACTGCTCCAGAGTTCTCCAGACATGTTCTGAAAAGCATTATGGATAAAGGCTTTTCAGTAATAGTAATAATGAATAGTAATAATTACTAGTAATAGACATATCTTAGAACTTGAAAAAGAGTAAAGGTAGCACAAGCTTTTTGATCTGTGCCACCCCAAGATCTTTCTAAATTTTGAAGTCATGAAGAATGTGTGATTATCTTAAGTCTTATTTAAGGCTATTTTTACTTACTCCATCAGCAATGTAAATGCTCATTTGAAGCAAACAGATTTAGATCCTTTAAATATATTAAATTAGATGAATTTCCAATTTAATTTTATCCTACATGCAATCAGGAAAGTGTTTTTGCTAGCTATAAGGATACATTTTTCTTACACTGTCTCATGTTAACTTATTTGGGGGAGAATTTAAATCAGTGCAACCAAGACACAGCAAGTACCATAATCTTCATTGCATAAAAAAGAATTGCATGCAGGACCTGTTTTGCTTTTCAAGCATAAGTCATAGTGAGACTTCAGACAGAATATGATATATTGGTTTGGTTTACTGCACTTCTCACACAGAGCTAGAAGAAAATACAACAAAGAACTACTAAGTAGGGACATTGCTGTTTATTCATTCTTTCAAGGTCAGAAAATCGTGTTTATGCTAAGTGATATCTACTTAATAAGCAGCTTGAAGATCAGAAATATTTAATTTTAAAGAGGAACTATTTTCTTGTCAATGCAAGGTGATTAGGTTTATGTTATGCTACATCTTTAGATGCTTTAAAGTTAGAATATTTACATATATGTATTAATGATTTATTATCCACCTTCCTGAAAGAAAATTCGCACACAACAACTTAATAAGGTAGAAGAGCAGGAAAGTCCATACAGTCAGGGCTTTATAGATGGAGCATATAATGTTTTGCTTATAAATTCTTAGGTGCATGCATCAGCTGTAAAGATTTAAATTGAAGAGAGGATGATAAAAAAAAATAAATAATAATAATAGAGAGTGGTAAAGTCCAAGGGGTATTTGAGATGCCGGGTCTAACTAACATATTAGTTTATTAGCAGACACCACCAAGTCAGATCAGTCATTTACCCAAGAAGAAGGAGCAATCACTTTTCCAAATATTCAGCTTGCAGATAAAATGGCAGACAGAGAAAAAATGATCTGATAATGACATTTAAACTAGACTAGGCAGAACCCCAACATTGGTTGATGATTCGGCAATACCTGCATCGAGGACAGGGAAACTTGGGTGTACTTATCTTGAGCTCATGCTCATTTTTGGCTAAAATAGCTCACAACTTGGGGATAACTCTGACTTTCATCACACAGGAAGGCAGCAGGCTCTGCCATCACTATTCTTCCATTTCTGACCCTGATAGTGTGGATGTTGAATGCACAGTAGTGTCCTCCTTGCTTCTTCCGAAGGAGATGGAGGATGTGCTGATTCGAGCTAGAAAGCTATCAACAAGAAGATCTTAGTTTCAACTGAAAGAGATTCTTGACTTAGTGTGAAACCAGACACCTGGATCTCTTTTCTTGTGGCCTGAAGGACTTGCTTTAGTATCTATTTTTCCTTTTGTCCTTAAGTCTTAGCATCTCTTCAGTCAAAGTTCATCTCAGCACCATTGTTGTATATCACCATCAGGTGGAAGGGGTCTGATCTCTCTTCACCCTTTGGTATCCAAATGTTTGAAAGGGAAGTGACATTCCTGACTTCCAGAGGCTATAAGGTTAAAATCAATAACAAGGAATCCTCTCATACTAACGCCCCATTCGGAGTTCCTCAGGGTTCCTCCTTATCGCCCAACATCTACATACTCCCTCTCTGCCATGTCCTCTCAAATCTAAAACTTAAGTTCTATATATATGCCGACGATGTACAAATTTTAATCCCCATATCCAGGTCACTGGACTCTACACTCAAACTATGGAACTCCCATTTACAAACGATCAACCACCACCTTTCAAGCATTAACCTGGTACTCAACACTTCCAAGACTGAACTAATGCTAATCACCCCAGAAGGCAGTCCCTTTCATAACCAGCTGCATCCTAACATACAAATAACCCACGCCCAAGATCTTGGAGTTATAATAGATAGTCATTTGAATTTAAAACAGTTCATAAAACATACAACCAAGAGAGTGCTTCTACAAGCTTCAAGTACTCAAAAATCTCAAACCGCTCCTATTCCATTACGATTTCAGATCTGTCCTTCAAGCCATTCTTTTCTCCAAGATAGACTACTGCAACTCCATCTTGCATGGTCTACCGACTTCTACTTTAAAACCTCTCCAGTTGCTCCAAAATGCAGCGGCGAGAATTTTAACAAATACTAATCGAAGAGCGCATATCTCCCCCGTCCTAAAAGATCTTCACTGGCTCCCAGTAAACTTCAGGATCCTTCATAAATCACTGACAATTATCCACAAAAATATTCACCATCAGACTCCATTAGATCTCGACGACCAGACCCTTAAGAGATGCCTACAAGGGATCCCTACATGTTCCCTCAATCAAAATTGTTCACCACTCTAACATCAGAGACAGGACATTCTCTATCACAGGACCTGCCATCTGGAACGCCATACCTCCAGACCTCAGGCAGGAATCCTGTCTACTAACTTTCAAAAAGAAACTAAAGACATGGCTATTCTACCAAGCCTTCCCAGCCACTAGCCCAACAGCCTGATTTAAAATTATCATATCATTTATGTAAATAAACATATCGCTCATGTAAATAAGCCCGATTTAGAATTATCGTATCGCTTATGTAAATTAACAAACGTTGATCTTGCCTACAAGTCATCATGAGGCCCCTGCCTCCCTCCCATACTCCATTGTATATAGTAATTTATTGTATATAGTAATTTATCTTTCGTTCTCCCCCTCTTTTTTTTCCTTCTCCCAGTTAAGGCAACCTTGTTGTAATGTAACTTTCATACGCTCTCAAAATGTCACTTGTTGAAATGTTGGTTATAATTCTGCTTAGTTCGATGTAAACAGAGTTGATTTGATCTATATCAAGAAAGTCGGTATATAAAAGCCTTAAATAAATAAATAAATCTTCAGTGCCTTGGTATTTCAATGTAGTCTAAGCTCCACTTATGAAACCTGCTCTTGGGCTTGAAGTTTCTCATCTGAATTGCATTATTTCTCATGACCAATGCTTCAGCATAAAGAGTAAGTCTTCTACAGGCTCTGGTTTCATAGCATGTAATAAAAATGTTCCACCATTATAGCTCAATGGGAAATGCATATCAATAATATATACCCCACCCAAGTATAATTCTGCCAAATAATCACTATAAATGACCATTGTACTAGGCATCACCAGGAATGCTATGCACGTTTATTTTATTTATTTATTTATTTAGAGATTTTTATTTACCGCGGTACGTATAGATATACATCACCTTGGTTTACAGTAAACATAAATTTTAGCAACAGGCTTTACATTAAACAGTTTATACCATAAGTAAACAGTAAATAAATATAAATTAGTAACAGATTTTACAAATAACCGTTTTAAAGAGTAAGTAAACAATTCGCAGCTTGAGGCTTTACATAAATCAAGTTTCCATAGACCAACATATAACTACTATAACTATAATAAACCAAGTATGTTTAACTTGAGAAATAAAACACGATAGTAACTTAAGCCATAAATCTGTTGGAGGTAACATTATGAAACCTGCATCTGTTGGAGGTAACATTATGAAACCCACATCTTATTTCCATCTGCATTACAAATAATCATAGGTCACTGTTGTCTTTAGTGTCTTTCCCAACCCCTCTCGCTTTTGAAAATTTTTCTTTTCCAATTTAAAAATGTAAATTTTTGTACTTATCTTTTAACATAGTCTATTCTAAAGTCTCTTCTGCACATTCATTTTTCAACTGTGTTTAAAAGGCAGTTGGCCACTTGTAAACTGTAATATCCAATGCCTTAGTGTCTATATCTCTGTTATTACTGACATAGATTCATGTTTCAAACACAATGTTCTTCCTCAAGAAATGTCAGATATCAGATCCTGTAAAGCAAATATAAAATATTGAACTTTCTAGTGGTTTGATTGCTACCGGACTCTCTTCAGATGCCTGTTAAATCGGCAGTGATAACTTTGGATTCACTTTGAGAACTGATGGAGAATTTTGCCAAGATTTTCTGTATCCAAAGTGGACTTGGTCATCTCCAAATTGGATCCTGTGGTGGTGCAGCATGAAAGTTCCATCCAAGAACATTCTAGGCAACTTACAGCTGTTCAACAAGAAATTGTGAAAAACCAGATGGTCCAATCTACTTCTATTCTGGACATCGGAGTTTTATCTTGTTGGCTCGAATTGATGGAAAATTCTTCTCGTCAGTTGAATCTCAGAATTTTGAATTTTCCTAAGATAAGTGAACTCCCGAAGGTTACCTTAAAAAAATATTTCCACCAAGTTCTGGGTATTCTACTTGAAGAATCTCCTCCTATAAGTAAATTAACCTTTTTGCCATCACCTGTTTCTGAGAGTCCCCCCAACAGGGAATCAGTTTCCCCCTTTGAATCTCACAGATTTTCTTGAGTCATCTGATCAGGAAATAATAGATCTACTTTTCTTGGGTCTTTTGTATCTGAATCGAATCTTTCTAAAATGATGTCCTTATATTTTAGGAACTTAAATTCTTCATTTCATTGGCAAAATTTGTGTATTTTTCCTGATATTTCTAGATCTACCCAGTTAAGAAGGAAAGGGTTTTTTTTTTTAGCTCTCAGGAAAGATACCCTTGACTTAGGAGCTTCTTTAGTATTACATTACCCTTGTAAATGTCTTAAGTTTTGGTCAGATACTTTTGTTTTCTTTGCTTCTGAACAGCTACAATCTTTCCTTAATGCTAGAAAAATAATTACTTCTTCTCCAGTTCTGCTTAATCCTTAGTTATTTATTTTTTTTTATTTATTTATTTTATTTAAAAGGTTTTATATACCGACAACCGTTTGCACATCGTGTCTGTTTACAGATAACTTAAAACCACGGAATAATTAGGCATAGCCTTTACAAAGAACATAGAACAGTCAAAATAACAAGCAGAAAACTGAATAAATGGTTGTTGGGTTCGGAATGGGGGTAACAATAAGTTGGGAGAGGAGGATAAATAAATAACAGTAACAGCGAGAAAAAGCTATGTACAGGTTCAACAAATACATTCAGTGCGATTAATGAGCAGAGGAGTTGGTAAGCAAGGGTGAGGAGGGGTAGGCTTGTAGGAAAAGCCAAATTTTGAGTTTTAATTTGAGTCTTAATTAATCAGTGTCAGGGGTCCTTACTTACTATTTGCTTTGTCTTGTTTGTTTTTTTTCCCTTACTTACACCCTGGATTTACATCCCCTTTTTCTAATGTTTCTTATTAGTGGGGACAGACAATATTGATATCCTATGTTTGTTTCTTGATTGTCGCATTTGATCTAATGGTATATGTATTATTGTGGTTTACTATAGTTTTCTTTTTTCTTTTATGAAATCGTTTAATATCCCCACATTGCATGTGCAAAGATTTTTCATGCTTTGTATATTTAAAATTGCATAAATATAAAGTTTAAAAAAAAATAAAGTATTGAGCACTTCTAACTATAATCTTTATCTTGCCACCATATCCTGACCAAAGAAGCTAAAACTTAGTATTGTTCAGCCTCTGATTTTACTGCAAACTAGATGTAGGAAGTGATATTATTAGGCTACCTATTTGACGGGTACCTTTTTATGCATTGAAAAACATCTGAAGTACTTCAAATTGAGTACCAGTCTAACTCAGTGTCTGGATAAGAGAGGGAAACAGTATTTAAGCGGTATTTACAAAACTGCTTTCGTGGGTTTCATCGGTTGATGCAGTCTCCTTCCTGTGATGTATCTTTTACCATTTCAAAACCTCTGCATTTAAGATCCTGAAAAGTACATAAGAACATGTCATACTGGGTCAGACCAAAGGTCCATCAAGTCCAGTATCCTATGTCCAAAAGTTGCCAAGTTACAAGTACCTGGCAAGTACCCAAATATTAGATGAATAGATCCCAAGTTACTAATCCTTATTGATTAATAACAGTTTATGGACTTCTGCTTTAGGAACTATTCCAATCCTTTTTAAAATCCAGCTATACTAACTGCCGTAACCACATCCTCTGGCAATGACTTCCAAAGCTTAATTATGTGTTGAGTGAAAAATAATTTTCTCCAATTTGTTTTATATAAACTATTTGCTAACTTCATGGAGTGCCCCATAGTTCTTGTATTATTCAAAAGAATAAATAACTGATTCACATTTTCCTGTTCAAGTCCTTTCATGATTTTGTAGACCTCTATCATATCCCCCCTCAGCCGTCTCTTCTCCAAGCTGCACAATCCTAGCCTCTTTAGCCTTTCCTCATAGGGAAACCTTTCTCTGTGCTTTCTCCAGTGCAACTATATCTTTTTTGAGATGCAGCAATCAGAACTGCACACAGTAGTCAAGGTGAGGTCTCACCATGGAGCGATATAGAGGCATTGAGATATCCACCATTTTATTCACAATTCCTGTCCTCATAATTCCTAAAATTTTGTTTGATTTTTTTGACCGCCACAGCATACTGAGCCAATGATTTCAATGTATTATCCACTATGATGCCTAGATCTCTTTCCTGGGTGGTAACTCCTAATGTGGAACCTAACATTGTTTAACCACAACAAGGGTTATTTTTCCCTATATGCATCACATTGCACTTGTCCACATTAAATTTCATCTGCCATTTGGATGCCTAATCTTCCAGTCTCACAAGGTCCTCCTGCAATTTATCACAATCCACTTGAGATTTATCTACTCCGCATAATTTTGCGTCATCTGCAGATTTAAGCACATCACTGGTCTAACCCCTTTCCAGGTCATTTATAAATATATTAAAAAGCACTGGTCCTAGTACAGATTGCTGAGGCACTCCACTGTTTACCTTTTTCCACTTCGAAAACAGACCATTTAATCCTACTCTCTGTTCTCTATACCTCATCTGTGGGGGTGTATCTTAACGCAGCCAGGTGCCCCATGACACTATCTAGTGCAGCAAGTATCTGAATGTAATCTGTTTTGAAGTGCCAAAAAGTGGAATGTAAATCAAATAAATAAAAATAAACATGGATGGCAACTTTAAAACGAGCGCGTATGCGCCCAAGCACACCTCTGCTGGAATTTTAAATCATCCACACAAGGGCGCATGTATGATTTAAAATACAACTAACACACATATGTACGCTCCTTATTTTAAGTGGTTACACGAGGTAATGTTCGTGGATCCAGCAACCCCTATTATTCTGCCTTCTTTGTACAGCCAGCCTAAGGTGGGTTTGGAATCCTATCCATCCCCTCACCACATAACTGTATTTCCGGGGTCTTTGTAGTTCCTAGCCTGAAAAGTTTATTTTCTACTTCTTTATTTTTCCCAGGGGCTGCTCTCAAGTACCGTCTGTGCTGGTTCAGATGGCTGTGGTTCCTGGCCGCTTATAGTACAGTGTACAGCATACGTTGCAAAAGGTCATATTTGATCTTTTTATTTATTTTTTGGTTACCAACCTAAATATAGTATTGTACGTTTTTGAACGTGCCTATTTAGTAATTCCCACAGCTTCAGAACTAAATAAATTGAGTGACTGCAGGCTGGGTGTCATCAGGAAACTCTGCTAGCACATGTGTTAGGTAAGATAAAGACTTACAATAGTTCATATCATGGTAAAAGGTTTTGATTACAAATATGAGGGCTTGGGACAGGTGCCTGGGCAGATGGACACCCCCCCCCCCCCCTTTAGCATATGCTCCGGGTGTCTGGGGTAGCGTCATGTGGCTTGCCCATGCTTCCTGTGATGGATTGTGAGTGACGTCAGGGGGAAGGGAGGAAGTCAGACCATAGGTGGCGGGGTGATGACACTGGCCGGCTTTGAAATACGGTGGCTGAGCAGCACCATTTCCTTTTCCTTGCCGGTCAGTGTTGTGCTTGTTTGTCTGTGCAGCAAGTCATCCCATCCCTATAGTGTGTTGCATTCAATTGGAGCGGGTGATCAGGAGAGGACTCAGGACCAGATCGAGGGCATGTTACCACACCATAGCGGGGAGGCCCATTTGGGAGCCGCATGCGATGAGAGAGTGCAGCAGTCCTTAGGAGCGCAGTGGGGTGGCAGCATCGCAGCACAAGCACAGTGAGTTTTCTGGCAGGCAATAGCAGTCACCGCCTGGGAGGAGAGCCCTCACTGAAAAGAGGTGAGTGCGCACATCTTACCAGTTGGACCAAAACAAACATGAGCTGGAGCTGAACATGGTGGATCCATCCGTGGCCCATCGCTTATGTTCAGAAGTCCCCAGGTGCTATATCCCCCCAGATGCGACAAGAAAGGCCCGAGAGGGAAAGGAAAGAAGAACTTTGAGAGGCAAGCACCCATGGAGAATGTGAACAGGAGATCGACAAGGGCACAGACTGACAGCGAGGTAAAGTCTGGCCACAGAAGCAATAGCAGCAAAGATAGGCAGGGCATACAGAAATCATGCATGCCCAACCTCCAGAGTCAGTGCCAGAATTAAGGGACCAATCGGGGAGTACAGACAATTGCTCTTTGTCAGAAGACTTGAGGAATAAGATGGGAACTTGGCCCAGCCACAGCACCACAGAATATGCCGGAAGCAATGTGAGGTTTAGCCCATAGATAGAGACCCAGGCCAATGCCCCTTTCCAGAGTTTCCAGTGTGCGCCAAGCCCGGGGTGGACCCCTGGAGGACCAATACCTAATATGCAGCTGAGGCTGAAGTTCGCACTTCCACTATGGTGACGTTTCATTAGTAATGGTCAACAATCCCACCCAATGGTCCTTCCAACATATTGATACTATGGGATATACTCATACCCCCATTAACATTCCTGGGCTAATTGAGCGATGCTCAATTAGCCCAGGAGGTACCTCCCTGTGAGGTACATTGTGTGGTCCCTCCAGTGGGACCACACAATGTACCTCACAGGGAGCTGGGAATACCCACTAGGACACAGTGATGAGGACATCAATATAGCTACCAGAGACAACAGCACAAGTTAACAGTGAAACATCACAACCACACGATGACGCAAAACTGGAGTCACTGGATAGAAAGATAAATAATGCACCGAATGACAGTGAAAAGATGGCAGAGGAGACGTGAATTCAAAGGGTGAGTTGCCAAAAGAAACTGGTACAATGGCTAAGTCCAGTATGGAGGCCACAGCAAAGGCAAGCAAGAGATAGAAACAGAGGAAGTGTAAGGCCTGAGCGAGCTTGAGTTCAGGCAGTTCATCTGATTCTCTCTGGAGGTTAGCCAAAGCAGGCACACAACCATGGCCGAGGAGTCCAAGGGACCACTAGCCTTTACCCAGCTATCCCAGTTGTGGGAAAGTGTTCCCAAAGCCCTTCCTAAAAAGATCAAAGAGAGAACAAAGATAAATATATTTAGAATTGTGGAGGGAAGGAGGAAGGGTAAGAAAAGGAAGAATTAAAAAGGCGATGAACCACCAGGCTCGAACAAGAAGGTACCCAGAAATATAATTAATTGTTCCAGGGCATCCTTAAGAATGTTGAGCGTCATTGGACAAGACTATCCCATGCTGTACGGTCCCATGTTGACTCATGCCAACATTATTCTAGAAGCCTACAAAGAGTACGATGGTTAGGCATGGCTCAACTATGATGAGCGATTCAGACACAAGTTGGAGGAAAATTATTTTATGTCGTAGGGTACTCAAGATATGGGTTTATGGCTTAAGCAGATGATCAACAAGGCCATAGAGACCTGAGTAAAGGTGCGGCCTTTGCAAAACAAAAATAAAATAAATAAAAGGTCAACAGGTGGCACACGTGGCATCGTCTGTCTTTGCACTGGCTGGTGGCACTTCTTGGTGATATAGCAAATCATCCTGCAGCTTTAAGGACTGCAAATTTTGACATATCTGTTTGCTTTGCTCTGATCCACACCATGCAAGCAAATGCACAAAAAAGAACCAGCAGGGAATTCTACTGGAAACATTCTAGGTTCTACTAGAGCATACTAGGTTTTGCAAAACTCCATACCCCATAAATTTCACCACTTTGATTGGCTGGTTAAGTCCTAAAGAAAAGAGAAGCTACCAAACTGGAGGATAGTTTCTGCAAAGGGTTTAGAATCCCGTTTCAGCGTCCAATATATGTTACCAATCCAAACAATGCACCCTCAGTGGCCAATCATGCAGATGGTTTGACAGAAACTGGAAGTTGAATTGGCTTTGGACAGGATGGATGGCCCTTTCCAGCATCCACCATTCGACAAGATTTTACTTTTGCCAATGGCAGTTATACCAAAAAAGGAACCAGGCAAATTCAGGAGCATACAGAATTTGTCACACCCCCACAGCACATCAGTGAATGACTGGTTGCCATTAGAGGATTGTATTGTTCAGTACACATCATTCAACATTGCAATAACTATATTTTAAGAGTGCAGCAGGTGGAGCTTGGATGGCAAGATTTGATATTGAGTTGGCATTTCAGTTCTTGCCTGTGCATCCAGATAGCTTCCCACTGTTAGGTTTCAAGTTTTGCAGCATGTATTATTTCAACATGTGCATGCCAATGGGATGTTCAGTTTCTTGCATCAATTTTGAGCTATTCAGTTCCTTTCCACACTGGGTTCCTGCGCAGAAGACAGGACTAGAGAACATCACACATTATCTGGATGATTTTCTCTGTCGGGCTGTGGGATACAGATGCATGCACATTTTTGTTATAAACGTTCCAGGACATTGCAGAGGAGTTTGGAGTGCCATTAGCTCATGTTAAAACAGAAGGGCCCATTACAGTGCTTATCTTTTTAGCGATAGAATTGCAGTCTGAGAGAATGTTATCCAGATTATCTGAGGTTAAGCTGGAAAAGCTATGGTGTCTCCTACTCCAGGCCTTGCAGGCTAAGAAATTGACTTTAACAAGCATTCAGTCTCATTGGTTCACTAAACTTTGCATGCAATGACATCTCTATGGGGAGAGTCTTCTTGAGGTTGGTGGTGAGAATGAAGGGCATCAGCAGACCACATCATTTCATCAGAATCACAAAGTCTGTCTGGAAGCCATAGGAAAATGTGGGAGGGAGGTTCTGGAAGCCAAATCTATGATTTTAGGTAGAAAGCTGGAATCCAAGAACCTCCAGGGTGGCATTCTCTGAAATGCTCCCTTTTCCACTTGCAGGTCCCCAGTGGCAGGCAGAGCTTTGAGTCTCAATGCGTGGATGAGACAATGGTGCAGGGTAGAGGGATTCAGTTTTGTAAGGAACTGAACAACCTTTTGGGGAAGGGGGAGAATTTTCCGAAAGGACAGGTTCCACCTTAACCACTGGCGCACTTTTAAAAAGGAGATAGAGCAGCTTTTAAACTAGAACAAGGGGGAAAGCTGACAGTCACTCAGCAGTGCATAGTTTGGAGGAATGTATCTTTGAAGGATACTAATGAAAAAGGAGAGATAGGGCATCTGAACAGAGAGGTTCCAATAATAGCAAAAGTAGTCCATGTGCCTATAAGTAAAGAATCACCTGAGCTATAGAATTCCGAATTATCCTTATCAACTGAAAAGCAGGTTGTTAATACAAAGAAAAAAATTCACTTTGAAATGCCTGTATGCCAAAAGTCTAAGAAGTAAGATGGGAGAGTTAGAGTGTACAGCAGTGAATGATGAGATAGACATTATTGGCATCCCAGAGACCTGGTGGAAGGAGGATAACCAATGGGACAGTGCTATATCAGGGTGCAAATTATATCGTAATGATAGGGAGGATCAACTTGGTGGGGCTGTGGCACTTTATATTCGGGAAGGTATAGTTTTCAACAGGATAAAGATCATACAAGTGACTAAATGCTCAATATAATCTATATGAGTGGAAATCCCATGTGTGTTGGATAAGAGTATAGTTATAGCAGTATAGTACTGTCCACTTGGCCAAAATGATCAGACAAATGATGAAATGCTAAGAGAAATCAGGGAAGTTAACCAGTTTGGCAGTGCAGTAATAATGGCAGATTTCAGTTACCCCAATATTGACTAGAGACATAAAGTTCCTGGATGGAATAAACGATTGCTTCATGGAGCAATTGGTTCAGGAACCAATGAGAGAGGGAGCTATTTTAGATTTAATTCTTAGTGGCATGCAGGATTTGGTGAAAGAGCTAATGATGATGGGGGCCACTTGGCAATAGTGATCATAACATGATCAAATTTGAACTAAAGACTGAAAGGGGGACAATATGTAAATCTACAGCTCTAACACTAAATTTTCAAAAGGGAAACTTTGATAAAATAAGGAAAATAAAAAAAAAAACCAACTGAAAGGTGCAGCTGCAAAGCTTAAAAGTATACAACAGGCGTGGACATTATTTAAAAATACATCTTGTCTGCACTTCTAAGATTGTATTCCACGAATTAAGAAAGGTGGAAGGAAGGCAAAATGATTACCGGTATCTTTAAAAGGTGAGGTGAAAGAGGCTGCTTTTAGCCAAGAAAACATCCTTCAAAAATTGTAAGAAGATCCATCTGAAGAAAATAAGAAAAAGCATAAGCATTGTCAAGTTAAGTGTAAAACATTGATAAGGCAAGCTAAGAGAGAATTTGAAATGAATTTGGCTGTAGAAGCAAAACCTCATAATAAAAACTTTTTAAAATATAACCAAACCAAGAAACCAGTGAGGAAATTGGTTGAATTGTTAGATGACCAAGGGATTAAACGGGCTCTTAGGGAAGCTAAGGCCATTGCAGAAAGACTAAATGAATTCTTTACTTCTGTGTTTACTAATGAGAATGTTGGAGAGGTACCACTTCCACAGATGGTTTTCACGGGTGATGAATCAGAAGAACTGAACCAAATCATGTGAACCTGGAAGATGTAGTAGGCCAGATTGACAAACTAAAGAGGAGGAAATCACCAGGACGATGATATGGTTCTGAAGGAACTAAAAAATGAAATTTCAGATCTGTTAGTTAAAATTTGTAATCTATCATTATTTCATCCGTTGAATCTGAAGACTGGAGGGTGGCCAATGTAACACCAATATTTAAAAAGGGCTCCAGGGGTGATTCTGACTTCAGTGCCAGGAAAAATAGTGGTAACTGTTCTAAAGATCAAAATCACAGAGCATATAGAAGGACATGGTTTAATGGAACACAGCATGGATTTACCCAAGGGAAAATCTTGCCTCACAAATCTTCATTTTCTTAAAGGGGTTAATAAACATGTGGATAAAGGTGAATTGTTCGATGTAGTGTATTTGGATTTTTAGAAGGCGGTTGACAAGTCCCTCATGAGGGGCTTCTAAGACAACTGAAAAGTCATGGTTAAGGAGGCGTTATCCTTTCATGGATTACAAACTGGTTAAAAGACAGGAAAGGAGAATAGGATTAAATGGTCAGTTTTATCAGTGGAAAAGGGTAAACAGTGGACTGCCTCAGGGATCTGTACCAGGACTGGTGCTTTTCAATATATTTATAAATATTATGGAAAGGAATACGACGAGTAAGGTAATTAAATTTGTAGATGATACAAAATTATTCAGAGTAGTTAAATCACAAGAAGATTATGATAAATTGCAGGAGGACCTTGCGAGACTGGAAGATTGGGCATCCAGATGACAGATGAAAATTAATATGGACAAGTGCAAGGTGATGCATATAAGGAAAAACAACCCATGCTATAGTTACACGGTGTTAGGCTCCATATTAGGAGCTATCACCCAGGAAAAAGATCTAGGCGTCATAGAGGATAATACATTGAAATCGTCAACTCAGTGTGCTGCGGCAGTCAAAAAAAGTGAACAGAATGTTAGGAATTATTAGGAATGGAATGGTAAATAAAACAGAAAATGTCATAATGCCTGTGTATTGCTCCATGGTGAGACTGCACCTTGAGAACCATGTACAATTCTGGTTGCTGCATCTCAGAAAAGATATAGTTCACTGGAGAAGGTAAAGAGGACAACCAAAATAATAAAAGGCATGGAACCGCTCCCCTATGTGGAAAGGCTAAAGAGGTTAGGGTTGTTCAGCTTGGAGAATAGACTGCTGAGGGGGGATATGATGGAGGTCTTTAAAATCATGAGCAGTCTAGAATGGGTAAATGTGAATCGGTTATTTATTCTTTTGGATAAGGACTAGGGGGTATCCCATAAAGTCAGCAATTAGCACATTTAAACAAATTAGAAAAATTCTTTTTCACTCAGTTCACAATTAAGCTCTGGAATTTGTTGTCAGAGGATGTGGTTAGTGCAGTTAGTGTAGCTAGGTTTAAAAACGGTGTGGATAAGTTCTTGGAGGAGAAGTCCATTAACTGCTATTAATCAAGTTGACTTAGGGAATAGGCACTACTATTACTGGCATCAGTAACATGGGATCTACCTAGTGTTTGAATACTTTCCAGGTACTTGGTGCTTGGATTGGCTACTGTTGGAAACAGGATGCTGGGCTTGATGGACCCTTAGTCTGACCCAGTATGGCAATTTGTTATGTTCTTATGTTATTAAGACTGGGCCATATGTGTATCATTTCTTGACAAGTTCTATATGGCAAGAGACTTGAATATCAGGGAGTTGGGGATTTGTAGTTTATTGTCATGGCGCTTGGTGTGCCGATCCTTGGTATGCGTTATGGTTAGAGGAGGGGGTGACACAAATCATAACAATCTTGGAATTATTTTCCAAGTGGCTCTGGTTATCTGGAGTAGCAAGCTACAGAATAAGCAGATAATTATCTGGTATGACAATCCTGCTGTTGTTGAAGTAATCAACCAGACAGGTGACCTCGGTTGGTGGATTTATTATGAGAGGTGGGCCTCACTTGTTTGCAGCTTAACATGAGCATAAGAACAAGGCATTTACGTGGGATCAACAACAGCATCACATATTCTTTTTCACGTGTTAATGGGATTTATTTCGAAAACAGGTCCCGGAGGCAGACAAAACAGTAGTCCTGTTCTAGACCACCTTTGCAAGATTGGAGTAAAACCACACATGACTTGTTATAGAGATCTGTAATGCCTTCTACATGATCAGTGTATTGTAAGGCATATGAATAGATGCACAACTTCTTGACGGAGCAGGCATGGGTAGCAGGGCCTGTCCCCGTGGACCTAGTGATTCAATATATATCTCTGGCGAAAGATAATGGGATGTCTAAGGTTTCAGTCACCAACCAGTTGGCAAGACTGGCTTTCTTTATGAAAGCCCACGGTTAGGGAGACCCAACTAGGAACTTCATGGTGAGGAAAATGCTGACTGGTTGGGCAAGGAAAGTGGGGTATAGAAAAGACACATTACACATGAGTTATTGGTGCAGTTATGGTCCATACTTCCATTTATGACTCTGACTTTGAGGTTACGTTGTTTCATCTGGCATTTTCCCTCTCCTTTTTTGGGGTGATGTGGATGAGTGAGCTAGTGGCTGCATCCAAAAAGGATATGGGTCATAATGGCATCTTGAGACAATGTTTACATCATTGATCAATCCATATATATTATCCAAAGATCCAAAACTGACCAAATGGATCAGAGTGCCAAACTTTGCCTAAGACAGGTAGCATCGCAGCCCAGTTGCCTATTAAAGAACGTGCAAATTTACTTTGGTTTTCGGCCAGCGGGTGGGGACTATCTGCTGATTCATTTGAATGGGGTACCCCTTACCTAGATATCAGTTTTCGGCGATACTAAATGTAGCATTAAGCAAGTTGGGATTGGATACCAACAATTTCAATACCCATTCCTTCCAAACAGGGGCAGCCACCAGTGTGGCTCAAGCAGGTTTACATGCTAATGCAATACAAAGAATTGGAAGGTGGAAATCTGCTGCGATAGATGTTTTTATTAGGTTGGCTTGGGTGCATTTAGTTAATCATGCCAGTTAAACTCTCGTTACAGATTTGCCCCAGGGTTGACGAAGGATAGTCTGGATTGTCGGACATTCCTTCATCCACCGGGCAGCCAGAAGGTCATAACTCTATACTTAAGGACCTCATGTGGGTTTGGCCCCTCATTGCATTCTGATCTCATGGATGGGAAAGTGAGGCATATACTGGGAGCAGTTGTTACCACTGCTATGGTGCAGAAAGGATAATCCGTGAGACCCGTTGCCATTGTAATACATCTGTGAGGAAATGATTTGGGCACCATGTCTTGTAAGCAACTTATTTGCTCGATAAAAGCATGATATGGCTGAGTTAGCAGCCATGTTCCTGCGTGCATATTTGATATAGTCTGACATTATTCTGCAAATTAAGTGGTACGAGCAAAAATTATGGAAGCAGGAGCGAAAAAAAGTGACTAGACGAATTGGTGTGTGAATTCAGAGGTTGGGAGGGTAGCAGGTTTTACACGAGTGGGTAAACAATAGTTGCAAGGGTCTCTAGACAAGATAAAATTCATCTATTGGACATGGGATATGATTTGTTTTAATATCACTTTGCAAGGTGCTTTAGAGAAGTTGGTTTGTCAGGAACCAGGAGGCTACAGCTAAATGGTGTTGGGGGCATAAGACAAGTGAAACACTACCTTATGCCAGTGGCAGGGTACACAAGTGTGTGATGCTGTCTTGGAGGCCTGGGTGGCCCCCTTGCTTGGTAGCATGGTGGGGGAGGGGGCGGGGTCGTAAAAGGATGTCAGTCTTGCTTGTTTTACGGCGGATGGAAAAGGGATAAGCACCTAGGTTTTGGATACTGGTTACAGTTTGCCTCATGTGCTTATGGGTGGAAATGTTTTGTTAATGAAACTGTTTCATAATACATTTAGCTTTCTCTGTCTTATTTTTGAGGTATGGACATGTGTGAATAGAGATGAGGGTGGGGACAGGACAGTAATAGTATCTGCCAATATTAATTAAAAAGTAGAAATACTTTGTCTTAGGACAAAACTGGGAAATGAATCTACTCATAAGTGGTTGGAAGAGAGCCCAGAGCCAGGCAAGTTGAAACTCAGAGAAATAATGTTGGTGTAACTTCGTAGTAGTATGAACGAGGTAGCTACATCTTAGCAAAGAATATATTGCATTATTTTTCATATTTACAGGTACTTTTTATAACATGTTTCTTTTATAGTCATTTAAGTACCTCTACTGAATTTTAGCCATTCCCTGGTTTATCTTATTTTGACGTAGCTCGTTTATAGTCCTCCTATGGAACCATTCTTTTTTCTTTTCTTTTCTTTTTTTTTTTTTAATTAGCTCATCCAGTACACTACCTGACTTCACACATCATTACCCCTCATTAATGTAGATCATCTGAGTATATTGTACTGATACTGATTTATTGACTTCCGTACATTAAAAAAATGTTCAAGTATATTTTATTGAATATAGTTAATATCCATCTTCCATGACAAGAAAATTATTCACTTGCAACATAAAAGTACATGCACCTGAAATCACTCTTCTCATTGTTCATTACCATTTTGAGATTGCCTTTCTCGGTAGGTCTCTGTGCATAAAATTCAATCAGACAGCAATTCTCTTTCAGATTCTATCCAGTAAATGTGGCAAGAATAATTAATGTTTTTCACAAAAAATGCAGTTTTCATAATTTTTATTACTGACCAACTATATTCCTAACTTTATTGGTATTCAATAGTTTTTATATTGCCCTTTTGAAAGATTGATAATTTAATATGTCTGTCAAGCTTACAGAAGCTGCAAATCACTTATTTATATATAATTAATTAAATTACTTGGAGCAAATAGAATTTTGTGTAAATTATCACATCTGTTTTCTCATGCTATGTCCCTCTCAGTATTAATAAAATTTACCTCTTTTCTTTTTCTCTGATAAAATTTGTCTTTAAGCTGCATATTCTTGTACGTGACTATCATAAGATGAAAATGACTGAAAATATTTAGCTAGCAAAATATAAATATTAGGAATGTGGACACACACGTTTTTTGGTTTTATTCAGTCATGTTTTTGGCTCAGTTCATTTATTTTCAGAGTTTATATGCAGATGTATCATTTTACGCTCATAAGCAATTCATGCGTATAAACTCCAAAAACGAATGCGCATCATTAATAAATATGTCTTAAGAATCTTCAGAGTCATAACTTGATTAATAGGTTTTATGAAAATTATATTCATAAATGTTTACCTTATAAAAGATTAATACTGGGAGAAAGAAAGTTCACAGTAAGACTCAAAATTAGTGTGCGGAGTGGGGAAATGGAGGAGCCCCAGTACCACACATTGCGGATAAATCACAGTGATTTTAGGATAGCAGTATATGAAACTGGAAGGCATTATTGTGTGGATGAGTTAGCGATTTGTGGGTTGGCATTCTGTGAGACTGGAAAGTTTTATTGTAAAAAATGAGACTTAGAAGTTGCTGGGATCGCAATGCAGCACTGAGATTGTTTCCTCCAAGAAGGGGGCATACAGGTTGACCCTTAATGCTGGAATTTTTTTTTAATACTATCGTCTTTTCTAAAATGTTAATTTTTTTAAATAGGTTTTTATGTTTCTTTTTCTGGAAGAAGAATCTGCTTAATAGGTTTTTATTGCATGTATTTGTGGGTGGTATCAAACGTGTGCTGTTCCCTGCCCACTGAACCTCATCCTGCTACTATTGCTTCCTGCTCGATGCACTGACAGGCTACCCTTTCTGCCTCCTAATTGAACTTTGGCATGCTTTCACAGATGAGAGCCTCTCATGTGGTCTGCCTGTATTCTCACCACCCACCTTTTGTTGCCAAACAAGAGACCACATAAGTTCAGAGTGCTAGCACTTACTGATGATGTAATTCAGCTGGCACCAGAGAAGAGAAAGAGAGATCATGGCAAAGCACAAAGCATATCTGAGGGAATCCTGTGGACAGGAAAATCACTGCCCAGCTTCAACAAGGGCCAAGAAAGGAGCACAAAAGATGGAGCAAAAGCAGCAACAGCACTAGGGTGAGAGGTCATTTCAAGAGTGGGTGCAGCAGTGACTCACAGTGGGAGCTGGACCTTTTGCAGTGGTGGGAGTAATGTAGGTCCCCAGTGGACCCAGGCAAATGTGTGGTGCATGGGGTAACGTCAGAGGCTCCCTCTGCCCCTCATCAGCCCAACATCAGAGGGGGGAAACCTTGCCCCATCCCCACCTGCCCTGTCAACCTACTTCATCACATTTTAAATAATCAAACTCGTCATCAAAATTAGACATCTGTGTAAACAAATCTTTTCGTATTTTTTCTTCTCATAACTTCCATTTACAAGTGCATTCAGAAAGTATTTAGACCGCTTCACTTTTTCCATATTTTGTTATGTTACAAACTTATTCTAAAGTAGATAATATGCATTTTTCCCTCCTCAGTCTACATACAATACCCTATAAAGACAATGCAAAATTAGATATGCAGAAATTTATGCAAATTAATAGAAAAAAAACAAATCACATTTACGTAAAATTTGTAACTTATCATTAAAATCATCCATTGTACCTGAAGACTGGAGGATAGCAAATGTAACCCCAATATTTAAAAAGGGCTCCAGGGGCGATCCGGGAAACTACAGACCGGTTAGCCTGACTTCAGTGCCAGGAAAAATAGTGGAAAGTGTTCTAAACATCAAACATCAAAATCACAGAACATATAGAAAGACATGGTTTAATGGAACAAAGTCAGCATGGCTTTACCCAGGGCAAGTCTTGCCTCACAAATCTGCTTCACTTTTGTGAAGGAGTTAATAAACATATGGATAAAGGTGAACCGGTAGATATAGTATACTTGGATTTTCAGAAGGTGTTTGACAAAGTTCCTCATGAGAGGCTTCTAGGAAAAGTAAAAAGTCATGGGATAGGTGGCGATGTCCTTTCATGGCTTGCAAACTGGCTAAAAGACAGGAAACAGAGAGTAGGATTAAATGGACAATTTTCTCAGTGGAAGGGAGTGGACAGTGGAGTGCCTCAGGGATCTGTATTGGGACCCTTACTTTTCAATATATTTATAAATGATCTGGAAAGAAATAAGACGAGTGAGATAATCAAATTTGCAGATGACACAAAATTGTTCAGAGTAGTTAAATCGCAAGCAGATTGTGATAAATTGCAGGAAGACCTTGTGAGACTGGAAAATTGGGCATCCAAATGGCAGATGAAATTTAATGTGGATAAGTGCAAGGTGATGCATATAGGGAAAAATAACCCATGCTATAATTACACAATGTTGGGTTCCATATTAGGTGCTACAACCCAAGAAAGAGATCTAGGTGTCATAGTGGATAACACATTGAAATCGTCGGTTCAGTGTGCTGCGGTAGTCAAAAAAGCAAACAGAATGTTGGGAATTATTAGAAAGGGAATGGTGAATAAAACGGAAAATGTCATAATGCCTCTGTATCGCTCCATGGTGAGACCGCACCTTGAATACTGTGTACAATTCTGGTCGCCGCATCTCAAAAAAGATATAATTGTGATGGAGAAGGTACAGAGAAGGGCTACCAAAATGATAAGGGGAATGGAACAACTCCCCTATGAGGAAAGACTAAAGAGGTTATGACTTTTCAGCTTGGAGAAGAGACGACTGAAGGGGGGGGGGGGGTATGATAGAGGTGTTTAAAATCATGAGAGGTCTAGAACGGGTAGATGTGAATCGGTTATTTACTCTTTCGGATAGTAGAAAGACTAGGGGGCACTCCATGAAGTTAGCATGGGGCACATTTAAAACTAATCGGAGAAAGTTCTTTTTTACTCAACGCACAATTAAACTCTGGAATTTGTTGCCAGAGAATGTGGTTAGTGCAGTTAGTATAGCTGTGTTTAAAAAAGGATTGGATAAGTTCTTGGAGGAGAAGTCCATTACCTGCTATTAAGTTCACTTAGAGAATAGCCACTGCCAGTAGCAATGGTAACATGGAATAGACTTAGTTTTTGGGTACTTGCCAGGTTCTTATGGCCTGGATTGGCCACTGTTGGAAACAGGATGCTTGGCTTGATGGACCCTTGGTCTGACCCAGTATGGCATTTTCTTATGTTCTTATAAGTATTCAGACCTTTATTCAGTACTTTCTTGAGCCATCTTTTGCAGCGATTACATCAAGTCATCTTGGGTATGATGCTACAATCTTGGCACACCTGGATTTGAGGATTTTTCTCCCATTCTTCTCTGCAGATCCTCTCAAGCTCTGTCAGGTTGGATGGGGAGCTTTGATGCTCAGCTATTTTCATTGCTCTCCAGAGATTTTCGATCAGGTTCAAGTCTGGACTCTGGCTGGGCCACTCAAGGACATTCACAGACTTATGCTGCATTGTCTTGGTTGTGTGCTTGGGGTCATTGTCCTGTTGGAAGATGAATCATCATGCTAGTCTGAGGTCCAGAGTGCTCTGGAGTAGATTTTCATCAAGGATCTCTCTGTACTTTGCTCCATTCATCTTTCCCTTGATCCTGACTAGTTTCCCAGTTCCTGCAGCTAAAAAAATCCCCACAGCATGAATCTGCCACCACAGTGCTTCATCGTAGGGATGGTATTTGCTAGGTGATGAGTGGTGCCTGGTTTCCTCAAGACATGACGCTTGGCAATCAGGCCAAAGAGTTAAATCTTGATTTGATCATCACAAAGAAAATCAGGTTTCTCATGCTCTGAGAGTCCTTTAAGTGCTTTTTGGCAAACTCCAAGCGAGTTGTGTGACTTTTACTGAGGAGTGGCTTACATCTAGCAACTCTATCATAGAGGCCTGCAGAGATGGCAGAGTTCTCCCATTTCCACAGCGGAACTCTGTCAGAGTGACCATTGGGTTCTTGGTCACTTCCCTGAGCAAGGCCATTCTCCCCCGATTGCTCAGTTTGGGCAGGAGGCCAGCTCTAGGAAGAGTCCTGGCAGTTTCTTCCATTTAAGAATGATGGCAGCCACTGTGTTTTTCAGGACCTTTAAAAAAAAGCAAACAGACTGTTAGGAATTATTAGGAAGGGAACGGTGAATAAAACGGAAAATGTCTTCATGCTTCTGTATCGC
The DNA here is from genome assembly GCF_901001135.1 of Rhinatrema bivittatum. NCBI lineage: Eukaryota > Metazoa > Chordata > Amphibia > Gymnophiona > Rhinatrematidae > Rhinatrema > Rhinatrema bivittatum. The sequence goes on from NC_042619.1 coordinate 75,760,669, forward strand.
TCCACGATGAACCACACATTGAATACTGTGTACAATTCTGGTCACCGCATCTCAAAAAAGATATAGTTGGACTGGAGAACGTACAGAGAAGTGTGACCAAAATGATAAAGAGGATGGAACAGCTCCCCTATGAGGAAAGGCTAAAGAGGTTAGGGCTGTTCAGCTTGTGATATTGCAATCACATAAAATTAGGACCTCTGCTTTGAATATCATCTTGGTGATGTCTGAATCCACCTCCTGTCTCTTTGCTGGATTTTTATATTGTACTCTCCTTGACAGAATTTCTCTTAGGTTTTTCCAGGGCAACACATAATTAATCTTCTTCATGTTCTCTCTTTCTTTCAGTGACTTTGATTGTGCTTAATACAAAGAGTTGTTCCTCCCTCACTTCTCTGTTCTGGAGAGATTAGAGCCTGGGTTGGTAACATCCAAATTCCAGTTTCCATTATACTAAGATTCAATGATTGTAATTATATCCAATTTTGTCTTCATCATACTGATCTCCAGGTCTGTTATTTTGTTAACAAGACTTGGAGCATTTGCACATATGACTCTCCAAGACAATGTCTTGCTTCCCTAGCTCTTTATTTCCTTTTATTCTCTTTGTTTCCATTAACTGTTTACTAGTTTTCATTTCTGTTTCCTCTGTTATGTGGACTGTAGTTTGGGTTATAATCCCTTCAAGGCTTACCTTGTTTTTGCTTGTGGGGAAGAGCAGTTTTTGTATTGCCCTATACTTAGTGTAAATGCTAGTCTAAATAGGAGCTGAAGTGATTGCCACCATTCTTGATGGATGTAAACCACCCCATTTGTAAAAATCCTTATTTTCCAGGTCCACTGTTTTGGGTATTGGATTTCAAATCCAAGATGTGTGTAATCTATCTGCAGTCTCTTTTCCCATTCAATCCTTCTTTTTTTTTTATAAAGAATATATATAAGAATATTTATATAAGAATGTATAGCCATAAAAACGAAAGAAGGCTTTTACAAACTACAAATTCTAAAACACCTCAAACCCCTTCTGTACCCGAATGACTTCAGAACGATTCTACAATCCCTTATTTTCTCGAGTCTAGATTATTGCAACGCAATCTTCCTAGGGCTTCCGCAGTCCACGCTAAGACCGCTGCAATTACTGCAGAATGCAGCTGCACGAATACTCTCTGGCAAAAGGAAGTTTGATCATATCTCTCCTACATTAAAAAACCTTCACTGGCTACCAATCTCACAAAGGATTAAATACAAGACTTTAACCTTACTACATAATGAAATTTACAAAGACAAGAATTCATCTCTAAACAATATGATCGCAATACTCAAATCACCACGTTCCTCAAGGTCTTCTGAAAAATTACAACTAATAATTCCCCCCTTGTCATCTGCAAAATTATCCACTACTAGAAATAGAGCCTTCTCAATAGCAGGACCCATAGAATGGAACTCTATTCCAAATCACCTAAGCTCCATCAGTGATTCCAAATCCTTCAAAAAAGAATTAAAAACATGGTTGTTTAGACAATCATTCACTGACTGATTCGAATAACCTCACTCCTCATCTTGAACTCCAATACCTCTGTAATAAACTTATATCTCATAATTAAGATGTAAATGTAATATTATATGTAAATTGTATACTACTAACTTGTTACTCTCTGAGTTATTCTCACATTTTTATGTACTTACTTTTCAAGTTTAATCTCTGTTACATGTATGAATTTGTTACAATGTAAACCGGGGTGAAGGCTTTCGGCTATACTTCGGTATATAAAAGAATTTAAATAAATAAATAAATAAATAAATAAACTCCATTTTATTCTCCATTCCTTTCCTAATAATTACTAACATTTTGTTTGCTTTTGTGACCACTGCTGCACTCTGAGCCAAGGATTTCAAAATATGGTCAACTATGATGCCCAAATCCTTTTCCTGGGAGGTAACTCCTAATATGGGCGCTAGCATTAAGTAACTACAGTATGGGTTACTTTTCCCTCTGTGCATCACTTTGCACTTGTCCACATTAAATTTTATCTGCATTTAAATGTCCAATATTCCAGTTTCGCAAGTTGCTCCTCCAATTTTTGACAATCTGCTTGTGATTTAACAACTTGGAATAAATTTGATTACCTTATTCATTGTTCCCTTTCCAAATCATTTATTACTATATTAAAAAGCACAGGGTCAAGTACTGATTCCTGAGGCACTCGACTGTTTACCTTTCTCCACTAAGAAAAAAATGACTATTTAGTCCTGCTCTGTCTCCTATCTTTTTGATCAGTTTGCAATGCCCAGTAGGACATTGCTCCCTATCACATCTTTTTAATTTTATCAGGCGTCTTTCATGGAAGACTTTATCAAAAGCCTTCAGAAAATCCAAATACGCTATATCCACTGGCTCACCATTAGCCACATGTTTATTAAACTCTTCAAAAAAAAAAAATGTAGCAGGTAGGTGTGGCAACATTTCCCTTGTGTAAATCAATGCTGGCTGTGCCCCATTAAACCATGTCTTCCTATATATTCTGCGATTTTGTTCTGAAGAAGGTATAGTTATGTTTATGCATTAGAGACAGATTAATGCAAATTGTGGACAGCATGTACTGAGGCAACAGTAACTTTGTACAAGCAAATCTGTGTAGCCTGTTCACACAGGCTGCTCTGCAATGCACCTTCACCTTGGGACTCCCCACGCATTATGGCTAATTAATGAGAAAACGAGGTTGCTTACCTGTGAACAGGGTTCTCCATAGACAGCAAGATGAATTAGTTATATTTAATTCACATCCCGAGAGTCAACTGCCAAGCTAAAGATTGAGCTCTGAAGAGACTGAGAGGCTCTTGAGGCAATGTGTGCATGGAGACTCTGAGAGCTGGGTTTTTATTGGTGCCATCAGATGACACTAACCTATGCCTTTATGGCTAATTCATCCTGCTGTTTACAAAGAACCCCTTTTCCAAGTATGCAAACTTGCTTCGTGCTAAAATATTTTCTTTTTTTAATGCTTCATTCACATTGTTTCAGTACAACAGCTTTATTAAACCAAAACTCTATAGCTTTATTAAACCAAACAATTCAAGGTGCTTTCATTAATGCTAGTGTGAAAGCGTGAGCGGCCTTTGCTCCGGGGAGCATGCTAGAGGGCAAAAGTAGCTGGACTCAGGTATAACCTCTTCTGTAGTTTAGGGGTCAGGAGGGCAGGGGCACACTTGGGTCCTAGGGCCTCTCCTCTAACTTTATTCCACTTTGCTACAGTCCAAGGGCCCTGGGACAGGGTTCTTTTTCCACCGGGAGAATGACTAAATGGTCAAGGGCCCAAGACAACTGGGGTGACTTTCGATTTTTTGCCCTGAAAGGGGGGGGGGGGGGGGGGAGTGAGTAACAGGACTCTTTTTTTTTTTTTTTTTTACTTCAAAGGACGTGAGTGCCAACAAAAGACTCTGGAGACTTGGACAGAGTGTCTAAAATTATATCTTTACTGTCAGAATTCTTTATTATTAGAAATTGCCTTGGTCAGGTGAAATTTTCTATTTTCCAGCTTATCTGTGCAAGTTTCTCTCAGTATTAGGCAGGGAAATTCTCACCCTCTATGGTGAGTCAAGCAAGGTTCCCAGTCAGGCAGGGTATCCTTAGATGGGATAGAAAACACCCTTCTAAACATACTGATTGGCAAAAGGAATTAGTCTTTTCACAGTCTCCCCTAAGTGTGTCTCACCCAGGGTGAACACTCCGTTGGGTGTCCTCGGAATAGGAATTTAGGTCTTACTCACAGTTCTCTTCTTCAGTTGTCTCAATAGGATTTTTCTTAGGAAAAGTCCAGTGGCAGGGAACATAGCATCTCTACAGATATTCCCTCTTCAAGCTGGAAGAGTGGCCAAAAACTTCCTCCTGGGAACTTAGAAAAAATCTTCACACCAAGGCAGAAAAATGTGGAATCCTCCTGCAGCGGGTCACCATTTGGAATCTTCCCTACCTACTAATCTAACCTCGCTGGCGGAGACCCCAAATTTCTCCAGCTAGGGGTACCAGGGCTCTCATTGGAGAAAACCCAAAAATCTTAATGAAAAAGTAGAATCAGCACCCAGACAGGCACTGATCCCCTTCCCACTAGGGTATTGGCCCAGGCTGCGAAACCCAGTACCCAAGCAGGAGAATAACTTAAAAAAAAACAAACAAAAAACCCCACTTCTATCTTTTAACCCAAATGGGCACCCCTAGAATTGCTGCAGCCTGTCTTTATTAGCAGCAGGGGGCTGGTCATTCCAACAACCTTAGTGGAGGGAGCTGTTCAGATATGGAACACCCTTCCATCCTTTGCCTTTCCTATCCTAGCTCACAGGATTAGGGCCTTATCGTCATGATCCCAAAGAGACATCTCACCAGTCAGACGACTTTTATTGGGTATAGAAGAAGAAAACACATACAATCTGCTTACCTTTGCAGTTTGACCCTGATATAAAGTTAGGGTAATCCTCTCACAAAGTTATGGCTTCCAGACATATAAAACAGTGTCTGGTTTTTCTTCCTTTCATCCTAGGCCTCACTACTCACTCTTGGGCCCTGGCTTTTCTGTCTCTCCCTAGTGAACAATCCTTTGCCTTGGCGTCCCTCCTAGGTGTTCCTTAAGTTGGACTGGCTAGATAGCTTGAGCCGGTCCTGTGAGATATTTTGGTGATCTCTCTTATGTATTCGTTCACAGCTAATCAAAATGACAGTTTTATTTTTTAGAGTTTAGGAAGGAAGTAGCTTTCTTGGAGCAAAAGTGAATGAGAAATGATGCACATCAGTGATTTACAAAGGCTTTTCTAGGCTTATGAAATATTGAGTGATGTGTCTTAAGGCTCTTTATAAATACACTTGGATCCTTAACTTACAACTGATAATCAGAGCTGAAATATAGTTATCTCTATGAAATGTTTCTTAAAAATAACAAAACAAAATTCTAGATATTGTCCATTTATGTGCATAGGAGCCTCATGGGATGTCCTGTAATTTGAATGGATGAAATTCTTTAGCAGGCTTCACACACTAAGCTTCTCAGCCCTACTAGCCACACAAAGCCTTCTGAAGGGCCAGCTGAGAGGAGTAAAGTCATCAACTGCACTAAATGCCCTTCCTAAACATACCCAGATCAGTCCAGACAAGCGGGTTTTATTCATCCCTACCAGCAGATGGAGGTAGAGAACAAACCTTTGGGCACTGCCACATATACAAGAGTGCCACCTGCAGTCCCTCAGTATTTCTCTACCTCTAGCACAGTGATGGCTAACCTATGACACGCGTGTCAGAGGTGACACGCCGAGCCATTTTTGCTGACACGCGTAGCGTTTTGGGACTATCGAATTTTATTTTTTTTTTATCGGCTGTGCCGAGCCTTTTTTTTATCGGCTGCGCCAACCCTTTAAAATTAGTTTTTCAGTATCTCCCCAATGCCCCCGGGCGCAGCGACAGGCAGATAGGCAGGGCTGTGGTGAGGCTCACGTCACCACAGCCCAAAGAAAAAGATCGTGTTTGAACGCGCTGATGCTCCTCCTCCTTCCTTCCTGTGCAGCCCCGGAAGTAAACGTTGCCGGAGCCGCGTGGGCAGGAAGGAGGAGAAGCATCAGTGCGTGCAGAAGAGGAGCATCGCTTGCGCTTACGGGCCGCCGCGAATCCCAAGTCGCAGTGGCCCGAGAAGAGGAAGAGGCCCGGTAGCAGAGCCGCAGCGGCCCGAGAAGAGGAAGAGGCCCGGTAGCAGGGCCGCTGCAGAGCCCATCCTGCGGCGACCCGCGAAGAGGAGGCCAAGAGGTGAGAGAGAGGCTGAGGGTCTGTAGAGGGTGTGTGCGTGCGTGTGTGCGTGTATGAGATGAGTTGAGAGATTGTGTGTGAGGACCTGAATGTTTGCAGAGACTGCATGTGCTTGAGCATGACAGCATGTGGGAGTGAGAGAGAGCCTGTGTGTGTGTGTGAGTCAGACAGACAGCATGTGCCAGTGAGAGCCTGTGTGTATGAATGATTGTATGAGAGAGAGCATGTGCCAGTGAGAGCCTGTGTGTATGAATGACTGTATGAGAGAGAGCATGTGCCAGTGAGAGCCTGTGTGCATGAATGATTGTATGAGAGAGAGTATGTAACAGTGAGAGCCTGTGTGCATGAATGATTGTATGAGAGAGAGCATGTGCCAGTGAGAGCCTGTGTGCATGAATGATTGTATGAGAGAGAGCATGTGCCAGTGAGAGCCTGTGTGTATGAATGATTGTATGAGAGAGAGCATGTGACAGTGAGAGCCTGTGTGCATGAATGATTGTATGAGAGAGAGCATGTGCCAGTGAGAGCCTGTGTGTATGAATGATTGTATGAGAGAGAGCATGTGACAGTGAGAGCCTGTGTGTGTGTGAGAGAGAGAAATGCATGTGAGAATGAGAACCTGACTGTGTGTTTGAGGGAAGAAGATGGAGAGAAAAGAAACAGAAAAAAAGATAATATAAAAGGAATTGGCAAAAAAAAAAAAAAGGAAGGGAAGGGAAGGTGGAAAAAAAAAAGCCTGTGACCAACCAATTAGAAAACTAAGATGAGACAGCAAAGTAAAAAAAATATATATATTTTTAGTGATTGGCACATGTAATCTTTGGGAATGTGCAAGAATAGCAACATCCCCAATAGTCATGTGGCAGCAGTGACACTGGCAGCAGAGGAATGAGAGAGGCTCCGAGGTTGCTGGCAAAAGAGAGGGGGATCTGCCTTTAGTGTGTGCATGTGTATGAATGGGACTCTGCCTGGGGGTGTATGTGTGTGAATGCATGGGTGTCTGCCTGGGGGTCTGTGTGTGTGAAAATGAATGGGAGCCTGCCTGGGTGTGTGTGTTTGTGTGTATGTGAGGGAGCCAGTGAGTGTGAGAGCATGAGTATGTATGAGAAAATCCAGGGGAGTAAGAGTTTTTGTGGGAGGGGGGTGGGTGGAGGGGGAGAGAGTGTTTTAATTGAAGATTTAGCCGATGAAATTCAGCAACAAAAAAGTCACTAAGCAGGTAAGGTAAAGAATTATTTGTTTTTGCTTTATTAGTAAATACAGTACATATATTAAAATTATAACTTTGTTATTAATTAGAGCTACAAATATCACAATTATGGATTTTTCTAGAAGTGACACACCACCCGAGTTATGCTCGGTTTTTTTATGAATTTTGACACACTGAGCTCAAAAGGTTGGCCATCACTGCTCTAGCAGATGGTAGAGGTGCTAACCCTGCACCATTTGCAAACTGGGTTGCCCGGGTTGAGCCGGCCGAATGGATGCCCCTGGACAGTTTCAGCCCGCGACCCCTGGACCCCCCTGACAGCCAGTGGTCTGGTTCCCTGGGTGGGCCTGAAGCCCCTCCACCTGCCCAGGACAGGGAAGTACCCTTACTTTTATTTTTGTGCTTTCCTGTGTGTCTGGGCCTTTAAATCTTTGTTGTAAAAAAAAAAAAAAAAAAAAAGTCACTGGCAGCTGTCTGCTTTTGCAACAGTAGAAACATGTGGCAGGCTGTGCGGCCTAGCAAACTGAAATCCCCGGTGAGATTGTCTGGTGCAGGCCGGGCAGTAAGTGGGAGGATTGGGGGATCATTCGGAGGAGGGTGGTCCTGGTCGGGGCAGATTCACTCCAGTGGGGGCTGGCTGTACTCCCAAACGAGCCGCATGGTTTTCAGTCACGGCAGCGGCCTGTTCACCGTGCTGGCGGGAAATTCTTGGGGCAGTGCTCCCTCTTCAGGGTTTGATAGCTGTCATGTGGTGTGGCCCTCCCCCTCGCGATCCAGGCCATGGGAAAGGGCGGCAAGCATAGGATTGCCTGTTTGGATTTTTATTTTGTCTTGCTTTATTTCTTGGTGCTTGTTATGACAGACAAGCAGCTCAGAGAGACCTACAGGGCCTGTGGTAGCCTGTCGGTTGGCCTGAATGACATCCTCCTCTGCACGGAGTGTGCTGGAGGGGGGCGGTCTGAAAGGCAAGCAAAGCCATGGAAGCATTCGCGGACCGCAGCTGTGGCACTGGGATCACAGGAGGGAGTGGCTATGGCCGCAGAAGCGGAGCTGGATAGGGGGGGCTTCTCCTCAGGCTCCAGGGGTTCCAGGGGGGCTTCTCCTCGCCGCTCCTGTCTCCCATGGTTCGACCTGGGGAAAAAGGTCCAGATGTCTCGGGCCCTAGCAGCCCCAAGCGCCCTTCGGGGGCCCCGGGGGGGCTTTCGCCCGAATTCGTACTTTTACTGCACGAGGCCTTCCTGGCTAGGCAGGCAGGTAAGTGTGGTAAGGCAGGTAAGAAGGCCCGGGGTTCGGCAAAGTGGGGGAAGGTCCCCCCGCAAACTCTGCCTCCCGAGGGACGGCTAGCTCAATTGGAATCAGACTTGGAAGATCGGACGAGACTAAGCAGAAGGATGAGGTCTCCTTGGAGGCCGATCTGGATAGGGACCCAATTGGAGGTCCTCCTCTGGACCCAGGGGACTCTAAAACTGAACAGGGGACTTTGGAGGGTCTGGAGGCTGAAGTTCTGTGATCCGCTGGTGATCCGGTTTTTCAAGAGAGAGGATTTTCGCCCGCTTATACCTCAGGTGTTGGAGGAGCTGAGGATTAAGCTCACCCTGGAGGATTCAGATGTTGAAGGAGTTAATCCGGTTCTGGATGGCCTACGGAGACCCCCCAGCGCTTTCCCAATTCTGAAGAAAATACAGAAATTGATCAACCGAGAGTGGGATTCCCCCGACTTGGGTCTGTTAGTTGGCAGAGCGATGTCCAAACTTTATCCGCTTCTGCAGGACCATCTGGGCGTTCTCAAGGTCCCGAAGGTGGATGCAGCAGTTTCGGCAGTCACTAAGATGACCACTATCCCGGTGGCTGGAGCTTCCACTCTGTTCAGGATCGGAAATTGAAAGTGCATCACAAGCAAGCTTTTGAGGTCCTGGCGCTCAGCCTGCAGGCGGCGGTATGTGCAAGTCTGATGCAGCAGGCCTATTTATGTTGGATCCAGAAGCCGCAGGAACAGTCTGCCTCCGGGACTCTTTCCCCAGTCCAGGCGGCCCACCTGGAGGCAGGGGTTGCCTATGGCACAGATGCCTTTATAACCTGGTAAGAACAACGGCCCGTGCTATGGTGTTGATGGTGGCGTCCAGATGACATTTGTGGCTACACAACTGGTCAGCGGATCTGTCATCAAAATCGCAGCTCTGTAATCTGCCCTTTCGGGGGAAACTGCTGTTGGGCGAGGACCTCGATCGTCTGATGAAGTCACTGGGAGAGACAAAGGGCAATAGGCTGCCAGAGGATTGAAAGTCTGTCCAGAAACCTTTCTCTTCTTGGCCTCGCTTTCGGGAGTCCAGATTCAGACGAGGCCCTCGGCAGCCTCGGCCCCAAGACAGTCCTAGCATAGGCAACAGTCCTTTTGAGTGGCAGACGGTCATCTAGAGGCGGATCCACCCAGGGTGTGGGTGGCAATAAGTCCTCACAATGAGATCCAGCAGGTCCACTCCTCGTCTCTGGTAATCAGGGGCAGGCTGGCCCAGTTCTACGGGGAGTGGACCAAGATCACTTCCGACCGGTGGGTATTGAGCGTGGTGAGAAACGGCTACGTCTTAGAATTTTCTCGCCCACTGCTGTCGGTCTTTCTGGAGTCGTGTTGTCTTTCCCAAAGCAAGTGGGCAGCAGTTCAGGAAACGCTTCTGCGGTTGTTAAGTCTGGAGGCGGTTGTACTGGTGCCAGTGTCCGAACAGGAACAAGGCAGATATTCCAACTATTTTCTGGTGCCCAAGAAGGAAGGCACGTTCCGACCTATCCTAAACCTGAAGAAAGTCAACCAGAGTTTGAAGGTACCATGTTTTCGGATGGAGACGTGTGCCATAATTGCAGCGGTACGGGGAGGAGAGTTTTTGGCATCTCTCTGAGGCTTATCTGCATATCCCCATCCATCAGGAGCACCAGAGGTTTCTCAGATTCATGATTCTGGGACAGCACTATCAGTTTCAAGCACTGCCTATCGGGCTGGCCACCGCCCCGCGGACCTTTACAAAGGTGATGGTGATAGTGGCGACGGCACTGCAACAGGGGGATTCCTGGTGCACCCGGACTTGGACGATTGGCTGATACGGGCGAAGTCACTAGAGGAATATGTGCGGTCTGTGGACCGAGTTCGGTCGCTCCTGGAACCTCTAGGCTGGGTTATCAATGTGCAGAAGAGCCATCTGGTCCCCTCCCGTTCCCTCGAATACTTGGGAGCCCATTTCAACACCCAGCGGAGCAGAGTGTTTCTTACAGACGACAGGGTGAACAAAATTCAGGAGCAGATAGCGCATCTGCTTCATCTGCAGGTGCCGAAGGTCTGAAATTACTTACAGGTCCTGGGTTTGATGGCATTCCACATTGGAACTGGTGCCCTGGGCGTTTGCCCATTTGAGGCCTCTGCAGAGAGTCTTGTTGTCCTGTTGGAATCCTCTGTCGCAACAATATTTCCTGCCCCTGGCTCTGATGGAGTCGGCCAGGGCCAGTCTGGCCTGGTGGATGACGTGGAACAATCTGGAGAAGGGGATGCCTCTCAAGGTCCCGGAGTGGGTGGTGGTCACCAAGGATGCAAGTCTTCGGGGCTGGGGGACAGTTTGTCTGGGCAGGTCTGCTCAGGGCCTTTGGTCGATGTTGGATGTCCATCAATCGCCTGGAGATGAGAGTGGTGCGCCGAGCTCTGGAGCAGTTTCTACCCTTGGTCCGCGATCAGATGGTGCGAGTTTTCTCAGAGAATTCGACCACGGTGGCTTACATCAACCGCCAGGGGGGAACCAAGAGTCCCACGGTAGCGCAGGAGGCTCAGCTGCTGTTCGAGTGGGCAGAGCTTCATCTTGAAGGAATCGCCGTCTCCCATATCGCAGGAGTCGACAACGTCCAGGCGGATTACCTCAGAAGGCCAGCAGTTGGATCCAGGGGAGTGGGAATTCTCTCAGGGGGCCTGGGAGCTTCTCTGCGAACGGTGGGGAACCCTGCAGTTTGATCTCATGGTAACGAGTCTCAATACCAAGACGCAAAGGTTCTTCAGCTGCCGGAGGAGTCCGGGGCGGTGGGGCTCGATGCCCTCGTATGTTCGTGGCTGACGGAGTCCTCCTGTATGTCTTTCCTCCGATGCCGCTGATAGCAAAGGAACTTAGGCATGTAGAGGGCCACGCAGGGTCAGTGATTCTGGTGGCTCCGGAATGGCCTCGCCATCCGTGGTTCGCAGATCTGGTGCAGCTGGCAGTGGACGGACTGCTACGCCTGACTCATTTACCGGATCTCCTGCGTCAGGGTCCTATATTTTCCGATCGGGAGGATCGCTTTTGTCTCGCGGCCTGGTTTTTGAGAGGAGGCGATTGTGCGTAAGGGGGTATTCAGAACCAGTGATTACCATGCTGCTCCAAGCGAGATGCCCTGCTATCTTTTTAGCCTATTCCAGGGTATGGAAGGTGTGTGAGACCTGGTGTGGACAACAGGGATTCGACCCTCTTCAGGTGTCGGTGTCCCATATTTTGTCTTTTTGACAGGTGGGTTTATCCAAAGGATTAGCCCATAGTTCCCTTCGGATCCAGATTTCCGCTTTGGTTTGTCTGAGGGAGAATCTAGGGGAAGGTCTTTGCATCCCATCCGGATGTGGTGTGTTTTCTACGAAGAGTCAAACATCTCCATCCACCTCTGCGTCGCATTTGTCTGGAATGGAATCTTAAGCTCGTGCTACGGGTCCTTTGCGAGGGGCCGTTCAAGCCTCTGAATTGGGTATCTTTGAAGATCCTGACTCTGAAGACGGTCTTTTTAGTAGCTATCTGTTCAGCTAGAAGGATTTTGGAATTGCAGGCACTTTCGTGCCATGATCCATTTCTCCGGATATCATCCGATATGGTGTCCTTGCGTACGGTACCTTCATTTCTTCCTAAGGTGGTGTCTGTTTTTCATGTAAACCAATCAGTTGAGTTGCCCAGGTTTCCGGATTGGGCTTGGGGTCCCTCGATGGGAGGAGAACTTAACATTTTGGATATGAGACAGATGGTATTACGTTACTTGAAAGTCACTAACGCTTTTCGTCGTTCTGATCATTTGTTCGTCCTGTTTGGGGGAGCAAAAAAGGGCGAAAAGGCGTCTAAGGCTTCTTTGTCTCGTTGGTTGAAAGAAACAATCTCTGCAGCTTATGCATCAAAAGGAAGAGCGGTTCCAGTGGGTCTTAGAGCACATTCAACTCGAGCTCAGGCGCCATCCTAGGCTGAGTATCAGCTGGTGTCTCCCCAATAGATCTGTAGAGCCGCGGTATGGTCTTCATTGCACACTTTTACCAAGCATTACCGTTTGGATGTGCGGGCCCCGGAGGCAGCCCCCTTTTGGAGAGAGTGTTCTTCGAGTGGGTCTTTCGGGTTCCTGCCCAGTGTAAGAAGGCTTTGGTACATCCTGCTTGTCTGGACTGATCTGGGTATGTTCAGGAAAGGAAAATTGGTTCTTGCCTGCTAATTTTTGTTCCTGTAATACCACAGATCAGTCCAGAGGTCCGCCCTGAGGATCTCTGCCGAAAGATTGCTTGGTCTACTGCTGTATTTATTTGCAAAGCAGATTTGCCATTTTGTGGCTTCAATTTCTAGGATTTAGCGTTTTCTGCATGGTTATCTAGTTGATCAGGGGTATCCATGTTGGGAACCTCGTTTGCTCTTTATTTTTCTTATCTTGGCTTGGGTATCGATTAATACTGAGGGTCTGCAGCTGGCACTCTCGTATATGTGGCAGTGCCCAAAGTTTTGTTCTCTACCTCCATCTGCTGGTAGGGATGAATAAAACCCGCTTGTCTGGACTGATCTGTGGTATTACAGGAACGAAAATTAGCAGGTAAGAACCAATTTTCCTTTCTTAACACATTGTTAAGAACTGTGGCTTGCTGGAAGGCTCAGCGAGCCGCCAGACTCACCTCTACACTGCCAACGCTCTCCTACAGCTAGGATGCCACGCTGTCCTCAGCACCACCGAGCGGGGCATGGCAGGCTGTGTGTCCCAGTGCTCCAGAACCCTCCTCCTCCTAGGCACGCCCACCCAACTAATCGCAGGATAAAGGGTCCATGGCAGGAAAGTTCCTCAGCACCTCCTGATGACATCACCTGCTTATATAAGGCTCCCTCTGACTAGCAAAAGTTGTCTCAACAGCAGGTGTCCTTCATCCTGTTAATACGTGTTGCTTCAGTACGTCCCTGGTTCCTGTTTCCTCGTCCAGCCTTGCCTTGCCTTCCAGTCCAGACTGTCTTCTTTGTGGTCTTCTCCTGTGTTTCATGTGCATCCATGTCTACCCTTGGCTTGTTGTTCCAGATCTCGACCTCTTACTTGGACACAATCATGATTACCTGTCGCCTGGACATGACCCCTCGCCTGGACACAACTACGATTACCTGCTGCCTGGACCTGGACCCAATTATCCTTGCTTGCTGCCTGCCACAGCATAGGCTCTCCTTTGACTTCTGTAAGCCTGGTGTGTCTCTCCAGACTCTACTACTGCCTCTACCCTAGGGACCTACCCAAGTCCTGGTAGCTGCCAAATTTCAAGGGCTTAACCTGCAGAGAGGTTGGTTAAGGCAGTGGTTCTCAACCTTTTTTCTGTCGGGATGCACCTGATGGTTCTCACATACATGACAGTTACAAGACTAAATGTTAATGCACTTTGCATCCACAGGAACCACCCTGCCCCTCAGCAATGGGAATAAAGCAGAACTAGAACCATTCCCTGTTACAACTCAACATTCAAAAAAAGATATTATGGTGTTATCTCAATAACAGCAACTCAAACTTCCTCTACTACCAGGCACAATATCCCTATTTATAAATAGACAGCAGTTCACCACCAATGCATGTCCTATTGAGAAAACACAACAAATAAGCTGAGGTATTTTACTAGCCATGCTAGTTAAATACCTCACCTCGTTCTCACACACACAGAACAGAACTGAACTTCACCAAGTACAGAAAGACCTCAAATTACAAACAGAGACAGAAACTAGAATGGAAACCCAAAAAAAGCCACTCTGCATGCAGTGCAAACCTGGAGAAATGGAAACTGAGATATAGCACCTAACATACTCCCAGGATCTGCAGTAGTGCCCAAAAACCATTTCACAAAAAGTTACACCTGCATTATGGCATGTACTCAAATGGAACAACCCTTCCTATGAAAAGGCAATACTACAAATATTAAACCAGGTCCTAAACACCAATGTACCTCCAATTAGGAAAACAGAACAAGCCAAGCTGCTATAGATCCCCACACAGAAATAATTGTAACACTATACTAATGTTACAAAACAGCTGATGAACAGACAAAATCTAACAATTAAAACAATTAAAAACTCTTAGAATTATTAAAAATTATCCAAACTAATAAAATATTTCAAAACAGCAGACACATCACATAATACCCAATAATTAAAATGGCAGTCAATCAAGAAAAATGAATTTAAATACCACCTTAAGTTACCCTCTCCAGCAGCTTTCCTACTTCTTTCCTTTGCAGGCCAATAGTACACCCCAGAAGCAGCAGCAGCTGCTGAAGCTCTGTCCTCCCAGTCCTCTTCCTTAGGGACCACAACCAGTCTCTCTCTCTCTCGCCCGCTTTCTCGCTCCAGGCCTGTGTTGCTGCTTTTTTCAATGCAGCATGGCCCACGCGTCCCACTACACATGCTTTCACACACAACACACTTCCTCATGCCAAGGCCTCTCTTCACTTTTCCTTTTTCCGCCACCAGCAGCTCTACCAGGGCCTCTCTCTCGCCTTTATTTCTTCAGCTGCTGGCCCTCTCTCTCCTTCCTTCCTTCCTTTCTTTGGCTGCAATATCCTCCTTTGGGTCTCACCCTTTCTACCACTGCTGCCTCTACCCACCAGGTGTGAGACCCCCATCCCTTCCCTTTCATTCACCCTTCTTCTCTCCCCACTCCTCACCCTTCTCTTTGCTCCATCCATCTCTTTTCCTCCGCCTCTCACACCACCCTTGATTCACTCCTTTCCCTCCTATCCACCTCACTCATCCCTTTCTTCCCCTCTCATTTCTTCCTCTACTCTTTCACCCCAACCTCTCCCCTCCCTCCCCTTCCTTGCCTGCTTGGTGTGACCTTACATCCCAGTCAGTGGCTGTGCTTCTACAGTGCTCCATTGTTCTTTTTCTATAGGTGAGGCTTGGCCTCCCCATTGAACACCCACTAGCGGCCTGACGCCACTTTCCCTTCCTTTCCTCATTAACCCACAGCTTCTTACCCTTCCCACTTACTCATGCACATCTTAGCTCTGCAGACAGAACGTGGAAACCCAGCCTGTGCATCATTATTTTTTTTGCCAGAGGGGCCTGGTACATCATCAAATCGCACTGCCGCACCCACGTGGAACTCTCTGCTTGCCGGGCAGTCATCAAATCACGCCATCCTTGTCCTCCCGGTAGGGGTCAGAACCTCATCGGCATATCTCTTAACCGCACCATTCTCATCCTGCCAGTGGAGGTGGGAACCTCACTGGCACATTGCCAAACCGCGCCATCCTCGTACCGCTGGTGGGGATGGGAACCTTAATTGCACATAGCTAAACCGCGCTCTCGCTTTCATGAACACTGCTGTTGTGCCCCTCCAGGCTTGATTGTGCTGATAGCCCAGGCAGGAATGGCAGCAGTGCTCATTGAAGAAATGGGTGGAGGAGAGGGAGGGAAGAGCAGCAGGAGACCTGAAAATGCACGACAACGCCCTGCCGGTGCATGGTGACACATCAATGTGTTGTGAGACACCGGTGGAGAACCACTGGGTTAAGATGAAGCTCCAGACTGTCCCTTTAGAGGGCACATTCGCCAGCTGCTGGCATAGGCCTTGGGAGCTTGCCCTCGATGCTGTGTCAACTACCCCGCAGCACTAAGCTCTCACACATCCCATATTCATTACGCATGTCTTGTATATTCTTAAGAAAAACTTCACAGGTGTATTTCTTAGCCAGCATTCACTGGAAATGGCCTAATAAAATAAAATGCATTCAAATGAATGCATGGCTAAATTTAAAAATGCCAATTCTCTACCACTATGGAATCATGTCTGATTGTTTAGCCATTGTATTCTGTCTTGTGGGCTTGTTTTATGGTAAACATTATTGATGCTGTGCCTAAATTAGGGTCACTATAGCCTTTAATGGAGTTTTATAGAGTGAAAGTCCAAAATGCAGAATTTGCTTTTAATGTCTATTCCCACATCAGGGTTGCTAATTAGTCTGAGAATGATTGCATCATCCAGTGCAATACCTTAATGAGAAAAGAGCATTCATCCATTAGCTACTAATGGCCATCATGGAATTACTTTACAGTATTCCAGAAAACTATCGTACTTTAAAAACTGAAAGAAAAAAGGGGGAAAAAAGCCCTTGTGCTGAAGTGCTCAAGAATCATGCTGCAACATGTTCCCTGCTCTTCTCCATCCCCACCTTCTTTCTCCCATTGTTCCCTTCCCCAATCCTGCCCTAGGTATTCTTCAAGCCATGTCTGAAATCCCATGGTTCATTGAGCAGGTGGCCATGGCTGTACTGGAAGGGATCATATAAGCACTGATGCAATCTGCAGCAATCACAGTGCTGCGGACCATGCCAAGTGACCTCACTTCTAGCATTCGAGCTTCCGTTTGAGACAGTTTTATCCTGTTTCTGTTTTTGGCCCACTTTGCTTTCAAGGCTCATTTGCTGCATCCCTCCATTGCTTCTTCATCATTGGACTTTCCTTTCCCCACTTACAACCATTGGTGATGTCCTGAATAGCTATTGCTGCCATATGGTTGCATTTGGACCTGATCACTGTAAGACCAGCACCTTGAGGGAGGGTGTCCGCTATCTAGTATGACCAGAGAGATCTCACACAACTACAGGCTGTAGTTGCTGCAAACTTGTAATGGTGGGCTGGCCTCAGCACCTGGGAGGAGTAGTGAATGGTGGGTTGTGGTTTCTGGCTTGATGCTTAGGGGTGAGTTAGAAGAGATGAGACTGGGCCTTGCACCAAATTAGGTGGGAGTGTGCAGCAGGTGAGAGTGCATACATAATGGTTTGTCAGGGAGCACGCCTTGCTCTGCTCAGTGATAAACATCGTAGATCCTTCAGAAAATATGTGATAGCTCAGCCCTATGGCCTGGCAGTTTGTCATTGCTGAGAAAGCATCGGGCACTAGTTCATATCCCACTGCATCCCTTGTTATGATAATGGCTTCTGTGCAAGATAATGCCTCTGTTTGGGTGCACAGGCATGCCCTTGTATCAGGAAGGTCATTTGACAGCGTGACCCTCCTCCTTTTGGCAGGCTGGGTGAGCAAAACCTCCCCCTCTTTTCTGGTTGGGTAAGAGATATCATGGCGCCCCCCCCCCCCCCCCCACTTTCATCTTTACCTGAATGTAAGGTACTTTCAAACCCAAGGTTTGTGCAATGTGTGTGCATTCAGCTGTGGATGCATGATGAAGCTGAGGCTGCATTTGTTTTAATGAGACAGGGGTTGAATATATTTACACAGAAACAGAGAATTTGGCAGATAAAAACAGAAAAGCCCATCAAGTCCACCCATTTTTCTTTCTTCTTTCAATTCTATGGACCTCTGGCTTTGCCTGCATTTCCTTACAGCTAAGGATCTTCTGTGTTATCCTATGCTTTCTTGTATTCTCATACTGTTTTTGCTAGTTATTGTTCTTGCAATGATAAATTAAGAAAAGCAGTTTAATATTCAGTTTGCCCATAGTTCACTCAAATTTGTGATTTAGAGAAATGTCTGGCAGAAAGCACCGTATTTTGCAGTCCATAAGACGCCCCTGACCATAAGCGCACCTAGGATTTAGAGGAGGAAAATTAAAAAAAATTCTGTCCCTATGACGGGCTCTGTACGGAGCTCCCCCTGGAGCGAATGTAGCGTCTCTCCCTCTCTCGCGACGTCCCCCTCCTCCTCCTCCCAAGTCAGCCCAATCAGTATGGTGGCGCAGTCAAATGCATGAAACATCTAATATATCTAAGGAAATGGCCTGTACTAACTTTGATGCCATGTATCGTCTTCTGCTGGCAGAGCTTCAGCTCCCTGCTGGTCTGCTGTTCCCGGGGTGCATCTTACTGCGAAGCTCGGTGTGGCACAGTTCCCCCTCCTCCCCCTCCCAACTCAGCCCAATCAGTATGGTGCAGGTCAATCACCCCGGGAACAGCAGACCGGCAGGGAGCTGTTTAAACTGGATGGGCCTCCGTAGCGCACACGGTTCAAACAGTTGATGTTTGACCTGCGCCATACTGATTGGGCTGAGTTGGGAGGAGGAGGAGGGGGTCGGTGCGCGAGAGGGAGAGACGCTACATTCGCTCCATAAGACGCACAGACATTTTCCCCCCACTTTTGGGGGGAAAAAAGTGCGTCTTATGGAGCGAAAAATACGGTAATCTTTCAGCCTAGCTAAATAAAAAGTTTTATCTTATGTTAAAAAAAAAAATGCAATACCAAAACTTCATTTTTCAGGAAAAACAAATAAACCCACTTTATGCGGGTTTTTAGCTTGTCCATCTACTCTGAATCACGTCATATACTATCAGCTTCATTATCATATGAATAATTCTCATTATCCTTTCCTGAGATTCAGAGTTAACTATTTTGATATCACCAAAATCTGAAACTGAGTGTAGGAAGCCTACTTTAGTATGCTCAGAGCATAATGTTTGAGCAAAAGACATGAATCCAAAAATGATAGCTAGCACTTAAGTTACCCTGCTACCTCATTTAAGTATGCTTAGAAGCAGACAGATAGCACAATGTAATTGGAATCAATATGGAGAAAAGAAAAATAGATATATTTCATTCCTAATAAAATAAAGAGTGATAATTAGAAAATACTGTAAAGGAGTTAGAAAAGGCTCACACTTATGCAGAAATAAAAAAAAAAAAAAAAAAAAAGATTCCTCTACTTTGCACACCTTGCCTTGCTCTCATTTCATTATCAGTAGCACTGCACATAAGGAAGAACAATCCCTTTGCAAACAATATATACCTGCTTCAATCTCCATTCTGTTGCTCCAAGGATAGGATGTCTTGACTGAAAACTAGCAGAGAAGGGAAAAGTGAGATTCATCAGCTGCCATTCTCAGCCTTGAATAATCCTTGACTTGAAAGAGAGAATACAGAGGAAGCACATTATAAACTAGATAACTATAGTATATACATCCTACTCCTTGACCCAAATATCAAGCCTTCAGCTAAGAAGCACAAATCTTTGGTTTTCTGCTAATAAACACATGTTTATTTCTGATATCTGTTGTTGTTCATGTGTGTCAAGTGTCCTTTAGTGCTTTGCACAATAGGCCACTAATCTGAGTTAGGCCAAGAGCCATTTTTTCTGAACCAAATTAAGATGAAAGGAACAGTAGCAAGGACTATGAATTTTCCTCTGTGCCTTGAAAGACTTGAAAAATGCAGACATAACAGAAAAACAAGATTATAAACTTTGACAAGGCCCCAAAAACTGTTTCTTTCTGGCTTGCCTGAAATAAAGAACTTAGGCAGTGTCCAGTCATGGTTATCTGCAAGCATTCCTAAAGCTATGCAATCATATATTCGAAGATGAACTCTTTACTTCTCCAAAAAAAAAAGAGAGAGAGAGAATCCTCCAATCAAAAGCTGTTTGGCTTTATCTCTATGCATGCAGTCTTGCCTATTCAGTTAGTTATTTATTAAAAATTATTTATTAAAAATTCCAGTGTTCAGAGTGGGGTACAGTATTAAATTAATAATAATTAAGCTACCTCTCAACTAGCTGAATTAACTTTATAAAATACATCAGCTATTGTATTTCCTTATCTACCAATATTGATTGTCATAACATTTTGCATAGCAATCAGTTAAACTTTTTGTCTGAACAAAAAGTTTTCAATTGTTTCTTGAAAGTCTAGGTGAATACAATTGCCATAAAGTAAGTGGATCCTAGGAGAGGTGGAATAGCCTATTGGTTAGAGCAGCAGGATGCGAACCAGGGAAACCAAGGTTCAAAACCCACTGCTGTTCCTTGTGTCCTTTCGCAAGTCACTTTACCTTCTTTTGCATCAGGTTCAAACTTAGAGCCTGATCCACTAAGACTTTTGGTTTTTTTTTACTATTTTATGTCTATGGGAAAAGAGCTTAGTGAATCAGCCCCTTAGATTGTAAGCCCTCTGGGGATAGGGAAATAACGTATAGTACCTGAATGTAATCCGTTTGGAAGGTGGAATATTAAATAGACAAGACAGAGGGCCGTCGCCATCATTAGGAAGCTATCATCTTCCTGGCCCAGCCAAGCAATGGATACACCCTTGAGACCATTATTTCCCCTGCTAGTACTCACACAGAAACTGCCTGCATTCCTGCCTGTGGCTGAAGATAGCTGCTGACTGGCTCTCCCTGTATTGAATCAGAAAGAAGCTGAATTTAACAAATCTGTGCAAGTTTATAATATGTGATCTGTTGGCATAATTTAGACATTTTTAAAAGAGTATCTAAAGCAATTGCTAGATATTTGCATAATACCAAATTGTGTTTAGTTTTTAAAACCCCTAAATAAAGACATTACTGAACCTTGACAAATCAAAGAAAGTTCCTTGTTCTGATTTGATCCTAAATTATTTCTCTGAGCAGTGCATTCAGAGAAGGTGTTTGTGATGGAAAGTATGACATAGAAGGTATTAACTGCCAATGGTACCTTTATGTTTATGGTAATGAAGGAGAGGAGTGAGGGATATATGTGTGGATTTACGTTTGCAATAGAATAATGTACCTATATTAGAGTACGCTGAGTGACTGAGTCATGCTTACTAATGTAGTTGTGCAGTATGCTAGTAGCACATGATTTTTTATTTCCCTTACATAAAATGTCGTGCGTGACTAAATAATGTTTATTTTGTTGTAATCAGTTTAGGTTGGTGTTGCAAAATTTAAACATTTTAAAACAAATAAATACAATTAAGGGTCCACCAAGAAGTTTCAGGTGAAAACTTTGTATTGGACTATCTTAATATATCTGTAATCTAGCTTTCGAGAATTACCCTCTTTTCTTCAGGTCAGGGAATAAACAGTGCAGATACACTGAGTTTAAATGCTATAAAGTCATCTAGGTCTTAGGCTGCCTTTAATATGCCATTACAGCTCAGTAAAGGCAAGGTGATGAGACAGTAAACCTTTACTATCACCTACAAGTTGTTTGTTTGATCCCTTTAATTCTACATATCCAAGTGGACTAACATGGCAGCCACAGTTCTTTGCCCAATAAGTTTTCCATAGAAAATTAGCCAGGAGCTTAAAAATAAGGGACAGATCTTTTAAGTGTTTTGTAGGGGTTATCTGTTAAAGTGAAAGGAAAAAGTTCCTTTAAATTAGTTTTTTTTTTTTTTTTCTCAAAAGCATAAAATTACTTGCATAGAAGGTAATGGGAACAGCAGCACTTGGTCTAAACTTATTCTTGCCTTAAGCCAGAGTAAATACATATATGCCTCTAGGAACCATCAGATGCAAATATATTTTGGTGAATTTCTGCTGGCAGCATGAAATACATTACTGGAGTGCCTGCCTACACTGCCTCTTTCTCCTGTGCTCTCATTCACTGCTTTTCAGGCCTTGATGCATATTTGTTTTTTGCCAGATCTCCCAAAACTGGTATTTACAATTCCTATTCAGATTGTCTCTGTTTGCCTTCCAGACATCAAAAAGATTTTAGATGAATTAATCCCTATGTAATTTCGAAGTTAATGTCTAAAGTTCATGGAAAAATAGTTACAAAGGAGACAGCTAGGGGGGGAATCAGTGAAGAGGAGATGGAAAATTGAATCAACTGTAGAAATTTTGACTGTCATATTATGAATACCTTGGTCAGCAATGGGAACTACTGTAATTTTAATGGTATCTTCTCAGCTATGATTCTGCATACATACATACAAAGGTGAAAAGTTCTTTGTATGTAGGGCTGATCACAAGCAAAGTAAAATTAATAATATAGATTTGTTGTGTATATTTCGCATCACTAAAGAAGTATCCTGAATTGATTTTCATATTTAGGGGATCATTTATCAGGCATAATATTGAGGGAAGGGGATGTTTCCTCAGTATGATGCTCCTACCTGGGAAAACATTGTGGTGGTTTCATTATGATATTTTTATCGTAGAAAAATGTGCAATAAAAAATATTGCAATGAAACAGAGAAAAGTGCTTGATGGCAGCCCACTTCGCCTGGGGCCACCATCGTGTTAAAGGGCCATGTGGTCCGATAAAATAACCTCTCCCTAATGAGGATGACCCCTGCTCAGCCCTCTGCCACCTATAGAGGTGATGCAACCTTAAAGTGCAAAAAAATAAAAGTCACGCAGAAATACCCCCACTCCCTTGACAAACATCTCCCCTTTGTTACACATAGCCCCCCACCCTCCCAGTGTAAGCCACCTCTCCAGTTCTCCCTACTATATAATATAACCCCTGGTAATCTATTGGCTCCATCCCCACCCCTTCCCCTTAGAAGTCACACCCTGGTGGTCTAGGTACCTGGACCCCTCCTTCTTACCTAAAAGATGACACCTTGATGGGCCAGTGGTGGCCAGGAGCACACTAGGCTTCAGGCTGATTGATGCCATTTTCCAAAATGGCACTCATTCACCTATGTTCCTCATGGGCTTAGGGGGCCTCCAGGTGTCCCTTCCATCTAAGAAGAGGGGTAGAGGTCGGGCTACTAGACTTCCAGGGATAATGTATACTCGGGGGGATGATACTTGGGGGCTGGGGAAGTTGTTTGAATTTGGGGACTATATGTAACAAAGGAGAGGGTTTTGGGAAAGGGACAGTGCATTGCCAAGTGATTATTTTAAGCTCTTTTTTTGCTTTTTTTTTTTAAGGCTGTGTCACCCTGACCGGCAGTAGGGATCTTCCATGAACCCTAGGGGAAGGCTGTTTCGGGCCTTGTGGCCCTTTAGTAAGCATCCCAGGGACATCTGGATGCACTTTCGTGTCCCGATGTCCCTGGGATCAGTTAACTACAACTCCTGAAAATGTGTTAAAATTTGCATAGGATTACCTTTACATTAGCTGCATTGCATGCATTTGTAAATTTTCTGCATGCAAATGCATGCAAAACAGCTAATTTCAATAGGGACAGGATTTGGGGGGGGGGGGGGGGAAGAAAACACATACGCTGCAATATGGAGATATCCTGTGATAAACAGTGTTTATCACACTTTATACCCTTATCACAATTTAATAAATTTACCCCTTGATTGTATCACTTAAACGTGTAGTACGCATAAAGGGAATATAGCCATGTCCATAAAATATTTTGTTTCATAAATTGTTTAAGAAAAATTACTAGCAAGACTCACAAAATTAGTGTTGACAACTGAGTCTGCTATAACAGTGCTTCCCAACCAGTACTGTGTCAAAGTCCCTCTGGCAGCCTCAGCACTTTCTTCATCCCTTGCCCCTGTGATTCTCCTCCCTCTCATCAGCAGAAGGCATAAGAAAGCAACATGGCATACGTACAGCTGCCTCCTCTGCTGGCTTGAATATGACGTCTAAAAACTTGGGTCCTGTGCATTTGGACATGATGTCAAGATGGAAGCCAGCAGAGATGACAGCCTCAGGCAGAAGGCTGATAGCTGTGCTGCTTGCTTGTCCTACTTAAGGGTGGTGGGAAGGGGAAGAAAGCAAATCACCATTTTGGAAGTTGGGAAGGATTGGAGAGAGAGGGGCAAGGGAGAGTACAGCAATAGCATCATGCAGACATTTCTGTAAACTAAAGTACAAGAAGTGAAAGTGACTTTTCCTAGGTCAGTCATAGTCATTGTTAGAGGAAGATTCAAGGTGACACATTGTTAGCTCTCCTATTCAATTCCAGTGTGCTACCGACAAGGTTGCCAAAATGAACAAATGAATGATGAAATGCTAACAGAGGTTAAGGAAGCCAATAAATTTAGCGGCGCAGTAATAATGGGAGATTGCAGTTTACCCCAAAATTGACTGGTTAAATGTAATATCAGGACATGATAGGAAGGTAAAGTTTCTAGATGAAATATATGATCTCTACATAGAACAGTTGGTTTGGGAACCAATGAGAGGGGTAGCCATTTTAGACCTAATTCTTAATGAAACAAAACGATTTGATGAGAGAGGTAATGGTGGTGGGGCCACTCAGCAATAGTGATCATAGTGCAATCAAATTTAACTTAATGACTGGAGGGAGGGCATTAAATAAATGTATAGCTCTAGCATTTAATTTTCAGAAGGGAGACTTTAATAGAAGGAGAAAAATAAAAAAACAGTGAAAGGTACAGCTACAAATTTACATCAGGTGTGGCTATTTTTAAAAAATCCCATCTTGGAAGCCAGGTCCAGATGTATTCCACACATTAAAAAAAAAAAATGGAAGAAAGGCCAAACGACTGCCAGCATGATTAAAAGGTGAGGAGAAAGAGGCTGTTTTAGCCAAAAGAACTTCTTTCAAAAATTGGAAAAAGGATCCATCTGAAGGAAATAGGAAAAAGCATAAGCATTGGCAAGTTAGAAATAAAACATTGATAGGGTGGGCTAAAAGAGAATTTGCAAAGAAGCTGGCCTTAAAGGCAAAAACTCAAAAACTTTTAGAAATGTACCTACAGCAGGAAGCCTGTGAGGGAGTCGCTTGAACCGTTAGATGATTGAGGGGTTAAAGGGGCACTTAGGGAAGATAAGGCCATCATGAAAGATTGAATTAATTCTTTGCTTTGGTATTTACTGAAGAGTGTGTTGAAGAGATACCAGTGCCAGAAACTATATTCAGTGGTGATGATTCAGAAGAATCGATGCACTATGAAGCTGGAAGATGTAGTAAGGCAGATTGACAATCTAAAGAGTAGCAAATCATTTGGCCCAGAAAATATACACCCCAGTGTTATGAAAGAAGTAAAAAATGAAATTACAGATCTGTTTCTGATAATTTGTAACCTATTGTTGGGATCTTTCATTGTGCCTGAGGACTAGAGGGTGGCCAGTGTAACCCCCGATCTTTAAAATGGGCTCCAGGGGGGATCTGGGAAACTATAGACCGGTGAGCCAGACTTCAGTGTCGGGAAAAATCATGGTAATGATTCTAAAGAACAAAATCACAGAACATATAGAAAGACATGGTTTGATGGAACACAGCCAGTATGGATTTACACAAGAAAAATCATGCCATGCCAATCTGCTACATTATTTTGAAGGGATTAATAAATGTAAATGGTAGTGTATTTGGATTTTCAGAAGGCAATTTGACAAAGTGCCCCATGAGAGACTCCTGAGAAAATTGAAAAGTCACAGGATAGGAGGCAATGTCCTATTTTGGATTGCAAACTAGTTAAAAGATAGCAAACAGAGGGTAGGACTAGATGTTCAGTTTTCTCAGTGAAGGATAAACCATAGAGTGCTTCAAGGATCTGTACTGGACCAATGTGATATCTCAGATCAAATGTCGGCATATAAAATAATAAATAATACACACACACACACACACATATATATATATAGCGCAACCCAAAACCTAGGCAATATATCACTTCACTTTGTGCCTGTTAAATGTTAACAAAAAACACTCCCTGTGGAGTGGAGTAAAAGCACAGTCTATTGATTCCAAAATTAATCTTTTTTTATTTTTTATATTTATACAAAATTGTATCAAAACCCAATATTCCCAATACATTACCCATTCATAATTTCTAAGTTATTAATTCACATTTTAATTTATCATATCTTATTATATATTTATTTATTTATTTATTTATTTAAAATTTTTATATGCCGACATTCATCCAGGATATCACATCGGTTTACAGTGTAACATAAACAAACGCCAGGCATGGCGCTTTACATTGAACAAATAAAACAAGTTAACAAATGAATAAATGAGGGTGTGAATAACAAGGGGAAATTTGCATTAAATAATCAACGAGGTTTGTAAATATATACATATGTACAGAAGGAAGACACTAAGAGATAAGCAGTTTAGGGGTGCTAGGAGGAGAGGGGGGAGTGGCGAGCAGAGGGAAGGGAACGAGGTGAGGGGGGGAGAAAAAGGTATGAGGTGAGGGGGGGAGAAAAAGTGTATGAGGTGAGGGGGGGAGAAAAAGGTAGGAGAAGGGCGAAGTGAGGGGATAGAGGGCCAGAAGAGGAGAGGAAGGGTGGGCAGTGGAGAGGAAGGGAGAAATTAGGTGTATGCCTTGGCGAAGAGCCAGGTCTTGAGTTTCCGCTTGAACGATTTGAGGCATTCCTCTTGCCGTAGTTCAACTGGCATTGTGTTCCATACCCACTCATACTCGTACGTACTCAATCACACAAGTTCCATTCAAAACATAATTTCAAAATCATACAATCCTTGATAATTTTTCAACATGAATTACTTTCCTTTGCAAGAAACAATGAATGCTCGATGTTACAATGCAACAAGTTTTTTAAAACACGAATACCTTGATGTTTACATAGATGCCTCAAAGCAGAAATCACACAATATTAAATATCTGTAAACCGGAGTGAAGGCAGAGCGCTATACTTCGGTATATAAAAAACTCTAAATAAATATTAATTTCAATAATTTTTATCAGTACTCCACTCATTAAGAAACAATCCTATGATCCTTCTGTTGAACTCTTGATCTTTCTATTAATCCCAACCGGACCCACGTTTCACCTAACGGCTTCATCAGGGGAATTTGAAATCGTTGAATTGCTAATATTTGTATTGAAACATTATATGCACGATATTCTGCCAATTTAGTAGATGCACCACTGGTCATCCTTGAAATTCCAGCTTGCTTGAATTGACACTGAATTTGTTCATCTATATTAACAATTTAAACAAAAATTGCTACCAATTAATTATTTTAGAAACTTCTTCCTTTCTTTTGACTTCTCTATCCTTCTAAAAGACATCTCAAATCTTAAACTCTCAGATACCTTATTTGTGCTTACACCCTGCTGTCTTCAATCTTCCCGTTAGACATCACCAAAATACATGACTTATATTTTGTTCAATTCTACTAAATACAAGTAAATAAATATTATCTTTCCATATACTAAATTCATCCGATATTAATACCTATCCTTTTTTGACTAATTTGATATCTTTTATCCGGGGAACCAATACACTCCCCTCACTACTACAGGACTCCCAATTTACTCAACCCTTACCTCCTTTAGATACTATCTATATTGCCCACCCTGCATTATTAAATTCACTCAAAAACCGACCAACCTTTCATTGCTGTTTCAACTGCTAGTCTTAGCCATCTCATGGCTCCCACCTACATGCTTCAGTGCTGCCATTCAAACTGCTTGATTTCCTTGACCGCAGGCAAGTGTCCTGCATAGACTTTAATACTTCATATTTTTGCTACATCCTACCCACGGAAATTTTGATCTAAAAACCAAAAAGACCTCTCTCAACTGTTTACAAACGACTATCACCGATACTCTAAGTCATTATTTTGAATCTAAAACCACCTACTCACCTCCAAATGCTTGTACTTAATGCCTCCTTTTGCTTTCCTTGCGGCTTTACAAACGCGGTAGCTGTTCACCGCTAACTGCCCCTTAAAAGCTACCCAGCTGATCGCTCTATAACCAATCCCTTACCTGCCCTTGAACTTACTCTCTGCTCATTGGCGCCACATCAGCAATGCCCATTCTATCCACCAATCCCTAAGCTTCTACGTTATTTAGAACTCTACCTTACAACCTGCACGGGTAACTTAGTTCTAAAAAGTGCTTCCCACTCAATCATTGAGTTAAGCCCACAAGGAATCAACGTATCCCACTGAAAAATAAATCTTTGTTCTTGTTGCCTAAGTGTCTGTGAGATATTCCCACCACGGGGAGAAGGTATCTATTTCAAAACTTTAAACTTTAATTGGTCAATTGTATGAGCCGCCTCCAGCCAATGTCTGACTAGAGGTGCTTCTAATCTCTCTATACGTATACAGCTTCTGTGCTGGATAATATGAGTCCTTATTGGCAAGATAGTATGTCCAATATTCAATTTCGGACACAGGCATTTGATCACGTAAACAACTTTACTGGAGCTACAATCAAAAGATCCTCTCAGATCATATTGATATGGGATAGATTCATGTTCAAACAGCTGTCCGACCAACACATGTGCACAAACAGAACACTTGTTACAATGCTCATGTCCCCTTACTGCTTGAAAACTATTCTCCTTCACCTCTGACGAGACCAACAAATCCTTTAAATTGCGCCCCCTAGTTATTGCAAAGATAGGTTTAGTCTGTAGAGAAAGATGTAAAGATAATATTGACCAATGCTGAAGAATGATTTTTTGGATCTGATGTGTTCTCGAAGAAAAAGGCAACACACAAACCATAGAACTCAATTTGGTTTTCTGTTTAGATTGGAGCAACAAATCCCGGTTAGCATATAACCCACGTTTAAACGCCTGCTTGATGACTTTTTTAGGGTAATCTCTGGACCGAAACCTATCTTGCATTTGCACAGCCTGTTCTTCGAGGACACATCAGATCCAAAAAATCATTCTTGGATTGGAATGCAGGAACACTGGAAGACAGAATGAACAGGAACATGGGAACAAAGCAACATGCACTGATGAGCAAAGCACATCAGGAGACCTGGTGCTGAGGTATAATGGAACGTCCTGTGGGGTTTTATATAGGGGAGAGCCATCCCACTGCAGCCCCTTTAAAATGCAGAGCTTGACATGTGCGTGCATAGAGAATCTCAATGCTGAAGCAGGGCAATCGGCGGCTGTGTGCTGGTGGCACCCTCGCTGCAGAAGGCCCTGGATGGCATTAGAGGTAGTTTGTGGGAGTTTCCCCTGAGCCAGAGATCGTAACAGATGCATAGTGCCAGAAAATGGGACCCTAGGCAATCATGTGGGGAAGAGAGCTCATCTGCCCCTCATTCTTGGGAATCGCATTAGTCTCCAAAGGCCCAAGTGATCAATTCAATTCTGGTACCCAGGAAGGTGAGGCCTCCCAGTCTGTACTAGCATTGATAGTTTTGAGGAGTAGCTGAATAGAAAGCTCCGGGAGGTTTTGAAAGTTAGGAACATTGATGTCTGTAACAATGCAGGCTGACTTCCAATCCTTTCTGGTGCTGCCACTCTGACCTTGACTTTGGGTGCCAAGGCACTAGTGGGAATCAACATTGGCTGCCAGGCATGAATGCATCTTTCCAGTGCATTGTTTAGGGGAGCTCCCCCAATGTGCCGATATTTCAGACTGAGCCCACAGGCAACTGAGTTCTCTCTGGAGCTTTGCCTGCTAGCTGGGTGAGATCTTGATTTATATCCTGTCATACTCATTGAGTTCAGACAGGGTAAGCATGGAGGTGGCCTGTGATTAGGAGGGTCAGCTCCCCTCTGAATCAGTTATTTACTCTTTCGGATAATAGAAGGACTCCATGAAATTAGCAAGTAGCACATTTAAAACTAATTGGAGAAAATTCTTTTTTACTCAGCACACAATTAAACTCTGGAATTTGTTGCCAGAGGATGTGGTTAGTGCAGTTAGTGAGGCTGGGTTTAAAAAAGATTTGGATAATTTCTTGGAGGAGAAGTCCATTACCTGTTATTAATCAAGTTGACTTAGAAAATAGCCTTCTATTACTAGCATCAGTAGCATGGAATATACTTAGTGCCAGGTACTTGTAGCCTGGAGTGGCCACTGATGGAAACAGGATGCTGAGCTTGATGGACCCTTGGTCTGACCCAGTATGGCAATTTCTTATTTTCTTACGTTCTTATCTCCTTTACAGGAAAAGAGAATGACTCATTCAGAATATGGAAAATATGTGAAGATAATGGCAGATGCCATTCCACTTGAATTGTAGAGTGATGATCAGATCATGCATTACTAGATCCTCCGGGGAGATTCCAATAAGAATATAGGGTTTGCCCTTTTTTCCTGCTGAATCAATTGGTGATGGTTGAATCTGCCTGCAGGAGGGCCAAAGAGTTTAGGACCACTCTACCTTGGGCATTCATGGATGGAAGAAGTATCAGTCCTTTCATAGCCTCCTACAAACCTTTTGGATACCATTACCTGTTATCCTACATTTACATACCTTAGTCTATGTGCCTATTTGTAAACCGTTGCGATGGTATATAACTTAGCAATGGTATAGAAAAGGTTTTAAATAAATAAATAAATACCAGTGCATCTGTAGAGTCATGCATGTTAATGAGCTGGAGTAATGAATGGGCATGGTCTGTTCATCCTATAACATTTTGAATACCATGATAAAGAGAGAATCCTTTTAATATAGAGACCAGTTTCCACTGCTGCTGCAGCCTACCATTTTGCAAGTGGAGCATGGAAAGGGGAGGAAACACTCCCTGTGCTCTCCTCCTCTTTGTCAGTGGGCAGAGTCCTCTCTGTTGCCTAGGTGCCCAAAAGATACAGGCTGAAGACCAGCCAAGATCTGGACTGGTAAGAGCATAGCCCAGATTCCAGTGTCAGAAAACTTTCCATTTGGTGGGTGGGGAAAAACTGAGATTTTCTTTAAACTGTTCACCCAGAGTGTTTATAAACGTCGAGTTTGCAGCACAATCAGAAGAATTACACCTATTCAATTCTTCTCCACCTGATGAGAAGGGCCTTGACAGTCTCTATTGCAGTAGGAGTTTCCTTCCTCTTAGAGGCCTAGGGGGTTGAATCCGGTTTTGCTAAGAGTAATAGGACAGGATTATTCTCCAGATATTCATGATCTCCATTCATTCAGAGGGACTCAGTCCCATCCTTGATTGGAGGGCATTTACCAGATATCTGGTAAGGAAAATCTCACAAGGTTTCCTTCCACAACTTGTTTTCCTTACAAGAATAGGAAAAGGAGGTGGTTGTATTCCTTAAAATTCTGGGACCCTCATAGAGATTGTTCAATTTTCAGGAGGTAGCTCAGATTTGCAGTAGGAAAGCACACTTCCAATATTATGTGCTGCCTTTCAGCCTGTGTCTTTACAAAATGCCTTTAGCGGTGCCTACTCTCCTATGTGAATTGGTGAGTGCATGTTTTCTCCTACCTGGACAATTGGTTGGTTAAAAGCACATCTTGAGGGGGTGCCACAGAATTATTCAGAAAGACCATTTGTTGTTGGAGTTGCTAGAGTTTTATTAATTACTCCAAATCCCACCTGAGTCTATCGTTTCAATTAGGTTTATAAGAACTGTACAGGTCATGATTTTGATAAAAGCTGTACTTCTTCAAGATTGATATCTGCTGCAGAAAGGATATGAACAAATCAGCAGTCCATTGGTGGGGAACCTGTCCAGGTTTTTGGGCCTTCTGACTTCATCTGTACATAGTGATGTCCATATTCAGACACAGTCCGGCTAGCAAAGTTAGCCGGATAAACCTTTGGCTAACTTTGGAGGTATATTCGATAGTGAAACTAGCTAACTATAGCCACCTAACTTTAGGACAGTTCTTTGGCCCTACCAGACTTAGCTGGCTAAATCATCCAACTAACTCTGAATATCAGAGTTAGCCGGCTAACTCAACTCTTCCCAGTTATGCCCATGGAATGCCCCTAACTTAGCCAGTTAAATTCTAGCTGGCTATCTTATTAACCGGCAAGAGTTTAGCTGAATAAGTGCCCAAATATTTGTTTAGCTGGCTAACTTCTGAGTCAGCCGGCTAACTACTTTTGAATATGAACCTCATTACTTTTCTAATATGTCATCGCAATCAAAGAGTCCTGTGGCCCTTAAATTCTCAGTGGATTCCAGCTATTCAGCATCTCTGGGACAGTATCCGCATCACTCAGCCTTGAGGGGCTTTCTTTCCTGATGCCTGATTCTCTCTAAATTCTTCTGGTACAAATTGTCCTAACTATGGATGCATCCAACCTAAGTTTGGGAGCTCCACACTGAGTCTCTAGTCAGGTCAGGGGAAATTTCTTCAGAATACTTCCTCAATATGAGGTCAGTAAAGTATGCTCTGAAGGCTTTCAGGATTCAGTAGACCAATAAATTTGTCCTTGTCCAGACATTCAGGTAGCTATGTTCTGTGTCAACAAGTAAGTGCACATCCTGCAGCAGGAAACTACCCAGATGTGGAAGTGAGCAATCTCTCAAGGAGTGGCTTTTGGAAAAACATATCTGGGTGAGGTGACTATTCTCTTGGACAGAGTGAGATAGGTCCTGGAACCCTTCATAGGGTCTCTACATATCTTCTTGAAACTTTGATATCAAAGTTCCGTGCCAGGCTCCATCTGATGCTGTTACCAATGTGTGAGGACTGATATCGGGCTGTCCTCGGAGAATACCTGCTATGAATAAATATGTTTCTTTTGTCTATTTTTCCCATCCTTCTTGCCACCAGCCTCCCTTGAAGAAAACCAGCCAGGCTGGTCAAATATTGGCTGGTGGGCAACCTATTGTATGTATTTCATTTTTTGTCCATTTTTCCAGTTGGTTAGATATTTTCAGCAAAACTATATTTTGTCAAATTTGCATATTCCATGCCTTAATTTGACATCTTAATAATATATCTATGAACACATCATGTGTCTTTCTAGCAGGGTCTAGGCATAACCCTGAGTTTGCTATCAGTGCATAGATATAGAATGCAGTGGGTGACATCATAAAGTAAACACAACATACAATAAAGTTTATATTAAAGTGAATGAATAGTTATGCTTTTATTGCCTACTACAACCCTGTGATTAAATTAATAGCAGTTCTTCATTAATGTTGTAACATAAAAATTTGGCTCTCCTTGCTATTTGAATATCTTTTTTTTTTTGAGCTTCTGTGTTTAATTTTAATTATCTTGTGGTTTCACTGGAAGGCAGCATAAGTGTGAAACAAGGTGCCGTCACATTAAGATCAAACATTTTTATTGCTTTTTGTATTAATTAGCAAATACCCTTATATACTCACATCAACATGCTTGATGAAGAGCAGCAAAGACATATTTCATCTATAAAACATATTTTCTCCTTATGGGGGAATGTCACAGAAGTCTAGAAAAAGAACATTAAAAAATTGATCAAGCTAATTCATTTTTATCGAACAAACTGGACATATTTTCAGTATTGTACAAAATCTGGATGGTAAGAAGGTAAGTTAATAATATTTGTCTGAGCCATGTCTTTAAAGAACAAACAGATGGACTTTTTTTTTTCTTCACCAGACTGTACTATTGGTCAGTCCCCAAGAGGCAGTGCATGATGCCCAAGTGTTTTAGCATTACATCTCCGAATACTGAAGAATAATGGAATTCTGACTACAGAAAATAAGCAATATAGGTCTAATGTTCTAAAGCAGATATTATGCTACACAGGAGGAAGGTTTTCAACAGCATTAGGACAGATAAGAGGGAGGGAATGAAAGTGAAAATATGTCTATTGGAAGTCCATAAATAATTATTAGCCAGGTAGACTTGAGGACAGGCACCACTTATTCCTGGAAATGGGCACCAAGAAATGGATCTACTCTTTGGGATCTGCCAGGTACTTCATAAAGATCTGGATTGGTCTCTGTCGGAGACAGGATGCCGGACTAAATGAATCTTTGATCTGGCCCAATATGGAACTCATGTTATGAAACAGCAACTCCTAATACAAGCAGTATCTTATTTTCATAAATAGGTTTTGGGATAAGTGTCAAAACTGTTTTGTGGAGATCTGGTGTGCCCTTAGGTACCCGGTGAATTCTTCTTGAGCAAGCTAGAAAGGAAAATACAATTTTGTAGTGAATCACAAGAAGATCTTGAAAACCAGAACAAAAAAATAACCTCAGGATTGCTGGTCTTTCGGAGGGGTTGGAGGGTTCCAACCTGGTTTATTTCCTGATTATATGGTACTGAATCAGT
This sequence comes from Rhinatrema bivittatum, assembly GCF_901001135.1. Classification (NCBI taxonomy): domain Eukaryota; kingdom Metazoa; phylum Chordata; class Amphibia; order Gymnophiona; family Rhinatrematidae; genus Rhinatrema; species Rhinatrema bivittatum. Next base: position 75,794,474 of record NC_042619.1, read on the forward strand.
TTGATCTTCAGATCAAATATTATAGTATAAAAATCAATAGCGTGCCCTGGGCACTGACAGTGTTGTTATTGTAAGGATCCATTTTTGCTGACAAGGCTAGAATTGCTTTTCAGCAATCAGCTAATTTACTTTTTTTCAAAATATCTCACCCTCTTTATTGAAACAACAAAGCTTCCTCAGTGTGACTTGTCTTGTGATGCACTGAGTCTGAAGCAGCACATCTACTGAGCTCCCACTAAAATATTCGGACATTATCCTTTCAAAGTGCTGGTAAGATGTCCATATTTGCAAAATGAGTGCTAAAAGCTGGCCAAAGCATTCTATACCAAAATTATGGGGAAACAAAGCAGCGAAAAAACAGAATTCCGCAGTCAAGTCTACGCCTGAGAAATATACCTATAGTACCAGGGCTGACAACTCCTCCGGAGAGGAAGACTTTACTGAATCGCCAATCATAACGGCTTCTGGTGATGCTTTTAAAAAATATTTTGACAAATTCTCTGACAAAATGGCCAAATATATCGACATGAATCTGGTTCAGGAGAATAGGAGAAACACCTTAATATTTATGGATACGAGGGTCTTCGACTTGAAAGCTACATATCCGGTATATGGGCAAAACTAGATAAACTTGAGAAAAAAATTAAGCTCCTGGAAGAACGCGCTGAAGAGTTGGAAACCTGTAGCCGCACAAATAACTTAAGAATAGTGGGCTTACCCCAGAGTCTGTGGAAGGCAAAAATGCAGCCACATTCCTTTTAAAATGGCTACCGGAGCTCTTCGAAATTACTTTGAAAGGCGGCCTTGTTAAATTTGATAGAGCCTATCATTGTTTGGCTCTTCCACCAAGCCCCAATGGTAGGCCTCGGCTTTCATTTTGTGACTGCATAATTTCTATGACAAACAGTGTATATTGGACTGTGCAAGGAAGTTGGACAAGTTTTGTGCAAACGGCATCTTTTATTTATTTATTTATTTTTGTGCTTTTCTATACCGAAGTTTAGCTAGCTGCCTTCACTCCTGTTTACATATCAAACAACTTAATACAATTTGGACACAAATAATACAATCAGGTTATAACTGGAAATCATACAGGATAATGATCAACAACTCAATACATCATGGTAGCAAAAGATACAAAATAGGGAAAACTGTGTATCTACGTGAGAGACCAAATAGGTCCCGAATAATACGAAATGACATAACGAAGTAGACTGAGAAAATTTGCATCCCTATGAAACCCCTCAGACAGGTGATAGAAAGAAGGTGTTCTCAAAGAGGGATATAAGCTCTACCGTATTCTTAGGGACATTCTCTTCAAAGTGGAGTCGGAAGGGTACCTGGCTGTAGGAATTTTGATTGAATCTCCAGAGAGTTTTACCATTACTAATGGAGAAAGCAAAGAAGAGCCATCTAATGCAGAGATAGATAAGATGCCTTTAACAACCAAAATGTTAATATCACCTTATTAACAATTGGGAAAAGTTTACACAGGGATAACTTTTGTTCCTGTTGACCCAGACCTTGGCAAAATAGATTTGCAAACAGATATGCATGTCTGGATCTAAGCTGCACTTTTTAATTCTGTTTAAATAATTTACATCTGTGTAGTAAGATTGAGCTATATTAAGATAAAACAAAAAGCTATGTATAAAAGTTCTTATAGCTGATTTATAGTTTATATATTTGTCAGAATTGGCAGTATTTGCCACATACCATATGCTTTTCCAAGCATATGCCTTGGAAATTTAATTGTGTTGCTCTCAAACTCACTATCTCTGTGTCTTTTGCATTCACAAACATTTAATAAATTGTTGGTAATTTCAATGCTAGTGTCAGTTTTCTAAATGCTTAATAAAGCTTTTAAATTACAGGCTGGCTGTGACTTAATCTTAAGCAAATAGTGGAGATTGAGGCATCATTCCTTAATAACCCTGGGAAAATTATAGTGATTTTATTTTTCCTAAAGAATTCGGTGTCTGCACAGGTATCACTTCAATATAATGTCTCAGTTGTAAATAGCCAAGTTGTTTGCTCTCTTTCAGGCTGATGCAATACCTTGCGCTGCTGCTAGCGCATGGCTTAACATGCGACTGGACGTGCGTTTTGGACAGGTATCCATAATTGCCAATGCAATACGGGAATTAGCGCGTCCAAAACACGTAAACCACCGCTTAGCTAATAGCTCTCATCACGTGTAAATTCCATGTAGATGAGGCTATTAGTTAATACCCATGATTAAAAAAATTTCCCGTACGTAAAAGTATGCCACTCTCGAGGGCTCATTGATAAAAACAAAGAATCCCTCTTTCTGTGATTCCTTCTATTAGTATCGTTGCGGTACTAAGTAGAAGGAACAACAGAAAGCAGATTCAGGTTAAAAAAAAAAAAAGTCTTAAGGGAAAAAAAAGAATTCTGGGGTCCCAATATATATGGGAAAGATAATCAGTCCAGCCGAGTATCTTGTGCTAGTATATTGTGCCGGTAGAGGGAGAAAAGGTTTCCCAATTCGCACTGACAGCCACCTCTCCTGTGCGCCCAATGCCAAAGATGCTTTAGGGACGCTTAATTTTCCCTAGCACTTTCTTTTTAGCACAACTCCTCATTTAAATATTGCATCACACGCCCAGGAGAGGCGGCTAAGCGTGCATTAGGAAAGCGGACGCTCAACATTGAGCTCCTGTTTTCTACATACAAATTTTGCATCGGCCTGTTTAAATCCTAAAATGAATATATCATAGATCTACTCTCCATCAGCAACTCTGTGAGCTTCTTAATAGCCTTAGAAATTCATCATTTTCCTCTGGAAATTTAACTGAAGCACTTAGCTTAATTCACAAAAAGGGTAAAGACAACTGAAAAATAGTTCATGTAGGTTTCTCTCGCTCATTAATGCAGACGTCAAAATATTGGCAGAAATCTTACAACTTAGATTGGAGATTGTAGTACCTTTAATCGATGCAGCTCAAACCTTTCTGCAAACACCAGAAAACTGTTCAATATTATATATCTAGTCCACATGCTCTGTGCCATATCATCTATCTAGAAGAAGACACATCTTTTGATGTGTCATCTTGTTTTTATTTGTTTTCCATCCAGAGCAAATGTAGTATCCCTCCTAGATTCATTTCATGGATCCAAGCCTTGTTTTCCAATCTCATTATGTAGATCATTTCAGTGTATTTTCTACAGTTTTTCAGAAAAGTAAAGGGTCTAGGCAGGTGTGTCCACTTTCACCCTACCTATTCAGTCTAGCTATGGAACTCTTAAGGGTAGATTTAAAAAACCATACGCGGAGATCACGTGAGGCAGCGAAGGAGATGGATGTAGGTTTCCCCGCTCCAAGCTTCACCTCCTCATCCAACCCCATCCTCCGCGATAACTTACAGATTGCCACTGTGATAAACCTCTCACTCTCTTCTAAAGTATTGGAGTCCTAGTTGCTGGAGTTATGACGACCCATGTGGTCCGCAAGGATAAGGATCGGGAGAAGGAAAAATCCCACAGCCTGGATCCGCCATCCCCGCCCGAGGCCGCGCCGCCTGCGGCTTTCCCACCAGTGCAGGATATTGAGACTCTTAAGTCGGCGGTGGTTGCGGCACTAAGTCCGGAGTTAAAAATCATCGCGGAGAAACTCTCCGAACTCACCCAAACCCTTAGCGGCTATGAACACTGCTTCGTGGAGGTGGAGGGTCGAGTATCCGATGGCCTTCTTACGGCGCAGCGAGACATCACAGCTGTCCAGGCCTTGATGGCGCAACAGGCGCAGCACATCGAGGACCTAGAGAATCGATCCCGACGTTCTAATATCTGGTTAATAGGCTTGTCGGAATCAATCCGGGATCAAGAACTCTCGACTTTACTCGAATCCTGGTTGCAGGAACAACTAGAGCTCCCGGATACGCATGGGCCTCTGAGGGTGGAGCGTTCTCATCGTCTAGGTCCCAGGCAAGTCAACGCCGTGCGTCCTCGGCCGGTTATAGCAAAACTACATAATTACGCCCATAAAATTGATATTTTGAAAGCACTGAGGGGGGGGTCGTTCTCTTTTATATAATGCCAAAAGATCCTCCTCTTCCAAGATTTTTCCGCCGACGTCTCGGCGAAATGGCGAGCTATGGCGCCTCATTGTACACAATTCATTAACCTCAGCGCGACATTGATTTACCCGGCTCGCCTGCATGTCGCGACGGATTCGGGGATCAAGTGACTGGATACGCCCGACGCAGCTCAAGCCTTTGTGGCTGAGCGTCCGGCCCGAGTGCCCGGTTCCTTACCCTGAATATGGTTCTCCTAATACAGAGATTGAGGCTGTAGGTTCGCGGACTTTGTATACATTTTTCTTTCTGTTTCCCATCAGCACACTGATTTCTAATTCTCCAGGACTCTATGCTCCACGGTCCACATGGTTGGGGGCTTGCTACCGGAACAACTGAACAGCCTATCCTAATTTTTTTTATTTATATGAAACCTGGACTTTTGCCTCTCAGCCCTTACTTGGACTTTATCTTTGAAAGAGAGGTTTTTTTTTTGTGACTTTCTGTCGGCGGGTGCTCATTTACTCGCAATGCCCGTACTTTCTCGATGGCTAGAGAAGGGTTTTTTGGTTTTTTTTTAGATCACTTTTCTACTAATGAGGTCGTTTCTTTGATTCTATTCCCCCGCCCATGGGCGACACACATCACTTGTAGTAGGACAGCTCCTAAAGTGGACAGGGGAAAGTGGTCTTGTTCTATGAGCGGGGACATCTGGGCAGCTCCTGCCAGGGGCATTCACTGGGGGTTTGGCACCCAAATGACCGCTTCACCCCATTTCTACTATCTGTTGCAACCGGGGTAGTCCATGAACGGGCTGTCCCGCCTCCTGATCACTTCTGCTTCCAATAGACGGGGATAATCCCGTGAATCGGTGGCAAAAATCTTACAAGGAACATTACTTTTTTTTTGTGTGTGCGTGGTTTTTTTTCTCCAGTTGTTTTTGCAAGTTATGGGGAGCAAAACTGACTTCATATGGGACTTGTTGCTAATTGTTGGCTTTGATGTGGTGTTTATTTTCTTCTTTGTGGCTATATTCAGGTATATCAAGGCAAAGAGAGGATCGGGGCTGGATGGGGTAAGGGGTGGGGGGGCTCTCAAACCTCCTTTTCTACCTTGAAGAACAGGAGAGTGTTCTTCATAAAGGGGTATATATATATATATATATATATATATATATATATATATATATATATGGACTACAGTAAGGAGGGATGGGGGGAATGGGGGTTGGTGGTGGGGGGGGAAGAGGTAGGGATGGGAGGGGGGGATGTTGGGTCCCTGATTGGTTGCAGTGTTCTAAATATTGCTCACTTGCGTTACAAGCATCTGGGCCAGTTGACAAGTCTGTTGAATCTCAAGTTGGGGCCCCGGCTGGGAGGGTTCCAGCTCAATTTCTGGTGAGCAATCTGTTTTTTACGCCTCTGATCCGAGTCACAACCTAATACACAGGCACGCATAGTTTCCTGGAATGTATGTGGAATTCATTCCCCCATTAAAAGTTCTAAAATATTAACCTGTCTGCGGCGTAAGGCCACCGACGTGGGCTTCCTCCAAGAGACTCATCTATTTGATTTGGAACATGCTAAATTATGCAAACAATGTGTGGGCAGCTTATACTATGCCTCTGCCACCTCCCGCTCAGCGGGAGTGGTGATCTTGTTTCATAAAAACCTACCTATCCAGGTCCGCAAGGAAATTAACGATCCTGAAGGTCGCTTTATCATCCTGGTTACTGAATTATATCATCAAACTGTGGTTTTCTGCAATCTATTTGCCCCTAACACTTACTCTTCGGTATTTTTTCAAGTCCTTTATCAACACTTGCTTCCTTACATCGCGGATATGATCATTATCGGGGGAGATTTTAACACCATTAAAGACCCCCATTTAGACGCCTCCCAAAATTGGCACCGGGAAACGGGGTTGGGAAAAGGTCCTTCTTTTCTTTAAACTGCTCTCCTCTTGGTTGACACGTGACGCACGTTAAACTCTACTTATTCTCGTATTGACTATTTCCTCATTAGTTGCCATGCCTTCTCCCGGGTGTACGAGGCAGGCATTGAAGGGATTGTGATCTCCGATCATGCCCCAGTATGGATAGACATGCAGTTCCACTCCCCATCACAGTCGACTAAGATCTGGCGGTTTCCTTATTACCTAGTCGATGACAGTAACTTTCAGCAATATTTGCATGATCGATGGTCCGAGTATGAGAAACTCAACCTGGCTCATAGAGACCAACCTATACTTTTCTGGTATATGGCCAAGGCGGTTTTGAGAGGTGACATCTCATTCACCGCTCATCGTCGAGCTACTCTCAATAAACGAGTTCTGCAACTCTCTTGTCAGCTGTGGAAAGCTAAGGCACAGCTTTTGAAGGCCAATACAGGTCCTGTATTGGCCTTTAACACTCTTTAAACACTCTGTTGCATCAGAGGGAAAAAAAAGAGTCTACTATATTATCAACATCGTCTTTATCAATATAGTAATAAAGCGGGCAGGCTCATGTCACACCTGATAAGATCAGCACGCACCTCCTGCTTCATTGCTGGCCTGAGGACCGAATCGGGACAGGTCGAGATGAAAACCCAAACTATTTTGCGTCTATTCCTGGATTATTACGGTAAGCTCTATCGATCTCAGGGCTGGTCGGAGGAAGCTTGCTCCTGTTTTTGTACTCCCCTAAAGCTGCCTCATCTCACTAAGAAGTAACAACAAGTATTGGACTCCCCTTTAACTTTAGAGGAGCTTAAATTAGCGATCCATCATTCAAAGCGCCTAAAGGCCCCGGGTCCAAATGGTTACCCAGTCAAGTTTTATCGGTGTCTATTTGATAAGGTCACCCAACCTTTGACGTCCTTCTTCTCTGATCTTATCACAACTGGTAGTTTTCTGACGCAGATGAACCATGCCCATATCACCCTTACCTCCAAACCTGGGAAGGACCCACTGTCTCCCGATTTGTATTGCCCGATATCGTTATTAAACTATGATCAGAAGTTATTGGCAAAGATTCTGGTGGATCGTTTAGCCACTTTCCTACCGTCCCTTGTGGGCGTTAGCCAAGTTAGCTTTGTACGGAAGCGATATGCCCTCAAACATTCGACGGGTCCTCGTAGCAATGGAAATGTGCCACTGTACTAACACCTCATATCTTGCCATAAGCTTTGATACTGAAAAGGCATTTGATCGGGTGGAGTGGAATTACTTGTTTTATGTTTTAAGGCAGATGAGTTTTGAGGGTCTTTTTTACAAGGCAGTACAGCTGTTGTATGATGCTCCCCAAGCAACCCTACTGGTGAATGGGAGAGTTCAGAGTCTTTTCCTATTTTACGTGGTACCCGTCAAGGTTGTCCTCTGGGCACTTCTTCACATACCCCTCTTGTTGCAGACAGTGCTTCAACCACACCTATCAAGTTGACTTATGCTTTCCAAGTGGAGCCTGCTAGTCTCTCTCCTTTTTTGACTTCTTCTATAACTATTCGTCCGATTAGACAAGCCTGGGTCCACTTAATGAAACGATTGCAGATACCCCAAGTCTGTGCGTACCTATTGCCAATCTGTGGAAATTCTGATTTTTCACCAGGGTCTCAAACTGCTGCCTTTCGGCTCTGGATACACACTGGCTTAACACGCCTGGATCACATACTCACCAGGGAAAGCCTACTACTTTCTTTTACTGAATTCCAGGACTACTATGGCCTGGGGAAGACCTCTGTGTTCCCTTATATACAGCTTGCCCATTATGTAAAAGCCCTATCGATTGCATTCCAACAACAGACTACGTTCCAGAAATTAGAACAGATATTACACCTAGATAGTGCTACCACCCCTTCCTTATCTTATTACTATAAGAAGCTCCATATGGTTCAACGGGTGGACATTTATACCATGCTTGCAGATCGTTGGACAGGGGAAGGGGAGTTTGTGGTTACCACCACAATATTACATGTTTGTTTCTGTGGGGTGGCCAGGATTTCGCAAAATGCTTACTATAGAGAATTTCAATATAAATTTTTGGGGAGGGCTTATGTCTCTCCACAAATGGCGTACTGTCAACGTACTACTGACTCTCCCTATTGCGGTCGATGCCCACAAGTTCAGGGTACCCTAGTGCATGTTTTTGGGCTTGCCCAGCAATTAAGCTTTTCCTGGCGTGTAGCCAGATGGACTCAGAACAAATGGGATAGTATCCGCATGCTAGCAGTTGGAGACGGATCTGACATCAGCACGGGGGTATATAGCCCCACAGGAAGCGCAGCGAGTCAGTAATTTCCGTCTCCAAAGCAGTTTGGAGTGCCTGCACGCTGGTTCAAGCGTGCTTTCCAAAACTACTTTAATTTTTCTCTTTTTTGTTCCCTCAGCTCCATCAAGGTTCAGGTAGCGGCACTGTCTTGCTATGGTCCCAGGAGGGATGGCAAGACCATCGCCAAACACCCAGATGTATCTCGTTTCCTGCTGGGCGTCAAGCATATTCGTCCGCCACTAAAGTGACCTGTGCCCTTATGGACTCTTAGTCTTGTTTTGGATTTCCTCGCGGAATCCACCTTCCGACCCCTTCGGGGCTTGTCTCTTCGGTCTCTCACCCTGAAGTTGGTGTTCCTGCTGGCGGTGTGTTCCGCACGCCGCATCTCTGAGCTACAGGCACTATCCTGCCGCGATCCCTTTCTACGGATCACTCCGGAGGCTATCCATCTTCAGACGGTTCCCTCCTTTCTCCCTAAAGTGGTTTCACAGTTTCATCTTAACCAGACTATCTCCTTGCCTACCACGGTAGGCTTGAAGACATCTGAAGAAGGCCGTTTATTACGCCATCTCGACATCGGCAGATTGCTGCCCAGGTATCTGGGCGTGACACGAGAACTACGAAAGACGGACCACCTGTTCGTCCTCCACAGCGGGAAGAAGCAAGGTGAAGCGGCCTCTCGGCCCACCATTGCCCACTGGATTAAGGAAGTTGTCAGAGCTGCCTACGTGGAGGCTGGGAAGGCTCCGCCTCTTCAGGTTAAGGCTCATTCCACCAGAGCACTCGCAGCATCCTGGGCGGAGTCCAGGATGCTATCTCCTGCAGAGATCTGTAAAGCAGCGACATGGTCCTCCCTCCATACCTTCTCCAGGTTCTACCGCCTGGATGTCCAGGCCAGGGAGGACTCTGCTTTTGCGAGGGCGGTACTACATGGTCCTCAGGCAGCCTCCCGCCCTGGCTGGGAGTAAAGCTTTGGTACATCCCATTTGTTCTGAGTCCATCTGGCTACACGCCAGGAAATGTTTGGATTACTTACCTGGTAATCCCCTTTTCCTTAGTGTAGACAGATGGACTCAGCATCCCGCCCTGCTGCCTGTGTACATGGGTTCACCGATTCCAGGTAAGCCATGGCTTTTCTTTCCATGAGAGCGTACGCTCTACCCGGGTCACGCCTTCCGGTTGTGAATGCTGGCGGTCTCCAGCCACTGTCAATCGGTCAGGGGGATCCTGTTTCTACTTTTTCACTTTTCACTGAGCGTCAGTACACATATCCATAACAGCTTTTGCAAGGAAGATTACTGACTCGCTGCGCTTCCTGTGGGGCTATATACCCCCGTGCTGACGTCAGATCCGTCTCCAACTGCTAGCACGCGGATACTATCCCATTTGTTCTGAGTCCATCTGTCTACACTAAGGAAAAGGGGATTACCAGGTAAGTAATCCAAACATTTTTGGACAAAGATTGCAAAATATCTAGCTACTATTCTGACAATCTCAATTCCAGTAGCACCTTTACAGCTCCTTTTTGGTTGTATACCTCCACTAAGGATACGAGATCCTGGCACCCGACTTTTGTTACAAAAAGCCTGTCTGGTGGGGAAGTGGGTAATCTTGTTGGGCTGGAGGGATGAGGAACCACCTTCTTTTTGGACCTGGAGAAGCCTCTTTTACTCAATGATGCATATGGAATATGTGGGAAATATGCGCTTGCCAGCAAGCCATTTCAGGGTTTAAACACTAACTTCCCTTCTCCCTGACATTTGCCTGAATAAAAGCATCACTTGTGCTTAAGCCTCTCTGCCTAGGAGAGGATACCTGACTTCATGTATTTCTCTGGCCTATAATTAATCCTGTTAGCCTGAAAGAGGGGCTGGGTTTTCCCTAGTCAGAGGCAGGACAAAGTCAGGAGGTATAGATTTCAGCAGCCAATGATATGATCCGTGCACACCCCCTGAGCTAAAGCCAATGGTGTAATGACTCTTCTGTTGCTATGGGAAAGTAGCCAATCATGTAATGACACATCATCTGCCTTTGTATGAATGTACAATAAAAGGAAGAGGCTCGGGAGGACAAACTCTCTTTGCCTCTTTGCCTTCTCCCTCTTCCTGCCTGCGATGAAAGCTGTCTGAGGCCTATTCATTACTGCTATAGAATATCTATCGACCGGGTCACTCCGGCATAGGCGCCGTTTTCTGGATGTCTGGGAACCTTATGTGCAGACTCTTCCACATCAAGCCAGGAGCAGATTCCTAAATGATTGAAACTCTCTCTTATTGACTTACATTGCCTGAAGTGACAACTCTTGGACCTCTAGCAGCTACGTGGACACTTCTTTAGTTCTTTAACACCTATCAGGGACTCAGGGGGTTAGGATGGGGTGGAGGCTTGGGGGGGGGGGCTGAGGTAAAAATTTGTACTTTCTTGTTATATGTTGTTGCATGAACTCCAGTGGGTGTAGAAGTGCCACACACCTCCTGGTCTGGTTGTACTTTTGTTATTAGAAATACCAATAAAACATTTAAACATAAAAATCCATACGCACAATTTATAAAATCAGGGGCAGCGCGCGCAAGGGGGCACAGTTGAGCTAAATTCGCACAGCGACGCATCAACGGCCTTCCCCAGTCCGCTCCAATTGAGCGAACTGGGAGAGAACTTCCCTACCACCTACCCTAACTTCCCTTCCCCTTCCCCTCTCTTCCCCACCCTACTTGCGTTCTTCTAAGATATTTTACTGAATAAAGATTTTTTTTCTTGCTATCTTGTCAGTATTAAGCATTTCTTTCAGCCCACAACACTATCCTGTCTCATTTTCAGTCTAATCTTTAAACAATGATTGTATTTTATCAAACTCTTCCAACATATGAGAGATAGAATGCTCTCTCCTTTGCTTTCATTCAAAAATGGAATCATGAGATTCACATGAGTCTAGATCAGTCCTCTGGATACACCTAACCATATTGGTTTTTAGGATATCCACAATGAATATACATGAGAGAGAACCAGTGATCTAAATGAAAATGACTGGTGGGAATTTAGCTGACAAGATCTCAATTTATTATAATAAAACAGAGCTCATGTTCAGACTTTTGCTTCACACTTATAGATCTCCTCTCGTCTTCTACAAATGTAGTAGTGATGTTGCCTCTTTGCTGGAGGAGTTATAGCCAACATTTACTTAGCCACTACATATGCAAGTTTACTCAGGCCTTTTGGGCATCAGTTAGAACAGAATCTGCTGCTAATTTGAATCTTACAGTTTCTTTGTTATGCCTTTTAGGTTTTGGGGTGGTCCAGCTCTAGAGTTATTTTCTCAGTTAATACATGTGACAAGGCATACTATAGTTTTCTTCTGGAAATCTGAGTCTTTGTTAGATTTCTGGAGAAGCCATGTTATAGATATTGCAGAGAAAATATAGTGGTATAATTAATTTATTTTATTAAAGATAAAGGGACTGTCATAATAAAGTCAGGCATGTAAAAAAAAAATTATCAATCCAAAATGTTTAAGTCCCAAAAATCTTTTTTAAATTCTGAAGCTATAAAGCATTAAATGTGGCTATTCATATAGTGAAAACATTACTGTATTTTCCCTATGATAGTTTGGTGTTTAAAAGCAGCCTGTTTGATGTTGGAGGTATCACCAGCATTAGTAAGTTAATGTACATGCTGAAAGGGAACCTCAGCTGTATATGATGGTATCTAGGATTCTTATTGGTCTTGACATAAACAATTGGTCCTTGATGGATCTATTTAGTTCTATATATTTGTGCTTTTCTTTTGTCACATTGGTTTTGTACATGGCATTTGCTTATGTTTTGTTGTGCCTTGTATCTGAATAATTAGAGTTCTAAGAAAAATAAATAAATGGTATAAAGACAAGTATTTTAAACTGGTTTAGATTCTATAAAGTGGTTTAAAATTTTACTGTGACTGACAAGGTGGATGAGAGACATTTACAGTATCTGGTGATCTTGTGCAGCATTAGGTGGGCACAACCACACATGCAGAGTGACTTGTCACCATGTTTAAACACTCAGCTATAAGCGGAGTTTGCTTGTTTATTATTTAAAACTATAACTACTGAAGATTACAGTGTTTTTAAAAAGTGTTTTTTTTTCTACAGTTGAACTAGCACTAGAGGTTATAAAGCCCCCAAATAAAAAAAAAAGTAAAAGAAATCAGATAATTGATATATTATTTATTTGGAAAATCTTTACCTAAATAAAGTACATGGTCTGAATTATTTTTAAAAATAACAATACAGATAATGTCAGAGTAGCAGCACCATACAAACAGGCCAATGCAATATAGTGCACTCTGCTTTGCACGTGGTTGGATGTGTGTTTTGGATACGCGTCCAAAACCCCTCATGCAATAAGTGGATTAGCACATCAAAATGCGCGTCCAAACCAGCGCCTAGCTAATAGCGCTCCTCACATGTAAATTCATGTTGACGAGCCTATTAGCTATTACCCCTGATGGAAAAAATTGCTGCGCGGCCACGGCACATATTTTAACGCTGCAAATTTAACGCCTGTCAAGCACATGTAAAGCCGTGTGCTCGGCCTGAAGGCTTAACAAAAAATCCTGCTTTCTGTGGTTCCTCATAGTGGGAACCACAGAAAGCAGCATCCCCAAGGTCTGGCCCAGTTGGAACCACTGCTGGCAGTTAGTGAAGGAGAGAATACATTAATATTAAGTGTTGGGCACTTGATATTAATTTATTCACTCCTTCACTTCCTGCCAATTGGTCCATTCACTGTCATGTGTTGGTGAAAAGACCAATCCTCTTTCAGAAGGCTGTCCTGAAAAGGGATTGGTCCTTTCACTGACAAGGACCAATCAGGAGCAGCCCTGCTGATGGTTAGGAAGGGAGCTCTGGCCAGGCTGTTCTAGATGCACAGCCACGTTTCCTGGGCGCTCTATGCAGAGCGCTAGGGACACACAAATTACGTTTTTTGTATCCCTAGTAGCGCCTGCTTTCAGACACACATTTTTTACGTGCTGTTTCATCGGCCTGAAAGAGAGGGCTCCAGCTATTAAAAGCACTCAGGGGCTCAATACTGATTCTGCTTTTGCCTTGGAAAAGAAGACTACTATGGTAGGTGAAGACCACACGGCTCGACCAATCTGCCAATTTCACCTCCTACTTGGTCTCCAGTATTACCTTTGCTTTCCCACAGTTGCTACTATTGCTGCTTATCCTATCATATAGCACTAATAGATGTACGCACACAAATAAGAGTCCCCTGCTCTGTGGATCTTACAATATAGTCAAGACCGCAGCTGGTCTGACCTGAAAGTCAGATTTCTATACTTGTGCTACAGGAATGTGGCCTTTTCCTCAAAAATGCATAGCACCCTTTTATACCTCTTTATACTCTTAACATAGGCACTTTTTTGTTTATAGTGAGCTTCTTTTTCAATATTTTTTCTCCTTCATTAAAAAAAAAAAATGTTTGCTTTATTACCATTTTACTGCCTCTTCTTTATTGCAGAGCATTGCTGCAAATATTAGATTCCCATTCTCATGTGTATGCTGTTCAGGCTTTGATAATAAGGGCTCAGAGCTTATCCGTGCAAAGGATTGTGTCAGTGTTTTGACTTTATTGATTATTCTTTATATGTGGGCTATCTGTACTAATTGCTCCATGCATGGCATGATTTTAAAATAAACCTTCTTACTACTACAATATTAAATGAATAATATTTAGACATATTCTCCTAAATTGAGGCTGAAGGGGGGTGGGTATTGATGTCAGTGCTCTAAAGCTCTGCATGTAGAACTGACTTTTGTGTGTTAATTTGAACTGCATTGGAAGTTACTATCAGCTTTGGAAGTGGAGCCTGGAAGGTAAAACACAGAGCAGTGAATCCTGGAGATATAGGTTAATTTGCCTTACCATTACTCACTGAGACCTAGCACAAGTCACTTAACCATTCTGGGGTCAATTTTCAAGCAGCCCACCTAGGTGCAAAATCTGTGGACCTTAGGCTAATTTTCAAAAGGGAACTTACCCTTTGACAGTTGCCCAGGGATACGGAGGACCTGCAGACATTTTGCAAGTTTTTTTTTTTCCCCGAGTACTGAGTTTTGCTGGAAAATAGCATATGTAGATTTGAAAATCCAATCCACAAGGATTATTTTCTATCCCCACCCCACACATGACCCCGGGAATGCCTCCTTTCAATCTGACAAAAAAATACACCTGCTCTGGAGCCCCTTGCTGTTTTTAGTCAGGTGGAGCGAGCCAGTTTGAAAATGGACCTTCCTATTCTTATTTTTAGATCTGTAAGAACTTCGGAGCAGGAATCTTGTCACCATGGCCTCTATTATGTAAAATTCCCAAGTATCTTAAATGGCTGAGTATATGGAGACATTTGAGCTCTTTGTATATTTTCCCCATGGTACAAAAGTGATAGTTGGTTCTGTCCCATGGAGGTTTACTGCTGTGCATAATGATTTGTACACCTCTTGAGTTCTGCAAAATAAAGGTCTATGAGATTCATTCAGAATCATATGGCGAGCTCCCTGATAATGCCCTGCAAATAATAAGTAATTGTCGTCTTGATCGTTTATATTCACTGGAGCCTTGAAACTGACAGCTGTGACCATTTATTCAGACAGCTGATGTATCAGGCAAGTGGCTGCCTACAGTAATCTGTCATATTGCTTTTTAAACAACTCTCCACTAGAACAAAAGAAGGCTGGAATGCTTTAAAATATTGTCTTTTGTTTATCCTAGGAGAAGAGACTGAAAGAAAAGGCAGCAAGAAGGGCATTCGGCAAGAAAAAAGAAGAGGTAAGTTACAATGTCCCTTTTTTTTTTTTTTTTTTGCGTAATTCCGATCATTGCAGCTATGTTCACTCATTTACTGTTTAATTATTTTGCCATTTTGCCATACTGTTTAATTTATTTTGCCATTCCTGTGTGCTTGTGTGGATGAGAGGGAGTAGGCTGTCTGTTTTGTGCCCTTTCTTCTCTCTTGGTTAACGTGTGCCAGTAGAGCTGCTGCAAATGGCAGTCCATACATATCTTACAGGTATAATTTTAGCCTGCGTTATTGTAAGGAAGTACGTGTGCATTTTGGCACAGTATCCCTATGCATGTGTGCACACAACAGAAGAATGGCTGGCTGTAACTTAATTCCACAGTATGTCCAACAATAGGTATGTTTGTAACTTCGCTCTCATACATTTCTACTAAGAGACAGTAAACTGTAAACTTGGGCAATCTGTTTCTTTCAGTGAAACATGAAAGCAGTGCACTTGGCCAGCAGGCACAGTAGTCATATAATGACTTCTCTGTATTTTTCCTTATACGGATGTGGAAAAATCCCTGAGAAAATGCAGGTTTTGATATGCTTTTTAAGCCAGTTTAATATGTGTTTTTGAGCTGATAACTTCAACGCCAGTACCAGAGACAGTGTTAGTTAGTGGAGCGAGCATTAAGTAATGATCAATTTATAGTGTAGTATTAGTAGATTTAGAATTTGTATTTACTGTTCTTTCGACCTAGAAAATGTATGAATATGAGCTAGATTATTTAGTAACGATTGTGATATCCTAGAATAAGTATGAATATGAGCTAGAATTTGTATTTGCTGTGGTGTGACCTAGAATGTGAATGTTGACACACAGTATGTGATCGCTGACCAAGAATATGAATGTTGATATTGTAAACCGTTGTGATCTTCTTTTGGAACAACGGTATATAAAATGCCTAAAATAAATAAATAAACAAGCAATGGCCAACATCATTTTAACATTAATCTGTAAAATCCTTTCAAGAATTCTGAATTATAATGATTATTAAGATATACTTGGGGGATCTTTGTTTTCAGTTTTTATTTTATCTTTCTTGAGAATTTCAATGCTATAACAAAAGATAATCAGTGGAAAAATGACTTTTCCACTAACTTTTTCTCCAGTTTTTTTATGTTATTTTTTCCACTGATTTTCTTTTGTTCTAACATTGAAACTCCTAAGGGGAATAAAATAAAAACTGAAAACAAAGGTCCCTAGATATACTGGGCTCAATATAGAAAAGTTTTAATTTCTGTTAAGGCACAGATGGGATAAATTCACTGATATCTTGGTCCATTATTTCATTATAATAAGAACCCTAGACTGCCTTCTTTCCTGCCTTAGGAGCCTTCATGATCCTCTCCCTCCCTTCCTGCCAACTCTACCTATCTTGTAGCTCATGATGCAGGAGAAGTTGTTCTGGCCTGTCTTGGGCCAGCCAGCAGCAGTAGGGTAAGTGAACAATGGGGCCTGATTCATTGTTTGTTCACAGGCCCTTCCTCCCTCAATGCAGGGCTTCCTGATTAGAAAGGAGACGTGCATGAGAGGGACGCAGGGATCTGAGAGTATACACTGGCAGGCCCCAATCTTTGACTGCTATTGAGCCTAGGTTTGATCCCCCCCCCCCCCCCAACAGTTTCTTCCACCTTAGGAACAATGAGGTGAGTTGAAGGTCATCAACTGTGGCAAGGAGGGAGTTGGAACTCTGCGTCTAAGGCAAGTGCATCACTCTTTTTTCCCTTCTTAAGCTACTGACCAGAATGAAATCCTAAATGTGTTTTGTTGATTGTGAATGCAGCAGACCTTTACATTAGTAAAGGGACCAGTATGACTTTCAAAAGAGGTAGCTGAAAAAGTGAGGGCCAGAAGGTAAATCCTTAATGTAGCACCGCTCTAGGGATCACAGGCAAATCTGTCAAGGGGAGAGGAGGTTAGGACAGAAGACCCTACCAAGCGCTGTAGGCAAAGGAGAACCCGGAGGGGAGGTTGCAGATTACTGTAGAACAACTGGGAGAAAAGTCCTGTGTCCAACCAAATCCACTATCCCCGTCCACCTATTCTAGGAACAGAGTACCCAATCAACAATATACAACTAATGGTTTATGATTTACTGATATCTTTAACTCTTTTAGAATAAATTGACTGGAGAAGAACAATGATATTAAAGGAGGAAAGAAAAGATAGAAGTATTGATAGGCAAACAGTAATGAAAGATATTCAGTATTAGCAAAGTTAAGGAACAGCCAGGCAGTGATTCCTCTGGAATTAAGAAATGCAAAGTCAACAGTGAACACAATAATTGCTGATAATGCAGGCTGTCTAGAAAGGCCTGCTAAGAGAGAACCATACCCTTAACCCAAGACCTTATGGGTAACTTCCACACTAGAAACCCAAAAAATGAGCCTTCCCTTTTTCCCAATAATCCCCAATCCAAAAGGTATGTGTACACACAAAAACCTTATCAGCCCGGGTGGGAGTTGGTTGACGTCTCTTACATGAGAGTGACCTCCCGTCAGGCCCAAATTCCTTCTCTTCTTTCTGGCCCAGTGAGAGGCTGTTTCCTCCTCCTCCCAGATCAGAGCAAGACATTGCCAGCTCCTGCTGTTCTGGGCCTGATGGGATGCAAACTTTATTTTCCCCAACTGAATCTAGAAGTGATGCTGCTGCTGTTGATGAGCTCTTCACCCTGTGAAGAGTGGGGGAAAAGAGGTTGGGGATGCTAGGAAGATGAAAGTGGAATGGAGAGAGAGTGTGGGAGCTGCTGAGCAGGAAGGGGTGGGAAACAGGGGGATTGGGGTAGTTGGGCGGGTGGGGAGATGGGAAGAAGGGGGTAGGGAGAGTTAAGCAGGGGAGAGAAGGGAGCACAGGGAAGAGGATGTGGAGGGTCAGGAATGCTGGGCAGGGATATGAGTATGAGCAGATGATTTGAAGGGGGTAACTGGGATTTGTGAAGGATGATGGAGGCATGGATGGGGAGTGATGGGGTGCGAGAGCCATAATATGTCAGTTTGGGGAATGTGCATTTCTTCTGTCTTTGAACTTTGCTTAGTGTAGGAGGAAATGTTTTTCTGTTTCTAGCTCTCCAGTTTTTCACTGCATGTAGAGTGGCTTTATGAGGTTTCCATTCCAGTTTCTGTCTCCACAGTTGGAATGTGTGGTCTTTTATTCTGTATTTGGTGAAGGTGGATCTGTATGTGTGACTGAGGTGAGGTATTTTACTAGTAGGTAGGGATTTGTGTCAATCTTCTTTATTGCGTTTTCTCATTCTGAATAGGACATGCATTGGTGCTGCACTGCTGCCTTTTCATAGGAAGGGCTATTGCTGTTTGAGTTCTTAAAATTAGTGTTACAATGGTATGGAAGGTTTGCTTCACAACTGCTGAGTTGGTTTTTTTTTTCAGGTTTTGTATTTTACAGTGCGCCTGGTAGTAAGAGGGTTTGTGTTTCTGTTACTGAGATAGCACCAGAATCAGAATATCTTTTTTATATAGTGAGTTGTATTTGCAATATCCTAGTTCTGCTCTGCATCCATTGTTTGGGGATGGTGACGGTTGGGGGGGTTCCTATGATTGCAGAGTATATATATATTTACATTTAGCCCCATGATGGTCATGTTCAGTATGTCATGCCTACAAGCATTATCTGCCAATAGAAAAAAGGTTGAGAACCACTGGTCTAGAAGGTTTCACAGGATGTGTAGAGGTTTTGTTTTGTTTGTTTTTGATTTAGTTATATCAACTGTCTATATTCTTTCACACTATTTCCTGAACACAGGATTTCACTTATCTGATCTGTCACCTCAGAGGTTTCTTCAGTGGTGCCTGGCTGCAGTTTCCTGGAGTGTACCTACAGCAGGGCAAGCTGACTCTCCTCTCTGACTGGCTGTTTCCTCCTCTGTTTCTCCCATATCTGGAACGCAGGTGTTTTTTCCTCTTTCTGCTCATATGAATCTCCTAACTCCCAGCCCAGCAACCTCTGTCTCCATCAGTCAGCTCTTTCAGGATTGCTCTCAGGCACTGTCTCTTTCACACACCCAGGGAGAGAGAGAAAAAGCATCTTTTCTCCCTTATGTGGCAAAGCTCCCAAAAGTCATTGGGCTTCCTAATCTTTTGTGGCAGTCCAGCTACATCGTCATGCGGAAGGGAGGGGTTTCTCTCTTCTAGTGATTAATCCTGGTTTCTGCAGCAACACAAGTCTTCTAATGGGTTTTAATTGAAATAACGTTTTTCTAAATATCTCTGCTCACAGTGGGGAAAAGAAACAGTGTCCAGCAAATCCCCCGCGGCAGCCTGGAGTGTAGTTGTTACCAGTCCACTTTTATCCAATGTCCTGCGTTATCTATAAAGTCCCAACATAAGGTAAGCCTATGAGGTGAGGTCCCGGCCACATCAAACATTATAAAACCAAAAGGAAGAGGACAGAGAAAAGATTATAGAAAGGATGTTGGAAACTGGGAACATAGAAGAGCAAAGGAGAGTAGAGGAAAAAAGTAGCTAAGGCAGTATAGCAAGCTGACAAGGGATTTTGTTTCGTTAATATCATGACAGAAAGAAAGAAGTGCAGGGATGGGATGAAGGGAAATAATGGATGGAGGGGACAAGGATAGAGCCAAGGACATCATTAGCTTTGGGCACATGGGGGCCTGTGACCTGAATCTCCAGTGGATGTCAGGCCATA
Source organism: Rhinatrema bivittatum (assembly GCF_901001135.1). Classification (NCBI taxonomy): domain Eukaryota; kingdom Metazoa; phylum Chordata; class Amphibia; order Gymnophiona; family Rhinatrematidae; genus Rhinatrema; species Rhinatrema bivittatum. The sequence goes on from NC_042619.1 coordinate 75,814,245, forward strand.
AAAAAAAGGAGAGGCCCAGTGAGCTGCTGTGGATCCCATCCTTCGGCAGCTGAAAAGGAGGTCAGGCAGAGCCGCCGCAAACCCCACCCAGCAGCTGCTGAAGAAGAGTCCCAGAAGAGAGGGAGAGGCCCGGAATGAGAGCTTGAGTATGTGGGAACCTATATGAATGATAATGTTTGTGTGTATGTGAGAGAGCCTGTGGAGTTTGAGAGAGAATGAATGTGCGTGAGGAAGCATGTGGGAGTGAGAACTTGTGTATGTGAGAGAGCCTGTGGGAGTGAGAGCATGTGTGTGTGAGAGAGAGCATATGAATTTGATGGAGCCTGTGGGTGTGGGCATCCAGTTTGGGCACACTCTTTATGCAGCTGTTTCCTTGAAGACAGTTTTTGTGGTGGCAATCTGTTCAGCATGTCTGGTTTCTGAACTGCAGTCTCTTTCTCACTTAGAGCCCTTTCTGTGTATGGCTCCGGGAGCAGTAAAGCAGACTGCCTCCATTTTTAGCAAAAGTGGTTTCAGAGTTTTATTTGAATCAGTCCATTTCCCTGCCCACTTTGGACAGGGATGAAAATGAGTATCGTCTCTTATATTCCTTGGGCGTCAAGTGACATTTGCCGTAGTACTTGGAAGTTACTAAATCTGTCTGGATGTTTGATTTCCTGTTTGTGTTTCATGGTGGCGGTAAACAGGGAACACCGGTGACACAGGCAACTATTGCCCATTCAATTAAGGAAGGCATTACAGCCACCTATGTGGCTGCTGAGGTTCCTTTGCCGAAACAGATTACACCGCATTCCACGAGGGCTCAGGTGATATCGTGGGCAGAAGTTCGTTTGTTGTTGCCTGCTGAGATTTGCTGAGTGGCGACATGGTCATCCTTGCATATCTTTTCAAGGCATTACCGCTTGGATGTTCGGGCTAGAGAGGACGTCGTGTTTGTGTGGGTGGTATTGACTGGCCCACTGGCAGCCTCTCACCCTCTTCGGGATTAGCTTTGGTACATCCCACTGGTGGGGATTGGCCTGTCTGAATGCAGAGGAAGGAGGCATTACTACTTACCTGAAAATTTCCTTTCCTTTAATGAGGGCAGACCGATCCCTGACCTGCCCTCAGCTGCCGATGTTTAACTTTGGTTCACTTTTTCGGGGTGGACATTGCAGAGTGTTGTTCCTGCTGTTCGTTGAAGACTAGTAAGTGGCTTATCTAGCCCCTCAGTTTAGTGAATAACTTACTTCTTTTGGCTGAGTTCAGTGTGTCCGATGGGCTGGTAGCATGAGTGCTTGATTGCTAATAATCATGTTCAAGTATAATTGGGTTTGTCCACAGTTTGGCTTTCCAGAGAATACTGGTGGGCTGATGTTGGGGTGGAACTATATATCTGTGACGTCAGCTTCTTACTCCATCTCCATCTGCTGACAGAGGTGCATAATCTACTGTTGGGGTTTGGCCTTCCCTCATTAGAAGAAAGGAAATTATCAGGTAAATAGTAATTTCTCCTTTCAGGATAGCCATAATGAATATGCATGAGATAAATTTGCATGCACGGAATCATGCATATTTATTGTGGATAGCCCAAAAATCAGGCTTGTTTGTGGCTCTTGAGGACCAAAATTGACTACCCCTGGTCTCTAGTTTTAACATAAGAAGGGAAATGGACAAATTACATAAGCCTTCTGTTTTGTTTTTTTCTGCTGCCATATTTTACGGAGCAACACCTTGGTATTTTATTTTGGACAGGAGGCTCATTGTTATTTTTCCTTAGCTTTACATCATTCCAACAGAGGCAACAACAAGAAAACTATCCCCACTTTACGAGGCCAGGATACACTGGCTTTAGTCAGTCAAATGATGGTATGAGTATCATTTCTCTAAGACTCTCTGCAGCCATTTTCTGCCAGTAGGAATAGGTATGAGCAAACACAATGACTTTATAATTCTTTGAATACCAGCAACCTTGTAGAAATTACAAATTAAAATTCCTCTTTCTTCGCATCTCATTTTTGATGTAATATATTATTTGTAAAATAATAGAATCCCCTTATATCAGTGAGAACATTTAAATAGCAAAGGCAAACTTGGATTGGCAACTGAATCAGAGAGAAAACATTTGTTACTGCCATAAAACAGATGATTCTAGAAACACTCTTAACAAACTGGTTGCAGCAAAGGAGACTTATTTGGGTTTGTTTTGCCCTTTTTAATGATGCAGAATTTGAATATTCAGAAGCAGAGTAATAGCGTATTGAGACTCTATGGGTATTCAGGTTCAGCTCTGAAATTCAGATTATTTGTAAAATGGTGGCCTACCAGTGAGTGTTCCTAGTATGTGTCGTTATGCTGTGCTTTGATAGCCATTATTTTCTCCTGCAGTTAGGAAAGAACCAGTGGCCTTGAGTAAACTGTACTTGTCAGCCTTTAAATTTTCAAACTGGCCATGGCACTTCAAAACAAGGCCATGATAATTGATGATGTAGACGTGGAGTGGAAGGGAATTACTCTGCAGTGCCAGATGATAAGACTGGCTAAGCTTGGTATTAAATATTATTCTGTCTTCAAAGATGGGATGGAAGCAGAATACTTTGCACTTTGACTGTGCATGTACTTCAGACAGAAGTATACCAGCAGTATATTTATAAATCTTCAGGCAGCTTTGTGTGGGAATTCTTTTGTTTTGTTTTTTTCTTTCTGCTAGCTGCCTTCTCCTTCTCCTTTGAGTTTCATTCCATTTGGAGGCTGTGCCAGCTGGGGCTCCAGTACCATAAACCCTTCATTCACAGCCATCTAGACTTTGCCTTGGGTTTTTGTTGTTTAATTTCCTCACCACCCTTCAATGTAGCCTAGCCACTATAGTAACAAACCTCTGACTGGGAGGCATGCACCACAGTTGGCTTTGGAGCCCAGCATCCATGTGCTCATGAGTTAGTTGAGCAGTGGCTGGGGCCACTCTGTCATCATTCCCAGGCTCTGCCAGCCTTAGGAGCAGGAACTGGGTCTATTGGGAACTGAACCTGCATCTCTCAGACAGCAAGTTCTGTCACTAGGCTATTGGACTAGCCTCAGGATCTCGTTGCTGCTTGAACTGCAGTGCTTTTAGCTAATGGTCCATATTGTATGCAAACAGAATTGGCCATTGTTGCAGTTCTTTTCAGTGGCATTTAAAGCTGATAAAGGATCTCTAAAACCTTTTGTATCAGAGCTGGTTAGCAAGAGGAAAGGTCAACAGGACTCAGGTGTGAAGTGAAAATGTATGAAAATTCTCAGTGAATGATAGCAATTGTGAGCTGCAGAGTGCGACCTGCTTGCAGTAGAGGGCACTGAAAGGTCTCAGGCACTCGGGAATTGCTTGGAGATGCCCTTTTCATAACTTCTTAACATCTGTACTAACTGTATTGATCCTGAAGAAAACGTGAAGCTTTGTAGGTCAAGATACTTTACTTGGACCAAGAAAAGAGATGTAGTAATACATGAGCTTTCAAGACCATGTACAGTTGTGTGCAAAAATGTAGGCATCCCTGGTGAAATTGTGTTTCAGTGAACCTCCAAGTAAACAGAAGCTGGCACAACTTCTATTGTATATGGTAAAAAGTTAGACATGCGCAAAAGAAAGTGTTAGTACAGACACCAAAAAATTCAATGGAAGGAGGCCAGGAGGTGTGGCATATAAAAGTTCAGAGTCCTTCCTTTTCAAATAAGTAGCCATTTATTCAGGGAAGATGCTCATTTCAAGGTCAACAAAGGAATAGGCCCAATGACATGGAATGTGTTTCACACTAACTGTGTTGGGAGGCAATCTAAAAAAAAACCAAACACACACAATTTATGTAAGCAGAAGGAATACAGATTAAACAGCAGCATTGGACATATCAGGTCACAAAGCAAATTTACAAATATTAAAAAAACAGGCTTACCAATGTAAAGGAACTCACACAGCTTGAATTGTCAAAATAGACTCGCAGTTTCTATGAAGCAAGAGTAGCAATAAGCGTTTAAGTCATATGCAAAAGAAGTACCAAAAATCACGTGAAACAAAAATGGTTATCTTGTTTGTTTTTTAGATCTCTGTCCCTCCTGACACAGCTAGTGCAAAACACGGTCCGTGTCAAGGGACTTATCCTTTGTTGAAATATATGCCACACTTCTTGGACTCCCTCCAAAAAGTTAAACATGACATCTATCTGCAATTTCTTATGTTAAATTACTGTTTACTAATTTTAACAGATTGAAAATAATAATTAAAAAAACTAGCATGTGCAAAGATTTGGATATCTTTCCGTCAGTTCTTTGTAACAACTCCTTTGGCAGAAATAACAGCTTCCAAACATTTTTTGGATTCCAAACATTAAGGGCCGGATTTTAAAAGGGTTACGTGCGCCGAACCTATTTTCAAAAGGCCCGGCGACGCGTGTATAGCCCCGGGACTTTACGGAAGGGGCGGGGTGTGGGCAGGGCGGGGTTAGAGGCTCCAGGCAAAGCGGCCATTTGCCACTGTGCTTGGGATCGTTTGCCGGCAGTAGGCCAGTGCGCAAAAGGTAAATTAAAAATTTGGGGGGGGGGGGGGGGGTTAGAGTAGGGCTAGTGGGAGGAAAGGTTAGGAGAAGGGGTGGGAAGGTCAGGTTAGGGGGGAGGGAATGGGGGAAGGCAGCGTGGCTCAGCGCAAGCAAGGTGCACAATTGTGCACCCCCTTGCACACGCCAACCCCTGATTTTATAGGTGTGAGCAAGTTATAAAAATTGAGTGTACATGTGCTCGTGCGCTTCTTTTAAAATCTACCCCTAAGAGTCTTTCTAACATTTAGAATGTTTTCACACTTTTCTAGCTCAGAAATATCCTTAGGTCTTCTTGCATGTACTGCATGTTTGAGATCTCCCCACAGATTTTCAGTAATAATCAAGTCTGGGACTTAACAGCCAATGCAAAACCTTCATCTTTCTTTTCTGTAATTACTTCATGTTTGAATTTGAGAAATTTGTATTAGCATTGTCTTCCAGAAATATTCAACCTCTTTTCAGCTTCTTAATTTATTTGTATTTAAATTCTTCTTTTTGGCATGTCAGAGCGGATTACATCCAGGTACTGTAGGTATGTCCCTATTCCCAGAGGGCTTACAGTCTGAGTTTGTACAAGAGTTTGCCCAAGGTCACAAGGCGTGGCAGTGAGATATGAACCCTGATTTCCCAGCCCACTGCTCTAACCACTAGGCTACCCCTCCATCCTCCAGCTTCACTGACTGTGGGACGACAGAAGAAGACCAAACGGCCCATCCAGTCTGCCCAGCAAGCTTCGCACTTTCTTTTTTTTTTCTCATACTTATCTGTTACTCTTGGCTCTTAGTAACCTTTTGGTTCTATTTCCCTTCCAACCCCACCATTAATTTAGAGAGCAGTGTTGGAACTGCATCTAAGTGAAATATCTAGCTTAATTAGTTAGGGGTAGTAACTGCCGCAATAAGCAAGCTACACCCATGCTTATTTGTTTACCCAGACTATGTAATTCAGTCCTTGTTGGTTGTTGTCTGTATATAGATCCACTTTTCTTCATTCCCCCTGCCATTGAAGCAGAGAGTTATGCTGGATATGCATTGAAAGTGAAGTATCAGTCTTTCTCCCCTGCCGTTGAAGCAGAGAGCTATGCTGTTGGAAGTGATGTATCAGGCTTATTTGGTTTGGGGTAGTAACCGCTGTAACAAGCAAGCTACTCCCTGCTTTTTTGTGAATGCAAATCCTTTTTTCCACATTTCCTCTTGCCATTGAAGCTTAGAGCAATGTTGGAGTCGCATTAACCGTGTGTATGTTTATTGAATAAGGGTATTATCTCCAGGCAGTAGCCGTCATTCCCGCGAGCCACCCACTCTTCATTCACGTCCTCTAGACTTTATGGATCCACAGTGTTTATCCCACTCCCCTTTGAAGTCCTTCACGGTTCTGGCCTTCACCACTTCCTCCGGAAGGGCATTCCAGGCATCCACCAACCTCTCCGTGAAGAAATACTTCCTGACATTGGTTCTGAGTCTTCCTCCCTGGAGCTTCAACTCGTGACCCCTGGTTCTGCTGGTTTTTTTCCAACAGAAAAGGTTTGTCGTTGTCTTTGGATCATTAAAACCTTTCAAGAATCTGAAAGTCTCTATCATATCACCTCTGCTCCTCCTTTCCTTCAGAGTGTACATATTTAGATTCTTCAATCTCTCCTCATAAGTCATTTGATGAAGACCATCCACCTTTCTGGTCGCCCTTCTCTAGACCGCCTCCATCTTTTCTCTGTCTCTTTGGAGATACGGTCTCCAGAACTGAACAGTGTACTCCAGGTGAGGCCTCACCAAGGACCTGTACAAGGGTATAATTACTTCCCTTTTCTTACTCGATATTCCTCTCTCTATGTAGCCCAGCATTCTTCTGGGTATAATAACTTCTAGGATATATAACTTCTAGGATAATTTGATATTTACTTGAATTCATTCTTCTTCCACTTGTACAATATTTCCTGTTCCACTGGCTGCCACCCAACCCCAGGTCATTATAAATCCACCCTCATGCTTAATGATTGAGAAGGTGTTCTTTTCTTAAAACATTCCACCCTTTTTTCTTCAATGTACTGTATCTTGTGTGGTTGTGGCTGAAACAATAATTGGTTTCATCAGTCCAAAGCACTTTGTTCCCAAATGATTCCGGCTTATCGAGGTTTTGTTTTACATACTTTAGACAATGACTTTTGTGAAGGGTCATAGAAAAGGTTTCCTTCTGACAACTCTCCCATGAAGATCATTGTGTGTAAGCAACACTTTACTGAGGACAGTTACTGCAGTGCCAGCTAAGTTTTTCAGCAGTTATTTAAGGTGACCTGTGGTTTCTGTTCTGCAGATATGACTAATTTTTCAGCAGTTCTGTTGTAGATTTTTCTTGGTCTTCCTGATCCTGTCGTGACTTCAGCACTTCCATGTAACTTCCATTTCTTAACAATATTTCTGACAGTTAAAATTGCTAGTTAGAAGCATTTAGAGATTTGTTATAGCCTTCTCCTGCTTTGTAAGAATGAATTATCTTCATTTTCAAATGCTCAGATACTGTAATTGCTTTGAGAAGCCAGTGGTGGTGGTTCTGTGTAGTTTCAAGAATCACAAACGGAGAGCTTAGAAGGGTCAGAGTATTTGTTCAGCGGTGGAATCATCTTCACCTGACTAATTGGAGGCCTACTGAGTCAATTAACTTTTTGGGCCTCAGTTTTTTAAAAGAATAATGAATCAATTGGAATGGTTACAAATTGTTGCACATGCCATATTCACTTTATTATTTTCAACCTGTTAAAATCAATAAATAGTAATTTTGCACTAAAGCTTGCAGAAAGATGTCTTGTTTAACTTGGCAAAGGTTGTGTCAGCTTCTGTTCTCTTAGCGATTCAAGAATACTACTACAGTTTTATTTTGTCTAAGTAAAGTATTACAATCTACCAAGACTCCTGATTAGCATCCAGGAAGGAAATGATTGATCCCTAGGATGTATTAAATTGTTCTTCAGTTATGTTATGGTTACGTCGGTGGTTTTAGAGTTCATAGTTATTTGATTTCATTTTTCAAACCACATTTTATACATTTAAGTAATACACAGTAAAATGTATGATATATTTTTACTTTGAAACATTTTTCCAGGATCTGATTTCTTAACACAATGGGCCAGATATTCATATCTACACCCGATTTTATAACATGCGCGCGCAGCAGCAAGGGGGTGCACAATTGTGCAACTTGTGCATGCCGAGCCGCGCAGCCTTCCTCCATTCCCTCCGAGGCCGCTCCGAAATCGGATACAGCCTGTGGGGAGGAGCCCCACAGGTCCTCACCGCCAGGAGGCGAGGTGTTGGAGTGTAGGGAAGCTCTGTGCACAGTCGAGGGAAGAGCCCCAGAGACCAGGAGATGACCCCCATAGGGTAGCAGTCTGTAGATGGCACTTGGAGAGACTGAAGAGAGAGAGCGCCAGGCAGATCATGGGATGATGGGCACCCGAACAGCCAAGCAGGATATTCTCCAAGGTGTAGCCTGAGGGGGGGAGCCGCAGCACAGTGAGCATAGAGGGAGAGTGTAGGCGAACCCCCCAGGGTGGAGAGCTCGAGCCCAAGTCCAGTAGCTCCAGTAGACAGGTACCTGGAGATCGGAGGGTAGCTGGCTGAGATATGGAGAAACAGGCCCGTGGAGCGGGACAGCTGTCAGAAGTAGAATCATAAGGAGCAAGCCCCGAGGAGCGGGGAACTCAGGGTGGTCTTGGAGTAGGTGAGCGCGGCCCGAGGAGCGGGAAGGCACGAACAGTCTTTGAAGGATACGGCGCAACCCCGAGGAGTGGGGAAGGCCGGCTGAGAACTCACAAGTCGCTGCAGTAGTTCCCAAGGAGAGCTGAGGTAAAGCAGGAAGCCAGATGGAACCCAAGAGGCGCGGGGCCAGCCCGAGGAGTGGGGTAGGCCAGGGAACAGATCCCCGTAGAGCGCACACTAATCCCCAAGGAGCGAGTGCCAGACAGGGTCCATGATACAAGCAGGAGCGGTGTCTCAGGAACAAGGCAGGCGTAGGACTCGTACGGAACTTGTTGCCAAGTCGGCTTGCTGGGGGCAAAGCAGGAGCTTAAATACCGGAGTCCGATGACATCATCAACAGGGGACGCCCCCGAGGTTCCCGCCGAAGTGACTTTAAAGGCAGGACCTGTGACGAGCACGCGCCTAGGAGGACCCAACATCAGAGCCGGAAGTAATGGCGTCCATGCCTCCATGAGGAGGCCCGCGGAACGTGGCAATGCAGAGAGGCCCATGCAGCAAGGAGACCCGCCGAGGGTAGGAAAGCAGAACAAGCTGTGAGTACTCGCAGTTGTAGCCGTCTGCGACCAACAGGCATAACAAAAATAAAATAAACTAGGTAAAAAACCCTAAAATAAACAAAGCCATCCATCCAAATACCCAAATTATGCAAAGGCAGCAATAATAGCAATTGCTATTAGACAAAGAGAAGAAATGAATAGGTTCAGTGTTAATGGTATTGAATGTAAATTATCCACTGAAGCAGATGTTAGATTAATTGTAGATGTTTCCATCCATAAATTGTTAGACCTATTGCTTTGTTTTTGGATCTCTCAGGTTACAAAATCAATTGGTCCAAAGTGGAAGCTTTTCCTCTTAATATTCATTGTATGAAGGCTATTGTCAATGGAAACCAGAGCAAATAAAGTACTTGGGAGGGATATAATGATTTAGAAAAGACAATTTTGGAGGGATGGGGAGGCCTAGCCATTTTTTCCTGTTCCTTTAGGCTTCCAGCTCAATCAGACCAGGTCTGGGATCTAGCAGCATGAGCTTTCATTCACAAATACCTGGGGATTTTTTTCTCCCTATTTTATATCAGGGACCCCATCCTCTACAACTCGGTCGTGCACCAGATCTCCTTCCAGAAACTTGCAATCATGAGCCCTAAATCCAGCTGTTAGCTGTTGCCATTGTACAGTGATGAGGGGCTCCCTTCTCCAGAGCCTGTGAACACTGTCTCCACTTCATTCCCCACCCCCATGGCTGAGTGAGCAAATGACCTTACCTGGAACTCAAAGCCAGGTGGTCCTCTTGGCAGTACACAGCTCTGCCATTGAGCCCACTGGGTTAGCCCAAAAAAGACAATTTTGATTAATAACAGAAAAACTTCAAGGAGTTACTTTAAAGTAGTCAGCATTATACTTTTCGTGGTGGAAAATACTTGAAGCTATTGAAATATCTATTACATTGCAGGTTAAGTACGGAATATATTAAATATGTTGCACATTCTCAAAGATTTAAATGACTTCACAGGAGGGACTGTATATTAGCATGAAAAATTGCTATCTGTTTATTGTTAGAAGCAGAGAGATTTTTTAAGATGCTGGCGTAAAGTGGTTTTGGAGTTTTATCAATGTTTGCAGATTGCACTTCCTCGGAGTAGCCAAGGAGTAGAAAAAGCGTGAGAAAAGGCTTATAGGCCTATATAGATCTGCACGGTTTGATGGTGGATTTTTTTTTTGGAGCACATTATTGCAGATTTTGATGTCTGTATCTCTCGCTCAGATTATTTTATTGTTTATTGGGCAATTTGAACTCTGATTAAAAAACATATATCTCCAATCTTAGTACACAGGAAAACAACAAATGTCGGGTTTGCCACACAGACGTTTATTATTTATTTATTTATTTATTTATTTATTTGGATTTATATTCCACTTTTCACACTTTTTCAGTGCTTCAAAGTGGATTATATTTCTGCAACAATATAAGGACATTTTGTATGGAGGTATGGGAAAGGATTGTAGATATTCATAGTATCCAGTGTTAGCTTTCATGTTCATTTATTATTTAGAAATCAGTGGCAATTATATTTTTGCCTGTGATAAGAAATTGAGATATATTTTACTGTTCTTGGTTTTTAAAACTCATTTCTTATAAATAGAAGGATAGTTCCTCACTAGAATTATATACTTGCTGTAATATAAAATGTATGAACAAATGTGAAGCTGTTGCTGAGAAAATTTCAGAAAATCTGGATACATGCAAGTTATCATGTATTCCAGGCGCTGTACTTGCTATCATTTCTTGTCCTCTCATTACGATCTATGCTGTACAATTACTCAGCTAGTGTGAGGAGCTGGCATGGTGCTGCCCTGGCCCAGCAGATCTGCCATAGTGGGACGGCTGCGAGCCTGTCACCCTGCCACAGTAAGCAGTGAGAGTGCTGCCTTCATGCTTTAGTGGGCAGGGCTGGGCAAAAGTACCACCTGTTTGGTTGGGCCAACTTGAGGAGCCCATTGAGCTGCACAAGAGGAGAGGCTTAGGAAGAAGAAAGCAAAAAGTATAATAAAGTAAATTAAATAAAAGAACAAAAACTATTAAAAAAAAAAAAAAAAAGTCATTTTTTTTCCTGGCTCCTAACCAGGTGCCTAGGTTTTCTAAAAGGGCTTGGGTATTGGTTTAAGTATAGCTTCAAGCAGATGTGCCCTTTCTATCTGTCCCAAGCCTGGTTAAATTTTATTACAATGCTGGCCTTCGCCATCTCTGCTGGGAAGCTGTTCAGGCCTTTTCATCGTTCCTTCTGGTTCTTACAAGTCCTATACTTAATCCAATACCCAAGCCCTTTTAGAAAACTTGGGCACCAACCCAAATGTTTAGGAACCAGGAAAAAATGCATTTTTATAGCTTTGTTCTTTTATATATTTAATTTGCTTTATTACAGATTTTGCTTTCCTCTTCCTAGCCTCTCCTCTTGTGCAACCCAAGGTTGAGAAGGTAGATAAGTCATGGGGAGGGGGCTATTGGTTTAATAAGGAAATTTAAGGCAAGTTAAATCAAACTTAAAAAAAATATATTTAAAAAGATGAGGAAGAGACATGACAAAGGTAATAAATCGGATAAGTTAGCAAACAGATTAAAACTAGATCTTCAATACCTGTACTATAAAGAGCCTAATAATAGGAAATAGTACCTCAATATCACATCCTAATGAGATTTGCTAAACCTTTGCTTCGTTCTATCACAAATTATATACCTCAGAAATGAAATGCCAGCAAAGTGTAATTGAGTTCCTGAGGGAAGTGCCTTTTCATGACTGAGCCCTGGTGACACTAATTCACTGGATGCAAAGATAAGTCAGGACGTGCGGAGGGAAATAAAATCCCTTTAATTTGAGCAAGAGCTCTGATAATGATGGCTTTGCATTTGCATTCTGTAGAACTTATTGCCACATTTTATCTTCAAAGCTTGCCGAAGTATATAGTGAGGTATTACTCTGGGAACAATTATTTAGTGCGATGATACTGGCTGTGATTACTGTAGATCCCAAAGATGGAAAGGACCTATAGGTTTGCTCATCATATCGGCTTATCTCCCTTCTGAATAATAACATTAAAATGTTGGCAAAGATCCTGCACAATAGGCTTGAGGACCTTTTACTTCCAGCTGATTTACAAAGACCAGAGAGGTTTCATTAAGATCCAACTGGGAGTAGATAATATGAGAAGAGTTATTAACTTAATACACTCGGCAAGAAAGGAGGTAGCAGATCCACTGTTGCTTATGTTGGATGCCGAAAGGATCCATTGTCTTTTGTGCATCAGAAAAAGGATAAAATGTATTTATAACAAGTTCCAGTAAATGGGAAGATCTCAGGGCAGTTCTCTCTTGGACGGGAAGGGGAGCAGAGCAGGTGTGCCCTCTTTCGCCCATTTTACTTTCTTTGGCCTTGAGCATTTAGCTGTGAAAATCAAAGGTTTGCCTAGCAGAAAGGGCAGCCTGGTAGAGATGATACAGAGCATAAAATTGCTGTATGTAAGAGGACCATTAATGCCTTGCATACAGCAATGACAGTAATTCAGGACTTCAGTCTCATTGGATACAAGATAAATACAGTTAAAACTGAGATTGCTTCCTGCTTCTTTTGGGCCTCCAGCTCAGTCATAACCAGCGCAGGGATCCTGGTGCCATGAGCTATCATTTGCAAGTACCTGGGAAATCCCCCCCCCCCCCCCACACACACACTTAGTGCACCTAGTGTGGTCATTACAATGGCCACACTAGGCTTTGGCAGGGACCTGTACACCCGGGCTCCTTCTAGAACTGTCTAATCAAGGGCCTTAAATCCAGCCACTGGGTATCACCCTTGAGCAATGACCACAGTTCCCTCTCCTAGGCACTGTGAATGCTGCCTCTAGAGCATACCCCATCCCCAGCAAACCCAGGGAGACGAAGATTGGGGCTTGAACCAGGGACTTTCCACATGGCAATGTGCAGCTCTGGCACACTGAGCCACCCCAAAACTGAGATTCTTGAAATAAAAATTTGACCCACATACTAAAATAGAAATAGAGAAAAAAAAATTCTATTTAAGTGGTCTTTAGTGTACATGACATATCTGGAAGTTCAGATGCCTACAAATTTTGAGAAATTGTATGCCCTAAGTTGTATACATCTTTTTAGGAAGATGCTGCAAGAGTGATGAACTCAAGCAATAGCCTTCAGGTAGAGATAAGGACAGTATCAGAATTCAAGAAAGCATGGGACAAGCACAGGGGATCTCTGAGGGCGAGGAAGGAATTGTAAAGCTGAGCCAATGTATGAATGGGCTGTATAGTTTTTATCTGTAACATGTTCTACATTTCCTTGCACTATATATAATGATCAACTGTTTCATTCGTGTTGTATTGTTTGCTTCACTGGCCCCTATGTGTGCATGACCAAGCAGGTGGACAGCATATATATAGTATGCATCACTATGTGCAGTCTTCCTCTCTACCATTCAGCCACACTATGGGAGCTGGGAGGTGGGCTTGAAGATCTTGCTTAGTGTCAGCCTGCTGAAGAAAAAGCACTGTGCATCCTACCAGTACCCTCGGAAGCTGGAGATAGTAGTAGCCTATGTGGGCCACAGAACGAATAAAGTCGCTGTTGGGGACTGAAGCAAGCCAGAGGACAGCTGCCACGATAGCAATAGGAGCTGGGGAGAGGTACAGTTCGGGTCTTCATGCACATGTGGGAAGGCAATGTCATCCTGTCATTTGTGATTAATTTTTTCAACTAGTATGATAGTAATATCTTCCCAGACAAGTTATATTTACAAAATGGAAATTACATAAGAAAGCATTCCTGTGAATTAAATAAAAATACAGGTATCCAGTAAATATGTCGAATGTGGTTTTATCCTAATTGCATATATCACGTTAGTGTTTCAAATATGTTTGAATCTTTTGCATTCAGACTTACCTAAAACCTTTAATAAAAACCAAATAGAGCTCAGATCTAAACCAACAAAGTAAGTTTATTTTTATTTATTTTAACATTTCTGTATTGCAACGTACTCTAATGCCATTGATTATTTTAAAGAATGTATTGTAACCTGAAATAAATAGCACCAAATAAGCCATACAATGCGTGAGAATCATTGGTTTAGAGAGTTAGATACATCTAAGTAAGCTTCTCTGTCCTGTTTCTATTCTAAACATAGAAAATGATGGCAGCAAAAGACCACAGCCTATCTGTTCTGCCAAATCCACACCAACTATTCAGTTTTACAAACCCCACCCACCCCTTAGAGATTCTCTGTGTTTATCCCATGATTTCTTGAATTCAGATACTGTCCTCATCTCCATTACTTCCATGGGGAGGCTGTTCCATCCATCAACGAACCTCTCTGTGAAGAAATATTTCCTTAGACTTATTCTAAGTGTACCCCCTTTCACCTTCATCAAATAACCTCTTGATCTAAAGCCTCCTTTGCTTTGATAGAGGAGTGCCTCCTGTGCATGGAAACCTTGGAGGTATTTCAATGTCTCTATCATATCTCCCCTAGCTTGCCTTTCCTCTAGAGTATATATGTTCAGATCTTTAAGTATGTCTCCATATACTTTGAAATGAAGTCCGCTGATCAATTTTAATAGCCACCCATGTGAACAGACTCAAACCAGTTTATATCCTTTTGAAGATACGGTCTCCAGAAATGTACACAGTATTCCAAATGAGGTCTCACCAAGGACTTATACAGGTGCAATATCACCTTCCTTTTTTTTCTGCTGACCAATCTTCTCCCATCTTTCTGGCTTTTGTTGTTGCTGAATCCACCTGTTTTCCACAGGTGGATTAGGCATGTATTATCTAATGATGGTCACAGGTGGATTAGGCGTCAGATTTAATGAATATATCAAGTAGGTATGTAAGTAAGTAATATATCAAGTAAGTATGTAAGACAACTTTGTCACTGTTTTATGGTTGCAATGTAAACCGGAGTGATAATTAACTCTGTTATTTGAACTTCGGTATAGAAAAGTTGTAAATAAATAAATATCATTAGGTATGATCATCTCAAGATCCTACTCTTCTTTCATGCTTAGAATTTCAGTCCTATATGGTATCTCTTCCTTGGGGTTTTGCATCCTAAATGCATAACTCTGCATTTTTTTAGCATTAAATCTTAGCTGCCAGACTCTAGATCATTCCTCAATATTCACTAGATCCCTTTTCATGTTTTCCATACTTTCCTGGCTGTCTACCTTGTTGCAGACAAACCTTTCCGAATGATCTTTCCACAATGTTTCTCACAAAAATGTTGAAAAGAACCGTTCCAAGGACCGGTACTGTGGCACACCGCACTTGTTGAAGTGAACTCCATTATCACTACTCTTTTTTTTTTTGTCTCCCACCAAGAGTTCCCAAGAGTTTTTGGTCTCCCACCAAGAGTTCCCACCAAGGCCGCTCCGAAATCGGAGCGGCCTTGGAGGGAACTCTTTTTGGTACCCCCCCCACCTTTCCCTCCATTCCCCTATCTAACCCACCCCCACCTAAATCCCCCCCTACCTTGTTTCGTAGAGTTATGCCTGCCGGCTCGCAGGCCCCGACACAGGCCACGCCCCCAGACCACGGACCCAGACCGCCCATTTTTCAAAGCCCTGGGACACATACGTGCATCCCATGGCTTGCGCGCACTGCCGAGCCTATGCAAAATAGGCTTGGCGCACGCAGGGGTAGGTTTTCGGGGGTTATGCGCGTAACTTATGCGCGTAATCCTTTGAAAATCTACCCCGATGGGTATTGAGGTTAGGCACATATTTGTAAATACAGAGGGTGCAGCCTGATGAAGGACAGACTAAACCAAAATAAAATATTTGTTTTGAGCTTTGAATTGCATAGACAGCCAGTGAAGAACATGCCCATTTCAGTTCAGAACTCAATAGAAACGTGTTTATGTTCAGACTTTGTCGAACTTTTGTTCCTGTCCTCATGCAAAGTTCAGTGCATCATTAGCAGGATCGTCAATTTCCTTTTTTCCTTCTCTTCATGCTGGCTTCAGTTCAGCATTGTTTCTGAGCCCTGTAAATGGCTAAGTAGCTAAATTGCTGCAGGCTAGCTATCTCATTCTGCAGAATAGATATGTGGACTGAGTTGGAGATACTAGGCCTTGCCCCATTAAGGTTTACTCTTGTGCAATATTTATTTCTGTGCCTCTGAATTTTGCAGACTAGAGATCTCTGGGCATAGTTGTTAAATAGGAAGTTTTAGAGTGAGTACTTTAACCACTGGATGTATTTTTTTATTTTTTTGCCTTAATTCCATATACTGCAACTATTATTTAAATAGGATAACAAAGTATCAAGTTTTATGATTTAATTAATACCACATAATGCCAACAGGCTATAATTAAGCTCATACTGTTTATAAACAAGATTTTTAAAAGAAATGAAGCATAAAAATTAGTTTCAGAGTAAATACTTTCTATCCCCTGGGCATGGAGTGTTAAGGCAGCTTGGAAAGTGTATGCACTATTCATTGCAATTTGAGTATTTTTTGGGTCAACTCTTTCTTTTAGCTGAAATTCTAAAACTTTGTTACAAATCTGAAGAGGCCCCCTTCCATATTAAAATCATTTCAATTTCAAATACACTGCAATATATTTTTTCTGTGCCTTCTAATTACAGATTTTTTTTAAATTACAGCTGAAACTCTGAATTAGTTCTATAGAATTTCTTATTGTTCAAGAAATATATAGTAGTCATCTAAACTAGAAAATATATATTCTCACTATATTTACTTATTAAGCCACAACCTCATCCAGTTATCTTAAAGAAAAACACTCTTTTTTTAAATCAAAATCCAATTTAATTCTCATTTAAATAAGCAGGTTCCGGGCTGGAATACACAGCAACACCTGTAATATAGCATTGTGCCTCCAACTGATACCCTCCTTCTCCTTCCACATTCATTTTAATCTTCTCAAATTAGTAATTAGGAAAAGGCCAAATAAGATTAGCAGTAAAATAAGAACATAAGAAGTTACCATACTGGGTCAGACCAAGGGTCCATCAAGCCCAGCATCTTGTTTCCAACAGTGGCCAATCCAGGTAACAAGTACCTGGCAAGTACCCAAACACTAAGTATATCCCATGCTACTAATGCCAGAAATAGCAGTGGCTATTCGCTCAGTCAATTGATTAATAGCAGTTAATAGATTTCTCTTCCAAGAACTTATCCAAACATTTTTAAACCCAGATACACTAATTGCACTAACCACATTCTCTGGCAAAAAATTTCCAAATTTCTCCAATTAGTTTTGAATGTGCTACTTGCTAACTTCATGGAATACCCTCTAGTCCTTTTGTTATCCAAAAAAGTAAATAACTGATTCACATTTACCCATTCTAGCCCTCTCATGATTTATACACCTCTATCATATCCCCCCTCAGTCGTCTCTTCTCCAAGCTGAACAGCCCTAATCTCTTCAGCCTTTCCTCGTAGGGAAGCTGTTCCATCCCCTTAATCATTTTGGTTGCCCTTCTCTGTACCTTCTCTACTGCATCTATATCTTTCTTGAGTTGCGGCAACCAAAATTGTACACAGTACTCAAGGTGCAGTCTCACCATGGAGCAATACAGAGACATTATGATAATTTCCATTTTTTTCAGCATTCCCTTCCTAATAATTCCTAACATTCTGTTTGCTTTTTTGACTGCTGCAGCACACTGAGCCGACAATTTCAATGTATTATCCACTGACGCTTAAATCTTTTCCCTGAGTGGTAGCTCCTAATATGGACCCTAACATCATGTAACTACAGCATGGGTTATTTTTCCCTATGTGTATCACCTTGCACTTGTCTACATTACATTTCATCTGCCATTTGTATGCCCAATCTTCCTGTCTCACAAGGGACTCCTGTAATTTATCACAATCCACTTGTGATTTAACTACTCTGAAGGCTGGATTTTAAAAGGGTTACATGCAATAAAGTACGTGCATAACCCTTTTAAAACCCCCCTGCGCGTGCCGAGCCAGGCCCGGGACGCACGTAAGTGCCGGGGCTTCGCAAGGGGGTGTGTCGGGTGGGCGGCATGAATTTAGGGGCATTCCGGGGGCGTGGCGTGGCGCCGGCCCGGGGGCATGGTCGAGGCCTCCGGACCAGCCCCGGTTCGGGTGATGGCGCGCCAGCAGCCCGCTGGCGTGCGTAGAGTTAAGCAGGCATAATTTTAACAACAAAGGTAGGGGGAAGGTTTAGATAGGGCCAGGGAGGTGGGTTAGGGAGGGGAAGGTGCAGGGTAGTAGAAGGAAAGTTCCCTCCGAGGCCTCGGGCAGCACGCTCAGGGCTCGGCATGCGCAAGTTGCACAAATGTGCACCCCCTTGCACGCGCCGACCCCGGATTTTATAAGATAGGCGCGGCTAAGCACGTATCTTATAAAACCCAGCGTACTTTTGTTCATGCCTGGTGCGCGAACAAAAGTGCGCACGTAAATTTATAAAATCTACCCATGAATAATTTTGTATCATCTGCAAATTTGATGACCTCACTTGTCGTATTCCTTTCCAGATCATTTATAAATATATTGAAAATCACCAGTCCAAGTACAGATTCCTGAGGCACTCCACTGTTTAGCCTTTTCCACTGAAAAAATTGACCATTTAATCCTACTCTCTATTTCTTGTCTTTTAACCAGTTTGTAATCCACAAAAGGGCATTGCCTCCTATCCCATGACATTTTAGTTTTCTTGGAAGCCTCTCATGAGGGACTTAAACATATAGCAAGTAAAGGATATCTGAGTACAACATGTGCCTTCAATAATTGTTGCTACAGATCAAAGGACCTATAAAACTGAACCCTGTTAAATTTACAAAATCTTTTTTTTTTTTTTTGGCCCAGCAGTTACTCCTGTCTCCTTTTTTCCAGTTCAGTTGGAACCAGTGCTGGTATTTTGACACAGTAAGCCTTCATTCATTCCCTACAGTCTTCATGCCCCTACTGTTTGAAGTCTGATCATTGCAATGACAGTGCTGAGAACAGGAGCCATATACCAGGACTCCTGTATCATAGGTTCAAAATCCAGTTGGGAGAACCTCCTCATTTTCTTTTTCTTTTATTACATGGATATTTCGCTCATTTTTCTTTCTTGGCCTCCCCTCTCCTATTTCTTATTATGTGGGAGGAATATTGAAAATTATTTCTTTTCACTTTATTTCTTATGTAATCTGTTTCCTAGAATGTGTCTCCCTTACTGGTACAAGTTATTTTGTGTTTCATTGTGAAATGCATTAAAAATAAAATTAAAAAGTCGGGGGGAAAAGAAGATTCCATGGGAATTCCTTCAGATCCCCTACCTAACTTTCCTCAGCATACTTCTCTGGAGGATCTCTGCTACTCCAGGTTTTTGGATAATCTGGCAAAGATGGTGTCCATTAGTGTCAGCTTCCACTCTTACTCTCCTCCCTAGCTAGTGGCATAGCCACAGATGGTCCTGGATGGGCATGGCCCACCCACTTTAAGCTCAGGCCCACTTACGTAGCATTGCCCAGCAACCCGAGAAGCGAGGCCCTGTCACAGGGCCCCTGTGATCAGGGCCAGTGATGCCAGACATGCACAGCCAGCAGAGCAACAACCGAAGAGAGGAGGTGGTCTGGGTTGCCACCAGTGGCTTCCATCCCACCGGCATCCGGAAAGAAGGCTGCCAGTGGATCCGGATGGTCGAAGAAAGAAGAGGCTTAAGAGGCTGCCGGTGGACCCCATCCCACTGGCAGCCAAGACAAGATCACCACCAGAAAAGAGCCTGTTTACCTACTCTACCATGTGTGCCAGCCCTACAGAATTCAAAACTCTTGCGGCTAGCACGTGCTCTAGGCTGATCTCGCAATGCATGAGATCAGCACAGAGGAAGTGCTAGCCGCAAGAGTTTTGTTTAGTGCAGAGGCCGGCACACGAAGAGGAGCAGCAGAATGGGATCCCTCTTCTGCTCCCAATGGGGAGATTGCCTGGGTATGTGTTTGTTTGAATGGGAGCCTGCCTGGGATATGGGCCTGTGTGTGTGAATGGAAGCCTTTCGTGGGGTGGGTTGTAAATGGAAGGTTTCCTAGGGGGGAGGATTGAATGGGAGATTGCCTTGGGGGGGGGGGTATATGTGGGTGTATGAGAGACATGTGGGAGTGGAGAAGCTGTGAGTGTGTGTGAGAGAGAGAGAGCATGTGGGTGTGAGAGCATGTATGTTTGAAAGAGAGAGCAAGTGGGAATGAGACCCTATCAGGCCGATGCAATAGCCTCCACTCAGACTAGCACACAGGTTAACCTGTGGTTGGACACGCGTTTTGGTCATGCGTCCACAACCCCTGATGCAATAAGGGGATCAGCGCATCCAAAACGTGTGTCCAAACCAGCGCATAGCTAATAGTGCTCATCACATGTAAATCCCATGTTGATGAGTCTGTTAGCTAGTACCCTCTTATGTGAAAAATAACTGTAAACCTAACGCGCATATTTTAACCCTCAAAACTTAACGCCAGCACCGGAGCTGAAAATAAGTCTTGAGGAGCCTCAAAAGTTTAACAGAAAAGCAGAAAATACTTTTCTCATGGTGATATTAAGTTGGAGGAACTACACAAGCCGCAACGTGAAAAAAAATTAAAAAGTCTTGACAGCAGTCAGGTTAGGAAAATGGACACTTAATTTACGAGTGTCCATTTTCCTAATCCGTACACAGCCACTTCTCTTGGAAGTCTGATGCCGAGGCGCTAGGGATGCACAATTTCCCCTAGAGCCTCCTTTTTAACGCAGTGGCTCATTAGCCTATTGCATCACGCACCTGGGAGAGGTGGATGGGCATGCATTAGGAAAGTGGACACAATCATGAGTGCCCGTTTTTCCCAAGTGAGTGTTGCATCAGCCTTTGTGTGTGAGGGAGCGTATGCATGTTGAAGTGGGAGCCTGCGTGTGAGAGAGCATGAGAGTGTAAGCCTCTGTATATGGGAGTGGCAGCCTGCTTGTAAGAGTGAGACCCTGTGTGTGTGTGTATGTGAGCCTGCATGTGAGAGAGAGCATGTGAGAGCCTGTGTGTTTGTGTGGGAATGTGAACCTGTGTGAGATAGAATGTAATAGTGAGAGCTAGTGTATGTGTGTGAGGGGGAATGGGAGCCTGCGTGTGAAAGATAGCATGTAAGAGCAAGAATCTGTGTGTGGGGGATGTGGGAACCTGCATGTGAGCATGAGAGAATGCATGTGAGAGACAGCATATGAGACTGGAGTCTGAAAGAGAGAGAGTGTGTGGGAATGGGAACCTGTGTGAATGTGAGAGACCATGCAAAAGTGGGAACCTGTATGAGAGAAAAGTGTGTGTGAGAGAGTGCATGTAAGAGAACTTCTGTGTATGTTTATGAAGGAGGAAGGAAAGAAGAAAAGAGTATAGAGAAGAAACAGAATAAATGAGAGACCCTCAGAAAGGAATTAGGAAAAGACAAAACAAGGCAAACAGAGACTAGGACCAACTGATTAGAAAAATAAAATCAGACAACAAAGGTAAAAAAAAAATGATTATGACTTTCATGATTAAAATATGCCATCTTTGGGAATGTGTTTCTTATATATTTGCATATTGCCTTTTCTTCAGTATTCCAGTGTTCACAGAGTCTGGTTTCTCAGACTTTCCATTTCAGTTTCAAGCTCTTTATTCTGTATTGGGTAAGGGTTTGTCTCTGTTGTGCATGTGTGATAGAACTGCAGTATTTTGGTTGACATGTAGTTTCTCTGTAGGGATTTGTAGCAATTTGGCTTGTTCTGATTGCTCACTAAGTGATGTATTAGTGTTCTGGGGCTTGGTGTAATGCTTGCCTTTGCTGCCGTTTTGTACATAAAGTTGCTGCTGTTTGAGTCCTGAGAGTTATGGCTATTATGGTATAGTATGGCAAGGTTCTAGGTGTGTGTTTGTTTTTGTAGACATTTGTCTTTCCAAACAAAATGTTTGGATTCGGAGGAAGGTTATTTTGTTGTCACTGAGGTGATGCCAGAATTTGAATTTTTTTTTTTGTATGTCTTAGTTCTGTTCTGTACCTGTTGCAAATCTTAAGTTCTTATGATGATGATTATGATTATTGCAGTTTTATTCTAATTATGATATTTTCATTTTTGAAAAGAGGAATCAGAAAAGAATACATTGGTATGTTTTATTTCAAGATTAGATCTGATGTTTCTGATAAGTGTTCTTTGTTTACTTTTTACATGGTGTGTATTTAGAAACTGCAATAAATATATAATATATGAATACAGATTAATAAGGTATTTTTAATGATAGTAAGTGCTTGAAATAGAATTAAAATAATCCATTGTCAGGTGCACTCTAAGACATTATTTATCAATAAGACTACAACTAGTAAGGCCTAGACCAGTATGTCAGCTGCCCACCCATGTTAATTTTGGGCCCCCTAAAAATTCATTTCTGGCTACCCCACTGTCCCTAGAATCCTCTTCTCTCTCTCTTCCTTTCTTTCCCAGCAGCATCTCCTTCTTTTTCTTGCTTCCCCTTCCTGCAACCTGCACTTTCACCTACCACCACATACAGAAGACTCCTTCCTCCTGCATAGTGTGCCTGAGTCTCCTGTTTACAGACATCATATGGAAGGGTACGGGAGAGAGGCGCCAGCAACACCCTCTTGAGCATGGCACCATCTGCGGCCATACAGGTCACACATCCCAAAAGCCGACCCTGACCGAGCTCCATTTCAGTGATGGCCTACACAAGTAGACGATATAATTAATGTAAAAATGTTTCCTGTTTTATCAGTAAAGCCAATGCTTCTGATCCACCTGTGAACCATAATTGAAGCAACAGCTGGCTCACAGTTTGTGATGGTAGGTTGCCAGCACCCTGCATGTCACTGTCTTCGGATGAAGACAGTCATCAGACTGATTGTTGGAAGCTGCCATCATTTCTTCATGTAAAGGTTTGGCATGAAGCTTGAACATATAATTATACTTGGCAATAAAAGATCACATACTTACATACACCAGGAGATCACACCTGCCCTGAATGTTTGTAGTCTTCTGTTAAAAGTGGGATTATCAAACTTTTCTTGCTATTACTTACAGTTTGTTTGCATCCCTCTAACAATCTGTGCATCTTTGTAGTATTATCAGTATGAAAATAGCTGAAAGTGCAGTACAACACACACACATATTATATATATATATATATATATGTGTGTGTGTGTGTATATAGAATGTTAATTCCTTATTCGCATCTACTTTTCTGTAGGAAACTTTTCCAGTCCTTCTCGACAAGAAATCAATTATAGATTTCAATGTAAGAATGTTTCAGCCATTCAAATGTTGCTTGGCATGAATGCTAAAGGTCATCTTAAAATTGCTAAAATAAGCTGCGATCCCTCTGTTGTGAGTTTTCTTTTTATTGATTAAAAGATAATCCTTGACGTTTTCTGTGTTTGAGATCTCCAGATATGGGAGTGATGTGGGGGGAAAAAAGCTGAGAATTTCATATACTGGTCTTAGAGTATGCTGAACAGGAGTAAATCTTTGCCAAAACTAGAGATATTTGGTTATTTCCGAACTGTTTTCAATGTTAACATTTTTTATTGGATGGCAAGTAGTAAACAACAATGGTGCTCATTCATCTTGAATGATATCGTGCTCAGCAGCCAGTCTTGCAGTACAAGAAATAGCCCTTATTTCATCGTAGACATTACTGAAGTTCTTATAAGGGACTCAGTTACATTTAATGAAATAAAATTGGGAGGAGCGTGCCCCTGCTGCAGTGGTGTGTTCTCTTGAACAAGAGTATGTCTGTATACAGAATAAGGATATTACACCTAGACCAACATTAGGCAAGACCAACATCTAGCTTTTATCATTTCAGAATTTAAAGAATAATCATCTTATGGTAATAAAAAAAAAAATGCAAGACTGCTTTTTACTCCTGAGGACAGAGGCGGGATTTGGTCCAGCAGTGACCCCTTGCTCTTTTAGATTTCCAACTCAAGCAGACCCAGGGGTAGGATCTGGCACCATGAGCTTTGATTCACAATTACCTGGGAATTTTCCTCCCATTGTATCTCCCATCCCACATTATTGTATTCCAGTCATTGCAGTGACAGTCCTCAGCTGGTGACCTTCAATCACTGACCTTCAATCCAGCCAGTAAGTTTTGCTGTTTTGCAGTGACTGATTACTTGCCCCCCCTCCCCCGGGACAGTGAAAGGTGCCTCTGTAGCATCTCCAGCCCTTGCCGACTGGGAAACAGATAACCTTAACTGGGAATCAAACCAAGATCCCTCTTCATGTCAGTGCACAACACTGCCCCTGCACTACTAGGCCACCCTCATCCTAATCCCAACAAGAGTCTCTGTTTTTGCAAAAAAAAAGTTATCCCTCATTAAGGAATTTGAAAATTCTGTTGTCTGCAAAGCTTTATTTTCCAATTCCATTGTGTTAGCTTGTACTTTCTACAAGCCTCATGTTGAATCTTTTGCTATAAACTTTTAACTTTCAATTGGATATCATCAAATTTGTTTCTAACTGCACATTTCATGAGTATTGCTATTTTCCATAGTATCTCTAATGTAATTTCAACTGGAGGAGTAAATTCTTCTTAGGAGGTACCATATATACTTGTGAATAAGTCGATCTTGTGGATGAGTCGAGGGCATTTTTTTGGCCACAGAAATAAGAAAATTTCTGTGACACTTGGATAAGTTTAGGGTAAAACCTAGGGGTCCCAGGTTGATCACTTCTTCCCTCCCTTCCGCATGGCTATCCCTGTTCATTCACTCCTTTCCTCCTTCCCCCTCCTGATCCCTGAACTCACCTGCTGCTAGCAGGATGATTGATGTTTTGGCTGCTCAGATGTGTCCTCCCTCCCCCCAGCAGGATCCCAGTGTTGCACTTTGAACCATGTGGTTCAAAGTGCAGGCTGAGTTGCACCTTCCGGTCCCACGAGTGGTCCCTGAATCAGGAGGTGGCAAATCGGATCTACCGTCTCTGAGGCACCCCCCTGACGTGGATCTATTTGCCTCCCCCTGCAACAGGAAGGTCCCTCAGTATTGTTCCCTGTTCATTTCCTTAGTCTTTCAGATAACTGAAGAGTGAGGTATCTATCCCTCATGTAGAGTTTACACCTTTTTCTCCCATAAGTATGAGTCATATATAGGAATGATTTATTTTGTGTGTTTGTGTGAACCTGCTTTGGTTGCCAAGGTAACTGACGCTGATATTTTTTGCTATACCATTTCAGGCCATCATGCAGTTTCTATACCATTTACCTCCCACTTACTTCCAAGATATTTTAGACCTTGGAGGCTTAATGCTTCCTTGTTAGGAAGAAGGGAATTCCAGGAGATGGTTAAGGAAGCCATTGCGGATTTTGAATTCCATAATCCAGCTTCAGACTTTGATTCCACTTTAAGATGGGAGACCTTGAAGGTTGTGGTCCAAGGGAAGATTATATCATACGCCAGCCACGAGGATAAAAAGAGGAAAGTCAATTAGGCTGAGCTGGAAACCCAAATTCAGGCTCTAGAGGCCAAGCACAAAATAGATGGGTTGCCTGACCCATTAAAAAGATTGAATCTGGCAAGGCATGAATTAAAGAGGTTGTAAATCTAAACATTGAAAAAATAATGTGATTCACCAGATAGAAATAATATGAATCCCGGGGGGAGGGGGGGATAGGCAAGTCCATTATTGGCTAAGTTAGTTAAAGAATGGATTAACAGCTCCATAATATATGGAATTAGGGATGGGAAGGGAGATCTTAAATTCCTACGATCTGATATTAGCCATCTTTTTGCTTCCCATTTTGCACAGTTATATATGGCTTTATCACCATCTAGGAAAGGAGAGTTAGGCTCCTTTTTAGAGCACCCTGGGATTACCTCGAATATCCCCATACAATGTTGAGGAGCTCGCTGCCCCTATTACTGTTTTTAGAAGTGCGTAATCAAAGCACTAGCTTTGGGGAAGAGCCCTGGGCCGGACGGGTACATGCTAGATTTTTACAAAGCCTTTTTAGGATCACTAGCTTCACTCTTATGTGAGCTGTTTAATTATTTTAGGGTGCCCAATGCCAGAATGAGGCAATTTTAATATGCTCCTCTTATAGACTAATCTCTCTGATTAACACTGATATGAAAATTGAGGCCAAGATTTTACAAATGAGGATTTGATCCTGAAACTGATTCACCTGGACCAAATGGGGTTTATCAAAGGGTGATCCTCTACTAGTAATATCTTCATTTAGCAAAAAAAGAGGAGTTTCTGGAGCTGTAATATCCATAGATGCAGATAAGGCATCTGATCATATTTCATGACCTTTTCTATTTGGAATTCTTAATTTTTATGGCTTCCCACCTGATTTCATTTCCTGGATGCAAACACTGTATACCTCTCCTACTGCTAAGGTATTATCTAATGGAGTTCTTGCAGATTCTTTTTGACTCTGTGTTTGAGTCCCTGGCCCCGACAATTTGCTGGTCCAAGAGGATAAAAGGATTCAAGTTTTTTGAGGAATGTCACAAAATATTCTGTATGCTGCTGATGTCCTGTTGTATATTACTAGTCTGGTCCAGTCTTTGCCTACTTTAATTGAGCTACTACAGGAATGTGGTTCCTTATCAGGATTTGTAGTCAATAACTCTAAATTGTCTCTAGAGGTAAATGCATTTCTAGCTGCTAATTTGGGATTTAGGTACCTGGGTGTTTGGATTCACAAGGCTCTGTCTCGCCTTTATAAAGATAATTATACTGCAATACTGAATAAAATTAAACAGGCCTTGAATACCTGGATCTCTGTCCCTTTGTTCAGGAAAATTAACTTATCTAAAATGTCTGTCCTACCTAGGCTTATATATCCATTTATGCAGCTCCCTTGTGATATCCCAACTTCAATTTTTCATGCTGTCCAGGGTAACATATCAAGCTTTATATGGAAAGACAGACCACACAGACTGAAATATACTAAGATGGTAAAGCCTAGAGATTCTGGGTGGGTAGGTTTACCCAACTTTCAGTGGCATTACAGGGCATATCTCTTAGCCTGTCTACACATTTACTTTCCACCTGTGGCTTGAGCTGGAGAGAGGCGAAGCACAAGGCTGTAGTCTGACCTCTCTGTTGCAGATACCAACTACATCTAGAGTGCTTAGGCTTTTTTTGACAACCCTATATTGTCCCATACTTTGGTTGTGTGAAGAATGGTTCAAAAAAGATTGTGATCTGGAGAGATGCTAGGACTTATATATCATCGACTTTTAGAAACCCTTCACTGTCTCAATGTACTTTTTCCCCAGATGCTGAGGTTTGGGCAGCGCTGGGGTTGTGATTTCAGATCAGCTCATTGAAGGCAGTCAGATTAAACCTTTTAATACCCTTCTTGATGAATTTCACATCCCTAGACATACTCAGTGTTTTTTTCCTGCGGTTACAAAAAGATCTCTTGGTGGGGGGGGGGGGGGTATTTCTAACTTGGAGAAGTGTGAGGGGTTGTAAGGAGGGAGGACACCATTTGATTTCTCTGGTATACAAGACTTTAAGATCTGAACTCTGTGAGGAAGGTACATCACTGGCCTTATTTGGCAATGGATTACCAACTTACAAGTTAATTTAGATGCTAAGACATGAAACACATATGGAAAGCATTCAGGAGAATTTCTATTGTGGTAAAGGCCAAGAAGTTTTGTTTATGCTACTAAATCACATGCATCGTACTCCAGTGTTCTTTGAAAAATTTAGTAATACTAGTCCTTTATGCTGGAGGGCTTGTAGATGGGAGAGAACTCATATGCTCATGTGATGGGACTGTGAAGATGTTCAGACCTTTTGGTCATTGATGTTAGATTGTATCTCTGTGATGTGTAGAGAAAAATTAAATGCAAATCCAGTTATATGTCCTCTGGGTCTGTGGGTTAACAGACTCAACATGCGAGGCTGCAGGAAGCTGGTGAATCAACTATTACATGCCGCAAGATTAACCATTGCTCATATTAATCGATGATATAAGAGTGTCTTACTCTTCTGGTTAATACATCCTTACAAGAAGGAATTTTACCTGTAGTTTTAAAACAGGCCTTTGTAAGGCCATTACTTAAGAAGCCTACACTTGATCTGACTCAACTCTCCAGCTATCATCCAATTTCTTCAATTTATTTTCTCGCTAAAGTAATTGATAGTCATAGTACTAAGTCAGTTTCAGACCTTCCTGGATGATGATGACATCTTAGACCCATGCCAATTTGGATTTCGAACATATTACAGCACAGAACGTCTCTCAAGGTCTAGTGTCTATCATCCTGAGAGGTTTTGATAATGGCACTGAGGAGGAATAGCCTAGTGGTTAGAGCAGTGGGCTATGAACCAGGAGACCAGGGTTCGAGTCCCACCGTCACTCCTTGTGACCTTGGGCAAGTCACTTTACCCTCCATTGCCTCAGGTACAAAACATACAGGTTGATACAGTTATGCCGCGTTAGAAAGAGTGCGGCAGAGCCAGGCGCACCCTCGTTCCCCGCACGCACAGTTCTCTTCACCTACCGCTCGATACTCTCTTCAAATTGCATGCAAATGCATGCCGCGTCTGCGTCATTTGAAATGACAGGTACCAGGAAGTGGACAGTTATGTTCTCCGATGCTCGGCAAACTTTCCCCCAGCTCCCGCTCACCTGCCCTGGCCGCGTCCGGTCTCTGGTGCAGCCCCAGTCCTATCCCCTCCTCCCGAAGCAAAAAAAAAAAAACCGAAAAAGTAGCAAGAGACCGAGGGGAGAGACGGGCAATGCTAGTCCCTTCTCCTCTCCTCTCGAAGCAGGGCGCAAAAAGCAGCCTTGCTTCGGGAGGAGGGGGGGGGCAGTTTAAAGCGACGAAGCGACTTACTTTTGCAGCACCCCCCTCCGAACATCGGCGACGACCGCGGCTCCAGCCTCCAGCTGTCAGACAGACGCATCGCACATGGGAAAGCGGCCCCTATGCGTGCAATTGGCTGCTCAAGACGTGACGTCACGACGTTTGGCGTCATGGCATGTGACGTCACGTCTTGAGCAGCCAATTGCATGCATAGGGGCCGCTTTCCCACGTGCGATGCGTCTGTCTGACAGCTGGAGGCAGGAGCCGCGGTCGTCGCCGATGTCAGGAGGGGGGGGCTGCAAAAGTAAGTCACTTCGTCGCTTTAAACTGCCCCCCCCCTCCTCCCGGAGCAAGGCTGCTTTTCGCGCCCTGCTTCGGGAGGAGAGAACAAGGGACTGCAGGCCCGAGCGTAGGATTGCCCGTCTCTCCCCTCGCTCTCTTGCTACTTTTTTTTCGGGGGTTTTTTTTTTTTTTTGCTTCGGGAGGAGGGGAAAGGACTGGGGCTGCCCCGGAGACCGGCACCCATGGACGCGGCCAGGGCAGGTGAGCGGGGGCTGGGGGAAAGTTTGCCGTCTACCCTTACCCCTGCCTCTAACGCTGGGGTAAGGGTAGGCGGTAAGTTAGCAGGGTAAACGCGCGGCAAAACAGCAGGGTAAAAAAAGTGGTAGTCGGGGCGCACGTTACTGTATAGGAGGGAATAGCTAATTCGCTCGTTTACATTTAATATACATGCCGCGGGCGGAAGGGGTCACCCGGGGATTTTAAGACGCGGTAGGGATGAGTTAAAGGGGATAGTGTATCGCGGGAAGGGCTAACGCGGCCGGAAAGTGAGTAGAAGGCGAGTTAGGAGCAGGGTAACCGCGGCCGCACTTTACTGTATCGATCTGTTAGATTGTAAGCCCTCTGGGGATAGAGAAGTACCTGAATGAAAACCGATGTGATATCTCAGGTCGAATGTCAGTATATAAAATAAATTAAATTAAATTGTCCTCCTGGACATTTTGGTGGCCTTTGACACTCTTGACCATGCTATACTACGTTCCTGTCATACCCAAATCGGAATTAATGGCTCTGTTTAAAATTGGTTCTCTTCATTTCTCTCCAACTGCTCTCAGCAGGTATGTTTTAGTTCACCACTCTCCTCTTGGGCCCCTCTTTCAACAGGCGCTCCACAGAGTTCATCACTGTCCATGGCCTTTTCAATATATATCCAAGGGTTAGATCTCCATTTTTGTTTATATGCAGATGATACACAATTCTTTTTTCCAGCAACACTCAACAAAAAAAACAACTTGGATTTAATCTCGATATATGTCTGTCACAGATTTACCCAAATCTGCTAAGCCACAAATTTACCCAAAAAGAAATCATTTACCTTAGTAAAAATAATTTGACTACATTCTCCTCCCCCGTACTTTTTCAGGTTTGCATTATTCCTATTGTTCAA
This sequence comes from Rhinatrema bivittatum, assembly GCF_901001135.1. NCBI lineage: Eukaryota > Metazoa > Chordata > Amphibia > Gymnophiona > Rhinatrematidae > Rhinatrema > Rhinatrema bivittatum. Next base: position 75,844,309 of record NC_042619.1, read on the forward strand.
AAGATTAGAAACTTAGGAATAATTTTTGACTCACAACTCTCATTCAAATCTCATGTAAAAAAAGCTGAAATTATGCATCATGGGCAAACTAAAGCCATATTTAGAACTGAATGGCTTCAGGACTATCCTTCAATCCTTAGTAATCCTTAAGCTTGATTTCTGTTAATTCCATTTACCTAGGTTTACCCCAAATACACTCTCAAGGTTCTCCAATTTATTCAAAATTTGGCTGCCAGAATTCTGTCTGACACTTCAAAATATGATGATATTTCACCTGTCATGATGTTTCTTTACTGGATCCCTGTTGAACAAAGAATTCAATTTAAAGTGTGTTCTGTGGTACAGAAGGCTATGAGTTGGTGAAGCTCCTGCTAGCATCAATTCTTTGTTAAAAATGTTTCAACCAACCAGAACACTGAGATCTTGAGATCAGTATGAATCAGACATTCCAAGTTTCTGTTTAATTAGAATTGTTAAAACTAGGAAGCAAATCTTTTCAGTTATGGGCCCATCATGGTGGAACTGCCTTCCAGTTCTAATATGGAAGGAAACCAATTCCATGGCCTTCAGGAAACATCTTAAGGCACAACTATTCAAGGAAGCATTCAAACTATAATATTGTCAGAGCAAATACTTTCTTTTTATTTTTCTCTATGCTTTGATGTTATGACTGCTTTTAAGTTATTTGTTTTTATCTGAGTCTGCATCCCTTATTGTTAGGTCAAAGATGTTCTAGCTGACCTCCTTATCAGAAATAGGGTAGAACTCAGCCGATAGGTGTTCAGATGATAAAAGCCAGCGGAGGTAGCCAGCAATGGACTTCATGGCAACTTGTTGTAATGCCAAGGCACACAGGCTCTTCAGCCAGTGGAAGGAGCCTGGTTCCTGTAGACTAGAAACCCATACAAAACCCTGGCCTAAGAACATCCTCCTGTACTTGTTTTAGGAAGAATACTGAAAAGGATGGAAAATCATCAGTCCACATTAATCTTGATAGCTACGGTTTGGCAATGGTATGATTTCTGGTGGGGAACCTGAAACATCTCCCCAAGGGGCACAGCATTTTATGGCAGAGTCTAATTCCAATGGAAGCTCCATCTCCATTTTGTTCTTACAGCCTGGCCCTTGAAAATGTATGCCTGCATAGGAAGTGTGACTCCCCCGTAGGGATTTATTGCCTAAGCTTTTCACCCCACTATATATTTTTGCCAACAATCTGATAATGTAAGAGAATTGCACAAGTCCATTTGTTTTAGATAATGAAAATCATTTTATTAGGGATATAGACTATTCCCAGGAGTTACCATAAGAACTTTAGCAGTCAGATAAGCTATTTCTTACTGAAAACGTTGCAAAAGAATATACTTAGTGGAAAGAACTTAGCAGATATTAGAAAATGAGTAAGATAATAACACATCACATTAGTCTGGACTTGCATTTAGGGCTGCTAAAAAGCCTAGCTAATTGCCCCAGATCAGACCCAGAAGGAGAATTCCAGTCTCACTACTTCTGTAGATATTTTGCCTCTGGTATGCAGGAGAAGCTTGAGGTTACTAAAGGTGTCTTTGTCACTGAAAGGCACAAGCTGTTTGTCTTGGCACCTTGCTAAGCCTGGAGAAGGACACACCTGGTCCCGTGAGGGAAACAAGGCAAGTTTGACTCTTGGCTACAAGGTGGCAAGGAAGGAGACTTTTCTTACATGCCATGCCCTCCAGGGATGCTGGATCTCATCTGTCAGCCCGAATGCAGGGAGGGGCTGAGAGCAGTGACTTGGTGTCAGTCTTCTTGATGGTACGAATCTTGATGGCTGAGCCCCATTTTCCTCTTCCCTGCAGTTTTAAAAGCTTTGATATGCATTATTCAGTGAGCTAATGCATAATAAAGTAGATGCACGATTAAATGTGTGATTGGTTCTTCATTCCCATTTTGGACATCTTGCTGGCCCCTCCTCTAGAGGGTCATCTCTTGATCAGCATAACACTGAACAGATCTGGATCCAATGACACGTTGACTGATAAAACCTTCATGGTTTTATTTGCCATCCATAAACCCATGCACTTCTGAAGACCTCGGAATATCTGTTTTCCACATACATGCACGGGACCTGCATTATCTTCTGTTTCATCTGTGTTTACGGAGAAATATCTTCATTATTTTTCAGGAGGCCTCTGTAAACAGTGTGTCCAGGCAGAGCAGATAAGCCAAGCATGTACACAGCCTGGTCAGAAATGTTCAACATCCCTGCATCTGGCTTTAGTGAACAGGCCAAGTGTCCATTTGCTGATCTATGAGAAACCATTTTGGCTGCATGTACAGTTTTGAAAATTCAGAATTCACCTCTACGTCCCCATGGTCATTCCAACCATATGGAAAGCACAAAAGTCATTTGTCATTAGCCTATACCCCCAGCTGGTGCCTATTCTTCCCCTTGGAAGGCAAATATTGCATACATATTAGATTTCATCCAAGGGGACCTGGATGAAGGATTATCTCTCAGCTCCCTGAGGGTACAAATAGCAACTATGTCCTGCTGCAGAAAGCCAATTAAAGACTTGTAAGCCACCATACGTTGGGATCTTGTCCATTTTCCCAGAGGGGCAAAGCTTATTAGAACCCCTTTTTTAGGCTAGTAGTCCCATAAGAAAACTTCAGTCTGGTCCTTATGGCCTTAACAGGTCCGCCCCTTGATTTAATAAGAAAGTATCTCTACAAATTCCTTTCTTTAAAGACTGCCTTAAGGCAATGGAGCCAATCTTTTTTATAACTGACTTCCACACTTTGTCATTTTACTCTTAATATTCTTCTTTATCATAAATTTTGTAGAATATGTACAACTTATCACTGTTTCCTCTCACCCCCTTGGGGATTGCTAATCGTGTCTTTAAATAAAGAGTTATAAAAAAAAAAAGACCTGGATTTATCTCCAGGATACAAGCCTTGTTTTGCAGGATCCCTGACCACATTTTTTCTAAGGTGTCAGTCACCTTCCATCTGGTTCCTTCCCCTCTACCCCTTTCTTTTTTTTTTTTAACACAAAATGGTGTCCTTGAAGCATTTGAATGAGGCGGCAGCCCTGCCGGCCTTTAGGGATGTCAGATCCTAAAGCAGGGCTTTCAAGCTTCTCCGACTGGAAGTCCGGTGCATGATATTAAGATACCGAAAAGTCATAGATCCCTACCGGTGGACAGTTCGTACTGCATGGAGAGCCATGGGAAGGAGAAGTAGTTCCAAGCCTATAATAGCTGACTACATTAGAAAAGCAATCACCTCAGTCGGCACCAGCCAATCCCCATGCACATTCTACCAGGGCGCAGGTGGCATCATGGGCAGAACGATCATCTGTGGCCCCAGAGGATATCTGTAAGGAAACCAGCTGATCTTCCTTACATTCCATCCCTTCCTTTCAAGACAAAAAAAATTAAAGAAAAGAAGGGATTTAGGGGGGAAGAAGAGAGACCAATCGAACAAGGACACATGGAGATTGAGTCAGGTGATCTCTCTGTTGCATCGTCAATTTTTTTTTTTCTTTTACAATTTTGAGTAGCGTAGTCATCTCTTTCTGGCTTCAGCAGAAAGTTACTGGTGACTGCCTAAGCTCACACCTCCCTTATAACCGGACAAGGTGTGTCTGATATCTTCAGTAGCTATGAAGGGGGAAAATCCCATGAGTAAGGACTGGTCTAGCAGGAGTCAAGGAAGGAAATTATCAGGTAAGATTAAATTTCATCCCAAAATCACATTTAATGTGCTGTTCACTAAGATAATGATATGCAGAGGGTATGATAGCTCATTAAAAAAAAAAAAAGTTAAACATTTTTAATATGCATGTTATTAGCTCATGGGTATTTACTGTTTTGATGTTATTTAGCGCAAGCCCAGTGCTGTTTTTCTCTCAGCCCTCCTCTGTTGGCCAAAAACATTTAAAATGAAGGATACCACATGCTGTGATGAATAGTGCTGTGTGGATAGAGGAAAGAGCAGAGGCTGGGACATGGAGGCAGAGAATCAGTTGACAGAAAAGATTTGGGAAACGTACTGTGATTCTTATGATTCTTGTTTCCTCCACTGTTTCCCTTCCTATTATTTTGTCTTTGTGAGGATCAGTATCTGTCTGTTGTCTCTGTCGCACATGTTTGGCAGTTTCTGTGTTAAGGTTTGTGAGAGTGGGGAGAATGGAGCAATGCAGGGGACATACGACTGTCTGAGATGCATGGGCATGCTTAGGTGTAAGACTGCCGAGAGCGTTGTTAGGAGGCCGGGTGAGAGAGCTCGGACAAGTAGGAGGGCATAGATCTTGATATCAAGTAAGATCAGTGGTTTGTGCTGGACAGGGAGGCGGCAGTGTAGCGTAGCCAGGTTATGGAGGTAGAGAAGGGAGGGCGGAGTCCAGTGTTCAGAGCCAGAATCAGCTTAGGGAGGTAAGAGAGAAGGAGTCAGAAAGGTGGTAGTGCTTAGGGAGATGGACAAGGGAGCCAGATAGCTGGAAATTAGTGGAGGGTGGAGTTTGTAATAAAAATATTAATTTCCCCACAATGATTTGTACATTTCAGCTAAATCAGAATATTTATGTGCGCATCACAGACTCATCTGTATATTAAGAAATGGTCATGCTTTGTTATGGACAATACTTTCTCTTTCACCTGATAGTGTTGGTGTGACGTGCAGTCGGTAACACCCATCACATTAGGTCTGCTGACTATGGCCTTGTGAGATCCTGCCATTGTGGCCTCTAATTAGTAAATTTGATGTAATTCTTCTCTCCTTTGTATGGTTTGTACTACCCAGCCCAAACATCTGGAAAGGTGGGCTTCTCCATTCTGCCAATTACAGCCAAGTTGCTTTGAAAAGACCTAGAGATAAAAAAATATAACAAGCTTAGGAGCTTGACTAACCAATGTGTATGGTATGAAGTCTAGTGGTTAAGAGAATCAAAGTCATCCTTTAAATCCTTGTAAAAGGCCATAATAGCCTCTGAGATAACTGGATTACTTCGGCCTTAAGCCCCAGATGGATGATCTTTGGCCTGAAAATCCAGGGATAGGCCTGCCTCCTTGCTCTCCTTTCAACCTATCATCCCCTCTCTTCTTTCTTCCCCTTCTTCATCTTCTGTTTTCTCTCTTCTCTTTCACTAATTGTTTCAGAAGCACTTGCTGCTTTTCCTGCCACTGGAACCAAAACTCCTGTGTTTTCTTGGAACAATCTGCCTTCGGCCAGCAGGTGGCGTTTATAGTGTGTGTAATTGGTGCTTAATATGTGGTCTGGAATAGGTGATGCATTTTAGGCAGTAGCATGTGGTCATTAATTTGTGTATGGTTAAATGAATATGGTGGAAGTATGGGTGAGCTCATGATGTATTTCTATTTGTAAAGGACTGGGAGGTAAAGAACACCAGCCCATCTTAAGGAAGCAAATACAGGGCTCCCTGCCAGGCCACCTTGATCAAAAAGAAAGCAAGGGAGTCACAGGAAGCAGAGGAGAATGTTTTCCTTTATAGTAGGTAAAAGGCAGGAAAAGCAGAGGGAACAGAAAACTGGGACCTACTGTTTTTTTTCCCCAAAGGACTGTGTGTAAGAGTGCCAAGGCTGAAATACCCTGGAATGGGTCAGTAACCCGAGGAGCAGGGAAATTCCACATAGAGATTTGCTACTTTTTATTTTCTGAGCTGCTGTAAGTTGATTACTTTCTTTCTGTTATGTTGTCTGGGCCTGTCAAGGAGTGCTAGCAAAATAAAGAAAAGTGTACCTGGTGTGTCTGCCTGTTCCATAGTGAGCAAAACCTGATTACTAAAAGACCCATCTTCTCTCCAAAGTTTACAGGCGGAGTGCTTACAGTATTCATTTGCATCTTATTGTGTTCATTAGCATGCGCATAAACATTATGGTTTACCATCTGCTTGCTACAGCATTATTGGGCACCTTCCATGCACTTTTATGTTTTAGTAAAATAGGAAGCTATTTATTGCGCCATCTCAAAAAAGACATAGAAGAACCAGAAAAGGTGCCAATGAGGGCAACAAAAATGATAAATGGACTGGAACGGCTCCAGTATGAAAATAGGCAACACAGGATAAGGCTCTTCAGCTTGGAAAAGAGACTGCTGAGAAGCTTACAGGAGGTAGCATGGGTAAATAAAAGATAGTTATTTACCCTTTCAAATAATACTAAAAGAAGGGGACCCTCCATCAAATTAACAACCAGCAGATTTAAAACAAATCGTAGGAAGTACGTTTTCCTCGGCGCACAATCAAGCTGTCGAATCTGTTGCCAGAGAACATGTTTAAGGCAACTACCATAGCGGGCTTTAAAAGAGGGCCACTTCACTGCTAGAGCAAGAGAGACCAATTCTTGGTCATGTGGACCAATGCATAGTTGCCTTTTCTCAGGCCTTTCGGGAACCAGACCATGTCCAGTTAGCAGAGAATAATCTTTTGCATCTCTGCCAAAGTCAGTGAATAGATAAGAGTATGCTGTGAAGTTTTGTTGCTGGGTCACTGACCTGGACTGGAACAAACCAGCACTTTAGGCTTATTTTAGAAGGGGGTCTTGCAAGCCACATAAAGGTGGTGCTGGCATAGCAGGACACTCCAGAGATCCTGGAGATTCTGATCACCCTTTATATCTGAATTGACAGACGCTTGATAGAATGGAATCAGGTAATGAAGCAAGAAGACCTTGGTCCCGAGAGAAATGCAATGTCCTCCAATAAGTAACGACCTCTAGACTAGAGGTAGAGAGTCCATATACAGATATCATAAAGGAATTGGAGGAGGAGTTGAAATTGTTGTTTCTGGTAGGCTAGGCACATTTTATAACCTTTTGGTGAGTACCCTAGGGAAGTATTGGTGTTTCTGGTAATTAATAACCTTATTCAACCATTTTTTATTATAGAAATGGTTAGGTAAGGGGTGCTTTTGGGAGGTTCGGAACGCATTATTGGTTTTCCCATTATTTCCTATGGAAAAAATAGTCTTGACTTACAACCAACTGGGTTACAACCAGCCCTCTGGAACCAATTGAGTTCGTAAGTCAAGGGACCACTGTATTGAACTCTTCCTGTTTTAAATTGTTTTTTCTGGTTTGTTTTACATGGACCTTTGCAATTGATTTTGTAACACACTTGTTGGATTGTGTTCATATTCGTGTGTTTGCCCATCATTCCACATTTCATTGTGGGTTTATCCTGGTAACAAAACATGCCATAAACTTTAGCCTGCTTAAGATACTAATACTTATGACTAACTTACCCCTGATTCTAACTTTCAGGCAATTCCTCTATTCTCCCAGGACAAACAGGATGGTAGTCCTCACATATGGGTGACATCATCAGGCGGAGCCCTATTATGGAACACTTTTGTGTTCCTTAATAGGCACACTGAGCCTGCTCAGCATGCCATGATCCCTCTGTCCACAGGGTCTCCCTGCCGTCAATGCCCCTGTCAATGCCGTCGATACTATCGAAGCCGCCATCGATACCTCCATCAATGCCCTTGACTAAAGAAAACGCTCCATATTTTGGGTTCTCAACCAGAGCCCCATGAAATCCTTGGGCGAGAAACAATGCTAGGAGCAGTAGAGGCATGGTGACCGTCCATCACCAATGCATCCGGGACAGCGAGGGCATCTTCCTCGGTGCTGGAGAATGACCGGGCCAAGCACCGTGGGAATCATCGTTACTGGCCCGGTGACTGTCCGTCACTGATGCCATCCATGACATTGGTGGCATCTTCCTCGGTGCTGGAGAATGATAGGCCGAGCACTGAGGGAAACATCGTTACTGCCACGGTAACCATCCATCGCCGATGCCATTCTGGACCTCGGTGGCAGCTTCCTCAGTGTTGGAGAATGATCGGACTGAGCACTGAGGGAAACATTGTTACTGCCACAGTAACCGTCCATCACCAACGCCATTCTGGACATTGGTGGCAGTTTTCTTGGTGCTGAAGAATGACCGGTCTGAGCACTGAGGGAAACATAGTCGCCGGCACTGATGTGGTTCCGCGTTCGGTGCCGGCACTGATACTACACCGGCATCAATGTCCATTGAGCCAGTTGCGAAACGGGCCTGGAAACAAGAGTCTCCATGCTCCTCTGCACCCGAGGCGTTCCCCACAACACAGGTGCCGGGTACTGAGCCACCACAGATTCATGTGGAAGTGCCAGTAATGCCTAGCCTGTCTCCCCCTGTATTTGCGCTACCTCTACCAGCTTCCAGGGAGGAGCTGGATGTCCTCGTCCATCAGGCTGTCCTCGATGCCTTCCTGAATCTACTAACACCGGAGCCATCAATATTCGCATCGTTGTGGCACTGCCTCATTGTGGCACCTACTGATGACAGCCTAAGTCATCGACGCCAACTCATCCTTCTGAGCCTCCACAGACCCCTATACCCATCCCGGGAACCTCGAAGGGTGATGGGCAATCTAATCCCGCTTCGGCACCGATCCCATCAAGACCTAAGTAAAGGAGTGTGTCTGAAACCATCTAAAAAGGACTTCTGGTCTAAAAAGGACCAGAAGTTTTCGGGAGGATCTAGGTCGTAACATCTTCCAAGAACCATATTGGTGTCACATATTGCCTTTTACCAGCTATATTTGACACAACACCAAAGGAACCTCTCTGCCATCCACATGAAATTCGAGTAACATGTGATTGCTTCAAAACGTCCTCCCGTTGCCAGCAACAGGACTCCGTACTAGATGGTAACCTGGCTTACGGCCCCTAATTTACGGCCCGAAGTCCAAGATAAACTAGCTGATTTGCCATTCACCGAAGATAATCTCTTCATGCACAAGGTCCAGCAGACAGTGACTCAATTGCAAGACCACTGCAAGATCCTGCGACAGCTCTCTACGTTTCTTGCACAGCAAGAGGGATGCTAGAAGGACCTTTTACCGCTCCCGCATGAGACCAACTGATATCCAGACCATACTAGCTCCGCCAGTCGGGTAGGCTCCTGGATTTTTCAACCTTGCCAGAGAACAGAATGGTTTTATCCCACTGAGGACCAGGGCTCGGGATACCGTTCCCCAGATGCAATAAGGCGGAGGATTTTAATCCCGCTATTTCCTACTTTCAAAGAAATCAGGCGACCTCCGCCCATCCTGGACCTCAGAAATCTCAACAAATTTCTTCAGAAAGAAAAGTTCAGAATGGTGTCTCGGCACCATGCTTCCCTTACTACAACAAGAGTGTTGCCTCTCTTCTCTGGACTTTCTATTCACTTCATAGTGAGTCAGCAACATTTTCAATACCAAGTTCTGCCATTCGAACTAGCTTCGACAACTTGTGTATTTCACCAAATGCTTAGCAGTGACTGCCACTCATCTACAAATAACAACAGCATTCACGCGTTTTCTTATCTGGATGACTGCCTAATAAGGAGTCAATCCAAACAAGGAACTCTCAATTCTCTAAGACTCACTATAAATCTACTACATTTGGCTGGGAATTCTGATCAACTACCATAAATCCCATATGGAGCAAATATGGGCACTACAGTCACAACGGCCTTCCTGCCCAACAACCGCGCAGACATCCTATCAAATTTTCCACATCTCTGCACGCATGCAGCATAGCCTCAGTCCATCAATTCTTCCATTTCTGGGCCACATCGTTTCCATGATCCATGTCACTCCTATGGCCAGACTAGCCATGAGAAAAACTCGGTGGATTTTAAAATTTCAGTGGCTCTAAGCCATTCAACTGCTTTCATCCCTGATCCATATCACCGATCCAGTAACCAAATCCTCAGATGATCTTGGCCACAGTCGCATCTAACTTGGGTTGGAGAGCTCGTATCAACACCCTCCAAACCCAAAATGTGTAGACTCCGCTCCATGAAAAGTCTCAGATCAACTTCCTGGAGTTTCGAGCCATGCGTTATGCCCTTTATGCCTTCAAACATTGCCTCTCACACAAACCTTTGTGGATAAAACAGACAACATATTGGCAATGTGGTACTTGAACAATCAGGGGACGCACAGGCTCTTATATGCTCTGCCAGGAAGCAGTGCAGTTCTGGGCCTGGGCCCTTGCACACTCCATGCATCTCTGGGCCACTTATCTAACAGGGATACCGAACATACTAACAGACCATCTCAATCGATGTCTCCATCCCCACAAGTGGTCTCTGAATCCATGTGTAGCGAGCAAAATCTTCTAGCGCTGAGGTCAACCAACCATTGACCGCTTGCATCCAAATCGAACCACAGAGTGGACATATTCTGCTTCCTACACAGGCTTGAAATGCGTTAGCCATGGGCACCTTTGCTCGCCCCTGCAACAAAGGCCTCCTATATGCGTCTCTTCCGATACCGCTCATAGCCAACACTCTCGTGAAGCCACAACAGGACAAGTTTTTAATGATTCTCGTAACCCTGTAATGGCCTCGACAAGTATGCTTCTCCATACTTCTCAACCTATCACTCCAGGAACCAATTCACCTGCCAACAGGTCAACCTCATAACACAGACTCACTGATATTCTCAGGTACTTGTAGCTTCACGAAAACCTTCCACACGTAAATCTTACCATTCGAAATGGGCAAGATTTATCAAATGGCGTGCACAAAAAGGTATTGGCCCCTTTTTCCTGCCCCACGCCATCTCTATTAGGCTATCTAGGATACCTTTCGGATTCTGGTCCACAGATATCCTCCACACGGGTACACCTCAGTTCCATCTTAGCGTACCACCCAGGGAGTAGTGGATGCCCTGTTAACAGTTCAACCCCTTATGAGTTGGCTTATCATGGGTTTTCTACAACATAATCCTCCTCTACGATCACCGGTTACGGTATGGGTCCTAAATGTGCTTACAAGGCTCATGCATTCCCCGTTCGAGCCTTTGCATTCCTATAACATTAAAATTCTAACATGGAAAATTCTTTTCCTCATAGCCATCACCTCTGCTAAAAGGATCAGTGAGTTACAAGCCTTTGTTGCATACTCATCCGACACTAGGTTCCTCTGTGACCGAGTGGTCCTCTGTACTCACTCTAACTTTCTTCTTAAAGTGGACACAGCCTCTCACCATACTCAGTCTATAGTCTGCCCATTCTTTCCCAAGGCCTCACTCTCACCAGGGCGAGAGGGTTTTGCACACCTTGGACTGTAAGCGTGCACTTGCATTCTATCTAGACCACACTGCACTCCATAGGAAATCCACCCAACTCTTTGCTTCTTTGACGAAGACAAGCTGCGAGTTCCAGTGGGCAAACAAACTCTCTCCAACTGGCTAGCAGACTGTATCGAATTCTGCTATGAGGAAGCAGGCCTTCCTCTCCAGGGTTGAGTGCAAGCACATTTTGTAAGGGTCATGGCAACATCGGTAGCACACTATCATTCAGTACCAATTGCTGACATCTGCTAGGCTGCGACATGGAGCTCTCTTCACACATTCACAGCCCTCTAATGCTTAGATAAGGAAGTCCATCAAGACTATGCCTTTGGCCAATCTGTCTTGCAAGACTTTGTTCCAGTATAATCCCCAACTCCTTCCACAACCACCTGCTGTGATTTCAGGCTGCCTCATTGCCAATAGCACCCCAATTATTGTGCCTGATGCACAAGTTGTCTGCTATTGGCCTGTTGTAATATGAGTCAGCCTGTAGCTTGCTAATCACCCATATGTGAGGACTACCATCCTGCTTGTCCTGGGAGAAAGCAGAGTTGCTTACCTGTAACAGGGGTTCTCCCAGGACAGAAGGATGTAGCCCTCACGAAACCCACCCGCCACCCCGCAGAGTTGGGTCCGCTTACGTTTATTATTTTATTTTTTTGCTCATACTTTTTGCTACAAATGAGACTGAAGGGAGAACCCTATGGACACAGAGATCATGGCACGCTCAGTGTGCCAGTCAAAGTTTCTAGAAACTTTGACAAATGTGTTCCGTAATAGGGCTCCGCCTGATGACATCACCCATATGTGAGGACTACATCTTGCTGTCCTGGGAGAACACCTGTTAAAGGTAACCAACTCTGCTTTCACCTCTGAAGCAGGTTCCAGTTCTAGTGCTGGAGAGCGTGGGCAGGGGAGAGGCTTGCTTCCTGGCTTGGTGCGGGCCGAGCTGTCTGGGCTGGTTCTCACCCTTTGGGATAGCAGGAAGATCTAGTCAGCCTCGGACCCTCCTTTTGCTTCCAGGGACACCTCAGCACAGGTTCTCATTTTCAGGGTTTTCTCCCCAGGTTTGCGTTCAGGATTTGGACCTCCTCTTCCTCCGGGGGTCCGTGGCTTGCCTCCCTGCTCCCTTTTGGCTTCAGGGGCGCTCTGCCAACAGGTTCTCCTTTCTTATTTCTTTTTTTTCCAGACCTCTTCTCCTCCTTGCCCCCCTGTCTTATACTTCCCAGCTGATAATATGCATAAGCTCATGCATAACCTCATAGTGGGTGGAGAGTCTGTTGCCGCATTGCAAGTCTTCCCCCCCCCCTCCACCCCATTACTTCGGGAGGGGTCCTGTCACGTTGGCATGCCAAGCTGTGTGTCAGAGTGTCAGCATTGTCTCAGGCTAGCCCCCTTTCTTGCAAAGGTGGGGGTCTCTGCTTGCTTGCTTGCTTGAACCTTCCTGACACTTGATTAGGATCTTAAGTCGCATTGTCTCTTCTGTCCCGTTTCTTTATTTGCACAGGAACTGACAAACAGGCACATCTGGTAAGGCATCCCTCACTGCATTAGAACAAGGCCTCTAGTTTCCACTGATGCAGTACACTTTAAAGTTCATCTGGGCCAAATTCCTTTCCTTGCTGTAGCAAGATCTGGGCCTGTCAGAATTTATCCTGTACCATGGCTATTATAATTCATAATTGGTGCATCATTGGTAAACAGGAGAATATCGCCCTACAGTTACCCCTGTTGACATTACATACCATAGCTAGCATAATTCCGATGGAAGCACCTTTTCCTTCACGTGCCGCAATGCTAGCAAATCACAGTAATGCAGTGTCCCCCATAACATACCAACTGCTGATCAAACACACTTGTAATTTCTCAGGGGCCGATGCAGTATGTTACGCTGAGCCGAGCGCACTCTTACATGCAGTTGGGCGTGGGTAGAATAGGCGTTAATCAATTCCCTAATGCAATAAGGGGATTAGCACCTATTCAACACACATCTAACCTGGAGTGAATGTAATAGTGCTCTTCACATGCAAATGCATGTGAATGAGGCTATTAGGCATTCACTCCCGATAAAAAAGAAAAATGTGCGTCTCCGAGGCACTTTTAACTGTCATCTATTACCGCCTGCCAGGACCAGGCTTTAATAGATGTGCGCATCAAAAAAAGAAGAAAAAGAAAAGAAAAAATTTGATGATTGGGCCCATCACAAAAACCGACGCCGAGCTTAATGGAGTCGGTTTTCATTACCGGCAGACAGCCACAAAAACCGATGCCGATAAACCCAGCGTTGGTTTTTGTGACTAGGTCGCTGAAAACCAACGTCGAGTTTATCAGCATCTGTTTTCATGGCTGTCCGCCGCTAAGGAAAACTGATGTCGATAAACCCGGCGTTGGTTTTCATGACCGCTGAAAACCAATGCCGAGTTTATTGGCGTCGGTTTTCCTTAGTGGCGGACAGCCATGAAAACCAATGCTGATAAACAGTTATAAAAAGCCAGCTCCAGTTTGCTTGTGATGGAGTAGGACAGGTCCACTGCATTAAGCCGCAGCCTCCCCAGCTAAGTATCCCGTCTTCCTCCCCTCCCCCCCCCCGCCCCCCCAATCCTTTCCATGGATTAGAAAGCAAAGATTTTCTGCAGCGCTTCCAGTTCCCATCACGTCTACTCACATTTTATTATTATTCATTTTTTTTCTGTGTAAGTTGAACGTTCAGCTCCTAAAGTAGAAGTGTCTGTACTTACAAAATGTACAAAGTTCTAGTAAGGTGTAGGCAGCATTATCAAGCCAAGGAATAAACACTGTAGACTCCTCTAATGTAGGTGAAATCCCACAAAAATTAAAGGTGTGCTTTAATTACAAGGAAGGAGAGAGGGAGATCTGCAGGAATACTGCAGACGTCTAGGAACATCACAGCAAAAAAATAAATGCAAACCAGTCTCGGGGTGAGGGCAGAAGTGTGGCTAAGAAGCGACTTCCAGAAGGAGGGTGGAAAATGGAAGACATTTTGCAGCCAATTCGTACTTTTCGTCCATTTGTCACCCTGTGCTATGACAGCCACAAGGACCTGACCTAAAAACACCCAGAGGAAATGGCGTCCTCTCTTTTATGCCCCTCAAAGGCGAGTGCAGAATTTGGCATGCTCTTCGCTTTTGAAAGCAGAGCTTCACCAGCGGTAGCAGACAGCCATGAAAACAGACGCTGATAAACTCGGCGTTGGTTTTCAGCGAACTAGTCACGAAAACTGACGCCAGGTTTCTCGGTGTTGGTTTTTGTGACTACCGTACGCTGAAACGAAAACAGTTTGGGTTCGTGACCCCCTAATTTTAATATTGGGAGGAGGAATCGCCTACCTGAATGTAAACCGGTGTGATATCTCGATTGAGATCGAATGTCGGCATATAAAAAATAATAAATAAATAAATAAATAGTGCATGGCGCCCCCCCCTTTGGGACGCCGAGCGGGCGCTTGACTGTTCAGCGCCCGCTTTCTACGCGACTTTATTGCATCGGCCCCTCAGGTAGGGTGAGACGAATGACAACAGGCAACCCTCCAAGTTTCAGTGAAATCCCTCAGGCAGTTTTTGCGTAGTAAAGAGGTCACAGATAGACAGATAGACAGATGGACATGAAGGACCTATGGTGTTTTCTTGCAGAGCATCTAAAAAACTGAATATATATAGCAAAAATGAGATACTATAGTTTGAAACTTGCTTGAGCTGTTTATTGTGGTTCCTTTTTTTGAAAGTTATTTTAATTTTAGGGAGTAGTCTATTTTTTTTCACATTCTGCTGCATTTTTATGATCCAGTTGATTATAAGCGGAGATAAATGCTTGTGGTATTGCTGTGACCCAACTGACTTGTTTGGATGAATGGTTCCTGTGAGTAAAAGTCATTAATTTGGTGTATCAAGTAAAGCACATGAATGCTATAGACCAGACCTTGGGACACACCTAGCCAGTCAGGTTTTCAGGAGATATCCACAGTGAACATGCATGAGATTAGATTTGCATATAATGGAGGCAATGCGTGCAGATCTATCTCATGCATATTCATTGCAGATATCCTGAAAACCTGAGTGGTTAGATATGTCCTGAAGTCTGGGTTGAGAACTCCTGCTATAGGCAACTATCTTTAAGTAGCTATTTTCTTCCTTTAAACCTACACAAAAGATTATATTTGTTCTGTAACAAGGCAACACCCACATTTAGCTGATGTGTACCATTCTCTGAAGAATTTTCATTTTTAAAATAATTTAATCTTATAATACTGTATTTATTTATTTAGATGTATAGACCGCCTTTGCCCAAGGCGGGATACAATTCAAAAAAAACCTAATGTATGATATATTCTGAACCCTAGGTGGCTGTTTAACAAAATTGTGCTGTGCCATATTGTTATACTGTGCAAATTGCCATTTTCATGAAATAACATGTATTGTAATATTACACAGAAACCGATGGTAGTTTTCTGTGTGAATTGAGTTGCCCCTCACAGTAGTTTGTTCTAAAACAAAGTTGCAAAGCCCTCCCAGACCTGTAAAATATGCTTTGTTTGTTAACTTTTACTGCTATTATGCTTTGTTTTTAAGTCAGTAATATGTTCCCTTTCAAAAAAAAATCAGCCTATTATGGGATTTTTATAGACTCAACAGGGAACAGGAGCCTCTTGTGCTTGTTAAATAGGACTCGTTTGTGTGTAGGTCTCCAAACTTCCTTCTTAGATCATTTTTTAAATGGAATTCTACAAATAGACATCTCGTTCTTTAAAGATGGTGATGTTCTACATTTTCCTGAGTATAAATATATATCAGACAGTCATATGCTTGGTCAGAAGGTGCTTCTCCTAAGCTCTAGATCTGTCACAAGGTTCACACCCCACAAGGAGCTGATGTAATAAGGTACGCTCTGTTGAATGCAGTTTACCTGCAGTTGTGTGCTCAATTTTTGATGCCGATGTAAAAATAAAACAAAAAAAACAGGCTAAAATCAGAGGTAAATGTTAGTGTGATTTCCACATGCAGTGGATATCTGCAGCATCATGGGATGCAGTAAGCTAATGGCATGCAAATGCCTTGTAAGTAAATAAAGTATGCTAAATGTAAAAAGTGTGTGGGGTTTTTTGTTTTGTTTTTTGTTTACTCACAGGCCATTGCCTGCCAATGAAACCACTGATCCATGCTAATGGATTTTCTCTTCTCTTTTGTGAAAAGCTATGGCTATCCTTCAGATAGGATGCTGCTGCCGGGGTCCCCTGCCCCTATTCCCGGCTGCTGTGTCTAACTGCAGATCCTGCCCCAGCTCTGCAACTCCTGTTGGGGCATGGGGGTTGACCTGCATCCCAGCATCAGCTCACACCTGTGGGAGGGTGAGGGGCTGCCCAGTTCCAGCTCTGCGGGGTGATCTGCCCTCTACCTCCTGCTGGGGGCCACTGTTCTTCCTGCCATGGGTTGCTGCTACTGCGAGTGCTCAGTCCAGCTGGCAGCTGATGTTTGCTCCCTGCAGGTATTGGGGAGCCAGGCACCCGCGGGAGGCCTGCGAGCTGAGTTGTGGCCATAGTAATGTGCAAGAGGTCGAGGGGGCATCAGAGCACCCTGCCCGGCTCAGCAAGCTTGGACAGTGGCTATATGCCTTCAGTGGTAGTGGCAGGGCAGCCTGGCCCAATCTCCATATTCAGCTGTACCAGGAGTTGTCAGCCAAAGAAATCTCCACAAACCTCTAATCCAGGAGCCAAGATCCTATAGATCCAGGTTTTACTTTGGTTGGTGGTACTTATTAAAATTTCTTTATGCTTCCAACAGGGGACGTGCATGTTTACAAATACCATGGTAAGCTTAACTCCTGCTCTGACTTAGAAGTTAAATGTCCTATGATGAAAATATGTGGGCAACGCAGTGCCACCTTTGCCATGCCTCTCTGCATTGCAGGGTCATAGTTAATGAGCTCATTCCCTACAATTTGCTTGTGAAGGCGCTTATCCTACTGTAGGTTTTAACGTGTGTTTTAGAATGTGTGGTTTTTCCATGCAAAATCCTCTGATAGGGATGAATTGTTAAAAGGAACAGTAAAAAAAAAATGTTTGCCCATTACGGTTTCCATATTTGGTTACAGGTATTAAAAAGTTTATGAGAAGACTTTGACATATAATATGCTTTAAAGATAGGGATTTCATGGTCTCTTTTACCAGGGACATCAGTAAACCAGGTGAGACCCCAACTCACAGTAGTCTTAGAAAAAACAAAAGGAAGGGCAAGAAAGCTGCTTAGTTGTCCATAATCTGGTTAATCATAATCATTTATTAAACTTTTCAGATGTATCATTAAGCATTCCAATTAACCGCTGATTACATGGTCCCCCGACACAGGCTGTGTTTTGTAGGAAACTGTGTCGGGAGAGACCATTGTCTAAATTAAAACAAAATAGTACATTATGTTCTTGTAATAATGAAGGACAACAAAGGTATAACAACTCACACAAGGATATGGATAAGCAATAACTTACCAAAGAACTATAAAGAGGTACAGGGTTCTAGAGTGTTTGAATAAACTTCTTTGAATTCTAAAATTAGAAAACAAAATGTTAAAAAGATATCACAAAACGAATCTAACAGTAAGTAAAGAAAAATTGTATAATATCACAGAAATAATCGTTGGACCTACCGGCAAGGATGTCAGTTTTTAGTATAACAGAGATACATCACAAGAAACGGATTAAGGACTGAAACTGTTTTGGTGCCTTTTGAGAATGTATGTTACTAGGGAACACAATTTGAGGGATATGTTTGTCCATTCTGCTATGGAAACAGATAATGGAAATTTGATACAGAAAACTGAAGGACATTACAGATGTGGAGACTGTATCTTGTGTCACCAGATGACTCAATCCCAACAGTTTTGCCATCCAAATGCACTGAAACATACGCATTGAAAGGTTTTCTAACTGTGATTCATAAAATATCTACTGTATGTTGTTCAGTGTCCCTGTGACTTTCTCTGCATAGGAAAAATAAAACAAAATTCATGACTAGACTTCTGAACATAAAAGTTGTATTAAGAGAAAAAATACAGAGGTACCAAAGGTGGAAAATTGTAGATGTTTTTTGAACAGTTGAGATTTTGTGTTTTAAAGAAAGTTCAGGCTTCATAGAGAGTCGGAGATGTGGATCTCTTACTTTTGAGAATAGAGCAGAAGCTCGTTTGTGAAATGAGTATGGCCATCCCATTAGGGCTCGAGCAGGATCTTTCCGTATTTTTATTAATAGTCTTTTATGCGTCCAGAATTGTTATAAATATTTTATTTTTTTATCATATTAATTTTATTTTATTTATATTGTGCTGTTATTTGTTTGTATTATTGACAATATTTTTTAGGGTTTCAATATTTTCTCTGAGGGTTAGCAAGATGGTAGTCCTCACACATGGGTGACGTCGGATGGAGCCCCTATCCGGAACTTTGATCTCAAAGATTCTAGAACTTTCAAACATGCATGTGCACTTGTAGATGTCACCCTGCCCCCTAGGCAGAGTCCCTCAGTCTCTTTTTTTCCGCAGAGCCGTGTGGTTCTGGGAGCCGTGTGTGCCATGCTTTTCAACTTTGCTCTCTCCTCACAGTTTTTGTAAGTGAATTTTTCTAGAGCTGCAGCTGTTTTTCTTTCCCTTACCTTATGGTAGTTTTATTTCCTTTTTTCCTCCTCTTTCCACTGTTCGCCAGCTGCATGGTGGACCTTAGTCGCTGTGCAGCCTGGCAGAGTCTAATACTATCCCTTATTCAAGAAATACTGCACCTGTAGTTGGTATCTGTGTCCTCTCCTTGCTCTGCCTGTTTTTTATACCTTTGTCAAGTGCTGGCACGATTAACAGAATGCAGTCCATGAGTGATCCATATAGGCCGCTGAGCCTGGGGACTTGCCTGAGTTCTTACCCGCCTGTCCCTTGATGTCTTTGGGCACTGGGTCTGTATCTGTGCCGCAGGGCTGTCAATGTCCACAGGTGCCTGTGGCACCAGGGATGGTTCTATATACTGTCAAACTGATCAAGACACTGTCAAATGCCGTCAAAGCCCGGGTGCATCGCTTGGTACCATTGATGCAATGCATCATCTAAGAGCACTATGGGCCCTATGAGCGCCATCTCACCTCTGTGCCAACCAGAGGATGCAATTAGATGCCACAGGGTACTAGGGGCACCATCGGTTGCCATGGACTTCGCTGCTGCCATTCCATGAGGGAAATGGCAGTGAGCCATTAAAACAATTTCAAGGGCTGTGTCTAGCCTCTTAGAGTGTTATCAGGTACTGAGGAGTACCATGGTGGCAATTCCATAGACTGCCACCCACCACCACGCTATAATCAGAGCCCCAGTGGTACTGGGGAGCCGTCATCACTCTGTTCCTATCCACTCCATTGGGATTTAGTGTGCCGAAATCGCACGGGCATTCATTCACTGCCGGCGGGGGCCGTGCATTCATCCAGGCAGAGGGAGCCGGAGGCCGCTTTCGCCGCCGGCTCCCTCTGCCTGGATGAATGCACGCCCACCCGGCTGCCTTGAGTGCCGAAATCGCACGGGCATTCATTCACTGCCGGCGGGGGCCGTGCATTCATCCAGGCAGAGGGAGCTGGAGGCCGCTTTCGCCGCCGGCTCCCTCTGCCTGGATGAATGCACGCCCACCCGGCCGCCTTGAGCGCCAAAATTGGGAGGAGAGGAGAAGGGACTACCGTAGCAGGCCCGAGCCTTGCTACTTTTTCGGTTTTTTGGTTTTTTTTTTTGCTTCGGGAGGAGGGGACAGGACTGGGGCTGCACCGGAGACCGGACGGGGCCAGGGCAGGTAAGCGGGGGCTGGGGGAAAGTTTGCTGAGCATCGGGGAACATAACTGTCCACTTCCTGGTACCTGTCATTTCAAATGTCATTTGAAATGACAGATACCAGCGTGGCCGTGAAGCGTTAGGCCCGCGAACCCAGGATACTGTATAGGCGTTCTATACAGTAAAATGGGTTGCGCGGGCCTAACGCTTGCCTAAGGCTTCGCAGCCGCGGCATGCATTTGCATGCAATTAGAAGAGAGTATCGAGCGGTAGGTGAAGAGAACTGTGCGTGCGGGGAACAAGGGTGCGCCTGACATTGCCGCACTGTTTCTACCACGGCCTTAGAGTATCGATCTGTTTGTGAGATGGCAATTGATTGGGAGTCAAAGGAGAAAAGGTTGACACGATAGGATAATGATTTCAGTTTTGGAGATATTGAGGGCTAGTTTATTGCTATGTAGCCATCTTTGGATGGTCGTGAGGCAGTGGGTGAGGAAGGATTCAGTGAGGGTCCAGGTTTCCTTTAGGGGGAAAAAAGAATTGAATGTCACCAGCATAGAACTTATAGTGGACTCCAAGGATGTAAGGGTATGACATAATGGAGTAAGTTAAGGTTGAATAAGGCAGCAGATAGAGCAGAGCCTTGAGGTACCCCAGAGCTCAGGGGTATCAGGGGGAAAGTGAAGGAGTCAATAGTGACTTGTTGGGTTCTGTTGTTCAGGTAAGATGAGAACCAAGCCAACGCTGAACCAGAAATCTCGATGGAGTGGAGTTTTGAGAGTAGGATGGCATGGTTGATAGTATCAAAAGTGTTGGAGATGTCAAGGAAACAAAGGAGGAACACTAAGCCTAGATCGAAACCCTGTCTCACTATGTAAAAGCTGGAGAGCAGCAGCAAATCAGTTCTGTGGTGCTTTCTGAATGCAAATTGGTATTGGTTGAGGATATTGTTCGTGTTAATGTAGTTGCAGAGTTGGTGAAGCATGCTGTTTCTAAGTCTTTGACCATGAAGGATAGGGCAGAGATTGGGCGGTAATTGGAGATGATAGTAGGGTCAGCGGAGTGTTTTTTGATAGTGGGTCAGACTGAAGCTTGTCTGAGTAATCCGGGACAGTACCAAGTAGAATGTCAAGGGGAGGGGAAGAAAAACTAGGGCACTCCTGGTATATCTTAGTGTATGCCTGCAGGAAAAGATACATTACTTTTTCCCCTATATTTTTGCCAATTTCTGGCCAGTACTGCCTTTAACTTTTCTCATGTCACTAGGTTCTCCAAAGTGCTTTCCTGCACATGTGAAACTATCCTGGAGTCAGGATGGGATAGTCCTGCCCTTCACAGAGTGCAGTGTGGTTGAGCTTCAGGCCTGACTAATTTCCCTGAGCTTCAGGCCTGACTTATTCCCTGCTAGGGGGTTTGGGCTAGCGATCCTGTTGAAGGATTGCCTTTCATCCCCTGAAACTCTTGATACTGTCCTGCATGGTCAGGCTATGTTTGGTATTTTGGCACATAGAGTCTGTGTCAGACCCTGCCGTTGTTGCTGATTATTCTTCCAAGTGTTGCTTGGGTTTTTCTGCCCATTGTGTCTATCAGCCAAACATAGGGCACACTTCCACAGATGCATTCTGTCCTTCAGATGCCAGTGGACCAGAGTTTCTTTCTGGGGAGCTCTCGGGCCTCAGTTTGGTTTTCGGTTGTTTTGTAACACCGAAGGAAACAATGCGGTCTTAGTCCAAAAGTCTTTTCTTGGTTACATCTCTAGACTTTTTACTGAATCCAGGAGGTTCTAGACCTATTGTTGTTGTCAGGGTTTACTGATCTAAAACCCTGCTTGTAATGTTTTCTGTAATGCGGAGTATGTTTCTTGCTGGCACTCGTATCACTCTCCTGCCTTATGTGCTTCCTCTGTGTATCAGGGTTTTGTGTCTCAATCAGTTCTATGGTTTTCTTTTTGTAGAACCCAACTCTTTTACCGCCTATACCCCCTTTGTGGGTTGGCTGCCTCACAGGCAAATGGGAGAGCGGTGGTGCTTTCAGTACTGTGCGGTTTCCCGCTTTGTCCTGCTTGAACTTGGGAATCACCCATGTGTGAGGACTACCATCCTGCTTGTCCTTGGAGAAAAGAGTTGCTTACCTGTAACAAGTGTTCTCCAAGGACAGCAGGTTGTTAGTCCTCATGAAACCCACCCGCCTCCCCTGGGAGTTGGTTTCTCCTTGTATGAGCTATATCATGGACTGAGGGACTCTGCCTAGGGGGCAGAGTGACAACTACTTGCACAATAGGGTATGTTTGAAAATTCTAGAATCTTTGAGATTAAAGTTACGGACCAGGGCTCCATCCGATGATGTCACCCATGTATGAGAACAAACATCCTGCTGTCCTGGGAGAAAACCTGTTACAGGTAATCAACCTGCTTTATCATTATTGTGTTCGGTTTTCCTTTCTGTTATTATCTTCTATAAGCAGTTTTTTTATTTTACACAGTTTTTATGTTTCATGTTTCTTGATCCTAGTTTATTTATATCCTTTTTTTTTTTTATACATTTTTAGTTTTGTAATAGTCACCCATCTTCGTTATATTAGTATTGATTCCGATATGCACTTTTTTTTTTTAATTTTTAGGTCATCCACACATTGGCCAGATACCTTTTTATAATGTTATATATATATTTTTTAGCATCCAATACACTGTTTTCAGTTTTTTGTTTCAAGTTTTTTCCCCACACACTTTCCTGTTTCACTCTCCCTCTCCTTTCTACTCTCTCCTTCTCCTTTCTTTTCTTGACCTTCCCCTTTCCTCTCCCTCCTCCCTTCTCTTCCCTTCTCCCCCCTTTTTCACCCACTCCCATATCGCAGTATTCTGCCTTCATGCTTTTTAAATTGTGAGCTGGACATATTTGCTTCTAGTTTTGTCTATTTGCATATGATGATATGCTGTGGGGTGGTGCTGTAATGTTTGTCGTCTCCTATAACCTTGTTTTTAACCTGGAGGAAAATGAAAAGATAATAGAAGGCACTTTGTGGCAAATAAGCCAAAGTTTGTGCTTTTTTTTTCCCCTCCTTCCCTGTTCCTTTCCTTTCCCCTTTTCCCCCTCCCCTTCTCCTCCCTTCTCTGCCATCCCTTTTCCTCCTCCTCCCTCCCCATTTCCTTCTCTGCCTTCCCCAGCACACATTTCCCTTCCCCCTATCTTTTTTTTTTTTTTTTTTTGCCTTTCTTCTCCTTTCTCCCATTATTGCATTCTGTAGTCATAGATGCGTTTAATGGCTTCCATTCAGTAAGATTCCCATTTTAATGCTGACAGATGAGCCCTGTTGAGGTTTGAGTATAGTTCGGATCCCACTGGTCGGTCACTTTGCCAGTAGTCCCGCATGTGTGCCCTGTTTTTGTGTTTAGCCAGTGTTTGCAGAAGCTCTTTCTGAGGTGAGGTAATGTTTACTTTCCTTATCAAAGTTGGGGTTTTTTTTCTAGTGTTAGCATGCTAAAATGTAGATTAAGACCTCACTAAGGTTAGCATGCTTAGCATCAGTTACTTCTGATGGAGCAAGGAGCTTGGCACACGACTGTATATACAGTTACTGGCCCGCCCATGTAAATCTAATGGTAATGCAGGCATTAGCTGAGAGGTGCATAGGTTTAACCCATGATCCCTTTATACTGGAAATGTTACTCCTGGTCAGTGGTGGAGTTAAATTTCCGGCACTAGTGCCGGTGTACAGGGGCTGATTGGGAGCTCATGGTGCTGGAGACCTACACTCAGGGGCGGATTCCCGCTGATGACCGGCCCGGGGATCCGCCGCCCCGGCCAGCCCCGGAGATACCATGTGGTCTGCCGAGCACGGCTCTGTCACAGCCGCGCTCGGCAGACCACGTGACTAGAGCGACCGGCCCACCGGAGGATGCCCGATCCCCCGATAGACCAATCCGCCCCTGCCTACACTCCAGATTTATGGCCACACAAGTTGATTTGTGAACATAAATCTTCCCTTCCCCTCCCTGCTGCCTCTCCTTCCCTCCTTGAGTTTATTATGTTTTATTGGTCTTCTCTAGTAAAAGGTCTTACTATGCTGCTCACTTTAAAATAAATAAGTAATACCCATCAAAACATTGCCAGCAGCATCTCTCTCCTGAAAAGGGCAGTGACATTGGGCATTCCCCATCCAAAAAAGGGGCAGTCCTTGTCATTGCCCTCTCCAGAGGAAGTTGCTTGAAGTCAATATTTTGTCAGGTAGGAAGTAATGAGACAGCTGCTCCTTCAAAGCTTCAGTCACACCTTTTCCTCTCAGTTCCTCCCCCCACTCCTTGCCTTTAGATGAAAAGAAGTGCTGGAGAAATGGCTCCCGAGCAGGGTCTCTGTGCTTCACTGCCAGTCTGCTCTTCCCTCTGGGGCCTTGTGGTTTCTACACCGAAAACCAGCACCCATCGTGTCTTGTGTTCATACTTTTATGCACACAAAACATGATTTATGTTTATTTTGTGTGCAAAAGTCTTGAGCCAAAGAGACTCCTCCCCTCCCCCCCAAGTTAAAATGTGCTCTCAGCCCATGCAAAAGGTTAAGCACACATTTTTGTGTTTGCATGCCCTTTTTTTAAGCTCTTGATGCATTAGCCTACCATTTGCTTATTGCACCGGGAGTACACTTTTTTAATGCTGAATTTCATGGCTTATTGCATCGTCCCCTAAGCTCCTTTTTTGTTGTCTTGAAGAAAGAATGCCTTTCCAGACCCCCATCCTCCTCTACTTCCTATGGCTTTCCCCCCCTATCTCTTGCTAAAGCAAATGTTATGTTTTGACTGTTTTTTACTGGTTGTTTAACACTTTTTTATCCTTTCGTTTTGTCATGTTAGCCCCTCTGCAAGTTTTATTTTGAGGTGCATCAGCAGTATTGAGCTTTTTATGTGTTCTTATTTTTGTTTCTTTTTGCTGCATTTTATATTTTTTAGAATTTTTTTCCACCTTGTTTGGTTCATGTCATCAATAACATGGTCACTGAAGATTACCAGTGACTACAAGTTTTTTCTTCCACTGTCCCGGACTGATGGTCACTGACCTAGTCTTTTTATGAAATTCTGGGGATGAGAGTTGGGTTTGTTTTTTTATATTGTACTGGAGGGAAGGAATAGAGATTTCTTAAACAAAGAAGGAGCATCTTGTTTTTTTCCTTTTCTTTCTTATTCATTGTTAGCACTTTTATTTACCAGATCAACCCATTAGTGAGACTGTTAGATATGCTTAAATGATCTTCTCCATGATAGCATTCTAATAGTCAAACAATCTTAGGATCTCCCTTTTTTAGGAGCTGTGCATATTTTATTTATGCTGTTCATTATAAAAAAATCAAAAAACAGATGACAGTTTATTCCAAGGACTGTAATGCTTAAACTTTGTGAAAAATTCTAGAGGAGCTGCTTCATACCTGCATGCAATAGGTGACCCATCAGTCATTCATATTTTAGTGTTTAGTGTTATTTTTAGCACATGATAATTTCAGGAAAGTAACTACTCTTCTTTACATGTGTCCCCTTTCTAATTTTTTTTCGATCTGATCATTTACACAAATATACACAGCCAGAGATCTGTTTAAGGATTCTATTCGTGTTCAGCTTAGTCTTGACTGGCCAGGCTTAATCTGTACTTTAGAGAGATTCATGATGTACTAAGCTTCAGGCCGTTACAATAAACTCCGCTCTCCCGGCACGCGCGATGCAGTATTTAAATGAGGCCCGGCAGTTAATCTGGGCAAAAGGAGGCTCTAGGGACACTAGCGTGTCCCTAGCGCCTCCTTTTTGACAGGAGCGGCGGCTGTCAGCGGGTTTGACAGCCGATGCTCAATTTTGCCGGCGTCGGTTCTCGAGCCCGCTGACAGACACAGGCTTGGAAACCGGACGCCGGCAAAATTGAGCATCTGGTTTTCAGCCCGACAGCCACGGGCCGAATTCAAAAATTTTTTTTTTTTTTTTTACCTTTTTTTACTCTTCGGGACCTCCGACTTAATATTGCCATGATATTAAGTCGGAGGGTGCACAGAAAAGCAGTTTTTACTGCTTTACTGTGCCCTTTCCCGGTGCCGGAAGAAATTAGCGCCGACCCAAAGGTTGACGCTAATTTCTGAAAGTAAAATGTGCGGCTTGGCTGCACATTTTACTTTCTGTATCCCGTGCGCATACCTAATAGGGCCAACAACATGCATTTGCATGTTGAGGGCGCTATTAGGTGCCGCGGGTTGGACGCGTGTTTTCCTCCCCTTACTGAATAAGGGGTAAGGGAAAACGCGCGTCCAAGACCAGGCTAACAGTGCGCTCCGTCCGAGCGCACTGTACTGTATCGGCCTTCTTGTGAGGGTATTTTTTTTTTTATATATTTTTTTAAAAATCTGTTTTGCTAGTTGTTGGCGCTTTCCACACTTCACAGATAATATTTTTTGTTTGCTGGTTAAAACATTGAATATATGTAGCTACGCTATAGGATCCTCTTCTTGCATTTCTGTGACTCATGAGTAAGGCCTGATTTACTGAAGCTTTTTTTCCCTACCATTCTGTATTTGTGGAGGTGGGGAGGAGTAACTCAGGCTGTAAATGCTAGTGCATTATTGGGTCAGCAAAATGCATCAGATGTAAGGACAGAA
Organism: Rhinatrema bivittatum; assembly: GCF_901001135.1. Taxonomy (NCBI): domain Eukaryota; kingdom Metazoa; phylum Chordata; class Amphibia; order Gymnophiona; family Rhinatrematidae; genus Rhinatrema; species Rhinatrema bivittatum. The sequence continues at coordinate 75,870,841 of NC_042619.1, forward strand.
GGATTGATTGCTAATTGATTACAGGCAGAGTCTACTTAATTTTGCATAATTGATTTACCATTAAGCTCCTATTTGAGTTTAAATCTTTAACATCATTAGATTCTATTTTAAATGACTGTCTCGCACAGCCCTTTTTTTTAAATAGTACATTATTTGCAGTTTTCAAAGCTTGCACAGCTAGCAGCTTTATTGTGGTCCTTCTGGTATGTTAATAGGGAAACTGCAAAAATGAATGCCATTACTTTATTGCTTTGCAGCAGTAAATATGTTTGAACTCCACTTCAGATAATTCAAAGGTAGGAAAGAAAATGTAAATAATAACTGTTGACAAAATGTTATTCAGATGATTACCCCATTCAGCCACTTTTAAATCAAGCCTTAAAAGCTATTCGTATATACAAGCCCTCCCTTTATCCTCCCCTTCTTATTTCTTTACAGAGATGTAAAATGCTATAGTTGAAATTACTGTAAGGCTTCTTGTATTATGAAGCCAAATAAATGGCACATAAAGTTATTAAGGTTCCCTTTTTCAGACTTTCCAATGTACAGAATGTTGAAAAGAATTATGTAAAAGTGCCCATCCCGGGCAAAATAACTTTGCAATGAAGGGACGGAGAGTCACCAAATTTGGCTTGGTGGAATGATCCAAAAAGGAATGGAGAATAACATAGAAAATATATTGCCTTTATATCACCCCATGGGGTGACGACACCTTGAGTATTAGTTGCAGTTCTGGTCAGTCCATCTCAAAAAAAGGCTTAGCAGAAAGTGATGAGAGGCTACGCCGGTTAGGGTTCTTCAGCTTGGAAAAGAAAAGGCTGAGAGGAGACAGGAGAGAAGTTTATAAAATTATGAATGGGATGGAATGGGTAAATGGAAGATGGCTATTTACTCTTTCAAATAATGCTAACACAAGGGGACACTCTATGAAACTAATAACTGGGCATCTCAGACACACGTAGGCTCCAGTCCGCCCCCACCCCAACCTTGTGGGCTCCCTACAAATACACAAGGAAAACGTGACATACCATTTCGATGCAAAGGCCACAGCCGTTTATTAGAATCTCTAACATGAGAGTCTAATTAAGTGCTGAGTCCGTTCAATAAAATTCACAAAATCACGGCCGGGCAGGTAGAGGTACACTAACATCCGCCCAAGTGGAACTGCAGGGGCTCGCTGGGCATGAGCCCCCAGAACAGACGTGATCCCATCCAAGAACTGGATGGGATCACGTCTCAGACCGCCACAAAGCAAGCCCTCTGCCGTATCCCATCCACTGGAGGGGATCCCAGACAAGTCGCCACAAAGCAAGCCTTGCCAGAGCCCCTCCCCACTTATCAGCCTCAATCCGTTGAGGCCCCGAGCGCAGGCCTGACAATAATCGTCCATGGCAAACGGGTGAGGGGCCCCTAGGCCTCTCGTAAATATCGGTACCTCCCAGCTTCTTTCTAATGCTTCTGCATTTACAAAGGCACTCCTGGACTTGGGCGCTGCCGCGACATATTAACAGATAAGTGTAATGCTACCATTAAAATTTTCTAACTACACAAAGGTGGTGGGAACGGATGGGGAAATGGCTCTGTTTGAGGGCCAAGGAGGAAAGAGGCTGGCTCCAGGGTGCCGGCAGGATTTACATCGCTCGCCGGTAGCCTCCCCCCGACGTCAGTTGCGAGTGTTCCCCATCTGCCAATCAGGCAGCCCGGCGTTGGGGCCCACTTTGATGATGTCACCGACACTGGACCAATTAGGGTAGAGTGCCATCATTGAGGCACCACCAACACGAGGCCGGTGCCATTCTCAGCGAGCGCAGGTACGTCGCAGGCGCAGTGGGGGACGGCCTCCAGCACAGGTGCATCGAACGCCCAGTTATTTGTGGCGCCCGCACATCCATGCTGGAGAGGCTGCCCATCAACCTGCAGATTCAAAGCCGATTGTAGAAAGTACTTTTGCAGACAAAATACAATGTTAAAAAAAATAATTGGAAACACATCTCTAATGCAGAGGAATTGATATTAATGAACAGTTAGCCACACAAAGGGACAAAACTTTCTTCTCCCTAGTGTCATCTTCCAGCAGCACTCTAATGTAATCTGGGAAAAGACTCCTCCAATCCACATAGAAAATTAAAGGAAAAATAATGTGGGAAAAACATGCAGAGTCTTGACTTTGGAAATCCTTTTCCTGCTAATCTGTGGCTCAGTGGTGTAGCCAGTTCTGTGAGGGAAGGCGAGGAATTGTAGCATGACCAGAGACATCCTTAGGGTGGTGAATTAGGACAGCTGCCCCAGGACCTGTGTTTTGTAGGGTGTTGTGCCAGCATGGGAGCCCTGACCCTGGCAGCAAAGTTCCCACCCAATGGCTCTATGCACAATGCCAGGCAGAGAGATGTTACAAGGTTATCAGACCTTTGCCTGCTTTCCAATGCAGGTACAGGACCCAAAAGCCAGTCTGCTGCCTTCTTCTATTGTGGCCTGTGCAGGGCTGAAGAACTGCTACTCCTCACAAGCTGCAGGCCAGGGAGATAATTGGTGGCACTGCATGTACTTCCTCATGCACATACCCCCCAGGGTACTTCCCACCCCCTGCATGATGAGATCTTGGAGCAAGGCAAATTTGGGACTTCCCTCTCACCCTCAGCTCACAAATGGCACAAAAGTGAAGGGGTCCCTATAGTAGTCTCCCTCCGCTTTTCTGACCATAGATGCAGAAAAAGCGTTCGATAGAGTACATTGGCCCTTTTTATTTGCGGTGATGGAAAAGATGGGACTGGGAGGGCATTACTTAACTTGGGTAAAAGTTATATAGGGATCCACGGACATGTATTAAAATTAATGGATGGTATACACAGACATTTTCTATTCATAGGGGTACTAGGCAGGGGTGTCCACTCTCACCACTGCTCTTTGCACTGAGTGTGGAACCTCTAGCTAAAGTGGTATGTAATGCCCGGGACATTCATGGGATTCAGATAGACAAGGCCCCGATATAAAATCTTATTATATGCAGATGATATTATTTTTACAGTCACAGACCCAACTTCTTCCTTAAGGGCAATATTACAGCATTTGGGGCAGTTTCGGGGTTCCGGGTTAATATAGATAAGTCAGAAATTCTCCCTATAGGCTTTACGCTGGAACAACGCTCTAAATTGATACAAATATTTCCCTACCATTGGACAAAAGGTCCTATACGCTACTTGGGAGTCAACTTAGTGGAGGATCATAAAGATCTCTTTAAAGCGAATTACGAACCGTTAGTTGGCCAACTGCACAAAGATATGCAACATTGGGATAGATACAATATCTCATGGTTGGGCAGGATTGCAGTGGTCAAGATGAATCTCTTTCCCAGACTTAGTTATCTCTTTCAGGTGTTACTATGCTTGCTTTCTGAGGAATGGTTTAGGGATCTACAGAGGAAATTCTTCTCCAATATTTGGAAAAGGAGACCTCCAAGAGTAGCGAGGAGTGTTCTGTTTCATCCTAGAGCTAAAGGGGGTTTGGGCATACCACTTCTTAAGAAATACTATGTGGCCTCGCAATTACAAGCAGTGGTGGAATGCCACATTTCGAGTAGTAGAAAACAATGGATGTCAATTGAACAATCTTGGTTAAGAAGGGATCAATTGGAGAACATTTTCTGGGTACGGCAGAAACCTAATCTTAAGGAACCTTCTATATTGCCTTCTCTGCAATGTACTTTGTCTGTGTGGTATAAATGCTGAGAACGTATAACCGGGAAAAAAGGATAGTTTTTCATGGCGCGGTTTACAACCATGTCAAATTTTCCTGTGGGGAGCACATCCCAGACTTTTTGGACATGGGTGGAGAAGGGACTGTATAGGATCCTTCAGGTATGGGAAGCAGGAGTGGTGAAGCCATTTCCAAATCTACAGAGAGAATATCTACTACACACTGTAGATTTTTTGGCGTATGCACAAATGCATCACTTTGAACGTAGTCCCGAGGTATTCAGAGATCTCCAGAAGGGAGCTTCGTTAATGGAAGGGTTCTGTATAGCGTCTAGGAAACCCCCCAAATTGATGTCTAAAATCTATAAATTATTGGAGGATACTGAAATCTATCAGGCATCACATCTGAGGGGCCTGGGTGCGAGATTTGGTGAGAGACTGGGATAAAGAACGGTGGGATTCCTGTTTTCTGGGTTTGGGAAGGCATTCAATGTCTACGTCTATGATTGAAAATGAATATAAAGTGTTCTTTCGGTGGTACCTAAGCCCTGATGTTCTAGCGAAGAGATATCCTCAACTCTCAAACAAATGTTGGAGATGTGAACAGGCAGAGGGTACTTTTATCCATATATGGTGGACATGCCCAGTTATACAGACGTTCTGGGTGGGAGTCCAAAAGATGGCTAAGGATATGGTAGGGGCGGAACCTTCGCTGCGGCCAGAATCTTGCTTTTGGGGTTGTGGGATGAGGAACGCCAGATACTGAATGTGTGGTTAATGCGATATTTGGCTATAGCATCCAGACTGGTGATTGCACGCTGGTGGAAAAGGAAGGACTTGCCTCCTTTAATAATGGTGGTCACCAGACTTAGAGGCATTCAAGCTATGGAAAAAATAGCAACATATTGTAGAGATGCTTTATTAAGGTATGGGAAAATATGGAAACCCTTTGATGATTGGCTATTGACTCACAGATCTTAAGCCTGGGCTATGAGATTGGATTTGTGTTTAATGTTCTATATTGAATTAAGACTGTGTCTAATCATTAGGTACTTTCTTTCTCTGAATTCTCTACCATCCAGAAGACACCAATTTCATGACTGATACTCTTGTTATGGTGGACACTCTTGCACTGTTTCAACAACTATACTTGTTATGATGTTTGTTTTGATGATATCATGTATTGTTTGGGGGGGGGAATCAGAACAGGGAAGGGGTTATATAGAAAGTTTAGATTAAGGGACAGTCTTTTCGGAGACGCAGCTGTATGAAACTTTTATGTTTTGTCTATTGATTGTATTCCAAATAAAAAGTTAAATTACAAAAAAAAAAAGCAAAGAGGTCCCCAAAGCAGTTGATTTTCTTGGGGTCCCCCACCTTCTGTAGTCAGACTGTGTTCAGCAGAGGATGAGGTTCTGGAATTTTCCATTCCTCTCCTCCCAGCTCATGTCCTGTGAGAGGATAGCAGGATGTGGGGAGGGGGAGTTTTTTGTTTTTTTTCTGGAATGGAGTGGTTGTCAAGGTTTCAAGAGCTCTGACTGCCAGCACGTACCCACACTTCATGTTGGGGATAATCTTAAGTAGCCTCTGTTCTGAATGTGTTTGAATGTTTTAGTCCTAAAGACCACTTTTTAGGCAGTTAGGATTCTTTCATCCAGTAACAGAATCCACTTGAACAATTGATTGATAGAGATCAAATTTTTCAAGTGACTTGTCAAAGAAGATGAGGGTAGAACGATATGCAATGTAAGAGCCCCACTATGGCCTTCTAAAATCTATGGGGCCGATGCAATAAATTAGCGTAGAAAGTGGGCGCTGAACAGTCAGCGCCCGCTTTCTTAATGCGCCCCAAGTGCCCCCAAGGGGTGCGCCATGCAATATTAAAATTAGGTGGTCGTGTTAGCAAGGAGGCGCTGGGGTCCTTACCGGCAGACAGCCGAGTTACAAAAACCCATGCTGATAGACCCGGCATTGGTTTTCTAGACTGGTGGACGGCCGAGTCACAAAAACCCACACGATAGACCCAGCGTCAGTTTTCTAGACCGGCAGACGGCCGAGTCACGATAACCGACGCCGGGTTTATTGGCGTCTGTTTTCGTGACCACTGTCCGCCGGTAAGGAAAACCAACGCTTGTCAGTTGAGCGTCCGTTTCCTGAACCCAACTGTCCTTTTTCTTTTTTTTTTTTAATTTTCTTTCTTAAATTTTTCATCCTACTTAATATCGCAACGCTATTAAGTAGGAGGCAGTACAGAAAAGCAGTTTTTTCTGCTTTTCTGTACTTGTTTTAGATGCGCTCATCTATTAACACCTGCTCCAGGTAGGCGTTAATAGATGACAGTTAAATGTCCGTCTGAGATGCACATTTTTTTTTCACATCGGGAGTAATGCCTCTGGAGGGAGTAAATGACCTGAAGTTCCGCTGGTGGTCCTCGGGCAACCGGTGGACCGCATTCTCCCCCAGAGACTTGATGATTGGGTGGCAAGTCTTGCGAGGTGAGTAGCTGTTGGACCCAGTGGAGTCATGCCCTCTGCGCTAGGGAGCTACAGATGGCAGCGCGAATCCCCAAAGCCGAGACCTCAAAGACTCTCTTAAGGTAGACTTCCAGCTTTCTATCCTTGAGGTCCCACAGAGCCGTTCCACCAGTAACCAGTATAGTTGTCCTCTTTGTAACTGCCGACACTGCCGAGTTCACCTTTGGGACCTTGAGCAACTCCAGGAAGTCCTCTGGGAGGGGATAAAGCTTCTCCATGGCTCTTCCGACCTTAAGAGAGGTCTCGGGAGTATCCCATTCCCTGGCCAATAACTGAAGAAAGATGGGTTGGGTGGGAAAGCCCGGGACAGAGGGGGTTGGTCAAGCGCCATCGAAGCCCTGGGTGCAGAGTCACTGGGTGCTCTTATTGTTGCTTTCCGTTGGTGAGCGCGAAAGCGCCATGGGCCCTGTGGGTACTGTCACCACTCTAGGCACCAGTGGCTGTGGTCAGAGGCTGCAGGGCATGTCCACAGAACCCCATGGGCACCTTCAGTCGCCAGGGTCTTTGCTGCTGTCATTTCTTGGGGGAATCGAAGCTGAGCCATTCCCAAAACAATTCGAGGGCCTGCCTCTCGCATCTTTATCAGGTACTGGAGGGGACGACGCCATAGACTGCCATCCTTCATCATGCCTTTCCCGGAGCACCATTGTTTCTGGGGACACCATCATCACACTGTTCTTCGTCACTCTGCTGGAGTAACTGTGACATAGGTGCACAACATGCATGGTCAGGAAAGGCTAGGCATCTACTCCAAGTGCCTCAGACAATGGCAGATGGCATTCTCCCTGTCTGTGCAGTCCTCAGCCATACCAGGGTTCTGCCACTGTCCCATCATGGTCTCAGCCTCTTCGTCCGTTCGCACTGCACAGTGCTGAGGAGCACTTGTGAGGGAGGCATCATCACACACTCTGTGCTTTATTGTGGGGCAGCGTGTAGCAACCAACTCTGGCAAGTGGTGCTTTGTCCTCGCTGTGATGTGGGATTCCGCCCAAAGGCATGGCGTATGGGACCATAGGTGTGCCGCCATCCGTAGGATGGGATACCACTGCATGAATATTGCTCAGCATGCTTTTACAGCAGAGGGATCATTCCTCTGGTTGCCCTCTGCCATCTGTGTATGTGTGTGTGTGTGTGTGTGTGTGTATTTCCCTCTGGAAGGACACAACAAATTGTGTTCTACAACCACATGACTGACCTAGGACTGTGTTCCTCGTCAGACTCTGAGGGAAGTAGTCATCGGGGGAATGGTTCAGGAGTCCTCTCCTCCCTCAGCAGAGGAATGTGTCTTTCGACCTCTCCTGTGTCCAAAATACCTTTTTTTGGGGAAGCCCCTGAGGCTCCAGCCCTGGCAGGATTTTCTCTGAACTGGGGCCTCTATTCTTGAATCTGTGCATCTCCTTGGAGGCCAGGGCTGAGGGTTGGCAGTGGCGGTCATTGGACCGTTTTCACTGAGGCTCTTCCGTGGATTACGATGGTGACCTTCCCCATCTGAGGTTTGCTGCCTGTGATGAGTTGATCACTTCGGCACCTCAGCAATCAGTGATTGTGCCTCAACTCTCCTCTGGGGAGTTGAAAGGTCTTTCAGGATCGGGGCCTCCCAATCCTGTTGCTTCCCTCTCCTCTATGGAAGGGGAGATTCGACTGGGTTCCAGGGCAACTCTTATGGGTATCCCTCTGGAAGCCCAACTGTGCATCCCTTTGTGGGGTATCCCTTGTTTCTCCGTTCCCGGAGAAGGGATGGCTCTGCTCTGGCTGGTGTTCACTTGGTTTCTCACCAACCCCAACAACCGGTCGAGTGGTAGCGCTCTACCTCGGTTGCTCTAAGATGCAGCAGGACTACATGCTTCCTTGAGGGAGGAGGGGAGTGTACGCCCTTTATGGCTTCAGTAGTGTACCTCAGCCGGGTGTTTGGCAGTCTGTTCCAAGATTACCTTGGGCCTGCCCTGGTCCCCTTTCGGTTTCCGGCCCAGTAATGAAACACTATTCTGGGGTTTGTGCATGCGATTCCCAGGCTTCCCATCTCCTATTTATTTATTTAGCATTTATTGCCCACCCTTCCTATGTTCAGAGCGGGGTACAATATAAACATATACACTCAATATAGACATATTCAGTCAAATGAAAAGGAAAGGGCAAGACAATACAAAGCTTTTTAAGAGAAGGAGGTGTAACATAATTCTTCAGGAAGGGGGGAGAAACAAATATGCACCTAGAGTACATTCTTTTGAGATAGGGGCCAGAAGTGAGGGCAGTAGTCGGCTAAGTAGCACCATCCGAGGAGGGGCATGTTGGGGGTAGTCCATTATCATTTAGGTTTGGGAACACTTTCTTAAAGAAGAAAGTTTTTAAGGTTTTTTAAAGAACGTTCTTTCTCAGGGACATTTTACATCCTTAGGTAGGCTGTTCGATAGGAGTGGTCCTGCAGAGAAGAAGGCACCTCTCTAGTTTCCTCAAGGTGGGGCATCTAATAGCATTAGATTAGATGATCTGAGTGGTTGTGGGGGGTGTGGATTTTTATTGTGAATAAAGGAGTGTATGATCATGGCAAGCTTGTATTGTACTCGGAAAGAGATAGGGAGCCAGTGTAGAGCTTTGAGTACAGGAGATCATGCATGGGAGTGCTTGTAAGGAGTCTTGCTGCTGAGTTTTGTATGATCTGTAGATGACTGGTTGCATATAAAGGTCGTCCTGTCAGGAGGGAGTTACAGTAATCAATCCTGGAAAATAGTAGGGATTGAAGGACCGACCTGAAGTCAAGAATGTTCAAGAAGGAGCTTAAGGTGGTGGAGCAAGTATAGTTTGTAGAATGAGGAGATGGTAATAGTTATGTGATTGCGCATGGAGAGAGAGGGATCAATTGTGACTCCTAGATTTCATACACTTTGGGAGATGGAGATGGAATGGGAATCAAAAGAGAAATGGTTGGGAGTGTCAGCGTCAGGATGCGTGATAAAATAATGATTTCCATTTTAGATATCTTGAGAGCTAGTTTATTGCTGTGGAGCCATTTTTGGATGGTGGTAAGACAGTGGGTGAGGGCAGATTCTGTATGGGCCCTTGTTTCCTGGTTCTTTCATACCTCGATTATTGCAATGCAGTGTTTTTGGGATTACAGGGAAAAGTGATTTGAAAATTATAACTTAATTGAAAACACGACTGCTCAACTGGTTTTGGGAAAATCTTGAAGAATTTCGGCCAGACCATTGTTGTTGGAACTGCATTGATTATCCATAGCAGATAGAAACAGGTTCAAGAATTTGGTGCTGGCATTTAAAATTCTAAACAGTTTTAGTTCTCCCTCATTGAGATCTTTGCAATAGCATGTATCTAAAAGAAATTTACGTTCTGCAGGAAGGTGTTATTTGGATCTTTCACCAGTGAAAAAGTTTATTCATTCTCAATTGGGTGCAAGATTATTTTCAAATGTAATCCCAAATTTATGGAATAGTTTGCCTTTGTAGGTAAGGTTTGAGTCAAATTTGGCTAGATTTTAGAAGAAATTAAAAACTTGGTTTATGTTTGCAAATAATTAACATTTGTTAATTGCTCATAAACAATTAACAGCTGTCTCAGATTGGTAATAGGTGGAAATAGGCTTGTGTAAGAAAAAGGATGCGATTGGAAAATGTTGGAAATATTGTATGTTTTTATGCTTTATTTTAATTATGATGTTTTATTATAACTTTATGTTAAATTGATTTTGTGGTATATCGCTTTGGGCGATAATTTTTATCTGGAAAGCGATTAATAAATGCTAATAAATAAATATTATCGGCATAATTTCTATAGTGAATTCCAGGGTCCTCAAGGGTGCAGTATAATGGAGATAGGTAAAGGTTAAAGAAAGCAGTAGAGAGAGCAGGATCTTGGGGCATCCCTGAGCTTAGTGAAGTTTCAATATTTCTCCCCTGGGGCATTTGCTCTGTTTCCAATGTTCCAAGCAGGCTGAGGGGCTCTGTCTTAGAGGGTAACTGCCTGGGGATTCGGCAGTGAGTTGTTCGCTTGGGGTTCATAGGCATCCTGGTGACTTGTACTTACCCCGGCAATCTGCCGGTCTGCCGCCTTGTGTTCTTCGCTCCTTCTGACTTCCCACTTGATTGTTTAGGGGGGGGGGGGGGGGGGGGGAGAGAGGAGGACAAGTTAAGGCACTTGTGGTATATCTTCTGTAGACCTGCAGGGCAGGATACACCATATTTTTCCATTTATTTTCGCCATACTCTGGCCAATACTGCCTTTAGCTTTTCTCATTTCTCTAGGCCTTCCTGCTCCCCTATGCTATCCTGTGCCAGGATAGATTAACCTGTTCTTGACAGGTGCTCTTGGGTGAGCTTCAGGCCTATCTCATCTCCCTGCTCAGGAGTTATTGGGCTGCTGATCTGTTTCAGGGATTGCCCTTCATCCCCTGAAACCCTTGACACTGTTCTGCACGGTCCGCTAGGTCTGCTGCTTCAGCAGGCAGTGTCTCTACCAAGCCCTGCTGTGATTTGCTGCTTGTTCTTCCAAGCGTTGCCTGGGTTTCTTCTGCCCATTATGCTTACCACCTAAACCTGGGCACCCTTCTGCAAAGACATTTGGTTCTTTGGATGTCAGTGGATTGCCATTTCTCTCTGGAGCCTCTCGGGCCCAAGTGTGTTTTCAATTGTCTTTTAGCACCGATGGAAACTGTGTGGTCTTCTTCTAAGAGTCTTTCTCTTGTCTACACCTCTGAGTTCTTCCTGTAGCCAAAAGGTTCTAGATATACTGTTGTTGTCAGGGTTTACTTATCAGGAGCTCTGCTTGTACTGTTTTCCATGATGCGGAGTTTGCTTCTGTTTGCACTTGCATCACTCATCTGCCTTAGGCACCCTTGCTTCGCAGAAGATTGGTGTGCCAGTCTTTTCTATGACTTTTCTTTATATAACCCAACTCTTCTCCAGCCTGGACCCCTGTTGGGTCGGCTGCCTCACAAACAAAAGGGAGAGAAGTGGTGCTTTCAGCACTGTGCGGTTTTCCATTTTATCCTGCTCGGACAGCCTATAGCTAGGGATTCACCCATGTGCAGAGTTGGTGTTAAGCTTACTCTGTGCTTATGGCCAGGGACACAAGAACACTTAGACTCAGTAAAAGTATAATGGATATTTATTAGTCAATATAAGTGTTCTCGGGAGATGCTGAGTACTGGGTGCCCTCCTATAACAGGTGTTCTCCAAGGACAGCAGGATGTTAGACCTCACGAAACCTACCCGCCTCCCTTAGGAGTTGGTTTCTCCATGTATTATACTGGGGCTCCCCATTTCAGCCACAAAACCTATACAAATGCTCCAGAACGCAGCAGCTAGAATCCTAACCAATACCAACCGCCGTGCTCACATTACCCCCATCCTTCGAAACCTGCATTGGCTGCCAATAAAATATAGAATTCTATATAAAGCTCTCATGATAATCCACAAATCTATTCACCAACAGCTCACATTAGACCTTCAGAACCCTCTCAAACACCACTCGTCCGAAAGACCCATCAGAGAAGCTTATAAAGGGACCCTTCAAGTCCCACCTTCAAAATACACCCGTCTAAAAACCACCAAAGAACGTTCCTTCTCCACAGCAGGCCCGGTACTCTGGAACAGACTTCCGACTGACCTAAGACTGGAACCTTGCCTTCATACCTTTCGAAGACAACTGAAGACGTGGCTTTTCCTCCAAGCCTTCCCCTAGTCAAAATGTCACTTCGAACTCAGCCTAAGGAATGAGATAATTACCAATCTCATTACCAGTTATATATTATTTATTTGTTGCTTTTCCGCTCTACCTTTCTTCCTGGCTACTCTAGCCCCCAAGTTCAATGCCCTTGTTTTATGTAACTTTGCTTGATTCAGCCTTCTCGTTTTTGGTTACACTTGTTCATCCCCTAAGTTCCATGTAAACCGGCCTGATGTGAATTCTATTCGTGAAGTCCGGTATAGAAATATATATTAAATAAATAAATTAGCTATTTCATAGACTGAGGGACTCTGCCTAGGGGTCAGGGTGATGGCTACAGCTGCACATGCTCAGTAAAGCATGTTCGAGAGTTCTAGAATCTTTGAGATCAAACTTCCATACCAGGCTCCATCCAATGATGTCACCTATGCATGAGGACTAACATCTTGCTGTCTTAGGAGAACACCTGTTACAGGTAGGCAACTCTGCTTATTCCTGTAGCAACTTTAGATTGTATTCTGGTTCCATATTGCAATTTTTAGGTGGATTTTAGGATTGCTGTAGTTAGGACTGTAGTTATTTGAAAGAAAGATAACTTTCTTCTTTCTCTTTCTGCTCATGTTCATTGTAATTCTTATACCAAAGTGTCTCAGAAGAAACAGAAAAGCTATAGAACTGTATATCTATAGCCTCTGCCCTAATCACCAGCTATAATGATAACTGCTAAAAAGCTGCAGATTTTTGGGCAGCTGCAAGGGAAACTGAGTGTTGTAGTGGCTTCGTTTAAACTAAAAATGCCACTATGTTTTTGGATGTCTGCTGATTGTCCCCATCTTGCCCATGGGACAGGGCAGCAGTTCATTATCATTGTTCCTCTCTCAGCCCTAAGGAATATTGCACTTTTATTGTTTTATTGCTGATCCTCCCACAACCAGTGACTGGAGAATTTCCACATGTGCATATGTGCATGTTGACAGCAGAAGAGACACACACAAATGCATAATCTGCAATGCAGTTAATATATCTTAGCCTTGCTTTGGAAGTACCACTTGTTCGAGATGTTTCATTCTCTGTGCTCATGGGATCTTGGACATCTCTGCTTAGGCTACCAACTGCAGTGCCCAGTGTAATGTTGATTTAAAGTATTTTTCAAGTTACATATATATATATATATATATATATATATATATATATATAATTTTTTTAATGGCTTCTACTAGTGAATTAAATACACCCTTAGGGATATTTTTTTTTGTGGTTAACTAAAATAAGCCAGCTGTTATTGTCTGTGTTGCTGCCTAACTCACAAGAGACTGTAAGCTTAGTAATAGAATGGAAGAACATTAAACACTATATATATTTTTTTCCTTTCTATTTTTCTGTGTTCAGATTAAGACTAGAGTTGCACAGTAACATAGTAGATGCTGGCAGATAAAGAACAATTGGACCATCCAGTCTACCCAGGTATTCCAGTCCACTACAAAGACACTGCCCAGTTGCCAACCATGGGATCTTGATCTTTTGTAGGACCTCACATCTTCACCAAGTCAGCTTTTATTATCGTCCTCATCGGTTCTGTACCATCTTAGGTAGATGAGCATATATATTTCCATGCTTTCTATAACACCCAGCCCCACTACCCATGTCTTACCACTATGTTTTGTAATAATCTAAACAGCCACCGGCATTAGTATTGCCCAAACATCTGATCTCCTGGCTCTCCTTGGCCTGGACTGTATCCAGCCACTAGCAACTTGTCAGCATCATCCCTTTTGGTTTCTGGGGAGTTGTAGCCTGTTGGTTCCAACCTGGCTACACCTTGTCCTGCAGTATCGCTTGGTCATGTTTCCTTTATCTGCCTCGTATCATTTCTCAATTTTTCTCTGCTCTGGAGGGATTGAAGGATAGGTTGTTTGCAATACTGCAACCTCCCAGCCTTGCCCCTCCCTATGTCTATCCCAGGTATGTTTTTATTTATTTATTTATTTTAAGTTTTTCTATACCGGCATACGCGATGAATATCACATCATGCTGGTTTACAATTAACAAGAGGTGAAAGGAACAAAGTGATAATAAAATAATAATAAATAATAATAATAATAAACATTAACCGGTGCTGACAAAGGTTGCAGTTACAATAAAACAAGGGAATTACACAACTTGGAGCAGTGAAAAGGAGCTAGGAATTAAACATAGAGAACAAATTTGCCAATTAATGGTGTGAACTAAGTTACAGCATTTGCAACGTTAATGAATTGCCCTGTTGAGGTGGTTATTAATTACCATGTTAAGAAAAGTCTAAGCGTTAGTTAATGGTGAATTAAAGGTTCAGTTGGTGTCTGGAAAGGCTTTCATAAATAACCACGTTTTGAGTCGTTTCCTAAATGTAGGAAGGCAGGGTTCCTGTCGCAAATCTGGTGGGATGGAGTTCCATAGTGTCGGTCCTGCCGTGGAGAAAGCTCTGTCTCTGGCGGTTATGTGCCGAGTGGATTTGGTGTGTGGAACTTGTAGGGATTCTTTGTAGGACTCTCTGATGGGTCTGGAGGAAGTATATTTTTTGAATGGAATTTGAAGGTTAAGCGGAGAGTATTGATGGATGGCTTTGTAAATAGTAGTTATGGACTTATATATGATTCTGTAGTGAATTGGCAGCCAATGTAGGTCTTTGAGGATTGGAGATATGTGGTCTCTTCTCCGAGTGTTTGTTAATATTCTCGCTGCCGTGTTTTGAACCATCTGAAGGGGTTTAGTGTGAGATGATGGGAGACCTAATAGAATAGAGTTGCAATAACCTAATTTAGTGAAGATTATTGATTGCAGGACTGTTCTGTAGTCGTGGAAGTGGAAAAGTGGTTTTATTCTTTTTAAGACTTGGAGTTTATGGAAGCAGTCCTTGGTAGTTTGATTTATAAATGATTTTAGGTTTAGCCTGTTATCAATAATAGCTCCTAGGTCTCTTACTTGTGAAGTATGTAAGTTGGGTGGTGGATTGAATTATGTCACAGTATTTGTTTCTAGTACCTTTGGCCCTAATATAACAAGGTGCCCTAGGCTGTGCACACATGTCAGTGCATGGATCTGTGCATATTTTTGTGTGTAGAAATTTACTTCTGATATAACAAGGAGCTTTGTGCACATCTTAGTGTTTCTCTGTGCAAACTCCATGTTAAGACATTAGCTATTAACTCCAAAGTGCAGAGGTTGTAGGCCTTAGTCATGTTCTGTCAACGCTGGAAATTTAATTCCTGCCCAAAGATGGGGTAAAGTTTCTGGGACTTGGGACTTGGAATTTATGTGTACAGGGCTGACCATAGGAGGGTGTGTAGGGCCTAGGACGAATCAATGACAGCAGAGCCCTGGAACACTGAAATAATAGTGTTAGGGATGTTACGACCATGGCCCAGGATGTTTGCCCCTATTTTCCCAAGGACGGTTCTGTATATGCACCCAGCATGTTTTTTTGTGGGTTTTCTGCATACAACCTATGAACACAAATGTTATGCTTTTAATTCATGTTTTATATGCACACATTTTAGGAACATGATTTATGCTTCTAACTCACATTGTATGTGTATAATTTAGGAGCATAACGTGTGCTCCTTATTCTTGGTTTGGTATGTACAAATCATAGTTTCTGCAGAATGCATTCAAATCATGGTTATGCTCCTAATGTGTACAAAAAATGGTTTGTGCTCAGAAACCATGCTTTCTGCTCCTAAATTTTGCTTTGTGAGCATAAATAATGTTTCCTAAGCCAGTGGTTCTCAACCTTTTTTTGGCCGGGACACACCTGACAGATGGCTCTCACATGCGTGACACACTGAACATGTGACCATCATGGGACTAAATGTAAACATGCACTCTGCATCCACAGGAATCCCCTCAACCCCCAGCAATGAGTGCAGAGCAGATCTAGGGCATTACCTTGTACAACTCACCATACAAAAAAGATATTCTGGTTCTGATGACATCTCAGTAAAAGCAAAACAATCTCCCTTTACCACCAGGCACAGTAGCCTTCCTTATGAAAAGACAGTAATTTACTACTAATGCATATCCTATTGAGAAAACACAACAAATAAGATTGATACAAATGCCTACATGCTAGTAAAATACCTCACCTCGGTCACACACCCAGAACTGACCTTCACCAAGTACAGAAAAACCACAAATTATAAATATGAAGACAGAAAACTGGAATGGAAAACCAAAAAAGCCACTCTGCATGCAGTGCGAACCTGGAGAAATGGAAAGAGAAATATAGCACCTAACAGGCTCTCAGGATTTGCAATAATGCACACAAACTAACCCGCACAAAGTTACACCTGTATTATGGAACACACTCAAACAGTAACATCACTATCTAAGAAATACAACTATTAAACCAGGCCCTAAACACTAATACATTTCCTATTGGGAAAACAGAATAAGCCAAGCTGCTATAGACAGAAATAATTGTAAAGCTATACTAAAGATTTTACAAAACAGCTGCTGAACAGAATAATATCCAACAATTTAAAACTCATAAAAATTATTAAAACATGTCCAAATATCAATAAAATCTTTCAAAACGGCAGACTTCGCATAATACCCAATAATTAAAATGGCAGTCAATCAAGAAAAATAAATTTAAAAAGCCACCTTTACATACCCTCTCCAGCAACTCTCCTACTCCTTTCTCTTCCAGGCCAGTAGCACTCACCAGAAGCAGCAAGGGCTGCTGAAGCTTTGTCCTCACAGTCCTCTTCCTTAGCGTCCACAACCAGTCACTCACACACACACACACACCCCCAGTTAGACCCCACGACCAGTCTCGGTCTCTCTCACACCAGTCATCTTCCTGACCAGTCTCTCTCTCACATATGCACACTAGTCATCTTCATGACCAGTCTCTCTCTCTCACACAGAAACACATCACCTCCCTGACCAGTCTCTCTCTCAATCACACTCATGGTCTCTTGTATACAAGCTCTCAATCACACACAAATGCTCTTGCACCCATTCACACCAGCTCTCACCCAGGCACCGATTCACACCCACAAGCTCTCACCCAGGCTTCCATTCACACCCACACACACAAGCTCTTACCCAGGCACCCATACACACAAGCTCTCACCCATTCACACCCACACACACAAGCTCTCACCCATGCATCCATTCCCACCCATAGACACAAGCTCTCACTTGGGCACCCATTCACACCCACAGACACAAGCTCTCACCCAGGCACTCATTCACACACAGACACACAAGCTCTCACCCAGGCACTCATTCACTCCCACACACACAAACTTTCACCAAAAACTACTTCTTCCTTCACTGCAGGGATGGGTTC
Source organism: Rhinatrema bivittatum (assembly GCF_901001135.1). Lineage (NCBI taxonomy): Eukaryota > Metazoa > Chordata > Amphibia > Gymnophiona > Rhinatrematidae > Rhinatrema > Rhinatrema bivittatum. The sequence goes on from NC_042619.1 coordinate 75,888,081, forward strand.
CAGTTCCGCCGTGGCTTTACTCCGTCGGGCCTTCTTTTTTCACCGCCACGGGGATGGGCTCCTGTGGTGGCCTCGGTCAGGGTCGGGTTTCCTCTTCGCTGCCACGGGCGGCCTTGCAGATATTTTCCAGGCTTTATATATCAGTTTTCAAATTCCTGTAATAAACAATTATTAAAAGAAAAGCAAATTCATTGAGTAGAAGTGATGCTTTTAGGAAGTTAACAAATGTTTAAAATGTAATCTCTCAGAATTATTCAGGTACTTAACCAATATGTTATGGGCACAAATGAAGTTCTTTATATAATGGAGAAAAATATAAGATGTGGATAATAGGCTGTAGATCCATTGCATTTTATTTCTCTTTTAAAGGAATTTATAAAAACAAAGTGAAATTTATAAGTTGCCACATTGGAAAAGTGGTACTGAGTTGCCAGCCACATAATTGTGAACTAGAAGTAGATGGGTCAAACCAGGGGGGTCCCCAAACTACAGCCCATGGAGCTCGGTTTTCCGGCTTGCCAGACTTTTAATTTCAGCAGCCAGAGCCTGTGGGAGATGATTTTATTTTTGGGGGAAGGCGATCACTCCGCATGTGTGGTACTGGTGGCAACAGCAGAAAGGTTAGTGGGGTTTCTCGTGTCCTGCTAACAGAAATGGAGGAAAACTTAGAAAGTCCAGTGAGGCTTCCCAGGCCTGGTAGCCTTATTGTTATGAGTTCCCTTCTGAGCATTTTTAATCACTGTGTCTGCACGTTTTCAGTTTTATTGGATGTCTTGGCTAGAAATGATGGATTGCTTTTTATGTTTGAGGTGGAAGCTTCCACTCTGTAGCTAGCCTGTAAGTCTGTGATATAGAGGTGCTTGCATTCTTCATCTGCAGTGGAGATATGATTTTGGCATTCCTGTAGTTTAGACTTCTAGCAAAAATATGCCACATAATTTCATTATGACTTCAAGTCGTTCCAGTATCTTTAAACTTGTCTATTTCCCGAAAGGAGTTTTCAAGATACTATACATGTAAATATCCAAATACTGTAAAGCTGCAGACTGACTATGATCACGATTGCCTGCCAACGATATAGTGATTACAGACACGTTTTTATATTCATTTTTTAAAAGTGTAGTAATTGAGTTAGTTGATTTTATCCAGTTAACCAAGAGATATAACATGGATAATGCATAGGGTTAAAATCCCATTTGTACATATTTTTTTATAATGCATAGGGTTAAAATCTCATTTTTACACATTTTTTTCATTGTTATGATGACATAAACAGTGAAGAATACAAGCATGAATATGAAAGAGAAAAATAGAGAATTTGAAGGAATTTCCTCACTATTTTGATTTAAACGATTTCTAACAATTTGAGGCATTTTGCATCAAAGACTTTTATAAGAAAAAAATCCCATAGTTAATAGGTAAGACTAATTAGCTAAATGTGAAAATATATCTAAAACTTAGCTTATCAGTAAAAATGTTCTTTGAACCAAAGCATTTAGAATTTGTTTTGTATTTAATTTTAAATGGAGGGAGTTGTTCGTGGTGAAAAGCATGCAGCTATTTCAATCAGCATGATTCAGAGGGATTATTAATCTCTTTTGGAGAGTCTGTGTGCCATACATTGTGCAGAACCTTGATATATTTTTCTCTTATTGGCGCAGATGTGTTTGAAGGGCAGTTCCCTTGCTTCTTTATTGCAGTACTGGTCTTTGTGCATCAAGTGCCAGACTAATAACTCAGTTGTAATTAAAGTAGAATAAAGCTTAGTGCTGCAACAAATATTTCAGGCATGAAAGATTAGGGAAGAAGGGAAGGGAGGAAAAACCCTCGCCATATAGAAAACTGTTTCTACCAGTTTAGTTTTAGTTTTGTGCGGCTGAGCATGAAATTCTTATGGCCGATGCAAAATGAGCTGGTGGTTTGTCTCCGCTTCCGAATGGACGGGTGCCCACATCGTTTGCATTAATTGGCACCATTATTGGCAGTCTCAAGGGGAGAGGCCCCTGCTCTGCAGCTATGGAGATTGAATTAAATTCTCACCCATAGAGATTGCCTCTTGAAAGCAGGGTTGAGACCCATTGACATGGAAATATGGGGAAACTTCTGCTGCTGCCATGCCTGATGTGTAGATAAATGGTAGATCTTTGTTTCCAGTGCTGTCGCTGACACATTTCACAAGCACTAAAATTCCCTAGAAAATAAAATCAGGATTCCCGTAATTGATCCTTGCCAGGAAGAAGAAAGCTTGTACTATTATTTTTTTACATGCATCTTCAACATTAGTCCCACATATGTTAAATTACTTTGTAACATATGTGGGGATTATCCCATAGGTTATAACTTTTGTTTAAAACTTTATTGTTTTGTAAATAACTGTTTAATTGCATTTCTTTGTCAGTGTATTTGGATTAATTGTATTTTAAAAACCATTGGCATGTGAACAGAAGATTGAAAAGATAAATGTAATCTACACTTGGATCCATATTTATGTTTCATGGTAAGTAAAACAATTTATAGCAACAGCTAGAATCACAATATTTGTAACTATTGGTAAGACTTCCCAACATACTGCAAGCTGAACGGAACTAGCAGTAAAATTACAGAGTATGGCAAAGTAATTTCTCTAGATTTGAATATGCAAATCACTAAATAAACTGTTAACTTCCACTTAATTACTTTTAAGTGAAATAATAAATATGATTATATATTAACTCTGTATAACAGGAAATCCCATTTTAAGTATGCTTATCTCTCAGGGCTTCATTGGTTTCTGTCTCATTCAATCAGAGAATGATTTCTATCTTTCACCCCTCTGTTTCTCACCCAGTCAGCAACTATGGCAATGTTGGATGTGGCTCATGAATCTGTGCTCACAGGGATAGAAAGGTACAGTGCATAACACTGGCCACTTCAAACCACATGAGTGGGATTTATGCCAACATTGGTACTAAGGAAGAGCAGGCCCCTACATAACTCTTTGCACTCTAATGAAGATTTATTTGTGGGTGTATCTGTAGGACCCTGAGGGAAAGTTACTCTGAGCAAGATCATGAAGTACCCTATCAGTCAGATGTTCAACACAATCCAACAGCTATCTTATTGGACAGACATGCGCTGGCCCGCACCTCATGCACGGAAGCCCACAAATAACCTAGGGCAGAACTGTCACTGTGGTCCCCCCTTTCCCATGGCGGTGACATCATTGGGGCACTGGGCCGCCTCTGATGGTGTGGGGGTGGGGGGGGGGGGGACGGACATCAGGCACAGGCCGATGACGCACGGACCTTTTAAATTCAAGGTCCAATGTACTATACTCCCTCTTAGCAGCCCCGCCTCCATCTCCCCCAGGGCCAAAGCACACGCCGGGCCATGTCCCTTCACGCTCGTCCACCTCTCCATAGCCAGGCACCCGCCAGGCCGCCACCCCCCCCCCCCCCATGCTCCACTGCTCCACAAGTGGCTGCACTTGCTAGGCCCTTTGTGCTGCTGCCCCTGTGCAGGTGGGGGTGGAAATGTCCCTTATCAGCATGACATTGAGCAGCAAGGGGCAGAGGAAGCGGGGGGGGAGGGAGGAGCTACCCACACAGGAGCTACCCGCACAGGGCCATCCCAACCAGCAGTGCAGCCAAAGGAGAAGGGACCAAAATGTGCCAGAAGAGCTTGGGAAAGGCAGGGAGGATGAGTGGGGGCAGCAAAGAAAAGAAAATGAGAGGAGCCGTGCAGCATGAGTGGTTTGCCTAATTCTAAATTTGCTTTTGTTAATTTCCCCAAGTTCAACAAGGCACTTCATATTGAACAAGATTTTCACATCCCATTTCAGGGGCAATTGCGGGGTGCCACCTCAAGCAACGCCCCATCCTCCTTACGGCACGCTAACATAGTGCAGCAAAAACTGGATGGCGAGCTGGTTGTGGAGAGGATAGCAGGTCCTTTTAATACTTCTCCTTTTACTGAAATGATTCTTTTGCCACTTGCTGTAGTTCCAAAGAAGGAGCCTGGGAATTTCAGGCTCATACAGAACTTGTCATACCCAAAGGGTGAATCTGGTTCAATACGCATCTTGGGACAGTGCCATAGCATTACTGAGGAGGTCTGAAAGGGCGTCTTGAAGGTAAACGTTGACATCGAGTCTGCATTCAAGCTACTGCCAGTGCACCCTGATAGTTTCCCACTTTTGGATTTTCAGTTCCAGGACAAATGCATAAGAACATAAGAAATTGCCATGCTGGGTCAGACCAAGGGTCCATCAAGCCCAGCATCCTGTTTCCAACAGAGGCCAAAACCAGGCCACAAGAACCTGGCAATTACCCAAACACGAAGATCCCATGCTTCTGATACAATTAATAGCAGTGGCTATTCCCTAAGTAAAATTGATTAATAGCCATTAATGGACTTCTCCTCCAAGACCTTATCCAAACCTTTTTTGAACCCAGCTACACTAACTGCACTAACCACATCTTCTGGCAACAAATTCCAGAGCTTTATTGTGCGTTGAGTGAAAAAGAATTTTCTCCGATTAGTCTTAAATGTGCTACTTGCTAACTTCATGGAATGCCCCCTAGTTCTTCTATTATTCGAAAGTGAAAATAACCGAGTCACATCTACTCGTTCAAGACCTCTCATGATCTTAAAGACCTCTATCATATCCCCCCTCAGCCGTCTCTTCTCCAAGCTGAACAGCCCTAACCTCTTCAGCCTTTCCTCATAGGGAAGCTGTTCCATCCCCTTTATCATTTTGGTTGCCCTTCTTTGTACCTTCTCCATCGCAACTATATCTTTTTTGAGATGCAGCGACCAGAATTATACACAGTATTCAAGGTGTGGTCTCACCATGGAGCGATATAGAGGCATTATGACATTTTCCGTTCTATTTACCATTCCCTTCTTAATAATTCCTAACATTCTATTTGCTTTTTTGACTGCTGCAGCACACTGAGCCGACGATTTTAAAGTATTATCCACTATGAAGCCTAGATCTTTTTTCTGGGTGGTAGCTCCTAATATAGAACCTAACATCGTGTAACTACAGCAATGGTTATTTTTCCCTATATGCAACACCTTGCACTTGTCCACATTAAATTTCATCTGCCATTTGGATGCCCAATCTTCAAGTCTTGCAAGGTCCTCCTGTAATGTATCACAGTCTGCTTGTGATTTAACTACTCTGAATAATTTTGATAACCTCACTTGTCGTATTCCTTTCCAGATTATTTGTATATATATTGAAACGCACCGGTCCGAGTACAGATCCCTGAGGCACTCCACTGTTTACCCTTTTCCACTGAGAAAATTGACCATTTAATCCTACTTTCTGTTTCCTGTCTTTTAACCAGCTTGTAATCCACGAAAGGACATCGCCTCTTATCACATGACTTTTTAGTTTTCGTAGAAGCCTCTCATGAGGGACTTTGTCAAACGCCTTCTGAAAATCCAAATACATTACATCTACCGGTTCACCTTTATCCACATGTTTATTAACCCCTTCAAAAAAATGAAGCAGATTTGTTAGGCAAGACTTCCCTTGGGTAAATCCATGTTGACTATGTTCCATTAAATCATGTCTTTCTATATGCTCTACGATTTTGATCTTGAGAATAGTTTCCACTATTTTTCCCCGCACTGAAGTCACTCTCACTGGTCTATAGTTTCCCGGATCGCCCCTGGAGCCTTTTTTAAATATTGGGGTTACATTGGCCACCCTCCAGTCTTTTTTTTTTTTTAAATTCTTTATTTATACGATTTTCAAATTTACAAGCAACCACTTGTTAATGAAATATACCACAACAACAATACTTCTTTTATATCATAAGAATAAAGAATATCTGTTCTCAATTACAATCTTAGTATTGTGGTAAAATAAAAGAAAAAGCTGGGAGAGCTTAAAGAAAAGTGAGCGAACACAACAATTAGAAAATTTTTTAAATGTTTATATGGCGACCTGAACTTATCCCTCCACCACACATTATATACTCCAAGACATCAGGATTATGGGGGCTCAGGTCTTGCCTCTATAAAGGCACGCAGTTGTATAGGATCAAAAAATACATATCGCTGCCCCTGATAAATCAAGCAGCATTTGCAAGGGAATTGCAGTTTAAAAGTTGCTCCCTTCTGTAGTGCTTCCCCTCTTAAAGCGAGAAATGCCTTTCTTCTTAATTGGGTTTGCTTTACTATATCTTGAAAACAATACACTTTAGATCCGAAAAACAAAGTTTGATTACTTCTAAAGTAATGTTTAAAGACATTGTTTTTGTCCATGAGAAAAGTAAACGTGACCAATAAAGGTCGACGAAATGAAACAGTCATATCCTGTGAGGAATTCAATAGTGTTGTCATATCTGGAATATTTTGATCTTCAGCAGTTTCTGGATTTTGATCAGGTGAATATAGATAATATGCTTTTGAAATCATAGGCTTGAGTTCTTCCGGTATCTTCAATACCTGTGTCACATACAACTTAAATAAATCAACCGGAGTAATGTTCTTAAAGACTGGGAAATTTGTGAATCTTAAGTTGTGTGATCTTAAGGCATTTTCTACTTTTTCTAGCCTATTATTTATCTCTGATTGACTCAGAATCATTTCTGTATTGACTTTCTCAATACCCGAAACTCTTTTTTCCAAAGTCTCAATTTTTTCCTTTTGCACTTGGATTTCAGTTGCATTATTTTTGCCTTGTTGTTTAACTTCCATTATTTCTTTAGTTAAGCCCAATATAGCTTTCTCTATAGATTGGAGAGCTTTCCAGATAGAGTTCAACGATATCTCAGTTTCAGGAAGCAGTGTTTTCCCCTGCATACCTTCTGGGTTCACTCCTGCTCCCCCTCCCGATGCCGAGCCGACTCCATTTTCAGGAACAGCGGATTTCACCCTTACTACAAGGGTTTGCCCCGACTCACCCTCCTTCCCTTCAGGGCTCACCTTGTCTTTCAGTTCCTGCATGGTAAGTCCCTCTTTCATTTGCGTCGGTATTTTGACCTCGCTGCAGCTTCCACTCGCTAGGCCCTCCGCGCTCACGCTACTATTCTCCACGCTGTATCCCGGCGGCTCAGGTCTTGCTGGAGACCGGGGACTTAGAGTTGTTTCGGTCGGAGAGATATTTTCACGCTCAGGAAAGCTCTCCCCAGCGACCTCCTCACCCGGTAATAGAGGGGGGATAGCAGCGAAAAAGCTACCAATTCTGGGTTGCGATGGATCCGTAGGGGTGGAGGTATTCTCTCCTCCCCTCACCCGTGCTTTTCGCTTTGTGTGCGGCATCGTACAAGAAAAATCTTTTAGGTAAAAAGTTGTGAAAAGCCGGAGCTCTTGACGCCACAACCGTTCAGGTCGCCATCTTGGAAAGCTCTCCCCACCCTCCAGTCTTCAGGTACAATGGGGCTGCTCGGTGTCTTAAGCCTATTTCAAACTGTTCAGCTCTTTTCTAAATTGGGCATTGGTCCAACATTCTGGACATTCATACATACCTGGACAACTTCTTATTCCTTGTCCCGAATGAGTCCAACTGCTGTTCACGTCTCCTCTGCGATTTTCAGGCTATGGCGACCGATTTCGGAATCCCTTTGGCACAGAAGAAAATCAAAGGTCCCATCACCTGTATCCACTTCTCGGGCTTCGAGCTAGACTCAGAGGAGATGACACTCAGACTACCGGAGGATAAAGCAGTGAAGTTGTGGGATAGGTTGAACGAAGCAGCAAGTGCGAAGAAACTGACTCTCCGACATTTGCAATCCATCGCGGGCAGCCTAAATTTCGCATGTGGAGTGATACCCATGGAAAGGATCTTCCTCAGAAGACTGGCCGCAGTGACTGTGGGCACACACAGGCCTCATCACTTCATTAGGATATTGAGACCCATGCACAACAAATCGCCATTTGGGTATTCTTCCTGGCCGACTTCAAAGGGGTATCTCTGTGGCAGGAGCCTCCACTTTCCAGTAGAGATTTAGATTTACAGTCACGCCTCCGAAGGATGGGGTTTCGGGCTGTATTGCTAGGGTGCATGGTCCGCTGCACCTTGGCCAGACACATGGGTGTAGGTAGAATTAACTCGGAATGTTATATTCCTCAAGTTATTTCCCATACTGGTGGCTCTAGTTCTTTGGAAAACTGAGCTACAGAATAAGCAAATCATATTCTGGTGCAGCAATCAAGCGTTTGTTCACGTACTCAACCGTCAATATGCTAAGTGTCCACGCATAGCAGAACTGCTTAGAGAGATGGTACTGGTCAGTTTATGCAGCAATACCACTATTAGAGCTCGTCATGTATGAGGGGTTAGTAATGGGGTTGCAAATGCTTTAACCCAAGCTAAATGGGAATTATTTCATAAACAGGTACCCACAGCAGAGGAGACAGGAACCAAAGTCCCGGCCCACCTATGGGAGATTGGTCTCCGACTACCAGAGACCTCATAAAAGGATCATTAGCCAGTAGCACATAGTCAGCTTACTGCAGGAGCTACGAACTCATGAAGAGATTTTTATCTGATCTTGGCTGGGTTGCTGGCCCTATACTGGAGAACTTCATTATCAAATGTTTCCCATGCTAGGGACCGAGGTGCCTTCAGGGGATCAGTATTTAAGTGCCTAGCAAGATTAGCCTTTTTCGCAAAAACACGCAGCTGGGGTGACCTCACCAAATCGTTTGCAATAAAGAGGTTGTTCGCAGGTTGGGCCAGAAAAGTTGGACCGACTGATTCTCGCCTCTCGATTATGCATGACCTGTTGGAAAAATTGTGCATGTTATTGCCAGCCATATGCACGTCAAGTTTCGAGGCTTGCTTATTTCACTTGGCTTTCTCATTAGCATTCTTTGGAGCATTGCGAGTAAGCACACTGGTGGCATCATCCAAATGCAACTCCGGCTTCAATGGCATCTTATTTGAGTATGTGACATGTGCACCGTCATCCATCTCCATATGGATACACAGGTTCATGACAGATCAGGCCAGTAAGGGGGTCTCGCTTACATTAAAATCCATTGGCTCCGTGGGCACCTACCCAGTAAAAAAAACAAAACAAAACATGAATAGCTACTTAGCCATTCGGCCCCAAGGTGGGGCACATTTGCTTTTTCTCGCTGATAATGTTCCACTCACCTGATACCAATTTTCTGCTATACTACGTCTTGCAATAGACAGACTGTGTCTCAATCACAGCAAGTTCACATCTCATTCATTCAGAATTGGAGCCACGACCAGCACAGTGCAGGCAGCATTACAGATGGACACAATAAAGCGAATAGGATGTGGGAAGTCCTCTGCAGCAATACATATATGAAGCTTGATCGCGCAAGTAATATCACTCATGACATTTAATATTGTTGAAGATGCGTCACATTTTTTTGGACTGTGTGAATTGTTGGACACTCCTTCATACACTGGGAAGCCAGGAGGGCAAGCAAACGGCCTTATGGGCCACATTTATTCTTGGGTCCTTCAGACGTGCGCATAATCTGGATGGGCCAGAGAGGTATGTGTTGGAACCAGTAATTATCCCTCCTACATAATCATCAGGGATTTGTCGGCCTCCCCCAGTGCATTAATAGTACATCTCGGGGGGTAATGATGTGGGCAGCCTATCATGCAAACAACTAATTAAGAGGATGAAGACTGAAATTGCCAAAATAGCTGCCTGGTGTCTGAATACATTTCTGTTATTGTCAGACATCATTCCATGCCCAAAATGGGCAACACAAAACGGTGAATCGCCAGGTGGGCGTATGGACTCAAAGATTGGATGGGGTGCACATTTTGCATGACTGGGAAGATGTGCAATGTGACGGCTTGTTCAGGCTAGATCGAACACATTTGTCCAACATCGGTTATGACAGCTTCAATAATGCACTGCAGGAGGCAGTTGAGGACCTATTCATTATGGGGCAGATTTTACAATCTACGTGCGGGCATAGATTTGTTCGCGAAACCTGGCGCAAACAAATCTATGCCCGATTTTATAACATGCGCGCACTGCCATGCCCATGTTATAAAATCCAGGGTCGGCACGCGCAAGGGTGTGCACAATTGCGCAACTTGCGCGCGCCAAGCCGTGCAGCCTGCATCCGTTCCCTTATGTAACCCACCCCCCAGCCCTACCTAAATCCTCCCCCCCCCCACCTTTATTTGAGAATTTACGCCTGCCTCTGGGTAGGCGTAACTTGCATGCGCTGGCCAGCTGCTGGCGCACGGTCCCTCTGCACAGCAGTTGTTCTGGAGGTCTCGGCCCTGCCCCCGGGCTGGCGCCCCGGCCTCGCCCCCAGAACGCCCCTTTTTCGAAGCCCCGGGACATACGTGCATCCCGGGGCTTGCGGCTCCGCCGAGCCTATTCAAGATAGGCTCAGCGCGCACAGGGGCAGGTTGGGGCAGCTTTTCGGGGGTTATGTGCGTAACCCTTTGAAAATCTGCCCCATGCGTTGATGCTGGTCCCCGACCTTGTTTGTGGGGGGTTTGCCCTTGCTTCATGCCTATGGCAGGTACCTGAACCGATGGCAAGCTCCAGTGGGTGATGTAAGTGTTGCATTATGGTAATGAGCCAGCTGTCAGCTGACAAGGGAATGCCTCTATGGTTATGCCTGGACAGGTGGCCCCCTTGCTTGGTATCAAGGCAGGGGACTGGTGGTGAAGATTGCAGCCTTGCTTGGTTGTCACGGCAGGTGGTGAATGACTTGGGGGCATAGCCCTGGTATCCATGACCACAGCTCGGGTATGTGTTTTTATTGTTCTGTTTCTTGTTATGCTAATAAAGCCGTGGCCTTTATTGTTATAATTCCTGGTCTCAAGAAGCCTGTTCCTACCTCCCAGCACTTGGCCCGGACCGTGACCCTTCTCTCTTCGGCCATACCTGGCGGCCGCCGCCGCAGTCCTGTCGCTTCCCGGCTCCCCAGCTCAGCACAGGACTGCTCCTTGCTCTCCCCTCCATTTCAACCTCTGCACAGGCCATCTCCCAGCCACGGTGAGGGAACGATGCCATACCGCCCGTGCTGTTGCAGCAGCCCTCGTCAGCCCCTGCTCCTAGGTGTGCGCCGCCAGCCGAGATTGAAAGCTCCCGCGTCCCCTAGTGATGACATTTCCAACCTTGAGTATATAAGGCAAGCTCTGACAGTCAGAGCTTGCTTTGGCAACAGGTCTCCTCACTCTTGTTTGCTCAAGTTTCAGAGTTGCTGTTCCAGTTCCTGCCTTCCTATCCCTGCTTCCAACTCCGACTCCGGCCCCTGCTTCTGCTTCAGTTCTCCTCGTTCCAGTTCGTGCTTGTTCCTTGTTTCCTCGGATGGATCTCCACCAGCCTAACCTCTGGACTGGACCTGACCACGAATCCTGCTGCCTGCCTCTGATCTCTGGACTGGGCCTGTCCTCGCTCTCCGCCGCCTGCCTTGTCCACGGAGTTGGATCTGCCTCTGCCCTTGGCTTCGGCCTTGGGCCTCTCTCTCCTGGCTGCCACTGTGCTCTCTCGCCAACTCCCTGGGATCTTCCATACAGAGGCCCACCTAAGACAAGCCGGCCCCGCTACCCAAGGGCTCAACCTGCAGGGAAAATGGGCTGGTGGTGGCGAATCTCCTACTCTGCTTCCCATCCGGCCTCACCATCCGACAGTGGGGACCTATGGGGGTTCCCCCACAGGTAGTGCCAACATCACCTTGGGCCATGGGTCCCCAACCATAACATTTATAGCCAACTATTTGCGGGTTTTTGCATTTCCATATCATGTTTTAACTGGATGTAAGAACATGTGGAGGGGGGTGATCTGGATGGGAAGGGTGTGTTGGTCCCTGGGCCCAGAGTTAATGAGATTCAAACACTGGCACCAAAAGGTAGCCAGTTGGCATGCAACATAACTGTATCCATCAACAAATCAGTGAGAATAGGAGGTGCCAATGATGTTAGAAGTTGAAAGGTGCTGATAGCCATACTGCTTATAGTCTTCAACCAATCAAAAAAGGGAAACTCAGTGATGTAAAGTGCCAAATAAGGACCTCAACAAATTGTGCAAAACAGCCACACCTCTTATGAGTTACAACCAATCAGATTATGCAGTCCCCATGATGCAACACACCAATTAAAGATTTATAGTTTAGGTTATCCCATAGTGATTAAGGTTCAAAGAGTGTCCCGCAGGTAATCCAAAGAACATTTCTCAGGAAAAAAATCAAATGGAGACAAACTTGTGTATACGTCAAAGAAGGCACTCCTACCATATAGATCAGAGGTAGGCAACTCTGGTCCTCGAGTGCTGCAAAACGATTTCAGGAAATCTATAATGAAATTTCAGGAAATCTATAATGAAATTCATGACAAATATTTGCATACAAGGAATTAGTACATGTAAATATATCGTATACATATTCATTATGGACATCCTGAACACCAGGCCAGAGGACTCCTGATGTAGATAATGCCAGAATTAGTGAGATTGTATGTATTTATATTTTTTGTATATATAGTTCTTTTATACATAGAACAATTTCTCATAGTAAAGTTGTGAACTATGTCATATTTGTTCATATTGTATTTCAGCTTTGAACACTGGTTTGTAAGAGCAAAATGTAAATAGCAGAATTAAATTAAATATGACCAGCAGTATCATGGATTATTATCAGGTTACAGGTGCATTTTTCTGTTAAAAGTTTGATAAAACCTGTTTCAGAAAAGTTGTATCCTCTTGGTTCATTCAGAGTTTCAAAACTATACACTGCAAGTATCGATTCTTGCCCTTTATTATTTGAGAAATACTGTATTTGTCTTAAGTCATTCAAAATCTTTAAACTACAATTCCACTTGCCCCCTGGGAGCGGATATCTTATGAACAGTGTCACAAATTACCTTCAATAGAATAAAATCTGATTGATCAATGCCCTGTTTGTGTGTGAGAGAGATTGTGTCTGACATGATAGCCTGTATGAACTAATCAAATCCAGTGAGTATTGGTTAAATTTTGAATGTCACATCTTAAGAAGGGATCTATTTTATCTCACACTCGTATGCATCCTCCTTATCTTTGGATAATTCTTATATTGCTCCAATAAAACGAACCTGACATATCCCAACCTTTAGTAAAGCAGTGCTGAAACTGTGTATATATATATATATATATCTACACACAGTGTATATATATATATATATATATATACATATATAAACATATATATATATATAAACCTCACGAAGCATATTTATGAATTTGAATAACACTCTTCCAGATATTTTTGTTACTTGCTAATCTTTTGAATATTCAATCTTTTGAATATTACATCCTATTACATTTCTGAGCTAAGACAAGTCCAACAGTTTTACTTAACATAGAAGAATCCCACAATTTGCACTGAAAGAAACTAAATTTATAGAAAGATACCTAACTCAGAAGAGGCATGTTAACCAAAGGAAAAATAAATTATTTCTTTATATGCAGTAACAACAATAAAAAAAAAAAGAAGTATTGCAGTACAAATAATCTTGAAACTTTGTTTCTTAATACAGTGCCACAGATTAGGTATCTGTAGATCTTCTGCAGCTGAGATTATGTGGCAGTTGCTCACACTCTACTGTCCTGATGAGAAGCACCCTGAAATGTTTGCTGTCAGAAAGGCGATTAGTAAGGAAGTGTCAGCTGTAATAGAAATATAAAGAAGTAATTAAAGTAGTTATATGTCATAGAAAATAAATGGGAAAAAAATCCAAGAGCCCTATGGATATCTTATATCGATTAAAGTCAAAGGGAAACAAAAAGGTAATCTGACTGGTGTACTGTATTTATTTATTATTTTATTTATTACATCTTTTATTCCACAAAATCATTTTTGTTCAATGCGGTTTACAAAAACATACATAAACCATAAAAACAATACTAATACATTAAAAACAACAATTTAAAGAGCTTTTTTTTTTAAAAACTAAATTTTCCTGCACATCAAATTAGCAATCACTCATCTTCTCCATTAAATGCCTTTTTAAACAATTCTGCCTTTATCATTTTTCTATATTGCAAATAATCTTGTTCTAGACGTTGCCATTTCACATAACCGGGGCTATTATTGAGTAGGCCCTTGATCTTTTTCTGGTAATCCTTTACCGAAGGTTTCATTAATTCCTCAGAGGATGACCTTAGTGAAAGTGCTGGGGCATAATGTTCTAATTTACCTGCCAGCCCATAAGGATCCTGCATTATAGTTTTATACATATATCATGGTATACATCTTAAACTTAATCCGGTATGTAACCGGAAGCCAATGTAGTTTCAGCAGATAAGGCCTAACAGACCCCCCCCCCATAGTAAATTAAAGATCACCCTCATAGCAGCATTCTGTATCAATTAAAACACTTTAACCAAATTTGCCGGCATTCCTATATAGATAGCATTGCAATAGTTTAAAAAAATTAAAACCAGAGCCTGAACAATTATTTGGAAATTTTCCATTGGTAATGCATCCCATAATGGACTTTAAACTGTCAATTTGAAGAATGCTTTCTGGGCAACTCTCTTCACCTGTACCTTCAGTGACAGTGCTGAATCCAATATTACCCCTAAATTATGATTTTTGCATGGTCTCTGTACATTGTCTCTGTGCTAGCCTATCTAGCTCAGAATATGGCCATAGTCGGTGCTTTAGTTACATATTATATTACTTCTAATGGTGAATTGGAATCAAAATAATTTAAAAAACTACGGGCAGGCACTTTCTTCCAAACCACAAAAAAATTTAGAAAAAAAAAGTTGCCTGTTAGATTCCTTTCAAAGAATCCTAATATGCCAACCTACCATTTTCCTAATTTTAAACCCCAATTGTTCTACTTCTACTGAGCAATCATATCAACTAGCTTGATCTGCACCAAACCAAACTGGCTGAAGATCCAGGTTCATTCATCATCTCCCTGGTTCACAGAACACGATTCATTTTTTAGCAAGCAAACTTTTATTTATCAAAAATCTTTTTAACTTAATCTACCAGTTTTCTTTTTAAGAATTATTATACATCTTAACCCTGACATACAAATATTACCTCGACAAAGCTGTTATGTAAGCCACATGCAGGCTTTAAGGGTATTTTTATCCTAGTGAGGCAAGATGCAGCAGTAGTAGTGCCAGAAGATCTGCTGAAACCTGAGCTGCTGTGATTGCTCAGTAGAATGTTTGAGTTTGAAACTTCCTAGGAAAATGGTAGGTTTGATATATTAAGACAGTTTGAAAGGAACTTTGCCTGCAAAATTTTCTCTCTCATGTACGAAGGGAAGTTTGCAATGCTAGAAGTCCCTGAAATTACTCAACTAAATAATTCTCTGCTGTCCTTAAGTGAGTTCAATCTGATCCGTTTGCAGCCCTGAAAAACCCTGGAATGCGGTAACATTTTCTACATAGGCTGGGTCCCACCAGAACATATTAAAAAGGGGTAAACAAAATAATAGCAAAAATGACCTCCTCTTTGCTATTTATTTCCTCTTTGTGTGTTTTCTGCTGTCTGAGGTTTCCATGCTGTTAAAAGCAGTTCAGTTTGAATTGTTTTGGGTGTATCAGGAAATTACTTTTTTCCTTGGCTAAATCTTTTTTTTTCTTTTGTCATCATCTTAAACTAATTACAGACTAATTGTTTCTCACTTCAATTAGAGCCTGAAACAACATCAAGTTTCGAGGTAATTATAACTTTATATAGCTGAAAGTGAGAGATACTGGGATTCCTAATTGTGCTGCCAGTCTTACAAAATTAAGGAAAACAGTCCTATAAATTATGTAAAACTTTTGTTATTTTCTGAGGAAATATTTCATGCCCATTGCAATATCTGATTTTAATGCAATAATGCACTTTATTTTGTAAGTGCAGAGATTTTTTGTTCTCTCTTTCAATATCTGAGGACTCTTCTCAGTAAAACGTTTTTCTCATGGGTGTGAAATGGAGAGAAACTTCTTTTGAATATGGCCTGGTAAACAATGTCTGGATATTTGTGGATGCTTTTCGACTGTTACTCTTATATGTAATCTCATATTTGCGGGGAAGCATTAAATGAAGTTCAGGAACGGATGGAGACATTTGGGAGTAATTATCAAAAGGATTTAAACACAGACCACAGTTTCTGCTTGTAAATCGGCTTTTGGGCAGTAAAAAGTATGCACGTGCCTCCATCATGCATGCAGTTTTCCTTGTACTCACAATAAGCATTCAGGGCGCAGTTGGAGTGGGAAAAAGGTTGACGAACAAAAGGGTAGATTTTAAGACATGCGCGCGCTACCCGGCATGCGCACATGGGCTCGCAATTTTATAACATGCGCGCACATGTTATAAAATCGGGGCTCAGCGCACGCAAGAGGGTGTACAATTGTGCACCTTTCGCGCGCCGAGCCGCGCTGCCTTCCCCCCTAGGCTGACCTTCCCACCCCTTCCCCTAACCTTCCCCCCCCAGCCCTACTCTAACCCCCCCCCCCCCGACTTTTATCTTACCTTTTGCACGTGCCAGCAGCCTGCCGGCAAGCGATCCTCCGACAGCGGTAATGGCCGCTGTGTTGGAGGCCTCTGGCCCCACCCCGGCCCCACCCCTGCCCCGCCCCTTTTTGCAAGCCCCGGGACTTACACGCGTCCCGGAGCTTTACGCGCGTCACCAGGCCATTTTAAAATAGGCCCAGCACGCGTAACCCCCCCCCCCAACGCGTGTAAATCCATTTTCGTGCGTAGGGCTTTTAAAATCTGGCCCATAATTTAGACTTTTGAAAATATGTACATGCTGAAAGTTACACTTTTTCAGCAACAGGTGTAACTTCCTTTGTATATGTCCACATGCATACCAACATAACCGAGTAATTTTCAAAGCTGATTTATGCATATAAATCGTCTTTGAAAATTTGGGATAAAGTTTGAGGGTACTTTGTACCCACAGATGTTAGCTATGCATGGACAGCTATGCATGAAAAACACTCCCCCCTAATACCTGAAAGGTATAACTCAGCCACAAGAAGCAAACTTTTATCAGAGGAAAGCGTGCTGTCAAACAAGAGGTCACCATAGGAAGCTGAAAGAGAAGCTACTCAGGAACAGCACAGAAAATATTTTTTCATGTAAAGGGTGGCCGATGCATGGAATGGTCTTCCAGAGGAGGGAGGTGCATATAAATACAGTAATAGAATTCATAAAAGTGGGGAGTAAACACAGGATAATCCCTGTTGATAAAAGAGGATGGTAAAGAATCCCTGGGGTAACTTGCATGGAAGAACAGTTACAACTCAAAAAGCATCTGCACTTGGCTTCAAGAAGCCATTGAGGTAATCTGCATAGAGTAGCAGTTACAACTCTGATCAGTAGTGATATGAGTTCATCGGGCCTTCGAGGAAACATTGGCATCTTTCACAGAGTGGTGGTTACAGCTCCAAACAGTGGTATTATGACTGTGTTGGGCTTCAAAGATTGCTGGAGGAACCATACTTAAAGTCCAAACGTCAGTGAGCATAGGGTGGCTGGATTTTTTTGGACAGCTCCCCACTTTATTTTTGTAGTTGTGAGGTATTATAACATTATATTATTAGATTAAATATTAGTCATATAAGAATCAAATTTGAAGATTACAAGGCCCAAAATGGCCTACCAACAAAAGTGGTAGGGGCCAGAATTTTTTTTTTATTTTTTATTTTTTACAGATTTTGGGCATATATGGGATAGATATGGAGGGCAGAGGTGGATAAAGGGTTGAGAGGTCAGTTAAAAGGCAAGATAGGGGAGGAGGAGTTGGTGTTGAGTTAAATATGAGAATTGATATGCTTATGTACCCAAATTTGTTTTTTGTCTGCCATCATCTACTATGTTACGTTACCATATGTGTTTTGAAGTCTGATCAGTGTCTAGAAAACACCATTTGGTGGGTAAGCAATTAAAATACAATTGTTGACTTTTATCTGGGAGAAGATAGCTTTTGTACACTTCAGTTTCCTTGTTTTATACCATTGGCTAAAAGCTGAAATCCTTTTCATTGGTTTCTTTGTTATTTTGTGTACTTTTAAAGGAAGTAGTCTTGCTAGGCAGTTTGATGCTAGAGAACATGTTTTGTCACTGGATAAAAGAAGTGGCTAATTAAAGAAAATACTTAGGCAAATTTTTTCAGGAGGATGCAAAGTGCAAGCCTATATTTTTAGTGTACAGTTCCTTGAGGATATTTTCATTTTTAAATTATTTCTTTTGTTTGTTGATACCATTATATAGTGAACATTCAGCATAAGATCAATAAATCCACGATCAATAAAGAAGATATATTCTGTGTACCAGCAAATTCCTTATTTTGATGTTAATTGCTGAGACAACTTGCGTGTGAGCTGTCAGATACTAATAAAATCTATTTATTTGTCAGGGAAGAGCCTGGCATGTACATACTGCTTCCTTGTGTGAAAGTATAGGAATGGAGGAGTAGCTAATGGTTAGAGTAGCGGACTGTGATTCAAAGAATCCAGGGTTTGAATCCTGCTGCTGCTCCTTGTGATCTTGGACAAGCACTTCCCCCTCCATTGTCTCAGGTTCAGACTTAGTTAACTTTCAAACAGCCGTGCAGGCGTACCTGAACGCGTGCATGCCGACTTGTGCCCAGAGACGCTGCCGTTTTATAACATGTGCGTGTTTATGCGCATATGATATAAAATCGGCTATTCGCGCATACATGTGCTCACAATTTTATATGAAGGCACGCATGTGTGCGCAAATGCCAGCTCTACCACTTAAGTGGGGGGATTTTATTAGACATGGGCGCCAACGCAATTACCAGTTTCCCCAGATGGTTCCAAGTTCACCCAGGTAAAAGATAGGACTTCTAACCACCCTAGTTAATATGCTTCCCTTTTAGCCCCAACTCTTAAATTCTCGCTAACTAGTTTTTTTTGTTTCATACTTACACCCCATCCATAGAGGAAGCAAAGGTACAAGGTAGGGGGACGTGTAATACTTATGAGCACATTTCATGTTACATACCTGGACCGCCCAAGCCCCACCCACACCCCGCCCCTTTTTTGCCTTTACCATTTGTGTGTGTGCTCTGGTGCTTCTTCAAATCAGCGGGCGCCAGCCCGAGATTCTCGCATATTTCCTGGCTTTGGCACACATAGGGCTTTTTAAATTTGCCTTTTAGATTGTAAGCACTCTGGGGACCGGGAAATACAGTACCTGAACATAATCCGCTTTAAGTGGCCAACGAGTTACAAAAGGTGGAATATAAATTTAAAAAAAATGAAGGATCCTACTGTCTGCGCTAAATGTTTGCACACCAAACACAGGCTGGACTCTCGTAGGTAGTTTCCTTTGTATGAAGTCTGAATAGGATTTTTTTGCTTGGCTTTGACTGAAATACAATAGAGTTAGTTTGATTCTAGGGCTCACAGTCGTAATCTTTTTACTGGAGGTTAACTATGAATAGGCCCCAATAGTTCGTTCCCCTGCACCTCCTGGCTCAGTTTGACAGCAAGAGTTCACGATTCCCTTCTAATTGCTAAGCCTGGCTCTTAGGCTCTCTGGCCATCTCTGACCCTCTTAAAAATGACAAGTTCACAATGACAGTCTAAAGGCTTGAGCCTTGCTCCGGAGCTCCTCCTTGCAACATATGGCCCAGTTTGGCAAAAATAAAAAAAAACATTCAAAATTGCAGTTTAACACTTGAACCTAACTTTGCGGCCCTCCCTCTCCTAATGCTTCTTGGCTCTGTGGATGGCACAAGCTGCTGTAGTTGCCATTCGCAGAGGCACAGTTCAAAGAAAAAAGAAGAAAAGAACCTACCAAAACAGTGTTTCCCCCACAAACCCTGCTTGTTGGGCCTAATATCCCCAGCCTTGCTTTGATAGTCTACTTGACTGAGTTCCCTTCCTCAGTTCAAAAAGGTAGTTGAGAGAAAATGGAAAAAAAAACACTTTAATATTCCCATGCTCAGTTTGTCTTGGGCTTCCTACCCTGCTGGACAGAAAACAATTACCAAAAATACCTTACAAAAAAAAGTAAAGGAAGTATCAGCTACAGCATCTTCAGATGTGTCGCTGACTCTGGCTCTATACATTAACAATGCAGAAGAGTGTACAAAACACCTGATTAAATCAGTCTATGATGCTTTCAACATATCTAGGTCAGTTGCAATTGGTTCAAGAAGACTGGCATGGTTTAAAGTCTTGGGCTTTAAGGGAAGATGTCCTATGCATGGGGGAAATCTATTTGGAAACAAGGTAGAAGATACGATGGATATAATTAAGGATCACTGCTCCACTTTGCAAACTCTATCCATAGCCACAACGGAGCAGTCATATGAAAAAGAAACTCATTATCAATCATATAGGAAACAGTACTTCTAGTCTTGAAGATATTATCAACCATAACAATATTACCACAACAGAACTCAGCAACAATAGTCTCAACAACAAATAAGATCCCATGTCAGGAAAGACCCCAACAAGGATCTTCCCATCAGCCTGCACAGAAACCTAGTTCCCAGTTTAGAGAATTAGTTTTCAACCAGTACTTTTCCTAGTCAAATTATTCCAGTGGGTGGAAAAACTGTAAAATTTTCATACTTAGTGGTCACAGATAACCACAGACTATTGGGTACTGAAAAAAATTGAACAAGAGTGGAATAACTAGTAAGAAAAAGTAGGTGATGATGCTTTTGTACAGGACCTTGGTGAAGCCTCACCTGGAGTACTGTATTCAGCTCTAGAACCCGCATCTCAAAAAGATAGAGACAGGATGGAGGTGGTCCAGAGAAGGGTGACCAAAATGGTGTGGAGTCTGTATTGGAAGACTTATGAGGAGAGGCTGAAGGATCTGAATATGTATACTCTGGAAGAGAAGAGGTGCAGAGTCGATATAATACAGACCTTTCAGATCCCTGAAACGTTTTCATGATGCACAAACTTTGAACCTTTTCCATTGGAAAGGAAACAATAGAATTAGGAGGCATGATAGCAAACTCCAAGAGGAACAACTCAAAACCAACATCAGGAAATATTTCTTCTTGGAGAAAGTGGTGGATGCCTGGAATGCCCTTCGCAAAGAAGTTGGTGAGGATTAAAAACAGTAAACAAATTCAAAAACGGCATGGGATAAGCACTGTGGATCCCTAAGGACTAGAGGTTTGAAATGCAGGGGGTAACCTTCATGAATGGCAGTTATTACCCTGAATAGAGATTACTGCTCTTAACCAATTAGCCTTGATGCTTTTAATACAACTGCAACATTGCTTTCCACTGTGATGGGGGGGGGGGGGGGGGATTGGATTCTGGCAACAGCCAATGCTGGGCCCCGACTTTTACAGTCTGGGGCACTGATAAGCAGACAATAAGGACAAAGCACAGGACTGCTTCTATGGCTAAATCCAAAAGCAAAAGCACATTCATTCAGCATTGTCTGAATTTTCAATAAGGCTACTTGCTCTGTAAAAGTGTTGCTGGCAGAACTATTTGTATGAGTTTAACAATTGCTTGGTTTTGATTGTAAATATTACTATCTTTAACATAATGCTTGGAGGTAACTGGAATGGAGTGGTAGTTATTACTCATAACAAAAATATGGGGTAACCTGCATGGAGCCGCAGTTGCTACCATAAGAAACGTGCTGGACAGACTGGATGGATCATCTGGTCTTCAATAAATGCTTCTCAATATTTTCATCTCCCTCGAGAGCAACTTCAGATTCTGTCAGAGGAGATAATTGTTAGGGGGTAGTCCTTGGAGGAGGAGACAGGCTTCTATTCCAGGTATTTTCTTTCCAAAAAAAATCAGAACTAAACCAATTTTAGATCTCAGAAAGATACATTTTTGAAGAAAGAATAATTCAAAATGAGCTCCCTAAGGCATTATTCTCCCAGATTTGGAGATAAGAACATGCCATACTGGGTCAGACCAAGGGAGATGGGAGATTGGTTAACAATTCTAGATTTGAAGAATGCTTACATACATATAGCCATACACAAAAACCACAGGAAATATCTATACTTTCTTGTGAACAATCAGCCTTGCCAGTATAGAGTTCTACCTTTTGCCCTTTCAACAGCTCCAAAAGTATTTACCAAATGTTTAGCGGTGGTAGCTGCCCACATCAGAAAGAACAATGTCTTAATTTTTTTCATATCTAAACGATTGGTTAATATCCAGCAAAACTCAGGCAGAAGCTACACAGACAACTTCTTACACACTCAGAATTCTAGACTTATTGGGTTTCATAATAAATGTCAAAAAAATCCATCCTATCCCCAACACACCAGTTGGACACTACCAAGAATGTGTAAGGCTTTTCTCCCACATTGACAGATGGAGACATTGTTATATATAGTTCAAAGCCTATCCAGCCAACCTATTGTCACAGCCAGAACCTTCTTGAAAATGTTTGGTCATATGGCAGCCACACGCTCGCCTTCATATGAGATAAGCTCCATGGTATTTAAGACATCAGTGGAACCAACATACTCAACAGATGTCGGTGAAGATATGGATCACAGGTCAACTGACTCAGTCACTTCAGTAGTAGACTCAACCATTGAACCTACTTGGTCAACATTTTCATCCTCTTCCTCAACAATAGATCCTAACAGATGCCTCTATTCAGGTTGGGGTGCCCATCTCAAAACATCTTGTGAACAAGGCATTTGGACTGTTCAGGAAAATAGTTATCACATACATTCCTAGAATTCAGAAGTCCTGTGTAAAGAAGTGTGCTGTATATCACTACCCGCTTAAAAGACCAGGACCAGACATTTAGCCAAATCCACATTAAAGCACAGCCCAGAAGAGAATCCTAGTCGCAGGGTGTTTGCCTGAGCAAGAGATTAAGAGAGCAAGCCCAGGAAGGAATAGAGAGGAATAGGAGGAAGACAGATATTTTACTGAGACTATGAATGTTTGATTTCAGCTGCATAAGCAGGCTGTTTGTTGTTGCTTGTTTCACTGTGAAAAAAGCATTTTCTCTGTAGAAAGGCTGGAGTACAGACTATTCTGTCCTCCAGCACTCTTCTAAAGCCCAAGACCAATTGAACAGCAATACATGTGCGGGCAGCTGTGGGATTTCTACTTTACGTGCCTGCACAGACAGAGGCCCACACCATCAGAGAAAAAAGGGGATTTTTTTTTCTTTTTCTCTGGAGTTTGGCTGTAGCAGCAGCCCAAGAGTCAACAGCAGGCTAAGGGGGCTAGCCCAACCTGGATAGCCACGGACGTATAGTAAATCAGAGCCGTGCAGACTAGAATTTTTTCTTTTTCTTTACTGAAGCAAAGGTTTTCTTTCTGTCTTCCTGAATAGGGCAGTGGCCTCTAAGAGGAGAAGTCTTGCAGCTACAAACAAGGAGCTCAGCAACAAGCCCTATAAAAGAATATAAAAAAGAAATAGGTTTTTTTGGGACAGATTACAGAAGCCTTGCATAGGCTAGTGTGCCTGGCAGCAAATACTGCAACTGAGCAAACAGGCTTCCTTGATACAGATGGTGGAAGCCTTGCAAGCTGTTATAGCCCAGCTTGCAGATTAGCCAGAGTCTACTTAGACCCTATCTGGGCATTTTACTGATGGGCAGCATCCAGGCCGCCTTTCAAGCGGCAAACCCAGATGGAAAGGCCAGCTATGCAGAGGTTAAAGCTTCCATACTTGAGCTGGGTATACCCCAGAAAAGTGCTTACAACAGTTCTGGTGGGGAAACCTCCATCCAGGAGAGAGTCTATGGAATCTCTTCTGTCGACTAAAAGATATGGAATGGAAGTAGATTCAACCTGAAAGAAAAACTGGCATGGAAGTGGCCATTCTTATCCTCCTGGGAACAGTTTGTAGAGGATTTGCAC
Organism: Rhinatrema bivittatum; assembly: GCF_901001135.1. NCBI lineage: Eukaryota > Metazoa > Chordata > Amphibia > Gymnophiona > Rhinatrematidae > Rhinatrema > Rhinatrema bivittatum. The sequence goes on from NC_042619.1 coordinate 75,911,831, forward strand.
CCATGTGGTGGTATATGTACCAGCATTTAATCTTATTCTTGAATCCACCTTAGAAGTTGCTGATGCATTCCATGAAGCCCATGGTACAGAAGAGATGGTCAGCAATGGATTCTAAAGTCTGCAGTCAGGAAATAAAACTTCCAGAGAAGAGATGGCCACAGGGTTTAGACCCACAGGCATGCTTCCATTGTGGAAAGAGAGGGAATGTCACCAAGTGATGTCATAAGACTGAAGAGGTTATGGATGTCAATCTAATGATGTCTCACAGTTGTAACTTTGTGATATTCCTCGTCCTGGAGTTAACAATTTTATGATCCCAATTAAGCTGAATGAGGTCCCTACCCAAGCCCTGATAAACTCAGGGAGAATAAAGACTGCTATCCGGTTAGAGTTAGTCAAGAGAGTACAGATCCAACTACAAGAAGACTGTGACCCTTGCCTGTATCCATGGTGACCAGCAACTGTGTCCTGCCAGCCAGGTTATGCTGTCAACCCCAGCTGGGAAAGCCAGTATAGAGTTGGGGGATACTTTCTGAATTCCTATACCCCATTGTTCTGGGACAGGATTATCCACAGTTTGAGACTGTTTGGGGCCAGCTCAGACTACAATGAGATATCTCTTCTGGAGCCCTCCCCATTAGTAGGCCTGAACTTATACGTCAAGGAACCTAAGATGTTCAGACCATGATGGCAGTGCAAGAGAAGAAAACTCAATCGATTCCAGTACTTAGAGACTGCTATGATCAAAGTTCCACCTAGGGTAGAGGAGGATCCCCAAATACTCCATAATCCCGTAGTTCTGCCAGAGGAGGATGGGGAGAGTAACCCAAATAGTTTTAGGAGTACACAAAAGAAAGATGAGCCAGTCAGGTCTACCCAGTAACAGAGGATAGATTGGAAGCAAATCCCTGGATCTGAGTGCCATCATATAATTTCCCCCTTATTCATAATAAAGAAAGAGGTAAAACATCAAACAGCCGAGGGAAATCCAGGAGATTATTCCCATTCCAGGGAGGTGATCCTGATAGGAGCAGATGCTTGACCTGGGACGGTCATTCTGAGGGGGAGGGTATGTAAAGAAGTATATATCCTGACCCCCTTAAAAGGCCAGAACCAGACATTTAGCCTGGTCTACCTTGCAGCCCAGAAGGCAATCCTGGTCTTAGGACATTTCCCTGAGCAGGGGATTAAGAGAGCAGGCCCAGCATGGAATAGAGAGACTCTGGGGTTGGAGGAAGACAGATATCCTACCAAGTCTATGGAAGTTTGATTTCAGCTGCCGAGGTAAAGCAGCCTTTTTGTTATTTGTTTCACTGTGAAAAAAAGGCATTTTCTGTGGGCAGAGGCTGCAGCTCAGACTATTCTGTATCCCAGCCCCTTCTAAAACTCAAGCTGGCTCACACAGCATTATACTCTGTTAGTGTTCCATAAGTGAATAAAGGGTTCCATAGTTCAAGTTCAAGCTGACAATCAAATAGCCATGTACTATGTAAACAAGCAAGGGGAATGGGATCATCTGTTCTATGTTCAGAAGGCATGCAAGATACGGAAATGGGCAACAAGAAGGAGAATACACTCAGTAGCTGTATATCTCCCTGGTAAACTGAATGCCCTAGCAGATTCTTTACACTCAGAAGTAGTTTCTTCACCCCAGCACAGTGCATTTCCTGTTCCAGCCATGAGGAGTATCAGAGATGGACCTATTTGCAGCTCCATCGAAACGCAGACTTCCTTTCTTGTGTTCAAAGAGACCAGATCCAGAAGCCCTAGCAAGAGATGCTTTTCTCATCCTATGGCAAAACTGTTTCCTGTATGCATTTTGTCCCATCCCTCTCATAATAAGAACTCTCTTGAAGTTAAGAAAGGGTAAGAGAAGAATGATCCTTACAGCACCCACACCACACCCCCACACCCCAGTAAGGCTCTAATTCATTCACATATACATACACACATCAGTGGGAGCCATTCTGCTGCTCCTCGTGTGCCAGCCTCTGTGCTAATCAAACCACGCGAGCCTAGCACTTCATCTATGCTGATCTTGTGCACATGTTTTGAACAGCATACGCCAACACCAAGAAGGAGTAGGAGAACAGGCTCTTTCTTCGGCTGCCAGTGAGATGGAGTCCACCAGTGGCCTCACGGGCCTCTTTTTCTGAGTCGCCGTGGGATGTGATCTACCGGTGGCTTCACGGGCCTCTTCCTTTTCTTGGCCGCAGGTGGGACAGATCTACCAACAGCCTCTCTGGCTGCTTCTTCCGCCATCCCTCCAGGCGTTGCCACCCTGTGCAATTGCACTGTATGCACACCTGGTAGCACTGGGCCTGCAGAAAATAAAACTGTTCAGATTTGCTGGCTGTGCCAAATTCTGTACATAATTCTTTTCTAAGTTATCAAGACAAATAGAAATCAGTTAGCTGGCTCATTTACTTGTATATTAGTGTATAATAACTGTTATGTTAATGTCACAACTTAGGGCCGTGTTCTGCCATAGGCGCACTATATTTATTTATTTTTATTTATTTAACATCTCTTATATACCGATAGCCATTCGCACATCGTATCGGTTCACAAAGAACAAAAAACTTATGGGCAGCGCCCTTACAAATAAATAAGGAAGAATTCCTTTTGAAAATTGGGCCCTTAAAATAACAACTATGCATATGTCACTTCTTGGAGCTAAACTGACAGTTTCTGAGTTATCTTTGTGCAGCACACATTTTCAGAAAAATGAGGAAGATTGTAGTTCATTTCTTATGCAAAAGAAAAAAGACTTTTATATTGGTAAAATGCTCAATTATGGAGGAAGGGAGAGGTGGAGGTGAGCGTTTTTAGCTGCAGTGATTTCTTTCTGATAACAGAAAACTGAAAGTCTGTGTTCTTAGTCACTGAGATATATTTGCATTCTGGTAGAAATAGCTGAACAGAACACACACACACACACCCACACACACACAAAACCCACTGCAGCAGGGGAACTGTGCTTTGGAAAAAAAATAGGGACGGTTACTGAAGACTAAACAATTTGATGCAAATCTGTCAGCTGGAATGTGTTGCTTTGGGATCCAAGTATTGAACGATGTCTCCTTGAACATTTGTCATCTGAGAAAAGCAAAACTATTTTGTGACAGATTCTCGTAATAACAAATGCGTAAACCTTAGTTGAACTAAATGCATTACAGGAAGAAACAGTGAGTAAGCATTTTTGTTTTATAGTGCAGTCAGTCTCAATGAAGAGTTTATGAAACTGTGACAAGTAAGGACAAATGCCCTCCATACAGTTCTGGGAAGGACTGTATTTTATTATAAAAACAAGTGAGAAAAAAGTACAGTCATGCTGTGAAGGTTCCATTTGCCCGAGTTGTGCCCTCCACAGCCTGTTTGCCAGCTGGGGATCTCAGGATGTGATCCTGCAACATTCTGGTTCCCAACCAGAGACCGTTCTGCTGAGCTAAAGGCACAGGAGAACCCCGTCTCCTTCATCCAATTTGCTCTTTATCTTTCCCCTTATTCCTCCATCCTCTCACATCACCTAGCATATCTCTACTTTTCTTGAGTCACTGTAGTATGGTTTTATATTTATATATAAACTTACTTACTGTGACAATGATGCCTTCATGTTGCAGCTTGACTTGTAGCAAACCGCACCTTGTGTTCTTAGTAACATATGCAAAGAAAAAGTTGAATGAGCACAAGTTTCATGTGTGGGAGCAGTAGCATCTGTCATCGAGGCTTCAGCCATGGGAGCAGCATTCACAGCCCCTATGTGGAAAGGGTGTCAGACAGGGGCCATGTTTGCCAGGTTCCAAGGGAGCCATAATTTGTGGGCCCTGGTCAAGGTTTTTTGTTACAGTAGCTGGGCTGAGTTATATGAGGGATGGAGAAATAGGGGGGAAATCCCTAGTAGCTGTGATTGAAGATGCATTTATACCATCACTTAACTGTTCCTTTCTCCATATTCCTTTCTCCATATTCCAACCTCCAAGTTCCAGTAACCCCGTTCATTGTAACTTACTTTCCTCCCTTAACTCTATCATTAATTCTCCAGCTATGATCACTGTTAATGGTAATCCCCCATGTTAGATGTAAACCGACGTGATATGACATGTCATGAATATCGGTATAGAAAAGAATTAAATAAATAAAATAAATACATGCATGGTGCCGTAGCCTAACAGAAGTCTGTTCCCATTTACCAGGAAACCCAAAGGAGCAGGAGGAAACTGCCCAGACAAAAAACAAATCTGTTATCAATATAAGAAATAAATTCTGTAATAAATGTCCAGTGTGTCACAGTAAGCTTATAGACATGTCGCTAGATTTCAAATACTGTATGTGAAAAATATTAATTAACATGCTGAAACTCATCAGAATGCTTTCCTGTTAAGCAAAAAACCTTTTTAAATTCAAATAAGAGTGAATAGAGGACCTTCCTTCACAGAGTTAGCCCTCCTGACTGCAGCATAAACAAGTGATGAAGCACTAAATCGCAAATGTGGACCTCAGAGCTTTATTTACAGTTTCAACGGCAACTCTTTATATTATTTAGTAAATATTTATTTATTTTAAAAGTCTTATGTACCGCATACTGCAATAAATATTGCTCGTGGTGGTTTACAAAGTAATATTAGGATAAGAAAATAGTATACATGAAAATCCCAGTAGCACAAAGATTAGTAATATGAATAATACAGACATCATGAGATCTACACATAAAGTCTTGGAGAGCTGTAGTGCCAGTGCCATCTTTGAGAAACTCATGAAGGCTGTGCCATGTTTTGCAGTGTTTCTTATTAAGGAGCTAAGATTTGCCATGGAAATGTGGTCTTATAGTAATTTCTATCCCTGGTCTAGGGAATATGTATTAGAAATCATGTAGTTACTGATTCTCTGTTTTGGTTTTTAATACTGCATATTAGGTGTTTTGGGAGGGTCATGGGTCATGCTGTATCCTAGATTCATCAAATTGCTATAGATTCAGCAGAAATATGGGAATTAGCAGCTGTGATAAAAAAAAAAAAATGGGGGGGGGGGGGCATGTTTGGGCAAATTTTCTTAAATACCACATTGCATAGGTAAATTTCATAACCCGCGACAATGTGTTGCAGGACAAAGTATCGTGGTGTGCAACGCATTAGCGTGTCGCTTGTCCAAACCGGGAGGTCCGTGGAAAACTCTGGCCGGTACGTGCTGAGCAGATTTTAAAAGCCGACCGAGTATGCGCATATCTCCCACTATGCGCACGTGAAAAAGTATAGAAAAAGGGGCAAGGCTTAGGCATGTTGGGGGAGGCCAATAGATATGCACATATATTCTTACGTGCACAGGTGTGTGCAGGGGTCCCCTGCCTCGTAACTTTACTACTGCTAGGATAGTTAACGGGCTGTTACGGGTTGGGGATAACAGGGGAAGGAGGGCATATAAACCAGGGGGTTAGGAAGTCCTGTCCCTCGCCTGGGCGAACTTGGAACAAACTGGCAATGGCTTTGGCACATGTCCCTTTTAGTTTAAAACTTTAAATTAACCAAAGTAACTACATACACAAATATTCAGAATGTAGTGTCTCTCATGCACTCCAAAGGCTATTCAGAAAAACAATCAAAGGTTTCCAATTATCCCCACCTCGTTTCTTCTCAGACTCTTTCCCCCTCCCCCCCCCCCGCAATGCAGCCCAGAACACATCCACGTGAACTCCTGTCCCATCCTTAAAATACCCCCACTTACGTGATGGAAGCGGGATTTGCGCACACATGTGCGTGTCCATTTCAGATAGTATGTGCATATGTAATACAATGGCCACGCATAAACCGGAGGTGGAATAGATGAAAATTATACATACAATATAATCAAAAGGGAGGAATGTGAAATAAGTTCAACATGTTCTTTCATTCACAAAGTCTTTTTCATTCTCAAATACCGCTGTTTTTATTCCAAAGCTTAGTCACATGAGTAGGTGTATACATGTCTTACAGCGGTATTTGTGAATGAAAAACTTGAATGAACAGAATGAGTTGAACTTTTTATTACACATTCTTCCCTTTTGATACAGTGGCCATGACCATTATAACATAGGCGCGAATATGTGCACATGGTATAACATAGGCTGAATGCGCATACATGTGCACCCTATTTGAAATGGCACAAATCCTGCTTCCATCGCGTAAGTGGGTAGTGAAGCAGCCAGTATCCAACTAATAGTACACTTCCCTCTAACATCGAAGATTTAAGAAGGCAGGGCAGGTAAGAAAAGTTTTGTGTTTTGTGGTTTTTTTACCCAGTGTAGGTATAACATAGTAATATAGTAATGACGGCAGAAAAAGACCAAATGGTCCATCCAGTCTGCCCACCAAGTTTCTTATGGTAGTAACTGCCGCTCTGTGCAGGTTACCCCCCATGTTTCTGTTAAGGGTAATAACTGCTGCTCCCTGCTAGTTAACCCCCAATCCTTATGGTTAAGGGTAGAAATATTAACATTCAATACTAAGCAACTGACAAATCCATTACAAAATTACTGCTGACAATTGGGCCGATACAGTAAAGTCCGCAGGAGAGCAGGCGATTCACTATGCAAATTAGGCCCGGCGGTAAAAACAGGCTAAAGGAGCGGCGGCTGTCAGCGGGTTTGACAGCCGACACTCAATTTTGCCGGCGTTGGTTCTCAAGCCCACTGACAGCCACGGGTTCGGAAACCAGACACCGGCAAAATTGAGTGTCCAGTTTTCAAGCCGCGGGCTGACTTCAAAATTTATTTTATTTTTTTACTTTTAGTAACTTTCGGGACCTCCGACTTAATATCGCCATGATATTAAGTCAGAGGGTGCACAGAAAAGCAGTTTTTACTGCTTTTCTGTGCACTTTCCCGGTGCCCGAAGAAATTAGCGCCTACCTTTGGGTAGGCGCTAATTTCTGAAAGCAAAATGTGCGGCTTGGCTGCACATTTTGTTTTCTGAATCGCGCGGGAATACCTAATAGGGCCATCAACATGCATTTGCATGTTGCAGGCGCTATTAGGTTTGGGGGGTTGGACACGCGTTTTCAGCCCCTTACTGAATAAGGGGTAACGCTAGCGCGTCGAAAACACGCGTCCAATAGAGGGTTAACAGTCTATGTATCATTAACACAGGCTGCAGAAGTCAGGGTCCATTGTTGGTGGCCATCTGAATCCAATTCCCCCTTTTTTCCCCCCAGACGAAGCAGAGAGCAATGTTGCATTTGTGCCAAAATCATGAAAACTAATTGGTTAAGGGTAGTAATCCCATGCTTTCTGTTACGAGTAGTAGGTGCCACTTCATGCAGGTTACTCCCATGCACCCTTTTCTTAATTTCCACTTGTAGCCTTAAGAAATCCACAGTGTTTATCCCATGCCTGTTTGAATTTGTTTACTGGTTTTTGTCTTCACCACCTCTTCCAGAAGAGCATTCCAGGCATCCACCACCCTCTCTGGGAAGAAATATTTCCTGATGTTGGTTCTGAGCTGTCACCCACTGGAGTTTCATTTCATGACCCCTAGTTCTACTATTTGCTTTCCAATGGAAAGGGTTTGAGGATCGTGCATCATTAAAACCTTTCTGGTATCTGAAGCTCCAACTTCCATCTCTAGAACCTTCCTATTAAAAATACCACTACCACAACAGGAACTTCTCTCTGAAGAAAAAAATCAAATTGTTAACATAGAATTCCTCCAGGTCTTTACAATATACACTTTCTAGTGGCCGGGGGGGGGGGGGGGGGGGGGGGGGGGGGGGGGGGGCGGGCACAGATGAGAGAGGTATTTCCCTACTTCTCAACTGCCCAGGGAGATTGCTTCAGTTGAGTGAGGAGTAATATTTCCTAGCTAGAGTCAGACAGAGGATTATCATGCTTGGGAAAAATCTGTTTAGAATTGCTCTCTGAGGAACACTGTGTTAGAAAAGCCCTTGTTTTATCACTCACGATAATAGTCGCAGCATTGGCCACTGTGGCATGATATAATCTGTTTTTCCCCTCTACCGCACAAAAAAGGTACTGTTCAATCTGATGTTAAATCCTGCATTCGTGTGTTATTTTTCCGCGAAGTGCAGTAGGAGTCCCTCATTTTCATAAATGTTTAGCTTTTGCATATTCATATTTGCAAGCAAACATGCAGTGTGCTAAAGATAGATATATGCTAATCAAATTATATTTTTTTTCTTAAAAGTTCCAACCCCTGATAATCCTATCATTAAAATATTTCATCTTTAAAACTGAATTTTATTTTCCTTTTAGTAGTTTAACATTATATCATCTTATTTTTTCCATATTATCCAATGGATCCATGATCCACATATTAACATTTTAAATATTTATAGACAGTGATTTTCACTTCCTTTCAGCCTCCTTTTCTGAAGATTCCCTAGATTTTTCTCAGAATTATCCTCCAGTTGACATGTTCTTTTTTTGTGCTTGTCTAACCATGCTATATCCCATTAAAAAAAAATAAATAAAAGAGGTAGAAAAGGTCTTTCTAAATAAATAATTCATTTGGCAGTGCAATCAAAATTGTTTGATCTGCCATTTTTCGTTCTGAATGTTATCTCGGAGGAGATATTAGCATTTTTGAAGGCTTCTCTTACTTATCCTGTCCCAGGCTTATGAATCTAAGCAAATGGTGCTTATGCAGACCTCATACCGATAAGATGTGAAGCATGAGTACAGCACATCCAGCTGAAGCAGAGGCAATGGAAAGAACAGACTGTCTGACTACAAGCGTAAAGATTGTATACAAATATAAGAAATATATTTGTACAAAAGAGGAGAAAGAGAAATGGAATAGAAGAAGTCAATTAACAGGCACCTTGTTTTGAGGAATTCTGGCTCGTATATGATCTGTTTATCCATGGTGGTTGGGGCAATCCTTAGAAATTCCCATTTTTTGTTGATTGCCTTGTCAGTTTCATTTATGGATGTTTTATTGTATACTGCTTAGAATTGGAGATAATGCAGTATATACATGTTTTAATAAATAAATCCTGCTGCTTTGAGAGATGAAGATAAAACTCTTTCAATCACTTCTCGAGCTCCCAACAGCTTTTCAAAAACGGAAAGCTTATAAAAGGGCAAGAAAACTATATATATCAATGTAGAGACCCTTAGTAATAACAAGATACTAAGTGGATACGTTTGTGCACATTTAGTTCCTTTAATAGTTGACAAGGATTTATAAGCATAAAAGTAGCTGTGTCCCAGAGACAACATTTTCACTCTCTTCCTGCTGCTTAGACTATTCATTGCTATAAAGTACATTTTTTTCTTCATTAAATTTTTTATCTTTTAAAAATGTCTAATCTCAAAATATCAAATAACCTTTGCACAAGTCATTGTTAATTAATAACTGCCCATCTTGTTGTAGACTAAATCATGCTAAATTCAAACAAAAGGACTGAGAAAAAGAATTCATAGTGCATGCATGCGTTGTCTCGAGATTTGCTTTTTATCAGGGATTGACAAGCTGGAGTCAGGGAGCACCTCCATAGAGGTAGTACAGGGCTGCAGGGCAGGACCGGAGCTGGTCTTCTGCCTATCCACCCCCCTCTCCCCCACAAGTTGAGCCCTGGGGTTCTCTGGGTCAGTAGGACTTGTCTTCTGTATAACATCAGAGCATGGACTGGAAGCTGGGTACATGCTGGGTGCCGAGGTCAGGGGCAAGCTGGACAAGGCAGGGCTGGCTGGACAAGTCAAAGATACTGGCTGAAGGCTGGACTCAGGTACTGGCTGAGGGTTGGACACAAAGCACAGGCTGGGGACTGGAACCAGGGACTTGCTGAGAGCTAGAACCAGGTACTGAAGGCAGGTAGGGCTGAACAAGGGCAAGGACTGGGAAACAGACAAGGACTGAACCAGACTGGGTAGGACAAGAACAGGACTGGACTATACAGGTAACAGAAAACAAAAAATCCCAATAGGGCACAAAACTGTGCAAGGTAATCCACACACACACACATCAGTCACACCCTCGGGACTAGAGGCCGAAAAGAAAGACAGAAAAACCCAGAAGGGTATGCCAGGGAGGCCTGGAAGTGCTCAGAGCAAGGCAAGAGGCCTGGATAGGCCATAAGGCTAGGCAAGGCAGAAAGCCCAGGTAGCCCACAAGGCAAGGTAAGAGGCCTGCATAGACTCAAGGCAAGACAGGATGGCGAGGTCAGAGAGCTGAAGAGACACAATGAAGAGTCATCGCGGAATGGGTCAGACTGGGTTAAGTTGGGCTGAGACTTGGGTGTTGTACAATCAGTGAGGAGGTGACAGGCAAGACTCGCTAAGGACTATTGGTGGAGGAAAGACTGCACAGCAGGGTAAACCTTGACACAGGAAGACTGCATAGAAGGTGAAACCGTGACACACTTGATCTGTGGGATAATCTGTGTTTCCATATTCCAGCCCTGACACAGTTTTGAATACAATAACAGACCTCTTAAACACAGGACAAACTGTGTCATGCATCAAGATAGAGTCAGAGATCCATGGGGCAGCCATGTATTGAACTGGTACTGACCTGGTGTTAGAACCTTCATCATAATGGGGTATATTTGCTTTTATCAGTAGCCACTGTACATATAGTATACAATATGAACGCAATATATCTTATTCATGTTCTTCTGATAGGAGCCACTGGAGCATCTTCAAATGTACACTATTTCATTAGATATTTAGTAGTGAAACCATTTCTTTATTTTCTCTGGTGCAACCATACAGTAAAGCTAGGGTTATCAATAAACCTTTTGGTCACTAGCCTCTAGTATAGTGGTTCTCAATTTTTTTTCTGTTGGGACACACCTGAAAGATGGTTCTCACATGCATGACACACGAACACATGACAGTCACAAGGCTAAATGTAAATGCACATTTTGCATCCACAGGAAACACCCCCCACCATGACCCTCAGCAATGAGTATAAAGGAGAACTAGAACATTCCCTGTACAACTCACCATATAAAAATTATATTCTGATGTTATGTCACTAGCCCTACTTATAAAAAGACAGCAGTTCACCACCAATGTATGTCCTATTAAGAAAACACAACAAATAAGGTGAGGTATTTTACTAGCCTACGTGCTAGATAAATACTTCACCTCGGTCATACACACAAAATCGACCTTCACCAAGTACAGAAAGACCACAAATTACAAATATGGAGATAGAAACTGAAATGGAAACACAAAAAAACCACTTTGCAATCAGTACAAAACAGAAAAAATGGGAACAGAAATATAGCACCTAACAAACGACCGATACAGTAAAAGTCGCAGGAGGCCACTCTCCTGTGCACGCGATTTAGTATTCAAATGAGGGCCCGCGGTAAAAAGAGGTGCGTCCCTAGCGCCTCTTTTTTGACAGGAGCGGCGGCTGTCAGCGAGTTTGACAGCCGATGCTCAATATTGCCGGCGTCGGTTCTCAAACCCACTGACAGCCACGGGTTCAGAAACCGGATGCCGGCAAAATTGAGCGTCCGGTTTTCAACCCGCGAGTCGCGGGCTGTTTTTAAATTTTTTTATTTTTAATTATTTTTTACTTTTGGGACCTCCGACGTAATATCGACGTAACATCGGAGCTTTTCTGTACACTTTCCCGGTGCTGGCAGACACATCACATAATACCCAATAATTAAAATGGCAGTCATTCAAGAAAAATGAACTTAAAAAGCTCCCTTACTTAACCTCTCCAGCAACTCTCCAACTCCTTTCCCTGGCAGGCCACACCAGAAGCAGCAGTAGCTGCTGAAGCTGTCCTCATGGACTTCTTCCTTAGGAACCACAACCTGTCTCTCTCTCTCTCTCACACACACAAGAACCCTCCCCCTCTCACACACATACACACAAGAACCCTCCCCCTCTCACATACACACCACACACAAGAACCCTCCCCCACTCATATAACACACCACACACAAGAACCCTCCCCCACTCATATAACACACCACACACAAGCACCTCCTCCTCTCACACACACACACACACACACACACACACACACACAAGCATCCTCCCTCTCCCACATATACACCACACACACAAGCACCCTCCCCTTCTCACATACACACCACACATACCCAGAAGCACCCTCCCAATCTTAAATACACACCGGCCTCCTGCTGATCAGCTCCAGTCTTCGGCCCCATCAGCCTGGTCTCCTGCAGCGTCCAGCAGCTTCCATCTTTGGCTCCGCCGGCCTGGTCTCCAGTGGCAGCCAGAAGCTCTGCTTTTCGGCCCCACCGGCTGCGGGTAGCATGCAACACATCTGCCGGTGCTTGGAGACACACTGTTGTGTCGCGACACACTGGTTGAGAATCGCTGCTCTAGTACATACACATTCTATATCTTCTGTGTACTAAAATGAACATTGTTCTAGTTAATTGTGAGCAATATGATCATACTGGTTAGATATGAGTACTGCTGTGAGAGATTATCAGTAGAACAATTTACGTATGCTATATACAAGTGCCATTCTTCAATAAAAAATACATAAATAAAAGCAAGCATGCAGAAATGATCACCTCCAAAATATTGACCTTCTAATACAGAGTTCTGCATTCACTGTAGCAGTTTGGGAAAGGTCTCCTGATTTATCGCAAAGTGAGTGTATTGATTTCCAGAAATGCAATCTTTATTTCTTGTCAGACTAGAATAATGATCAAATATTGAAAAGCTAGCAGTCCTCAAGAGATCTATCAACTTTAACCTTTAAGCAATAAATATAAATAATTTCACTCTGGGCTGTTAATTTATTCTTTAGATTTGAACAGCATTGTTTATTTTGAAATTAATGGATGACTGAAAAAAAGACCATGACAGCAGAACTTCTTTGCAAAACGGAGCTTTCTCGCTGTGATTAAAATTCTAGAGGTCGGAGCAAAAATATTTATTGATAATCCAAGCTTTACTTTATGATTGCATCAGACAAAATATAGAAATTGACTGTTTCAATACTATCTTTCAATGAAATACTGTGCATCTGACAGTGCTCCAATCAATCCTGTCATGAGAACATGGCATAGATACACTGTGTTCATATTGTATACAATGGGCCCGATATTCAAAGCACATTCAGCGTTTATTTATCCAGATAAGTAAGACTTATGTGGCTAAGTGGCCACTGAATATGCTCCTACATTCAGCGGCCACCACTTAAGCCATATAAGTTCCTTATACGGCTCAAAGTTACATGCACAAAAAGTAGATATCTACTGGGCAAATCATGGGAGGAGCAAGTTAGCCATATAACTTCTACAGCTAACTACTGATATTCAAAGTCAGTCGCATAAGTATACACGTAAGTTTGAACGCGCCATAGAGCAGGTCTAAAGATAGCCGGGTAGACTTATCCAGCTAAGTGCATATATATATATATTTGAGCGGAGCAGTGGGCTACGAGCCAGGAGACCAGGGTTCGAGTCCCACTGTCGCTCCTTGAGACCTTGGGCAAGTCACTTTACCCTCCATTGCCTCAGGTACAAACTTAGGGGGTCATTTATCAAAGTGCTATATGGCATTTTTGCATGCGTTAAGGCATTTTCGCATGCAAAAAACACCTTTAACGCATGCGAAAATGCCATAATGCATAGTTACCCAGGTAGAGAGTCCATCAAGCTAGGTTGAGAGAACATTGCACAAATCTCATCTTTGTGTGAGTTACCTGACTCTGAAGGTCATCAAATCTTCACAAGAGAGCACTGTTCTGTTTGTACATCTCACTTTGAATGTCAAAGTGGCCCCTAACCCCTACACTAATACCTAAACCTCACCTCATATAAGGCCTCATATAGAGGTATAAATACCTACCTAGTATGAGGGCATTATGGCTAGTCTCTCTCTCTCTCCCCCTCCCTCTCCCTCCCTCCAGTGGTTGTAGGAGGGCCCTGATAGCTAGGCTGGATCTCCAGCAGCTTAAAATAGTCCCCCCCAGTGGTTGTATGTAGGAAATACAACAATTCTGGCACTTATCACAAAGTGCGAAAAACTTATCGCAGTTTGTGCTAATACCTATGCGAAGCACTAAGATAGTGTACTTTGCGATAAACTGCCTATTCCATAAAACACGCCCCTTTTCCTGTCACATGCAATATTTAGTGCATTTTGATAAATCCAGGCCTTAGATTGTAAGCCCTCTGGGGATAGGGAAATATCTACAGTACCTGAATGTAATCCGCTTTGAAGCGCTGAACAAAGTGTGAAAAGTGGAATATAAATCTAAAATCTAAATATATATATATTCAACGACTTTGCTGTGCCGCTGAATATACATCACAACTTAGCTGGATTAGTTCTATCTGGCTTTACTTACACAGCCAGCTTTGAATATCTACCCCCTTATGTATAATGGCTACTAATGTCTTTCTATATATACCGTTTCTATCTAATATTAGCCACCTGCTTCTTAATGCACTGACACCAGGTCATTACCAGGTCAGCTGCCCCTTGGATCTCTGATTCTTTACCTAGTTACATGGCATATAGCTAGTCCTTTGTTCAGATATGTGTGTTGGGATAGAATATGGAAACATGATGTATCCCACAGAACAAAAGAAATAATCCTGAGCCAGCTGGAATTTTAAATGTTTAATTATAATTTCCAAATTATGCAGGTGACTGTAAGGCCAATCCATACTTCTAAGCAAAGGCCATAAGTCTGGTTCAGTCATTAGATTAATTATGAAGATACATGCTAAGAGAAATTAGAGAAGCTAACCAAACTGGTAGTGCAGTAATAATGGGAGATTTCAATTACCCAAATATTGACTGGGTAAGTAAAACATCAGGGCATGCTAGAGAGATAAAGTTCCTGGATGGAATAAAAGACAGTTTTATGAAGCAATTGGTTCAGGAGCCAACGAGAGAGGGAGCAATTTTAGATCGAATTCTCAGTGGAGCGCAGGATTTGATGATAAAGGTAATGGTGGTGGGGCCGCTGGCAATAGTGATCATAATATGATCAAATTTGAATTAATTACTAGAAGGGGGGACAGTATGTAAATCCACGGCTCTAGTGCTAAACTTTCAAAAGGGAAACTTTGGCAAAATGAGAAAAATAGTTAGAAAAAAAACTGAAAGGTGCAGCTACAAAGGTAAAAAGTGTGCAATAGGCGTGGACATTGTTAAAAAAAAAAAATACCATCCTAGAAGCACAGACCAGATGTATTCCATACATTAATAAAGGTGGAAAGAAGGCAAAATGATTACCGGCATAGTTAAAAGGTGAGGTGAAAGAGGCTATTTTAGCCAAAAGATCTTCATTCCAAAATTGGAAGAAGGATCCATCAGAAGAAAATAGGATAACGTATAAGCATTGGCAAGTTAAATGTAAGACACTGATAAGACAGGCTACGAGAAAATTTGAAAAGTTGGCCATAGAGGGAAAAACTCACAATAAAAACTTTTAAAAAATATATCCGCAGCAGAAAGCCCGAAAGGGAGTCAGTTAGACTGTTAGATGATCAAAGGGCACTTAGAGAAGATAAGGCCATCGCGGAAAGATTAAACAATTTCTTTGTTTCAGTGTTTACTGAAGAGGATATTGGGAAGATACCCATTCCGGAGAAGGTTTTCATGAGTGATGATTCAGATCAACTGAACCAAATCACAGTGAACCTGGAAGATGTGGTAGGCCTGATTGACAAACTGAAGAGTAGTAAATCACCTGGACCGGATGGTATACACTCCAGAGTTCTGAAAGAGCTAAAAAATAAAATTTCAGACGTATTAGTAAAAATTTTTAAACTATCATTAAAATCATCTGTTGTACCTGAAGATTGGAAGATGGCCAATGTAACCCCGATATTTAAAAAGGGATCCAGGGGTGATCCGGAAAACTGTAGACTGGTTGAGCCTGACTTCAGTTCCGGGAAAAATTGTGGAAACTGTTATAAAGAATAAAATCACAAAACATTTAGATAGATATGGTTGGATGGGACACAGCCAGCTTGGATTTACCCAAGGGAAGTCTTGCCTCACAAATTTCCTACATTTTTTTGAAGAGGTGAATAAAGGTGACAAAGGTGAACTGGTAGATGTGGTGTATTTGGATTTTCAGAAGGCGTTCGACAAAGTCCCGCATGAGAAAACTAAAATGTCATGGGATAGGAGGTGGATTGCAAGTTGGTTAAAAGACAGGAAACCAAGAATAGGATTAAATGGTCAGTTTTCATAGTGGAAAAAGGTATACAGTGGAGTGCCTCAGGGATCTGTTCTTGGGCCTGTGCTTTTTAATATATTTATAAATGATCTGGAAAAAGGGGTACAACGAGAGAGGTGATCAAATTTGCGGATGACACAAAATTATGGAGAGTTGTTAACTCTCAAGCGGATTGTGATAAATTGCAGGAGGATCTTGCGAGACTGGAAGATTGGGATTCCAAATGGCAGATGAAATTTAGAGTGGACAAGTGCAACGTGATGCCTATAGGGAAAAATAACGCTTGCTGTAGTTACACAATGTTAGGTTCTATCCTAGGAGTTACTACCCAGGAAAGAGATCTAGGCATCATAGTGGATAATACATTGAAATTGTTGGCCCAGTGTGCTGTGACAATCAAAAAAGCAAACATAATGTTAGGAATTAAGAAGGGAATGGAAAATAAAATGGAGGATGTCATAATGCCTCTGTATTGCTCCACTGTGAGACCGCATCTTGAATACTGTGTGCAAATATGGTCATTGCATCTCAAAAAGGATATAGTATTCTGGAGAAAGTTCAGAGAAGGGCGACCAAAATGATAAGGAGCATGGAGTGGCTGCCCTATGAAAAAAGGTTAAATAAATTAGGGCTGTTCAGTTTGGAGAAGACACGACTGAGGTGGGATATGATAGAAGTCTACAAAATCATGAAAGGATTTGAACAAGTTAATGTAAATTGGTTATTTACTCTCTCAAATAATAGAAGGACCAGGGGGCACACCATGAAGTTAGCAAGTAGCTCATTTAAAATAAATCGAAGAAAATTCTTTTTCACTCAGCTCATAGTTAAGCTCTGGAATTCATTGCCAGAGGATGTGATTCTTCAAGGACAAACAAGATGGTAGTCCTCACAGATGGGTGACATCATCAGATGGAGCCTGTCACAGAATATTTTTGTCAAAGTTTCTAGAAACTTTGACTGATATACTGAGCATGCCCAGCATGCCACTAACCCCGTAGCCACATGGTTGCCTCACGGTTTGTGGAACTCTGTTTCAAAATTTTTTCCTCATGGAAGAATTCAATGTTTTTTCTTCGATTTTTCCCCGCCTCAGGGTCCCCCATCGTGAGTCAATTCCTCCTGCGTTTGGTAGGTGTTTTTTGGGTTTTTTTTGTGCTCTTGCAATCAGTTCCCAAGCGTCTACCCCCGGTGATCGATGGCCTTTTTTCAATGGTGACCAGTCTTAGGAAGTGCCCTGAGTGTCCGCAGACCATGTCCATCATGGACCTGCATGACATGACGTCTGTGTCCTGTGTCTCGGGCCTTCCCACGATGTCCATCAGTGTCCCAGCGGTGCTCAGATGACTCCCAAAGGTCAGGGTACCCGCCTGGACAAGATGGGGCACTTGTTTGGCTCCATGCAATCAGCTCCATTGACTCCGGTACTGGGTATGTCGGGGATCAATCTGACTCGGGACCTTCGCCTTCGGTGCCCTGCCGTGATACCATGGGGCGGGAGATTGCCCCTCACCGGCATTGGGACATTCGAACGCTTCTGGATCATCGCCCTCTGTGCCGGAGAAGGACTGGGCCGAGCACTGTGGGAAGCATTGACACTGGCACCGGCGGTCGTCACCATCCAGTGCCAGCATCGACATTGGAGCGGCCTCGGCCGAACTCCCTCTGAAGAGGCTCCGGGGAGCGGAGGCCCCGTACTCCTCCAATCCCGGGAACCCAGGGTGTTCCCCACCGATATCAGTGCTGGGCACTGAGCCTCTGCAGACCCTGTGGATGCTCTGGTGATGCCAAGCCTGCCTCCTACTCTGGGGTCAGTCTTGTCCACACCCGCATTCAGAGAGGAGTTGGACCACGTGGTTTAACAGGCAGTACTAAATGTCCTTCTGGGTCTCCAACTGCCACCAATGCCGGCCCCTATACCGGCATCAGAAATGGCGCCCTCCATGTTGGCACCTCTGCTGGAAAGGCTTGGACGTACTGCTCGGTGCCTTACCGACACAGCCTATGCCAGTGGGCCCCCTGGTGCCCTGTCTACCAGCAGTGAAAACCTCTTCCAATTCTGCTTGGTAGGACTTACACGTGGAAGGCTTACGCAAAGCTACCAGGACTGCAGCACTAGCCTTTCAACATTCGGGCCATGAGAGCCAACAACCAGAGGTTCAGGTGCCGTAGCCTGCCCTGATCCTGTGTGATGAAGTTGGGTGAGGTGCCCACGCAGATGGGCTCCTGGACTGACAGGTTGTGGAGGATTGGAAATCAGACCTGTCACGGCCAATGCAAGGCTATGAGGATTGTGGAGCCTCAGTCCTATTGTAGCTTCACGAGAGTCTTGGCTATGAGCGGAATTGGAGGGTATGCATACAGGAGACCCACACTCCATGAGTGGGTGAAGGCAACCACTGCTGGTCCCTTTTCCTTTCTTGTGCAGGGAGCAGAAACGGTCCACCTTGTGGTTCTGTGAGGACACAAAGAGATCCACGTCCGACTGATCCCATCGGCGGAAGATCCTGTCCACTACATGAGGGTTAGGGACCACTCATGGGGGTGGAATACCCGACTGAGGTGGTCTGCCACCACATTCTCTGTCCCTGCCGGGTAGATGGCACACAGGAGCATGGAATGTGACAGGGCCGAGGCCCAAATCTGTGCTGCTCTTGCCAGAGGAGATAAGAGCCTGTGCCCCCCTGTTTGTTCATGTACCATATGGCCACTTGGTTGTCCATCTGGATCAAGACGACCCTGTTGGACAGGCAGTCCTGGAATGTGTAGAGTGCATACTGCATCACCCGGAGTTCCAAGAAGTTTATCTGGAAGCTTGCCTCTGCTTTCGACCACACCCCTTGCTTGTGGAGGCCGTTGACAATGGCTCCCCAGCCTAGGTTAGAGGCATCTGTGGTCAGGATCACCTGAGCAGTCGGGGGTTGAAAAGGAAGTGCCTTGCTCAGGTTGGATTCCTGCGCCCATCAGGCATGGGACAGCTGTAGTGGTTCGGTTATCCAGACCAGTGCAGAGATTTCTTGAGAGGCTTGGTGCCACTGAGACTGCAGAGTCCACTGCGTGACCCTCATGGCCAGGTGGGCCATTGGGGTGACGTGCACTGACGAGGCCATGTGACCCAGCAACTTCAGGAGCAGGCGGGCAGAGGCTGTCTGCTGGCGACGGATGGACCTGGCTAGCCCAGCCAAGGTGGCTATGCGTTTGCTGGTGTCCAGATCAGCCCCGATGAAGCTCAGTTGCTGGGATGGAGACAGCTGGGATTTCGGATAGTTTACGAGGAATCCCAGCGATTAGAGGAGTCTCATCGTCCTGTACAGGGATTGAAGAGCTCCTTCTCTTGAAGAACTCTTGATGAGCCAATTGTCCAGATATGAGAACACATACACCCCATTCCGGCGCAAATGTGCTCCCACCAGCGCCAGGCACTTCATGAAGACCCAGGGTGCAGAGGCTAGCCCGAAGGGAAGAACCCTGTACTGGAGGTGCTGTTGGCCTACTACGAAGTGCAGATATTTCCGATGAGGCGGAAAGATGGCAATGTGTAAGCTGCCTCCTCTTCACCACTAAACTGTCTGGGTAGGGGAGGGAGGCCAAAACCCAGAGTATGGGGTGCAGGCACCGATGGCCGGTGAAGTGGAACCGACAGCTGTGGCGTTGGCATAGAGGGCACAGGGACCTGTGATGGACACTGGAGCACCGGGAGGCCCAATGGTCCGGGGACGGGATCCGACATTAGTGAAAATGGGTGCGGAGCCGCATCGTCCTCCTCCGAGGAGCCCAGAATCGGGATCGAGACGGGGGGAGGCAATGTGTGCTTAAACATCCTATAGGTCGAGAGAACAGAGCCCCTGCTTACCTGTAACAAGTGTTCTTCCAGGAGAGCAGGATGTTAGTCCTCAGAAAAGCCGCACGCCACCCCGTGGAGTTGGGTTCGCCTATGTTTTGTTATTTTATTTGTCACTCGTAATTTCTGCTTTGTCACGAGACTGAAGGGGGCCTCCGTGTGGCATGCTCAGTGTGCCAGTCAGTTTCTAGAAACTTTGACAAAAGTATTCCGTTACGGGCTCCATCTGATGATGTCACCCATCTGTGAGGACTAACAGCCTACTATCCTGGGAGAACACCTGTTACAGCTAAGCAACTCTGCTTTACAGTATTTAGTGTAACTAGGTTTAAAAAAGGTTTGGATAAGTTCCTAGAGGATAAATCCTTAAACTGCTATGACGGTTAATTAATAAGCAATAGTAGCTTGTGATTTATTTATTTATTTTATTTATTTAACACTTTTCTATACCGACCTTCATGGTAGGGACCATATCAGGTCGGTTTACATCAAAAAAGGGGGAACTGTAACGAAACCGTAGGTAACAGGAAGAACAAAGTTACATTCAACAAGGGAGGTAAACTTGGAAGCAAAGATTGCTGGAAAGAAAAAGACTAAGGAACGAAGTGCTTAGGATAATGATAACAACTGTTTTAAGAGTCAGGGTAGGCTCTTATATCGAGCTTGGGGATGGCTTTTTTGTCGTCTAATGAGTGTCTGGCGGATCTGAGAAGGCCTGGCGGAAAAGCCAGGTCTTGAGTTTTTTTCTAAATGTTAAGAGGCAGGGTTCCAGTCTGAGGTCGGATGGGATGTTGTTCCAGATAGCTGGACCTGCTGTAGAAAAGGCTCGGTCTTTGGTCGAGGTGAGACGTGTAGCTTTTGTAGGTGGGGCCTGCAGGGTTCCTTTATAAGCCTCTCTGGTCGGTCTGTTGGTGCTATGGAGATTGAGAGGGAATTTGAGGTCCAGATGCAGATGATTGTAGATGGCTTTGTGAATTAGAGTGAGTGATTTGTGGAGGATTCTGTATTTCACCGGGAGCCAGTGTAAATTACGGAGAATAGGTGATATGTGATCTCCACGGTCGGTGCTAGTCAGAATTCTTGCCGCAGCGTTCTGTATTAATTGTAGGGGTTTAGTGGATGAGCTGGGGAGACCCAGGAGGAGAGCGTTGCAGTAGTCTATTTTAGCGAATAGTAAGGCTTGCAAGACTGTCCTGAAGTCGTGGAAGAATAGTAGAGGTTTGAGTCTTTTTAGAACCTGGAGTCTATGGAAACAGTCTTTGGTTGTGTTGTTGATCGTTTTCTTTAAGTTTAGGCGGTTGTCGAGTAGGACCCCGAGGTCTCTTACATGGGTGTGCGTGAGCTGGGTATTGAGGATGGTCTGAGGAGGATGGTTGTCTTGATTGGAGGAGATGAGGAGAAGTTCGGTCTTAGATGCGTTCAGAACCAGATTAAGACTGTTGAGAAGGATGGTGATCGATTTTAGGCAGTTGTTCCAGTGCGTGAGTGATTTTGTGATGGATTCTGTTATCGGAATCAGAATCTGCACGTCATCAGCATATAGATAATGTGTTAGGTTAAGGTCCGTTAGAAGTTGACATAGCGGGAGGAGGTAGACGTTGAAGAGAGTAGGTGATAAAGAGGATCCTTGCGGAACGCCTAGTGAGGAACTAGTCGATGCCGACTCTTTATTGATTTTGACTTTGAAGCTTCTATTACTAAGGAATGACGTGAACCAACTGAGGGCTGATCCAGCTATACCTATGTCTGCCAAGCGAGTCAGGAGGATGGAGTGGTTGACGGTATCGAATGCCGCCGAGATGTCTAGGAGTACTAGAAGAAAGGAGTAGCCTTTGTCTAATCCCATAATGATATGGTCTGTTAATGATATGAGAAGCGTTTCCGTACTGCAAGATTTGCGGAATCCGTATTGGGATGGGTATAGGATATTGTGTTCTTCTAGATATTCTGAGAGCTGAGTATTAACCAATTTCTCTGTTAGTTTGGCTAAGAAGGGGAGATTTGAGATGGGGCGGAAGTTGGCCAGTTCTTTGGGGTCTAAGTTGTGTTTCTTGAGGAGGGGTTTAAGAGACGCGGTTTTTAGGCTGTCTGGGTACCTCCCTTGGGTTAACGAGCAGTTTATGATGTTCGCTAAAGGACCAGAGATCTTGTTAGGAATCAGTAGCAGAAGTTTGGAAGGTATGTTATCTGCTGGGTGGCTAGATGGTTTCTGTCTCTTGAGGAGGGATTCGATCTCACTAGAGGACGTTGGTTCGAAATTATTGAGCTTGATTCCAGAGTGGGTGCGAGTGTTGGTGAATGTAGAGCTTGAGGTAGTCTTGGTTGGTAAGAGTGCCAGTGTAGTTGCAATCTTCTGTTGGAAGAAAGAAGCGAGCTCATTGGCCTTCGATTGTGCCTGATCATCGGGTATCGTTGATGGGGGAGGCTTTGTGATTTGAGACACATACGAGAATAGCGCCTTCGCATCATATTGGAGATGGTGAATTTTGTTTGCATAGTATTCTTTTTTTGACTTTAGGATTGCGGTCCTGTAGTGATGGAGGGTTCCTTTGTATGTTGATAGTGTAGAGGAGTTTGGTGTTTTCCGCCATTTATTTTCTTTGTGACGTAAGACTAGTTTCAGCCGTTTGAGTTCAGAGGAGAACCAAGGTTGATTTCCTTTTTTTTTCTGGGTTTATTGTTTTGGAGACTGCGGGGCATAAGTTGTTTGCAACTGCTTCTGTGATGTTGTGCCATGAGAGAACAGCTGAATCGGGGTTGGATAGATCCAGGTTAGAGAGTTTTTTCGCAAGATGGTCGCTGAGGATCTCAGATGCGCAAGTTTTCCTGAAATGGATGGTAGATGGGTGCTGTGTGCTGTGAGACTGTTGTATTGTGGAGACCTTGGTGGTTATCAGAAAGTGATCTGACCATGGAACAGGAGTACAGGAGGGTGCTATAGAGCAGGTGAAATTTGAGTTGATAAAGATCAGGTCCAGCGTGTGTCCTGCTTTGTGTGTCGGGTTGTTGATGATCTGCGAGAATCCCAAGGCTTTGAGGGA
This sequence comes from Rhinatrema bivittatum, assembly GCF_901001135.1. Taxonomy (NCBI): domain Eukaryota; kingdom Metazoa; phylum Chordata; class Amphibia; order Gymnophiona; family Rhinatrematidae; genus Rhinatrema; species Rhinatrema bivittatum. Next base: position 75,934,852 of record NC_042619.1, read on the forward strand.
GTTGAGGAGAGTTTCGCAATTGGAGGAGCGGGGAGAGGCATCTATGTGTAAGTTGAAGTCTCCCATGATCATGGTAGGGATGTCTGAGTCGATGTGTTTCACTATGGATTCAATGAGGGGAGAGGAGTCAGATTCAAGTAAACCCGGTGGGGCATAGACTAGTAGTAATTGGAGTTGTTGTGATTTGACTAAGCCCAGTTCCAGATTGGATAGAGTGATCTATCTAATGTTTGGGTACTTACCAGGTACTTGTGATTTGGATTGGCCACTGTTGGAAACAGGATACTGGGCTTAATGGACCTTTGGTCTGACCCAGTATGGCATATCTTATGTTCTTATGTTATGTTCTTATATTGTCTTATGTTATGACCACTTTCTCTGCATCTGCAAGCCTTCTATATCTAAAGCACCAATCATTTCAGAGGTATATTTTTGGTCAGTATAAAAATTACCGGTTTACCTGCAGAGCCGTCTGTTGAAGTTGCTTCTATTCTGTTAGGGAGTAATATAATTTTAAAACCTATAGTTCTAGGAAGTAAAATCACTCTGCATCCTTTATCCAGCAAGCCCTGAATACCTACATTAGAACTCTGATGACATAGAGTATTTAGAACCTCTGTAAACATTTGGCAGATTGAGCTTCAAGAAGGCTGATGGCACAGAAGAAACTTTTCATTTGCTGATCAGCTTTTCAAAAGAGCGCCTGATCAAAAATCCCAATGTAAGAGACTGTAGTCATAACATACAAAAATTGTAACCCACAAAATAATTTTTATAAAATTGTATGTAGAAGTCAAATTATGTCATAATAAATCCTCTTTATAACAAATGCATGTTTTTGTTATTAAAAAAGAATGATTGTTCTTGAAATAAGATTTTTAAAGTGCAAAAGTAAATTGATTTTTTTAAGCTTTGCAACGGTCAAGAATGCACTTTTTTTTTCCCAATGATTTGACTATGAAGGAGATGTTTTGTTACCTTGTTGTTCCATTTCTCACTACTACTTGTTTCATTAGAAAACAGACTCGGGATAATAACTTGTATACTTTTTTGGGATCAGTTTGAAAGAGTTAGGAGTAACCAGTTCTAAGAGTGTTGTTGAAAATGGGATGATTTTAAGTTCTATTGTCATTAGTGTAATTTCAATAAAAGACCAATTTGTGTCATAGCTATGGGCTTGGCTTGGACTGGAGAACCCCCACAGGGTCAGCCCAGGACTTCAAGGCAAGACAAGAAAACTGGAGAATCTTTTGCCTGTACCAGCCACCTTCCCCACAGGTTTGAGCCCTTGGGTTCTGGCGGCTGGCAGGACTTAGACTGTGGCTGGGCTGAAGGTGTAGGCTGGAACTTGGAGTCTGAGGCAGGGCAAGGCTGGAGTCAGGCATGGACTGGAGCTGCCTGGAGGTGAGAGTGAACTGGAATACAGCAGACTGGAGTTGCGTGAAGGTAAGAGTGAACTGGAATTCCTGGAACAGACTGGAGTTGCGTGCAGATAAGAGTGAACTGGAACTCAGGATCAAGATAGGGCCGAGGGCCTCAAGGCAAAGAAAGAGCCAGAAGATCCTAAGGTCACAGAGTATAGAGAAGGCCCAGAGGCCACAAGGCAAGGGCAAAGCAGAAGGCCTGAGAGACCACAAGAGTAAGGCTATGGCTGTGGGTAAATTAAGGCATGGCTTTGGCCAAGACTAAGGCTAAGGCAATTAAAGCTAAGGCTATGGCAATGGCTATGGCAATAGCTAAGGCTAAGGTAACTATGGCTAAGGCTAAGCGAGACAGCGCTGAAAGGCCCAGTGGCCAAAGCGAGACACAAAGAAGAAAGGGGACAAGCAGGGAGCTGAGCAGACTCGATGACAAGGCACTGGGTTTAGCAAGAGTCAGGGTTAGGTAGACTAAGTACTGCTGAGTCATGGGATCACAGAAACTATGACTGAAGTGAGTGTAGATGTAGCTCCATAGGGACGTCTGGTGGTTGGGAGACTGCATACCAGGCAGAGTTCTAACACAAATGTTGGATAGGTGCAGCTACAAGAGGAATGTGTTTTTTTTCCCCATTGATCTCTGGTATTGAATCATTCATTTCTTTGCTTAATCTTTGCACAAACTGCATTCTTCATTATTGTGTTTTCCTTTTCTATGGGATGTTATTGAGAGGACTTGTATGGCCAAAAGAAAAGTTCTGCCAAATTTTAAAAGAAAGGGAGAGAGGAGGCAGAGAAATACATGATCTCATCAGAACTCCTGATGCCAGAGCTCCTTCAGTGCTGCTGTACCTAACACTCAGATTAAGTCACATCCGCTGCTCAGTGCATACTTTCCCCATCTCACTCATTCTGGACATAAGACAGAGGCTGGAACAACTCAGAGGAGGAAACTCAGGATGGGAAAGATGAAGTGCTGTGTGCAGCATGTGTGCTGCACAAAATGGGGCCTAGCTATCTGTGCCTTGAGTGCTGCCCTTTAATTAACACACTTGGGACTCAGATGTAGCTAGGAAAAAGAGGCATGTGTGATTACACATGTTCTCAGGAAGCAGCTCCTACATATTTAAGAGCCACTTACAGTATCTTTTGTTGCTGTGAAGTGGTGACAGCAGAGCCCAGGTGCTGGCCTGGACCCAAGCATCAGGCAGTGGTGACTTTTCTGTGGCACACCTGATCAAGTCTGAAGGCACACTGATTGGAAAATACTGGCATGTACTACAAGTGTTCCAGTCTTGTTAGGACCATTTATATGCATAGAATGTATGATTGCTTTCAGAAGGAGGAGAAAAATGAAGATGCTTCTATGTTTATGGAGCAGGGAATACCGTAAATAGTACTTTTCACTCAGGTCTTCCTTATAATCATGGCATTGTCAAAGGTTGAATTAATGTTATCCTTTCCTGTGATATCTTGTTTAAGACTTTGTCTGGCAAGCAAGGGAGAGTGCGAAGATGCTGTAATGAAAAAACAGTCTATCAATGTAGAATCACCTCTGCAAGATGCTGCTGCAAAGGATGTGTCCATTATTTAAAATAATATCATGTACACCAGTTCTGTGGGTGATTGTAATAAAATGGGAAAATGCATCCAGAAAGAAAGATTGTCTGCATTTCAACCTAACCTAGTAGGCTAGGTTGAAATGCTTCCCTTCAGTTGAGCAGGGCTATAACAAATCTAAGGATAAGAAACATTAAAGGTAATTTTCCTCATAATTCATGGCTTAATGTAGGTTCTTATGAAACAAAGAACTCATTTAGTTTTTTCTGTTATGGCCCTGTGTTCTCTGAGCTCCCCTTTTCCTCCTGGTCATATAGTTGTCCAGCTAACTCCCTCACAGGCTTCTTGCTTTTGATGATCTTGAAAAATGACAATTTTCTTCTCAAATTCTTTCTTGGCCTTCCCTATAAATATTTTACACCTAATTGGCCAGTGCGGTCTATTCTCCTCATGTGAACCTGCTTTCCATTTTTTTGAAAGAAAGCCCCTCCCTTTTTTTTTTTCCTTGAATTGCCTCTTTTACATCACCATTTGACCATTCTGGCAGTCAGTTTTGTTTTTTTTGGGGGGGGGTTCAACCTTTTTTAATGCATGGAATGTATTTTATCTGGGCTTCCAAGCCAGTGTTTTTGAACCGCTTTCACACTTGCAAGCTTTCAATTCTTACGAATGCTTGTTTTCTAATTTTCTCATAATCTCCCTTTTTAAAATTAAATGCTACTACAATAGTTTTACTTGATGTCTTCCTTCCAAAGATTATGCCAAATTTGATTGCATTATGATCATTACTGCCAAGTGGTTCCACCACCTTTACCCCTTGTACCAAGTTATATGTTCCAGAGAGAACAAAATGTAACTAGTCCCCGGTCTCGTCTGTTCTAGGACCAGCTGCTTCATGAAGCAGTCATTTATGGCAACTAGGATCTTTACTTCCTTAACATGTCTTGGTAAGATATTTGCCCAGTATATATCGGGGTAATGAAATCTTCCATTATTTTTATATTGCCAATTTTATTAGCCTGTCTAATCTCTATTAGCATTTCACAGTTTGTTTCTTCATCTTGGTCAGCTGGGCAATTGTACTGGGTGTTGCATAGCCTTTGCTTCCCTCCCAGCGCCCACTGGATTAAGCCACTAATATAATTTTTTATCATTTTGTAGGCCATTCAATTTGATATATAAGAGTACCTTACACATTACTTACATTTATTATTTATGGCTGGAATGTATGATAGCAATAAACAGCATGTGTTGCATTTCATGATGCATGTGATGTTGACACAATCTTTATTATGAAAAAGTGGATTGCCGAAAAATTAGGTCAAAGCAAAAGCTGGGTTCAGACAACATGGGGCAAGACTGCTGAATTGTGTTTTACAGAATTTAGTACAGTCGACTAAAATTGTCTTAAGAAAGCCAAAAAATTATTGAAAATTTCAACAATAATCAGAAAAAAAGCTGTTACCCCACTTTGTTTTAAAGCCATTTTGCAGGCCAACAGTGGGCACAACAACTATTAATTATAAGGTTAATTGCATTTTGAATGCATGTTTCTGTCAGGTTTCTGGTTGCTGCTGCGATGGGGAAGGCAAAGGTTATGCAACACCTGGTATATTTCCACAGCTATACTCTTCCTCTAACTATCCATAAAATTCCAGAGTACAGTTTGTTTCTGCAAAAATATTATCTTGCATGACTGCTATCCTTAATATATAGTACCAGCCCTCTACCAGTTTGGTTTGCCCTGTCACTTTACTGCAGTTTGTACCCTTAAATTACAGTGGCCTATTGGTTATCCTCTTTCCACCAGGTCTCTGAGATGCCTATTATGTCTATATTCTTATTTAGTGCTATGCATTCTAACCCTCAAATCATAATTTTTAGACTTCTTGCATTTGCATACAGACAAAAGTATGTTTTTTTAAAATTTCTTTTCACAGCTTGCTTAGCAAGTGATGCAAATAATTTGGAGTCATTTGTATTTGCCTGTTCTGTATTTAAATCCATCTGAACTACTTCAGCCCTTATGCCAGGATGGAAGCTCCTACAGTACAAACCATACTGGGGATGATGTCTCGAAGCTGATTTATTAATGGATAAGGAGATAACGTAAACATTCCTTGACTTATCATGTACTGTAGGTAAAAATAAGCAGGTAACTGAAACAGAGTGTTAGGTTTTGTAGGTTTCTGGACCCTTGGCCCGAGGTGAGGGTTGACGCTACCAGAGGGGTAGGTCCCCACCATCAGGAGGCAAGGTTGACTGGAAACAAAGGCAACAGGACCATGGCTGTGGCCCAGGAGAGAGCAGGTGTAGAAGAACTGCCTGCGTCACAGCCACGTGATCGCAGGCGTCTGCACTGAGCAATTCTGTGGGGTGTCCCGAGGAGCGGGAACCGAGAGAGTCAGTTCAGTGATAACGCAGTGCTGGGCAGGTCTGGAGAGAGGATATAGCAGAGGAAGGATCTCCAGTGCTGAAGCGCGCAGGGCAGGACCCGAGGTACAAGGAGCGCATAGACAGGAACCCTGAAGTGGTAATGCTGAGACTGCCCCGAGGAGCAGGGAAGCGTGGAGACAGGGTCTCTGGCGTAGTGGCGCTAAGGCTACCCCGAGGAGCGGGGAAGCGTGGAGACAGAGTTCCAGGAATGAAAGTGCAGAGCAGGCCCCCGAGGAGCGGGTACCCAAAGCCAGAGTCCACGATCAGAGAGCAGAGATCCAAGGCAGGAACCGCAGGTCCGGAGAACAGGAACAAGCACCAGAGGAGTTCAGTCAACTCGTTGCCAAGTCGGTTAGCGTAGGTCAGAGGAGGTGCTTAAATATCTCAGGCTTGTGATGTCATCAGCCGGGGACGACCCTGGAGTTCCCGCCATTGGCCCTTTAAAGGAAGGACAGATAGGGGTAGATTTTAAAACCCCTACACGCGCGCACCGGCGCGCCTATTTTGCATAGGCCGCCGGCATGCAAAGCCCCGGGACGCGCGTAAGTCCCGGGGCTTCCTAAAAGGGGCAGGAGGGGCGTGTCCAGGGGGAGTGTCCGGGGCGGGTCCGGGGGCATGGTGACAGTTCGGGGGCGGGCCAGGAGGGCGGTCCCGAGTCCCCCGGCACTGCGGCCTATGCCGGGGCGGGGCGCGCAACTTACGCCTGCTTGAAGCAGGTGTAAATTGCCCAACAAAGGTAGGGGGGGGGATTTAGGTAGGGCTGGGGGGGTGGGGTAGATAGGGGAAGGTGGGGGGACGCGGAAGGAACGTTCCCTCCGAGGCCGCTCCGATTTCGGAGCGGTCTTGGAGGGAACGGAGGCAGCCTGCTCGGCGCGCGCAGGCTGCCGATTTTGCGCAGCTTTGCGCGCGCCGACCCCGGATTTTATAAGATACGCGCGGCTACGCGCGTATCTTATAAAATCTGGTGTACTTTTGTTCGCGCGCGCATATTTTTTGAAGATCTACCTCTGCGTGCGCAGCTGCCTAAGGAGGCCCAGAGTTGGAGTGTTGGATAGCAGCGTCCCAGTCACCACATGGGGCCCGGAGAACCAGGAGGAACGCGGCAGTAGCAGCTGGCCACAGCCGCGAGTTCACCAGGAATGGAGAGCCAGGCATGACATGAGGTGAGATGGGTCGGCTGTGGCTGACGGTCATACCACCGAGACTACAAACACTCACAGATTGGGCAAAGCTTAAATCCAGCTCATTTATCTTGTTCAGGTCAGTTTCCACAGTAATTCCTTTCCATGGGCAGTCAGAGTGGACACTTGATTACAAGTTTAACCCAAAGCTTCAATGCCTTCACATTGCAGAACATCAGCGTACACAGAATTAAGAGCATATGGGTCTTCTGCCAAAATCCCATACCATCTTGTGGTCTCCTAGCCTTCTAAATGCCAGCAACATGTTCCTAGTGTCCCAGCATACCTTTTTAATCATCTGAGGACCAATCTGGATCCTCAGCGGTGAATCATGCACAAGGCCATTATTAAATCTGGCATTTCAAACTTAGGCTATTAAAGCTGCTGCACTCCCTGTTGGGAGCCTCTGAATTTCGTTCTGTAGTACAAGCTCTCATACTTCCAATTTTGGATTATTGTACTGCATGTTGCCTGGGTTGCCTAAAAATACCTTATGTACCTTACAAGTTCTACAAAATTCGGCAGCGAGGTTAATTTCTGGCCTGAGTCAAAGGGAGCATATTTCACCTGTGTTATACTATTTACATTGGCTCCCAGTTTTTGAGCATTTCCAGTATAAAGTATTACTTTAAATTCACAAACTGTTGAAATTAGAAGTATTTCCCTGGATTACCCAACAATTTAGCATTTGTAATCCCAATCATGTATTGCGATCTGCCGAGCAGGGCCTCCTGGACGTTCCTTCTTCTAAGCAGATGAGGCTGGTAGATTTGAGAAATAGACTTTTCTTCATTGCTGAGCTTTCTCTGTGAAACTCATTACCATGTTTACATAAAAGTTTATAAATGTTCTCTTCAGCCGATGGTCTGCCCTTTCCCCTGCTGACCTAGGGTTTTATATATGACCTATTTTAGGAACCTATTCCTAGTGTTTCACCATTGTTATTAATCTGTTTTATTTTATTGTATTTGTATGTATGTTTTAACTGTGAGCCGCCTAGGACTGTGAATAAACGGCATATGCATTTCTTAAATAAACAGAGACAGGCTGTCAATAGTCTGAGCCTGTGTTCCTCAGATTCATTCTGAGATCCTGCACACAGCACACCAGCCTTGAACCAAGCATATGCCAGCTCAAGGCCAGTTGCAGCAACTCACCAGAATCTCTTATCAGCAGACTCCAATTTTCCTTTTTTCACAGTATCTTTAGGAGATACTGTACTCCAAACCACCTGCTTCTGAGTGATTGCTGCTTTTCCCCCAATAATTTTAATATCTACCTATTGATTTTTCCTATTTTATTGTATTTGTTACTCCTGGGGGAATTCTGCGCACAAAAACTTAAAATTCTGCAAACTTTATATTGGTCAAAATAACACAACTTACATGACAGTCTTTAAGTAATTACATTTTAAATTAATACAGAAAAAGGTTATTACTTAAAGATGCAGAATTTTAAATATTTTGAGCAGAATTTCCCTAGAAATTCCCTGTAAGAGTGTCCCTTGCACTCGCTCTTCCTATTCCCCTGGCCATTTTGCCCTCTCAGGCCCCAACTCCTCCACCTGCCACTATCTCTCCCCTCCACCTCTAGGTTCAATCCCTTCCACTCTATTGCCAGTCCCAGAGTTTGACCCCATTCTCAGTACTGCCCCTCACACAGGCTCCCTCTCTCACACACATGCTCCCTCTCTCTAGTACACATACACACATACAGGCTCCCTCACTCTCTGGCACACACACACGGCCCTCTCGCATACACACTCACACAAGCTCCCTTTCTCACACATACATCCTCACACAGGCTACCTATGTCTCTCTCTCTTGCACCCCTTCACACAAGCTCTGTCTCACACATACACAATCCCTTCACCCAAGCTAGCACCCTCACATACACACGATCCCTTTTTCATACACATGAGCTCCCAGTCTCTCACACACATACACACTCCTTCACAATCTCCTCATAGAGGCTCCCTCTCTCTCTCTCTCTGAAACCCTCACTCAAGCATTCCCCCTGCTCTCTTACCTCTCATGCTCTCTCACCCTCTGCTCTCTCACACCCCTCTCCCTGCTCTCACCCTCCCCCTCCCCTCCCCTCTCTCTCACCCTCTCTCCTCTCTCTCACCCCCTCCCCTCTCTCACCCCCTCCTCTCTCACACCCCTCTCCCTCTCCTACCCCTCTTCCTCTCCTTTCACACACACACACACACACATTCTCTCTCACCGGGGCCTTTATCTTCGCCGCGAGCGGAGCACACTCCCTTCACGGCACACGGGGGCCTTCCATCTTCGCTGCGAGCGGAACACACTCTGTTCACAGCACACAAGGGCCTTCCATATTCGCCACGAGCAGAGCACACTCCGTTTGCGGCACATGGGTGCCTTCCAATTTCGTCACAAACGGCACGCCCGGGCCTTCATCTTTGCTGCGAGCGGAGCGCGTTCTGCAGCACTCGCGGGCCTTCGTCTTCGTGCGCTCCCTTCGCAGCATGCCAGGGTCTCCTCTGCTATTTTCTGAGCAGAATTTGGCAATTCTGCGCAGGGGGGGGATTCTGCGCAAATTCTGCGCTCCGCAAGCATTATACTTTGATTGCATTATCTTCCCATGAGGATGTACTTCAAATTTGACTTTTGATTAGCTAGGTCAAGTGGTTTAAAGCACTACTGAAGTTATCTATCTTCCCATGAGGATGTACTTCAAATTTGACTTTTGATTAGCTAGGTCAAGTGGTTTAAAGCACTACTGAAGTTATCTTGTACCCGAGAGCCCTGTGAGCTTAGCTCATGGATTCTAACTTATGTATCCAAGTCTTGTTTTAGTTGCATTTATACTGTTGTGGGATTCAGCATCATTTCACCTCTGCTCCTGTCAACCAGCTTTGCTCCATATACATTACTAACACTATCAAACAGATGAATCTGTCTATCGGTCACTTGGATGGCATCCTTGACTAGAAAGGTCTGGGTTCCCTGCTAATGTTTAGGCATTCCACCATAAACCAAGGGTAATAAGAGAAAAGATAATCTTTCACACTGAAGATAATAGAAGCCAGTTTGGTATCCTGTTTAAATCGGTATGACCTGAAATTACATGCGTGTGTGCATCCAAAACGTGTTTCTTATCTGCAGTAGGGTATATAAAAGATTTGGTTTCTGAGTAATCAGGAAAAATATGATAATTTAGGGACCTGTTTACTAAAGGTTTTCTCCCATTTTCGGGCCAATTTTAAAAGCCCTGTGTGCGTAAAGGTCGGGGGTTATGCATCTCGCCTTGTATTTCCATGCTCTTATTATATCTTAAGCTTATTTAACTAAGTCACACCATTGTTCCCCCTCCCTTTATTTCCTTGGTTGAATCATTATTTAATCATTATTATTTATTTATTTATTTATTTATTTAAAGACTTTTATATACCGAAGATCATGTACTGGTACATATCGCTTCGGTTTACATATAACCAGGTTGGGAATTACCATAGATATGGTGTACATAGAACAATGATTAATAATCAGAAATCAATAAACAGTAAACATGATGCATAGAAAAAACAGTAAACATAATGCATATAACAATAAAGAATAATAATAATAAAGAATAAATAAGAGGTAAACAGGTGTAACTGGGTGGAAATAGAAAACTATTTAAACTGGTGGAATTGGATATAACTCGAACGTGGGGGATGTTAGGAGTAATATGTGATTACAAGTATTAGATGAGAATAGTACAGTTTCAATGTGGGCCTTTCAGGAAGGCCTACATTACTTGGATAAACTCTTCATTTGTAATGCACTGTTGCCAACCTCCTGTTCGCTTTAGCACTGCTGCAAGTTTCTGTTGTCTGTAACCCGATGTGAAGTTACTAAACAAATGTTGGTATATAAAAATAGCAAATAAATAAAATAAATAAATGTGGCTGGGCCCTGCGCACATTTTCTAAAGAACCCAGCCATGCACGTATCCCCCTATATGCGCTGACGTGCTGGGCCTGACAAAGGGGTGGGGGCAGGCCGGGACAGCGCCAGCAGCAGCCAGCCGGTGCGCAGGGATTACTTCTGCTCTGGAGGAGCAGTAAGTATGAAATAAATGCTAGTTAGGGATAGTTATGGGTTAGGGAAGTTCCCTCCCAGTCCGCTCCTTAATTGGAGTGGACTGGTAGGGGACTGGGAAAGGCCTACCTGCGTCGCCGTACATATTTTTTTAAAAATCCCCCCGTTGCGCATGTGACAGATACCCGTCCGCACATGTGCGTGTGGATGTTAAAATCCGGTGCGCGTGTGCGTGCGGATATCGAAGTTTAAAAAATCCGCGTGTCCATGTGCATGTGCCAGGAGCCACACGCAAGCTCCTTTTAAAATCTATCCCTTTGTGTCTATGGGAAAAATGCTTAGTAAACAGGGCCCTTAATTAGGCATCGTGTTTAATTTTGGCTTGTCAGAAGGGCATATGGTGGGTGGTATTAACATAGGCATGTTCTTTAAACCTGATGGCTTGTTGTGCTATGCAGAGCTGAAGCCTTGCATTCTTGATTTTAAAATTCCTGATGAATATTCCGTGATGGTGCTTGTCGCTTAGTTCAGTTTTTTGGATGCTATACGTTGTGGACAGGTTTGCGTCTAATTTCAGTGTGCCAGAGCCTTAACACGGTTAGTGCTCCTGCTTGCAGGGTTTGTGCTGCAGGACTTTTCTGTAGCTGTGGAACAATCTCCTCCTTGAGGTTTGTTCTGAACCTGACTACCTAATTTTCAAAAAAAAAAAAGGTAAAGCCCTAGGTTTTTTTGTTTTTATTTTTTTACAAAAGCCTTTTGAGATACCTTGTTAACCTTGTGTTTCTGATTTATTTCTGTACTTCATGAAACCTTAGAAAACTGTTGTCACGCCTTTTCATTGTCGTTTTTCATCTTTGTTTTAATGTCTGCTTTTAATCTGCCAAGAGCAAGCATTTAGGATTGGCGGACTATAAATCTACTAAATAAAATGTACTCATGATATTGCAAGCAGAAACACAGAAGTTATTGACAGAAAAGGGCAGACTGGGTGGGCCCAACAGTCCATTTGTGCCTACTGTTCTGTCAACAAGTCTCGCTTGATCCGTGGTCATCTCCTTCTGCCATTAAGGTCCCTTTCAAATCAGGTTAATGATTCCCTATCACCAGGAAACAAACTAATATTGTATCACGTTTACAACTAAGACTGAAGATGCATGAGTACATGTTTTCTGTTTATGAAAGCCTTGTGTTGTTATTATTTATTTATTTATTTATTTATTTATTTATTTATTTATTTCGAGTTTTTTATATACCGAAGTATAGCGGGAAAGCCTTCACTCCGGTTTACAAGATAACAACTTAATACATTTTGGTAACACTGGAACAGATTAATGCAAGTTAACACTTTGGTAACATTTTGGTAACACTGGAACGAATTGATATATAGTAACAAACAGTAACATTTTGGTGGCACTGGGACAAAATGATAAACAGTGAAACAGGATAACAACTTGATACAGGTTTTTAAAACAGGATCGGAATAGTAAATCGTGAACTGAGAAGTGGCCGGGTTAAAAGGGGGAGCAGCGAGATACAGCCGATTACAAGCTTAACAGTTTAGGAGAGGGGGGGGGCGGCAGTGACACACTGCAAAAGCTAGCTTTACAGCAAAAGGCGTGGAATAGCTGGCATGACTCAAGGAGTTATGCGAGGAGGTGCGAGGTTGAACGGGGGAAGAGAGGAGCGTGGAAGAAGGGTGGAATAGGCACAGGGAGGGGGGACTGGAAGGACAGGGGGGGATGAGAAGAAGGGAGGATACTCGGGGGGAGTCGGTAAGATGTGCTAGGAGGTGAAGAGAAGTGACGGCTTAGCCGACTCCGTCCCGGAAGGTTAAGTTGAAATACCAGGTTTTGAGTTCCTTTTTAAAAGATTTAATGTTACTGAGAGATCTTAGGTATTGAGGTATGGAGTTCCATAGATTGGGTCCTGCGATAGAGAAGGCTCTGTTTCTCGTGGCGGTCAGTTTTGCAATACTGGGGGAAGGTATGTCAAGGTTCAATTTGCATGCATATCTGGTAGGCCGTTGTGCTTTGTGAAGGTGAATCATGTCAGAGAGGGCGGGGTCGGTTTGTTCGAAAATTGTGTTGTGGACGATTGTCAGGGTTTTGAATTCGATTCTTTGTGCTATCGGTAGCCAGTGGAGACTTTTCAGGACGGGGGTGATATGATCTGATTTCTTCTTGCCAGTGAGGATTCTAGCGGCAGCGTTTTGTAACATTTGGAGTGGTTTTATGGTGGATTTTGGGAGGCCGATCATAAGAGAGTTGCAGTAGTCGATGCTGTTGAAGATCAGGGACTGCAGAACTGTGCGGAAATCTTGGTGGTGGAGGAGTGGTTTAAGATGTTTCAGTATGTGAAGTTTCATAAAGCCTTCTTTCGTTTTCGCGGTAATGTTCTTTTTTAGGTTGAGTTCATTGTCAATCCAATTAATTTGCAAACAAGGGAATTTCCATCATCTGTGCTAATGTTGGGTGTTACACTTTTACTCATAAGAAACAAAACAAATGGAGGACTGGTCATCTACTTCAAACAATCAGTTGAGCACTAGACTGGAAATGTCTAAGTATGTAGGACCAACGTAGCAATGGCTGTAATAATGTATGACAGCTGAATAGCTCTTAGGTCCGTTTTAATGTTATTTTTTAAAAATATAAAATAGCTGCTGAGCGAAAACAAAGACCGTTTGTATTTGAGCAGCACCAAGATTCTACAAAGCCCCCTGAAGCAGACTTCGTTCGAAACATGGATCCACGTCGGGGTTATCTTTTAGCTGAGAATAAAAGTTAAGTACAGCTTTGGTATAATTGACTGCAGCGCTCACTTTTGTTCATCTCAAATTTGGACACAATATATATTGTTATAGTAAAAAGCAATGGATTTCAAGCCAACAGTAGTTATTTTATCTGCAAACAAAAAATTCCTAAAACAATAACATTAAAACAGACCTAAGAGCTATTCAGCTGTCATATATGATTACAGCCATTGCTACGTCAGTCCTACATATTTATATGTTTCTAGTCTAGTACTCAACAGATTTTTTGAAGTAGATGATCAGTACTCCATTTGTTTTGTTTACTTAGTTGTTGAAGGGGTTTTCCGGATTAATTTTTTCTGGAGGGCTGTTTTCAGTGATTTGTTTAACATTTGTACTCATCACATTAAGCTAATAAAGGTCAGAGTAATTTGGAGTACCTGTAGTTTTGCCTACAATGACTCTGGTACAGAGCAAATGACTAAAATACTGCTGTCTGTGGATATCTGCTTTCCATAGAGAACTTTGGCATTGCCACAGGTGCTCACGGATTTTACAAAGGTCTGTGGCTTTTTATTTTGTATTTTATTTTATATTTGATTCAGCTCACGCCTTTTCATGGATAGTTACATTCAGGTACAGTAAACATTTGCACTGGAGATTGTCAGGCCATTGCATCTCATAAGGATGTGCTGACAGCCAGACTGGCATTGTGGCCCTTATGTATCATGTATACAAGCTTTGATCTAAGACACATTGTATGTATCAGTGTGAGATAATCAGAACAGGTTAGGTATCTACTTCGACATCTGATATTAAAGATTGATTACCATAGGAGACTAATTGTGAATAGTGTTTACAAAACAGAAGCTTTCTTATTAATTTTTAATATATATTTTCTTTGACTTGGGTGTTTTAGTGGCGTGCACTGTACCAGTACCATATGTAGACTGGCTTTATAGTGTTCTCAAGCATTGTTTTGGGTTGAGAGTTTCCTTTAGAAGATAAAGAACAGAAAGGTATCCTTTCCGACAGACTGTACTTTTGGAAAGGTTATTGTCCATATGGTCCCTTTAGATTTCTTTTCTGTCCCCTCAGATGCCTGCCTCACATTCACTCTCCCTGCTTAGCAGGCAGTGACATCCCTTCCCTCCACTGCTCATTGTTTCTGGGTGCCATAGGATATCATTTGGTAGATAGGTTTCTAAATAAACGTTCTGTAACAAAATGAAAAGGACTGCATGATTTGTGCTGCTGATTACAATGGAAATGTATTCCAGAAATGAGGGAGTCAACAAATGGGTGCAAAGAGCAACTGATCAACGGCAAACCTGGGAGTGCAAACTTAAGAAAGCTTAGGCCATGAATGAAAATGTCAAGCTTCAAACCTATGCATGTCGGAGTGTCTGTTATTTATTGACTAACATGGATATCCACACTTGGGTCCTATCAAAAGAGTAATGCTGTGGGCACAGGCTGGGAAAAAGAATTTTGAGTGTGGTACTTTGTAGGTTTAGTATGAGACCCAACTATAGGTTTCCAAAATGTGAATCTAAGTCCATGCAGTAGTTTCTTTGAAGTTAATTTTCAGTTTTTCAGCTTTCACATTCTTTGCTGGAGGTACATACATTTATTTATGTGCATGTATTAATCGCTTCTGTAGCATACTCAAAGTGATTTACAAAAACATACTAAAAATACAGCTACAGTTCAATAATCAACACATCATCACACACACAGGGGCAGATTTTCAAAGACCTACGCGCGCCGGGCCTATTTTCAAAAGGCCTGGGGGCACGCATAAAGCCCCGGGACGTGTGTAAGGGGCGGGATGGGATGTGGTGTGGCCAGAGGCCTCTGCATGGCTTCCGGGCCTGGGATGGTGCGCCAACAGTTGGCCGGCGCGCGCAACTTACTTCAGCCCCAGGGCTGAAGTAAGTTTTGGAACAAAGAAAACAAAAAGGAAAAGGTAGGGAGGAAAGGGCAGGGGAGGGTAGGGGAAGGGAAGGTGTGGTGGGGGGTAAGGAAGTTCCCTCCGAGGGAACAGGGGAAGGCAGCACAGCTCGAATAGGGCTCGGTGCGTGCAAGGTGCACAATTGAACACTCCCTTGCACGCGCCGACCCTGGATTTTATAACATGCGCGTGCCTGCGCACACAGGTTATAAAATCGGACATACATTTGTGCGCACCGGGTAGCGCGCATCTTTTAAAATCTGACCCATAGTATTTAAAAAATATACAATCACAAAGAAACGGATGCAATTGAATAAGGCGGAAAAAATAAAGATTAAAATATACCAAATTAAAAAATGAACAGCCAGTCTCTCAGCCAGCCCCACCATACAAGGTGATCAAAAACTGCGCAAGCCTAACTTAATTGAAAGGCCTTATGGAATATGCAGTATCTGCTCAAATTCACTTACAAATGATAGTTTAAAAAAAAAAATATATATATATATATAACCTGACTTAAAAAACACAGCTTAGTTTAGTTTGAAGTAATTTGATGCTGTGGTTGAAAAATGTGTATCCTTCTTGAAAGTTTTAAGTAAACCCTTGTGTACTCATTTAGGAACTGGTAGCTGCTGTTTTAAATTCAGTGTTTTGCTAAACCACATAAAAGGTATTTCTTGTGTATGCTTTTTTTTTACCTTCTGCATATTCATGCAATAAATTAATTGTGAAATAAGGCCTTTAGTTTCATTTGTAGAAAAGGTGTGAAAAATCAAGGAGTATTCATAATGAAAATATCAGGTCAGGAACACATTAAATATGTTAGCCCTTTTTGTGGCAAAACAGACTAATTTTGTTTCCTATTGTTTAATTCAGATGCACCTGATCAATAGAACAACTTCAGAGGAACTGGCGTTGCTGCACCATTGAATAAGCATTGCGCTAGCTGATAAGAGTAATAATACATTTTTAAATCAGCTGGTTAAATTCTCCCAGAAATATGGTGTTGTATAAACGTATTAGAAAAAGGTTAAAGCTGGAGAAACCACATAGCAAATATTACTAGTTTTGAGAAAAATACTAAAAATGTCCCGAAAAGTTACAGAAAACGTAAAAAGAATCTTGGATCTCATATCTGTAATAATAGTTGTAATAAACATACGTTTCAGCCAGAATCATAAGCTACCATAATGGACATACAGCATAATGCTTTCTCATGGTGGAGTTCTGCCCAATGCAGACTTTGCCCGGATTTCTCCAATGGCACAGGATTGTATATGTTACATGCAGAGAGCACCAGCCCATGTAAGTCGGAAGAGGAAGGCGCTTGTATCCCTTAAATCTTCCCTGCTTCTCCCCTTCCCCCGTTGCCGCTGACCTTTCTCTGTGCTGAAGGTGATCCCCATCTGGTGGTGAACAACTGATTGGTCTGGCAGCAGCTCAGCCACGTCAGCCAATTCTGCTCCCACAGTTCCTTCGCTCCTCTAAGTCCTCCCATGGCCCAACTCGCACTCTCAGCTCTGGGACCTGATGTTGTGCACTCTCACGGGAGAGCAACTGTGTTTGGGAGGCTTTCCTGTTTGTAAGGTTTTTTTGGGGGTTTTTTTTTCCTTTACTGTCCTGGAGTATCTCCTCTTTCATGACTCAGGACAGGGCTGAGCATCTGGGCCAGCAAGAGCCTGGTCTCCCTGGTGGCCAATACGCTTGAAGGGACAGCACCCCCCCAACATTAATGGCCTAAGGGCGAGCCTGGCGGGGAGAGGACCTGGAGGATTTCAGCCTGATGGTGGGGGAGGAGAGGGTTGGAGCTATGGCTTGAGCCTGGGGAAAGTGGGGGAGAGAGGATTGGGAGAGGAAGGGAGAGAGAGAGCGGGGGGGGGGGGGGAGTGTGAGCCTAGGATTGGGGGAAGAAGGGAGAGAGCGAGCTGGGGTGCTTTAAAAAAAAAAAAAAAAAAAAAAGGGAAGAAAGGAAAAGAACTGAGGGTTTAGCCCGGGGGGGGGGGGGGGGGGGGAGGAGAAGAGAGCTGGGGGGAGTTGAACATAGGGAGATTGGGGTGGGGGGTGGAGAGTGGGGTTGAAGCCTAGAGGGCAGGGACTGGGTCTTAGGATGATTTTTTACAGTACTCCTGAAAGAATTCTGCATGAAAAGTTTTCCATTCTCCGTCTTTGAGTAATACGTTTTTTTCTGTATTACATTTTTAGTTAATTATTACTCAGTGATTATATTGTGTTATTTTGACAATGTGTACAGAATTTTAAAATGTGCACAGAATTCCCCCAGGATTAAGCATAAGGAAAGTGCAGAGAACTGCTTTAATCCTAGAGGTTCTTCAGTTTTTTTGTTAAAACATATACCCCTCTTTAAAATAAACTGGGCTTAATAGAGAATGTGGTGAAACGGGGAATATTCAGTTAATACATTTCCCTAAGTTTGTTTTGCCACTTCATTGAAAGATATCTACAGAAGTGGCTGTACCCCCAGTATTCAAGGTTTATCTCCCACCTTTTAAGAAAAAGGAGGAAGGTGAAGGGCAGCCAGCACACAGCCTCATGTTTCCTTTGATATTTTGGCTGTGATGGATTTTTTGAAAAATCCCAAGATCAGTGTATATAGTAACTTGAGCAGCCACGACAACGTCACCGGACTGCACCCCATCCACACATCCATACCAGCATGTATCCCACACACAAGAATGGAAAGTAGGACATGAGCTTGTAAATGGACGTAAAAGCTGCTGCTTTATTCAACAAACATCTTTCCTCAAAACAACCTATACCCGAGCCGAGATGGTAATAGCCAACCAGGCTGCCCACTGTGCGTCAAGCAAGGCAGCATCTTGAAATGCCCCTCCCTCCCTCGCCTTATCCCCCAAGCAAGGGGCCTGCATTCCGCAAGGTGTATTGACGCCCTGACATTTTCGTAAAGGTGCCAGCCTGGCACTGTCCTTGCACCATGGCTCGGGGACCCGCCCACTCCCAGCTGGGGCAATCGAGTCCCTGAATGCATTCCCATTCTCCAAAACCGACTAATGTGCTACTGTCTTGAGCTATAGATATAACGTGTACAATAAACAAGTAGCAACTAACGAGCATGAACCAAAATGCTGCCTTGAGCACTGGAATGTATGAGCTATCAGGCCCTAAACCATAATACAAACCTTCCCTAACAGGATGGTCACCAGGATGGGAAATGCTGCTGGGATGAAGAGGGCCTTTTAAAGCAGCCGTGATGTTATCAGTCCACGCCCCACTCCCCCCCCGGTGCCATGTCATTGTTATATTATATGGAATTTTCCTATTCATTATGGGTCTGGATCTCCCACTGTATGAGGACTGTTAGAAAACTGAATTTATAATTTTTTTTCTTGTATTTTATTATTAGGTTGACTTATTACTCAGTGTTGTTCTCAACAAGTATTTCTTGGATGGAGGTAAACTTGAATAAATATATATAATAAAGACAAACACTCCTGTACCTCACTGAGCTAACTAGCTGAATGTTTTAAAACTGAAAGAACCTTTGAAAAATAAAATAAATTTGTAAAAATCCCCATTTCTTGCAGAGAATGTAAGGTTTCTTTTGTCTTTCCTTTACATCCATGCACTTGGAAAGCTTAAATTCTCTTTGCCTGTTATATGCCATCTGCTTTAAATGATGCTAACAGGGGCTGGATGGCTCAAGTGAATGGTCACAGCACTACAGAGACTTGTGATCAAGAAGATGAAGATTCTTGTTGAGTACTTTTATTGCTGCAGTAATACTTTAATCAGGATGCAGTATTTCAAAATGTACAAATGCAAGTATTTATCCCTGTGCTTTAGTGTTATATACCCTTTGGGATAAAAACAGCTTACTTTAAAAGCTATTCCTTTCTGTTTTATCATCTTACGGTTTTAGACCACCTTGCAGGCTTCTGACTTTCAGGCTTATTTCAGCTGCTAATATACCAAGGTATGTAATTAATCAAAGATTTTACATTTTGTATTCAACATCAATTAATTTAATTTACATATTGGTATTACACATTTTACATATACAACCTGAACAAAATGATTCACAAACATAATAAAATAACCATACAGTATGACATAAATAATAATCCATATACATTACACACATTTAAAGCTTTTGCAAAATATCATTAAAATCGGCAATGCACCATAGTGCAGCATACTAACATAAACACTCTAAGCAGCCTCCACCTTCCCCAGCAATATTTAACCCCCTTGACATATTCCTACCCACACACATCCATTTGGTCCTGCACAGGAAGGAGATGGAGTGATTATTCTATGCAGATTATTTAGCATATTATGTTTTATGACTGTGGGATGGCTTTTATTTATTTATTTAAAAGTATTTTTTTTATTCCGCTTATAGCAATAAATCATGCTAAGTGAATTACAATAAAAGTAAAATCATAACAATCTAAATATAATCAAATAAAACATTAAAATATACAAATTATTAAAAGTAACATCCTAGCTACTACCATCAGCACTATTACGTAAAAGCTTGTGAAAACAGATGTGCTTTTAGTTGTTTCCTGAAAATACTAATATTAATTGCCCGAAGGGTTACAGGCAAAGTGTTCCTTAATCTTGGCCCTATCACAGAAAAAGGTCTAGCTTGTGTTACCTCCAGTTGTGCTGCCTTTACTGTAAGGATTACTAATAGAGGGGGGATGTATTGAGTAAATGCTCTTGTTGGGGATTGATTGCTTCTGTTATGATGAATTTTTGTGTGAGTCACTTGGATATATGAAGGAAAGGTGGGATATTAAGTAGAATAAGTAAATAAATACTTAATTGAACTATTTATCCAATACAGCTTGCTAACACAGACAGTCCCCCGAGATATTCCTACCCACAGGTATCTCAAAGGCCTAGCAACCGAATTATATTGGCTTTCCCTACCTCATTTGTCATTTAAAAGGTGAAACTATATGTATTAACCATTTCTCTTTGCTCTTCTTTCTTCTAAGCAAAGAACCAAGTTTTTAAATGCTTACAAAAAAGCATATACGCCATAGATTCCACAAATAAGAACCTATACTTGTAAATGCCATCAATTTGCTGTAGACAATATACATTTCAAAGAGATCTAAGAGATGCTATGTTGTAAAGCTTTACATATATATTATACATAAGTGTATTTTTACTAAATACAAACAGCTCACCTTCGACACATACATGGTTTAATGTCATCCGTTAAACTGCTATTTTTAGAGAACACTTTGAAGGTAAACAATTTTGTTTTATCCATAAAAATACATTGACATTTCTGTATCCCAAGAATCAGTATAAACAGGTTAACCAGTAGCCTAAAATCCTGAATCATTTTTCATTGAGAAATAGTTGTTTGTTACTATGCAGACACCATATGGCAAGTTAGACTGAACATTATTGATATGCCCTTAAGCAGTGCTTGCATGTTTCATTGCATGTTTTTTCCTGTAATTTGTTTTAACACTTTATTCTTGAACTTAGCACAATAGGTCTGATTGTTACCTGCATAGTAATTCATCAGATTCAAAACACTGATTACGTACTTTATATGTACAGGACTTGAAAAATCTGCTTGCCTTGGGCAAGAGGATTTTTTTTTCTTCAACTGATGCATCAGGGCTTATATAAAGAGATGGTTCCTTTTTGTTCTACATTCCCTGAGAACATGCATCAGGGCTTATATAAAGAGATGGTTCCTTTTTGTTCTACATTCCCTGAGAACATGCTTGAATGGATACATCTACTGTTAAAATTATTTAAATTTGGGTGTGTGTAAAAAATGACTTTGCAGAAGATTAGGCAGTTGATGCTACCAATCTTAAGGGTTTTAAAGAGAAGTAATTGGTCTTTTGAGAGATACGTTGAAAATGTTGATTCCAGTAACATTTCAGGTACCTCATGTAGAGCTGTGCAAACATGCCGTGGCTCCCATGTGATCAAGCAATTCCATAAATCATCTTGCTCAGACTGAACTAAGTCTGCGAATTGAACACATTGGTGATAGGAGATTGGACATCCTTTGAACAGGAAGGAAGGCCTTACCCGCCTGCGTATCCAGCTGTGCTCCTATGAACTCTACATGATAAGAAGTGAAAGATGAGATTTCTTGTAGTTGAGGAGAAATCTTAGGGAGAGAAGACTGTGAACTGTAAAAGCCATCAAAAGTTTGGCTGCTCAATCAGGCCGATTGAGTAAAGTCCGCGGGAGAGCGGATGAATGCCCGCTCTCCCGGTGTGCGCACAGGCCACTCGCCTGTGTGCGCGATTCTCTAATTAAATGAGGCCCGGCGGTAGAAACGGGCAAAAGGAGGCGCTAGGGTCACTAGCGCATCCCTAGCGCCTCCTTTTAGCCCAGAGCGGCGGCTGTCAGCGGGTTTGACAGCCGACACTCAATTTTGCTGGCGTCTGTTCTTGAGCCCGCTGACAGCCCCGGGCTCGGAAACTGGATGCCGGCAAAATTGAGCATCCGGTTTTCGACCCGACAGCCACCGGCCCATTTTACATTTTTTTTTTCTTTTTACTTTTTTTACTCTTCGGGACATCCAACTTAATATCCCCAATGCCGGCAGAAATTAACGCCTACCTTTGGGTAGGCGCTAATTTCTTAAAGTAAAATGTGCGGCTTGGCTGCACATTTTACTTTCTGTATCGCGCGGGAATACCTAATAAGGCCATCAGCATGCATTTGCATGTTGAGGGCGCTATTAGGTTCCGCGGGTTGGACGCGCGTTTTCCACCCCTTACTGAATAAGGGGTAAGGGAAAATGCGCGTCCAAGGGCAGGTTAACAGTGCGCTCCGTCGGAGCGCACTGTACTGTATCGGCCTGAATATTAGCTAATTGTCTAGGTATAGAAGTACTCTTATTTTTCTTCAGAAGAGATGCCCCCACTGCTAGATATTTCGTGAAGACTCTCAAAGCTGCTGAGAGACCAAAGGAAAGGACAATGTACTGGTAATGGTCACTCTCTACTGTGAATCAGATATTTCCTGTGGATTGGGTGAATAGGACTGTGTGTATAAACATTCTTTAGATCCAATGTAATCAACAAATCATTCTGGTCTAGAAGTGGGAGGATGGTTACTAGAGAGTTCATTTTGAAATTTTCTCATTTGAGAAATTTGTTTGATTTTCTTAAATTCAGAATAGGGCAAAGACCCACCTGACTTTCTGAGTAAAACCCCTTCTCTCTCTCTGTTGATGGAACCAGTTCTATTGCATGAGAAGAGAGTAGTGATATTTCCTATTTTATCATGTGTCATTATGCCTTGGAAACACGATTCAACAAGTGGCAAGTTATCAGAGGAAGTTTCTTGAAGTTTGATCTGTAATGTTTGCAGATGATACTAAGAACCCACAGCTGTGTCAGATTCAGCCTTGCAAAAAAAGTACCAACCCTATGGAAGACAGTACTGTTATTTTCATAGGTGTTACACTCCTTACCCATACCAGAGGCAATGTTGCCAGCCTCAACATTAATCACTACAACTACAATCCATGCAACACAGGCCTTAGACCAAGTAAGTCCAACAATCATTGGGTTTTTGACCACTATCCCCTTCCTTCAATTCTTTTATCACAAGTGGTCCCTTATTATCACTGATCAATGGGTTCTCAGTATCATGAGACGTTGGCAGACACTCCATTTGCAGGAGACAATCTCATGGACGTCTTTTAGGCCAGAGGCCTTGAGTCAAGCTAATCTTCTGGTAGCTATAGCTTATGCTCTAGAAGTGTTAAAGTTGTCATATAGGAATTTTATGAGATGCTTTGAGCATTTATCCACTTCTGAGAACTGGGATGAAAATGCTTAAAGTCCAGGAAAAAGGAAAGTAGAGTTATCCTTGATCTATTGTTTATACAAATATTGTATTAATTAAAATTGGTGAACCCAAATTCTGCTTTGAAGCATGACTGGTAAAATTACTAGCCTATATTGTCAAAGCATCTACATTTTTTCACAGGAATAGTATTTGAATTAGATCTATGACTTGTCTTATGCAATGCTGTCTCTATTACTACTGAATCATGAGGAAGTTGTACCTTATCATGACCCAGGCAGTCATGAGCTTTTACTATAGGTCAATTCATCTTGTGATTGGCGTTGTAGATAGTGGGGTACTCCATCCTAGGAGATCTTTTGTGTATAGGAACAGCAGAAGGCTGCTTCAGAGTCTTAATAAATTTGAGCATTCCAGAAAATTCCTTCAATGTTTGTGGGTTGTCCTTTACTGAAAAAGGAATCAAATCAGCCATCTTCTGAATGAAGACAGTTTAGAAGAGATCCTCCAGTGGGGTACTGTTATTATTTCTGGTTATGGCTGCTCAGGTATTCTTATAGATTCCAGAAAGGAATGAGCAGACAGGGACATAAGAATCAGTCTCTAAATATTGAACATAGGTCAGGAACTGAAGCGATCATATGAAGATTGTGGTTTTCCCTGTCTCTTCAATTGGTCTTTGAAAAGGCAGAATTGGAGATTTATTTATTTATTATTTATCGAGTTTTGTATACCGTCGTTCAGTTTTGCCATCACAACGATTTACAAAGTTTCGATGTTTAACAGAGATGTTTAATAGAGATGGTGAGTTTTCCAGGGCAAGGGAATATTCTGCAAAGATAATGGCATTTCTTTTATATAATGCCTTATGAAATCAAGCCACCTTTTTCTGAACAAATGCTTGGCTATTTCTGTCCAGTGGAAACGTTACAAAAGAGGTGTCTGATTCAGGCACCAAAATCAAAGGAGAATGCCTTTTCTGCATTGAAGCCATCAGCTCCAAGGATGGTTGCTACCGGGAAAACAAAGGAGAAGGAAGAAACTACTGAGCAACAAAAAAAAAAAAAAAAGAAAGAAAGAAAATAGAAAAAAAGTTATGGATAGGGCCCTACCTAAATTGCAGGTTGAACTTCAAATATTTGCAGCTGAGTAGTAGACAAGACAGACAAAATTATGGTAAACAGATGATTGGTGGCTTTTCGATGCTATAGTTACACAATGTTAGGTTCCATATTAGGAGCTACCACCCAAGAAAGAGATCTAGGCGTCATAGTGGATAATACATTGAAATTGTCGGTTCAGTGTGCTGTGCCAGTCAAAAAAGCAAACAATGTTAGGAATTATTAGAAAGGGAATGGTGAATAAAACGGAAAATGTCATAATGCCTCTGTATCGCTCCATGGTGAGACCAAACCTTGAATACTGAGTACTGAGAAGTCCATTCATTGCTATTAATCAAGTTGACTTAGAAAATAGCCACTGCTATTACTAGCATCAGTAGCATGGGATAGACTTAGTTTTTGGGTACTTGCCAGGTTCTTGTAGCCTGGATTGGCCACTGTTGGAAACAGGATGCTGGGCTTGATGGACCCTTGGTCAGACCCAGTATGGAATGTTCTTATGGGAAATAGCTAATTGGTAAGACCTTACAAAAATCATGATTTTGTAGAAAATGCAGATTCTGCAATATTATACTTGTACTACAATTTAACTACAATCTTAGGTATGCATTATGGGTTTTAAAAAATTCTTTCAGGACTTACTCAATAGGGGTAAAATGCACTCACCATGTACTCCTTCCCCCTTCTCCATGAGGAGAATGGAGTAGGTGAGAGTACATAGTGAGTATACTGAGTGTATTTCTTCTCTACCAAGTGTGCATATCCCCCCCACCCTGCTCCCATACAGTCCTTTCTCCTCTAGTCCTTACCCCCTCACTCTCTTCTCTGCCTAGCCATCTCAATCTCCTTCCAACCGCACAGCCTTCTTACTCTCCTATTCCCCCAACCCTAACCACTTCACTACAGTTGAAGCTTAGCTAGGAAAAGATGGAGGAGACTCACATGGGATCAGTGTGCAGGAACTCTTGCACATGCTCAGAAACATTTATTTCTAAGCTTTTAGAGAGCATGTCTGGACCAGTGTCTTCAGATGAGGTCACCCATTTATTTTGCTGTCTACAGAGAACACGAACTAAAGATGAGTGACTTAATGTTATCCTTTCAAGTAATACTAAAACAAGGGGACCCTCCATGAGGTTTTAGAAGTCATAGCAAATATTTTTTCACTCAGTGCATAATCAAGCTGTGGAATTTGTTGCCAGAGGATTTGGTCAAGGTGATTAGCATAGTGGTGTTTAAAAGAGGTTTGGACTAGCTCCTGGAGGAATAGTCCATAAACAATTTGTAGCCAGGTAGATTTGGGAAAGCCATTGCTTATACCTGGGAGTGAGCAACAAGAAATAGAACTACTTTTGGGATCTGCTGGGTACTTGTGACCCGAACTGTCCACTGTCGGAGACAGGATACTGGGTTTGATGGACCCAGCATGGCACATTTTATGTTCTTATATGGGCTGATGCAAAGCCGTGGTTGGATTAGCACGTCCAAAATGCGCATCCCAAAAAACTAATAACACTCATCACATGCAAATGCATGTTGAGGAGACTATTAATTATTCTCCCCATATCTTAAAAAAAAAAAAATTGCGCCCAACCCGCACATTTTTACGCTCAGAAATTAACGCCGGTCCAGAGCAGGTGTTGTTTTCTGAGCAGTCCAAAAAATGTACAGAAAAGCAGAAAATACTGCTTTTCTGTACATCCTCCAACTTAATATCGTGGCGATATTAAGTCGGAAGAAACAAAAGGTTAAAAAAAAAAGTGCCTGCGGTCAGGTTAGGGAAATGGATGCTCATAAAATTGTGTCCGTTTTCCTAACCCGCTGACAGCCACCTCTCCTGGGCGCCTGCTGGAGGTACTAAGGGTGCACATTTGCCACTAGCGCCTCTTTGGCAGCGCGACCCCTCATTTAAATATTGAATCGCACACCCAGGAGAGGTGGCTGGGCGTGTGTTAGGAAAGTGGGCGCTCAACACTGAGGACCCATTTTCTGCGCTCATTTATTGCATCGGCCCCATAGTTGGTTACAGAAAGAATCCTCCAGTGTGTCTAACATCTCTAAAGGAGCATATTTAGAACGCCCTGAAGCATATCTATTGCTTCTCTTGAAGTACTGGCAGTACAGAGGGGATTACTGAATATTTTTTGAATGCTGGGCTGACAGGCGTGACTGCTAAATTCCTAGAGAAAGAATTGGGTGGAGGATTCAGTATGATGTGAAGGGGAATACAGATGGAAAAGCCTTAGCTGTCATTTCTTGCATTTAAACTTTGCATCAGCAAGTACAAAAACCTAATCATGAAATGGAAAAAAAAAGTTGAGAGGTCATGGCTGTCAGTTTTCACTCTCTTTCTACTGATTCTCTCTGTCTATCTCCCTCTTCTTAGAAAAAAATAAATCTCAGCTGAGATTCCTCAAAAAAGACAGACACTGACAATTACATTGATTCAATCTCAGTTTCTTTCCTAAAACTCCAGGTCAGCATATAAGATAAGACCATTGTACTAGTCTGCCATATTGCTTCCCTAATTAATAACCCTTACTTTTCCTCATTAAGATTATTTTTTTTTTTGGCCTTTTCCTCGTTTTTTTTAATTAGTTTAATATTTGTTTTCATTGATTGGTTTTGTTTCAGTTTGGGTACAGTATACCGGTAGCAATAACAAATGAACTCGTAGCTAGAATGTATCTTTTCAGAAACATATCCTTTCAAGACTGGTTTAGCCACTCTTGCTTTTCCACCTTGGTGCATTTAGGTACTACTTTTGTTATTAGTTGAGTAGATTCTAAGTTTAAGAATTAAAACAGGCCAAAGCTGCCTTCAGGTAAATGGAAACAGCTGGTTAGAATCTGTTTTTGTGTTCAAGTAATATATGTAGCTGCTGAAACAGCATGGCTTATTGCTTTGTCTTGCCTCCACATGTGTGCACATATATTTGTGTGTGGGTAAAATGCCCCTAAAAAAAAGATAAAGTTCTCTAAAGACAAGCAGTGCACTTCAGTCATATACAGATAGGTGACATCATCCGATGCACCACAGAGAACATATTCTCCAGAGCTTTCTAGCAAAGATTTGAAAGCCACTTGTGAGCATGTGCAGCAGTTCCCGTGTTCCCATGTATGTTTTTTTCCTTTCAGACTGGTAGTTGCATCTCTGAGGGGGATAGCCCCTGGTGCAGGCGAGAGCCACAAGTGTGACCCTGCCTAACAAAATGTTTGCCCACTCCTGGCTTATGTGGAGGCATGCAAGAAGCATCTTCATTTGGCATTTGCTGCTTTTGAGATAGCATTGAGAGCCTCTACAATAACTATAGATGAGTGTAAGCAGTCATGGCTATGTTAGGCATGCAGGTAGAGCTTTCTGATGTGCCCTGTACTGGAGGGAATTTCTTTTGAGATAAAATCAAGGAAGTTGTGGAAGTCCTGAAAAACCACCATTTGATGCCTCAGGCTCTGTCCAATAGCTCTTTCGAGCCAATCTCCACATGAAAGTGATACTGAATTCAGGACCCCAGGAGGCAGTTTTTACAGCTAAGGAGAAGATTCCGAGGTTCAGTTAATTCTAGGCAGCAACAGGGCTTCAGGTCTTTCCACTGGGAGAGAAGAAGCTTGTAAATCCTAAACTGCTACCCAGTCAAAACGAATGAATTTTTGATTGGATCCAGAGTCCATAATCAACATTTTAGTCTGTTTTGGAGAAACTCCCTTTTGAAGAGAGACTAATATTTTACTGTTGGATCATAGAAACCTCCAAAAATTGGGTCCTTGGGATAATATTGGAAGACTATTATTACTAATATGAATTTTTCCAAATTAAGAACATAAGAACATGCCATACTGGGTCAGACCAAGGGTCCATCAAGCCCAACATCCTGCTTCCAACTGTGGCCAATCCAGGCCATAAGAACCTAGGAAGTACCCAAAAACTAAGTCTATTCCATGTTACCATTGCTAGTAATAGCAGTGGCTATTTTCTAAGTCAATTCAATTAATAGCAGGTAATGGACTTCTCCTCCAAGAACTTATCCAATCCTTTTTTAAACACAGCTATACTAACTGCACTAGCCACATCCTCTGGTAACAAATTCCAGAGTTTAATTGTGCATTGAGTGAAAAAGAACTTTCTCCGATTAGTTTTAAATGTGCCACACGCTAACTTCATGGCATGCCCCCTAGTCTTTCTATTATCCGAAAGAGTAAATAACTGATTCACATCTACCCATTCTAGACTATCATGATTATAAACACCTCTATCATATCCCCCCTCAGCCGTCTCTTCTCCAAGATGAAAAGTCCTAACCTCTTTAGTCTTTCCTCATAGGGGAGCTGTTCCATTCCCCTTATCATTTTGGTAGCCCTTCTCTGTACCTTCTCCATCGCAATTATATCTTTTTTGAGATTTGGCGACCAGAATTGTACACAGTATTCAAGGTGCGGTCTCACCATGGAGCACAGTGACATTATGACATTTTCCGTTTTATTCACCATTCCCTTTCTAATAATTCCCAACATTCTGTTTGCTTTGTTGACTGCCGCAGCACACTGAACCAACAATTTCAATGTGTTATCCACTATGACGCCTAGATCTCTTTCTTGGGTTGTAGCACCTAATATGGAACCTAACATTGTGAAATTATAGCATGGGTTATTTTTCCCTATATGCATCACCTTGCACTTATCCACATTAAATTTCATCTGCCTTTTTGATGCCCAATTTTCCAGTCTCACAAGGTCTTCCTGCAATGTATCACAATCTGCTTGTGATTTAACTACTCCGAACAATTTTGTATCATCTGCAAATTTGATTATCTCACTCGTATTTCTTTCCAGATCATTTATAAATATATTGAAAAGTAAGGGTCCCAATACAGATCCCTGAGGCACTCCACTGACTACTCCCTTCCACTGAGAAAATTGTCCATTTAATCCTACTCTGTTTCCTCTCTTTTAGCCAGTTTGTAATCCATGAAAGGACATCGCTACCTATCCCATGACTTTTTACTTTTCCTAGAAGCCTCTCATGAGGAACTTTGTCAAACGCCTTCTGAAAATCCAAGTACACTACATCTACCGGTTCACCTTTATCCATATGTTTATTAACTCCTTCAAAAAAGTAGTTAATAAAATGAAGCAGATTTGTGAGGCAAGACTTGCCTTGGGTAAAGCCATGCTGACTTTGTTCCATTAAACCATGTCTTTCTATATGTTATGTGATTTTGATGTTTAGAACACTTTCCACTATTTTTCCTGGCACTGAAGTCAGGCTAACCGGTCTGTAGTTTCCCGGATCGCCCCTGGAGCCCTTTTTAAATATTGGGGTTACATTAACTATCCTCCAGTCTTCAGGTATAATTGATGATTTTAATGATAGCTTACAAAGTTTTACTAATAGGTCTGAAATTTCATTTTTTAGTTCCTTCAGAACTCTGGGGTGTATACCATCTGGTCCAGATGATTTACTACTCTTCAGTTTGTCAATCAGGTCTACCACATCTTCTAGGTTCACCATGATTTGGTTCAGTCCATCTGAATCATTACCCATGAAAGCCTTCTCCAGTACTGGTACCTCCCCAACATACTCTTTAGTAAACATCGAAGCAAAGAAATAATTTAATCTTTCTGCAATGGCCTTATCTTCTCTAAGTGCCCCTTTAACCCTTCGATCATCTAACTGTCCAACTGACTCCCTCACAGGCTTTCTGCTTCGGATATATTTTAAAAAGTTTTTACTGTGAGCTTTTGCCTCTATGGCCAACTTCTTTTCAAATTCTCTCTTAGCCTGTCTTATCAATGTCTTACATTTAACTTGCCAATGTTTATGCATTATCCTATTTTCTTCTGTTGGATCCTTCTTCCAATTTTTGAATGAAGATCTTTTGGCTAAAATAGCTTCTTTCACCTCCCCTTTTAACCATGCCGGTAATCGTTTTGCTTTCTTTCCACCTTTCTTAATGTGTGGAATATATCTGGACTGTGCTTCTATGATGGTATTTTTTAACAATGACCACGCCTCTTGCACACTTTTTACTTTTGTAGCTGCTCCTTTCAGTTTTTTTCTAACAATTTTTCTCATTTTATCAAAGTTTCCCTTTTGAAAGTTTAGCACGAGAGCCGTGGATTTGCTTACTGTCCCCCTTCCAGTCATTAATTCAAATTTGATCATATTATGATCACTATTGCCAAGCGGCCCCACCACCGTTACCTCTCTCACCAAATCCTGTGCTCCACTGAGAATTAGATCTAAAATTGCTCCCTCTCTCATCGATTCCTAAACCAATTGCTCCATAAAGCTATCATTTATTCCATCCAGGAATGTTATCTCTCTAGCCTGTCCCAATGATACATTTACCCAGTCAATATTTGGGTAATTGAAGTCTCCCATTATTACCGCACTACCAATTTGGTTAGCTTTCCTAATTTCTCTTAGCATTTCACTGTCCGTCTCACCATCTTGATCAGGTGAACGATAGCATACTCCTATCACTATAGTCTTCCCCAGCACACAAGGGATTTCTACCCATAAAGATTCAATTTTGCATTTAGTCTCATGCAGGTTGTTTGTCCTGTTGGACTCTATGCCATCCCGGACATAAAGCGCCACACCGCCTCCCGGGTGCTCCTCTCTGTCATTGCGATATAATTTGTACTCCGGTATAGCACTGTCCCATTGGTTGTCCTCCTTCCACCATGTCTCTGAGATGCCAATTAAGTCTATGTCATCATTCACTGCTATACATTCTAATTCTCCCATCTTACTTCTTAGACTTCTGGCATTAGCATACAAACATTTCAAAGTTTATTTTTTGTTTGTATTTTCATTCTGCTTTTTAATTGATAGGGATAAGTTAGAATTTTTTAGCTCAGGTGAGTTTTTAGTTACAGGCACTTGGACTACTTTTCTTATTATTGGAACCTCACTATCTGGATGCCCTAATTCTAATGCATCATTAGTATCCTTTGAAGTTACCTCTCTCCGAACCATGTGCTGCTGAGCAACTGTCGGCTTTTCCCTTTGTTCTAGTTTAAACGCTGCTCTATCTCCTTTTTAAAGGTTAGCGCCAGCAGTCTGGTTCCACCCTGGTTAAGGTGGAGCCCATCCCTTCGGAAGTGACTCCCCCCTTCCCCAAAAGGTTCCCCAGTTCTTAACAAAACTGAACCCCTCTTCCTTGCACCATCGTCTCATCCACGCTTTGAGACTCCAGAGATCTGCCTGCCTGTGGTGACCTGTGCGTGGAACAGGGAGCATTTCAGAGAATGCTACCCTGAAGGTTCTGGATTTAAGCTTTCTACCTAAGAGCCTAAATTTGGCTTCCAGAACCTCCCTCCCACATTTTCCTATGTCGTTGGTGCCCACATGTACCACAACAGCTGGCTCCTCCCCAGCACTGTCTAAAATCCTATCTAGGTGACGCGTGAGGTCCGCCACCTTCGCACCAGGTAGGCATGTTACCAGGTGATCCTCATGCCCACCAGCCACCCAGCTATCTACATTCCTAATAATCAAATCACCAACTATGAAGGCCGACCTAACCCTTCCCTCCTGGGCAGAAAGGACCATGCATCACCTGGAGAGCAGGCCCTTGCTACAGGATCTTTTCCTGCTGCACCAGGTTGATGCTCTCCAATCTTGAGACCTTCTTCCTCCAAGGCAGCACCAGAGCTGCCAGTCTGAAGTTGGGACTTGGCTACTATGTCCCTGAAGGTCTCATCTATATACTTCTCTGTCTGCCTCAGTTCCTCCAGGTCTGCCACTCCAGAGATCGGACTTGTTCTGTGAGAGCCAGGAACTCTCTGCATCACATGCACATGTACAACTACTCACCGGAGGGTAAAAAATCATACATGTGACACTCGATGCAAAAGACTGGGAAGCCCCCCTCTTGCTGCTGGGCTGCTACCTTCATCTCAGTTTTGTTCAGTTCCTAGTTAAGTTTTAGGTTGCTATGGGAGTAGGATTGTATCTAATTAACGTCCTTTAAATGTATTAGTGAATTCACTATATGTCTGGTAGTGGCCTACAAGAGACTGATCAAACTCTCAATAAAATTTTTGTTGTTGGGTTTTTTGTGTTTTTTTGTGAAAGTGGCACCTCCCTATAAATTAAAGGATGGGCGAGGGGTGGGAGGGTTGGGAAATATAAACAGTCTAACTTCAGTTAGTCAGCCAGAGTGACTCACTGCTCTCTTGATTAACAAATGTTGGTACCTAATCAAACCACATCACACTACCTCAACACCTTTCCAAGGTGATTAACTGAATTGAACGGAACTTTTCAACCTGTATACTTAGGTATACACTGTTCCTAGCTTATTTCTAGCTTCTGGCTACTTTTTTTTTTTTTTTTTTTTTTTTAAATACAAACACTCAGTTCTACTTACTAGCTGCCTTACAGACTTTTAAAAATAAACACACTAACTACTGCTTACTTAGCTGCCTTACTGACTATTTAAAAATACAAACAGTCTAACTTCAGTTAGTCAGGCAGAGTGACTCACTGCTCTCTTGATTAACTAACAAATGTTGGTACCTAATCAAACCAAATCACACTACCTTAACACCTTTCCAAGGTGATTAACTGAACTGAACTTTTCAATCTTTTTACTTAGGTATATACTGCTCCTAGCTTATTTCTAGCTTCTGGCTAATTTTTTTTTTTTTAATACAAACTCTCAGTTCTGCTTACTAGCTGCCTTACAGACTTCTAAAAATAAACACACTACCTACTGCTTACTAGCTGCCTTACTGACTGACTATTTAAAAATACAAACAGTCTAACTTGTTAATTCGCTGCCTTACTGACTATTAAAAGGACAAACACACTAAATAATATTCCCAAATAGTTAACTTTGCCCCAATACTTTTAAAAAAGACAATGTCCCAAGCAAAAACTTACTGATTCCTTTCAGCCACCAGCAAGGTGATCCTCTCCTCTCAGTGCTGTTTGCATCAGGAATTACTAAAATTGAAGATCTGTACTGTCTTACAGGCCAACATGGTGAATCCTGGCTCACTGTATGAGAAAAGGTGGATATTCTACTCAGGATACTTCCTGGTTCCAAAGAGGTTACTGGCCCAATTTGAATACCCCTGTTTTATTGTAACTTTTTGCTATATTTGTTTATGTTAACTTTATTGCCCCATTGTTCCCTGTAAACCGATATGATGTGATCTGTATCATGAATGTCGGTATAAAAAAGCACAACATAAATAAATAGTTAGTCCTTGAACCAATATTTAATGAAAGAGAAGTTTAAAATGCTTTCCATGGCTTCTTATTTCCACTTCTAAATGAAGGAGACTGAAGGAAGCATACATCCACATAGAGATACATTCAGGGTACGGGAAGTATCCTGGATTTATTGTAGGGTTTCATCACCTCCAATATTGCATACTGTCTTCTAGCTTTGCATCAACTGCAAGGGTTTTTAATGCAATGTCTTATGTTGCAGTGTTTTTATGAAGATTATTTATTTATTTATTTAGCATTTTTCTATACCGACTTTCCAATAACAGAATTACTGATCAATTCGGTTTACATTCTAAACAATAACAACAATGACAAGAAAATGTCTTACAATGAACAGGTCTAAATTAACTTGGATTAAGATAAATGGGGGTAATAACATAATTAACATAATTAACAGGTAGGTGTATGTGTTTAGGTGTAGGTGTTTCCTTACCTGTGCAATTGGCTAATCAAGGGCACCTCTCAGGCAGGGATACTTGAATCCATGTGCTTCACTTTCCATATAGTAGAGTTGCTAGGGTTTGTCATCAATTACACCAAATCTAAACTCAGCCTGACAGCTCAATTGGAATTTATAGGGGCTCGGCTAATCATGATTCAAGAGTTGCCATTTCTCCCTGCCAACAGAATCAAAACTTTAATGTGCACAGTGGAGGAAGTGAAATCAGCAGATAGCCTGGAACATACTGGGGATGTTGGGTCTTACAGCGTCCATAGTTCACATAATTCCCATAACACAAGCTTTCTCAAAATTCAGTGTCTGGCCCCTGCAAGAAAAAAAGTCTTCACATCAGTCTTCTGGATTTAAGGGAAATACACTACATGCTAAGGGTTTTTAGAAATCTGGTGGGCAAGCAAATGGTCATGGTCTAGACTGGCAACCAGGTAGCTATGCTCTATCTGATCAAGCAGGGAGGAATAGAATCTCTCATCCTCTATTGGAAAGCAGCCATTTTATGGAACTGAGCTATCTAATGCAGGACAGTCCTAAGAGACACTTACCTGGCGGTCAAGGAAAACATCTTGGCAGATAAGCTGCGTCATAAATTGTCCCTTAGTCAATGCATAGCAAACAGCATTTTTGTTCCATGGGTAACTCACAAGAGATACCTGTTCACAATGGACCAGAACAGGACGGTACTAGTTTTCTGCTCCAAATGGTAATCAAAAGGCAGACGAGCATCAGATATCTTCTTCCTGCATTGAAAAAGAGGACTTCAGTGTATGTATTCTTCAAATCATAACCGGCCAGCTGCAGTAATGAAAACAGACGCCGATAAACTCAGCGTCGATTTTCATAAGCGGCTGACTGCAGGTATGAAAACCGACGCCGAGTTTATCAGCATCGGTGTTCATAACCGGCAGACTGGCGGTAACCACGACTCCCTAATATGCGCATTGCATGGCAACCCCCTTGCGAGCGCCATGTATGCGTTAAGAAAGCGGGCGCTGAAAAGTCAGCGCCCACGTTCCGCGAATAATATTGCATCGGCCCCAGAGTTGGAGAGCTTCAGTCCCTAATAACTTATACACTCTTGTTCTAAATTACATCGCTATATGTAGGGCCCCATTTGGATCCCTGTGAAGACGTGTGGTCTAGTAGGTCAGGACAGTGTAGAGCAGAGGAATATACCACCTTGGCCACAGCACCTCCACTGTAATGTGCTGTATTGGTTTGTTCCTGCTTACATAAAAGCAAATGACTCTTAGTGTCTGTATGTATATTTTTTTGGCTTTAAAAAGGGAGTGTTTCCTTTCACTTCTTAAGTGTATATTTTGTTTGGGAGGAACCTTTTATTTGCCCTTTCTGCCCAAAGAGGGAGGAGTAAGAAGAGAAGTTTTCATGGTCAACTTGGTGTTCCTTAGTCCAAGGCATTCTCATTGCCCGTCTGGCAAAAGAGTGGAGAAGAAGAAAAAGGGGTACCCTTCCAGTATCCCCCAGAGGGTAGAGAGAGCATGAGAGAAGAGTGGTGGTACCCATCCATATGGAGAGAAGAGTTAAGGCGGTGCTTATCAGATACATAGGAGAGAAGTTAGAGATTTCAAGGACAAGCATTTGGATCGCCAGGTATTTGAATGGGGAACTAAATCAGGAAGAGGACCCCCATATTCCACAAAGGTTAAAGAGGGAATTCTGTGGGCTCAATCACGGAATCCTAGAACCAAAGATTCACAGATTTACTATTCTTGAATTTCTGTGCTATGAACTGGGAGGTTAAGCTGGTGATAAGCCTTCTGCAGAGATTCAGAAAGCAAATTTGACTCTTTGTATTAGAAAACTCAGAGCAGATTAACAGAGCAGGTTGATGGAGAAAAGAAGTACCCTTTGGGTGATGGGGAGAAGATAGGGTTCTTGTAGC